>NC_137738.1:120871030-122071030 GCF_963264785.1 Psittacula echo
AGATTCAGGCTGGGTGTGAGGAAGGAATTGTTTACAATGAGGGTGGTGAAGCAGTGGCACAGGTTGCCCAGAGAGGTCGTGGATGCTGCATCCCTGGAGACATTCCAGGCCAGGCTGGATGTGGTTCTGGGCAAACTGATCTAGTTGAAGATGTCCCTGCTCATTGCAGGGGGTTGGACTGGGTGAGCCTTGAAGGTCCCCCCCAACCCAAACCATTCTATGGTTCTAACTTACCGTTACGTGTTCGTAATCCTGTCCCAGCTCGTGAGATCCTGCCACCACCTCCCTTTCAGCAATCCACTGCTCCAGGTCATCCACCTCGCGGTTCAGCTGGAACAGCCTGTGCCTCTCATCCAGCTTGCCCCGTCTCTCTTCGGCCAGATCCTTCAGGCCTGCATACAGCTTGTCCACTTTGGACTGGCGCATGCTGATACGCTCACTACAAGAGACCAAAGAGCATTGAGTCCTTGTCATCTTTGTAAATAAGATAAAAGGAAAAACCTACATGGAATTAAAGTCACTTGGGGTATTTATCCAACAGAGCACTGCTGCATGCATGGGTTTGACTCAGACACACTGCATCAATCCTCTGCTGGCACAGATGACTGGAAAACCTCTCTGCCCTGTACCTATAACCCCCTTGGCTTTACAGAGTGAAGCTGGAACCAAGTTCTCCTTTTATTTGGCCAGATTACACCTGAGTCTTGTCTCAAGATCCCAGGCAGGATCTGGGCTGCTGAGGCAAGGCAGCATTTCATTGTCACCTCAGTTGTGCTTCAGAATTCAAGAGCACTCATGGGCTTCTTACTCCCTAAAGCTCCACATTTCCACTAATCAGAAATGATTTCTAGTTCTACTGGCCGCATCTTTTGCCTATAATTTATCTGAGCCATAAAGCCCTGTCAAACTGCCTTCCCTCTGCCTTGTGAAGCTCATAGTGTTAGTCCAGTACTCAGTCAGCTCAGCCAGGAAACCCGCTCCCATCAGACATTATCATGACCACAAGAGAGTGCTTTTGAGTTAAATAACCATCTTCCACCAGAGGCAGAATTGTCTTTCCCAAGATAGTCCTATCCTACCTTCCTGTCTGCCAAGGCAGCCTCACAGCCAAACCAGCCTTGCAGTTGAAGCCAATGGAGAATTCTGTTCACTCAGCTGCAGCTCTTAGAGCAGAACTGTTCTTCAGCTTCCTGAATTCTCCCACAGGGAAAGGCCGTTTAGGAAAGTTGAGATAAGTTTACCACAACCAAGATGTTAATGTGCCCATGTGTGAGATCCCAGGCTCTGATGCTACCGGCATCTCTAAGAGAGGAGGCAGAGCTTGGGGAGCACTGTGCTAACACAGAAGGACAAATCACTGTGACCCTTGGGCTGGACATAGAAGTTGGTTGAGAGACTGAATACAGACCCTTGTCTCTCAGGATTGCTGCAGCTCCATTAGGCTCAGCAGTGCTGGGCCAGGCTGTGGAAAGGGTACAACATTTACTGAAGGTGTCTGGTACCTTCCATCAGCACCTGCACACACTGTCCCTGTTCAGGACCCTGACTGCCCAAATCAGGGTGGCCCAACGTACATCTTGAACTGAGCAAGGCTAAACTCCTCCTCCTCCGTACACTCTTCTGAGCAACTCACTCTTTGCTGTAGTCTTGTGTGTCAGAACAACCCGATGAAGGGACTGAACTCGTGAAAGAGGTCATGATCCCATTAAAAATGGCAGCTGATACCTTTCTGGGTGATTATCTGCCACCAAAGTCCTGCTGGTCTTTGAAAGCTGGTGCACGGTTTCAGCATAGTCTTCTACAGCTTGTTCCAAAATCTGGTGCTTCTTCAGCATGGACACGGCACTCTGCTCATCCTGGAATGGTGACAACAAGGACAGCTGAGCCCCACACCCCAAAGACACCACACAGCAAGTTCAAGCACAAAGTGGTAGCCAGAACCAATTGCAAAGAGCTGCTCCCAAGTACAGCTTGAAGACGAGTTGTTCTGACAAGGGTATATTAACAGCTGAGTTCACAGCAAATGGTACCCACAGAAAGCAAAATAACAAGTGCAAGAGTGAACGCACCAACCCCTCTGGGATGCAGAGCAGAATTACATCGGCTGTGCACTGAGCACGCTGAATTTCCCCTTCTGTGAAGCTCTTTGTGTGTTTACACAACACCGGTGATTGTGCAGGGCTCGGAAAAATGGAACAGTTTTAGGCACGTCCCTTGTCAGGCCTTGCAGTGACAGCCTGGGTCCGGGAAAAGACATCCTATGGAGCCTCTGCCAAAGGGTTCTCCAGCAAAGAGCCTGGAGAAATTCCAATCAGAACTTTCCACGCATTGTTATGCTTAAGGAAAACAGCCCCCAGCTCTCACTGTTAACTGGTACTGTCAATAAGCCCTTTCATTAACATATTTTGTGCAATGAACGATTTGCATGAATGTCCTTTTTATCTGCATCGTTTAGATATAAAAACCAAACTCCTTTTTAACCGCAGACTGAACACCCATGGGATGTGTTATACTGACCCAAAGCTGGGTGTTATTTTATCAAGGCAATGAACACAGTGCATATACCTAGACAACAAGTAAGACACCACATTCTAACACATCCCTGAAAAACAGCAGTTCGTGTACTCTTTGCTATGGTCTGATGCTTTCTGATTTCATGTCACTGGGAGTAAAGGCTGATGGCTGGTGGCATCAGCTGACTGACCATCAGGCCCTGTTTCACAGACTGCTGATTGTGCTGTTCCCAGTGATTCAAAACTAACACATAACTCACCCTAACAGGGATGTACTGGGAGCTCTGATCTCACAGCACAGGAAGGCATGTGGTTGCCATAGAATCATAGAATGGTGTGGGTTGGAAAGGACCTTGAGATCATCCAGTTCCAATGCCCTGCCATGCACAGGGACACCACATACATCCACAGTCTCAGTGTGAGGATGCTTCCCTGACTCAGCACAGCAAGGCCTATCCTCCTCACTACCAGAGATGTCATAACAGATACAAGAGATGATCACTTGAGCTTTCACAAGGGAATTAAATCTGTTTATGTTCCATTACATTAGTGACGGACTCAATTATGTCACCTCCCTCCCTCTAGCTAAGCAATTAAACCCAAACTGGAGCTGCTGGGGAGCTGCTCACCTTGGCTTTCTCTTCTGACATCATGTAGAGCTCCTGCTCGCTCATCCAGGCCTCAGCCTCAGCAGCATCGAAGTAATACTGCTGTGCTCTGTGAGACTCCTCCAGGCGCTTGTGGCGCTTCTCTGTCTCCTCGATGAGGAGGTTCCAGAGCTGCTTCAGGTCTGCAAGTCTCTGCTGGATCACCTCGGCATTAGGGCTGCTCTCTGTGATGATGTTTTGACTCCTTTCGAAGATGTCATCAATACGAGGCTGATGTCCCTGGATTTCTTTCTGGAGGGTCTATAAGGGGAGGAAAGCAGACGGATGAGGCACTGCACCAAGCTAAAAGGAAGCAACAGTCAGGGGTCTTAACTCCAGAGGGGCAGCAAAACACGTACCATCAGCTCATGTGGAGAAACTGGGGCCCTCCCTGAACACAGAATCATAGGATCACAGAACAGTTTGGGTTGGAAAGGATCATACAGTTCCAACCCCCTGCCATGGGCAGGGACACCTTCCACTAGAGCAGCTTGCTCCAAGCCTCTCTGTCTAACCTCGCCTTGAACACTGCCAGGGATGCCAGGGATGGGGCACTTACAGCTTGCTTGATCAGCCTATTCCAGTGTCTCATCATCCTCATAGTGAAGAGTTTCTTCCTTACATCTAACCTAAAAACATGCCACCACCTGGTCATCACCCCACAGCCCATCACTGCTGAAGCACCCACCGCCTGCCCCAAGCCTTTCCTTCCTGAGCTAGTCAGCTCTAAGGAGAAGTGAGAAGTATGGAGCTCTAACAGCACCTACTTACCTGATTTTTCTTTATGAGTAGCTGCACAGTCTGGAGGTTGTGTCCGTGATCTGTTGATGTAGCTATGGGCATCCTCTCTCCAACCCACAACTGAAAGGAAGAGAAGAAGAACACGTGTTATTGCAAGTGACCCCAGACACAATCAGGGCAGCAGAGAGAGGCTGGTGCAAAAAGCAGCATTACTCAAACACCATGAAACGCATGATCCAAAGGTTTCTCCTGTGAGAGCTCTGCAGCAGGCTCTGACATTTTCCTATTGTCTGGGGAATGAGATCTCTTTCATACTCACAATTTCATCTTCCACATCCCGGTTGAACTGGTGGATCTCTTTGGAGGCCAGCAGGTTTGCCTTCCTTTCGTTCAGGGGCTCCAGCAACTCCAAAAACTTCTTCTCTACAGTAAGGCGCTTGCCATCCACTTCATCTGTGCTCTTCCCTTCTTGACTCAACGCCCTTGCCTGGCTTTGCAGCTCCTCAATCTCCTTCTTACGAACATCCATTTGATTTTCTAGCATCTAAACAGAAACACAGCAAAAAGGTCCTGAAAACTGGGGTAAAAGCTGTTGATATGACAAGGGTATGTCAACAGCTCCATAAGAAGGAAGAACAGAAGCTTCTTAGTAAGGGTTTACCACATTAATCATTACTGCAGCGTTCATATTGCAAGGAGCATGGATTAAACATGGATTCACAGCTGTGGGCAGCTGCTGACAGCCCTCAGTTATCCCTGCTTGTGCAAATGGTGGATCTGGCCAACGATGGAGCTGAATCTCTTCTGTTGATCTTTCACAGGTCACCCTCAACAACTCTGGAGCACAGCTGACTGTGCCCAACAGCTTCATTGCTCCCTGCTGTCCTCACTACTCCTTGCTGCCTTCACAGCAGGGAACAGGGATTGACAGCTTTGGCCAAGTTTGAATCACAGAGAGGGAATGACCTCTAGAGGACTACAGCAGGAGACAGAACAGAGATACTAATGTGGGGAAAGGGCAGTATAAGGTAGAGATGGTATCAAGAAATATATATCTGATTTGCTTTCGGTTCTTCTTGAAGACACATGAAACAACAGGGAGAAAGAAAAGCAAATAAATCCTTTTATAAATGGAAAGGATCCCCGATCTGCTCCTTTGAGCGCAGGTATCTGCTGCCTGCCCACTCTGCAACCTGTGCTCCATTTACCTGCTGCTTCTTCAACAGGATGTTGACACTGGTGAGATCCTTTCCGTAGTCATCCGACTGAATCTGGCTCTCCAAACCGTTCAGCCACTTGTCCAGATCAGCACAGCTCTGCGTGAAAAGCTCTGCCTTGTTCGCATCGAAGAGACGCTGAGCCTTGGTCTGGGTCGTGGATTCGAGCTCTTCCCACATCTGATGGAGACCTGTGAGCTTTTCTTTCACCACAGCTTCAGTCTCTGGTTTCTCTGCAATGAGCTGCATCCCCTCCTGCAGAACAAAGAGCAACAAAATGGAACCTCCTCTGGAGCTCTCACAGCCCGTTAGCTGAATTACTCTGATTAGAAAGCACTCAGGAGCCCTCATCTGCCGGCAGCATCAACGGCTCATTTTCTATCTTCAATTACCCAGTGACTCCTTCCAGAACATCAGCTCCCAGGTCTGGCTGTTGCCAGGAAGAGGGTTTCTTAGGAATGGGAAGGTCAAGCTCCTGGGGACACTGCTCAGAAGGCAGTGGGATGCCCCATGTGCGTGTGTGACAGCAGAGGGGGGACCTGCAGCTGAACAACTGCTGTGAGACATCTCCCCAGGAGGGTGACAGAGACCCAGTGTAACGCTGGGAGAGGGAGCTTATGGTACCCAAATGGAGCTGTGCGACTGAGGAGGGTTATGTCAATGAGTTACAGCAGTCACCATGGGTCTAAACTACTATCAGAGAGGAACAATCTTCCTCAGAAGGTAGCAGGGACCCTGTCTCTAGCACCAGCAGAGCGCTTGGACTTAAGACATCTTTTTGCCTTTACAAAGATTATATTCACTTGGAGAATATTCTCTTTAACTACACTTCTACTTCTGCTCCTGGGTGATGCTGACGAGGGACAAACCTTGTCAGATATGAACCCTATCATAACCCTATCACATTTAATAGCTGTGACCTCTGGTAACATTAATACAGTGACTGTCAGCTGTGGCTTGATCCACAGCATTGGTACCTCACTGCAATCTGATTTTTCAGAGGCAAAGGGTGAGGATGTATTAGCATCACTAAAAAAGTACTTCCAGAGCAGCCTTTTAATTACACCATTAAAGGGTATTGCTATTTGCAGATCACAGAAAAGCCTCTAATGGGATACAGAGTGCCAAAGTGGGAGAGGAAATGAGCAATTAAGCTAACTTACACTGAACAGAAACCCACTGTCAGAGCTAAAGACGAGACCTCCTTAGTGTTCCAGAGCTGCACATGAGAAATGGGGGGGGAAAAAGTACAGCTCATCACAGCACATTAAAGCCTTCAAAGTAACCTGATACAGAGCTGTGAATCTTAATTAATCACAAAACTGGCTGTACTTTACTTCGTGCACTAATTTTGCATGGGGAAGGCAGCCTGATTATAGTCCTGAATGAATGAGAACCAGCACGGCAGCATGGGAGCCTGAATTCACTTATTCACCCCATCCAGTTCTTTCCCAGGAAGTGCTTCTACTTCATCAGCTCAAATCACAACATTTGTCCCTCTTTTGCTCTTTGGGTATGAAAACTAGGTTATGCCATCCTCCGAACAGACAAAAAGGACTAGACAACGTGAAACTGGCAGCTTAGCCAATGGTTATTATATGAGAATGTCTTGGATAAAAGCCATTTAACACCAGTGAGGAATGAAATGGGGTAGATGGAGACACAATGTGATAGATGTTTATCTTACAGTAATGAAATCTCCTTTGGCCTTAGCTGGAGAGAGGATTCAAGAGCCAATTCTGCAGAGGAACAGGTCCCATCTCTGTGCACAACCTCCTCTGACAAAGATGAGGGCACTTTCTGGAGGTTCTTTAGTTACCTTTTCAATCTTATCCAGCCACTCTTTGTTGGATGCAAGCTCTGCCATAAATGCCTGATGCTTCAGCCACTTGCTGTGCAGGTTCCTCGCCTCATCATAGGACATGTCCTGGGCTGTAAGCATCTTCTCATTGATCCAGAGTGAGAGCTGGGAAGAAAGACACACGGGTACTTGTGAAAACAATTGTATGAAACAATGCAAAGCCTCAAAGTACCTCCAGACCAAGGATGAAGAGATGCCTCTCTACAGGAGAGCTGCACGAGATCCAGAGACAGCTTTTACCCAGGGTTCAGCCAGGGCTCCACCACTTTCACAGCTAAGTTTAAACATCCATCTCCAACATATAAATAAGCCATGACTCATGCAGAAAGGCCTCAACTCCAAGCTCACAGGTCTCACCCAATTCAGCAGCAAGAGGAACAGGGATGTGTGTCCTACTTACTGGTCACGGTGTATCTCTGGACCACTTTCCCCTTTTAACATTACTCAATGTGCTACTCAATGTCATCACTACACCCCTGAGGAGCCCTGCTGACTTGCTGAGGGCACTCAGAGGTACACACTAATGAAGTGGCATGAAAAGGCATCTCCAGATTAAACAGAGCCCCAAGGCACATTTGAACACACAAAGAACAGAGACAGGTTTGCACCGTTAAAGTCACACGCTCAGTACCTATTCCCCAAAGTCTTTTCTCTGTGTAGGTTTACATCCCTAAACCTGGTATTTGTCCAATCTCTGGTAGGGTTTTGGTACTCGAGACTTTCCTTTTGCCATTAGATAAAATCCAAGGCTCATTTCATCCTGATTTTCTGCAAATCCAAAGGCACCGAGAACAATTTCCAGACCAAGGCTACACAAAATCAATCCTATAAAAGACAGATCATTTGCCATGGGCAAATAGAATGTGAAAATGATGGCAGCAGCCAGCATCCAATTTCCTCCTACGGTGGTTCCGACTGCTTTATCTATCCCTTAGGTATGGATAAAACACACATTCAGAGGCATGTTTATAGGGTTTGTAAAGGATTCATTTCTGCAGATTTAGAGTCAATTCCCAAGTGGAAAATGTCAAAACGAACCTAAACTTTGTTTCCAGGAAGCCATTTCAGTCTCCAATTCCCCACTATGCACTGAGGGTACAGGGCAGCAAATGCATTCAGCACTCACAAACCTGTTTAAATCGCCCCTTAAAGGCACTGTTAAGTTCCACAAAAAGCGAAAACTTAGGAGAGCAATCAAAGAAACTCCTCATCTGATCTTGCCATCAAGAAAATAGGATGTTCTTGATAGAAATGCTCATGTTGATGAAGTCTGCAGTTACAACAGGCTGCTGTTGCACACCCAAAG
The DNA here is from genome assembly GCF_963264785.1 of Psittacula echo. Classification (NCBI taxonomy): domain Eukaryota; kingdom Metazoa; phylum Chordata; class Aves; order Psittaciformes; family Psittacidae; genus Psittacula; species Psittacula echo. Next base: position 120,879,316 of record NC_137738.1, read on the forward strand.
GATGACTCAACAACCCCAAATGAGTGGTGTCACTCCTGCCTTTCTGGGTAGCAGACAGCTGCTACGCTGTGCAAACTGCACTCCTGTCTTTCACTGTTAGCTTTTCCCGGCCGTAGCATTAGATGTACTACAGATTTCAGAGTGCTTCCAAGGAAAGGTGATACAGCTCCTATTAACAGACGGGGCAAAGTGAGACACAGATGATAGGTGGGACACAGGCAGGGTCAGGATAAACCCCTCATTTCTGACTCTCACACTGTTGGTATGTTCCTTCTGATAACATTAATGCAAATAAAGGATTTAAGGGGTGACATTAAAATATGGGGTTTGCAACCACTACAGACACTGAAAGTCAGTGGAAGGTGTCCCTGCTTATGGCAGGGGGTTGGAATGGATGAGCTCTAAAGTCCCTGTCAACCCAAACCATTCTCTGACTCTATGGAAGCCATAAGCTGGTTGTTAATGCCAGCAGAGCCAGCTTTTAGGCTTCCTCCCCTCCTTTGCACCAATACCACAACACCTGGGTCCTGCTCTCAGCTCCCAGAAGACTCTAAAACTGCAATGAAAACCTGGCATGAGCTGGGAGAAATGCCAAGAGAAACCCCTTGTAAAGCTGGCAGAGCAATAAGGGAAGGTGAAAGAGCACCGGGTGCTGCTGCACTACCAGACCCTGCAAACACCCGCGCTGGCACAGCCTATCTTGTGTAAGGTTCACACTCTGAGCTGCATGACAAAGCCTGCCAGGCCACACTGAGCAGGCAGCATCTCCTGACGCGTGGAGTCTTGCCAGATGCTGTCGCTCCAGAGCCCTGGAGAAACCAGCCCAGAGAGTGCAGGGACTCAGAGCACTCAGAGGAAGATCAGCTTTAACCTCTTTGAAGGTGAGCTCTGGATGAGCAGGAAGTCAAAGAAAACTAAATGGCAAAATGTGACACATCTCAGGGGTTACTGCTGTCTCTATTTCATTTAATTCGCTCAGCAAATTTACTCCACACATTCATGTTTATGAACGTGAGAAACAGACAAGGAAAAGCAACACCCCAGGATTAACCTGTGATATAGAAGCCCAGACTGGTCTGGGTTGGAAGGACCAGCTCCAACCCCTGCCATGGGCAGGGACCCCTTCCACTGGAGCAGCTTGCTCCAAGCCCCTGTGTCCAACCTGCCCTTGAACACTGCCAGGGATGGGGCAGCCACAGCTTCTCTGGGCACCCTGGGCCAGCGCCTCAGCACCCTCACAGGGAAGAGCTTCTGCCTAAGAGCTCAGCTCAATCTCCCCTGTTCTGGCAGGTTCAAGCCATTCCCCTTGGCCTGTCCCTACAGACCCTTGTCCAAAGCCCCTCTCCAGGTTTCCTGTAGCCCCTTTAGGCACTGGAAGAATCTGTATCTGATGAAGAGCCACAAGCAGTACTCAGAAGCAGTCAACAGTCAGAACTATCTGACTACTAACAAGAAAATCTGCTGTTTCCCCTCATCTGTGACCCAGAGGAAAGGTTTGTCATTGCTGAGCTATTGCTCTGAGCATTATCCTGCCACCTCCTCCAGCCGCACTGACCCTGCTCAGCGCCTCCCCCGAGCCAGAGGCAGGAAGGAGCGAGGGGAAGAGGCCACCTTACAAAAACACTTCAGCACAGAGCCACAGGAGGAAAGCGGCTGCCCTGGGGCAGGAGCACGCTGCAGAGAACACTTCCTTTCCTCAGGTTCCAGAGGGTGGGAAACCATCCCTATGTCGGCAGGCAGGAAGAGCGAAGGATCATGGCCGGGTGAGACAGAGACTGCTGCAAATCTGTGCTATAACAATTCCCAGCTTCTTGATCAAAGTCAGGAGTGAGGCATTGCCTTGGCTCCCTCCCACTCTGCAGGACAGCGGTGCTCCATCCATCACACAACCCCTCCAGCCCGAGCGAGTCAGCAGCAGAGAGGCCACAGTCACACTAATCAAATGCTAAGTCTCATTATAGAAAGGTTTGGGTTGGAAAGGACCTAAGGCTGATCGAGTTCCAACCCCCCTGCCATGGGCTGTCTCCTCACAAAACACCCATTCAGTTACCACCGAGGCCAATGTCCTCTCAGAAAGGACTGGAGAAATTTGTAACATTTGGGTATTGTAAGTTCTGCCTTTGTGGAGACAGCCATGCTTTAGTGGCTGGAGAGACCCAACCAAGAGGAAAGGCATTCAGGCAGCCAGACACTAGAGCTTTTATGCCTGCCTCTTCTTTCTGTGCTATAGGCGAAAACCAGACTCTGGGGAACAACACAACCACATTGACACGGGCGTTAGAGGAGCTCCAAGACCCAGGGGGTGAGTTCTCTACTGGAGATGTTACGCAGGAAGGAAGAAGCTGCTGCTAATAACAGCATCATTTTTGCTGCTCTGTCATGTTTTTACTACCAAGGAGCAATTTCAGCCAAGTGCACGGTTAGCTTATGCAATGCAGGAAACCAGACCACATCTAGGCAACCAAGAAGCAAACATCATTTGCCTGGCTTATGATCATCATTTTGTTTGCTTCTCATATGAAATCTCAGCTCCATTCAGACACAGTGCAGAGACTTCCAGGCTCCTGGAGCTGGGAAGATGTGCAGCCAGTGCAGCAACTCTTGGATTTAAACACACAGCTCTGCCACTGTCAGCTCTCTTTGCAGGCTTCAGCTAAGGAAAGTTAGTTTTTAATGCAGGTCACAGGCAAAGCACTTCAATATCTGTCAGTGCTGCACAAAATAACCTGAAAATCACTTAATTCCTCCTGCCGGGAACAAGATTACTCCTAACTTTAAAGCGTTGCCTTCAGTGTAAACAGCCCATGTAAGTCATTAAGTGTCTGGAAAGGATTCCTTGTTTGAAATGTTACAGGATTTAACAATTATAAACACATGCAAACTACTAGATAAATAACACATTAAAAATGATCCAGTTTAACCCTGCTCCCCTCTTACTCCTATTACTCCTCTTCTTCTGACTAATGTTTCATAGAAATCACTTGCAATCGCCTGCACGAGGACACATACATCCAGCTGCAGACGAAAACCTTGATGAATTCAGTGCTAATCCCACCACGCTCCACAGGATTTATTTATACCACAGCAGAAAACCTTCACTGCTTTTGGCCATTTTCCCCATCTTTAGCTTAGATGACAAAGGGAAATTCAGTTCATGGGGAAAAACCAACCAAACCAAATTCATTTCTGCAGGGGTTTGGGCAGGGCTCGGGTTTTCTGCTGAGTATTCCAGCCCTTTTGAAATACAGGGCAAGGATGCTCCTCTGCAGAGTGCAGCTTTAGCAATAGAAGTGAAAGGTTGTAATTTACCTCTTGACAATCCTGGAGGAACTTCTGGAGATCCCTGTTATCCTTCAGCCTCATCAGAAGCTCACTGGCTGCTTCACGGTTCTTCCTATGTCTAGTCAGAAAAATAAGAGCAGAGAAAACCACTTTGAAATAGGCATTGCATGCAGAACGGGTATTAGTTGGTTTCTGTAGCCTCTTTGGGATATATGGAATGGTTTGGGTTAGGAGGAACCTTAAAGCTCCTCCAGCTCCAACCCCTGCCACAGGCAGGGACCCCTTCCACTGGAGCAGCTTGCTCCAAGCCCCTGTGTCCAACCTGGCCTTGAACACTGCCAGGGATGGGGCAGCCACAGCTTCTCTGGGCACCCTGGGCCAGCGCCTCAGCACCCTCACAGGGAAGAGCTTCTGCCTAAGAGCTCAGCTCAGTCTCCCCTGTTCTGGCAGGTTCAAGCCATTCCCCTTGGCCTGTCCCTACAGGCCCTTGTCCCAAGCCCCTCTCCAAGATATTGGACATGTATTGTGTGTGTCTTCTGCTGCCTTTCAAATGAAGGATGGTTTGGAAGCTCAGCTGTACATGTGCTATTTAATGGGCAGTTCAGCATCTACTTGCTTTTGTGACCAGTTAAATACACAGAAACCATAGAAGTCTGCAGGGTTCCACAGGGCTATGCTCAGAGTCTGCCTCACCAGTGTCAAGACCACAGCAGGGTTCAGACTATTTGCCAAAAACCAGAAGAAAACTATCTGAAGATTGCAGCAATAAGATCACACATTACGTGGCTCTTGCACAATGGGTACTTGCTGTAATACTCTTTGTAATATAGCTCTGCTATAGCTGACACCTCCTTCTCCCAAACAAAGCAGGAGTGGTTCAGACAGCCTTCCAAATGCTCTATTTAACAAACAGGGCCTGTGTGTTTCTGCAAAAAGAAGCTTTATGCACACTGGAACCTATTTTTCTGTGTTTAAGAGGAGACAGAAGGAAAGAACAGGCCAGTCCAGACACCCTGCTTTCAATTCCTGTTTACCCCTGAAGGACGAGTGGTGCTGCCATTCCCAAAGGTCCCGGTGGGCTCTTCAAAGGGAACAGTGCCTGAAGAGCTGATTCCCAAGGTACCTCTGAACATGGTTTTAATTCATGCTTGGTTTGGAGCAGTTATCCCCCTCCTTCAGTACTTGCATTATTTATGAGGTGACTGAGACGGAGGAGGCAGAATAAGGGAGATCATTGTTATTTACTGCTCATTGTGTAAATCTGTTCATATTTCACTGTACAGGGTCTTACAGTGAAATATTGCTGCTCTTTGTAATGGCCTAAGATAAATAAGGACAGAGAGCTGGAAATGGTTTTAAAGGGTGGCAATTTATAAGATGATCTCAGCACAAGCTGGCAAGAGCTCCATAAATGCATGGTAGCGAAACCTCCAGGGACTCAGGATAAGCTCAATGACTATAAATTACATGTTGATGACAAGGACTGGATTAAGAGACCACTCTTCCTGATCTACACTAAGTTACCAGAGCAAGCTCCCTGGCATGGATTTAGTGACTTTGGAAACATAAGGAAGACTTAGGGATACATTTTACACAGAAGCCAAAGGACTGTAGGCAGAGGAATAAGAGAAAACCCTTTAGAGGATACAAATTGCTTCTCTTTTGTCTCAACAGCTTCCTCTGAATAAGTAGAGGCAAACAGCATCTATATAGCTGTAGGTCAAGAAAATGAATTTACAGATCAGATGGCAAGGAAGACACAGGTACCCATCAAAGGAAGAGGCTGCAGTCCAAGCCCAGGTAATCTGGAAGTTTAATCTGAGCGAGCACAAAGAAAAGGACACACAGATTGTGCCTTAGGAAAAAGCCTTATAACACAGCTAACATCGCTGGGTTTGATTCCTCTCTTTCTTGGCTGGTTTTTATATGCCTGGGCAAATCCAGGGCATTACTCAGGTTGCTAAAATGAAGCAAGGAATTGCTCGGGTGATTTTATCATGATGAGTTCACAGATTTAAGGCCAGATTACGTTATAGACTCATGTATTCCAGAGGGAACATGAGCTACGCAGTTCAAAGGAGAATTTTCCGGACTGTTTGAATAGAGTTAAAAGTAGAGAAGTTCTTCTCTTGAGAAAGTAATAAAAATAGCTCCTAGAGGGTGCTGGAGATACTAAACTCAAGAAGTCTGAAGGGAAACCAAGCAGGGCATCAAACAGATGATGACATTGCTTTCCTTTAAGTCCTCGGCATAACAAATCCAGTCTTTGAGCTGTGTAACTGTAAAAGGTTGGTTGGTTGTCCAAGACAACCTGGAGTGAGACTGGCAGAGGAGTATTCTCTGAGGAAGAACAGGGCTGAACTGTAACAAGGTTTAAAGTGGATGCTTGAAGACGTGGTTGTAGTATTCTGAGGATGGACACTGCTGGAACAGGCAGGAATTCCTGTATTTTCATCATAGAATTGATGGTGGTGCTGATGGGAATAAAAGGTCTCAAGAAGTCACTTAGTCTGTTCCCCTGTACCAGACTGGCTGTAACTAAACATGACTGATTCCTCGTTCACGTTTCCCTAAATCCTTTAAAAGCTCCAAGGCCAGGTTGGACACAGGGGCTTGGAGCAAGCTGCTCCAGTGGAAGGTGTCCCTGCCCGTGGCAGGGGTTGGAGCTGGATGAGCTTTAAGGCCCCTTCCAACACAAACAAGGCTGGAATTCTATGACAGGGATTCTACTTCCCCTACCACCAGAAAGCTTCTCCTGCCCTTTACTACCAGCAGCGTGTCAGAAGGGCTTTAGGTAGAATAAGGTTTGCCCAATGTTCCCATGCTGTCCCCTGGAGGCCCCCGGGTGCTAACCAGGCTGAAAGCTGACAGCATCACTTGTGGTTTAACTGTAAGCCTGTGGGTTTCCAAGCCGGTGCAGCAGTAATGAATCTTACACATAGTGTGACTGTAACTGCCTCTGCTGAGAACACCGAGACACAGGCAAGGCAGTTTCACCTTCTTTAGCTGTTCCAGCAAACCAGAGGCACTCTGCTCTCTGAATGGGCAAGAACAAAACTGACTTCTGTTCTCTGTTGAGCAGGAAGCTGCACAAATACACAGGTTGGTGAAGACCCAGGTCACAACCTGAGTCAGATCTACCGCTGTCTTTAAACCAAATCTCAACTGCAGGATCAGAGAGGCCATATGTAGGCCCACAGGGTAGGGCAGCCCCCTTACACTGCTCAGAGAGAAAGTGGAGGAGGAAAAGCTTCCCTTATGGCTGGCAGAAACTACAGCAGAAGTCACCAAAGCAGGGACAGCAGCATCAGGGAGACCAGCTCCTTTCCTAGCTGGAAAAGCTAGAAGTGATAGCTTTATTCAAACCCATCCTCTCCCTTCCTCCCCTTCTCCATGTCCTTATGCCCATTCATTCTTCCCTGTGAACTGCACTAAAAGATTGTGCTCCTACTCCACTCTGCTTCTGCACTCTCTGTCCTCAGCCTGGTGTCTCCCATGCCTGTTTAGATGGTGATCATTTCAGGGCAGGGTCTCCCTGCTCTACCAATGGACAGTGGGGTCTCCTCTGGAATAGCTTGAAAGCATGTGAAAACCAGGATTAACAATGCTCAACATTACAAAGAGCCCCGCATGGGAAGCATGGAGCCCCTGCACATACTTGTGCTTGTTTGTTTTGGTCCTTTGTTAAACATCCAAGTGGAGCTTGGTTGGGAGAGCAGTTTTGTGTAAACCCAAAGAGGCTTCCTCTGCTACCACTCCCACTGTACCCAGCCCTAAGGCTTTGTTCTGGAGGCTTATCAGCCCTGCAGACTCCGAGAGCAATCACAGGGATTTCCTGAAGAGCAGCACACCGGATGGTTCCTGCAGAGCTCCGCATAAATAGCTTTGGAATTGAGGAAATACACTGGGAAAAAGCAGTAGGCTTTAATAAACTCCAGCCTCTAGGACTTGCCTCCGTTCAGAGGAGGAACTGCAGCACGTGGCCCACAGGCAGCACAGCCCAGGTGGCCAGATGGAGCGCACAGGACAATGGGGACATTGAGGAGTAGCTGCACTGGGGGAAACAGTCACCAAAGCATCACAGCCCTGCAGCAGGATGGAAGCTGAAGCTGCCTCCAGAAAGGCCTGCAAGAAGCAGCTCCTCATTTGCTACTGCATCCTTGGATGCTGCCTTCGAGTATTGCAGAAGCTGCAGAAAGAAGACACATGATCAGAAGGCCAGGATCAAGTCCTCCTGCTTTCATAAGTGGATGGGAAAACTTACAGCAGAGGACATGGAAAGTCAGGGGGTAAATAAGGAAAACTGATTTCCCAGCTTTCACCTTGACTGTTCTCATGTAATCTCTTCCTGCCCTTTGCAGATTGTCTTTGGGATCTAAAAAGAGTCAAGCTGGTATAAGAGAGAATGGAAACCTGAGGCATCCTTGGGGTTAGGTTGTCAGTGGGCTCAAAGGCCTTCAGCAAGCTCTTGGAAAGGGAACATCCACCTCTCCTGCAGCCATGAGGCACGGCTGAGGTGGGTGCGTAGACAGACACCAAAACAGGAAAGGCACAACATCTTCTGACCTGCTTCGGTTCAGTTTCTCCTTGGAGATAAAGGCATCTGGGTAACCCTGAGCTTAGCAGCTGTGGGAGGGTGCACGCCTGAGAGAAGGGTCCTCAGTAACATCTGACATGAAAGTTCGTATGAGTTTACTGCTGTGTTCTGATACCCATGGTTGAAAAGCACATTGAAAGACTCCACTGTTATTCAAACCCAAAGCCAAAAGAGCCATGAATCACAGCCATCAAACCCGAACATTTGGTTTTCAAAGCAAAAGGAACACTTAACGTTCTATTACATCCATGCCACAGCTACAGAGACAAAGCAAAAGACTTGTTCTGGGATGAAAGACACATTTGTACCAGGGCTTCCTAATCTGATTTCAGAAGGGCCAGACAAGCTGGAAGGATCAAAGCCAGGCGGGTGGGGTGGATCCAATGCCAATTCCACTCTGGAAGAGCCACATTCCTTCCTCAGAGGACAGGCAGGAATACAGTGTTCTAATTAAATCAGCCAGGAGGTAGCACTTGTGGAACCAGATACAGCAAACTGCTACAGCTCCCACCATAACATAACGTCTGTGAATACTCCAAGAGCAATGCTCCTATAGCCAAATTCTGGGTAGTGAGCTCATTACCAAGGAAGTCTCTGGAAAATGGGAGAGGTAAGAGTTCACTGAGATTAGCCTGGCACATTTTTGCACCATTACAACTCCTATTTTTCCACAGGACAAAGAACACAGCCTGCAACAGGCGTTTTCCAACATGTTGCTTTGCCTTTGGAGTCTGGTAAAAGGTCAGCTCTCAGGGAACAGGATTAAAGCCTGAACAGCTACATCCTACCAGCATTCCCACCTTACCTGTCATCAATAGAGTCCACTTTCTCCTGGATTTTATCCGAGTTGATGTTCCCATCACTAACCAGCCTCCTGCCAGTCTCTACAACTGCATTGATCTTTTCTTCATTGGCATCCATCGTGGTCATGAAATCCTCCTGTTTCTTAATAGCAGCTTCTGCTCCTTCCAAGGTAGTGGGCATTTCTGTGTGTGCCAAAACATACTCCTGGGGTTAAAGCATAAAGCAGAGAGAGAACAGGATTACACTCGGGCTGTGCTGTCTGCTCCAACAACAGATTCACCACACATGAATAGAAACATCTCCTAAGCAGTAAAAAAGCAAAGCATAGCTTAAAAAGGGCACTTTATCTGTTTGCAGCTTTCCTGCCAAGTGACCTTGTTTGTTTGTTACTTGCGGTATATGGTGCTAACATGGCAAATGAAATAGGTGTATCTGGACCACTTGCCTGGTTATTAAGAAATGCTTCTGCTTGCTTGGTGTCTCTGAGAAACAGCTGGTAGGCATGAGACTGGGACAGGAGATTCTGCCTGTTCTCCCACATCTTGTGGAGCTCATTCCAGCCAGTGTCCAAAGCTTGCAGGCGCTGGCGCAAGAACATGTACTGAGCGTCAGTCTGCCCCTGGGTCACCATCTCACCCATGTCCCTCATTTTCTGATAATCCTCCTCATAATTGTTGATTTCATTCTTGATATTCTCATGCTGAGTGAGCAGCTTCTCCGCCTCTGTCAGTGTGTTTGGCATGTCTTCGGATGCGATGGCGGTCTGTGTTCTGGACAGCCAGGACTGGAAGTCATCCAGATCCCTCAGGAACTGCTGCAGTTTGCTTGCTTCTCCAAGGGACTCTTCCCGGTTCTTGAGGGTGGTCTTCATTTCTTCCCATACATCGTTGATTTCTGCAAGCCGTGAGAGAATGGCCTGGGCCTGGTCGGGATGCTCTGATTCCAGCTTTTCCGCCTCTTTCTGCAGGTCACTGAGCTTGGCTTCAATGGCCACCAGGTCACGCTCCATGCCCGTCAGCTTCCTCTGCAGGGCCATCACGCCAGCTAGATCGTTACCCAGATCCTGTGTGGATTCAATCACTTTGGTCTTTTCCCTGATCCAGGATTTGGTTTCATTACATTCAAGGTGGTAGTTCTGGATACTCAGAGCAGAGAGCAGAGCATCCTTCTTCCTGTCTACCAGTTCTCTGAACTGGCTCCATCTGAAATTGTGAGGAGAGAAAAGCAGAGACATTGAGGTTTGTGTATAATAAACACACTGATGTTGCTGAGCAGGCAGCTGCTCACATTAGCCATGAAATAACCTTATTCATGGCTTTTCAGTCCCTCCCATATCATCAACAGCAAAACAACCGTTAACCAAACCATGGTGTATATTAGAATAAGACAAGCACCAACAACACTGAGTCCTTAAAAGTATGATCCTTCCTCAAGTGGAAAATTGCTCATTTTCACCCTAAATGTGCTCTCTGGGTTTATTTTGAAGCCAAGAAAAGGAGTTCACATGAAATTGCCCTGGTTTCTTATCATAATAGCCATCAGCTCTCAAATCACTCAGGACCTGATTGAAGTCAACAGCAAAACTCCACCTATTAATCAGATATTTGAAAGACACAGCTCTCTCTCCTTCTGAAGCTTTGAACACTTACCTTGAGTATACTTCAGGTAACAGTATCAGAGTGTCTTTAAAAACACATCTAAGAAACAGAAATGACCCCACTGTCCTTGTTTCAGCCGGTGTTGTTCATGAGCACGAGGCCTTCACTCACCTCGTGTTGAGCTTGTCTTGCTGTGCTTTGATCTCCTTCTCGCTGGGGTGGCCGCTGTGCATTAGCTGTCGAGCAATCTGGTTCACCACTGCCACACGGGATGCCTGGTTGTTCATCTCTGGTTCCAAGCTTTCAAATCTGAGAGGGGAGGAAAAAACCGAACAATGAATGATCACAGAGAGAACCCGAGCCACAGGCAGCTGGTGTAAAGAACTTCCACCCAGTATTCCCCAAGCTTCCTGGGAAAGGCATTCTCACCTGTGCTGGATCACTTCCAGGTCCTCCAGCTTCTCTGGAATCTGCATGTTATTCAGCCACTTCTCCTTTTCGTCAATCCAGAGCTCACAAGCATCTGCCTCGCTGAACATCTTATAAAGAGCCAGGGTATCCTGCAGGGCCTGTTTACGCAGCCGAGTCAGCTCAGCAACTTCCTTGTACCTTTCCTCTATTCCAGACAATCTGCCTTGGACATCCGGAGAGTCGGCGTGCTCCTGCGGCAGAGCCTTCGCCTGCTCATGAAGAGAGTCAATGGTTGGCCGGTAGCTTGCAATCTCTTCAGCCACATCTTTGTGTTTCTTGACCAAGGACTGGGTGGAATATTCATCGTGGCCAACGTCATTGCTGGAGACAATTTTGAGGATGTCCAACATCCATGCATCGATATCATCAGCGTCAGCCTGGAACTGGTGAAGGAGAGAGGCTTCCTCCAGACGCTTCTTCCTAATGGCAGATAACTGTTCCAAGTTAGCCCACTGCTCCCGGATATCCTTAATTCTTTCTCTGATCTTCTCAGACCCAAAATGCTCCTCCGCGATCATGTCTTCACCTTCTTTGATCGCCTGCTGGAAGTGGCCACTACGGCCACTCATTTCATCTTCAAACGCCTTATGCTTACTCAAGAGACGGACAACACTGGTGAGGTCCTTCCCATAGTCATCAGAGGACAGGATCTGTTCCTTCTCCCTGATCCAACCTTCTTCTTCAGCCATTTCCCAGAAGAACTTCCAGAGGCGCCGGGACTCCTCCAAGCGTGCCCTGCGCTCGGCCGCGAGCTGGCACAGCTCCTGGTAACAGAACTCCATGTGAGCAACGCGGTCCCGGATCACCTGTGGGTCACATGGCTTGTAACCTGTTCGGATGGGGAACGTACGTTACAACTTGGACTATTCGAGCTCCACCATACAAAAACACACATCAGAAAATACTGCTCTTTGCATGAAGACGATAAAAAACCCAAAGGAAAGATATTCAGGACTGTTTGCAGTGAAACAAAATTCACTGCTCCAGGTTGACACCAGCTTCTACGCACATCAGTACAAAATGATCATTTATCCTAGTTAATGGCACTGGTTTACTGGAATTGCTTGCGTTTAGCATAAACTGGGACAATATCAGACTAGGTCGAATAACCCGTACGGTTTACATTAGAAACACAGAATGGAGAGGTAATGGTGACTACTACAAAGTTACACCAGCTGCTGGTTCGGAGCGTGACATCCCATGCCCCACACAATGCAACAATAAATTCTTGAGCAGGTACCTGGGCAAATTAATCATTGACACAATAAAGAAGGAACAAAGGAAGCTGGAATGTCCTCTGGTGCTGATTTAACCTAACGTGCCTTGCAGAACTAATGAGGCTTATAGATAACCTCATACGCAATTAAGACAAGGGAGGATGTGTTGGCTGCTGGTTACCTTCTCCATCAGTGGCAAACTTCTGAGCAGATGCATTGACCCCTCTCACTCTCTCAGCCTGAATTGCAATGTCAGCTTCCACCAGAGCATGTTTCTGCAGCAGGTCTTCAACTCCTAACAAGTGTTTGCCATAGTCTTGAGACAGCAGAAGCACCTGATGGAAACAGAAACAGACAAGTAAAATGGGCTGAAGGCCAGAAGCTGCTTCCTAATGACTCCACGCACTACCCTGTTCTCTGTTGTGACATTAAGTGCAGAGAAACACCAGACCCCTAAGGAGAGCTATTGCAGATGTACAGAGGCATGGCTGATACGAATTTGAGCCATCATTTTTAAGATCACTGGCACCCATGAAGAACTTGACTGCTCTTCAATGCAGTTTTCAGTCTAGGATGACATGGAGCTAAGTTAGCTCAGCAGGACCATTGAAAAGCACTCAGTCCAGGTGCTGTGAGCGGCCACTGAGCTACGCACATCTTTCTTTCCTCCAACAGCTTCCAAGTTCTGCTGGCCGATGGACAAGAACAAAGTCATGGTCCTTTCCCTTCCCAGATCCCAGGAGAACAGACAGGAAGAAATGCATGCTTTTTAAAGCACAGAGGTGAGGAGGTGACTTGTTCCCCATGTAAATTGTGATGGAGAGACATTATTTTGTTCCCTTTCAACCAAAATTGTCCTCCTTACCCAAGTGCTGTGACCAAAGCCTCTGACCCTTATGGGACAGGCTTGAGGCTAAAAAGTAGCTTTTTATAGGAGTGAACTTGTTCTTTTTCCTTACTTGTTTTTAATCTTTATTTTGAGAAAACCATCTGAAGGTGTAAGGAATTTGTTCTCTGCTCCTGACTGCAGATCTTCTGCACTTGTCTATTAAACCAGAGGGGCAAAACAAACCTTACTGATTTACCATCTACACCTTTCCCGAGCATTTGGTCCACGGTTTGACACCCACCTTCATCTCATCCATCCAGTCCATAATGTACAGCATTTCCTGGAATATCTTCTGCAGACCAAGGTTCATCTCCAGGCGCTGTCTCCGTGCCCGGAGCAGCTCCAGGAGGTACTCCCAGAGGCGGATAACGTTGTCCTTCCTTGCAGTAATGCGTTTAATGTCATGGTAGTTTTCAGTCTCAAGCTCCTTTGCAACTGCAACCACGGCCTGGACTCGTTCTTCATACGCTGCAATATCAGTTTCAATGGCCTCGTGCTTCTTCGTTGCAGCTTCTACTGCTGGGAGGTCAAAGCCAAAATTATCCTGTAAAGACAGAGACACTTCTTCAGTGACGGCTGCTGAGGAGCTAATCCCTACTGTGAAACTGTAACTTGATTCCTGGTGGGCAGAATACACTTATCAGCGAATCTGGGACCTCAAAATGCTCTGAAAAGCCTTCTTTGATAAAATAAGAGAGATCTCTGATAACCAGAGAACCACAGATACAATCAGAGCTATCACTCACTACCTCTGAGGGAAGACTCATGGTGGCCATCAGGATTAGGATGGGCCTTGGGGGGTTTTCTAAGTTACCTCTAATATTAAAAGATAAAATTGAATCCTGGGCTAATTCCACTGAATTGGCCACAGTATTCAGATACAGGAAATCTTGACTGTGGGTAGGTATTTCCACATCAGTATCTCTTGAGTACAGCCTGATAGATTCAAGGAATGCATATCCAAATGCATCAAAGATAGGATACAAGGTATGTACACTAAATACACATCTGCACACACATCCTGTAAGCATACATATACACAGATTGAGTAAAATATGAGGCATAGGGGAGGAAATGTCCTCTTGGTAAGCTCTGGAGCCTATAATTACTCCTGGGAATCATCTGAGTCACGCAGACACGTGGTGAAAGCAGCACCTGAGAGACGAGACGCTGGTTTTCACTCAGCCAGGTTTCTCTCATAGCTGCCTTGCGATCAAATCTGCGCGCGAGTTGTTCCAGTTTCTCCTGTCGGATGAGCTCGTTTCGCAGTGCCAGTTCTCTTTCATGTTCAGCTTTTTCCAGTCTTTCCCAGGCCTGAAGACATGGAGGGAAAAACACGCATCTTCTAAACACACATTCTTATAGGAATATGATAAACCACAGCTGCTTTGCATGGAATCAGGACTGAAGCCACTCCAGCCAAGCTTTGCTACAGTGCTTATTTATGTATATGCCAACAAACTTTGTTTGCTCTGGCTGGGCTTACACTCTCTTTGCTAAGGTAAGAGTATGACTTGAGATTAGTTCTCCATTCATTCCTTTTCCGAGCAAGGGGTAGAGGTCTTGCTTATCTCATACATTTTCTTGAGTTCATCTGGGTTTTGCCTCCAACAAAGCTTAAACAAACCCAGCTTAAATGTGTAAGAGAGTATTTATTAAAGAAACATAATCTTCTGAGTGCTGCTCCTAAATAAGCTGATTCTGCCTCCACCCCTTTAGGAAATGGGAGTTACAGCTTTGTGCCCTCTCACCTCCAAAATCAATACACAATTGTTGTTCCTTATTATATCCACTATGGAAAAACCCCACAACTGCAGAATTTGGTTACTTTTGGTGCATACAAGTCCTTTTCCACCCAAAGCCACAAGCTATTCACATGTGTGACATGAGTATTATGAAAGTCTTAGAAGCCTGTTGAAAGCCAGCTAGTGACCCTTCAGATCTTCTTACAAGCAACAAATATACCCATAATTAAACACAAACTACCCCAGATTCTCCTAAATCCTAACAGATGTGGAACTGCCTAAACCCAAGTATTCCTAATAGCCAGGAGCATGGAGGAGCAAGGCAGGACTGTGAGATCTTGGCTAGAGTGACTGAGCATTGTTCCACTGCAGAAGATCTGAGGATACCCAGGTTTAGATTAGGGAGTCCGAGCTATAGGAAAAGGTCAACAGCCCCTTATGGTCCCCATATTGAGACTGGAGATAGCAAAGGTGTTTCTTCCCGGTATGCTGAGAGAGAGACTGAAACGAAGCAAATCCTGAGCTGCACAGGAGGAGCTGGCTCCATTTACCTTGTTAATGTCAGAGATGAGTTTGCCCTCCCTTGGCATGTACACTTTCTGATTGTTGGCTCTCATTTTGCTCTGGATGGTAAAAAGCAGCACTTCCAGGTTCCCTTTTTCTGTAAATCTAAACAGAATTTGAAGAAAGAACTGAGTTACAATAAAGCTTTTTGCTGCTCCTCAGGTATAGCAGAGCACTTCTTTAAACGATTGATGCTATGAATGGAGCACTCAGATAAATACCTTCATCTTGTGTGAAAGCAACCGAAAAAGCCCCCACATCCCCTGGCACCAGCTGGGTCACAGCAACAGAAACTTCACAGAAGCCACTTGTCTGTGTTCAGATTAAAAGCCCCTCGGGGGACAGAAGACTGCATTTTATTTCTATCTATTACATGTGCTGTCCCAGTTGACTCTATCAACACATGAAATGGAAGTTTTATTTAAAGCCCACTGCAGTCAATAAACCCTTCCCACTGTTTTCCCTTGGTTTTATGCCTGGGAAATAAACAAACCCCACAGGCATTAGGGAATAGTCTGCAGTTTTAGATGTCTGGATACTCTGTAATGCTTTGGGTTGTGATTATTATCCATCAGAACCCCTATTAGACAAAAATAACAAACAGATCTGATATCAGAATGCTAAAAAGAAGCTTTCCAGAAATAAGTTGCCCAGCTTTGGCTGTATCAGTTTTAGTAAGTGTAGGGATGTTTTACAAAGCAGACACACTTCCTCTTGATGTTGGATAAGCAGTAAGCTCTTTTAATAGCAGTGCATTGGAATTATACACTGCTAGCAAGCACGACTGGTGATGCTTCTACACTAATATGCTACTACCACTCATACTGTAAGGCAGGCTTAGTAGTGCGAGCTCCCAGGACCCTGAGATCCTGCAGGCTGTGGTTATCTGCACACTGAACAGCACAAAGCAAAGAGGCCCCAAGCAGCAATGCTGAGTGCCAATTAGAAATGTGATAGCTGGGTTTCATCACACCAATAAACCCTTAAGCCAAGATTAAAGTTACTTGGATGTGCTTGTGCTCTACAAAATCAATGGCTGACTGAACAAAACAAGGTCCCTGTTGTTGTAAGCCAAGATGAGAATTACTTGGGTGGTTTCTCCACGGTGCGGTAGGTGTTGAACGCCTGGAGCTGCTGCTGCACACCAACCAGGGAGTTGGCAAACTTGCGATTGTTGAGGATGATGATGGTTTGCTCAATCCACTCAAGGAGGTCAGAAGCCAAAGATTCGTATTTCTCAATCATCTTCTCTGTCTCAATGGCGTTGTCAAGCACCTGCGACGAGCAGCACAACGTGAGTAAGAAGGGCAGCGCTCCTCAGCCATTTAAAGACAAGCTACAGAAAAGAATCTGGTGGGAGGCCTGACTTCTGAATCAGATCACTCACTCCTGAGTGCCACAGGGGCTGGGATCCCTGAGGAATGAGGGGTTTGTGTGTTCCAGCAGTGAATTCCCATGAACCCCAGCAACAGAGGCTTACAAAAGGATTCATGTTCAGTCTGCTGGCTGCAAAGATGAGAGCAGCCTCGCCAAAGGGCAGAGAATGACTGCACAGTTTGTAAATGAGGGACTTCTCTGGGCTCCAGAAGAGCCAAGAGGACCCAGAGGGTGAGGAGCACTTAATGAGAAAGGAAAAGCAGCAATGATGCAAAATGAACAAGCAAAAAGAGAACTCCAGCCAAATGGTTTCTAATACGAGGCAGCTGGAAATTAACTACTCGCCGTCACATGGGGATGCTTAACATTCAAAACACACTCAAAAGCAAAGCTAAAAACTACCATAGAGTGGACTTTAACAAAACTAACACCCAAAAGAGGGGGAAATATATAAAATCAGTAATATTTCCACTGTTCCCTCATAATTTTCAATTGGAACTTGCAAACCTTTCCTATACGTTTTCCTTCGACAGCTAAAGCCTTCATCTTGGAGAAGTAGTGGTAATATGTCACCACGTAGGTGATGATTGACTTTTCATCAGGATGGTCAACACTGATGTCTGCAAAGCAAACAAGAGTTGTCTTAGCACACTGAGGGTGCAGGGGTTAAAACAACACAGCAAATCATGCACCAAGGGCGAGCCAAGAGAGGTGGGTTCAGGGGCAGTTCAGCTCTCAAGAGTTCTGTCCTGATCAGAAATAAACGCGGCAGCTTTGGACTGGTTCTGGATCATGTGCATGGCCAAAGAACCTCTCTAGTGTCAGTGTGCATTGACAGAACCACTGCTGATTGAGGATTTCAGCGCTGTGTCAGCATTCAGAGAGAGGAATTCCGTCTGTCCAGGCAAACCTGGGAGATACAGGTAGAAAACAAATTCTTCCCTTTCCTGCAGCAATTCAGAGGCACTGGGGAATAAGCAAGAAGCAACTTGCCCAAACACACAGCCCTGGGACAAGAAAGTTTCCTGTCCTAGCACTGGAGCAGCCTTCCAACACACACAGGCTGGAACTCACTGACAGGCTGTGAAAGGAGGTGATAACTGTGTGCTGAATTCACATCATTCACCTCCCAGCTCACAGAAGGTGTTTCTCAGGGTGGGTCAGGATGCCTCTAACCGGGATGATTTTGTGTATACACGGCCAGAGCAGTGATCTTGTCAGATAGGGCAAAACAAACACAGGATTAAAGGCTCTCCTGCTGCCAGTGCTCAGCCTTCTGCAGGAGACATCTTCCATTCTCTCCTTCCCTCCCTGGCTGTACCAGGTCAGCCAGCAGCGTCCTGCTGCTCTTTAACCTAAAAAGCCATCACAAAGCTGTGCCCTGTAACAAGGAGGGGTGGAGAAAAGAGCCCACAAAGAGCTGAAACTGCAGGAATTCTTACCCTCAGGGTCCAGGAGCTTGGTAAGACCAAGGTGTTGCTCTGCGAGGTTAAAAGCATTCTGCAGATTGTAGTGTGCATTTGATTTCTTCAGCTTGTCAAAATCAATCAGATCAGGCCTAGACAGGAGGGAAAATTCTTCAGCTTTCCCAAAGCACAACAAATACATGAACTAAGCTCTCCAAACCTCAGGAACGCCCTTTTGCTTGCCCAGTAGCCCTGTGCATTTCAACAGCAGTGTTAAAGGGATAAGTAACACCTAGCACATGCCATGGCAGAACCTAACCCATGGAGAAAACCAGCACAGCTTAACAGCGAAGGTGACCCTGGAGAAGAAGGGAACAGAGTTGTGGTCACCCAGTCTCTCCTCATGCCCATGTAAGTGTGCAAGCTACCCCAATAACCTCACCGAGCTTGCCAACCACATCAGTCTAGCACCACATTTTACCATCCCTGAGCAGGGATTTCTCTCCCCTCCAGACTGTTGTTGTGTGTGGTTCCCTCCCAGCCCTGAACTCTGGCAACCAGACCCATCACTGCTTACCCAACAGGTACAAAAACTTCTCTTCCAGCCTGGTCAGTCACAGACCAAAACAATGATGAGTGTAATTGTCTTGGAACCAAACACAACCTGTTTTGACTTGTGATGCTGTTGCCCACATGAGCTCACAGTGACCACAAGAGCTGTAAAAGCCCTAAAGCAAGGCAAGTTGCTGTAAAACTCCCATTAATTCTTCAACTTCCTCCTCTCCATGGACTTCAAAACCAAGCTGCAAAGTAACTGCAAACCCCCATGCACACGGCAGCAGTCCAGGCTTGCAAACCCCAGAAAGACATTTACCCACGCATACCTGTGCTTGTGTATTAGTGCGTTGAAAGCCATCCCATCCCTCCAGCTTGTTGTGAAGTTGTGAATGTTGACATTGGGGTAACTGATGGAACAAAAAGCAAGGAGAGCACTATTAGTACAGCATCCTCTGAAACTAAAAGCTGATTCCTTATATACAATAAGGAATGACATCCTTATTGCAAACCCAAGGGTGGGATATCAGCATCCCATGATGGACGATCTATCATCACGACTGTCCTCTCACGAGAGACTGACTCTAGAGGTAAGTGCATCCCATTCACTCTCGTAATCCCCACAGAATTGCAAAGCATTCGAGACAACAGCTCTCCATGTCCTTTCAAGCAATCACTTGAAGCTATTATCCTATAACTTGCAGCCTCAACTGTGAGGTTTCAAATCCCTGCAAGTCTAGAATAATGCTGAAGTGTCGCAAGTCATTACAGGGACATCCAAGTTTCCTGGGGAAACATACTGAATGTCCATAAATGGAGATTTAGTTATGCAAGAAAGTTACTGTCAGAGAAAGACACTTTGGAACTATTTCCATATACATGGAAAGAGGGAAAAGTTGGTGGCAAACATCTGAAGCATCATTATTTCTTCAGAATAGGGTGAAAAAGGGTCAGCATATTGCTGTGTATTCATGGATTATGCTCTAGTGGAAGGTGTCCCTGCCCGTGGAAGGGGTTGGAACTGGAGGAGCTTTAAGGTCCCTTCCAACCCAAACCAGGCTGGGGTTCTATGATTCTATGGTTATCGGACTGATATGTTTATCCCACAGCATTAATACAATAAATTCAGAGTTTTCTGACTTAAACCTCAATTCACTTCTCTTGGATGACTCCACTTCATCACAGATACATGTGTGCCCTTTTGAAATGATTTCAATGAAATCTCAAAGTGCTCTAAGAGCTTCAGAGAGAATCCCTGAATCCCCACTCACCCGGCTGTCTTCATCTGGCACCACAAAAGCAGAGCGTCTTTAGCAGACTTCTTCTCCTTGTTGTCCTCAGTCTCAACACTGATATCTTGGATCTGAAATTAACACAGAGGTTTTAAATATTTCTCTGTGAAAACACAGTTTGCCTGTTTTGAAAAGATGAAAGGAGTTATAGCAGAATACAAGCACCAAAGGAAAGCTATGATGACAGGCAGGGGGGGAGTAGGCGAATGCTCTTCCTCATTTAAGAGCATTCACTTCAAAAAGCTTCTGCTGCCCTTATTATACCGGGGATTACTCTTTGTTCAGGCTAGTCCACTGACAGAACAGTTTAAACTTCATGAAGCAAAGTGATTTCCAGCTGTCAAGGCAAACCCTGCCCTGTACAGCACTACGGGTTCACCCTGCGAGGTGTCTTCTGCAGGAGGAGGGAGTATAACAGCTACCAGTGTCAGCGTTACCACAACCTGCTATTCCACGTTATAGGCTGTTATCCAGCTTTTAAAGAGAGGAAAAAGGGTAAAAACAGAGGGAGCAAAAGCAAACCACTTTTTACTTCATATGGACCAACGTATCTCATTTTATGGATATAGTTCACTGCTTTGTAAAAAGAATATTGTAGCTTCAGTGAAGTGCCACAGGAAGTTAGGCAAACACTTTCACGTTAGGAAAACATTGAGCCACACCAACTTTAACAGAATGTTACAGTTATAAGGTATTTATTACTATGTTATTTATTATAGATTATAGACTTACGACATAAATTTATTGCCCTTTCTGCAAAAGGACTTTGCAGCCTTTTTAAACTGAGGGCAAAGGCCAATGTGCATCTTGTGGGAAAAGAATAAATCTCTGCAGCCTTTAGCTGGGACACTA
Organism: Psittacula echo; assembly: GCF_963264785.1. Taxonomy (NCBI): domain Eukaryota; kingdom Metazoa; phylum Chordata; class Aves; order Psittaciformes; family Psittacidae; genus Psittacula; species Psittacula echo. Next base: position 120,899,965 of record NC_137738.1, read on the forward strand.
AACCAGCTCCTGTGGGCACCCCTAATCCACTTCAGTGCCAAGTCAGCCAGTTACTGATGCTCACCACTGAGGTGACGAGCAGCTGAGGGCAGCACTGCCTCCAAGGTGCACAAGAGTGCAGATGTCTATGAGAGGTTCGTATTAGTGAGTAATTTAAAGGTAAATTCATATGACTCCACACAGGAAGCTCCCATTGGCTGCCACAGCAGATTGGCAGCATCATGAAGACTAGCTTAATCCTAAGGATTAGGTTTAGGTGTGTCCTGGTTTAGCAGTAGCAGTCATTTTTTCTACTGGTGCAGTGCTGTGTTTTGACTTTCGACCTGGGAATAATACTGATAAAGCCGATGTTTTCAGTTGCGGGTCAGAATGTTTACCCTGACCAAGGACTTTGTGAGTCTCATGCTCTGCCAGGGGGGAGGAGAAGCCGGGAGGAAGCAGGGACAGGACACCTGACCCAAACTAGCCAAAGAGGTATTCCATACCACAGCACGTCATGCCCAGGATGTAGAACGGAGAGTTCCCGGAAGGGCTGGATCATGGCAGGGTGGGGGCGAGGTACCGGTCGATGAGCGGTTGTATTCTCTTCCCTTGTTATTTCCTTTATCATTATTACTATTAGTGGTAGCAGTAGTGATTTCTGTTATACCTTAGTTATTAAACTGTTCTTATCTCAACCCGTGGGAGCTGCATTCTTTCGATTCTCCTCCCCATCCCTCTGGGGAGTAGGGGGGGGGGCAGTAGACTGCGACAGTTCTTTTTGGCGCCCAACGTGGGGCAGGAAGGGTTGAGATAACAACAGATCTGACTGAGGCACAATGCTGATTTATTGGTTCTCAAAGTCGTTCTTTTTGATGTCACAGTTTCAGTGTGCTGTAGCTTACTTAGAGCTGGTATTTGCTGTGTTAGTGTTTATCAAGTGTGGGCCTTGGGCTAAGGTTCTTGTTTCACTGTACTTCATGGTAATGGCTTGTAATGCGGGCGGGCTCCAGCAGCAGGGCAGGATGGACGTGGCCGTGGACTTGTACCTGGCCGTCCCGCTGCTCTTCACCGTCCTGGCCCTCGTCCTCGCGGCCGTCTTTGTGAGGCTGCGGGGAGCCGAGGGGGAGCGGCTCCGGGAGCCTGCGGCGGCCGAAGCGGCCCGGGAGAGGGGCCCCGGGGACCAAGCGGTGGCGGGAGCGGGGCCGGAGGCCGGGAAGGAAGCGGCTGCCGAGGAGGGGAAGGAGGCAGCTGCCGAGCAGCAGGAGGAGGAGGCGGCGGAGGAGCCGAGCCCCACAGCCGAGCCCAGCCCCGCGGCAGCCAAGAGCATTCCCCAGCAGCCGTCCGCCGAGCCCCGTGAGCCCGAGCCGCAGGAGGATGCAGGAGACCCCGCAGCATTTCCCAGCAAGGCAGAGGAGGAAGATCTGGACTCAGAAAAAGCGAAGCTGGTGGTGAGAGAGCTGGCAAGCACAGCAGCTACAGCCCCAGTGACAAGTACAGCAGCATCATTTGAGAGTTCTGAAAGTTTTGAATGGCCTTTGGGTACCCTTGGGACCTGCCTGCTGATTGTGATGGGGATCACCATGTTGGCACACACACAGAGTGTGTTCTACCCACGACCATTTTGTCTGCTCCCGAGAGTTAAGCAGAGTCAGGTCTGGGTCTTGTCTGGGTTTAGACAATACAGAGGGACTGAGAGGTTTTCCCCAAGGCTGGACAGTCATGAGGGGCAGGGTGTGTGGGACAGTATGGGCGAGTATCTAATCCCCTGGGCCCCTCCAGTGCTTTGGAAGCATCGGAGATGGAAGGCAGCTGTGTGGAGTCCCCAATGACAAGTTGCAGAGACTGCTGCAGGGGAGGGTGAATTATTATTTTGAGCCTGATGGGCCCATGACACTTCAGGCCATCAGGGCGGAGATGCAGCATAGAGATGGACTCATGATCGAGGGGTGGACTTTGCAATGGGCCTCTCCTGCTCTGAAAGACTGTTACGAGAGATGGAGCCCACCATTACGGACCGAATGGACTCAGCAGCTTTATAGGGATTGGTCTGTGCACTAAGATAACAGTGCACTGAGATGAGAGTGAGGGTATATTGAAAATGTGGGATCTGAGCATGACATGAATGGTATGGAATAAGGGGTGGATACTGTCCTGGTTTAGCAGTAGCAGTCATTTTTTCTACTGGTGCAGTGCTGTGTTTTGACTTTTGGCCTGGGAATAATACTGATAAAGCCGATGTTTTCAGTTGCGGGTCAGAATGTTTACCCTGACCAAGGACTTTGTGAGTCTCATGCTCTGCCAGGGGGGAGGAGAAGCCGGGAGGAAGCAGGGACAGGGCACCTGACCCAAACTAGCCAAAGAGGTATTCCATACCACAGCACGTCATGCCCAGGATGTAGAACGGAGAGTTCCCGGAAGGGCTGGATCATGGCAGGGTGGGGGCGAGGTACCGGTCGATGAGCGGTTGTATTCTCTTCCCTTGTTATTTCCTTTATCATTATTACTATTAGTGGTAGCAGTAGTGATTTCTGTTATACCTTAGTTATTAAACTGTTCTTATCTCAACCCGTGGGAGCTGCATTCTTTTGATTCTCCTCCCCGTCCCTCCAGGAGCGGAGGGAAGAAAGGTGGGGGGGGGGAAGTGGACTTCGTGGTTCTGATTTACGGCCTGGGCTTAAACCACGACAAGGTGATAGCTGTGGAGGGCCTGGAAGCACTCCGCTCTTCAAAAGCCCAATGAAGCACATTACAACCAACCATGGAAAGCTCAAGTGTGTGTCCGTCTGTGTATGTATACATACACTCCATCCCTGGCAGCGTTCAAGGCCAGGTTGGATGGGGCTTGGAACAATCTCGTCTGGTGGAAGGTGTCCCTGCCCATGGCAGGGGGTAGGAACTGGATGATCTTGAGGTCCTTTCCAACCAAAACCATTCTATGACTCTATGGCACTCACCTGGAATCTCAGGATAATAGTCCAAATAAGGCCAAGCGTCAGCCTGTGATTCCCATCCACAATATCATGGGATCCCATGTTTTCTAAGTGCACTCTTTGCTCTTTCAAGAATTGGAGGGCTTTATCAACATTCTCCAGGCAATGGATGCGCATCCTTCCTTTAGTTGGTTTAGGCTAGAAGGTAAAAGGGAGAAGAAAAACATGTATTAATGTAGATGGAAGGGAAAACCCAAAAGGGCTTCGTAACTCTTGAGCCCAGGCAGGTGGGTCACCATCACCACCCATCGTCTCCCAGCCAGCAATACCACATGCGTCTGTTCTTCAGATTCAATGGGCAAAACCACTCCTTGCATCTCACGATGCACTCACACAAGGATAACGGCAGCACATGTCAAACCCATGGGGGAAATGCCAGTATCCCAGACCTGAGCCGCACACACCAGGAGCCCATTTCATTTGCCTTTCAAAGGGTTTTCCCTGCTTGCTGCCTTCATTTTTCCTCTCTCTTGTACTCATTCACTAGCAGGAAGAGAAACGATTTTGTAAGGCTCATGCCACACCAGCTATAGTTTCCCAAGATGCTTTTTTGCCTTCAGTACAAGTTCTCCCACACTTAAAAGAGATTCTGCAAGATAGAGATATGGAGCAAACTGATAACCGGTGGAGGCAGGCAGCAAAGGGAATTGGTAATGAATGCTCCAGAGTGTCCGTAAATGCAGACATGCACTTGTCAAAAGCAAAGCTCAGACCTGGGATGTAAAAAACTCCTCACAAAAGAAACGTCATTGGTGGGATAAATTGTGTGAAAATAGCAGAGATTTATTCCAAACCATTTCTTCATAGGAAAAGAGAGTAAAAACCATAATAATAAATCAGCCACAGCAACATAGCACAACTTTATGAAGGTCCAGTGTAAAAAGCCACGAATATATATTAATATCTATTATATATATGAATATATATATTATATATATAGACTGCTGTAAAACCACATGAAGTTAAAGGCACTTTGCTCTGCAGACAAGGATTGCAGCTGAAGAGCCTGTTCAGTGCTCAGAGACCTCACCAGAGGTACTCAGCCACCTGACCTAACTTCCTTGTTTCCTGCAGTGAATGCAATCAACTACCCATGGAAATAGCTCAGGCAAAATCCTGGCTGTATCCAAGGGGAAGAGTCCAGTCAGAGCCGTGTCATGGTCCCTGCCAACAGCAGTCTGTGGAAGGGTGCGTGGTAGAGGTGAGACGCTTGCTAGAAGGATGCCCTCAGGACACACAAACCCCAGAGGTCATCGGTTTGACTTCAGCGTTCAGGTAGCTCAGTTCTCCTCCCAGGGCTGGGTCATGATGCAGACAAAGTTAACCTGCAACTCCCCGCAAGGGCAAGAGTTTCCAGGAGCCTGCCACTGCTCTGGGGCTTCAAAGTCCCTCTGGAGAGGCACAGATTCCATGTACACACCATGCAGGTGAAGAGCCATGGTGCGAGTGAGGTTATGTGTTTGGCCAAAACCAACTGGAAACCCATTGCTATGGGCAGGGACCCATCCCTGGCAGTGTTCAAGGCCAGGTTGGACACAGGGGCTTGGAGCAAGCTGCTCCAGTGGAAGGGGTCCCTGCCCGTGGCAGGGGTTGGAGCTGGAGGAGCTTTAAGGTTCCTTCCAACACAAACCAGGCTGGGGTTCTATGACCTGGCCAAAACAATGTGAGGGACCCCGAGAAGACCAAAGGTTCCATTTTTGTGTCCCCCGCCCCAGTTTAAGCCACTGCCTTGCAGCAAAATGAGGAAGCAGCACCCACAGCACCCAAGGTGTGGCTGTGCCTGCCACGCTGTCCTGCACAGCCTCACCATGAGTAAACCCTCACATTTACTGGGCTAACACAGACCCAGGCATCAACCAGAGGAAAAATTGTCTTACATCAAAAATCTTCCCTTTCCCAACAGAAAACTCACTGCAGAGAATGGGCTTGAACCGTTCGACCTTTGAGCATCCAGGAATTGTTAGGAATTTATTAATCCTTTATTTAGTTATGGAAGAAACTGAGCTAAAGGCTTAATCTTCTGCTGAAAACAATTCGGAGCTGTCTTCTTCTGTCTGGGACAAGCTGGGTAACAACTTGTGCAAACAAAATCACAGCTGACTTTGCATCCTGGCTGGACCCTTTCCCACTTTGCTCACGGAGGCTACCCCACGCTATCCGTTTCCTTCCAAATACTCTGCTGTGCAGAGAACTTTGTGTAGCAAGGTCTGGATGAAAGGCTTGGATCAGGACTCAAGCTGAGCAGAGACAGGAAGATGCAGACGTTGCCCTTGCTGGATGCTCTCAGTGTCCGTTTCTCCAGCAGATTTTCCAAGGTTCTGGGTTTTCATCACCAGAAATCACACCAGCTTTTGAGGACCGCAGGGGTTGTGCAAATGAGGCTGGAGGTCTTGCAAAGGGCAAAGAGCAGTCCTGCTGCCTGGTTACTAGCCCAGATCCCAGGCTTTGCTCCACAGGAACATGGCTCCAGCTTCAGTCTGAATCCCAGTTTCAAAGGACAGAAAACAATTCCTGTTTGTTGTACGGCATCAGTAAGCACACCATATTAAAACAGTTATCCAGGCTGCTTCCTGCATTTGTTTGTTGCTTGCTAACCATTTGATGTTCCTTGTCTTGATTCTGTATAAGATCCTGCCTTTCCAGCTCTGCTTGGGCGCCATGGAGATATCACAGCCTCACCAGTATCAGCTAAACTAAATTCCAAGGGCTGGAGAACATCAGCAGGTGGATGCTACGTGCCAGTCCTCCTGGAATAGTTCTGCTGTGTGTAATGGTCTCAAGGTTTAGTGCGTTGCATTATCTGGGTTTGTGTTTGCAGAGGAAGGTGTGGTGGAATGCACTGTTCAAACAGAGACTGCTGTCCTCCATCCTGAGATAAGGAAGCTACAGAAGGAATTTGTGGCGGCGCAGGCAGCTGCCAGCACCGTACCCAAACCATGATGCAAGACCCAGCATTCTCCCCACCCCAAGGGCTTTGTAAGCCCTGTTTGCATGTTCAAATCCTGGAGAGAAAGATGTCACTGAAACACAGAGAGTCATGGGGCTGCCTGAGCTTCACTGCTGGTTGACACTGAAAGCCCAGCCTTGGCAGGCAGATGGGAGGATTCAGACAGAGGTGGCATGTTTGCTGTCTGAATCCTCAACTAATGGGGCACGTTGGTCTTGCTTATTCATAGAACCCCAGCCTGGTTTGTGTTGGAAGGGACCTTAAAGCTCCTCCAGCTCCAGCCCCTGCCATGGGCAGGGACACCTTCCACTGGAGCAGCTTGCTCCAAGCCCCTGTGTCCAACCTGGCCTTGAACACTGCCAGGGATGGGGCAGCCACAGCTTCTCTGGGCACTCTGTGCCAGCGCCTCAGCACCCTCACAGGGAAGAGCTTCTGCCTTATCTCCAACCTAAATGTCCCTTCTTTAAGTCCGAACCCCTTACCTATCACTGTATGAATATATATAATATTCCTGTATGAATAACATCAGCTACCTGCAGTGAACAGCTCAAACCTGACACCTCACTGAAATAAAGGATTTGGCAGAGAGAGAAACAGGTTTTGAGCAAACTGGAGTTGACAAACATTGAGGTTAGATACCTCCATCCACAGAGTGCCTTCAGGAACACAGGCTACTTCTTTCTACACACGTCAGAGCTTCCTTACCCTCCCAGATGCATTCAGAAAGCTTCCTCTCTTTCCTCACTGTACACACACATGCTGTGGGCCATATGTTCAGTTCATTAACCAGAGTCTTAAGCCATGGAGCTCCCATTAATAGGAAGGCTTGATGACAAGCGATTACACAGTCGCATCCTCATGTAGCCTTGGGTCTTAGCTAAAGAGACGTCTTTCTTTGAAAAGATTGCTGTAAATTAGGCAGCTAAGAGCAGAGCCATCATTTAAGGAACTGAAGGAAAAGCTGATACCTGCTTCCTGATACTCGGCTTTTCTCTTGACACCCAGGTTTCCTGTCGTGCATCAGCATCTTTCACTACAGGCATTTTCCTACTCGCCACCCCCTTGTGCAGGTATCAGAGGCTCTCTCAACATCCCCAAAGATAGAATTTGAGCCACTTATTTCAACTCGTTTTGGACAGTCCCCTAACCAAGCCTTACCTATCCTAGCAAAATGAGTAACCCAGGGCATTGCTGGGCAGATGGGTGCAACTAACATCACAAGGAGAACTCCTCCAAAGGTTCCTTTCTTCCCTGTGAGGGTGCTGAGGCGCTGGCCCAGGGTGCCCAGAGAAGCTGTGGCTGCCCCATCCCTGGCAGTGTTCAAGGCCAGGTTGGACACAGGGGCTTGGAGCAAGCTGCTCCAGTGGAAGGGGTCCCTGCCCGTGGCAGGGGTTGGAGCTGGAGGAGCTTTAAGGTCCCTTCCAACACAAACCAGGCTGGGATTCTGTGATTCCTTTGATTCCCACTGAAACCAATAGGGTGATACTTTAATGGTGTCTGGATCCAGCTGAAGCAACAGACTTCTTTTGAACCCTCAATACTCAATTTTGCTGCAGTTCAGTTGAGCCAAGGCTTCACCAAAACCCCCCCCAAAACCAGAAGAAAACCCCCACAAGGAACATGAATAAACACTTACAAGTCTCTCCCCCGAGAGAACTTCCAGCAGCTTGATGAGCATCCTTCCATCCCGAAGGTCGGTGTACAGGTCTGTAATCCTGCAGGACACACGTGCCAAGTGGGAATTAACCCACTTCGTGAAAGTCTTCTTCTGAACTGCCTCACGTTCATCTGGTAGGAAAACAACACAGAGTCACTCAAAATGAAGCACACTTCATGTACCGATGTGAAAACGTGATGCTCAAACATGGCTTATATTAAAGGTATGGCTTGTCTGAGCAGAATCATTGGAGTAATTGGAACATCTCACTGAAATTCCACCTTTCTTCCCATTTCATGACATTTTCTAATGTCAGTGGGAGTTCTATGGAATACATCTGAATTGCAGGTTGCAGACTGACTTGCTGCTCAGGTAAGCAGCTTTCCCTAGGTGTAAGGAGGTCTGTTGTAGAGCTACACTGTAAAAGCCTGTTTAGACCAATCAAACTGTCCAGTAACTCATCAAGAGTTGTCTTCCACCACTGGAAGACCAGGCCAACTTCTGCTCTTGGGTACACACACAAATCCACAGCAGATCCCTTGAAGTCACCAGAAGTCACCTCAGATTAAGACAGACCCAAAAGAGAGCAGAGACCAAAGCTTCCCATCTACTTTTCCCCCCTTACTCCAGTATTTATGTGCAGATTCAGCATTGGTGACTGTATTTACACTATGTCAAGATGAACTTCTCCATAACTGCATGTTTCAAGTAGACCTGCATTTATTTAAAGCCATAGACAAATGGGTTCTTTCCACCTTCCCAGAGTCTTTCACCCCTGTTTATACATGAAAACACTGGCTACAAGAGCTCCACCAACGCACAGCCCCACTAAGGTCCACATCAGTTCAGAAATCTCTAAGCAGTGATTTGCCAAGATCTCTTGGGCAGAAAGCATTATACATCTGTGTGGTTAAATCCTTCAGCCAAGGGCTTGGGAAGGAGCCTTGCTGTGTTAGCGGAAGTCATTTCGCTGAGCTGGGAATTACTACAGACCAAACGTGTCAACACAAGGGGCTCACACGCGGACCGACGCAAACGTGGGCAAGGAATGGAAAAGAAGCTGAGGCTGAAGAGGACAGAAGGTTGAGAAAGAAGTAAAAGAGACAGAACGAAATCAGATAGAAGGAGGGTGGTGAGGAGGAGGAAGAGCAGGCCAGCATTCAGTGGCAGTTTGCCCAGTTGCACAAACCCCACCCTAAGATTTCAGTTCCTCCCATGCACTTCTGAATACACTCTTGCTACCCACGTGCTAAGACAAGATCAAACCCAACGCACTGAAGCTGCCCCGTTTGTAACAGCTTTTACGTACCTATAAGGTGGGAAATGCATAAATAAGGCTTGGAAAGATATAAAAGGGAGGGCTTGTGATAAAAGAGCAATGTGCTCCCATGAGCTGGCAGTCTGAGTTACTCCTGTTGGCCCTCCCTCTGAAGCAGGACATTGCTGTGACATAGGAAGCGAGCAGGAAGTCAGCAATAACCACAAGGGAATAATACATGAATTACAGTCATAAATAACAGGCAGCACTGTGTGAGCACAGCAAGCAGCTGGATGGAAAGCCCAAAGCTTGTTGCACCAAGGCAACACCAGAAACACAGCCACTATCTTTGCAGTTGAGAGCTGCAGCATCTCAGACCCATGCTGCAATTCATACCAGTGGTGCAACAACACAGCTTGTTTCATCTTCATAGAATCATAGAATAGTCAGGGCTGGAAAGGACCTTAAGATCATCCAGTTCCAACCCCCCTGCCATGGGCAGGGACACCTCACACTAAACCATGGCACCCAAGGCCTCATCCAACCTGGCCTTGAACACTGCCAGGGATGGAGCATTCACAACCTCCCTGGGCAACCCATTCCAGTGCCTCACCACCCTCTCAGTAAAGAATTTCTTCCTTAGATCCAATCTAAACTTCCCCTGTTTCAGTTTGAACCCGTTACCCCTTGTCCTGTCACTGCAGTCCCTGATGAAGAGTCCCTCCCCAGCATCCTTGTAGCCCCCTTCAGATACTGGAAGCTGCTCTGAGGTCTCCACGCAGCTTCTCTTCTCCAGGCTGAACAGCCCCAACTTTCTCAGCCTGTCTCCATACAGGAGGTGCTCCAGTATCTTGGATCCAAGAAGAGAAAACCCAACGCATCGGACTCATAGTAATAGTTGTCCATTCAAGGAATGATGTAAAGATAGTCTACTGACCTTAAATATGTATTTTCTGATCTATTTATAGCAAGTTCCTGGGAATGCTGCCTCTGCCTGTCTGGTAATCCATGCTTTTTAGTTAAAATACGGTCTTGAAATGAGTCACAGAAGGAAAACTTTGCAGCAGTTGGTGCTTTTTAAAGAGAATTCCAACAGGAACTACCACATCTCCCTTCACCAGCTTGAACTAGACCCAAAACAGCTCAGCAAGTTTGCTTGTTTAATCACTGTGGTCTCTACACAGAGGCACGACATTCAGGGATCCCTACCTTCATCCCAAAGAGAAACATGGATGGATGGGATCCTAAAAATAGAGTTGGAAATAGAGATTGTTAAACAGAAAACCTTCAAATACCATCCCGAAGCCACTCATTAAAAAGTATTTGGTCAGAAGTTGGGGTTATTAAAACCCTCCCAGCCTGGGCTCACAATGAGAGTAATGGGTGGGAAAAGCACATCCATGTGGTTTTAGTGCACGAAGATGAAGGGTTAGGGCTTAATTTTGGACAGACTGAAGACGTGCTGTGGGAAGCACAGCCAGGTGCCAAGCCGGGGGTGAAAACTTTGGTGCCATTGCATTAACCAACACAAGCTTAGGATCTGCTACGGCTGAACACAAGTCAAAGGACATCAACACGGATCATCCCAGGCAGCTCTTTCAGGTATGGGGAGATGGGTCCCTCTGACAGCCCAGGGCTCACCTACCCAAAAAGGCTGCCCTAGAGAGGCCCTAAAAGAACACGGAAAAGCGTGTTCTTAAAGCAGTGGGATTCAGGGAATAAACCCTGACAGAGTTCCAGTGACTCCTCTCTTCTGTGCTGCCTCAGCATCCTTGCGCACCCTGAATTAACAGGGAGGGAGCAGATGGGACCATCTCCCATCCAGCTGGAGGCTCTCAGTGCTCCAGTGCCCGGTGCTGTCACCTGAGTTTTCTTTAGCCTGGTTCAAGCGCAGTTGCTGCCTCTCCACTCCTGCCTTCCCCTTTCCTCTCCTCTGGCTCTCCGTGGCCCTTGATGATTTGATGATTTCCTGTTTACGGGCAGAGGTTGAAGGGCTCCGGGTGGTTTTTCTGGCTCCGCTCTCGTCTTTGCTCTTCTCACCTGATCCCCACCCATCCTCTGCAGCACCCGCCTCACCCTGCTCACACACCACAGAAACACAGCAGGAGAAGCTCTGCTCTGAGCACAGCTGCTGTGGTTTCACTCACCCAGGAAGGCCCCTGGATCATGCACTTGGTGGGGCAAAAGGCAGCTCTGACACTACTGGGGACAGGCACAGCAGAAGGGAGAATCCCAGCCTGGTTTGTGTTGGAAGGGACCTTAAAGCTCCTCCAGCTCCAACCCCTGCCACGGGCAGGGACCCCTTCCACTGGAGCAGCTTGCTCCAAGCCCCTGTGTCCAACCTGGCCTTGAACACTGCCAGGGATGGGGCAGCCACAGCTTCTCTGGGCACCCTGGGCCAGCGCCTCAGCACCCTCACAGGGAAGAGCTTCTGCCTAAGAGCTCAGCTCAGTCTCCCCTCTGGCAGGTTCAAGCCATTCCCCTTGGCCTGTCCCTACAGGCCCTTGTCCCAAGCCCCTCTCCAGCTTTCCTGCAGCCCCTTTAGGCACTGGAGCTGCTCTAAGGTCTCCCCTTCAGGAGCCTTCTCTTCTCCAGGCTGCCCCAGCCCAGCTCTCTCAGCCTGGCTCCAGAGCAGAGCTGCTCCAGCCCTCGCAGCAGCTCCATGGCCTCCTCTGGCCTTGCTCCATCAGCTCCATGACCCAGAGCTGGATGCAGTGCTCCAGGAGGTCTCACGTAAGGCACAGCCATTCCTATCCGCACCTCGCTTCACTCCTGTGTTGCTCCCACAATGTGGGAACGCAAACCAAGCCCATTCGTTAAGCGGTGTGACTGGGGTTGCTCATGTTAAAACCTCTCCTGAGCGTTTCTACATGGTGTTTCACAATGACTGCAGGTTTTTGCAATGATTTTATCAGCCCTTTCAAACTGATAAACTATTTTTCAAGCTCTGGGGTTTCAGGTTAAAACAAGCACAGGCTTAAAACCAATGAACTTTCGCTCTCATGAGACCTCACTTGGAGCATTGTGTGCAGTTCTGGTGTCCTCAACATAAAAAGGACATGGAACTGTTGGAACAAGGCCAGAGGAGGCCACGAGGATGATCAGGGGCTGGAGCACCTCCCGTATGGAGACAGGCTGAGAAAGTTGGGGCTGTTCAGCCTGGAGAAGAGAAGGCTACGTGGAGACCTCAGAGCAGCTTCCAGTATCTGAAGGGGGCCTACAAGGATGCTGGGGAGGGACTCTTCATCAGGGACTGTAGTGACAGGACAAGGGGTAACGGGTTCAAACTGAAACAGGGGAAGTTTAGATTGGATCTAAGGAAGAAATTCTTTACTGTGATGGTGGTGAGGCACTGGAATGGGTTGCCCAGGGAGGTTGTGAATGCTCCATCCCTGGCAGTGTTCAAGGCCAGGTTGGACAGAGCCTTGGGTGCCATGGTTTAGTGTGAGGTGTCCCTGTCCATGGCAGGGGGGTTGGAACTGGATGATCTTAAGGTCCTTTCCAACCCTGACTATTCTATGATTCTATGATTTTACGTTTCAGAAGACATATACACACAGAAAGGTGGCACTTACCATTTGGCGAAGCACTGAACACAACCTTGACTCTTTTACATGCAGTGCTGGGTAAAATCCCACACTCTAAGGGCCAGGTGCATCCATGAGTGATGACACCAGGGATTTAACATCAGCGACAAGCCCCAAAGTGCTATTTGTGGATCTCATGTGATCGTTCTGACAAATGTCCTTCCTCCTCTCAAAAACACGGGTTTAGATGGTGCAGATTAACTGAAACCAGAGGGTAAGGGTGGAGCTCTGAGTGTCCCGCAGCTTGTGAAAACATTGGTTTCCCAAGGGTAAAGAGAAATGCGCCCCATGCAAAACCTGCACAGCAGGGAAACGGAAGCTGCGCTGCCGGCGGGATCGATAATGGAGAATCCAACTTATCTGGAGGCAACACTGCGAAGGAAATTTCCTTTCTGCGGAAACCCCCCCGCCAATAGCAGCGGCACGCGGAGCCTTGGGAACTGTGGCGCTGTGATTGTGGTACATCAAGGACCGGCTTTGTTTAGGAGCTTGGTAAATAAACTGGAGCTTGTACACTGAAATGAGCACAAAGCAGGGGTGGATGGGGTCAGCAGCAGGCATCGAGCCCCTTGTCTGCCTGAGGAGAGGCGCTTCTTCCTGCCCTGGTGACGAGAAAATAGCCTGACCTATGTGTAGGTGACTTCGGGAAAGACAGGAGGGTCCCCAGTGTGGGACAGCGGGAAGGGGTGACACACACCATCCTCCCTCTGTCCCACCTCAGCTATACTGGCTGTGACGCTATAACCCTGGGTTAGCCTTAATAACTGCCCTGGGAAATGCACACTGCAGGAGCTGGGTAAGAGACACGTGGCTCCCCTTGGCTCCTTTGCTATCCCACGTAGAATCCCAGCCTGGTTTGTATTGGAAGGGACCTTAAAGCTCATCCAGTTCCTTCCCTGTGCCACAGGTTCCTTCCACTAGAGCAGGAACGTGCCCTCATGACCGCAGCACTAACGGCTGCTGTGGCAAAGGTTACCTGGGCAGCTGCCTGCTCTCTAAACAGAGCTTGGAGCCAGCCTGCTCCCTTCCATACCGGTCAAACCGCATTCGCAACAAGTGACCTTGACTCCCTCTCAAACGGAATGGCAATGGTATGTTTGGCGCAGGCTGCTGCCAGCACAGCACAGGTAAAATGACTGTGTGTGCAGCAGCTCCTGCCTCTGCACCCGTCGGATCAACAGCAAAGGGGCTGCTCCCAAGGAGCTGAAAGGCTACTGAGGGAAGTAGAGGGATTAGAGCACTGAGCGGCTGAGATTGGTGCTCGGTGTGTGCACAGCACGTGGGGCAGCCCAGCATCAGGGCACGGAAGACCTCCCTACCCAGTCTGGTGGGTGAGCAGCTCACTGGATGTATCAGCAGTGTTTGTGGATCACAGAATCAACCAGGCTGGAAAAGCCCTTTAAGCTCATCCAGTCCAACCCTTACCCCAGCACTGCCAAGGCCACCCCTAACCCATGGCACTGAGGCCTCGTCTCCACGGGGTGTGAACCCTTGCAGGGACGGTGCCTGCAGCCCTGTCCTGGGCAGCCTGTTCCAATGCCTGAGCACCCTCTGGGGCAGGAATTGTTCCTCAGCTCCATCTAAACCTGCCCTGGTGCAGCTTGAGGCCGGTTCCTCTTGTCCCATCCCTTGTTCCTTGGGAGCAGAGCCCAGCCCCTCCTGGCTCCATCCTCCTCTCAGGCACTTGTAGGGAGCGATCAGGTCCCCCCTGAGCCTTCTCTTTTCCACACTGAACCCCCCAGGTCCCTCAGCCCTTCCCCATCACACTGTGCTCCAGGCCCTGCACCAGCTCCATTCCCTTCTCTGTCCCCGCTCCAGCCCCTCAAGGTCTCTCTTGCAGTGAGGGCCCAGAGCTGAGCACAGGATTCGAGGTGCAGCCTCACCAGTGCCCGGTGCAGGGGCACAGTCACTGCCCTGGCCCTGCTGCCGCACTGGTGCTGATCCAGGCCAGGATGCTGGGGGCTTCCTGGCTGCCTGGGCACAAGCTGCTCATGCTCAGCTCCATCACTCAGCACCCCCAGCTCCTGTTCCATGAGCAGCTTTCCAGCCTGGAGCATTGCAGGGGGTTGTTGTGGCCCAAGCGCAGGACCCAGCACTGAGCATGGCTGAACCTCATGCGATTTGCCACAACCCATGGATCCAGCCTATCCAGATCCCTCTGCAAAGCCTCCTGCCCTCCAGCAGATCAACGCTCCCAGCCAGAATCCTGCAATACCTCAAGACAAAGTAAGGCTGAGGTTTAATCCCAAACTCCAAATGCTCTCTCTCCTGCAGGTTCACGTCTTAGTTTGATTTCCATGCTGAAAGTCATTTTTCCAGCTTAGGATTATTGTTTTTTCACTATAGCAACAAACTCCAGCACCTTACCCAAGGCATTGCTAAACACCCTGACTCAGAGATCACTGTGCATTGCTCCCAGCACACTGCTGCTGCCGCCACCCAACATCCATAGCTCCCCACATCATACCCTAGGATAACCGTGCAGGAAAAACAGAGCTTCCTTTTGTGGGACAGAGTTCCCATTACCACAGGTTTTCATGGTGCAGGATGTCACAGAATCATAGAATCAATCAGGTTGGAAAAGAGCTTTAAAATCAAGTGCAACCCTTCCCCAGCACTGCCAAGGCCACCACTGAACACCAGTCCCCATGTTCTCTCGCAGATGATATGGAGTTAAACAGTCAGTAATATCCACAGTTTCACTAAGTCCAGCTGTGCTTGGAAGCTTTTCAACTGCGAAAGATGCCCGAGAGGATGGCAGCTCAGCTACTGGGACCACAATGTGGTGATCAAGCAAGATTTTATCTGGAAACCACGTGAACACGTGTGATAATCTTCACTCTTTGTTATAGGAACAGAAGACTCTGTCTGTAGAGAAGAGGAAGTAAAAGTAATCCCTCTTAACCTTCAGGTGTCCTATGACTACCTCCCCTTTAGCAGTAAGGCAGTAAAACAGAACAGGGGATGCTGCTTTTCTCCAGCTGCAGATAACGGGTCAGGATTGAGAACAGGGGTTGATGAAACTGGAAAACAAGGACCCTAATGTAGAAGACACAGGTCCCTAACATGTGCAGAGGCAAGCAACAGCCTGGAATGCAAACTGCGGGAAGTCAAACTTACACACATCTCATTCACAGGTCCAACGCTTAGGAACAACAGGTGAGCTTTGAAACCATCTCCTTCATTTTCAGTTCCACCTTGCAGCCAGGGTAACGCAGAGGCGTGCCTGCAGCTGATGGGTTTGTTGTGGTTGTTTCATGGCACGAAGTGGAGTGACTCCATGCAAACCGGTGAGACTGTGCCAGAGCTGTTACATGCTCCAACATGACTGAGGCAAGAACCTGAATGTGCAAGATGACAAACAACGAGGTGATTCTGCTCGAGCTGTGTTCAGCCGCTGCTTCTCATTAGGAGCACGACCCTTGCTGCTTTCCCCACTCTGCTACGCAGAGCCTATTGTCCACAGGGCAGGGCTGTGAGCAGCAGCCCATTCGCTTTCATAGCAAGCACCACCCAGCTTCAAAATCCTATTAAATATCTCCCCTTCTGCATTGAACATTGCAGCATGTGATGACTTTCACTGCTGAAAACACTGGAACAGGGAAAGCTCCACAAAGTAGCACGTGGACAAAGCAATTCTGCTGCTTTCTCTCATTGGTGTCCCTAAACCTCCGTCACACAATGAAATGATACAAAGAGCAATGTCCGGTAGCATTGCAGGCTGTGGGAGGGCAGGTCCCGTCACTGTCCTTGGTTTTACACAGAGTTGATGACATTTTGGGTCAGCAATACCAAAATAAACCTGCTTTGGGTTCAGGTAGAAGAATGAGTACATTTACCTGCAGAAAGTTGGATGCTCACTTGGAGCATTGTGTGCAGTTCTGGAGTCCTCAACATAAAAAGGACATGGAACTGTTGGAACAAGTCCAGAGGAGGCCACGAGGATGATCAGGGGCTGGAGCACCTTCTGTATGGAGACAGGCTGAGAAAGTTGGGGCTGTTCAGCCTGGAGAAGAGAAGCTGCGTGGAGACCTCAGAGCAGCTTCCAGTGTGTGAAGGGGGCTACAAGGATGCTGGGGAGGGACTCTTCATCAGGGACTGTAGTGACAGGACAAGGGGTAACGGGTTCAAACTGAAACAGGGGAAGTTTAGATTGGATCTAAGGAAGAAATTCTTTCCTGAGAGGGTGCTGAGGCACTGGAATGGGTTGCCCAGGGAGGTTGTGAATGCTCCATTCCTGGCAGTGTTCAAGGCCAGGTTGGACAGAGCCTTAGGTGCCATGGTTTAGTGTGAGGTGTCCCTGCCCATGGCAGGGGGTTGGCACTGGATGATCTTAAGGTCCTTTCCAACCCTGACTATTCTATGATTCCATAAAGTTGCTGTAAAGTCTTCTACAGAGAACAAATAAAACAGAAAAGTCATCTGGGTTGAACAGATTAAACTGTGGAAGAGCTCAGCCTACTTTGTTATCTAATTCAGAAGATGAAGATGACATATTTAAGCAGATTTAGAGAATACGTGATCAGCTGTCCCTTGGGGCAACTATATGATCTCTGTTTTAACATCAGGAAAATGCCAGCATCCAGAGCAGCTCTCTGCTATGGCAAACACCCCTTCACACAGCTCACTCCATACGCATTGGCTATGGAGCTTTGCCTCTGGTACTCACTCCAGGACACCAGCTGACTTCTTGCTCTGCTGTGTGCAATGCAAAGCAGCTACAGAAATGAGACCTTTCCAGTGGATGATAAAATGGTTCAACACTTGTGGGTGCTGCTGTTGGAAACACCCACACCAAGCTCCAGCTTCAAACGCCATCCTCTGCCCTGCTTTAATGGAATGCTCACATTATTGAAGTTCATTATGAGAAAAAGGGGGACCAAGGCCTGGCCCCCAAGACGTTACAAACCCATTTTTACAGCAAAATAGCAGAGGTTACAGTTGACTAAAGGAGTAACTTCATGGCCTGCAGTGGGGAGTTCCAATGGATCTCCCTTGAAATACATCATGAGAAGCACCTCAGTGCCGTCAGCCTTTAGCGCAGAAGGACACAAGTGCCCTGTGGCTGATTTGGTATCGGTGGTTTACACTAGATGCCATTTTCCCCCTTGGAGTAAGAGACAAACCACTTTGTGTGAAGGAGCCTGGGAAAAGCATCGGCCTGTCCCAGGACACTGACCATGGAATTCCCACCGAAGAACAATGAAGTCCTGAGGCCACTGCGCTATTCCAAGTACCCACAACCTTGAGGGGTCTTTGCAGCTTCCTTTAAATAACACTGAGCATAATGCAGGGAAGTGCCAGGGATTCAGGGGGGGGAATCAGTGCTGTTATTTTCCATGCTCGCCCAAACCACAGCGTTAGCCAGGGGACAGCAAGGCTTGGCACATGCAGAGGACACACCAGGTACTTCACTGCGTAAAGTCCATCTTATTTCTTTCCCTGTTCAGCAAACCCAGCGGAATGAAAGAGGTTTTACAGTGGGTTTCCACTTGTCAATAGGAGGAAAAATAAGGGAAGGAAGGAGGAGGGCTCTGTTGTTTTAATGGTTTCTGTTGTTCTCTTTTTCTTTCAGCACTCCTCCCTCTTCTCCTTTGAGGTAAGACAACAGTTCCCACACAAGACTAACAGCACTTGCTTTTTCTACGGTGCAACTATGTGACCAGACTGGGATCCTCCTTATCTACGTATTCGGGAATATGAAATTGTAACTGTTAAGCGGAGATGACTCAGGAAGGGATGGGCACCAGACTCAGTGTTCACCTTGAAGACAGCAATGCACCACTTAGGAAGGAGACCTGCTGCTGGTGCAAGGCTGGGTGTAGCCAAGCAAGGGAAATTAGGATGGCTATCAAGAAGAAAGGTGTTACCATGAGAGTGTTCAGACACGAGATCACGTAAAGGCTGTGGGATCTCCAGCATTAGGGGTACTCAAATCTCAGCAGCACAAATCCCTGAGCAACCCCATCTGAGACTGGAGTTGACCCTGCTTTGAGCAGGTCACTGGATGAAATAAACTCCTCTTCCAACCTAAAGAGATACAAGAAACCTGGAGAGGGGCTTTGGACAAGGGCCTGTAGGGACAGGCCAAGGGGAATGGCTTGAACCTGCCAGAGGGGAGACTGAGCTGAGCTCTTAGGCAGAAGCTCTTCCCTGTGAGGGTGCTGAGGCGCTGGCCCAGGGTGCCCAGAGAAGCTGTGGCTGCCCCATCCCTGGCAGTGCTCAAGGCCAGGTTGGACACAGGGGCTTGGAGCAAGCTGCTCCAGTGGAAGGGGTCCCTGCCTGTGGCAGGGTTTGGAGCTGGATGCGCTTTAAGGTCCCTTGAACATAAACCAGGCAGGGTTCTGTGATTCTATGATTCTAAATTATTCTGTGATTCCATGAATTTTAGCAAGCTTAAACAAGAACAGGCCAGAAAAGTGAACTGCCACTATTCCTATGGAATTCCACTGAGGGATTTCAGAGATTTCAGAGAGCTTCTCTTTCATCTGAGGCACATGTTGAGGCATTACATGAAGAGAGAAGTCGAAGCTGTGGTGTGTTCTGACCAAGCTTCTTTAAAAACTCACTGCAATCAGAAAGAAGAATGGATGAAAGGAATGGCAAACCTTGGCTGGGTTCATGTTTAAATCTAATTTCACTCTAATGACAGAAAAGCATTAATGGAAAATAAAGAAATCTACGATGAATGCATTTAATCCTTTCCATTATTAAATCTCTGCGCTAAGAGATGTTATCCTTGCAATTAATTGCTGTTAAATCATAACTTTTATTATCACAGCAATATTCCCAATGGAAGAGCATGTATTTAAACAACCACTGCATTGATCAGGGATTAATAACAGCTGATTTCCCAGCCTCGCTGAATGAGGTGTTTTGTTCATCTATTTTCCATGGTCACACCATAATTTACCACTGTTAATTGCACGCTACGTTGTAGAGCCAGATGCGCTACACTGTATTGACAGGTTGCCAAATAAAAGCAGTTACACCACAGGTAAGGCAGGCCTTGGCTCTGCAGGCCTGAGGCTAAGCTAAATCCCAGAGGAGAAACCCGAATCAGTAACAGCAATAGGAATACTGTAGGTTAGTGTAAAACCTACGTGTGTAACTGAAGGAGCGATGGTGTTTGTAACATGCAGTTATTTCTAAGAAGGGAGTTTTTCAAATGCATCAATTTTAATGAGCTTTGAAACAAACTGCTAATAAGAAGCATTAGAGGGAAAAATCCCTAATCCTCCCTGGCTCTAATCTGCAAACCCATCACAGAGAGCTCCAGGAGCCTTCATCTTTGGAGAGTGGTAGAACTGATGCTTCACTTTTCAGCTTGCCTAAGCAAAGCTCCAGGAACGGGACCCCGGTGTAAACTTCAATACACACCTTCCAATCGGTCACTTCTATGAAAGTTCTTATTTAAGAACTAATTAATAATAAATTAATAATAAATAATAATTAAAAAGAAGAACTCTTCCACATCTCCCTTTCCATGCCAGCCCTGCTTTCTGGGGACCGGGGAGGTATGAACAAGCTGCCCATCCATTCTAATTCCTCACCTCAGAACTTTCCTGCTGGGCTGTTTGATTTCAATCCAAAGGTCATTCACTGATCTGCTTTTGTGGGACAACGGGCATGCTTAAGCAGAATCATTTTAGCCTTGGGAGTTATGCAAGAGTAGGGAAAAGAGACACCTTCCCAATGCAGTATTTCTTGCCCCTGTAATAACTTTCAAAGTAGTAGCAGCAAAAAAAACCCAAAACCTTTGTTGAAACTCCCAAAGATCTCTCTGAGATTTAAAAGGTGATGCAAATTCGAAGGAATTACCTGGGTAAAATTATACTTTGAAGCCCTTAAATGTGCATCTTCATCCAGAAACACCAGTTGTTCCTCCGGTCTTCAAACGCGGACTTGTGAGTTGTACTGACTGCAATGTGTTGATTCTACAAATCATAGAATCATGGAATGCTTTAGGTTGGAAAGGACCTTGAGATCATCCAGTTCCAACCCCCCTGCCATGGGCAGGGACACCTCACACTAAACCATGGCACCCAAGGCTCTGTCCAACCTGGCCTTGAACACCGCCAGAGATGGAGCATGGTAAAGCCCTACCTGGGTATAACGATACAGCCTCTGTTGAAGTTACCCGTGATGGCTCCCATCCCCATGTTTAATGTCAAATATCATCAGCTCAGCACAATCCATGTAAGAAGCACCCAAACACTGCTGATCAAAGTCATTTCACAGATCCCTCCTTAACTGCATTGCTCGTGGGCTCTGTTCTGGGCTTTCCCCTCCCTCAGACTGTGAAACAGCATCCCTGGGACTTCCAGAACAAAACCAAAACCACAGACTATGAAATACGGCAATTAATAAAGGAAACACAGAGCACAGGAACTTCTGAGCGGTGCCTGATTAATGCTCCCAATTGGCTGTTAATGTAATAGTAACATCATTAAAAGACAATTCAGGTGTTGGTTAAGCACAGAACTATTGCACATTTGCCTTACGTATGTAATCAGGCTCTTTGAACTGAGACTATTGGTGTGCTTACCCCCATCTTACACCCCTTCACAGCCAAACCACACACATCCATGTGTGCATGGGTATGAAAATGCGTTTATGGCATCTCAGACAGACTGTGTGCGCCTTATTTGTGCTTTCCTTAAGCCTGAGGGATCACAACTCACTGATTTTCATGTCTCCAAACTTACGGGCACATCTAAGCTCAACTCAAACACACAAGACATTTGTGAATGACAAAAAGCTCCATACACACACTTGTGAATACGAAGCTCATAGTGACCTGTAGCTGGTGCCAAGGAAATGGCTTCAGACTTGGCAACAGAAGATGCACCAGAAGGGAGAGCTGGCTTATGGAGCACAGAAAACAAAAGGTGTTCTGGCATGAGGCTGTTTGCAAACATGCACCTGGAAACTGCTCAGCCCAGCCCTGCCATTCCCAGTGTAGGGAGCAGCTCTCCTGCACCCAGCACAGAACCATGCTCCATCCCTATGGAGGATGTCACTGCCAGGACATACTGCATAGTAAAGATTGTATATATCAGGTTTCCTTAAGTGCTGTCTGTTCTCCTGGACAGCTTGTGACTGCCTTTATTTAGAAAGGAAAGGATCCGTAGTGAGGAAATGGCTGGAACATGATGGGCCCCAGGCGCAGAGGATACATCAGCATCCTTCAAGTGGCACAGAGCACCGTTAACATCAATGTGCTGGCAAATATCAGTGCAACTTGCCTGTTAGGAGCAAATGTTCCAGTAAATAAGGATTTGTATCATGGGATTTTATAATATACCCTTATCAGGCATCATTAGTAACACAGTTATCTGGGGAGAGAGACAGAGAAAAGCATTGAATGTGAGCAGCAGTGGATTGATGGAAAAAATGTGCCATAACTTCCATGTCTCACTCTGTGAACTGCCTCTATAAGGACTTAGGGAACAGCTAGGAGCAATCATACCCAGATGCAGCCAGCACCTAATCTACTGTCAGTGGCTGATGGATTATCATCATCTATGTATCATCATACCTGTAAAAGTGACAGTGGCCAGGACGTCACCTTGGGGGCAGGCAGGAAATGGCCTACAGGCACTGCCAAGTTTCTAAAGCGACAATATTCAGACTGAGCTGAGCTCTTAGGCAGAAGCTCTTCCCTGTGAGGGTGCTGAGGCGCTGGCCCAGGGTGCCCAGAGAAGCTGTGGCTGCCCCATCCCTGGCAGTGTTCAAGGCCAGGTTGGACACAGGGGCTTGGAGCAAGCTGCTCCAGTGGAAGGGGTCCCTGCCTGTGGCAGGGGTTGGAGCTGGAGGAGCCTTAAGGTCCCTTCCAACACAAACCACTGTGTGATGCTACAATTACTTCACATGAAACACTGGTAGGGTTAACCCACATTACTGAGCTCCCCATGCATGAGAAGCACAGAAAGGTCAGAAGTTCGGAACACAGCCGATATCTGATGTTCCTCCCCGGTTCTTCAGGGCCTCACTGAACCGCCGCCACGTAATGGCCATTACTCATGCTCAGTCGCAATCACAGCACAGTCACATCCTCACTCTCAGAGCAGCCTCACTGTACTGCCAGACAACTGGAAAAGCTGGGAGGAGGAACACACCTTGGAAACAAGCGGCCGTTGCACTGCTACCAAAGTCTAGTTCCCCCGGGAATAACTGGGGAAAGCCAGTGGACACAGCAGTGTTTATTACCCAGAGCAAACCGCAGTTAGCTGCCTGCAGAGGCGACTGCCATGTTTTCCTGGAACCAAACCATAACCTGACCAGATTTTCAGGAACTGGAATCGTTGCCTGGACAGAACAAGTGCTAAGAGCTGCCCCTTGGGTTTGTTGCGGAAGGGGAAGGCTGAACCCAGCACATGGAATCCTTGTGGAGAAGCTGAAACCAAAGAGCAGTTGTTATTTGAGAAGAATGATGGAGCAGGCTGGATCTGAGACACAATCCCACCACCGAGCGAGTCCCTCAGCACTGGGCTGCTGTGCGTTTCATTGCTGTTAATGGGGCTGCCTCGGTTTCGGGTTTTCTTTCCAAGATAAATCTGGGCAGCCAGCATTTACTTCAGATAACCCCTCGAATCTCTTTGTAACTATATGTTCTGCAGGCATCAGGCCACCTCTTGCTTCTGATCAGAGTGCTGTGGTAATACACATCCTTTCTGTACCTTGCCACCATACTTATCTCACTGCCCCTTTGGTAAGCAATTCTCTGGCTGTTCTACCTGAAAACTCCATTCTGATGGAATGAAGACAAGAAAACATCAAGAAGCCAACCCCTGGAGCAAAATAGCCCTCAGAAACACACACCTGGCCGTTTTGACAACATCCACGATTCCCACGCAAAGCCATTTGGGATGACGCTTTCCCTGTTTGCTAACATAGGAAGTCTGCAAAACCTGCAAATGTGAAATTGTATTTATGACCTCCTACCCCCCCCCCCCAACACAACCTTAATACAGCTCAACTCAACACACAGCAGGATTGCATGCTCTACCCACCACCTGCAGGCAGAAAACTGACCCTTGCCAGTGTTGTACACTTAACCGGGACTGTGCTTTTAAGACTTCCAGCTCATATCTTTATGAACTAAACCACGGAATCACCAGCGTTCCCAGCTCCCTCAGGAAAAGGCCACTTGCTAATGCCAGACCTTTCACAAGACCTTCGAACATCCACGGCCATGTCCTGCGCGCTGCTCATGCTGCTGCCCTCAAAAGCCTTTTCTGTCGGAGCGGAACAGTGGGGCATTGAGTGCGCTGCGGGACCACGCCACGGTAGCGTGGCTGCCGGAGCGCTCCTCCAACAAAGGAGGCTCTCAGCCGGGTACCTCCTTCCAGCAGCAAGTGTACGAGGCCTTTGTGTGAGCGCCGGGGCTCTCCCGGCCATCGCGGCCTCGGGCCCCACATCAAAAGTCACAAGCAGAAGCGCTCATTGCCCCTCTTCGTTCCTCCTCGGGAAGAAACGAGCAGTGGATTCAGCTACACGTGGTTTGGGAGCAGCGAGCAATTTCAGGCTCAGCAAGTAATTTTAGGCTCACAAGTTAATCATAGACTCATAGAACAGTCAGGGTTGGAAAGGACCTTAAGATCATCCAGTGCCAACCCCCCCTGCCATGGGCAGGGACACCTCACACTAAACCATGGCACCCAAGGCTTTGTCCAACCTGGCCTTGAACACTGCCAGGGATGGAGCATTCACAACCTCCCTGGGCAACCCATTCCAGTGCCTCACCACCCTCTCAGTAAAGAATTTCTTCCTTAGATCCAATCTAAACTTCCCCTGTTTCAGTTTGAACCCGTTACCCCTTGTCCTGTCACTACAGTCCCTGATGAAGGGTCCCTCCCCAGCATCCTTGTAGGCCCCCTTCAGATACTGGAAGCTGCTCTGAGGTCTCCACGCAGCCTTCTCTTCTCCAGGCTAAGCTGGATGATAGCTGATGATCCAGCATGTGAATATCCAGTGTTTGAAGCAGGTTACAAGGATGCTGGAGAGGAACTCTTCATCAAAGGGTTTAGTGATAGAACAAGGGGTGATGGGTTCAAACTGAAACAGGGGAAGTTCAGGTTGGAGATAAGGCAGAAGCTCTTCCCTGTGAGGGTGCTGAGGCGCTGGCACAGGGTGCCCAGAGAAGCTGTGGCTGCCCCATCCCTGGCAGTGTTCAAGGCCAGGTTGGACACAGGGGCTTGGAGCAAGCTGCTCCAGTGGAAGGGGTCCCTGCCCGTGGCAGGGGTTGGAGCTGGAGGAGCTTTAAGGTTCCTTCAAGCCAAACCAGGCTGAGGCTCTATGATTCTATGCCCTCCTTAATTCCATACAGGATAGCCTGAAGGACAGTCCAGCCAGAATTACTTTGGGTGCTGACTACGTTCAGTGTGTGAATCAAGATAGGTGTTCAAAGCTGAGTTAGGAGTAAGGCCCCAGGCACCAAACTCGTCTTTGGAGTCATTATGTCACTTCACCTAGACAGTGGCACCAGCAAGAGGACCATTACCTGCCAGCCTCAGATAGAAATGTCCAAATGGAATTCCAGATTCAATTTCTTGTGGGAAAAGCAAAGCAGAGTCTAAACCACCTCATTTACTTTATTCTATCTCCTTCACCACAGCTTTTAACATCAACGGAGACTAGTTCCTGATCTAGTTGAAGATGTCCCTGCTCACTTGCAGGGAGGTTTGCACTAGATGAGCTTTGAAGGACCCTTCCAGCCCAAACTATTCTGTGATTCTCAATATTTGGCTTCTCAGATTTCCCAAATCTGCCTATTAAACAAAGAAACTTCATTTTCACATGGGGAAAAAATGTCACTGTCAGACCCTGCTGCTTAATAGCCGATATTTAATACCTCGCAATTCAACTTAAACAGGAACAAGAAGACCTTCAGAGCTGTTAGTAACCAAATACTCTTTCAATGAATCCTTACATGCAATCCAGGCTGCGAGCTGAAGGGCTGCACCTACCAAACCCCATGGATATCACAGAACACTAGTTTAGTCCCGGGATAGGGAATGGGGATTTTATGGGCCATGTCACAACAGCCGAAGCACGCACCCAACAGAGAACAGGAAGGCGAGAGAAACGGAGGAGAAAAAGGAGGAAGTCACAAAACAGGTTTGAGAAAGAACCCGGGAATGAAATCCCACCATTGTCCTGGCTTTTTAGCACCTCTTTCATCTCTGCCCAGAGCCTTGTTTTATTGCCCCGCTTTCCACAGAAGTTAATGGCAAAGCCCACAATCGATTTGCACAGGGTATTCGGATAAGGAAAACGTTTGGAAGAGGTGCCCGTACTCCTACGTGGTTACAACACGCCTCTGGAGTGACCATGGATGGCCGGTGACATTTAATGTGCTTATTTGAGCCATCCAGTGCAGAAACACAAAGGGGCCTGTTCCTGCGCTAGCACAAACGGGGATTTAAGGCAGAACATCACACAAATCATTTCACTGTTCTAACTCTGGCAACAAATCACTGCCAGGCTATTCCAAACCCTGCATTGTCCCATACACGAGTACCTGCTGACCAGCTCTGGTTTACCTCCCAAACTCAGAGCCACTAAAAGAGCACAGCAACCGCCCTTTTTAAAATGAAATTATGCTCCAGAACCTAGAGATTTGTGTTTCAAAATTCCCTTTCTTATTCACGCTGTTGGAAAACCAATATTCCAAACATAACACAAAGAGCACGGGCTACCAAACACCGCAGTTGTAGGCTTTCACAGTTATTCCAGCGAGCAGCCAAATCCAGTTTCAACATTTACTTTTCCAACTGTATCAACACGGACCACATTAACAGAAATACCTTACCCTGGGCTCTTTTACCTTGCCTCCCGGATCCTCACAACCACCAAAGCCCATAGCCAGAAAAGGAAAAATAAAGCATATTTTGAAGATATAAAAGAACTTTTGGAGCTTTTGGAATTTGGGGCACGCGATGATCAGAATATGGATTATTGCTCTAACAACAAGGAATCTCTTAGTCCTCGTTTAATCCCGAGCCATGGTAGCAGTTAACGTAGCAGTAAAGATGGAGTCACCATACTGCCCTGAATAGCCCTTTAAAACAGGGACTTTGTGTCTCAGTGTTCATCATGAAGAAGTCTTTCACAAGACCTTGAGGTTTTCCTCCAGATCTCATGCTTAGTTTTGTGGGATTTGTTTTAACATCAGGATTGGGAAAGAATAGGAGAAAAAGGCTGGAATTTTTTAAGTTCCTGGGCCTTATCCTTCATAGACAAAACCATTCCAGAACCTTCTTCAAAACCTTCTTCCATAGGTTCACTACACATCATCTAGGCAGACACATGGATAGTTAATGTGTAATACAACACACAACACGTGGTCACTAAAACGTGGCTTTCACTTCTGACTCCTCACCTCATCGGCCTCTCTCCAAGGGAAGGGTGTGAAGCACAGATTTCCCCAGGCCCTGCTGTAATATTTAGGACTAGGAATAAATAATGGTGCCTGTGTGTCATTCCGCAATCCCCACACTGTAATTGTAGGCTTTTCCTGTGGGAAAGGGCTGAAATGATAAGGTGGCTCTTAGCAGCTTTGTCTCACTGTGATCCTCTGCATCAGCTCAGTGCTACAAAGTGATGTGCAAAGAGCTGAAATTCAACCAGTAGGGAGTAGACAAATACAAGTCCTAGCAAGGGTTTTGCCACAAATGTCCATTTTATGGAGAGCCTGAACATGTTTGTTACAACACCTACCCAGTCGTTCCCTCCGAGCTAAACCCCTCAATTAGTTGGCAAGCTTGCTTTTATAGCTGCACATTCAAAGTATTGCTAGCCAGAGGAGACTTCCCCCATTATTCAGCTATAACCTTTGTTGAGCTGGTTCAAACACCCTAAACCTGAGTCTAGGCTTCAGGTTTGTTAGCAGGAATCTGTACATTGGAAAGAACAAGGGCCCAGCTGTCCCACATAGAAATGCATCATTCAAAACGCTGTGTTTGAGAAACTCTTTGCAAAGCTGATGGGGCTTCCAAGCATGGAGCTTGTGCCCATGCGTTCACAAAGGCAGGAGACTGAAGGATGTCGTGACGCGGTTGCGGACAGCAGAAAATCAAGCAAATTTGCCATGGGAATATGAGAATATTTGCAACTTTGGTGGATCTGAGAGAGTGGAAAAAATCCGTGTAAAACCAGGCACATTCCACCTGGAGTGAAATTCAGCCTTCCCACCTCTCACCTTTACCAGGAATTACCATAACAAGAAACGCCAGTGATCAATTTGGTAGACAAAGTAGGATGTCCTTCGGCTCAGTAAGCACTGCCCCTGGCTATGCAGGTCACTGCTCGCTGCAGACCGAGTCCTTTAAAAGGTAAATCTTGCAGTGACTATTGAAAGTGCCTTTTCAAAGGGCACCCGCAGAACTTGAGAGGATGCTGGATGCAGCAAGGAGATCCCACTGCCCCAGCACTGGACAGGATGAGCCCTGCAAACCCACCAGCTCACAGCGGGAGCTCCCTGTTTATTCATAGGCAGGGATCTGGGACAAGACTTTCTTGCAGGAAAAGCCGTGAGGGAAGCTCTGCTTCAGGATAGACAAAGCAAAACAAACAGGGAGGTTTTCCTGCTGTTGTGCAGCCTGGCTGGGAACCAACCCATGCACACAGATCCCTACGTTAGTGAAGCTGATTATCATTGACCACTTATAAATAGAAACCGCGTGTCTGTCTGTGGCCAAGTGGAACCCAGACCACTGCAGATCAAAAGCTTACCCAGCCAAGGAGCTCCCCTGCTGAAGGGCACTGCCAGCAGAGCAAGGGTTTGCCCCAGGCACCCCAAACACCCATACAGCTGCGGGTTGTTTCCTGGTGCTGGGAGTGCTGTGTAGCCGCAGTCTGTCAGCCCCACAGAACAGAGTTTGGCTAAAGGCAGTTTAACCACCCCGATGGGAAAGCAGCTCGCCTTTCCCACAGCCTTATTCCAGCGGTCACTGCGTTAGGGGCCAGGTTTTCCAAACCATTTCTAACACGACTCCAAAGCAGCAATGGAAGAAAGACCCTTGCACCCATGCTGCTGCTCACCAAAGACACCAGGCTCCCACTGCGAATCATACAATAGTTAGGGCTGGAAAGGACATTAAGATCATCAAGTTCCACCCCCCTGAACAGCTTCCAAGCTGAAATTCAATGTTAAAAATGAGTAACACCAAAATGAACCCCTAAAAGGTACATCAGGAGCAACTCTGGAAGCTGCTTCCTCTGAGCATTTATCAGGAGCACGGATCTGGCTCCCCATCACCCCCCAGGACCTTACACTTGTAATCACCACTGGAAACATCACACCTCAGGCCAGCCCCAGAGCCCAGACCCAGCTTCCCAACTCCCCTGCCGGCGCTGGTAAAGCCACCAGCTACTGAATACCAGAGATGTTACTGAATGAATGAATGCCAGGCTGGCCCATTCCCCAGGTGGGAGGGAGTAGGGATGATGTGATAGCTGGTTGTGGCTTCCCTGGGGCACTGATCCTCACTGCCAGATGTGGAAGGTGATACAGCTGCAGGTATCTCCTTCCAAATTCCTGACTCGCATTAACCTCTTCCTGCCAACTCCTGTAACCCTGCCAAGCCCATCCACAGGATCCTGGTGTTAGTGCAGCACAAGTGACAGACTTGGTTTAGAACTATAACCTACATGGTCTGCTTTCCATCTATAACGAGCCCAACTCTCCCTGACAGGCTGAGAGAGCTGGGCTGGGGCAGCCTGGAGAAGAGAAGGCTCCTGAAGGGGAGACCTGAGAGCAGCTCCAGTGCCTAAAGGGGCTGCAGGAAACCTGGAGAGGGGCTTGGGACAAGGGCCTGTAGGGACAGGCCAAGGGGAATGGCTTGAACCTGCCAGAACAGGGGAGACTGAGCTGAGCTCTTAGGCAGAAGCTCTTCCCTGTGAGGGTGCTGAGGCGCTGGCACAGGGTGCCCAGAGGAGCTGTGGCTGCCCCATCCCTGGCAGTGTTCAAGGCCAGGTTGGACACAGGGGCTTGGAGCAAGCTGCTCCAGTGGAAGGGGTCCCTGCCCGTGGCAGGGGTTGGAGCTGGAGGAGCTTTAAGGTCCCTTTAACCCAAACCAGGCTGGGGTTCTACGACTCTGTGGTTAACTCCTCATCTGAGCAGGACACGTTGTCTCCTCTGACATACCCTGTGCAAGCTACACGGCAACACATTTCCCCAGACAAGTTTTGGGGTCCTGTCTTTACTTGCAGAGCTACCCCAGCCCTGCAACACCCTCCCTTTCTACTGAACAAGCGGCCCTGAGAACCAAAACTCCACACCTAGGTTGAGGATGATTGATAGCAACCGCTGATGCTATCTCTCACTTATCATTCCAGGACGGGGAGAACAAACCATAATAAGAACTAACTGGAACTTCATAAAGGAAACAGAACTTGCTAAAGCATTTTCCCCCCACACACCTGTGCTGACATTCTCACAAGCACAAGGGCTGAGTATGCTAAACCTCTGCATAGGACTTCAGGGTTTATTTGATGTAAGGACAGCCTTGATTCACTCCTAGCAGTGTCTGCTGCATCACTCTGGACCACCAAGGCAAAGCCGGGATCTCCTGCAAGGTGACCCTTCCTCCCTGGTGCAGAAGGAGCTGATTTGGAATCTTCAGTGTAGTCCCATGAGGGCTGGAAAGTCCACTTTTACACACCCCACAATCACCATCCAGTCTAACAATAGAGTTTCCTTACAGTTACCACTTCAAGGCATTTAAAAGGGGTGGAATGCGGGAGGGACAACTGCCCACCTCCACTAGGTCTGAGCGGTACCTTGCTGTAACCTAGTGCAAAGCTGTGTAACCATATGAAACCTCTAGAAAGCGTGAAAAATGAGGAACAAGCTCAGTGTGGGGAGAACAGGAATAGAGGCTACAACAGCCCTGTATGTGCTTGCACTGGTGCTGCGCTAGAGTCGTCCTAACCAAGGCAAGAGGATGAAAACACAGGCATTGAGGAGGAAAACACAAGATTCAAAGGCAGGAAAGCTTCAGAAGGTGCTTTAACCATTGCCTGAGCAATGCCCAGTGCCACACAACACCCATGGCTGCACCGGAGCCTTGTAGAGCAAGAGGGCAAGAATCACCTCAAAGGTTTCCAACTACACTTTAGTGGCTTTTTGATACTCTTCAAACAAAGAGCCATTAACCCAAGGAACGGCAGCACCTGTGTCAGCAGGGTTAAGCCTCTCCCTTTACAGCACACAGTGTTCTGGAGGCTAACTTAGCATTCCATGGAGTATCTAGTGTGCAATTTAACACATTTCCTGTACCTACACTCTGAACACCGTCAGTGGCAGCCCTGTGTTTTAAGCCTACCTCCTCTGCAATGCGAGGAAAGAGCTCCGGGATGGTTACTGCAAAGTTCCTCCTTACAACTGTAGAACTCAGCGCATTTTAGCTCTTTTGTTGAGGGGAATGGCAGCACATTGAGGGAGAGCATCGCAATTGATGGTATTTTCCTTTCAAGTGAAGGCAGTGCATTCCACTGCAGGGAGAACTCACTTTCTGTGCTTTCAACAGGCTCTGCTTTCCTCTTTCAGTGGGATGTAAACAGGCAGATAATGGATTCCTGAGGCAGTGACCCAGAAAATGATAAAATCTGCCTCCTTCACCCTGCTAACTTAGCCCCGAAGACAGAGGCATGGCCAGGATTTTAGTTCCTGTGCCATAAAGCCAGCACCGCAGCCCAAGATCTGACTGGTGTCCAAGAGAAAGCCTCTATATTCCCTCGTGTGCAAGTTCTGAGCCTGGGTTTTCCATGCCTGGCCTGAGGAACGCCTGTGTTGCAGTGTTTAAGATGCTGTCATTCTATCTCATTACCTCCAGTGTGCAGCCACTACTACGAGCCAGTTTACAAGCCACACAAAGTACTATGAATGAAAGACTCTGGGTTCTTTCCTCCCTCCCTAAGCCAACAAATAGGAATGTTCTTTGCACTACTCAGGCTCTTCCTCCCTTTCCAACAGGAACCACAGGACCATGCTTGTGGCTCAGACCGGAGTAAAATAAGAAACAAGCAGAGAAGGGCTGAACTTCACTGTACTCTGGAGTTATTTATGGAGTCACAAGGATGGAGAGGAGGAGGTTTGGGTTTGGGTAAAGATTCCTTCTTATTTGGATGCTGCAATGCTCGAATTCATTCATCCCTGGGACATGCCTTGCACTGAGCAACAGCAGAGCCTGGTTTATGCTGTCTGAGGCAGAGAGATGCTGTGCACAGTGAAGAACTGGGGTTCCTGCCCAGGTCAGAGGCCTCAGCTTTAGGGAACACACCACCATTCCCCAAAGAAACACCTGGTTTCCCACACAGATAAAGAATTTCATAGGAAGACACTAAAGGACATTCCCCCTTCTAAAAACAGAGGAAAAACATGAAGAAAGTTGGGAATGTTGAAGCACCTGAATGCTTTCTCAAAGACCTACAACATGAGCAAACAAATCTGTTTGGCAATTATGCAACCCTCCATTTGGAGAAGTTAAGCATTTACAGGAGCTGCACAGGGAGTTACAGAGGGCTCTCACACTGCAAACTGCACCCAAACAAAGCCGGAGCTTGTGATTCATTCCCAAAGTTCCAACTGTATCTTATTGAAGGATAAAATCGATAGCAAGACCACTTCCTCACTCTCCCCCTTATTGTTCTAAACCACCTGGTCTGCGTTAGTAGTGCTCAGAGGTGGGACATGCACCTTTCCGCTGTGTAACTGAGGACACCTTCAGAGAGCTAAAAGGCACACGCTATCTCTTCAAAGAACACAAAGCTTTCTCCTACAGCACCACTTTAACACCTGGATGCAACGAGAACAAGCCCAGACTAAGGTGTTTACAGGAATCATCTCATAGCAACACCTACAAACCCCCCAGCCCAGGCTTACCTTGCAACTGCTTGAATCTTCCTTCTAACTGGTTATAGTTATAGGGCACCTGAGCTGCGTACCCCGGGGACAACGGCCCGGGCATGCTGCTTGACTTTTGTAATTCCATCTACAGGTAACCCAGGGGGATCAGGAGCTGCAGCATAAAGGAGCCACGAGTTTCTCTACCATACATCCAAGTAAATCCCAGCTTCAGTCCCTAGGGAAAACGAGCCTTAAAGCAGATGAAAGCTTCGGTTCAAACTCCAGCAGCGTGTGTTGGCCACAACGGAGTCAAGCTTAAAGCACCATGAGGGGGGTTACGGCGGGCTTCTGGCTCCCCCCGCTCCACTGCAGGCAGCTCTGAAGCGCTGGAACGTGGCTCTGGTGGAAGGGGATGCGGTGAAAGCCAGCCCGCAGCAGCGTGGAGGCTGCCGGAGCCGCAGCGCACACCTCAGCCCTTCCTGACCCGCTGTAATATAACCGGCAGCGCCCGGGCGCGGGCTGATGTCACCGATTACCATAGAGCGCGCCGGAGGAAGCGAAGGCTGTACCAAGGGCGAAGGGGCGGCGGAGCGGGGCAGGAGACGGCTCATAGGCGCTGCAGCGAGTCCGTCCTCATTGAGTCCCTGCGCTGGGAGCAGCCGGAGCCTGCGGATAAGGCGGCCGCGGGGTCCGCAGCCCCGCTCGCCATGCGCGGCCGCAGCAGCCGGTGGTACCTTCCCCAGCAGAGCTGGTGGAATTACAAGCTTTTGTTGGGAGCCTCATGTAACGGAAAGGGCTCAGATTACTATCTCAGAAAAGGAGGGCGCTTCTCTTTATTTGCCCTCCGGAGCGTTCGCTTGACAGAGCAGCACCCGCACGCAGCAACAGGCGAGGAGGGGATGCAGCAAGATGCACGCCGGGAACAAGAGAAAGCTCTGGGGAAAGGGCCTTTAAGCAGCCAAGTCCTGTCACTTCGGTTTATGTCACCGGTGGATTCTGACATCTCCTGTGGACGGGGCTCCTCGCTCATGTACCAGCACACTGGGTATTGCTGCCAGATGAACGCTGTTTGAGCTATGCACTGTAACGTAAAGCAGGGTGCCCTGCCTCTGGCTGGCCCTGTAACATCCCGCTGGGGTATAATGTGCGCAGCAGCAGCAGGGCTGGGTACCAGCAGTCACATCCTGGCATCAGGCAGAGGACAGCAGTTTTCCCTTGGGCTGCGAGCTCCAGCCCTCACTTACACATAAGTGAAATGAAAAGGTCAGTCCACGCTCCACATTCATATTCCCAGTATGTCACATTTGCATGTTCCTGTTAAAACTGCTGATAGCGTTCACACAGAAGTTTTCTCTTTGTGTTTTTCCTTGCATTTCCAAATTCCTTTCCAACGGAATCCATGTCCTCCTCCCACTCCATCCCCTCATTAAACATCTCAAAATGTGCCTTTGTTTTGATATTGTTGGCTCACAAGTTTTTAGTCCTATGCTAATGCCTATGAGGACAGCTGCAGTGGGAGCAGCTCAGCCCACTCCCACCAACTCACTGCAGCCCCAGCTCCTGTGGAGCACAACAAGGTGGAAATTCCAACTGGCCCTTCCCAACATGCTGGGGAGCAAATGTGCCAGTCCAACAGTGCTGAGTTGGGGAGAAGTGATGGGAGTCAATGCGTCTCAGCTGAAGCTGGGGTTTCTAAAAACACATGGACTGCAGAAAATGTCTGGCACGTTCCTCCAGTGGCCATAAATACACTTAAAATATTTATGGCTTTTACCTATGCTGTTTTACTTGAAACAACAACACAGCTTGAGCCCAGAGGGGATTATCCCAATGAACTGTGCCCTGTGGAGACCCCCCTGCAGCCCTGATCCAGCTCTGGGGCAGCAGCACAAGAGGGACGTGGAGCTGTTGGAGCAAGGCCAGAGGAGGCCATGGAGATGCTGCGAGGGCTGGAGCAGCTCTGCTCTGGAGCCAGGCTGAGAGAGCTGGGCTGGGGCAGCCTGGAGAAGAGAAGGCTCCTGAAGGGGAGACCTGAGAGCAGCTCCAGTGCCTAAAGGGGCTGCAGGAAACCTGGAGAGGGGCTTGGGACAAGGGCCTGTAGGGACAGGCCAAGGGGAATGGCTTGAACCTGCCAGAACAGGGGAGACTGAGCTGAGCTCTTAGGCAGAAGCTCTTCCCTGTGAGGGTGCTGAGGCGCTGGCCCAGGGTGCCCAGAGAAGCTGTGGCTGCCCCATCCCTGGCAGTGTTCAAGGCCAGGTTGGACACAGGGGCTTGGAGCAAGCTGCTCCAGTGGAAGGGGTCCCTGCCCGTGGCAGGGGTTGGAACTGGAGGAGCTTTAAGGTTCCTCCTGACCCAAACCAGTCTGGGATTCCATGATTCTATGAGAGTGATTTCCTGCAGACCCAAACCACCACAGTGGGACCGAGGTGCTGCAGCCTGTGCCCCAAAAGCCTGTTTCCAGGTGGAAAGGGGGTTGGAGGAAACACCTGCACTTGCCCTGGCTGCAGGCAGGATGGGAGCTCCCCCCCCGAGCTCTGCACACAAGCACAGCCTTATTTCCTTCACGGATTTTCTTTCCAGCAGCTTTTCCTGGTGAAGCCTCTGCTGTGTTTTACCTAGAGGAACCCTTCCCCTGGCGAGCAGGGAGGAGGCCAGGCCCTACCTGCAGCAGTATCAGCTCGCTGCTGTCCCACCCTGAGCAAACAGGGCTTGCTACGCCAGCTAAAGTCCAAGTGACTGACACAGGAACTGGAGCCCTTCCAGCACCATGGAGGGCCTCGACCAGGAGCCAGGAGCTTCTCCCCAGCTGACAGCTTTCCCAACACCTCTGGCAGGCGACACACGACCACATGTGGCCCTCATTAATAATGTAAATGATTAAAGAGGAAAATGTGACAAAAGTGAAACATGAAAACCCTAAAAATGATCATTTGGCTTCGACCCATAGAAAACACAGAACTGTCTGTGCCCACCCTGCCATAAAACGTCATAGAATCATAGAATAGTCAGGGTTGGAAAGGACCTTAAGATCATCCAGTTCCAACCCCCCTGCCATGGGCAGGGACACCTCACACTAAACCATGGCACCCAAGGCTCTGTCCAACCTGGCCTTGAACACTGCCAGGGATGGAGCATTCACAACCTCCCTGGGCAACCCATTCCAGTGCCTCACCACCCTCTCAGTAAAGAATTTCTTCCTTAGATCCAATCTAAACTTCCCCTGTTTCAGTTTGAACCCGTTACCCCTTGTCCTGTCACTACAGTCCCTGATGAAGAGTCCATCCCCAGCATCCTTGTAGCCCCCCTTCAGATACTGGAAGGCTGCTCTGAGGTCTCCACACAGCCTTCTCTTCTCCAGGCTGAACAGCCCCAACTTTCTCAGCCTGTCTCCATACAGGAGGTGCTCCAGCCCCTGATCATCCTCGTGGCCTCCTCTGGACTTGTTCCAACAGTTCCATGTCCTTTTTATGTTGAGGACACCAGAACTGCACACAATGCTCCAAGTGAGGTCTCACGAGAGCAGAGTAGAGGGGCAGGATCACCTCCTTGGACCTGCTGGTCACGCTCCTCTTGATGCAGCCCAGGATACGGTTGCTTTCTGGGCTGCGAGCACACACTGCAGCCGGCTCATGTTCATTTCATCTATGAAGTTTAGTGTATCAGGGAGGGAGGAGGTTTGTGGGTTCCTCCCTTCTAAATTTTGTTCCTTCTTTCTTCCCCATAGCTGTGAAATCCGTTTTGCTTGCATTCTTTGAAGTGTACCTCTCATAGAATCACAGAATCAGCCAGGTTGCAAAAGCCCTTTAAGCTCATCCAGTCCAACCCTTACCCCAGCCCTGCCAAGGCCACCACTAACCCATGGCACTGAGGTCTCGTCTCCACGGGGTGTGAACACTTGCAGGGACGGTGCCTGCAGCCCTGCCCTGGGCAGCCTGTTCCAATGCCTGAGCACCCTTTGGGGCAGGAATTGTTCCTCAGCTCCATCTAAACCTGCCCTGGTGCAGCTTGAGGCCGGTTCCTCTTGTCCTAAAACAGTCTCCCATAGCACTTGACTGGTGCTGATGGCATTATTTGTGTACTTGATAAGAGTAAATAAACCCACAAATGATTATCCACTTATCCATAATGCAACGTGTGACTTGGTTGATGTGATCAGAGCTCTGCAAAGCCTCAAGAACAAGAGGTTGACTACAGTAATGTTACACATGGATAAGTAGCATCTGGAGGCAGGTGCTCAGTCCAGAATAGAAAGGGATCTGGCTGGGATCTGTCTTTCTTTGGATGCTGAAGTGAATGAGTTCCTACCACAAAGGAGAAAAATGGTGTTTCTAAGAAAGAAACTAGCACCATTCCCACCCAAATTCCTCATTATCAGTGTTTCTAAGGTGGAACTAAACTATCACTTTCCTCATCCAAAAGATATCGCTTAAGAAAAACTCCAGCACATCCTCAGAAGGAGTATGACCAAAAATCCCTCTAAGAAACTCCTGGCCAAGGATCCAGTTCAAAGCTCTTCTGCTGAAAGTAGCTGGTCAGTGGGCAGTGCTAATGCCATTGGACCTATATTATCTTCCACCAATGAAGTCAACCAATATTGGCTTTATTGAGTCCACAGTGAAGATAGCTCATGCTGGTGGACTCAACGTGCAACACAGGCCCAGCCTCAAAACACATTCAACTTCATGCACACGTGAAAAGCCAAGAGAGCAACACAGGGAACGTTCCCTGGGTACCATAAAACAAATGCGCTCTGGTGTTGTGAAGGAGAGATGTGATCTTACAGCTCCACAGCAGACAATTATCTCCCTAATGGGAAGCAGAATGCACGACAGAGCTTACAAGAATTACCAATCTGGTTAATCATCAGCCTTGCCTTTCCTCTTTACTCTTCCTCACTCTTGTAAATTCTCCACTTGGTGACTAACTAGGAAAAAATTACAAGATAAAAAGGATGATTTATTAATCTGAACCAGCACAGAAATCACAGAACAGTTGCTTTTCTGCTCAGAGATGGGAAAGTTCTCACACACATCCTCAGAACCACAGCAAAGAGCTGGAACTCATCACTGCATTTGCCTTTCGTGGCTTTGCTGATACCCCTGTGCGCACAGTAAGCCCAAATCTCTCCCATAGAGTAAGGAAAGATGGGGTTTGCCATGGATTGTTCTAGCATGCAGTGGGAAATAGTTATTTTTATCATCTTTGACAATTTGCATAACATTAATCCTGACGAGTAAGCTGTTTTCCCCCCCAGTTGCTATCTAAGATGCTGGAAGGCAGAGAGGAGCAGCCCACACACGGAGCAGGAATTAGCATGCCAACTTCATTACCTCTGCTGCAGGTATTTGTGGGAACAGAACCATTCATCTTGTAAGCCACCATTTCCTGCAACACTTTGCACCTGAAGATGAACTAAATGCAAGCAGAAAACCAGAGCTTCTCCTAAGGAACATTTCCCTTTCTGAAAGTGTTTCTACTTCTTGTATATGCTCCATCCCTGGCGGTGTTCAAGGCCAGGTT
The DNA here is from genome assembly GCF_963264785.1 of Psittacula echo. Lineage (NCBI taxonomy): Eukaryota > Metazoa > Chordata > Aves > Psittaciformes > Psittacidae > Psittacula > Psittacula echo. Next base: position 120,937,761 of record NC_137738.1, read on the forward strand.
GGACAGAGCCTTGGGTGCCATGGTTTAGTGTGAGGTGTCCCTGCCCATGGCAGGGGGTTGGAACTGGATGATCTTAAGGTCCTTTCCCACCCTAACTATTCTATGAGTCTATGATTCTGCATTACAAGGGGATTTTTGGTCTGTGGGATAGATGAAGACATCTGGCTCTCTAAGCCCCTTCCAGATGTATTCTCTGTGACTGATATGGGCTTGGGAGAGCCAATGCAATCCAATGGCAAGGGGAAGGGTCACATTAAGAGGCAAGAGACAAGGATATCTATAACAGAAGGGTCTGTTCACATGTCCAGTAGCTCCTCAGCGAGTCCCAGGCTCAAACCAGCTTTGGGCTCCCAATAAACCTATAAAGTTCCATGAATGAGCCCAAAGCAGCACAAAACCTTTGGGAATCTCTTCCCAAATCAGGCCAGGATATCCATTTATTACTGAAACTGGGTCAGTTCCACCCAGTTTCAGGTTTCAGTTTACCCAAGTCCCACATTAACAGGAAAGTTGACCTGACTTTTGGAACAACACGGCCTCAATAGCTGCAACCGTGACCGCGGGCCAGGAGAGCCACACCAGCACTCGTGTTTGCAGGCAAACATGGTGTGTGTTGGTTTGCATTCCAGCCCAAATGGGTTCTTCTGACCTGCACCACTTCCCATCCTCCCTAAACTCACCAAAGCAGGGAAACCACCCCTGAGAAACTGCAACAACCGCACTCATTCCATTGGTTTGTGGTCCCCAAAATACACCTGGTTTGCTGCCTGGCTTGGATGAACAGCCTTAAAAAGTCTGTTCAAGTCAAGCGTGGTGCACAGGTACATCCTTAACATACTTGCTTGCTGTGAAGTTTTGGCACAAAAACACTCCTTGATTTTAATCCAGAAAACCACTCTTTTTAATGGGTTTTAATGTGCGTTTTTAGGAGCTGGAATTGTTTTCATTGCCCCTCCCTCCTCTCCTCCTCTATCTGAACTGCATCTATGTTTACATGTAGGAGAGAGAGAGATTCCCTCCCTTTGCTTTCCTTCCTCTTGCAGTGTCTCCTTTTCTCCCTGGTCTGACCATGCACACAGAGGACACACCATTGCTGCACCATAATCCCTTGGGCATGAAAAGTCAACCTCCTGCTGCTCCTGGAAACCCTGGGTGCAAACAACCAGCCGAACACACTGATCTTAGGCCAGAGGATCCATTTCTACCCTTTCCTTTGTTTAAAGCACATGAACTACATTAACTTTCACAGATATATCCCAGCTGCGACCAGCCACATTCACATGGGGTCAGTGTAGGGGACAGGAATAAAGAAATACCCCTCTAGAATGCCAGTTCCGTAACTGGAAGAGCTGGAGCTACTAAAGCAGAAACCTCTGGAGTTAACTGGGCTCCCTGCAGCATTTAGATCCTCTTAGAGTCATAGAATCAACTAGCTTGGAAAAGACCTTTAAGATCATCAAGTCCAACCATTAACTCTTACATCTAAGTAACAAAGCTGCAGAAAGCCAAGGTAGGACAGGTTTGAGCTGATCCTGTAGTTCATGCAACATGAAAGAGAAGGAAACTGTTAGGAGAGAAACTGTTGGAAGTTGGGGTTCTTTAAACCGTATTAGATACAGAAACATGAGCTGAAAGTCTCATATTTAAGGCCAACATCAAAGACATCTCAAAACCTTCTTTCATTGAAACTCACCCACAAAATTTCTCCATCTGGGAATTGCCTATCTCTGCAAAACTGGTTAGTTGTCAATGGACAAATACTCAAGTACTATCTTAAACTTGTCAAGTTATTTCTCCACAGCAAACCATATATATACATATATATATATACACACCCCCCTATATATCCTGTATGAAGATAGACTGAGAACATTGGGGCTATTCAGCCTGGAGAAGAGAAGCTGCGTGGAGACCTCAAAGCATCAACCAGTGTCTGAAGGGGACTACAACGATGCTGGAGAGGGGCTCTTCGTCAGAGATTGTAGTGATAGAACAAGGGGTGATGGGTTCAAACTGAAACAGGGGAAGTTCAGGTTAGATCTAAGGCAGAAGCTCTTCCCTGTGAGGGTGCTGAGGCGCTGGCCCAGGGTGCCCAGAGAAGCTGTGGCTGCCCCATCCCTGGCAGTGTTCAAGGCCAGGTTGGACACAGGGGCTTGGAGCAAGCTGCTCCAGTGGAAGGTGTCCCTGCCTGTGGCAGGGGTTGGAGCTGGAGGAGCTTTAAGGTCCCTTCAACCCAAACCAGTCTGCAGTTCTGTGATTCTATAAGGATATGTATAGAACAAATATATAATGTATAGAATAAATGATGTATTAGGCACTTCTATGTACAAACACTGCCCACATTTGACACCCATCCGCATTAGAGGCTTAGTAACATTTAAAGGAAGCAACACTTCCAAAAAACCACCATACAACATAACAAGTGATTGGCAATAAAGGCCCCTGGTGTTTGCACTGCTCACGAGAAGAGGTAAAAGCTGGGAGGAAGAATGCTAAAAACTATGAGAGTGGAACTTGGAAATGGATTTTCCTCATCTTCTCCACTTGCCTGGCCCTCATCCCTGCTCCGCTCACCTCCTCCCCATCAAGGCAATTTGTCTCAAGGCAACGTGGGTTTGTATCTCTCCAGGATATTACCTCAAGATAAGAATCAGAGCTCTGATGTGAGAGGATGATTTCATCCCTAATCTTGCCCCATTAAAAGAGCTCCAAGGTTAAACAGAAATTAGCAAACAGGTTTCAATCGCGGACTGAATTTCGCTGCGCAGTATGCTCTGCTAGACATTATTTATACTTCAGGGAGTGCTTTCATGCAGTATCCAAGCAACAAATAGGAGGAAAAATGCACAGCACACTGCAGATTTGGCTGAATAAATAACATAAATACAGGAGCATGGCTGGTGAGATGCTGAAGAGAGGAGACGAGAACATTCTCTTCTGCATATGCAGTTCTTGGGGAAGGACTGCTTTCAAGCGGCACGATCATGATCCAGTTTTGAATGGATCCACAGCCAAGCTCATCCCTGATAAAAGCCATAATTAAACCAATGTAAAAATGCCATTACTGGCACGTAGTATCCATCAACAAGAAATCCTTTCCATTAAGATGACTCAGCAAAGTATCTAAAACCCTAATCGCACCATTACAATGAAGGGTTCCATGGTTTCTCTGTGTTAAAGATCCCCAAAACACTGATTTAAAGAACATTCCAGTCTTTTCAGTCTTCAGGCTCCCCATGATGGGTGAGATTCCCAGCTGGTGTAAGTCACCACAGCCTCACAGCAGCCAAGGGAGGATGACAGCGCATACCACTGACAGCCTGGCTGGTGGGTCTCCTAAATCATGGAATCCCAGCCTGGTTTGGGTTGGAAGGGACCTTAAAGCTCCTCCAGCTCCAACCCCTGCCACGGGCAGGGACCCCTTCCACTGGAGCAGCTTGCTCCAAGCCCCTGTGTCCAACCTGGCCTTGAACATTGCCAGGGATGGGGCAGCCACAGCTTCTCTGGGCACCCTGGGCCAGCGCCTCAGCACCCTCACAGGGAAGAGCTTCTGCCTAAGAGCTCAGCTCAGTCTCCCCTGTTCTGGCAGGTTCAAGCCATTCCCCTTGGCCTGTCCCTACAGGCCCTTGTCCCAAGCCCCTCTCCAGGTTTCCTGCAGCCCCTTCAGGCACTGGAGCTGCTCTAAGGTCTCCCTGGAGCCTTCTCTGCCTGATAAAGCAGATTTACCTGCTTCCAGGAGCATCCTCATCCATATTTCAGTGGTAACATCCTAAAAGCAGACACATGCACACACACAGTCAGCACACAGGCATTAGTTTCCATTTTCTCCTGCTAGGTACTGATGGGTTTTAGATTTCGTCACTTCTTAACCCCAGTACTCAATTCCCTTGCACTTATTTTGCTCAATCCCTGGATTGCTGCCCCAGCCCAGAGCCAACCCTTTGTGCATAAGCACTGGCCTATGTCTGGCAGAAGCCATGAGATACTGCTCCTGTGTCCCAGTCCAGGAGCTTAATGCACAGGAGTTCTAGATCTAGAGGTCAGTCAATGCAGGCTCCTCTGCTGGGCTCGCCTGTGCTCATGTCTAGCTTGATATTGCTTGGCCTTGAATGATTCAGAGGCATAAGGTGACTGCAGCTACCAGATGTTGCAGAATGGGGCTGCCAGCAACTGCTCCAATCCTGCTCCCTCCCAAAGAACCAAAATGCCCGTTTTCCAGCTCCTCTTGTCCTGCCAGGTCAGTTATTCACCAGGATGCAATCATTTTCATGCATCACTTCCTAAGTGACCATAAATACTACCCATGAAGCAGCAAGCATCAAGTTTTGTGATTCCACAGAACTCCTGAGTTTTCAGGAGCACTTTCATTCGGAAGCCTGGCTCTGTGCTGGGGAAGCTCCACTGGATCATGGATCTGGTGTCTAATCCAACTACAGTGACTCTCACCTCCACCTCCACGTGGTTTACACACTACTTGTTTGATGCTAAAGAGAGAGCAAACCCCCAAAGTGATGGATAACTGATACCACAAATGATGTTCCCATAGCAAGGAAGGACCTCCGTAGCAGACTGCGTTTCTGATGGAACATCACTGAAAACAAGTTGTTCACATTTATCTGAGAGCTGTTCTATGTATTGTAGACACAGAGACACTTCTTTGGGGCTCCATCTATTGATCATCTTTAAAACTGAAAATACAAAGAACAGGATACTATTTATTGCCTGGTTTTTGCTGTTTGCTTTAGGAACAGTTCTCTACCAGCAGCTTTAAAAGCTAAAGCACGGCGGCAGTGACAGATGGGATAAGGTTTTCCTTGTTTTCTGGTATAAGCACAGTGTCCATCAGTGGTCCCAGCCAGCACGGCAGGTAACATGTGAATACAGAGTCATTGCCTGCATGACACAAAACACACACAGCCATGGACCTGGTTTTGACACCAGCCTCCTATAGACCCTGGTAAGGTACAGCAGCGGGGCTGTTCCAGAAGTAAGATCCATAAGGAAACAGCGGGTGAGGTCAACACTTGGAAAAGCTGTTGTTGAAATGAGCAAAAATGTGCTTTTACCTGAGCAAAGTAAGGCTGTCCAAACCAAGCCCTTTCACAGCACCTGAGGAAGTCTGAACCAGGCCTCTGCCTGCTGATCAAACCCAGGGGCCATAATCCACACGGCCACACCGGAGCTGGGATGAGGCATCTGCAGTTTGACTGCTGTAAGGTTTTCAGTTCTATTTACTGTCAGGTGAATCCTTCACATGCCCTTCAGCCCGGATTCACCAGCACCAGACTGCTGCTGAGCTCTCCTTAACCACTCACTGCTACTCAAACCAGCGCACTGGTTGTCAAGTCCCAGGTAGCTCAGGTACCCCACAGTCATGAGATGCACTGCAAGAGATCATCCTCAGTGTGCTCCTTCAGAGCCAAAGGTTTACTCTCTTACCCTCTAAACCATTCAACCCCAGACTGGTTTGGGGTGGAAGGGACCTTAAAGCTCCTCCAGTTCCAACCCCCTGCCACGGGCAAGGACACCTTTCACTGGGGCAGCTTGCTCCAAGCCCCTGTGTCCAAACTGGCCTTCAGGCACTGGAGCTGCTCTCAGGTCTCCCCTTCAGGAGCCTTCTCTTCTCCAGGCTGCCCCAGCCCAGCTCTCTCAGCCTGGTTCCAGAGCAGAGCTGCTCCAGCCTTCGCAGCATCTCCATGGCCTCCTCTGGCCTTGCTCCAACAGCTCCACGTCCCTGTTTTGTCCTTTTTTACTGGATTTGACACCCAAAACTTCATTCTGACCCTGCAGATTTTTTCTATCTTTAGCATATACTCAGAGTGAAGCAGTAAAACTTTGCGATGAGAGATACGCTGCAGCAGGGACAGGCAGGTGAATGATACCTGAAGCGTAAGTACTGCAAGCAGGATCTTTCTTTTTGCCTTTTTGGAGGGGTTGTTTTGCTGCCTCCTTACCTGCATCCCCTGCAAGGATCATCAGCACTGTGACGTGCCACAGTAGTGAGTGTCCTGACCTCTGCACAGGCACTTAGGTGGAGCTGGAAAAGGAATGCACAGCTTCATCTGCCTGAGCAGATAAGCCTCTGCTATTTCAGAAACCTTGAAACTATCTTTAATTCATAGGCCAGAGAGCTGAGGCACCTTCTGGTCACTGGGCTGAGCCCAGGGGGCAAAGGGGCAAAACACAACTGAGCAGAAAGAGGAGAAACTTTAGCTAGGCATTTTTTAATATTGAATTAGCCAAGCGCAGAAATGGAAAGTTTTGGAGGTGACAGATCTCCTGCTACCTGAAAACAGCATCCCGTGCCACAGCATCCCGGTGCCACAGCACCCCAGTGCCACAGCATCCCAGTGCCACAGCACCCCGGTGCCACAGCATCCCGGTGCCACAGCATCCCAGTGCCACAGCATCCCGGTGCCACAGCACCCCAGTGCCACAGCATCCCAGTGTCACAGCACCCCAGTGCCACAGCATCCCAGTGCCACAGCACCCCAGTGCCACAGCATCCCAGTGCCACAGCATCCCGGTGCCACAGCACCCCAGTGCCACAGCATCCCGGTGCCACAGCATCCCGGTGCCACAGCATCCCAATGCCACAGCATCCCGGTGTCACAGCACCCCAGTGTCACAGCACCCCAGTGTCACAGCACCCCAGTGCCACAGCACCCCAGTGTCACAGCACCCCAGTGCCACAGCATCCCAGTGCCACAGCACCCCAGTGCCACAGCACCCCAGTGCCACAGCATCCCAGTGCCACAGCACCCCAGTGCCACAGCACCCCAGTGCCACAGCATCCCGGTGTCACAGCACCCCAGTGTCACAGCATCCCAGTGCCACAGCACCCCAGTGCCACAGCACCTCAGTGCCACAGCATCCCGGTGTCACAGCACCCCAGTGTCACAGCATCCCAGTGTCACAGCACCCCAGTGTCACAGCACCCCAGTGTCACAGCACCCCGGTGTCACAGCATCCCGGTGTCACAGCATCCCAGTGTCACAGCATCCCAGTACCACAGCATCCCAGTGCCACAGCATCCCGGTGCCACAGCACCCCAGTGCCACAGCATCCCAATGCCACAGCATCCCAGTGTCACAGCACCCCAGTGCCACAGCATCCCAATGCCACAGCATCCCAGTGCCACAGCATCCCAGTGCCACAGCATCCCAGTGTCACAGCATCCCAGTACCACAGCATCCCAGTGTCACAGCATCCCAATGCCACAGCATCCCAGTACCACAGCATCCCAGTGTCACAGCATCCCAGTGTCACAGCATCCCAGTGCCACAACACCCCAGTGTCACAGCATCTCAGTGTCACAGCATCCCAATGCCACAGCACCCCAGTGTCACAGCACCCCAGTGCCACAGCCCCAGATCGCATGTGAAACCCAATTGTTTCTTAAGGCTCTGGTAGGAGCTCGATGCACCAAGGCGCTGCCCACAGATCTTGTTAGCTAATGGACCTTGGGAGACGAAATCCAACACTTGAGGGTTTGTGAATGAAGAATTTTGCACAAACATGAGCTCTTTCTGGCTTCCACAGCACAGGTAGAATTACCTGGTCTTCCAGCAAGACCTTCCAAAGAACCACAGAGAGCAAGGACAGGTGAAAGATGATTTCCTACAGTGGGATAGCTTACTTTACCAAGCAGGGATCAGTTACCTTCTTCTCATATCAGTTGCAGACCGAGTTCAACATGAATGGTATCCAATCTGGTTGCATATCCCTTCAAATCTGGATTCTGATTGAAATCCCAGATGATTTATTTGGCTTAAACCGGAGCAATCCTCACACTCTGGTTTTCATGGTACACGGAGCACTTCAATAACACCAGCTATCAGCCGCTGTGCTGACAGTGCTTTTCTGCTATTAAATCATGTCTGCTTTAACTGAGCTTTCCTCCAATTCACTCTCCTGATCACAGATTATTCTGACCACCACCTCCTGCTTTGCTGTTCATATATTTCACCATCCTGATGGAACATGGAGCCATTATGACTTTCTAGAACAGAACATCAGACTTACTTCTCACTTACTCACCCTCTACCTTTCAGGAAGTAAGCTTCATTTAAATTAAGTTAACTAGAAGATGGAAGCTTCACAGAAGAGGAATTTCACACCTGGTTGAAGAATGTGGACAGAAGATGCCTGCACCAGCAGGAAGATTGACAGCCATCAGTCTATTCTGATGCTCTGCCTGTGGCTGTTCTGCTTTTGAACCCAACAGTCTGCATCTTATAGATGGGGGATAAAGAGCCAGTGCCCACTCTGTTCATTTTAAAAGCTTTCATGCTAGGACAAGGAGATAATGATGTATGTGCATCCAAGATGATCCACAATGATGGCCACGAGGATGATCAGGGGCTGGAGCACCTCCTGTATGAAGACAGGCTGAGAAAGTTGGGGCTGTTCAGCCTGGAGAAGAGAAGCTGCGGGGAGACCTCAGAGCAGCTTCCAGTATCTGAAGGGGGCCTACAAGGATGCTGGGGAGGGACTCTTCATCAGGGACTGCAGTGACAGGACAAGGGGTAACGGGTTCAAACTGAAACAGGGGAAGTTTAGATTGGATCTAAGGAAGAAATTCTTTACTGTGCGGGTGGTGAGGCACTGGAATGGGTTGCCCAGGGAGGTTGTGAATGCTCCATTCCTGGCGGTGTTCAAGGCCAGGTTGGACAGAGCCTTGGGTGCCATGGTTTAGTGTGAGGTGTCCCTGCCCATGGCAGGGGTTGGAACTGGATGATCTTAAGGTCCTTTCCAACCCTGACTATTCTAGGATTCTAAGATGCTGATAGTCTTTTGATTTATCTTCTCGCATCAATGAAAGGCAGACATGCTGAGAGAGCCGGACATTCACAGCCAGTCTTTAGATGCATCTACTCTATGACCTCTGGAAAGAAAATTGCTGTTGTCAGAGAATAGCTACACTTGGAGATGGGGGAAGATGCTCAGTTCTCTTAGATGGGCACATCTGGAGACGTCAGACTAGAGTCTGACTCAGACATTATTCACTAATCCTGAGCCCTGCAGGTAGTGCACGTTCAGAGCACAGTGATTTTCACCCAGAAAGAGTGATGGTGCAAGAGACAGTCAAATTCACGGGGCTTAGAGCCCAGAAGAGCCTCCTGGTATCACCCAGCGTGGCTTTGTGTGCACCACCAGCCGCAGGCTTTCACACAGGGATTACTGGGTCTGATCCTGTGACAAGCAGCTGAATTAGGGAGCACCTTTCCAGAAAGAGCCTGTCTGGATGTGCAGAGTCCAATGACAGAGCTCACGGCTACCCAGCTCCAGGCTGCAGCTGCTGAAAGCCTGCAAGTGCCTTTCTGGGGAGATGCAAGAGAAAATTACCCATCAGACAGCAAATCTTGAACTATTGATTTGCAACCCAAACCTCTCGCCGTTCCTCTCTCCTGCATCACTATTAGGCTCTCAAGCAGTGCTAAGCCAAGCTTTGGCAGCATTTGCAGCACTCACAGCAGAGAATTACAGGTATGAAATGCATCAAATTAAAATAACTACGAGTAATGCTTATTAAGAAGAAAAATAAATACACCAGACTCTGGGAAAACGCTTGAGTGTGCCTCTGAATTGAATCTTCAGCAGAATTATTTGCTTTGACATTGGTATTTGTTTTAGGCTGGCTAAATAATTCAAGTACTTTCCTTATATTACTTCTCCTTGAAGTAAGAGTTTCATGTTTATTATTCATTACTCAGGTGGGGAGCTCTGCTCGCCATAAAAGTAAGTGGAAAAACCAACAGCACTAAAGGCTCTGGGCCTGGCACCCAAATGTGGTTAATGAGCTTTGTGTAAAAGCACTTCCCACCCATGGAATAGAACCATGGAACATAACCTACAGTCTGTAACGTGGCAGGAGCCAAATACAGCTCCTTCCTCAAACAAATCAAACTATAAAGAACCACAAGCCAAGGTTCTTCCCATGTACCACCCATCTACCAGCACAGGTACCACTCAGGCTGCTTCCAACCCCTCTGAGCACAGCCCCGTGCCAGCTCTGTGGCTTTTAATGCACCCTGTGGTGAGAACTGCTGTAATGAAGTCTTTAACTGAACACACAGCCCTCCTGTGAGTGGTTCCAGGAAGTCGATACCGGCCCCAGCAGCAGTTACATGATCTGCTGTGTGCCCACCTGCGTGAACTACTTTATTTCCCTGGTGCTCAGCTCCAAACCTGATCCTGCCCTGAGCCCGCCGGGTAAAGGTGCTCTGCATCTAACACACTCCCATGTCCAGCATCCCGAGGGGAAAGGGCACAAGGTGCTGCGGGGCCGGTCTCATTGAATCACAAATGAAACAGATGATACCTTTGCCTCCGCACAATTAATAAACCTGCTTCAACACCTTGCAAAGGGTTGGGTTTAAAACCACCCCTGCAACTCAGATTGCACCAGCAGAAATGGGTCATATTTTGCCTTGTTTTTCCATGCTGCTGAGGTATTTTGGTCAGAGGTCAGGAATGTGGGCATGCTACCACAGGAGCCAGGGAATCATTGACAGGACACACAGAAACTGCTTTGCAGGGCAATGCCTGCGAGCTGAGAGGCCACAACATAATCTCTGCGCTGCATAAACACATTTGGTTAATGTACAGCCTTTAATACACAATAATCAAATGGCTTAAACAGAAAAGGCCCCAATCAAATTCTATTTCTCTGCTGATGAGTGTAATTCAGCAGAGAGCAAGTACTCCAGAAGCTCTGCTTCAGAAATACTTGTGGTTTCAGCACTAGGTGACAGCTATCCCCACCTACCACATTCCTCCACTCCAGGACAAGGGAGATGTTTTGAACACCTCCAAACAAAGGTATTTTGAAGCAGAGTTTTGTTGTTTCAATCGAAACAGTCTGAGTACACAGCCAAAACGGTTCATAACTGGGGAGAGTGATGGGGGGAGAAAGAGGCAGTGCAACCTTCCAAGTAAAAAGACAGGATGTGGATGAAATCTCTGCTCTCCTGTGCTTACAGCAAAGTTTCATAGCGAATCTGGGCACATGAGGGTTTGCAAAACATCAGATCTGAGCACGTCCTGCAAAGCAACACGAGACCATCAGGTCCCACTGATGTCAGTGGATGAAATTCAGGCAAGCCACATGACCTCAGGAAAACTTCATCCCCACAAGGTGCAGATGGACAGTATCTCACACTATCACATACACACAGCATCAGAACCTCGTGTGAACAGTGCTTACCAGCTAGGGCCTTGATGCGGGACCGTTCAAACAGCCGAGCTGAGCTGTTCTCATTGTCCCAGTCATCGACGTCCCAGCGGTTGTTGACATCACTGTACTGCTGTTGGATTTCAATGTTGTCGTAATCTGTCGCTACTGTTGTCGTCATCCTGAGTCTCCTTAACCTGTTCTCACCATCAGAGTCTTCTCAAACACCTCTGCAAAACAAAACCACAGACGAGTAATTCAGACAATATTCATCATAGAGCCATAGAATGGTTTGGGTTGAAGGGACCTTAAAGCTCCTCCAGCTCCAACCCCTGCCACGGGCAGGGACCCCTTCCACTGGAGCAGCTTGCTCCAAGCCCCTGTGTCCAACCTGGCCTTGAACACTGCCAGGGATGGGGCAGCCACAGCTTCTCTGGGCACCCTGGGCCAGCGCCTCAGCACCCTCACAGGGAAGAGCTTCTGCCTTATCTCCAACCTGAACTTCCCCTGTTCCAGTCGGAACCCACCACCCCTTGTCCTATCACTACAGTCCCTGATGAAGAGTCCCTCTCCAGCATCCTTGTAGCCCCTTCAGTATGAAAGGATGCACCAAGACACCTTCAGAACCGTTATCTTCAGAAGCAGCCTGTTGTCTTTATAGAGCTGTGAATGCTGGCTAAAGCACATGGAGCCACGGATACCTCAGCTAAGAAAAACCTGGAGTGCAAAACTAACCTCAACACCTTCACAAAGTGATACCAGTTCTGATGAGAACCATGCAAACGTTTAGAAAGCCACGTAAGCATTGACAAGCAGAAGCCTCTTAATGGAGATCTGAAGACACGTCTTCCTTCACATGCAAATGTTGACTTTGTGACCGGTCCTGGGCATTTATTTATGAACCAATCCAGCTAAAAACAACCCACTGATGCCTTGCTTTGAACTCTCCCTAGCAACAAAGCGGTAGCCCACCAACGCAACCCTACCCGAGGTTCTCCTCTTACAGCACTCGGATGCTGTTCGCATATTCATCCCGGTTTCCAATCGGAATTTGCATGTACTTATCAGGACTAAATATAAAAGAGCCCAACACCTCTTCTAAGGGGAGAGGAGGGAGATTATAAACGGCTGCTTAAAGAGAGGTGGGAATAGCATTGGTTTGGGAGCAGGGATCTAAAGTTCTCCCATCACTCCTTGACCCAACAAAGTCAGAGCTGGAGAGACCCAAGGGCTGACCCAGAAGAACAAACTGACAGTTCTCCTTCATAAAGATAGAGTATGATTAGAAAATGCAGGGAGTATTTGGGAAAGGGAGCTAGGTTTTAATGGATTCAGTCATGTTACAGGAAGACTTAGGAAAGCATCTGAGAAAAATCCCTATTTTTATGAATCCATCTGTTTCCTTCCTTCTGCTCTCACTGCTGGGCACTCTCAGCCTATGGAACAGTGGTGGAGTGGATTCCCTGCATGCCAGCCCTCCTGGAAGCAGCAACTATTTCACCCTCAAAACGCTTCCCCCATACAACAGCTCCTGATCAGCCTCAGACTTCTCCAATTCCCACACCCGGGAACAAGCTGCAAAGCCAGGTCCTGGTTTGCCCGGTGCCCCAGCTCAGACCCCACACGGGGCTAACAGCAGAGGGAGGGGTGTTCCCTCCTCCTCCGGCGGTACCTGCCAGGCACCTGAGAGGGGTCAAGCCCGGCCATCGGGTGCCACCTGCTGACGGCAGGGAGCAGGACACGGGGCTGCATCTCCCGGCATCATCCCTGCCCCAGCACAGACATCCCTGCCAATGGAGGGATGGATTTAACAGGTCCCGCCAGCCCCTTCCCGAAATGGGGATTTCCTGCAGCTGAAAAATGCAGCTCCCAGGGGAAAAACAACGGATTTGTTGTAGAGCTGTTGGAGCGAGTGCAGAGGAGGCCATGGAGATGCTGCGAGGGCTGGAGCAGCTCTGCTCTGGAGCCAGGCTGAGAGAGCTGGGCTGGGGCAGCCTGGAGAAGAGAAGGCTCCTGAAGGGGAGACCTGAGAGCAGCTCCAGTGCCTAAAGGGGCTGCAGGAAACCTGGAGAGGGGCTTGGGACAAGGGCCTGTAGGGACAGGCCAAGGGGAATGGCTTGAACCTGCCAGAACAGGGGAGACTGAGCTGAGCTCTTAGGCAGAAGCTCTTCCCTGTGAGGGTGCTGAGGCGCTGGCCCAGGGTGCCCAGAGAAGCTGTGGCTGCCCCATCCCTGGCAGTGTTCAAGGCCAGGTTGGACACAGGGGCTTGGAGCAAGCTGCTCCAGTGGAAGGGGTCCCTGCCCGTGGCAGGGGTTGGAGCTGGAGGAGCTTTAAGGTTCCTCCTAACCCAAACCAGGCTGTGATTCTATGAACATATTTACAGCGTTCACATTAATTTCCCAGACATTCCAAGGATAAAAAGGCCGGGATGAATTTCTCCTGTTCCCCACCATGGATGAGGAGGTTTTTCATCTATTCGTTGCAAACGAATCCCTTCCTTTTGCAGAGACATGCACGGAAATGAGCCGCATTGGAAGCTCTTACATAAGGAGCTGTTAGCAAAGCCTGTCTGCGAGTGATCCAGCCTTCTCCAAAGGTGGGAAGGAACTGCTCTGGGTATGGTGAGCTGCCAACAGGCTGGAAGAACACGGAGAGCACTTGCTCTGGGGAAGGTCTTTAGGATGATGCTCCTGCACTGCAGAGGCCCAGGCTGACTTTCCCCAGCAGGGAGGTCTGCGGATGGACGGCTGGATTCTGTCGCTATCAACAAACAAAAGGATGGCGCAAGGATGGGAGAAAGGATTAAATCCCACTCGAACCATTTCTGCACAGCATTCACCAGCTGATCCTCATCTCGCATCAAGCCTAAACAAAAACCTCCCACCGATTCCTCTACGCAGGCAGAAATCAGGGTTAATGCCAGTTAAATCCATGGAATCAGACTGTTCTACAGCATCAGCTTCAATCTTTTCAGCTCTCAATAGTGCCCAATGAAGAGAAAACATGCCACTGGAAAAACAGCAGCTCAAACTGCAAACACAGTGACCCTAAAACCTGGATGCAGCGATGTGCTCATTTAGCATAGGTGCTATAAGCCATCAGATTTATTTCTGTGTCACCTGTGGTTAGATGTACGTGTAACCACATCCAGAATAAATCCAACTGTAACTTGTGCTTTAGCACTTGTCTTCCTGAACATCCCACAAGCAAAATCTCTCCCAGATAAAGCTAAATTGAGCATGAAATGGGCCTGTTATCCCCCACCTGCCAGGCTGGAAGCCTTGCCTCCTTGTTCTGGTTCTGCAGTGATGCTCAAGATAAAAGTGGAGCCTCCTCCTCCGCTGGCATCGAGCTCCCTGTGCTGCGGCTCAGAGACACAGGGACAGCAGACACGCACTGCAGGGACAAAAATAAGTCCCTTGCAGCACAGCACTTAGTGGTGAGGTGAGGATAACACCATCGAATGCCAATGGGATATGCTGCCTTCTTCCAAAGAAAGATACAGCTACGTAATGTGCAAGCATTGCCTTAAACCCAGGTCCTGCTACAGCCCCTGGTGCCTCTGAGAACAGGGAAAGAAGATGGAATCCCAGCCTGGTTTCTATTGGAAGGGACCTTAAGGCTCATCCAGCTCCAACCCCTGCCACGGGCAGGGACCCCTTCCACTGGAGCAGCTTGCTCCAAGCCCCTGTGTCCAACCTGGCCTTGAACACTGCCAGGGATGGGGCAGCCACAGCTCCTCTGGGCACCCTGGGCCAGCGCCTCAGCACCCTCACAGGGAAGAGCTTCTGCCTAAGAGCTCAGCTCAGTCTCCCCTGTTCTGGCAGGTTCAAGCCATTCCCCTTGGCCTGTCCCTACAGGCCCTTGTCCCAAGCCCCTCTCCAGGTTTCCTGCAGCCCCTTTAGGCACTGGGGCTGCTCTAAGGTCTCCCCTTATGGAGCACTCACTGCTGCTCAGTAGCACAGTTTCATGTGGTCAGATCCACCGCTGGATGAGTTCACCCAGCACCAGATGAGGACAGCTCTGTCTGTCTGTGCAGTCAGCACATAGTAGGAGGCAGTTGTACCGTGCACCATTCCCTTACTGCAGCAATTCCCACTCATACCCACCACCCACTGACTCCCTCACAGGGAAGCACTATAGAACATGTGGCACAAGCAAAAAGAGACAGAAGCAAGCCTGTGTGTGAGCAGGAACAACCTCTATCATTCAAACATCCTGGCTTTAAGCTGAAATACCAATCTAATGAAGGAACGATGTTTTCTGTGGGGAGCCAAACACAACATGAATTTCAGGTATCAACATCCTGAGCTGTGCTAACACCGAGCACCCCAAGCAGGCCCAGTCTCAAACGGTGATGAACCCAAGCACATAGATACAAGACATCTTCTCAACGGCAGGTCCCAACTTCCTTACCATCCACAACTCAGACACAGACTAAGTGGTCTTTATAGAGGAGATAAGAGGCACTGGCATTTCTCAGCTAGTCCACATCCTCCTAAACTTACACGCCAGCACTGTGTGTAGCTGGGCTTTGGAGATATTAGCAGGGAATTACATGCATGAACTAATAATTATTAACTAGTATTTTAAAACTGTTATTAAAACCTCCAGTTTTTAACTAGTTAAATGCTCCAAGTAGCACAAACCCCACCACACTGGGCAAAGAAAGGATCTGGGACCTTGAAAGCCCATCTTCATTGATAAACTAGAACCCTCTGTTATTGCCTTCTGCAGCCCATCCAATACTCGAAGTCCTTGTGGGGCTGAAGGGATCAAACCACTTCATTTCAAAGCATTCTTGACAATCTATTGCATAATTTGAGGGTGGGAGGGGGTTGGCATTGCCTTCAAAAAGGAGAAATGGCTTCAAGAGAGCAGCAGCTACCAGGGAGAGCACTTTCTCAGACAGCTTTCAAAGGCTGGGGTCAGACCTTTTGTATTTACTGTTATAAATAAACCCCGTTCTGCTGCTTGCTTCTCAGATAATAGAAAATAAACAAGTTTGATTCAGGCCATCTGAAGAATGAATTCATTTCCAAAGCATCCGCTGCCTCCTTTTACATGCAATGATGGAATTCACTGAGCGGGCTGAGGCTGGAATGGCCAAAGCTCTGCCATCACCACACATCTGGAATCACTTCCTCGTAGTTACACTTATCTTTAAAGTCAACATTAGCTTGAGAGTTACTATTTCTCCATGAACCATTCTAAGCTGCAGTGAGGTTCATGTTACTCTTACTAGCTATGGGCTGTCAAGAGGTTTTAATGGTGTTATGATTGAACAAAAGAGATTTTGAGCAGCAAACCCCAACTGGTCCCATTACTTATGGAAATGGATTATTCCCTGGCTAATGCACAGCTCAACCTATTGCAGCTTGTCTGACAGTTCAGATAAATGCTTATTCTGAGCAACATCCAGCACTTAATACTTTTTTAAATGCCATTTTTAACCTGAATCTAAGCTGGAGAATGGGAATTGTTCTGAGCTCCCAGCACCCAGCCACATCCCATCTCCTCATCAGGGTGAGAGCCTCACCTTGGCTTCCATAGAAGGAAACTGGTCCCATCACGAGTCAATGGGAAGTGACATACACACTATGTCATAGAATCAGAATGGTTAGGGTTGGAAAGGACCTTAAGATCATTCAGTTCCAACCCCCCTGCCATGGGCAGGGACACCTCACACTAAACCATGGCACCCAAGGCCTCATCCAACCTGGCCTTGAACACCGCCAGGGATGGAGCATTCACAACCTCCCTGGGCAACCCATTCCAGTGCCTCACCACCCTCTCAGTAAAGAACTTCCTCCTTATATCCAATGCAATTCATGTGGCAAAGTGGCACACACATCCCAACACCCCACAAGTCAAATCCTGCTCCAGTTAGGAACTCAGAGCTCTGCAGAAGACCTGAACTGAAAAGCCTAGTGCAGAACCACATCGTTACTGCATTCCCCAATCCAAGAGTGCTCCATGTATTCCGTTCCTGCTTCCCTGCTTGCTTCCTGACTCAACCCACGTTGTGGTGCTGACTCCTCTGGCTGTCCACGCTCTGGGCTGTGGGGGCTGAGGGCTGAAAGCACCCAGAAAGGTCATAGGAAAGGGGTGGACAGGCTGTACTACCGGGGAGTCAAATGCCAGGGTCAGCGTGTAGGGCACAGACACTTGAGGAATGCACAAACAAAGCAAGACTGAAGCCTCTCTATTCACAGTATAGGCTGGTAAAGTGTGCAAAGGGCATGAAAATCAGCCTGTCCTTCATGAGCGAGGTCTGCTTCCCACATCCCAGATAACTCGGCACTGGAACACCAGCAACAGGGAGTTAAGAGGGTTTCCAGCCTCCTGTTTTCCTTCTGGGGTCCCCGGGCCATCACGCTCTAGCTGGGACACGAGTACACATTACACCAGCATTAAAACGACTTCAAAGGGGTTTGTGCTGCTCACTGTAAACAAGAAGGCAGCTCCCTGTGCTGGAAACCCAAGTGTGGTCAGCGGGGGTGATGGCTGCACACCCACAGCCAGATGAGCAATGCACAGGAGGAGGATTCAAACGGGTTCAGCATGTACAGGGCTCACAACGGAGCAGCAGCATCCCAGCCAAGGGCATAGAGGAGATAACAACGACTGGAAAACAAGGTTAAGCAGGAAGCCTGAACCAAATGTCCATTTCAAACCTTTCAGGTCCAGTCAGCACCACCACAAGCTTCCAGTCTGACTGTATCCACATGTAGAGCTGCAGAATTTCATCCCGTTTCTCATCCCCTATGCAGCAAATCTGGATTCCAACATGGAATAGAATCATAGAACAGTTAGGGTTGGGAAGGACCTGAAGAACATCTCTTCCCAAAGAGTTTAGAATAAATTAATCTATATAGAAGATCCGAATTTGTCCTGCATAATCTGAGGTAGCTGCGCACAGCTGAGGATGCAATCCATAATGCGCCAGCATTATCTGAAAAGCCTCCTCAAACCAGAACGGTTTCATCTGAGATCAGGCACATAACAGGAATTGTGGGATGAGACTTCAGGTTCCTGCGTTTCCCTATGGAGCATCCTAGATTAGATCATAGAAACCCAGACTGGTTTGGGTTGGAAGGGACATTAAAGCTCATCCATTTCCAAACCCCTCATCTTCATCTCTCCGCTGGCAGGTTAAAGCCAGTCCCCCTTGTCCTGTCCCTACAGACCCTTGTCCAAAGCCCCTCTGCACCAGCTCTGTATAAACCCATGGAAAGACTAAACCAGAAAAAACTGAGACATTTTAGGCAGAAAGTGGCAGGTTTTGGAAAGGAGTTAATGAAGAGGAGAACAGAACTCCAGCAGAACAGATGTCACCGCGCATAACACTTGAGGGTGGAGTAAGCACCAAACCCCTCCGGGCACTGCCCTTCCTTTCCCCCCATCACTTGGACAGCGCAGAACACATTCAGTCAGCTCTGAGGGGAGGGAGCTGGGAAGGGCTTCGGGAATCAGCCACCAGCACACTTTAAAGGAGGGATATTCTTCCATCTCTACTGAAAGGGAAAGTCTACAGGGATCGACGCAGAGCGGATGGTGGCTCAGTCTGCACCGAGCTACAGAGGCATGTAGCACACATGAGGATTGTGTCACTAAACTCCACGTACTGTGAGTGCCTGTCCCAGAACACAACCTCCTTACTCAGTTTTGAAGCAAAACAGAGAGGACCCAACCTCTTTCCTCATGTATGTATGGTTTTCCTTCAACGACCACTGCTGGGTGAGGTTTGCAAGAGCCAAGTCACAGTTAAAGGTAACTTAATAGTTTTGTAAGAGCAAGGTTCAGCTCAATAAAGCACATCACAAGCTTGTCCATGGGCACTGTGAGGGTGCTGAGGCGCTGGCACAGGGTGCCCAGAGAAGCTGTGGCTGCCCCATCCCTGGCAGTGTTCAAGGCCAGGTTGGACACAGGGGCTTGGAGCAAGCTGCTCCAGTGGAAGGGGTCCCTGCCCGTGGCAGGGGTTGGAGCTGGAGGAGCTTTAAGGTCCCTTCCAACCCAAACCAGGCTGGGATTCAATAACAACCAAAGAGACAAAGAAGTGAACATACACATGTCTCCATGCTTATGAATGGACACCTTCCCTGGCAGATTTTTAGACACACATCATGGAGATGGGGCCTTGTTTCAAAGGAACATTCAGATTTCAAACCACCTCCTAATGCTGTTAAAAGCCTCTGCATCTGACCCTGCTCAGCCCTGACCACGGAACAAGGCACAGATCCACCTTCCAACCACCTCTAGAGTCCAGCTGGATGTGCTCATGGGTCAATACGCCTTTAAGCCGGTGGCAGCAGCTGGGACATCTTGCCTCATAGTCTGGCAGGAAGGAAAGCTGACGTAGTCCAACAGTTATCAACAGGCTTCCAGAGGAACTACCCAAACATTCCTTTCTCAGTCACAGAGAATTTAAAGGACAATATTTAGTATTACCATGTTCTAGAAGCTATCTGTGGGTTGACCTTCACCGAAAGAATGTGAAAATACAGAGCAATTGTCTGCAGTGGTATTTACCTTCTTCAGCAGCACAAACAGGCTTTCTTTAGTGTTTTCCAAGTGCTTCTGCAGAGCAGAGATCCCATAAAAACCAGTGACCCCTGGAAAGGAGGTTCCCACTTTCCGGTCTCTACTCTCTCATGCCCCAGCTTATGAGAAACAGAGCACCAAGGTTTGGGAAGCAGCTGTGTATGAGCAAAGGGCTGAAAACGGAGATGCTCCTGCTGCCTGAAGCCTCTCAGACAGTTGGATCTCTGGATGAAGGCATCACTCCTGTGCTCAGAAGGACCTGAACATCTTGCCCGTAACCATGACCCCAGCTTGGCAGGAAGCCCCAGGCAAGGAATGCCCTCGGTGACATCCAGTTCATTTTGACAGTGCTCCAGAGCTAGTGCTGCAGCGGGATCCAGCCCCTCGCAGGCCACTGGGAGCATCACTGCTTAGGGAAAAACCTAAACCTCAGGAGTCACTTCACCTTTCAATAAATACTGTGATTGCCTACGTGTAACCATGTGATTCATAGAGCTAAGTTTATATCTGTTATATTAATTTGGATGAGCTACAGACACATGTATCGGGACAGAGGTACTGGACATGCTCATTTCTGGGAAAAGGAGGTACTAGAGATGCTGTGCAACGTGTCTTCTTCAATCATAAAGCCAGAACCAGAGGTTTCTGCCTCGCTTCTCACTCCTCCCAAGAGGTTCTTACATAGGACAAACATCCCTTCATTACACTTATGAGACAACATTTGCCATGAGAGGACAGCTCTTATTCTATGACAACAGAGCCTTTGCCGTGTGTGAATGCAAAAGCTAACTCAGGGCTGTGTAAGAGGACTCACATCCATGGAATTCCTCCTCCTGTGGTCTGTCTCCGGGAAGCCGGGATGTGACAGCTCTGACCTCCTTACAGGAGAAGGGCTGCCAAGGACACAGGCTGAGGGCTCAGCCAGCCGGCTGCTGTCTCTCACCTTTGTATTTTCCCTCTCCACTTGCACACCCACCCTTCCGAGCCCTGTTATTAAATACCTTCCAGCTTCTTGGACAGTTAATAAATGTGCACAGTCCACACTGTGACTGGAACCAGCGGAGCTCAGGAGCATGGGTACAGCCTGTCCAGAGGGTACACAGCACTATTCTCCAGTGCTGCTGCCCAGCCACTGGACACTGTCAAGGTAAAAGGGTCAGAACAAAAAAGGGGTCCAGCAAAGAACTGCTTTTAGACCAAAGGAATGCATCAAGCACTGAGATGTTTGATGAACTGGAACCAAATAAGAATGTAACAGCTACTTCAAGCTAGAGAAAGAGGGAAGTCTACAGTGGTCTAGTGTGGAGAGATCCTGCCCATGGCAGGTGGGTTGGAAGTAGATGATCTTCAGGTCCTTTCCAGCCCCAACCATTCTGTGATTCTGTAGGACATGGCTACCATGCTGTAAGAGATTTGGATGTACATCGGACTGATGGGCTAACAGGGCAACGCAAAAGTCCCGGCCCAATCAACATCCGTTCAACCTGCAGATGAATAGGAGTGAATCAGAGCCTTCTGCACCATTTTCTCTTCCCTGGGTCCCCGTGAGCTCCTGATTTCCTTCCCCCAAGGAGGACGATGCGATGCCCACCTGGGTCATGCTGCAATGCTGAGCTGGGGCACAGCACAACAAGGTGCAACCATGGGAGGCTGTGTATTGATGAGGGAGAGGACACAAGAGACGGGAGTAACATCAAGATATTCCACTTTGCATCTATAGAAGCTTCCTCTGTGTTGGAGGGCTTTATTTAAGGGCAGGAAAGGCTCCATCACTCTCAGCCAGCAGGAGATACTCAAAGACAGACTCTGGGCCACCTCCTCCCTCCTTGGAGGTGCTGCTAAGGGTGGGCTGCTGCTGACAACTTCCAGGGCAGGAAGAACGGGGCTGAGCTGTTCTGGCTCTGCCTCCAAAGCACAGAGCAGCGGTGGGAAACCGCACCCAGGGAGCGCCTGGGGAGAGGAGGATGTTTTGTTGTGTGGGCTTTTGTTCCAGGCTCTGTTTATTGGGGATAGTTCACAGCCAGGCAGAGCATGGAGCCGTTTAAAGGGGCAGCCTGGAAGAAATCACCTGCTACACAGGCAGCAGGGGCTCAATGTGCAAACAAAGAGCAGAGCCTGGGTTCCGGGGCTGGGAATGGGGAAAGCTGTGCTAACACACTTCAGAAGGCAGCACAGCCAAAGCAGCAGCTGGTTTCAGCAGCACCCTGAGCTCCAGCACCAGCCCACGGAGAGAAACCCAGGTCCAAACGCTGAGACTCATTAAGAGACATTAAACAGCACCAGATCCTCTGTGACAACGCCAAGGTCATAGAATCACAGAATCCCAGCCTGGTTTGTGTTGGAAGGGACCTTAAAGCTCCTCCAGCTCCAACCCCTGCCACGGGCAGGGACCCCTTCCACTGGAGCAGCTTGCTCCAAGCCCCTGTGTCCAACCTGGCCTTGAACACTGCCAGGGATGGGGCAGCCACAGCTTCTCTGGGCACCCTGGGCCAGCGCCTCAGCACCCTCACAGGGAAGAGCTTCTGCCTAAGAGCTCAGCTCAATCCCCCCTCTGGCAGGTTCAAGACATTCCCCCAAATCCTTCTCCTCAGGGCTGCTCTCAATCCAGTCTCTCCCAGCCCATGTTTGTGCCTGGGATTGCCCTGTACATTCCCACCTCTCAAGTCTGTCCAGGTCCTCCTGCATCCCCTCCCTTCCCATCCATCTGCTTCACACCAGCACTTGGTCCAGGTACCAGCGACTCCCGAGGCCTCGCTAGCTGAGCTGCTGCTTTAACCAGAGATGCTCCAGTGAGGGTTGGATGAAGAGCTGGCCTAGTGAAGATTTCAGTTTTGGACAGTGTGGTGGCCCCAGAGGAGGCTCATCAAAGACAGCTCCAAAACCAGCATTTCCTTCAGATGTTGAAACCCATAGCCATGGCCAACATCATGCAAAGCTCTGCCTCTCCAAGGCCAAGCTTAGTGCAGCACTGGAGGATGTGATAGGTACCATATGGATTCTAGCTGTTATTTCAGTAGTGAAAACAAAGCCAGAATTAGAGAGAATGAGATGAGTTTTGCTTTGTGGAGATGGGATGAAGACAGGTTAGGGAATACCAGCATGTCTTTGAGCTGGAAAGCGGTTGGAAAGTGAACTGAGAAATGGAGCAGAGCTGTGGGATGTTAAATACCCCAACTGAAAACACGCATGTTAAAAACCACCCTGCAGCCCAGCACAGCCTGCAGCAAGGCTGCGAGCTAGAGGATAAAATGGTCCTTCCCCACTAAAAGAGGACAATGGCACCAGTGGTACAAGTGAAGCACCAAGTTAGTGTGTGGCACGTTCTACCAGGCCAACAGGATTTCTGGTTCAAGTAACCTAACACAGCTTGAGCTCCCAAAGAGAAGGAAACATGTCTCATCCTCCCCAGAGGAAATGAAACATCATCCGCTCATTAGCCTCTTGGCACAAGAAGTAAGAGCATCACATCCTAACTGGTCTCCTTGCTTCTAAACTAACCCTTAGCGGGTTAGTGGCTATTAAGCAGAGAAAGAAGACAGGTAAAAGTGAGTGTACTGCCTGCATTTGCCTGGGCTCAAGTTTTAAATGGACACCAGCTGCTAATTCCTGTCTACATTCCTCACATTTTTTTGGCCAACTCCCAGCAAGACTAACAGAAACCTTTCCCCCTCAACTTTCATCTGATGCATAGATAAAATAGTCAGGCAAGGAAAAGAAATATATATCATTAGTGCCTTCATTTAAATGCATGCCTCTAGGTCTTCAGGGCATCCCTGCCCTTTGAAATGGGTTAAAGAGCCTTAATGCCATCTAAATTAAGTCAATTAGTTATGCAGGGCATTTGTGACCAAACAATTTGAGATACATCCTGGCAGGAAAAAGAAGGCCAGAATTCAAAACCTTGGGAAATAAGATGATAGATACGGAGCTAAAGTCCACGAAAGCTACATCCTGAATAACTTGGGTCATTACTTCGGTTCTTGCAGGTTTCAATTATGGTTAAGTCTTTGTGTAGGTATTTTAGTGCACATCCCTTACATGCAAAATATATTCATTATTTTATATACCATAGAACCCCAGCCTGGTTTGGGTTAGAAGGGACCTTAAAGCTCATCCAGTTCCAACCCCTGCCACGGCCAGGGACACCTTCCACACAGGGGGGTTCTGGGCTCAAGCGCACACTGAAGCTGGGTCATGGGGAGCTGCTCCTCACCCAACACCCCAAGTCCTTCTCCTCAGGCTGCTCCATCCATTCTCCACCCAGCCTGTAGCTGCTCTGCTGTACAAAGACTTTTCACACTACAGTCTCAAAACCCATCTCCGGAAGAATAAACACAAGCAACTGCATCATATTTCTTCCAAGATCACTCGGATTCAACCGATTATCAAGCACAAAGCCCAAAACCTGCTGATAAACCCCAGAGATTCACAACCCACAGAAGTCACATTGAAGAACCCCCCCTAAAGCAACGCTATGTAAAATCTCCAGTTATTATTTCACTCTGATGCGAGTTTTGTGCCTGGGAACCAGCTCCTCAGCTGGCCCGTCCCCAGCCCAACAGCTGCATTGCCTTTCTCCTTCCACAAACAGGCTCCGAGTTAGCCAAACCCCTGTTTGGGCTGGCAAACACCCAAGGTGTTATTATTATGTACTATTAGTTCATAGTGAGAACTGTGCACTCCGGGAACAAAGGAAAACCCAGAGCAGCTCAATAATGGGGTGCAGATGTTGCAGAGCTCTCTCCTCTGGTGTCTTACATCTTGTTCCTATCACCTGTTTGCTTGCTGAGGCTTTAATAAGACAACTATGCGTGCTATCCCTGAGGAAGCTTCTAGAATTCCTCCTCCACAGAGCAATAGCTTTTGATCTCCACTTGCCTCCTCTCAGGAACAATCTCTCTTCAGAGTTCCATAAATGCCACTTGATATTCGTTTCATATTTAAATAAGATCTTGGCTGTTGTTTTCATTAGCTGGCAACTTTCGAATGCAATCAGCCCCTTTCTTCCTTACTTCACGTCCCAACAACTAAACCTGACACGTCGTGCCAAGTCCCCAGCAGTTAGAATCCAGGCTAAAATACCTCGTCATCCCAAAAATGCTGTTCTAAATCCCTCAGCATTTTCACCTTCTTTGTTCCTCTTTATTTACCGGCAAACAACATCTGCTCAATGTCTTTGGGGACCATCACTTCCCCAGTGTTATACAGATGCCCGAACCCCACGGAGGCCAATCCTTGGGTTGAGCTGCCTACAGAAGTGACCCAGTCCCAGGTAGATTTCTGAGTCTTGCTCATTAGATTTAGTCTACAAAATAATTGGGAATATTAATATGCAATATTAACAATAAATGTGTGCAAAACACTGGAGCCAACAGCAACACCATGGAAGGAAAACCACATAAAACCAGTGGCATTTCTCCTAACTGACATGCGATGGTTTTGCCATTTCAGATGACACCACGAGTCCTTTCTTTCCATCAGCATAAAATGGCAAAACAAGATCGAGTCACTTGGTTGCTTTCCCAAGAATTTACAAAAAGGAGGATAAATCACCCAAACCAGGTTGCGTCTTTGCAAAGCAATGGATGTTTCTGCTCCAGCATTTGCAAGCAAGGCCCAGGCAGGCTCCCCTCCATGCCCGGACCTTGGCTTGGTTGGATACCCCAAGTTTCCTTCACCTTTCCCGTAGGCCACAGCTGCTGATAAACTCTTCCTGAACAAGGATTTCACCCTTTCCAAGGATGCAGCCCAGACTATATGAAGGTCAGGACCTCATTACACATTTAGGTACTCAGTTCCCATCTGAAAAGGGATCTGGTGCCTTCAGAGGGTTGAAAAAACACCTATGGAGAGGAGGTCTTTCCTACAGCTCTGAGCTAGACTTTATCAGTTATAACCGTAGTTCTGGCTCAGAAAAAGCTGCAATAACTTTTGAAACCCCTATTTACACAAGCACAGACAAGATGATCACAGGGTGCACAAGTGCCTGGTGTGAAAGGTGCCACCTTCAGCCACCCCATCCCTAAACTAAACCTGGGTAGAGAGACACGGGGGACAGCACAGCACGCTGGTGAGGTCCGTCCAGCTTCCCTTTCCAGCCCAGGGAATGCAGAGGGCAAAAGCAATGTTAGGAAGTGAGGGAAAGCTTTCACTACACACGGACTCCATTCCTTGGGCAGTTATTGAGCTGCCTTCTGCTATTTCCAACAGATGGGCCAATGGCCTGAAATCCTCGGCCAGCTATTGTTCCTTGCGTGTGTAAGAAACAAAAACCCATGCAGAAACGGTGCTGTTTCCCTCAGAACGAGCACAGACCACCCAACCTAAAGCAGAATTACATTGAATTTACTGGGTGCTGTGTGTATTTTTGGTTGCTTTTATCATCAAATTTGAATCTGACCAACTGCCTCCAAGGACAAAAGCTGCAGCAGTCTTCAGGGTTGGTAGTGTTCAGCTTCACTATAGCTCTGGTTTCCCATTCACACTCCCTGCATTTAGGGCTTCCTATGGAAAGCCTCCACCTTTTCCCTGACTTTCAGAAGACCTTACCTCATTTAATTGTCTTGGGTTATGGGAATATATGAAGCAATTCCCATAAAGGAAAAGGGAAACCGAAAGAGGCACCCTTCACTTGCCATTGATACCGAACAGATTGCTCCTTTTGCCAATGTTATCTCATGTACTTGCAATAAGAATTACAAACTTATTTGGACTATAGAATAGTGTACAGGCAGTCTGTGGGCTGCACAGAGTGCTCACCCACAATAAACCACTTCTGTTCCTTGACTGCCTCGAGATAGACATGATCAGCTGAAGAAGAAAGAATCCCAGCTATTTCTTGCTCCTTAGGGCAGTAACTACCCGGAACAAGACAATTATCATACCCATTTACATGAATTAATGGTGAGAAATCAAAACATATCCACACGGATACTAAACATTAACCCTGAGGAAGGGTTATATCCCAATGATCCCAGCAGGGAGGTGCAGAATGTGATGCGATACAAGACAAATGAAAGTCCAGTGAGTACAGCTCAATGTGAGCAGTCACATCCACATTTAACATGGTTGCACCTACCCAAGATTAGCAAGGCAGTGACCACTCTGTCACACAAGACATTCCAGTATAGAATCTGACACTGCAAATGCAGTTTTATGAATTATCCTGTAAAACAGCAGATTGCCTCTCACATAATAGAATCATAGAATAGTTCGGGTTGGAAAGGACCTGAAGATCATCCAGTTCCAACCACCCTGCCATGGGCAGGGACACCTCACACTAAACCATGGCACCCAAGGCTCTGTCCAACCTGGCCTTGAACACCACCAGGGATGGAGCATCCACAACCTCCCTGGGCAACCCATTCCAGTGCCTCACCACCCTCTCAGTAAAGAATTTCTTCCTTAGATCCAATCTAAACTTCCCCTGTTTCAGTTTGAACCCGTTACCCCTTGTCCTGTCACTACAGTCCCTGATGAAGAGTCCATCCCCAGCATCCTTGTAGGCCCCCTTCAGATACTGGAAGCTGCTCTGAGGTCTCCATGCAGCTTCTCTTCTCCAGGCTGAACAGCCCCAACTTTCTCAGCCTGTCTCCATACAGGAGGTGCTCCAGTCCCCTGATCATCCTCGGGGCCTCCTCTGCACTTGTTCCAACAGTTCCATGTCCTTTTTATGTTGAGGACACCAGAACTGCACACAATGCTCCAAGTGAGGTCTCACGAGAGCAGAGCAGAGGGGCAGGATCACCTCCTTGGACCTGCTGGTCACGCTCCTCTTGATGCAGCCCAGGATACGGTTGCTTTCTGGGCTGCGAGCGCACACTGCAGCCGGCTCATGTTCATTTTCTCATTGACCAACACCCCCAAGTCCTTCTCTGCAGGCCTGCTCTGAATCTCTTCTCTGCCCAACCTGTAGCTAAATAATAATAACACTAAAGACAGAAGAAAATCAAGGACCAGGCTTTACGTTAACAATGGCAGGGGGGGTTCATTCTTCTCTGTGTCTTTCAAGCATGACAAGGTGAGCGGGTGGGAGCACCTCCTTTCTATTCAGAAGAGAAGATTCTCACAGGTCTGAGATTTACACCTGCAGATGTACAGCACGAGAACACAAACATCAAAGCCCTGAAGCAATTCACAAAGTGCTAATCCCGATGCTTTTCCACCTGATGACTGTTTACTACACAGGCCTTTTCAATGCCTGGCAGCTCTCCACATCTTCTTGCTTTTGCTTTCTCCTACACATGGCTCTCAACAGCCATCTTGGGTGAAGAACCTCTGGAGGAGGAGGGAAACGCTCTTCATCATCTTTCCAGGCTCTGAAAGCTTTGTTCCTGAGGGAAATCTTGAGCACTGGTTCACTGTCATGGCAAAAATACAATCCTAAAGCTTTCAGAGCATTGCCAGGTAAAACTGCAGAGAAGGAAGGGGGAAAAGGGAAGAAAGAAAAGCACAAGGGATGTTTTAACTGAAAGGACCAGGTTGGTCCAGCACCCCTTTGTGGTGAGAAGGATGGGAAGTGGTATAAGAGAGGTAGGCAGACATAGCACCAGATGCTGAGGGCACCTGCAGCTCCCAGAGATGATAGGAAATACAGAATAACCTTCACATGGCTGGCTTGAAAATGTGGTGTGTGGAAGGTTTTAGACATTCTGTTATGATTTGGAACTTTAAACCATATTAAAAAGCAGTGCAATTCCATAGAATCACACCAAGGTTTGGGTTGGAAGGGACCTTAAAGCTCCTCCAGCTCCAACCCCTGCCACGGGCAGGGACCCCTTCCACTGGAGCAGCTTGCTCCAAGCCCCTGTGTCCAACCTGGCCTTGAACACTGCCAGGGATGGGGCAGCCACAGCTTCTCTGGGCACCCTGGGCCAGCGCCTCAGCACCCTCACAGGGAAGAGCTTCTGCCTAAGAGCTCAGCTCAGTCTCCCCTGTTCTGGCAGGTTCAAGCCATTCCCCTTGGCCTGTCCCTACAGGCCCTTGTCCCAAGCCCCTCTCTTTTCCCACAAACCTGAATGTCTGCATGCAGCAAGCACAGAACTACAAGGTGTTGTAGCAACAAAGCCAATGGTTGCTCACATGAGGTGTAGTGTGCTCAATGCCCTGCAATCCTGAACAAACCAGAGCCCCTCTCATTAACAGCACATCACTTAAACCATCCAAGATCCACAAGCGGACAAAATCCTTCCTCCCAGCGCTCTCTTCCTCCAGGTATCATGGAAAACGTGATTCCTGACCTCACAGGTTCGAGGGAGGATGGCAGCCAGTGCAGGAATAAAGCAAAACCATGACCAACCCAGTGCACCACAATCAATATTTCCAATTAAACCAGTCAAGCCCATATTCAAATCAGGTCAACAGTAATCAGAGCATCTGTATGTGGAATAGGAGGACCAGAGAACCTCTGGATCAGTACATTTCTCAAAGTGAATATCCTAATGGGAGGGTTTTCAAGTGTGTGATGCTCTAGTAAGAGGCTTTAGTAAAACCTCAGGATTATGCTATGCTGGCTTTTTGGTTATTATACTCTCTATGAAAACCCATGAGCTGGGAAGCCAGGAAGAGGTTAAACCAGACCTATGGTTTACTTATCCCTTTCTCTTCCCAAGGATCCTGCTGTGAGTCCCTACCTGTACAACCCTTGGTGTTATGGCCGGATGGAATGAAGCACTGAAGGTGGAGTTTCATATGAAACATCTCTATTAGTGACAGCACTGATATCAACACAACACGCAGAAAGAAACCTCCTAATTTCACCAGTGACAGCAAAACCTGCCCCCTCCATTTCTAGAACCATCTGCCTGGTTGACTCCATCTTAACACAGTGATTCAGCCATTTCACTCCTGAATGACTGGAGTTGG
Source organism: Psittacula echo (assembly GCF_963264785.1). Classification (NCBI taxonomy): domain Eukaryota; kingdom Metazoa; phylum Chordata; class Aves; order Psittaciformes; family Psittacidae; genus Psittacula; species Psittacula echo. The sequence goes on from NC_137738.1 coordinate 120,967,345, forward strand.
CTTTCCCTTCGGCACGGCACTGCACAGCAGGCTCGGCTGTCTCGAGAGCAGGAATCGCTCTGCATAAAGCTCATGTGATGGTAAAAGAACAGATAAATAAAGATTAAGTGAGGTGATGAGAGGGGGAGAGCAGAAATGGGGCTGAACAAGTTAAAATGCAGATTCTTTTTTAGCTTATTCCTGGTGTCTTTTTCCTAACAGGCATCTCACGAAAAGCTCTGCAGGCTGGCTCTCTTGAGAGGGTACTGATGGATGCAGGCTCTATCTCTGCTGCCTTTAGTAACAGCCCCAGAGAGCAAATCTGGCTCCCAAGCTGTAGCAGTGGGCTGGCACACCCCAGAGCAGCCCTGGCTTGCAGACACGTGCAGGCAATGCAGTCGTGGTGCTGGAGCCAGGGTGCAGAGCTGAGCGCTGCCAACACAGCCTGCCAGTCATGCTCCAATCCCCAGCATCCTTGCTGCAGGCTCTGCCTGCCCTACCAGGGCTGCAGGCAGCAGGCACAGGGTCCCAGGAGCTCACAAGGTCAGTTCTCTGCCTGAAACGGGCAGAAGATGGAGGTAGGTTGCAAGTCATCGGCCAGTGCCAGAGCACAGGGTATATGAGACCACGCGTAAATGCTCACAGGACACAGAGCCAGTGCTGCATAAATTGGAGTTTCTGCACTCAAAGTGGAGTTATCAGTAGAGTAACACTTACATAGAATCATAGAAGAGAATCGTGGAGTGGTTTGAGTTGGAAGGGACCTCAAAGCTCCTCCAGCTCCAACCCCTGCCACGGGCAGGGACACCTTCCACTGGAGCAGCTTGCTCCAAGCCCCTGTGTCCAACCTGGCCTTGAACACTGCCAGGGATGGGGCAGCCACAGCTTCTCTGGACACCCTGTGCCAGCGCCTCAGCACCCTCACAGGGAAGAGCTTCTGCCTTATCTCCAACCTGAACTTCCCCTGTTTCAGTTTGAACCCATCACCCCTTGTCCTACCACTACAGTCCCTGATGAAGAGTCCCTCTCCAGCATCCTTGTAGCCCCCTTCAGACACTGGAAGACTGCTGATGGGATGTCACTGCATCAATTTGGTTTTGGAACGATGTCCAAAGAAAAGGTTACCTTCAAATCCTACTGCAATGCTATTCCTTTTGCTCCCCCAGCACTCAGAAGGGATGTACAGCTCCCACAGACCAGGAAAGTGAAATGAAACACCCAGCTCCCCTCCATTATTCATGTCTGACATGCCACAAAGCTAATGCAACTTCCAGGCAAACAGAATGGAGCCTTTTACAGGGTAGCAGTGGATCCGCGGAAAGCAAGCTCTAGGCAATAGGTGGATCTACACTATTCATTTTGGTGCTTGTTTCCTTGCAAGTGCCTAAAGTACCGTCCCTTCATTCAGATAGTCCACGTTCATCCTGTACTCAGGAACTGCTTCAAAGGTGCTGGAGCTGTACAAACACTATGGAACACGACAAATAAGTGTTTGTGCTGACTTCCACACTCCTGTTTTCCAAAGTCATTACAAAACCAGCATGAAAACCTTGTTTATCACCTGAGTTACAAACATCAGGAGAGAAACACAGCAATTTAATCCACCCAGAGCAGGCTGTGGGACAGCCCCAAACAAGCCATATTTGACACAGATAGATTAGACAGATGGTAAAGCATGGTATAAAGGGGATTTGTGCTTGCTTGACTTTGACATAGCTGAATTACTTATTAATTGCAGACGCAGTAGAGTTATGCTGGCTATTGTACAAAGATTTAATGCCTGTTAAAGCCTCATACCAGTCAAAATCGTCAGATGTGCTCCAGAGCAAAACAGGGAGTGTTTTGCAGAGTAATTCTGTTGCTATTCAGAGCCTGATGTGATGTATTTCAATATAAAATGGATACAAGCAGCATAAACACTGTTCCAGAATCCTGCACCTTGCAAATCAATGGAAGAACAGGGAAATTAAATGCGAAACCAATAGAAATCCTGGTTTAAAATAAAACCCCTGAGTTCCTGAAGGCTGCTGAAAGCCTCCAAGGTCCAAACGAAGGCCCTGAGCACAAGAGCCCTCTATCCATCTACTCGCAGCATCAGTGGCTGCTGTCAGATTCCCCTTGGGACCCTGGCGAAGCACAAGATTAAAGATGCTATTGCAGGGAATACAGGAGGGGTGAAACACAAAATCACCATCACATTTCTGGGGATGATCCAACCCTGAGTTAACTCTGGAGCCCATACATGTGGCAATAACAAACACAGAGCACAGACACCGATTTAAACCAGCCCGTTTCCCTTGGAGCTCATTATACCTTAGGATAAGTGTTTTGGCACCTACTCGAGACACCACAGGTCACACTCGACACCCGTGCAGCTCCATGGCCTTAAGCACACTCATAGCAGGGTGGATGTGTTGGATTCAATGTCAAATGACAGCACTGGATGCAGCAAACTGAGGCATTACCCCAAAACTGGCCAAACCCAGCACAAAGCAGGGCCTCGGTGTGGGTTACAGAGCAGGAGGGGAATGTGGAGAGCAGGAAATGACGGAGAGCCTCAGACATTCCCTATGGAGCAGCTATCACCTTACCTCCGAGTCATACCCAGCTAGATAATGTCATGGGACAAAAATGACTCCTTACAGCCTCCTCCCAGGGCCAAAGGAGGAAAGGATGATATCATCCTCTGCTCCAATAGCATAAGGTCCAAGCTGTTACATACAGGTGTTGGTCCAGAGTAACCCAAATAGAGAAGTTATTAGCAAGAAAACAACAGTCACCATCAACTGTCCAAATGAGAGTTAATTGTATAGAGGAGTAACTAAATGAGGTAACAGACTGTGGGTTTGTGGAAATGGATGCTCAGGTTTGCATTTTACCTCTCTTTTAACCTTTACATGGTGTTTTTTGCCATGGAATGCTAGGAAACTCCAGTGTCCGGTTGGGTCTTGTTAAGAGGCGGCACAATTGCTGTGGACTGGCGAGAGTACACATAACAGCATCTTGGGGCGGCAGTGGTAACTGCACAGCGAGCAGGAACAAGAGATTAACCAACTGTTGCACTGGGGAGTTAAAAATTAGCCTCATCACTGTCCCTTTAGCAGCGGAACTAACAGAAAGTATCAAAGGGAATGCTTCCACCCTCCAAAGTAACAGTCTGCCCTTCTTTATACGCCTCATTTGAGACATAACAGACAGCGCTGAGACTGAAATCCAGAATAACCTCCTTCACCTGCAGCACAATGCCAGCAGCTGGATTCTGACAGGTGGAAGCTCAGTTTTTACAATTGTTAGGTACTAACAACACCCATCAACATGAACTGGGTCTTGGATGCCCCAAGCCCAAGGCAAAACTCTCACCTCTCTCCTTCCACCAGCCTTAGGAGCACCATTCACAGCAGCAGTGTCTCTAGGATGAGGTCCTGGGACCCCTCACCCTTTCTGAAGCAGGCAGAAGAGGGTTGTCACCTTCTCCACAAGGCCAGGTAAGAGCCACAAAGACTTTAACTAACAAAAACCAGCAAAATCTGGGGACGTTTGAGGAGCGCTGCAGGAATTCCAGCTGGGATCACCTGCTCCTCCTGCAGATTATCTTTCAGCAAGACGAGCACAGCTCCCTCTCCGTCCTCCCACTTGAAGCTGCTATTCATTTCATCAAAGGTGGTTTATGAGCACGAGGGATCCGTAATTTAACCCTACGGAGAACAACAGCCAGAAATCAAAACAACTCTTTTTCCCCTCTAGAAAATGCACCAGCGTTTTCAGTCACATCGGTTTCCACTCCGCTCCCCTTGACAAAGCTGCTCTTCCTTTTAAGATCTCTGAAAAACCCAAATTTGTTGCAGTCATTAAAATTAAGTTATATAGAGTAAAAGCCACCGCTTCCACCCCTGAAGTGCATCTCTCCCAGTCTGGCAACCGTCAGCTTGCCTTAGGAGTTCAGGCTGCATGGAGCCAGTGTTGCACAAACTGGAGCTTCCTTTACTCAAACAGGAGCTGCCAGTACAGCAACACTCACATGGAAGCATAGAATAGATCCATGGAATGTTTTGGGTTGGAAGGGACCTTAAAGCTCCTCCAGCTCCAAGCCCTGCCACGGGCAGGGACCCCTTCCACTGGAGCAGCTTGCTCCAAGCCCCTGTGTCCAACCTGGCCTTGAACACTGCCAGGGATGGGGCAGCCACAGCTTCCTTGTCCCAGCGCTTCTTTCACCAATTTTCCAATACAATATTTTACTAATATTTGTAGTTTTAGAGAACAAGGGAGGCAATTTGGGATGGCAAAGTGCCCCAGCACAGTGACCTTCACAAGATCGTTTCAAGGCAGCCATGTAGATTGCAGTAGGACAGAAAACCAGCTTTAGAAGCCAGGGCAGAGCCAAGCAGGACTCAAGTGCCCAGGCAGGGGCCTTGTGTCAAATACGGTGGCTTCTGCAAGATGGATAATGGACCTGCTTGTACGTCTCTGCAGAGCAAGGCTAAGGCCTGTGCAGAGTCCTTTGGTAGCAGAGCACACACAGCTCAACCACTTATTTACCGAGGCTGCTTTCTCACAAGGATAGAATCACTGCTCAGCAAAGAAGAAACAAGACCCAATTCCTAAAATAACCTCCCAAGGTCTGATTCACGTTGCTAAATAATTAGTGCTTGTCAGTGACAAGTGAGCAATGAAGCCAAGCTCCCTTCAGCTATTTCATGTACTTTTGTATACACCCAAAGTCATTGAAGAAAGCCTCATGACACCGCTGCAGGTACTTGGATAAAGACCACCTGGCTCCCATGGACCACTACTGGCTTGTAGGGTCCTTGTGCCACCACATCCTTTTTCAAACAGCATCTAGAGATTAAAGTATAACTAAATGAAACCCAATTAGAAGGTGCTGGGGATGTCAAAGAGAGGATGGCGAGGCTGGTACATGGCGGGAGGTATTATCATCTATCACTGACGGAACAGGGAAGTGCCACCACTTATCCATGGAAATGCACGACCTGCAAACATGTATGGACCAGAGCAGACACTGTTCAGCCACCTTCTGCTGCCATCAGAGCTAAGGTGTAACACAGAGGACAAGCAAAATTAACTGATTCAGGAGGAAACCCCCTGCTTACAGCCTCTGAGAGTGTTTTGCCCAGGTAACACCACCAGAATCTAATCTCTTCAGTATGTAACCATTCAAACAATGCACTTACCTGCTTGCTCAAGTAAGCACAAAGATGGCATTGAAAGTATGGCAACGTCTCTGTATTTAAAGTGGTTAATAGGACTTGAGTAAAGACATCCCAGAGGTTCTTCACACAGCACTCTGCACCCAAACCACCACCATACATTTCACACACACACACACGTTACCTTCCAAAGACAAGCTACTAAATTCTACCTTAATTACTAAAGGAAGGGTAACTACCGACAAACTCATCTCTGTATGTATTTGAGCCAAGAAAGCTACTTTTAGCATGAATGCAGGGAGCAAGTGTAATGTCTGAGGCATCTAATACAAATCTCATCCAAATAGACATGCTTAAATAATATCAGCTCCACTCATATCCAGAGGTAATGTGGCTCAAGAGAAAAATCACTGGCTAATCTAGAGACCCAAACAGCAACCAGAGGCCACTGCAAACCAGGACCACGCTGTGTGGGCTGATGTATCACCAGCCATGACATCCTCTCCCTCCTAACAGCGTGGTTTTGTCCTGGTGTTTCATCGGTGACTGGAATTCAGCTTTGGGTTTGTTGCTTTGACTTCATTTTGGTTACCAAGGAAGTCTGGCGAGGGTGAAGCTGGGACCAGAGAAGCAATGGCTTGGTACCAGCACAGGTGGGAGAACACAGAAGGCCCTTCCCTTTCACTTCCTAAAGGTGAGAGCTCCAAAGCCAGCTCCTGGAGCACAAAGGGAGAGCGTTAGCACTGCTGGAGTACTGTGATCCCCTGTGACACAGCCAGACAGACTGACGACGTGGAGATTTACTCTGCCTCTTCACTTACACCAGCACCGACAGCACGTCACGCGATCCAAACTGGCATTTCCCTGGAGTAAATCCAGGACAATCCATTATACCACCTATAAGAGTGTCAGAGGCCAAATTCATCCCAGTTTTGCCTCACTGGGATCCCTCCGCCTGCGTGTGAACAGTCTCCATCCAGAGAGCTCCCACCCAGGGAGCAGGGCAGGGGTATTCTGTACCTCGCAGTGCCAGGCTGGCCTCTCTCTGCCTCAGTTTCCCTCTCCAGAAAAGGGCAGTGATGCCTGGAATGCTGGCAAAGCCCTTGGTGAAACACAGCTGGGAACGGCAGAGCTTTGTTCTGCCTCAGTGCTCCAGTCTCACACAGTTTGGGACTGCAGGGAGCCATCCTGCTCCAGTCTCCCACTCCGGGATGCTGACCATCGGAGTGCTCTCCCTGCACACAGAAGCCACGCTACAGAACGGAATGGCAAAAGGAATCTCTCTTCACTTTGAACTTCAAAGGCAGTTGGAAGAGCAGTCCTCCCCTCACTCACCTGCACCAACAGGATTACAGGGACAAATTAGAGTTTCTTTTATGGCAGATGAGGATTCAAGCTCTTGTTTGGGCTGACCAGCTTGCTGAAAGCTCTTCTGGGCTTCATTTCCATGACAAAAGGTGCATTGTTTGGCTCCCTTCCTTCCCTCTTAATGTTATTAAGATGACATTGAAGCCACATGACAAGCACAGGTTTTTGCCCATTAAATATACAGTGGCCATTCCTGTTTGTCCTTTATTTCACCCTAGGGGGAATTCTCTTTCCCAACACCTCTTTTGCCCATAGCAAGTTTAAGGAAATCATTTTGCTGAAATGATGCTTTCTCATTCAATTCCGTATTAACACCACAACACTGGAGAAATACATAAACACTGCCTTTCATTTGTGAATACTCAGAACACGTAGGCCGAGGGTATCAGCACTAAGTGCACACACTGCAGCTTGCCAAGCCCTTGATCCTCCCACCCAGCTCAATCACTGGGATCGCACCCACCCTTGGAAGTGGCCTCCCAAAGGTAATTAGTGGCTTGGTACAACATTCAGTCCTCCTCCCATAAACAGGATCCCACAGCATCCAGCGAGAGGAGCCAGCTCCTCCTCACTCCCCTGCCAGCCAGCAGAGGTGCTGCCTGCTGCCCAGCTCACTGCTATGAGCCCATTTGCCAAGTCAGGATCAGTCTGGTCCCGATGAAGTCCCTGGATGCAGTTTCCTGTTTTAAATCCACCTTTTCACTTTTGCATTCCCTCTGGTCCATTACTTCATCCATTTGAGTTCAGATGCTCTGCACTTTCTTTTGATCCATTTCCTGCTCCTTCCTTTCTCCCACCCACTTGTACTCTCTGTTCAACAACAACAACAGAGATGAAGAAATGGGGTGAAGAGGCCTCAGCTCAACTCCTGCATGTGTCCAGCCCTGGCAGCGAACCTTCCACATGATGAATATTCCACTTCCCTGGTAAGAATAATGAACGAATTTCTCTATTCACAGCTATTCTGAACGTGGTAGAGAAGGAGCCCCCCCTGCAGTCCTGATCCAGCTCGGGGGCAACAGCACAAGAGGGACATGGAGCTGCTGGAGCGAGGCCAGAGGAGGCCATGGAGATGCTGCGAGGGCTGGAGCAGCTCTGCTCTGGAGCCAGGCTGAGAGAGCTGGGCTGGGGCAGCCTGGAGAAGAGAAGGCTCCTGAAGGGGAGACCTGAGAGCAGCTCCAGTGCCTAAAGGGGCTGCAGGAAACCTGGAGAGGGGCTTGGGACAAGGGCCTGTAGGGACAGGCCAAGGGGAATGGCTTGAACCTGCCAGAACAGGGGAGACTGAGATGAGCTCTTAGGCAGAAGCTCTTCCCTGTGAGGGTGCTGAGGCGCTGGCCCAGGGTGCCCAGAGAAGCTGTGGCTGCCCCATCCCTGGCAGTGTTCAAGGCCAGGTTGGACACAGGGGCTTGGAGCAAGCTGCTCCAGTGGAAGGGGTCCCTGCCCATGGCAGGGGTTGGAGCTGGAGGAGCTTTAAGGTCCCTTCAACACAAACCAGTCTGGGATTCTGTGAATATCTGAATATTGGAACTGTGATAGGAATAGCAAAAGGAATGGTCTCCTTTCAGCAGTGCACTGACTTTATGGGTGAGAGGCAAGCAGAGACTGACACGGTCAACTCTGTTCACAGGGCTTCATTTCTCATGGAATTTTGGGTTCTGCATGGGAACAGTATTGGGGAGATTTACTGTTGTCTGCAGCAGAAACCACCAAGCAGCAAAAGCCTGGAATTAGTGATTATGACAGCTTCTCAACACATCCAGCTGCTAAAACCAACCAGGCTTCCCTCAGGGTGCAGCTAAACACAGGGCCAGAGGCACGCACCATGGTGTGACTCCAGTGGGGACAACAGCTCCCTTCTTCCTCATCCCACAAAAGACCTTGAAATTAAAAGTATTAAAAAACCATATAAAAATCACACCAAAGAACAAAACCAACCCAAACTCCACAGCTGAAATTAGCTATAGGCTGCTATAAAACCTCCCTCAACTGCCTTTCTCCAGGTTTCTGTTTGGTTTCAAGCGTCACACCTCCTCCTCCTTTTTGTTGATGCCACTGATAGAAGGAAGGCTCCAGGCTGAAACCATAACTCAGGAAGAAGCCCTGACAGTTTTGTTTGGGTGGCTTTCCACCTAGAAAATACAACTTTTAGCCATTCCAACCAATCCCATCCTGCTTCCCGCAGGTTCCCATAAGGCAGGTTTACATGGCTATCAGGCTGTCAACATCAGGAGCGCTTGTTGAGGCCAGAGCAAATAACTCAGGACCAGCAGACGAAGGGTAATTCTTCATTGTCAGAGGGACCTGGGCCCACCAGCCATAAATCACCACCAGAACGGGCTCAGTGCCAGCCATCCAGATAGAAAGGCCACATCATTTCCCCAAACATGTCACTTTTTCTGGGCAGGGCTCATCAGAATCCAAACCCCAGGCCAGACGGGCTTGCTCATTGTACCGATACGGTATCAGTGCCGCATACATGGGAACCAGCTGTTAACACAATTACTTCACTCTGGTATTATAGAGAAGAAAACAGGCTGCAGTGAGTTTGGACACTGGGCTGTTGGGCTTTAACCTCTATGATCACATCATTTGAGAGCAGCCCTGCCATGTGTCAGGTGTAAGGAGTTATCTTGAACAGAATGCTGGTGAGCAGAGGGCCTTTCTTCTGCTGTGACCCCATGCTGGAGGCTCCGAACACCTGCAAAGCCCTGGAGCCTCTAAACCCACCCTAACCCCCTGGTTCAGAGCCACCCCAGTCACATCATGTCTCCAGGACAGCTCAGGCACTTCTCAGAGGGGAGCAAAAGGTTTTCCAAGTGATTCTGGGGAACAAATTCCTTAAGGTACAGTATTCAAGGACCATGCATCAGCACAAAACACATTAGGATTTAGAAGCAGCAACCCAGTAACTGTCTAGCCTTGATTCCTGATACACTCTGAAATCTTGGCTTAGAAACTGTCCTGCCTGGAGAACTAAAGGAAATACTGCAATGTTTTCCTGGCATTCACATCTGAAAGCCAGCAGATCTGGAAGGGCTAAAGCCATGGTCATTGCAGCCTCAGCACCCACCAGTCTTCCACTTGGCACTTCCCAAAGGTGAACTCTGCCCTTCAGGTTGACTTTGGAAAAGAGTTCCAGCACTTGGAAGAGAAATCCCTGCATTTTCCAGGCAGCACTTAATGGAAGGCAAAAGCAGAACGGGCAGAGTATTAAGAAGAACAGGAATTTATTGCTCCTGACGACAACAAAAAAGGGGAGCTTGCTTTAATATAACAACATAAGAAAGGAAACTATGCACAAAACATTCCAGTCTGCTGCTACGCTGAGGCCAATTCAGAGAAAAAGAAGTGGGTATTACACCTAAGTCAAACAGTTTTCACTCTACAGGTACCATATCTGGGGGGGAAACAAGATTATCATTTAGAGCACTGGAACAAAACACGAGTTTGCCATTTGCAAGGGCAATTCAACCGAGACCTTTAGGAATGTTCATTGGGACCAAGCTCCGTGTTCCAAAACCTCCATGACCAGCGAGTTACAGGCATCGCATCATGTTCCTCACCTCACTCAGCAGGTCCTGAGCTCCTCTGCCCAAGCAGACCCACAGACATAAGGCTCAGACGGAAACACAATGAGAACTACAGCCTCATACAACACACACGCTCCCTCCAGACCTATCAGGTTCAGCCTGCAAATGCTTCTGACCAGCGTGTGAACCACTTCGAGGCACAAAGCAAATCAAAACATGGTTTGGTGTTATGGGAATATTTGCATAACAGTTAATCATGGTGTATTCGAAGCCTGGTTTCGGGACAGTTAGCCCCAGGTGCATCACCCGTCTCTTTAATCCTTTAATAACATGCTTGGAATGCCATTTGGAAATTCCCCTCTGATAAAGCAGCCTGCATAGTGACCGTGTCTCCACATCCATTACCATCGAGCATTTCAGCCTTCCAAGGCTGCAACGTTTTCATCCATCCACACACCAGAACATTAAAAATACATACCAAGCTATTTCTGCCCTTGTTCTATACATTCACGTGCCCTCCTGTCTCTCTTTAGAGGGTCAAGAAATGGAATGGCCAAGCTACTAAATATCAGAGAGGAAATGCATTTATATGGATTTATAGGGATTTATTTCTATTTTATTTATACATTTATATATATTTCTGCTGTTGGACTCGATGCTCTTAAAGGTCTTCAACCTGGTTGATTCTATGGTTATATCAAAATATACATAAAACCTTTAATAAGTAACATACCAAGTTATTTCTGCCCTTCTTTTATACATTCACAGGCCCTATCTCTCTTTAGAGCGTCAAGCAATATAATGGCCAAGCTACTAAACATCAGAAAGCAGATGCATTTATATGGATTTATATGCATTTATATATATTTATACTGTTGGACTTGATGATCTTAAAGGTCTTTACCAACCTAGTTGATTCTATGATTATATCAAAGTATGCATAAAACCTTTAATAGTAAGACTGCTACAGGCAGCAGCCTAATGGAGTTTGTTGAACACTCATTTTGGGCCCCCAATCTCTTCCATGGCTCCTCAGTGTCCTGCCACACTTGTGGAACCAGAAGCTAAAGCTGACAGCAGCTGTATTCCCGTTAAAGCCACACTGGAATAACATGGACACGCTGCTCTGCAAACTGCCCTCAAGGTGACGTGGAGGCTCCTCGCCCCGTGCCAGGAATGTGAGGAACTCTGTGCCTCTGGACTCTCACAGCCTGAGCCACCGCAGCCCCAAGTGATTCGCATTGTTCTCTGCCCGTCAGCAGCAGCTGTAGAAACAGCTCAGAGACGGTTGGCGTGCCCCAGGCCAAGCCGGCGCTCCACCTCCCTTTGGCATGTCCGTGTGCTCCTCACCTGCTCCACTACGGAGAACGGACTCACATGGAAACAGGGAGTTCAGGCTGGGTGTGAGGAAGGAATTCCTTACAATGAGGGTGGTGAAGCAGTGGCACAGGCTGCCCAGAGAGGTCGTGGATGCCCCATCCCTGGAGACATTCCAGGCCAGGCTGGTTGTGGTTCTGAGCAACTTGGTCTAGTTGGAGATGTCCCTGCTCATTGCAGGAGGTTGGACTGGATGAGGTTTGAGGGTCCCTTCCAACCCAAACCAGTCTGGGATTCTATGAGCAGGTTGCCCAAAGAAGTGGTAAATGCTCCATCCCTGGCAGTGTTCAAGGCCAGGTTGGACAGAGCCTTGGGTGCCATGGTTTAGTGAAAGGTGTCCCTGCTCATGGCAGGGGGGTTGGAACTGAATGATCTTGAGGTCGTTTCCAACCCAAACCACTCTGGGATTCTGTGATTGTATGAAACAGGTTGTTAGGTCCTCACAGTGTTCCTTCTCCACTTGTTCAGGAGAAGATCCTAGTTTAGAGCAATCAAACTTCTGGTTTTACCTCAGCCTACCAGCAATAAATACCTAAACAAGCATCTCTAGTTCCTCCTATACCTTTATGGCACATCTAAACCCTGATCTTTGTTACACACACTCCAGCAGCAGACTCTCACTCAGGATTGACTCCCAATTAGCATTACCCAGACTAAAACCACAGAGAAGATGAGAGCTATGTGCTCCCCATCACTCACATCTGCCCACAAAGGGGGTATCACCATCCTTTGTGATGTTATTTACCATTGTTTTGGTGTCTTTTCACAATCCTCAAGGTTCTAATGTGGTTCAGAAATACTGAGCAATATAGAATTACCTCAGATAGGTTCTTCTGCATATTTTTCTATGAAGATGATTGAAAACCTCAAGCCACAGACTGTGCTGATGTCAGTGAGCACAGCTTCACATGCTGGGATGTAGCTATGTCACTTGGCACAACTGGAGATTCAGATCCTTCAGCCTTAAGTGTCACAGAGAAAAGAGAATCCTAACATAGCAATGAAAATAGACATAGAAGGTCCCTCCTTTCTTACTGCACAAAGAATGCACTTGAGAGTTTCGTTACTAAACCAGCAGATGACACAGATCATTACTACACTATGGATACTTCAATGCTTTGCCTGGGAAAAATAGCTTCAGTTCTTTGTGGTATATGTTTAACTCAAAGTCATCATCTTCTTGTTTGTCCAGCATACAAGGGGATCTCCAAAAATAACCCACGTGCCCCATCCTGCAGCTCTTCAGGGCAGTTCAACTTGTTATTAGCCATTATTCATAGAATCCCAGACTGCTTTGTGCTGGAAAGGAGCTTAAAGCTCCTCCAGTTCCAACCCCTGCCACGGGCAGGGACCCCTTCCACTGGAGCAGCTTGCTCCAAGCCCCTGTGTCCAACCTGCCCTTGAACACTGCCAGGGATGGGGCAGCCACAGCTTCTCTTATTCACATTTCTTATGGGAACTGTGCAATTCCAGACATTTTTCTCCTAATACAGAGATAACCTGAAGGAAGCTCAGTGAAACTCCACTGGGTTGTGGTTTTTCACTCTGTTTACCTGAGTTTTGTGCATCACTCCTTGGAGCCAGATCCTGAGCAGCACCAAAGCTACTTTACACACCCCAGCAACGATGGAAAGCTGCAAAGCTGCTTAATGGGCCAGCTGGGGTCAGGGAATCCCTGTGGCCCAGGGCTGGGCTAACTGATGTGCCACATCCTCTCCAAAACAATCTATGGAGTGTTCCCACCGTGCCCTACTTCATCCTGAGTCTTCCTTCCCCAACGTACTGCAAAGCAGGATAACACAACGCAGCCTTGCTGCTGCTGCACCACAGGCTGAGCGAGTGCCTTGCCCACAAAGCAGCTCAGGGACAGGACATAAAGCTGCTCTTCCCCAAGCACAGGCCATGAGCACCAAATACCTGTGCCAGGGATTTCAGTTCTGGCACAGCCCCGGTGGGAGCGGTACATCCCGTGGTCATCCAGAGCCTCGTTGATCCCAGGCTCCCAGCGCAGAGCAGGAGGTGACGGGTATTTTTCCACAAATGAAGTAATCCCTTTGCCTTTCAAAAAGCACAGCTCATCACTTGTCCTGAGAGCTGCAGCCACGAAAGGTCACACCGACAGGAGACCAGAATTCCCTAGCGTTTCCATCCCTTTCACTGAGCTCCTCATCCAGGTCCCTGCAGCAATGGAAGCTCACTTCCAGGGAACGGTTATTTCAGCCCGTGCTTCCCTGCAGCAGATTCCCACAGAGTTAAACACAGCCTGGTGCTGACTCAGGAGACTGCAGCCCTGCTCGGAAGGACCAGCCACTCCGGCCCCCACGCTTCCCTCACACTATCCCATTTAGAAGCTAACTCATCCTCTTTCCGTAAGGAACTAATTTAGGCAGCACAGGTTTTAAGTTTAAATGGCTTACGGCAGTGACTAAAGCTGCACTATCAGATCCTTCCATTGACAGATTTGACACAGGAACAAGAATCAAATTTGCTTATTTTCACCCTTCAATGAAACCATATAGAGCCTGCAGTGGTGAAGCACTGCTCATTTCAATATCCAAACACAATGCCTGCACCCAGCGTCCTGTGCCAAAATCCCATCACTGACAACCCGTCCAGGCATGTCCGAGGCTGCTGAACTGATTTATCTCTGCCTTGCCACTTCCAGACAGCTTAAGATGAATTTGAAGACACTATTAACCTACAGCAAGAGAAGAATCCACCTTGTTCCTCATTCAGGTAACCAGGAGGATTAGATGAACAGCTTTCCCTAAGCTGGGACCACAGGGTTTGTGCTTCACTTGCATGGGTTTGATACAGCTTTTTCCTCCTCACCTGCAGCCCTCTCTTGCCTTCAACTAAAGACTGGAGAGGGACCTAAATGCTCCTGAGATGCAACCAGAATATATCTTTAAAAAGTAAAAAACTCCCCCCAAACCCTCAGTCAATGATCCATTTTTAGGAAAGGATTTGTGCTAAAATGAGGTAAGTGATAACTTTCCACATCTCCTGTTATCCAGAGGACTATTTTAGGGAGAGTGTGACTGCATTCGCGCTTGTCGCATAGTCCTGCTTCCAATCTCCTGGCAGATCCTCAGCACATTCCAGGATTTAATGCCCAGCACTAGTTGGGATGCAGTCCCACTTATCTCCCAGACACACTGAGTAAGACTTTCCCACATAAACTGACCCACCCTTTAGCAGCAAGAGGTCACTTGGTACAATCAGCCTTCAAATGAGGAAAAACAATCAGGAAAAGCTCCTCTGGTGCCAAAAACACAACAGGCTCCAGTGTTTGTTTTATCAGAACTTCAAGGCTTCAGGATAGATCCTCAACTGGTGCAAACCAGTGAGCTCCAAAGCCAGGCAGATTCTTGTCTGGTCTCCTTAAAGCACTTAAAAAGACAATGAGAATATGTTACTTTAATAAAGAAAGGTTAAAAACAAGAGGGCAGCAGTTAATCCATTCACCTTGTGACCATCATGGAACTGTGGAGAATTATTCCTATATATGCTGTGCAGAAAAAAGGCCACAATAAGTTACAAGAATAAAGCCGATGTTAAACTAACTAGGCTGTCTCATCACATAGGGACCCTGCATGACTTAAGGTGAACTGCAGCTTAAAGCTCATTTTTGCCCCCAACTCATCTATGGCTGCCCCATCCCTGGCAGTGTTCAAGGCCAGGTTGGACACAGGGGCTTGGAGCAAGCTGCTCCAGTGGAAGGTGTCCCTGCCCGTGGCAGGGGTTGGAGCTGGAGGAGCTTTAAGCACCCTTCCAACACAAACCATTCCATGATTCTATCTCCAAGTCAAGCTGACTAAAGGAACGTTCACATTTCAAGAGATGTGGATCCCATAGGTTTTGGAAGTTCAGACACCCAAAACCAGTGTATGCTGCTCAGCTCCCTGCTTTGCCCATTCCATGTAAGTGGCAGAGTGGGAAATAAGACTTCCTCACTAGGCTCCCACCTAACACAGGGTTTAATAACGGATGCTTTCCTACAATAATGTGCAGAAAAAAAGGCCACAATAAGGGGCCTTCCTCCTATGCTGAAACACTCATTGACTTCCAGATGGCAGATTTGGACCCAAAGTACCTTCCAAAAGCACAGAGACCAGTAATTTGCTAGTGAGAGGCAAAACCTGCTTTCTCCAAGCACAGACCGATTAGCTTCATGCTGCATTCCAGTCTTGCTATAAACGTGCATGCCCCCAGCATATCGGAGCCACAAAGTGCCCACCAGTGCAAAGCTCTTCAGCTGCAGGGACTGGCCATGGATCACCCTTAAACACACTCATTAAATATGTGTTTCCTAAGAGAAAAGTCACTGCAAGCCTTGGGGAAGAAAACCTCCTTCTTAGCTTAGCTCCAGACAAAAGCCAACACTTCCAAAGCGAGGTGCCCAAACAGAAACCTGTGGGTGTTAAAGTAAATGCGTGTACATTAGGTTGATTTAGATACAGCAGGCAGCACCTTTTCCCTTGTAAGCCAACAAACCAGAGGAGCTGCCTGCTATAATTAGCTGGAGTATTTGTGGTATCTAGGCACAAAGCAGAATTGATTTCAGGAGCGGAAAAAACAAGTGTTTGGTCTTAGTGCACAAACCCCTGGTTTTCTGCAGTCATCACAAATCAACCCCACTGCGAACCAGTCAACCAGCAGCCACCATGGGTAACAAACAACACATACAGATGGCTTTCTTGCCCTTACAACCACAAGGTTCCATTTTATCATGTGGAAGTAAGACTCAGAGCAGATATCCAGGCCGTTCTGTACCAAGTTAATCAATAGAATGATAGGATTAACTCAGTAACTTACAAAAGCACCAAGATCCAGACGCAGATGGTAAGAAGTCCCCACAAAGGCCTTGACCACGTACTTGGGGCTGTAACACGACAGGGGGCTAGAGCTCGCAGTGAAGATTCAAGACTCCCAAAGGTGCCTGTTGGTCTGGCTTAGGAGAAGCTTCAGCTTGGTACCAGACGCGTTGGTCAGTGTAACCTTACAACATCAGGGCCAGGCTCCCCAGAGGAGCCTCTGCGTCACCTCGGAGCACCTCCCACCAGCTCGCTGCCAAGCCCGGCCTCCAAAGCCACCAAGAAAGCCCAAAAGCAGGAAATAAAGCTCCACAAAATCTGGGGTCAGGGGGTGATCCTCCCTGAGCACCCCCCTGAAGGCCTGAGCTTTCAGCACAGTCAGTACCTGGGTGTGATGCTTAAGCAACCTCCAGTCAAACTTGCAGAAAGACAGACCTAAGGGTCTGTAGAGCCGATGGAGCAGGGCCAGAAAGGATCACAACACCCATTGAACCACTTTCTACAGTGGTACTGAAGAGATGAAGCATAAACACTTGATTCATTAAGCTGGGTACTTCAAATACAGTGACCGACGTTGTCACTCTATCACGTGGGCAGTGAAGCAGCACATGAAAGCTTGTGCTGTTTGCTTTAGGTCTGCACATCTTCAGCTCTGATTACATCTTCCACCAGCTAAACTGAGTCCTTATAACTATGTACATGACAACCTGTCTCCACAGAACCCATGTGTTGTGTGGAGCCTCCTACAGACCCACCTACACAGAGGAGGAGCCCCTGCCCAGCCCTGACTGAAGCCCATTCCAGGGATGATTCCACATTCTCACTACTGTGGAGTCATGGCTAACAAAACAAACCCAATGGTTGCTGCAATACATCTGAGCTGTCACTCAACCCCTATTCCTTTCCTAAAAATAAACACACTCAAAACTCCCTTTACTACTCAACAGCAAGGCCACAGTTTCTCCAGTTACTTGCAGGAGCATTCTTGTGTCATATTCCCACAATCAAACAGCCCTAAGGGGTATGACTGTAACAGAGAAGGAGAAAAGGTTGTCTCTTGTGTACAGCTGTGGATATGTGAACAAAACTGGGAGACTTCAGGGACATCGTGTTTGAGCAAGGCCAGAGGAGGCCATGGAGATGCTGCGAGGGCTGGAGCAGCTCTGCTCTGGAGCCAGGCTGAGAGAGCTGGGCTGGGGCAGCCTGGAGAAGAGAAGGCTCCTGAAGGGGAGACCTGAGAGCAGCTCCAGTGCCTAAAGGGGCTGCAGGAAACCTGGAGAGGGGCTTGGGACAAGGGCCTGTAGGGACAGGCCAAGGGGAATGGCTTGAACCTGCCAGAACAGGGGAGACTGAGCTGAGCTCTTAGGCAGAAGCTCTTCCCTGTGAGGGTGCTGAGGCGCTGGCCCAGGGTGCCCAGAGAAGCTGTGGCTGCCCCATCCCTGGCAGTGTTCAAGGCCAGGTTGGACACAGGGGCTTGGAGCAAGCTGCTCCAGTGGAAGGGGTCCCTGCCCGTGGCAGGGGTTGGAGCTGGAGGAGCTTTAAGGTCCCTTCAGAGCAAACCATGGGATTCCTGCCCATGTTTCACAGATCACAGCGAGTCACTGCTCAGCAGGTGCAACTCCAGGATCTGGCCACTTGTCCCAAAAGAGAACAGCCTGGTTGGAACCCCAGCAAACAGAGAAGCTGCTTAATTGGGAACATTTACCTGTGAACAGTGTCAGAGCAGTGTATTTTTAGGTCGATGAACCACTGGACACCTCTCCCATTCCAGCAGCGTGGCTGGCATGACCAGCCAGGCTATTCGTAGCACCTAACACATGTGTGTGAGCATCTGCTGGCATAACATCTTCAATGGCCTCTTTTGTTCAGCTCTTGCTGCTCTGTTGATGTGAGAGGTTGCCCAATAAACTAAACCAACCCACCACTGCTTTTCCAAGTTCTAATCCTTGGCATATTCAATAGATAGTGAAATAAAACTGCCTGCACAACAGCATGAGATTTCTCTGGTGGTAGTGGGGACGTGCCAAAGAGATTCCTGATGTGCTAAAAGACATGAAGCTTAGAAAAATATATAGAGGGGTTTGTGCAATGTATTATTTAGGCGGGTGGGAACTGGATGAGCTTCAAGGTCCTTCCAATCCAAGCCATTCTGTGATCCTATGAATAAGAAAATAGCAGGAGGGAAGTGAAAAGACATAAAAAGTAAGAACATCCTGAAATTTTCATCATTCCACAGGAGAAAAACCTTGTAGAGAAGAGACAGAAAAATGGTAACGGTGTTAAAACATGGCTCAAGGTACTCCTCAACCTTAACCTGTCCTTGGCCATAGGAAGACGCACACAATGCCTGAGCACAAAGATTATACTTCAGTGTGTATCTTTTCCTAATCCCACACCTTTTACTGCAAGTCAAAATAGCACTTTCTGACACAAGCCCACCCTCCCCAGTCATCTGTTTCAACCAACCACTGAAGGTGTTATAAACCTGACCACCAACTAACAATATAGTTATTTCCATGCACAAGTGGTCTTATTAATGAGAAATAGACGGTAAAAGATGTGTCTGGGATTAACAATATGTGAGAGAGAAATAAAGCTGAACAAAACAGAAGGATAAGGTGCTTGCTTAAATATACAGAATTGATCTCCATCCCTCTGTTAAAGTTGTTAGGTAAGCTGAGATCTACTAGGCACGAGAAAAATTCCTTGCATGTTCTATCTCTGTAGCCCTTTTTTCATTAGAAGAAAGCAAAGCCAGGCAAGGCCCAGCTATAACTGCTGCACCGTTGTATTCGTGTTCATTAGAAAAACAAACTCACAACAGATCATTTTCAGAGTAATAATAAAAATCTGACAAATGAAAACCACATGTGGGGAAAAGAATAACAGTGAGGAAAGCAGCCTTGAGTGCAGAGCACTGATTGGGCCTCAGTGCCATTTGACGGCTCACACGCGCCAGCTCCAGCGCTTGCTTCGCCAGGAGAGTGTTATTTGGTGGTAACAATCAAACACAAAGTGATTTCTGAGGTGTGAGTGCACTAGAAAGCAAAGGGAGACAACTGGATTTTCACATTTCATAACTCTGGGCCAGATTCCTGCTGGTTTCACTTGGGAAAGTTGCCATGAACTTGAGCAGAGGTAAGGAGAAAGGTCTAATGCACAGGCAACTCCCAGACTACATCAGCTGGGAACAGGAGGGAGCATACAGCGTGAGAGCTGTCAGAAAAACCCTGCATGGCTCTATAGTGCTCATAGAGAACCATATGTGTTGAAAGGGACCTTAAAGCTCATCCAGTTCCAGCCCCCAGCCACGGGCAGGGACACCTTTCACTAGAGCAGCTTGCTCCAAGCCCCTGTGTCCAACCTGGCCTTGAACACTGCCAGGGATGGGGCAGGTTAAAGCCATTCCCCTTGGCCTGTCCCTACAGGCCCTTGTCCCAAGCCCCTCTCCAGGTTTCCTGCAGCCCCTTCAGGCACTGGAGCTGCTCTCAGGTCTCCCCTTCAGGAGCCTTCTCTTCTGCAGGCTGACCCAGCCCAGCTCTCTCAGCCTGGCTCCAGAGCAGAGCTGCTCCAGCCCTTGCAGCATCTCCATGGCCTCCTCTGCACTCGCTCCAACAGCTCCACGTCCCTCTTGTGCTGCTGCCCCAGAGCTGGATGCACTATCATGGAACACTGGCCCAATCTCATCACAAGCCTCCATGGCACAGTGTGCATAACCACCACAGGAAAGAGTCTCCACTGCTCTGCTTCACAACCAACTCACTCCGCTGAGGGTTGGCAAGACCCAAGGGGTTGCTGGTGTCTCCTCATGCTGATGTTGGACCACCCAGTTCCCATCACCCGAGTGCTGCAGTTTGCAAAGGTTTTCCTATACCCATGAAATGGTGAGCAGAAGGCTGTGGTCAGAGATACCAGCATGGACTGGAATCAGGAGCTGACTCACGGGTAATGGGCAGTGATAAACCACTGGACTGGTTTGTAACCTATGCCCAGGTCAGATGACTAGGGAATTTAGGTGCCTACAGAGATTAACCGGCTAGAGAACTTTTGCAGTCTGAGCCTTAAACGTAGAATGGAATGGCTTGAGCTGGAAATGACCTTAAAGCTGATCTAATTCCAACCCCTGGCATGGGCAGGGACACCTTCACTAGACCAGGTTTTGGGGGGGAGATGCTTGAGGACACCAGTCCAGTCTGAGCCGTAAACATCTGCATAAATCCATCTTCTCATCTATGTCCCACAGAATACGCCCATTTACTCATCACTCATGACATACAATGTTGATTTTACAAATCATCCAACTACAAGTATTAAGTCTGATAACTGACCCACATTAAAACCCAATCCGTAGCCAGGTGACGTAATAGCATGATCATCACAGGAGTTCGAGGGCTTAGATTTCACATATGCTGAAGGAAAACCAAAACACCCTTCACACAGTGGCTTGGAACGCCTCCTGAGGAGGAGCTGTGAGACATGCAGAAGCATCCTGCTCTCCATGCATGCAGCACAAGTGTTCGGCCCCTCTCCGTTCCACCCCTGTGTGCCGACAGAGCTGAGGAACGCTGCAGGGATTCCACAAGCTGCAGGATTGGTGCCACCATCGAGATGAAAGAGCGTCTGCAATGCTTTTTGCCACAGAACTGCTGCAAGCTCCTATTTCATCCCAAAGTGCTGCATTCTGCTTCAGCAGATCCCATTTACTGCACTGGACCTGCATTACAGACCTGACCTCTTTTTAACACCGAGTCTGTGCTGCTGCAGGAGGTAACTGAATGTTCTCTCCCTATGGTATTTATCAACTCCTTGGCTCTGGTGGTGACCCACGAGCGAGCCCACCAGTCCTCCTCAAGCCCTAGGAGCCCTGCTC
This sequence comes from Psittacula echo, assembly GCF_963264785.1. Classification (NCBI taxonomy): domain Eukaryota; kingdom Metazoa; phylum Chordata; class Aves; order Psittaciformes; family Psittacidae; genus Psittacula; species Psittacula echo. The sequence goes on from NC_137738.1 coordinate 120,988,451, forward strand.
AGCCATGTAGGCATACAACAGCCAGGAAAACACAAGAACACCAATGGATAACCCCAGTTCTGCAGGAACCGCATCGAGCTGCCGTCACCCACCCTTCCCAGCTCTTCACACCATTTCCATCTCCTCCCGCTGAGGATACACAAGTCCCGCTTCCAGCAGAGATACCCTGCAAGGGCCTGAGAAGCCACAGGCTCTCCTGATGCTTTCACAGGGCTGATTATCCCCTGGAATAAGCTTCGGCTGGGAGCATTGTTCCCCGCAACGCCTTCCAGCACACAGGGTTAGTGCAGAGCGGAGGCTTCCTGAGCTGGCTCGCCAGCTCCGTAAGCAGGTTTCATAATATTCCCACCCTGTCAGTAAAGGGTATGGACTGCTCTGGATCTGGAACGGTTTATTCCCTATTCCAGTCATCCTGCTTTTAGGGTTGTATATTTACACCTATGGGCGACGTTGGTGCGATCTCGAAACACAAATCACGACTCACCCTCTACAAACGCGAAAGCGATTCCCCCCACAATTAAGACAGCAAAATCAACCCGGCAATGCCTCGCCCTAGCTCCGTACCATCCCTCGCAGAGGGAAAGGCTCAGCTTTACACAAGGGCTCTCCCAACAAGCCCCCAGAGCCACGAGCAAGGGCTTCTCGGCGCTGCTGCAGTCTCCCGGTGCCTCGCAGGAGCCTGCCATGTTCTTTGTGTTAACCCAGGCCTGTCCCCGCCCGGCTGCAGGGGCGCTTTACGGACAGACCCCCCCCGGAGCGCTGCCCTGCCCCGCCGCAGGGCCGCCGAACCTCGGGCGGCAGCGGGGGAGAGGCTCCTCGGCCCCGCAGCAGCACTGCGGCGGCTCTGCTCCGCCGCTGCCCGGCGCTGCGCACCACGGCGCAGGACGAGCCCCCGCGCCCCGCCCGAGCACCACTGCAATTACCTCCATTCGGGATAATTAAGATAAATACAGCGGTAGCGGCGGTGGAGGGGGGGGAGGCTGCGGCCCCGCAGGGGAGCGATGAGGAGAGATGAGGCGAGGCCGCGCCGCCGCAGGGCGGGGCTGGGCGGCTCCGCGCCCTGACAGCGGGGCCGGGGGGTGCAGCCCCGCAGCGGGATGCGGGGTGAAGAGGGGGGAGGCCGCGGGGTCTCCCCGCCCGCCCGGCGCTGCGGAGCGAGGCTGCGGGGCCGCCCGCGGTCCCCGCCTCACACCAACACGCGGAGAAGGGGTATGGGGGGGTCCTCCCTCCTCACGGCCGCCCCTACCTCAGCGCTGCCCGGGCGCGGCTCCCTCAGCTCGGCGGCGGCAGCGGCTGCAGCAGCGGGGAGTGACCGGAGCGCCCGCAGCCCCCGCGGCGCTGCGCTGCGCTGCGCTCCGCCCGCCCGGCCGCGGCGGCTGCGAGGGGCGAGGGGCGGGGACAGCGGCGGGGCTGGGCCCGGCCCGGCCCGGCCCCCCCCGGCCCCTTCTTTCCCCCGCGCAGGCGGCGAGCGGGCTCCCTGCGGCGGCAGCGGCGGGCCCCGGGCCCGGCAGGTGTCCCCGGCGCGGCTCCGCTTACACCGAGTGGGGCCCTCACCTGGTGCCGCCGCTGCGGCCTGGCCCCGGCGTCACCCCCAGATCGACCCCCTCGGTACCGCGGCCTCCCCGCAGGCTGCTCCCGGCGCTCCTTCCCGTCTCCTTTCCCTTCCCTTCTCCTTTGCCTTCCCTCGCGTTTATGCGGTTATTGGGTCCCTCCAGGCTTCATGCTCCTCCTCCTCCGACACCCTCTCCTATCGCACAGACAATGTTGGCTCACCCCCAGCATCCATTTCCTCCAGTGCTGCTCTCCCGCTCCTCGTGGAAATCCCATCCCGGGTTTGACTCGCTCCACTGCAGCCGTCCTCTCCTCCTCCGGGCCCGCCACCTTCCTCCGTAAACAGCCCCTCCTTTACCAGTGTAACCCTGAGACTCGCCCTTCTGCTGCATTCCCCCTCTTCCTCCCTCCCCAGGCAGGATTTTGCCAGTCTTTACAGTCATAACCCCCATCACCCACCTAGAGATCCCGTCCCCCTTCCTCACCTCCCTCTTCACCACCCAAATCCAGAGGCAGACATCTCTGCTCCAGATTTCCTTTGTCAATCCTGGCCCCTCTGCTTCCATCTGTGCCTTCAGCCCCTTCAGTCCCTCCTCTCTGCTATCCCTAACCTATCGCTTACAGTGCAGCTCTGAACAAGTGTTACCCATCCTTTGGTGTATAAAACCAACAAAGCACCCTCGGTTTCATCTGCCTCCGCAGTTGTCATCCTCCCCTGTCCTGCATTCCATCCCCAGGCTCACTCCTAACACACCATTTCACTGCTCTCTGGAGTTCCTCTCCTCTGCTCCTATCTCAAACTTCCTCTTATCTGGCTCCTGCCCCTTCACACTTGGCTGCTTTGCCAAAGTTTCTAATATCCACTTCCTGGTGTAATCTCTGGAATATTGCTTCATTCCCATCCTGACAGAGTTATCAGCCTGGCTCCTGATATTTTGTTCTCCTCTGGTTTCCAAGACTGCTCCCCTGGAGTCGCCTCCCCAAACTCCCCATTTCCAAACGTCCGTGTCCCAGACAGGACACTTAATCCGTCATTCCCTCTGTAATTGCTGTTAGGTGAACTCACCCTATGAAATATGAATGTGTATCACAGGCACTCAGTAACGGTCGCTCTGTGATCTACTTCTCCACTCCAGGCCTATCATCTTACCCAAGTTACAATCTCATTCTGCCCTTGTGGCACCTGCAAGATGGACTGCACTGATAGGGCAAGGGGTGATGGCTTCAAACTGAAACAGGGGAGATTTAACTCAGATAGAAGGCAGAAGTTCTTCCTCGTGAGGTGGTGATCTTGGGGTCCCTTCCAACCCAAACCACTCTGGGATTCTATGCTTCTACATGTACAAGAAAGAGCTCCTACACCACAGCCAAACAGGACAGTAACTTCTCTGTCCTGATCACAGCAGCCAGCACCACCACCTCTGCCCATCCGTCATTCAGGTCTCTGGCCCTTGGCTGGACTTGGTGCCTTGCTTTTTACCCAGGGTGGCCAATGCTTTCATGTGGGTTCTCATCACCTCACTTCTGTTTCAGCCTCATCCCTGTCTCCTTCTCAGATGCACCTTGCCTGTCTAATTGCTCCTAATGCTGCTGCACATTTCCTTCCCTCATCTGAACAGGAGCAAGCCATCCTGTTCTATCTTTGCAGTGGTCTCACTTCTCAGATCAGGCATGAACTGGTAATCTGCAATCTCAGCCCTCTCTCTAACTGCCCATATTCAGCATCAGCACCTACCTTCAACTTGTCCAAGATATGCAACCATAACCTCACACTTTCTCACATTCCTAAGTCCCTCAAACTTGGGCAAAGTTCCTCAAGCATTCAGAAAGCCTCTTTAAAATGTTTTGTCACCACGAAGCTCACAAGAACCTTGACAAGAGATTGTCACCTTGACAAAGATGTCATAAATCTTGTCACCCTGACAAAGATGATACCATGTTTGTCATCTCTGGGGGTTCGTACCCGGTTCTTGGCACGCAGGGAAAATAAATCAACTGAGAAGCCACCCTATTCCTCCCCTTCCCCTTTTCTTGCCTCTCTCTTCCTCCACTGAGCCCTCCCTGCCATGATAAAACCTGATTCAGCGGCAAAGGAGAGTTCTCTGATGGTTCTTGCTTCCATGTTACATCAGTGCTGGTAGGAAAGAGGTAAAAAGGGCCTTTCTTTCTCTCTTTTTATTACTGTAACAACAATAATTCCCAGCAAAGCCCTTTGTAACCATTCCTGTTACAAAGGGCAAGTCAACCATTTCAATCCCCTTCGAAAGTTACCCACACAGAGAAAAGAAAACTAAATTAAAACCATTTCCCAGCCTTCCTGAATGCCCCCAAGACACTGGTACCACCATTAGCTGGAATATCTGCAGAACTAAGACTGCTCCTGGTCACTAAGTCTGGTCCAAATCAATGGGAAGTCCTACTGAGTCTCTTTATTATGTGCACTATGTGTTAAAGCACTTTGTAAACCAATTTCTGTGAGCCCACTAGAGTTTTGCTCTTTGAGAAAGCTGAATAATTTGGCTGTGAATAATGAAACCTAATAAGTGCCTAAGTACATGCACCACATTTAGGCTTCAAGTTTTGATCCAACATAAATGTTGCTTTCATTTTAGCCATGAGTAACAGGAATTCAGAGAAATTAATGATGTATGTGTATGTATACACATATAAATACAAATATATATTTATATATAAATAGGAAAAATCAAATGCTAGGATATTAAGAAACATCAGGATGAAAAAAATCATCCTTCACTCGACTATTAATATCTCCCAGGCAAGTAGGCAGGGAAAGATTGTAATAGATGGGAGTGAGCGAGAGCATTCAGAGTATTTTAAGATCCTTTCTGTCTGTCTGAACCCACATAGCTCCAAGATGGGTGGGCCATGGATTATCATGGAAATAGCTGGGTAGGAACGATGCCTGGAGAAGTGAGAACCAGAATCACAGGGGCACTGAGGGGTCCAACCAGTTATCCCAGTACTGACAGCCAGTTTTGTCAAAGAGCCACATTTTGTAAAGAATGGGGCAGGTACAAATGTTTTGCTGCTAATGGTTCAAACCAGCACCTCCAGGGCTCACAGAGAGGGGGCTATTGCTGTTAAAGAAATCACTACTAATACTTGGTAGTATTTGCAGTGTGAACTTCGACCCGCAGAGCTAGAAAGCCCAAAACTACAACATTGTGACACGTGAGTTGGGAACACTTACAAGTTAAACCACCAGCAAGTAAACCAGGTTAGACTAACAGGTTGTTGGCACTGGCGGCCGCATTCCCACTCCTTCAATCCAACTGAAAGGGGCAGAGTGAATGGCCACATTAGAAACTGCTGTTAAATGAAGTGGAAAAGGTCAACAAAGCAGCATTGGGTGAAGTCACTGCCCTTCTGCCCCTTACTTCGTAGTCAGCTTTGCCTTGGCAACCCAAAGGGGTTTTCTCTCATACGTTTTGTCCATGCAGCAATGAATTTCTTACATTTGGAGAAATATTCGATCTTTTTTTCTTTTGAAAATCTACTAACCCACTGTGCTCAGTAATATTGTCTGGTCCTCATCCGTACATATACACCCGTATGCTGGCCAGGTTGGACACAGGGGCTTGGAGCAAGCTGCTCCAGTGGAAGGTGTCCCTGCCCATGGCAGGGGCTTGGAACTGCATGAGCTTTAAGGTCCCTTCCAACACAAATTATCCTATGTGTATTAACACCTTCACCAAGAGGAAAACACCATGTAGGTGTGCAAGGGTAAATACATTCCAAAATCTCCAAAGCGTCATTTAGAATTGTAGCTTCAATAACCTAATGCATTGTCCAAAACAAAATGGAAGAGTTCAGTAGGAGTTTTACTCTCTTCAGGATCTAGGGCATTTCAGCTGTTTTTATGTGATCTGAAGTTGCAAGAGAGTATTTCCAAATGGAAGCAAACCAGCATCTCTAGGTTAGAAATTAAGAGGCACAGTTGTTGAGGCAATATTAAAACTGGAAAAATCCCATTTAAGGATGGTGGCAATTTCCTAAATGCCAGAAGACACACACACGAAGAAGTTCAAGCTGCACTAAAGAACTTCCCAGCTCTACCACATTAAACTGGGAAAGCAGCCTGTTATCAGCAGGTTCCAGTTGCGCAGGTTTCAGTATGACTGGGATGAGAGACGGGTTCCTCCCACCAGACACACCTTCCTCCACCCGGAATGCGGCATTTTAGACACACTGTGAGGCTCAAAGGCACAAATCTAGACCAGTGCTTTCTCTCATAGCAGGCTTGGCCAAGATCTTGAGAGGAAAATCAAAGATGGGCAACAATCTGCCTAAAGGGAAAGCTCTCAGCTTCCTCACCATGTGTCTGGAAGCTTAATGGCTTCTCTATCACAGACATTTCTTCTTCACATAACTCTATTCCTTCCCATCAAATCAGAACACCCAGCTCTGTGTACCTTCAACACCACCTTGTAGCAATGCATTCCCTGTGGTCTATTCACAAGTGTATTTCTGTTTGCCAACAGCCACTGCAAAGAGAAACCCATTAGACTCACCCCTTGTTTCCCCTTCTCCCTACAAGCAGCCCACGGTGATGAGCCCAGAGTCCTGCATCAGGAAATGAACATGCTTCCAGGGTATCTCCATCCACTGTACTTTATAGTAACCTACCACAGGTATGAAGGGGAGGTGTGACAGAGACAGGTTTTCTGCTGGTAAGAAACAGGAGGAACACGGAGACCCTGAGCAGCTCCACTCTCAGGTAATGTATCAGAGGCCTGGGAATACTCTCACTGAGTATTAACCTAAATACTGTTACTGTAAAGTCATATTTCTCTCTATTAACCTAAAATGCTCCCTGAACACCTCTACTGCTTTGCTGCCTCATCCCCACAGCATTTGTTCTTACCTGTTTTCTCTATCAGCTCCCATGAGCTTAGGACCTATTTCTCCATGTGCCCGACACCCCAAACCCGAGGAAATCACTACAGCAGAGGGCACTTACCTCGGCCTCAGCCAGCTGCTGTCTCCTTCCCACGCCACCAGAGCCAGCGGTGGAAATGCTGACAGGAAAGATGGGTTTCCTGCTCCCCATGCCAACATCACGGCAACCTTCAGCGTGCGGGAGGAGCCCTGGCAGGAGTCCTGCTGCTGAGCGACAGGAAGCATCAGTGAGACCTGGCAGAGGCACAGGGCCCGTGTACCACAACATCCCCTGCAGACATCTCCATTGTGTCCAAGGCAGTACATTAACAAAGCAAATCAGTGTCTTGGGACCTGCTTGCATGTCCTGCGGGCTCTGGGTGAAAGAAACCCCATCGCAGGGAACATCTGCAGCCGCAGTCAAAGGTACGCCCGAAGCTGTGCAGGCAGACACAAGGCAGGTTTTACCCTGGCTGCCTCGTACACCAGTGAACAGCTCAGACACAGGGGAAGCTGCACAAAACCACCCAGGGAAGTGGGAAACACTCGTGTCACATCCAGAGCTGGGCACCGTGGTGCCAGCACTCAGCCAGCAAACCCCTCTCTGTTGCCGGGCTGCACGTACAAGGTGGAGATGAGCACAGTTGCAGATGTACCTAAAGAGAAACAGGGAGGCAAGCTGACCAAAACCCTCAGCATCTATCTGTCCTAGGAAAAGCTGCAGGATTCTCTTTGCAAAAGCTTTCCCCCTTGGTGCCGGGTTGTTCTCTTTCCTCTTTCCTTGTGTTTCAGCATCATTTTACTACTCTGTTTCCTCGAATGTTGCAGTTAAAAATACACATTAGCAGTTTGTGCAGTTTGGAGAGGTTACACTGGAACAGCTCGTCCATTAAGGGGTTGGTGGGGTAACAATGTCTCTGGGTTTGACACACAAATCTGGAGTTTGCTATTAAAAAGTAACAAGAAACATCATACATGGAAAGACAAAAAATGGCAGCAAAAACCAACAGCGAAGTTGCCTCCTTTACTACTGTGGCAGAAAAGACACATCTCTAGGCCAGGTACAGGAGAGAGTAAAAAGAGAACTTCAGTGAACCCAACTCAGTCGTCTCTGCCAAGTCAAATACAAAAAGGAAAATCAAAGGTTAAATTCTTAGATCCTTTTCCAGATTTCATCCACTTTTGTGGCAATCTGCTTAGTTTTCTTATGGAAACTGAAGCTGGGTAAAGGTCAGGTTAAGACCCCAGCGCATCCTGCAAAACCCATTGGCACAAATAGGTTACAAAAGGTAAAGCATGTGGAATTGCTTTGCTCTGATAGCGCCCAGTTTTAATTGTTGAGGCCGTGATGCTTTGTGCATGCAGCTGGGCCATTTTGCCTGTACAGGGCTGTGACTGACACCAGTGGAACCTCATCTAGGCACAGTTATCTTCTCTCCTTGCTTTAATTACAGTACCATGAGATGGATGAAATGGTTCTCAAAGAAGCACATGAGCAAGAAATAGGCTGCTCTGACGTTCAGAGCGTCAGCTCAGCTTAGAATCACAGAGTCCCAGACTGGTTTACATTGGAAGCTCCTGCAGCTCCAACCCCTGCCACAGGCAGGGACCCCTTCCACTGGAGCAGCTTGCTCCAAGCCCCTGTGTCCAACCTGCCCTTGAACACTGCCAGGGATGGGGCAGCCACAGCTTCTCTGAGCACCCTGTGCCAGCGCCTCATGGAAGAAATTGTTCCCAGTCTCCAGTCTAAACCTCCCCTGGTGCAGCTTGAGGCCATTTCCTCTTGTCCTGTCACTTGTTCCTTGGGAGAAGAGACTTCTTATGAATTACACTTTTGCCTGTTTTTTCCTTATGTAAAAGCTGTTTGGATCTTGAATTCAAGCACATGGGAATGAGCTTCTAAAAGCTCTTAAAAAGCACCACAACAGTAGGGTGGAAGTGGTGCTTTGCAGAAAACTGCTGCTATAGAATGAGGAGCAAGAATGTATGAAATACCAGCGCCGGTACTTGGGATTTCATGCAGTCACTATTTATAGGGTGATCACAGAAGCGAGCTCCAGACTTGGTTTATAAATAGATGAGCTTCCATTTCCCTTCCATGCCAGCATTTTCCAAACTGCAGTTTCATGCTTCCCTTGGTGTTGTGATGAATGTTGCTGATGGTTCATGGACATCTGGCAGGGCATTGGTAGGGGGGCGGTAAAATGGTATTCAATGACAGATTCACCTTCCAGCTGCTGCCTGTTCTGCAGTGCTAGGACAAGGGGTGATGGGTTCAAACTCAAACAGGGGCAGTTCAGGTTAGATCTAAGGCAGAAGCTCTTCCCTGTGAGGGTGCTGAGGCGCTGGCACAGGGTGCCCAGAGAAGCTGTGGCTGCCCCATCCCTGTCAGTGTTCAAGGCCAGGTTGGACACAGGGGCTTGGAGCAAGCTGCTCCAGTGGAAGGTGTCCCTGCCTGTGGCAGGGGTTGGAGCTGGAGGAGCTTTGAGGTCCCTTCCAACACAAACCAGGCTGGGATTCCATGATTTTCACCACCCCTGTGTCCATAAACACGTGGAACTGCTGCAAACCCTGCCTGCAGCTTGCAGGACGATTGCTGCCCCATAAGCATGCTAGCTCAGGTGGGAAGGTGTTCTGAAATCTGTCACTGTGCTGATAACACCAGTTCATCCGCACAATGGGATCCAAGCTGTCTGAGAGAAATTCCATCACCAAGCAGAATTAGAGGATGAGGGACTGAGGGGTATGAGGGCTGAGGAATGATGGCTGAGGGGAATGCCGAATGGCAGCACTCAGTCTTAATTCCTTGGCTCTTACTCACAACTCTTATCTCTATTATAATTATCTAGAGACCACAATGCTTATTCCCATCTTTATTCCCATCCTGCAGATATTACCAGAACTGTTAAGTGAGACCATTGTTTGATGTATTTGTCCTCTAGAAACAAAAACACAAAAGGAGGAGGAACAGAGCAAACCTGACACAGCGGGTGATGCTTCTCACACGCTTCCTCTCCAGGAATCCTGTCTCCTGGAAAGCCGCTCTATTTCCAGTCAACAGAGTTGCTCACCTCATCTTCAAAGGATATGGCTTTGTATCCAGGTTGGTTTTAGGAGCTGTTGAGATGGGTGGGAAAACATGAATGTAGATGTTACACAGCCAAAGCAACTGGGATAGGCCCCAGCAGCACCGGCTGATGGAAAATTCCCACTAGCCTGGCAGGACAGGTTGGATCATCTTATGTCACGAGTTGTGTGGCTTTTACTGGAGGAGCAACCACAAAATGGCTCTTAGGAACGTTTGAAAAGCTGGATAGCTGATGGGAAGGAAAAGGTCCATAAAATCAAAGGCTGGTTTTCCCATCCCCAAGTGCTTTTAGAGCCTTTGTTACCCATGGATAACAGCACAAAGCAGGTGACAGCAAGGGACGTGACAGGATCTCAGCCAAGAGATGAACTTGTGGGTTTGTTAAACACTTGATAAACCAGGATTTGATGCTTCCCTGCATTCACACTCAGGGTATCACCAAGCACTTTACAGATCAATGCACTACAGTGGCTCCAGCATCTCTAGCAAATGGGAGCCCAGAATAAGAAAATGGCCTGTAATAGAATGACTAAAGAACGCGATGTCAGGATTTCAAGATGGAATATACAGAGTGGTAAGGATTTGTGATTGCATCTTCCCCCTCAGTGCCTGGAACTCACTGGAAAATGTGTAGAGTTATTCAAACTACACATTATTACATGAATGGCCTAAAATCACAACATTTGGATCTTACTCGGGAGGTTCCGAGGATGCAAGAATGGTTAGATCCAGGGCTTGGGTACAATGCCAAAGCCATGGGGCACATAAAACACGTGAGGGGTACAAGGAACTGTAATTTATGTGACTCACATGAGACTGAGCTGGACAGAAGTGTTTTAAACATATGTGCACATGTAAAGCATATCCTCCATAGCAGAGCCCTACACAAGCGCATGGATCTACCCATATAGAGACCTTCCACTGGGGGATACGAGGCAGCTGCAGTGATTTAATTTAATGGTGTAGCTGAGATTAGAATCAGGTTTTAGAAGAAACAAATGGGGGGGGAATGTTTGATATTATGGTTCCTCCTCAACACTACAGCAACAAACAGGAGCTGTGTTTGCACTGGAGGACGTTGTAGCTCCTCAGGACACAGTTGTATAAATAACTCAAAACATAACCCAGGACACACTGTGTGTCCTTTCAGAAGGAAACCAACAGAATGGAAAGTTCTCTCTCCCCACCATGCCCAGCAAGTGACTGGAGTGTCTGTGACACATAGGCCCAATGCCTCTGGAAAGTTCCTTCCTTCAGCTTTGGATCAGGCCCATGGTGGAAACAAAGAAAGCCATCTACATCTTTCCAGTTCAGGAGGAAGGATTCAGTGGGCACCTTTCACTTGGATACAAACCTGTGCAGACAGCAGCTATGTTCTGGTAATGTACAGCATAGAGGAAAATAAGGGTTAAACATAATAACAAAGGAATACAGCATGAAAATGCAGATATATTTGTGTGATCTTCAGCTGGTTTTTTTCATTTTGGAATCAGGCATTCACAGAGGTCTAAAAGGAAAAAATCATTTAAAAGACCCTAATGGTAACAGCAGTATCTTCATGCACAGAGCACTATTAAAAAACCCCAATGGTAACAGTGGAAACTTCATGACACTTGCATACTCTGCTTCTGCTGGAGCAGAAGATTTGCATCACTTTTCCTGTCAAGAATATAGAGCAAATCAATAACGAAAATGCACAGCACAGAACAATGGGATATCTGTTTGTTTGTAAAGCCTTTACACCCAAAATCACAGTTAGGTCTCAGCAACTGATGGATTTGGGGTTGGAAAATGCATTTCACAGCTTTTCACCCTTCAGATTCCTTTCTAGCAGGGTCAGGAGGGAGGTACTGCTTCTGGCCAGCACTTTTTATGGCCATAGAACACCTCCCACCAGCCAGATGCTCATAACACACTCTGATGACTGACAGTAACTAATACACACGTAAGTGGTCCCAGCAGGGAGGCCAGGGAAAGAACCAGGTTCTTGTTTCAGCAGAGATACCCTAGGAGCCAGGCGAAGGCAGAGGAATGAAAGCACACAGGGAAAAATGGAATTAAGGAATCTCTTACCTCCTGATGCCTCCCAAGCCCAGACATGGAACCATGGGATCAACCAGGCTGGAAAAGACCTTCAGGATCACCAAGTCCAACCATTCCCACCACTGCCAAAGCCACCACTAACCCATGGCACTGAGGGCCTCATCACAGTGTGTGAACACTTGCAGGGACGGTGGCACATCTGCAAGGTCCCTGGGACAGGACTTCCAGCAGCTTTTCAAGAGACTCATTGAAAATGGGATGTCAGCTTCTGCGCTGGATGAGGAGGAAGCTGCACGCAGCAAGAACACGCTGAGGATGCTATACAGTGCCTGGAGCAGGGGAAGGGTAGGACAGAGCCTTGGGCAACATGGTCTAGGGTGCGGTGTCCCTGCCCATGGCAGGGGATTGGAACTGAATGATCTTAAGGTCCTTTCCAACCCAAATCATTCTATGATTCTAAGCACCTCAGGACATGTTGCTTTAGGCAGTTGAATTGGTCAGTCTTAAAATGCTGGAATTCCATTGCAGTGACCACAAAGAGATACAAACATCACAGCAGCATAACTGGAGCTTGTGTATTTGCCACCAGCTCAGGCCTGGTGAAAGATTCCAGCTGTAATTACACTTGCAATCAATTGTCCCCAACCGGCACATTACACTTCCATCTTACTTAAGGGCCTCCAGTAACCCCCTCCCTGGCTGTACAAACTCCTGCAGGAGTCTGTGTGCAGACAGTGACTGATGCTCTCAGCCCTGGCTCTGAAAGCAGCTTTAAAGCAGCATCAGTGGCTTGTAATAAAGTGCTGAGTTGGACAGAAAGTTTGGATTCTTGCAGAGGCACCTCACTTATGGCCGCGCATCCCACTTGCCTTTGGTCTCCATTTCCCTGAGGAATCTGGTTGGCACAAACTCCTTCTTTTATTCCATTTCACAACATTGAGAATTTGTTTTGTTCTGTTGGGGTTTTTTGACTGATGGATCTTGGGTCAGAGGAGCAGAGAAACGTGCCAAAGCTTTTCATATTCCAAGAAGGAGCACACTGCAAAGTGTGGAATTTCCTTTGTCCTTTTGTTCAGAAAGCTTTTCTATAAATCATAGCCATGCTGGTTTCTTTCCTAGGATAGACCTAAACATTTTATTATGGGAGGCCCAACTCACTACTAACACAAAGCTCGCTGGGATCAATGGAGATTTGCTGATCTGTTTGTTGCATCCATGTTGTCCTTGTAACTTTAGGCAGAAGAAGAACAATGTCAGTTTTTCCATGTTCAGAAATCTCCATAACTTACTTTGACATTGTCACAAGGGAAGAATCTGGGTCAGCTCCCCCTCCTGCTCTCCTTTGTTTTCCAGGAGAAAAGGATGCCATTCCTTGTGCCATTGCCGGGAGTGCTGCTGAATGCTACACCTGCTTTTGAGGTTACTCTTGAGAAAACAAAGAAGTTTAGTACAGGGAAAGGGTCTGAAAGAACTATAAAATCGTTTTAGATCTAAAAGCATGGCATTTATCAACTCAAAATACAGAACCATAGAATGGTTTGGGTTGGAAGGGACTTTATCATCCAGTTCCAAGCCCCAATATCCATTCTAATTTATCAAGCAATCCATCAGGAAATCACCCAGTCAGTTTTGCATGCACTGAGTACAGAACACACTGCAGGCTTGGATCTATCCGGGAAATACAAGATCCATGTGCTGAAGATGATGGTAAATAAATTCCCTACAAATAAAGCGCAAGCTTTTCCACCCATGTGAGTAAACAGCCATCAGAACCCTTCACTTTGGGGATATAGCGAGATGCCATGAACTCATAGCAAATACCAGAATAAAACACATTTCAAAGTGATCCTTTGACTTCAGCAGGAACTTTAAGTAGATGAAGACATCACTCATTGAGCTCTGATGACCTTTGCTGTGGAAACCATAGCAGATAGTCATGGGGTTCAATCTACACAAAGTGTACATACACTTCATTCACTTCTCCTTTGACACCTACAGACTAGGTGTCTAACCTGTAGGTTAATGCAAATCCTTATTCTCATCTCCAAGTAGAAGAGCTGAATTTTATCCCATTTATCCTTCCTAAATCCTTAGCAAAAACCCCCTCAGAGAATCTATGCAGGAGCAATGGGTGAAAAGATCAAAAGATCTATGAAGGGTGAAAGTGCAAATGTTCAAATCCCAACCTCCTATTTTTAAGAAACTGGAAAGATCTTAATTATTGTTGGAAATTCCCTCTTCCAGTCAAATGTTGTTGGCTTTGGGCAGCAGCTCCAAAAGATATCAGGGAAGGGGACAAATATGTGGAATTCCATGTGAAACTAGGCTGAAAATCACTGCAAAGCAGTCCAGGTTTACTGTTGCTCTTACTCCCACTGCTTCAGTGGAGTTGAACCAGCAGCTGAGCTCAGGAAGGAAGCCATAGAACTCTTCTCTGACTCAATATACCCCTGAGTAGCTGTCCAGCTCCTTCAAAGAGCTGGTGAAAAGGCCTCTTCACATCCCTTAGACCAGAGACTGTAATGTCAGAGCCTGCCCTTTACTTTAATTCACAGCTGAAAGCTGGTGATAAGAAAAAACAGGAAACAACCTTGCAAGCAAACAAAGACATGTTCAGGGTGGATCCACATCCACCTAAAAAAGGAGACTTTCCATTATGGAATGTCCTAGGAATAACCCATATCTGCTTTTCCCAGTGAAGGCACATCCATTCAACGTACTTGCACACTCCAAAGTTCAGCACAGCCTCCAACCTTTGCTGCAGTTCCGACAAGCCAGTGGCAAGAACGATGACCCCAGCTTCTGTTCTGTGGCTCTTTGGAGATGTCTCATTCTCTATCAGCTAAAACAGAGGTAAGACAAATACACTTTAGATGCGCAGATACTGAGGAGAGATAAGGCAAAGTACTCAGGAACCTGAATGGCCTAACATAAGCCTCTGTCTTTGAAGGTATTTACCTTGTGGTAGCATCTACAGCAGTTACAGGAAGGCCGTTTGTTTGCAACTGATCACCAGGGCTCAGAAATTAGGAAGTTTAAATTGAAACATTAGAGACAAAATTGAATCATTAAGGACAAAATTAAAAGGTTCCATTTCTTTCTCCCCTTCAGCACCTTTCTCAGCTAACAGGAGCGGAAGGAACAAAGGACCAGGTTCAGGGAGGGGATCCTGCCCCTCTGCTGTGCTCTGGGGAGACCCCCCCTGCAGTCCTGATCCAGCTCTGGGGCAGCAGCACAAGAGGGACGTGGAGCTGCTGGAGCGAGGCCAGAGGAGGCCATGGAGATGCTGCAAGGGCTGGAGCAGCTCTGCTCTGGAGCCAGGCTGAGAGAGCTGGGCTGGGGCAGCCTGGAGAAGAGAAGGCTCCTGAAGGGGAGACCTGAGAGCAGCTCCAGTGCCTAAAGGGGCTGCAGGAAACCTGGAGAGGGGCTTGGGACAAGGGCCTGTAGGGACAGGCCAAGGGGAATGGCTTGAACCTGCCAGAACAGGGGAGACTGAGCTGAGCTCTTAGGCAGAAGCTCTTCCCTGTGAGGGTGCTGAGGCGCTGGCCCAGGGTGCCCAGAGAAGCTGTGGCTGCCCCATCCCTGGCAGTGTTCAAGGCCAGGTTGGACACAGGGGCTTGGAGCAAGCTGCTCCAGTGGAAGGTGTCCCTGCCCGTGGCAGGGGTTAGAGCTGGAGGAGCTTTAAGGTCCCTTCCAACCAAACCAGTCCACGGCTCTATGGCTTTCTTTTAGCTCTTAAAAAATGCTTTAAAATGCACCTGGGACCTCTGAAAGCTCAAAATCTGAAAGGCAAATGGAAGAAGTTCACCTTTCTTCCTCAAAAATAAGGCTCAACTTTGCCTCCTTTTCAGAGGATCTAGTTTGGGAGATTTGGAATTTCAAGGCTAGTGATAGGGCAGTGAACTGAGCGGGTGGTCCACGTGAAGAGGAGGATGGATGTCCACCCCAGGTAAAGCTCTCTTCTCCTCTGGTTACCAACACAAACCAATGGAACTTCATGGGGCCAGGGAGAAATCTCCCCTTCTGCATTACGAAATGCCTGGTGTCATCTGGCTGCTCTGGCTTCTGGAAAGGGGATGGTCACACAGGGATCTAAACTGGAAACCAGTCGGAACCAATGGAAACCCATCTGGAATCTGCCACAGACTGAACTCTGGTTAGGAGGGTTGGCACGGAAATCCAACCATCTCCTTACCTCTCCTATGAGCCCTTCAGGTCGTGGTTGAAGCACAGCAACACAGGGTGGAGAAGCTGCAGAGCCAATGCTAGGGCTGCATCTGCACTGGGCATGAACAGGGAGCTTCGATTCCTGCTTCTCTACTTAGGACTTTCCATAAGGCACCAAATTCACTTTAAAAGATGAGTTTTACGTCACTGGTACATTTTGTGCAAAACTGGTTAATTCCACACCCTCGGAATATCCTGCGCTTCCCAGCATGTAAATCCCAGACCCTGACATCTAAAGAATGCTTGGCAGATCCAGCAAGGAAGACGGCCAAGCTGGATGTCAAAGGTATGCGTTAGCTTCCAGCCAGCCAAGAATACAAACACCTTGCCCATACTTTAAAGGAATGAGCTTTTTGTGGAGACAGCGCATGGAGAAAGGATTCCGAGGCCGTTGTTATGTGTTCTGTGCTTGGTTGGCTCTGAGTGCATGTGTCATGGGGAGAGTTGTGCACCTATGAATCCAAGGCGCTGGCTGGACTCGGTAACCTCATCAGATTTCTTAGGATGGAATGCACATAGGTGGAATTATCTGGAACCCAAAAGAGCTGAAAGGGAGAGGGATTCTGCCGTGTCCCAGCTGCTCTCCGTGTGCATCTCTTCTTTCCAGTGCCTTGGATTCAAAGCAAAACAGGAGTGGAGAGATCCCAGGGGAATGCTTGGGCCGTTCTATGCCTATGATCAGGGCACACCCGGACCTGCCTCTCAGATTCGGGTTTTGGCTGGATTTCATCACAGCCTCCACAAACCTTCCCCACGCTCCTCTTCAGCTATTCCAGTTCTGAAAGCCTGCCCTAAACTCCAGCCCAAATGGGGGCACATCCTAAAGCAGGGCAGTGGGGTCTCCATACAGCCCCCAGGTTGTTAATGGTGGGACTCCATCACAGGCAATGGAGCAGTTTGCACCAGCCAAGGGTCTCAGCACGACCTGATGAACAATGAACAAGTCAGGCCCGTGCAGAACACCCCGATGCCCACCCAGGATCTCTTCTCGTGTCAGCTCAGTAGAGATCTGTTAAACCCAAGCCAGATGTCACTGGATTCCACACAAACCCCCTCCTGTTCCATGTGGGTGCAGCACGAGTTGGCTGCAGGAGCTGGGAGGAGCGGGGCCTCCATACCAGAAGATAGCAGAGGCCACTGGATCTGGAGCAGGGCCCCTGGCCAGCTTCCCGCTGCTCAGAGCCAAGAGGTCTCCACCCAGGACACTGCGGACTTCCCACCTCTTCCCAAGCGCCGGCAGCTCTGGGCTCTGTGCTGGAGCCCCAGGCAGGGCTGCAGAGGGGAAGGCACGGACCTTGTCCCATCCGCGCTCCCTCTGCCTGCTCCTGCGGACACAGCGGGAGGAGGAGGGTGGAAGCTGCCTGCCTACCCCCAGAGGTGACACTGGGGATGGATGGGGAGGGATTGTGCCCTCCTGGAGCAGCTTGCTGCAAGGCAGGGGGGGTGGCAGGGAGGGAAGGGATGGAGGGAATGAACTGAGTGCATCAGGAGGAAAGAGAGGAGGAACAGGGAAGAGATCCTCCTGCCAGGTGCATTTGCAGTTTATAAACAACAGAAATCATCCTCCCGCTATGGGCTTGGGCAGAGCAGGATAGGAAACCATGCAAGGGTGGGGATGCTGTGCTTAGTACCGGATCCCTGCTACAGGGAGCTCAATCTATAAGGCAGTTTAGCACTGACAGGACATTACAGGCCAGATTCTGTTCTCATTTAACTCCACCACGGCAGCTGGCACCAGAGCTGTGCCATCCAGACACAGAACACCTTGCAGTCACCTTGAGGTGCTGATGTCCCAGTGGTCGGCACTGTACGTGGCTGCAGACACCCCCAACCTGTGCATGACATATAGAAATGCCAGGATTTAAGGAGCAGAGACCTCACAACAAGGAATAATTGCATGGATGCCCTTCTTACATAGGCCACAGTGTTCCCTGTCATCATTTCCTTCACCAGCAATACATTTGGGTTAAATTGGATTGCAGCTTGGCGAGGTTTGTCTTCCAGGAGACACTGAGGTTCCAAGGGGAGCAGCGTTCATTCATCATCCAGCATGAGCCCTATCACATTGCTGCAGTAATTGCTCCTTGTTGAAAACAGAAAGAACCCTTGGAACAAACAACCCCCACCAAACCAGGCCGATGGCTTTAACGTGACTCCTCAGCATCCTCCCCACCTCCAAGGAGGAGCTGCTGCTTGCGCAACACTCGTTCTGCCTCCTTTGCGCTGGGAACATCACACACTCCTCTTTGCACAGGGCCCAGCCTGTCTCCAGGAAGAGCTGTCCCCAGTAGCAACGAGGAGATTCTGCTTTCTCCTCATTTCTATACATTCCTCACTGCCTGCTCTGAACACTGCAATTCCCATTGCTTTGCTGGTTCCCCCCTCCCTGGTGCTCACAGCCAAGGCACCTGCTGCTTCCAGCCCTCACAGTCATTCCCATTCCTGGTTTCCAATCTCTACCTGTTTACCTAATCAGGCTCCATGAAACCTCTTGGCTTCATTCATGCTGATTTACTCAGTTCCACTCTGACAACCCTCACTTCTGCTCTGATGTATCCCTAAAATGTCTCTCTGCTCCCTCTTCCATTGGAGCCAGGCTGCCTTGTCCTTCTAAATGCCTTGCCTGGCTCCTGGCTGTCCTTCAGGTGGAATCATAGAACCCCAGCCTGGTTTGTGTTGGAAGGGACCTTAAAGCTCCTCCAGCTCCAACCCCTGCCACGGACAGGGACTCCTTCCACTGGAGCAGCTTGCTCCAAGCCCCTGTGTCCAACCTGGCCTTGAACACTGCCAGGGATGGGGCAGCCACAGCTTCTCTGGGCACCCTGGGCCAGCGCCTCAGCACCCTCACAGGGAAGAGCTTCTGCCTTATCTCCAATCTAAACTTCCCCTGTTTCAGTTTGAACCCATCACCCCTTGTGCTATCACTCCAGTCCCTGATGCACAGTCCCTCTCCAGCATCCTTGTAGCCCCCCTTCAGACACTGGAAGCTGCTCTGAGGTCTCCACGCAGCTTCTCTTCTCCAGGCTGAACAGCCCCAACTTTCTCAGCCTGTCTCCATACAGGAGGTGCTCCAGCCCCTGAGCATCCTCGTGGCCTCCTCTGGACTTGCTCCAACAGCTCCATGTCCTCCTTATGCTATGAACCGTACCCGGTACAGATACCCACGAGCAGCGGTTAGGAGATGCCCATGCAGCCTCATGCTGGCTGTCATCGCTGGATCAGGCCATTCCTTGCTCTGTGCTCAGGCAGTCTTCACTCCGTGAGTCACCCACGGCTTGTTTCAACACACGCCATCCAAACCCTGAACTGTATCCAGGACAACACGCTTCCAAGCACCCCCCCTGCATCAGTGACTCAGTGGCAGCTGTGAGTACTCACGGATGCTCAGTGGCATCCCAGGAAAAAGAGATGTGGTGGATGCACCATCCCTGGGGACATCCTAGGCCAGGCTGGATGTGGTTCTGAGCAACCTGGTTTAGTTGAGGATGTCCCTGCTCATTGCAGGGGGTTGGACTGGATGAGCTTGGAAGGACCCTTCCAACCCATGGGCCTCACAGGCACTTCCTGAGTGCAGCAGCACCAGGATGCACAGTTCTGTGGGGAGAGAACTTTAATGGTTTTAGGTGCTCCTTCCCTTGGTTCTCCCCAACCCAACTCCTCTCCTGCCATTCTCTATCCCAGATTCTCCCCTCTGCTAACCTTTGGATCTAGATTTTACTCCTCCCAGAAAACCAGTGCTGGTTCTAAATCCCAGCTCTGCACTCATCTGTGCCCCTTCCCTGCTTCCTGAGCAGCCTCCTTCCCTCCTCATTCCCATCTCCTATCTCAGAGCAGGCTGCTTCCTCCTTTTCCCTCCTGCAGCTGGTGTAGCAGCCAGGGATCAGCGACAGGACACTGATTACACCCTGCCCATTGTAACTCACACTTTGCCCTCCACAGGAGGAGGAATTGCCGTGGCACTCTGCTCAGACCATGTGCCAGAGGATGCTCAGTGCCAACAGACTCTTCCCTGCCTTCAGCTGGCAAACTCCAACAGCTCTCCCACTGGTGTTTCAGGTTTGCTGAGGTTTCATAGTGACTGAAGTCACTACATCCACAGAGGTGACAAATCCCACATCTGTGGTACCTGCTTCTCCCAGCAGCAAATCAATAAGGTTTTACCAACCTATAAAAGCCCCATATAACCTGGGACACCCGTTGTGGTGAGGAGATGCTGAAGTGCTTCAGCTGATGGTTGAAAACCCAGAGCAAAAGCAAGTTCAGCTATAGCCTGACACACAGGGCAAGATGCTCCAATATGAGGAGTTCAACACAGCATTTATGATCTACTGGAACAGAGGGTCTGGAAGCCCCAGACAGTGAATCTGTGTCATTTACTGGCACAGCAATGAATCCCACAGACACTCCCCTCTCTTGTAGCTCTGTTTAGGAAATGCTGGGCTATGTCCTAGAATTATGGAATGGTTTGGGTTGGAAAGGACCTTAAGATCATCCAGTTCCAGCCCCCCTGCCTTGGGCAGGGACACCTCACACTAAACCATGGCACCCAAGGCTCTGTCCAACCTGGCCTTGAACACTGCCAGGGATGGAGCATTCACAACCTCCCTGGGCAACCCATTCCAGTGCCTCACCACCCTCTCAGTAAAGAATTTCTTCCTTAGATCCCATCTAAACTTCCCCTGTTTCAGTTTGAACCCGTTACCCCTTGTCCTGTCACTACAGTCCCTGATGAAGGGTCCCTCCCCAGCATCCTTGTAGGCCCCCTTCAGATACTGGAAGCTGCTCTGAGGTCTCCACGCAGCTTCTCTTCTCCAGGCTGAACAGCCCCAACTTTCTCAGCCTGTCTCCATACAGGAGGTGCTCCAGGCCCTGATCATCCTCGTGGCCTCCTCTGGACTTGTTCCAACAAGCTCTTTTGGGCATGTTTCCCCTGCTCAAAGCCAGTCCCCATCATGGCTCTCACATCAAACTGCTCTTCTGCCTCCTCCAGTGATGCTAGAAAGCATTTTCCTTAATCAAAACCAAATGCCCTGCATTCCCCCTCCTGACAAGCACCACTGGACATGGGTTGCTAGGCCTGAACCCCTCTCACTGACATCTCCTAGGAAGAGAACATTTATTTATCTACTGCTGAGATACACGGCTCAGCTGTGCAAACACTGAACACTTCTGAGCAAGCTCATGAACCTGCAACTGATATCCCAGAATGTCGAACGGGGAGGACTGAGTTACTCTGACAGTCATGAGAGAAATAAGTGTAAATGATGTTTAACCCATGCGGGAGACCTTAGAGCAGCTCCAGTGCCTAAAGGGGCTGCAGGAAACCTGGAGAGGGGCTTGGGACAAGGGCCTGTAGGGACAGGCCAAGGGGAATGGCTTGAACCTGCCAGAACAGGGGAGACTGAGCTGAGCTCTTAGGCAGAAGCTCTTCCCTGTGAGGGTGCTGAGGCGCTGGCCCAGGGTGCCCAGAGAAGCTGTGGCTGCCCCATCCCTGGCAGTGTTCAAGGCCAGGTTGGACACAGGGGCTTGGAGCAAGCTGCTCCAGTGGAAGGGGTCCCTGCCCGTGGCAGGGGTTGGAGCTGGAGGAGCTTTAAGGTCCCTTCAACACAAACCAGGCTGGGGTTCTATGGTTCTATTTAAAGCTTTTATTCACAATTTAAAGGTCTCAATGTGTGGCCTCAAGCAATGTGAATGTGCTCTGTGAATCTGGATCTATTTGTGGCTCTCTGTAGCCCTGTGTGTTGCTGTCCTGGAACCCAGAGCCCTGAGATCCTTCCCCTTCCACTTATGTTTAAGCACAACAAATCCCGCAGTCGCAGTCACACACCAGGTACTGAGAAATGGTGAAGAGCCCCCCACACCCGATTCCCTCCATCCCTTTCCTGACCACTTGGAGCCTCCCCAATCCCCCTTATTCCCTCCAGAGTAACCCCAACAATATCCTGCCATCACACAGAGACCCTGCGTTTGCACGTTCTGCTCCTGCACTGACTTCCAGAGGCAGCACCGCAGCAGGACGCAGTCACTCACAGGCTCTGCAGCGTCTTTTGGTGATGAAGTGACCCTTACTCACCACCACTCGTGATGCTGGCCTCTGTGCTGTGATGCTGGTGGGAATATACAGCTCCTCTGGGACTGGAAAAGGCCCAGCCAAGTGCTGAAAATTAATTTGCCTAAAATCAGCAGTAAGCCCAAGTAATCAATTTATCATCTCAGCTTCACAAAGCTTTGCCAACGGTAACATTCCCACTCCTTGCTCGGGAATTTCTGCTCATGAAAACCAACACCCAGCACAGACCTGGGATGTAAGCGGTTAGAGTACTCATACTGCAGCCATGGTGGAAGGGCCTTTGGTGTGCATCAAGGCAGATGTTGCCTTCCTGTAGCACCAGAGGATGTTCCACTGCACACACACGTTTTGCTGTCCTCACTTCAAGAAGGCAAAAGGAGTAGGTAAGATCTGAGAACAGCAAGGCTCTGTGCTCCATGCTCTGAAGATAAGGTTTGCAAGGGTCCCACCTAATTCAAAGTGCGGTGATTTTCAGTTGCCACAGTAAGAACACAGTGCACAGAGATGCGCCTTCAGATCTGTCCCTTTGTTCCTAGTGCCCAGATACCATCCACACCACCATAAAAGAGCTGTGAAGGGGAAGAGCAATGCAGCCACTGAGATGTAAATGAGTGTGCAACCACTGCTGAGCTCCAAGGTCTACTGCTTACCCCCACTGACTTTTATGCTAGTAGAGGGTTTAACAAAGCAGAGGAGGAGCACTCGGTCACTATGGACATGTGCTTCCCCTGCAGATGTGTCTGGTGGCTCACAAGGAAGGATATGGGGTAATTTATGGTGACAAAGTCAAGTGTGCATTGTTGCTCTAAACTCTGCTTGCTGCCCCCAGATCCCATCTCCTTGGCACTCAACGGCTGTGCCTTGCAGATGCCCAAGTGCCCTGAACTCACCTGGCACTGTGGGAAGTCTCAAGGATGGGAACAAGAGGCTTCTTGCAATGCAAACACTCCTTGGGCAAGCAGGGATCCCTGGGAAGTCATTCATGCCAAACTGGACCAACCTCTGCGCGAGCCTGAGCGGCTCCAGTGAAGCCCATGTGAGTCACTCCCGTTCATGCAGGTCTGACTTTGTCCTGGTCTCTTTGCTGTCCCTTGCTCAGGTGCCGCTCTCGCTGCTTGCTCTGAGCAGTGTCAGTGCTGCTGAGCGGCTCTGGCTCACCACTGCCTGCACTCGCCCATGTACCCACAGTGCTGAGCTCCTGCCCTGCCTCCCTGCTGCACCGCATCACAGCGCCTTGTGCTCCTCCCACCTGGCTGAGACGGGGACAAAGATGGACTCATGGAACCCCAGCCTGGTTTGTGTTGGAACGGACCTTAAAGCTCCTCCAGCTCCAACCCCTGCCACGGGCAGGGACCCCTTCCACTGGAGCAGCTTGCTCCAAGCCCCTGTGTCCAACCTGGCCTTGAACACTGCCAGGGATGGGGCAGCCACAGCTTCTCTGGGCACCCTGTGCCAGTGCCTCAGCACCCTCAGCGGGAAGAATTTCTTCCTTAGATCCAATCTAAACTTCCCCTGTTTAAGTTTGAACCCGTTACCCCTTGTCCTGTCACTACAGTCCCTGATGAAGAGTCCATCCCCAGCATCCTTGTAGGCCCCCTTCAGACACTGGAAGCTGCTCTGAGGTCTCCATGCTGTTTCTCTTCTCCAGGTTGAACAGCTCCAGTTTTCTTGTGGGCACAACCTCATCCCAACGCTGCATCACTTACCACCAGTTAAAGACTCTCAAGGACTTGGACAACCATTCTCTTTCAGGCCCAAGAAAGCCACCAGCCCATTTCACTGGTACAAGTCTGTATCACAGATTTCACCCTCTGCTGAATTCACCCCACAATTGCACTCTGACCAATGGGTCCTTCCCAGCAATATTAATCTTAGCTTTGATTGACGTGGCTTCACATCATTCTAACCCATATGAAGCTGCTCAAGAGATCCATTCCATTCACCCAGTGCCCTTTGATCCTGCAGATCTCTGTATGTAATTACACGAGCTGAATGAGCCTCATATCACATCTCCTGGTGCACTTTGCTCAGGTCTTTCTGTCCTTTTTGGTTTGAGGAAGGAGAGTGCAAGTTCTGGAAGCACAGCTCTTTAATGTTAATACCCTACAAGTGCAAGAGTCAGCTCACCTTCGGTTGCTCCTCGTTGCTGATGCATGAGTAAACCACTGCCAGGGGAAGGAGAACACTACAAAACGATGCTTCTAGATGAATAAACAGCCATAAAGGGCCCCAGTGATTTCCTGGGGCACAGAGGCCTTGGCGGTATTTTTGTGCCACTTGCAATCAGCTTAATTCTCCTTGAGTGCTGGAAAACAATGCACAAATAGAGCAGAATTAGAAGAAACAAAGAGAAGTTTACACTGCACCCAAAGCAGCAGCTCAGAGCCTGGAAGAACTCATTCTGCAGCGAGCAAAAGAGGTAAAGAGTCTGATACAATAGAAAACACGGCTGGAAAATGTTCCTCTTACTGCATTTCTGTCTCTGTCTGCCTTTAGAGTTTGACCTCTTCTGTTTGTACCCTGGAACATTCTGGGATGCGCTGACAGCGATGTGACCATGGCAGACTTCAATCATCACAAGGTGGAACAGGCCAAGGGGAATGGCTTGAACCTGCCAGAACAGGGAGACTGAGCTGAGCTCTTAGGCAGAAGCTCTTCCCTGTGAGGGTGCTGAGGCGCTGGCCCAGGGTGCCCAGAGAAGCTGTGGCTGCCCCATCCCTGGCAGTGCTCAAGGCCAGGTTGGACACAGGGGCTTGGAGCAAGCTGCTCCAGTGGAAGGGGTCCCTGCCCGTGGCAGGGGTTGGAGCTGGAGGAGCTTTCAGGTCCCTTCCAACACAAACCAGGCTGGGATTCCATGATACCAGCTGCTGTTATCAGTGCCACAGTGCAGCTCTTTGTTAGCTGAGCTGGTACTGCTTCCAGGTGATTTATTTTCAGTCTGAGGACTTAAGAGGCTCTGGAATGATCCAACTGGAACAAATTGTTACATGAGGTATGTGGTAGCTCCTTCTTGACAACACCTATCAGCTGGGATTCCAGCATCAGGAAGACCACCTTTACCTGTGCCTTTGAGCTACCACTGAACAAGACAGTTCTTGTGTCACCCTAACTCACAGCAGTGATTTACATAGTTCCCTAATGCATAAACCCAAAACCTGTGTCTAAAATTAAGCTTTTGCATTAGCTATGCATGGTGTAGCTCATTCAGAATGCATCGTCTGACACAGAAGTAGGGAAATGTCTTGCTCAATATGCACAAAGTACTGAAGTCAGACACCCAGTCCCTGCACGTCCCTGTTTGAGCAGACACCATGGAACGTGGCGTGGGTAAACCAGCCAGATTTCCCCGTCCTGCCACAGACTGGCCCTGCTGCTGGGTTGTTGTTGGGTTGTGCTTACGAAGCCCTTGGGAAGGCGGAGGAAGGGAGGTCAGTGAAGTGGGCCCCATCCTGCGGTGAACGGGATCTCACGCCACGGGAACAGCCTTTGTACAATGGAACAATCCAGCTGGGACTGCTCCTCCTTTGAAGGTCACACTGAGCAGGAGCACTGGACAGCAGCCAGCTCCCGAGTTCCCACAGCCAGCACGGAACACTCATAGGTGCTAAAGGGTGGATTCCCTGCAATAACCAACTCCCAACCTGTTTCTCCGCAGGCAGCGAGCAGTACTGCGAGGCCGGAGCAGAGCCCTGTGCCACAGCCCTGAAGAGCTCTCCCCATACCCCAACACTTACTGGAAGGCCAGTGTTATCAGTGAGTCCCCATTGGCCAAATCTGACCCCTACATGTTTCCTTTCTGACGGAGCAAGGGGCTGCTCTTCTCTTTCTGAATGTGTTGTCTCATCCAGAGTAAACCCTGCATCGAGTTGTTAGTATATGCTACTTCTAGTCCAGATCATTGCTACAGGTTAAATGTATGATAGAGACTGCAAAACACCCCCGTGACTGCAAAACGTGGTAGTCCTTTACCTGTTTCAGACCCCCACTTCTGCTGGGTTAGACAGACTGCTTACACACGTGTTCCCTAACGTCTGCGAGCGGTGCATGAACCAGCATTACTGGAAGAGAACCAAAGGAGATGATGCCTCGTGCTTAATAGGATTAAACTGTTTCTGAAGCTCAGTTAGCTGACTCACGCTTTTAACCTGCTCCCAAGAAAGCATCAAAGCAATTTGGGGGATATATGGCAAATACCTGCTCTCTTCAGGCTGGATCGTGCAGTGTGGAAAGGTGCAGGTACGTGTATGTGAGGTGTGCACCAAGCAGCAAATGTGGCTTCTCCAAAGGATTTGTTTTGTAGCAGTGATTCAGGCACAGAAAGGAGCTGATTTACAGCTGTGTTTCTTACAGCAACCCTGCAGCCCGAGCCTTCAGAGCACTCAGGAGGCAATGGGGCTGTGCGAACAAACACCGGAGTCTTCATTAGACCTCTATTAAACCCTCTGCACACAACCAAGTGTCCCTCCTCACCATCAGTTCAGCTGTAATTGCTGTGCTCCAGCCTCGGCCACGTCATCCTGGTGCTGCAGACTCACTGACCTGTTACTGACACGAGCTCCTGTAACCTAGGAGATTGAGGAGATGTGAGGCAGCATCTGCGATTGAGCCTTAGAGCAGTCAGAGGCGTTTCCTGGGGATCGGATTCTGGCTCTGTTTAACACTGCACCGCGCAGCAAATGCACTAATTAAAGCCAGCCACTATTGTCATAGAATCAGACAGGTTTGTGCTGGATGGGACCTTAAAGCTCATTCAGCTCCAACCCCTGCCATGGGCAGGGACACCTTCCACTGGAGCAGCTTGCTCCAAGCCCCTGTGTCCAACCTGGCTATTATCATAGTCCCTTTGGTACCTTAAATTCATTATAAGCTTCCAGGGTTCCTGCAAAGTAGGAAAGCATCCTCCTTATGGAGGATGCTCATTAATACTCACCAGCTCCCAGTCACTATGTGGATGGGGAACTCAGAGGTAGGAATCCAGCACAGATACAAGTCCTAGCTGAATGCCTAAAGCCAGATGCCCATCATCCTGTTCCAGCAAATTCCTTCCACTACTGTTGTTAGGGAGAACCAAAGCTTCCAAAACCATTTGTTTCCAATGGTCTGAGAAATCACTCAGCTAAAGAGATACAGGTCATGATGATACAGTCACAGGGTACCTTGCTTTTGCAATGGTAATATGTAATGTTGCTATAAATCAGGTAAAGACACGGAATATTGACCCACTTCAGTGACAGGAATAGCAATTGCTGGACAAAAATGGTTTATAGCTCTGAAAAGCATCCCAAATATGCAAAAAGCATTATAAAATCATTCACTATTAATTATTTAAAGTCAATTCCTTTGCTGTAATTTTGTATAGCTGGAAATATTTGATGCTGAGGCAAAAACGAGCAAGTCTTCAAGTTCACATTAAAACAGACCCGAAGTGGGGGGGTGTAAGCTTATACCCCCTGAATTACTGCAAACCAGCCATCAGCACGCACTGTACCCACGTGCAGCAATGGCACAGGAAGGGGCCTGTGTTTCTATTGCTTAGATTTCCCTGCATGTGGCAGAACTCATCACAGCAATGCAGGAACCCAGCCAGAGGACGAACGGCCATCTGAAGGCAGTGTGGCTGTCTATGTGATGGGACTCCTGAGCACGACACCGAGCAAAGTCAAGCAAAGCCTCATCCCTGACAGCGCTTACATCAGCCGAACGTTTCGGTTAAGGCACCCTTCCCGAGCCAAATGCCTTCAGTTCGAATCAATACCCACTGCTCAGCATGGACAGACAGCTCCTGGGGTTCGGGTGCAGTGTGATCACTCTGCAGAGGGCTGGAGGGAGCTGGCCTGGGCTGCAGATTCAGGAGAGAAAGGAAGGGAACGAGACTCTTATCAAGCAGACATTCAGACACTTGGCAGTGGGATGGATGCTTCTTGAGTTGTTCTGCCCTGTTCCTTTATTACTGTTTTAACTCACATTTGCAGTGAATAAATCATACAATCCCAGAGTGGTTTGGGTTGAAGGGACCTTCAGCCTCCTCCAGTTCCAACCCCTGCCATGGGCAGTGACACCTTCCACTAGAGCAGCTTGCTCTAGGGTCCCATCCAAATGTTTTACTGCTTTAGCTCCAAAGGTTTTACTGTTTTCTCTGTATTATTTTCTGCAGTGTCTACATTGCACATCCCACCTTCAGGGACATTCCACTCTCCACAGAGCTGTTCCCAGGCAATCCCTCCCTGTTCCTAGACTAGACTAACAAGAATGAGTGAGATCAGTGCCAAACCCATGTGCAATAGTCACCTTCCCTGAGCACCAGGCAGCTGCTGAACTGCTCCTTGGAAGCTGCAAATGGCATGTTCTTCTGAGTCATTAGAAATCAAACAAAGATTAATATGTTTTAATTACCCCATTAGTTTGTTCTAATGATCCCATCTCCTCTCAAGCACTGGCAAACAGGTTTCACATTGGAAAGCATCCTTCTTGCAGGACAAGCAGTGAGGGATGGGAGGCAGAGAGAAGACCACACCACAAGTGCACTGAGCTGTGCTATGGAGGGGTTCTAAGGCCACCCATAGAGCTCCCAGTAAATCT
Organism: Psittacula echo; assembly: GCF_963264785.1. Lineage (NCBI taxonomy): Eukaryota > Metazoa > Chordata > Aves > Psittaciformes > Psittacidae > Psittacula > Psittacula echo. The sequence continues at coordinate 121,016,908 of NC_137738.1, forward strand.
CCCTTTTTAGGTTAATTTGAATAAAACCTGTTAATTTGAATAAAAGCTTGGTGGGAATAGTGGCAAGGACACCAGCACTTACTCAACAGGATGGTTTGACCTAAAGGAGCTACAGGAAACCTGGAGAGGGGCTTTGGACAGGGGCCTGTAGGGACAGGACAAGGGGGAATGGCTTCAACCTGACAGAGGGGAGACTGAGGTGAGAGCTTTAAGCTCCCTTCCAACCCAACCCCAAATTCCATGATTTCCTAGAGTAAACTTTACACACTTGGCCCCATAACAGTCATTAGCCCCAGTGTTCAGTGCTTGCTCGCTCACTCCACACCAGTTGTTGCCCACTCTCACCCCTGGTTAGAACCGCAGCGGTTCACAGACATTCTGTGGTTGCACAAACCACTTCCCCTCCCATGTGCAGAGACAGCAGTTGTATTCATAGAAGAGTTCTAGTGGGAACTTGCACGGGTCACAGCTTAATCCCCATTGATCTGTGCCAAAGAAGTGCAGCGACAGGGCTGCGTCCTTTTCCAGAGCCGGCAGTTTTGTCCCATTACTTACTACAACCGGGAAACGAGGCTCCATCCCTTTGTTAGGCTGGAACCACTGACTTTGCAGTTTCATTCACGTGGGACTAGTTGAAAGCCCCAGTCCTCAGAGACAATTAGAATACAAAGTGCCATTACAGGGCCGGATCCAGCTACTGTTAAAGCCTATGGCAGTGCCTTCAACCGCACCCTGTAACTAAAGATTGACTGGAAAAGACTTCATGGTAGCTTACAAGTTATTTTGATTCTAAAGCATTTTCTATTCCTACTAATAGCAGCTGCTTTATTAAACACTCTGACCAGCCACTGCCACAATGCACCCAGATGATGCCACGTGGCCCAGAAACAGAAGGGGTTTACTGTTTAAGCTGGCATGTGAAGTGACAGCACGATGCAATGGTTGAACGCTGCCATCACAGGCTGCTTCTCTGCTCTTCCCAAGTAGCCACACATAGGAGAGAGGTGAAGCTCTACCATTAGATGCAGGTAGCAGCCACCCTTGTAAACATGAAGCACCATGTGAACGTGAAGAGCTGATGAACTAGAAGCAGTTATGTCCTCACTAAGCACCAGTCCGTTCAGTGCATCGCAGCGTTTAGGCTGAGCAGTGACAGGCTCATCCACTGCAGTTACAACTGTTGATGGACTGTAAGAGGCTTCAGAAGTCCACACATATTAAACCTCACAAGTTCTGCTAAATCAGTGCTTAGAGACAATAATACGGCAAATCAGCCACTGCCTTCACAATGCAGAAGTCTTGAACAATGCCACCTTAGAATCATAGAATAGTTGGGTTGGAAAGGACCCTAAGAGCATCGTTCCAACCCTCTGCCATGGGCAGGGACACCTCACACTAAACCATGGCACCCAAGGCTCTGTCCAACCTGGCCTTCAGCTTACCTAGAATGGGGTTTCCTGCACAACTGTGGCATCTCCTCCCATGGGTCTTCTTAAGACTGTTCAACTTGACAGAACTGCCCATCCAGGTCTGCAAAGAGGTTGGAAACTCACATCAGAGTGACAGCAACAACGCGGACACACCGAGTAGCGCAGCTTCTAAAGGAATTCCTCACCACTGAGCTCCTAACAGCATCCACACACATCTGTCTGCCTAAATCCTATCCACTGTCCTGAACCGTAACCTCTAGGGATATAAGAAAACCTACATTCCCTGAGGCTCCTCTTCTAGATTTAAAAGTACTATGGAGAAAACCCATTGACACCTCATTGACAAGAGCTTCTCACTGCTTGGAAAGGAGAAGTGTGTTATGGAGCAGACACCACCAGGGACTGCAAGAAGCCTCAGCCATGAGTTTTACCATGTTGTGCTCGGCTGAATCACCCATAAACTGAGTTCACTGCAAGATTCTGTTGCTTTCCATTCCCCAGGCCAGGGCAGAGAGCTTCCAGTTAGTGCAAGAACTCTTCTATAGCAGGGTTATGGAGAATGCCAGCGCATCCCTTACAATGGAAAATCCTCTCAGGGCTGAAAGGTGAGGCACCTACACATTGTACAGCTACTCTGCTAACAGGATCCACGCCACCAGCAAAAGACAGCACAGTCCAGCCTGTAAAGGCTGAGCAATTCACATCAGAGCTGCAGCAGCTGGGGTTTAGGCTCCTCTCCACACTAAATTTCCCTGCAGAAGATGGTCAGGAGGAGAGGAGGGTGGAAACAACAAGCACAGGCACCAGCTCTCCTTCATCCCGTCGTCTCTTAACGCTGCTCAACACTTAGAGCCTCTATTCTCCAGGCCTGAGCAGGCACACGAGCAGACACAAAGGCAACATGAAAGGCCTGGTAAATCAAAGACCAGACAGTGCAGCAGGGGGAAACCTGGCTGCGGAGCCAGGGCTGCTCCCTTCTGCCCTTGTTTCATCTCCTGAAAACAGCCCAAACTCCACTCACACCCCAGGGCAGAGCAGCGCGGACACTGCCTGAGCCCTCCTGCGAGTGAATTCTCTCACCCCATGGTAGAAACGTTCTTATTTGGGGCAGGGGCATCACCTGCATCTCCTCAGCCTCCGCCGGGGGTGACTGCAGGTGGGGCTGCTGACCTGTAAGAACCTAAGAAATGCTTTTATCCTCTCCCTGTTGCCTTGGAGGCTTTTGCTCAGAGCAATGACCCAGACACACTCGGGGGCAGAGCTTCTAAAGAAGTTCCTCTTGACTGAGCTCCCAGCAACGCATCCAAATGTCACAGGAAGTCAGTGAACACTCCGAAGACCCAAGTGCACGCGCTGGGCAGCAGCACTGGGAGCTTCTGGGGTTGTATCCGCTCCAAAAAGCCCTAAAATGTCAGCTCATTTCAAAGGCTTTTGCCACATTTTCAGTCTCTGGCTCACAAAATCCCTGATGAAAAAGAAGAGGGAGATAAAACCAGCCCCATCTCTTCCACATTGCACTTATAATAGCCCACACATGCCAAAATGGGAAAGAGGAGGCTCAGGAGCCTTCTGGTAGAGCTCTATTACAGAACTCCCCCCTTGCAGCTTCCTTTGGGACTGAAACTTGGTGCCTGGGAACAACCACCCATGAAGACTCCTCCAAGGCTCCAGGAACAGAACAGCTCCCTTGGGATGTGCAAGGACCAAACACCCTCGTTTATGGCCAATTTCCATGTAGTCTCCTGTCAAACCTTGCAGTGTGAGCACCTCGGAGCACTGAACTCCTCTGTTCCATTGGCAAGTGATGGCGACAGATCCTGGGTACCACAGAATAGAGGGGTTGAGCTCATGTTGTGTATATCTGAAGAGGCAAATGGAACAAGAAAGGATGAGAAAGATTTATCCCAGGTTTCTTCCTTCTCTGACGGGAAGGTTCTGTGTGTTTGAAGGTTCTGTGTGTTTTAATGTTCTGTGTGGTTTAATGTTCAATGATGTCTTTGATGGAAGAGTATGGAATGCTTCACAGGTCTGAGTTCAATGGACCTGTGATTTCTCCATGTGTACAAGGACTAATGAAATGCTTCCACTGATGCTCAATGGAAATAAAGTATCACCAATGAAACAATAAACCTGTTAGAAAGACAACCTTAGGCGGCAGAGAAGATAAACACACTTAGATAACAGCTGTTCTTGAGTGCACAGCGGAGAGACACAACCAACAGCCAGTACAGGGACTACGAACTCAGCAGAGCAGCACAGAACAGATGAGATGTCTTCAGAAAGTAGATCTGATAGAGAGGAGAAGTCATCAAAATGATTAAACTCCAGGTAAAGTGGTGTGGGACAGGGCAGGATGGATTTGCACTGGGTATTTACAGCCTGATCAATGTGTGAATTGAAGCACTCCGTATGAAATACACTACATGACATAGAATCACAGAACCCCAGCCTGGTTTGGGTTGAAGGGACCTTAAAGCTCCTCCAGCTCCAACCCCTGCCACGGGCAGGGACACCTTCCACTGGAGCAGCTTGCTCCAAACCCCTGTGTCCAACCTGGCCTTAACATGGAATGCTTTTAGCAAATAGGAATGAGAGCTGGAAACATTCACTCATACAAGCCATGAGCAGCAACGTTACTCAAGGGCAGAAAGCAGTCACTCTAGGAAGGATTTAGGCTGTCTGAGCATTCCCACTGGAGTATGGACACTAATAAAGGCAATTATTAAGTTTAAACTGATTAATAAAATTAATTTAATAAAATTTAATAAAAGGAATTTCTCTCTGAGCTTCCCATGGCACCTGCTGATCTTTGGATCATTCTTGTCCAAGTGACACTGACCCCCCTTTGACTTTACCGAGCACCACCACAATGCCTTGGTACAAGCGAGTAATATTCGTGCCTAATGGTTGTCCTGTGGCAATCATTTATCTGATTTAATTTAGCAGGTTCATGCCCTCTTACCCTGTAACAGACATTCCTTTACTTACAATAACAGTACCAGTACTTCCAATGATATTTGCTCTACATGGAGAACGCAGAATCCATTCATTCATTCAGGTGAGTTGGTGTTGACAGAAGCTCCAAGAAAGCTCAATGGGAGAGAAAAATACATCCTACTTGCACAGGACTGCAGATAAGGCAGTCCAGGATCAAGGTCCAGGTGCTACTGAAGGGTTAACATTAAAGCTGGTTAGTGAAGATGCTCTGGGCATTCACTGGACTGTGAATGAAACCTTTCAGGCTTTAGATGCGATGGTGACATCCTTGGTCTTCCCTAAGGCAAATTTTGGCTTTTAGTTCTTTTAAGGAGTCTTGTCTAAAATTGTACTTTGCAAGACTTAACAGCAAATTCACCCGGTTTTGGGATCTCTGTGTTCTATAAATACCTGATTAAATATAACACTAGGCTTCTGCTGCTTCATGTGAGAGGATCCATCCAGAAAAGGATGCAAGAGTGCCAGGGGTGCAGAGCTGCCTTCCCCTTCTTTAGCTATTAAACTGCTTAAGTAAGTGTCTGGAATATCCTGACTTCCTCACTGTGCTCTCTGTGGCTGCAGGAAGAGCTGAACTTGCAGGGATCATTCAATAGCTTCACTGAGATACTCAGATCTGACAGTGTTGGTTATTTAGCATGTACTGGATGTCCCAAAAGGCTGCAGCTCCTTTCAGGCTCCTTATCCCAACATCTGTGCTGGTGCTTGGGCAGAGTGATTTAGTTCTTGTTGACTTTACCCTCCATCCCACTCCTCACCCTTTGTCCAGTTCTTTCAGGAACCTACAGCTCATTACGGGAAAGGAGAAGTTGCAATGCTCAGGATCAGGAAAATCCCCCAGAATTACAACAGACACGGATCTGATCATCCTGGTGAGACCTAGATCCATGCCCACTTGTTATTAACATGGCAATGAGGGTAGGCACTGAAGAGGTGCAGCAGATAACCTAGTGCAGTGGTACCAGTGGAAGCTGGGTTTGTACAACAGAAAGCTAAATCAGAGCAGTTTCCTACATCTTTCTGTTAACTGAAGTGAAATGAAGCGCTGTGACAGCATGTTGTACAGGATGTGTTTCAGTTTGGTTATAACACAGGATCTAAAGCATTAACTCAATCTCAACTGTCCCTGAAATGTTCAAGGGTTGTGTTCCCATTTTGCTACCAGTCTTTGAGAGAAAGACTTACAAAACATGTACATCCAGGAGGGTGATCCATAGTCAGGAAAACTGTGTCTGCCTTGGGGTAGAAAGGTGACAGCTGGCTTTTCATTACTTTGACAGCAGTGAAGTGCCCGGACGAGCTGTCCCAGCACACAAGAGGGGCCGGTTTGAGTGCTGCAGGTAGGAACTAGCTCTTGTCTGCTTTATGAAAAGCTGCAAGTTACGTTTTTGAGTTCAATTGAGTCTCTCCGACACAAGAACACGGGGGAAGATCTGCTGGGAATATCGGTGACAAGTACAGGGAAGAACACTGGAGAAATAGTCTCAATCAAACTTGTCCTCCAGTCTCCTGAACAAAGCTTTTCTCTCCATGTGGAGGGAAAGCCCCAAGTAACTCAGCTGTTTCCTTGTCCAATGTGCTCCAATACAACTCAAGTCTTGCACAAAAGCATCCGCCTCTCCCTCGGAAGGGCTGGCTCCAGGCTTGATCTCTACTAGCTGCTGCAGAGAGCACTGATGATCTTGGCATTCCTGTGGACTGCAGCAAATTGTCCCTCTTGGCTGTCATTGTTTCCTGCGGAAGCAACAACGGCTCCCATTTATCAGGAGCAGATAGAACATGGCATGAGAAATCACATTTCACACGGCACCATCCGACGGGAGGGGGGAAACAAACCCTGCTTACGTACAACACCCAGCAACCAACAGGGAAAGCAAAGTACAACTGGTTTCAAACATGAAGCACGTTTCCATGTGTCACAGCGCATCCGATGCCTAACCGGCAGCACAGAGTGGTTGCTGACTGGAAATCATTGTCTGGAATGTACAGAAAGAGTCAAGAGGCTGCTGCTGCAGGGAAGGCAGCGAGACTGCACCGCTGGAGAAAGGTTCTGATAAACATGGAGCTTTCTAGAGACACCACAGAACCGTGTGATCCCAGCCTGGTTTGTGCTGGGAGGGACCTTAGAGCTCCTCTAGCTCCAACCCCTGCCACGGGCAGGGACCCCTTCCACTGGAGCAGCTTGCCCCAAGCCCCTGTGTCCAACCTGGCCTTGAACACTGCCAGGGATGGGGCAGCCACAGCTTCTCTGGGCACCCTGGGCCAGCGCCTCAGCACCCTCACAGGGAAGAGCTTCTGCCTTATCTCCAACCTGAACTTCCCCTGTTTCAGTTTGAACCCGTTACCCCTTGTCCTGTCACTACAGTCCCTGGTGAAGAGTCCCTCCCCAGCATCCTTGCAGGCCCCCTTCAGATACTGGAAGCTGCTCTGAGGTCTCCACGCAGCTTCTCTTCTCCAGGCTGAACAGCCCCAGTGTTCTCAGCCTGTCTCCATACAGGAGGTGCTCCAGCCCCTGATCATCCTCGTGGCCTCCTCTGGACTTGCTCCAACAGCTCCATGCCCTTATGTTGCAGACCCCAGCACTGCACACAGTGCTGCAAGTGGGGTCTCACCAGAGCAGAGGGGCAAGATCAAAGCATGGTGCAGCTGTCAGTGCATCAATGAACCATTGTGTTCCCTCCAACAGTTCAATGGTGCCAGCTTGTGTTTGGTGTTATTGATATTAGAACAAGCAAATGCACCAGCCCAACAGCATCTCCAGCTCTCTGCTGCGGTTGCTGGTGGTGGTACCCATGTCTGTATATCTCTCTGTACAGCAGGCTCCCCCCCATCCATCAAAGGCCATTTCACTGTAGGACATAGGGCTCCTCCCCAGCACGGCAGCCAGGAGCCAGCTCAGTATCTGAGCCATGCCTGAACTCATGTCCTCCCGCAGGGACTCTGGGCTATGCCTTGGCCATTCCCGACGTCTGGTTTTGATAAGTGCTTTCCAGAGCCCGCTGTCTCCTAGGAATTCTGCAGGAAGGGACGGGGTGAGGTCATTCAGCTTTGCACCGAGCTTCCTTTCTCTGGCTTTTGGCCGTTCCGCTGAGCATGACCCTGCAGCACGCAGGAATATTTCTGCTCCCTTAGGACCTATCGGCCACTGGCTGGTTTTATCTCTGCACGCATGAGAGTTCCATGTCTCTGGAAGGGGAAACAAGGTTGACATTAACCAGGGGCACACGGGCAGCTCCTCGCCGCAGCTGCGAGCTGAGTTCATTTATTAGCTCAAGTGCTGGCAGAGCTTAAGCTTGTTTCTCAGCCTCTCCACTGGCCGTTGGCCTGGGCCTGAACTGCTGAAGGCAATGGAATAAAGGCCGGTTTGTCAGCCTGCTTTATCCACGGCACGGGGCACGGCGGGAAGGCTTGGAGGGAAGCAACAAGTGGCAGAGAGCGCAGCTCATGGCCGGGTTGGCAGCACTGCGCTGCGGCGCGTGTGTGACTCGCATACGGCTCTTCTCTACGGGACTGCTCCTATCACATTGCATCTCTTGCCTCGAGGGTTGCTATGGATACGCTGCTGAAGTCCCGCTTTTGTAGGCCAGGAGATCTGTGGCTGCATCCCGACTGGTTCTGCTCATCGGAGGCACACACAAGGCTTGGTTTATTTCTTTACATATGGGGGGTTCACCAGCAAAGGTAGCCTGCGCCTCTCCAGACGTGTCTGACAGCCAGATCCTGCGGTTTGGGTCTTCCTGAAGTCTGTCAGAGCCTGGGGATCAGAGCCCTATTTCTGCTACGTTACTGATGTATAAGGAATGCATAACCACGCATACAACCCCTAAGAGATGAGGTGAGTGAAGGGTCTTCGCCCTGGTGCACCAGCCCTTGTTCTAATCCTGCCCATTCCGGCTTTTCCACTCGTGAGGACAGTTGGGTTCAGTGAAGTCACAGCATAAGGAGCCTCTTCAAAAGCCAGATGATTTATGGTTAGGTTATTGTCCATCAGGGCTAGGGGAAGCCTGGGTGCCACAATACACAGGAACACCACATGGAGCACGTACGAGTAACACAGAAGAGCACATCGTTGACATAAACCACCAGCAATTCCAAAGCATCCGACAACAAATCTCCCTATTAAAGAGACAGTCGGAAGCTCCGGGATAAACAGACTCCTCCACCTTCCTGGATGCCATTAATCATACAGGATACACATTGTCTCACCTTTCCTGGGGCGGGTTCATTGGCAGAGTCTCTGGCGCTGGACCAGTGGTGAAAGGTCTGTTCCTGCAGAGTCCCTGGAAGACCTTTGGATGCCCCAGGAGCTGCAAGTGGAACTGAAAGGTATGATATTGTTATGGAGAGCTTCGGCTACGTGATCTGAGGTAGCTGCACAGAACATAACGCAGGGGGTTGTTGAGGGACAGCCCTGCTGAGGGGCTCAGAGCAGGGGATTCACTGGCGTCAGGATGAAGGCAGGGTTTGGAAAAGCATTTCAGCACGACCATATTGAAAGTGCAGGATGGCAAAGGCCAAGATCACTTGCATGAGTGCATGAGTATCCCTTACAGAGCTGCTTCTTGTTTTCCCAGGGACATTTTACCCCTTCACATTGCTCATCCCCTCTGCAGGACAGCTTAGAGACTGCACCATCAATGATTCAGTACCGGGTACCACTGCAGCTTTCCCAGCAGTCTTCCAGGCAATTTTCCATCCATTAACACAACACAATTGCCCTCTAACTGAGCACCGATAGTTTTCACTGTTAATATTTAATGAAGCACAGACTGAACCGGGCACAGGAGGAAGCAAACAAATGCCAGGCACAACCTGAGCTCCCCGAAAAGACCAGCAATTCTGAAACCTCAGCTTCAGAGGTGGCATAAGAGCAGATCCACTGGTGGGCAAGTGCTCAGAGCTTTCTGAGCAGCAGGGATGCACGGAGTTCTTCACTGGTTGGACTTGATGATCCTAAAGGTCTTTTCCAACCTGGCTGATTCTATGATTCAATGATTCCATAAGTGGGTCAGGCTGTCTCATTAATCACTGCTGGCATATAGGCCACTGCACTTCCCTTTGCACAGGGGGGACACTAAGTACTTACAGTCACTGGGACGCTTCGGGAAACCCTGAAGGTGGGAGCAGAGCTGGAATAGAATTAATGCATCGCTGGCATCCCTAGGACACAACCAACAGCATGTGAACACATTTATTGATCCGACCCCTCTGCTCTGCCCTGGTGAGACCCCACTTGCAGCACTGTGTGCAGTGCTGGGGGCCCCAGCATAAGGAGGACATGGAACTGTTGGAGCAAGGCCAGAGGAGGCCATGGAGATGCTCAGGGGCTGGAGCAACTCCTGTAAGGAGCCAGGCTGAGAACACTGGGGCTGTTCAGCCTGGAGAAGAGAAGGCTCCTGAAGGGGAGACCTTAGAGCAGCTCCAGTGCCTAAAGGGGCTGCAGGAAACCTGGAGAGGGGCTTGGGACAAGGGCCTGTAGGGACAGGCCAAGGGGAATGGCTTTAACCTGCCAGAACAGGGGAGACTGAGATGAGCTCTTAGGCAGAAGCTCTTCCCTGTGAGAGTGCTGAGGCGCTGGCCCAGGGTGCCCAGAGAAGCTGTGGCTGCCCCATCCCTGGCAGTGTTCAAGGCCAGGTTGGACACAGGGGCTTGGAGCAAGCTGCTCCAGTGGAAGGTGTCCCTGCCCGTGGCAGGGGTTGGAGCTGGAGGAGCTTTAAGGTCCCTTCCAACCCAAATCATTCTATGTTGCTATGCCATTGCTGGACCAAGACCTGTTTCTCTTGAAAGATGCTATTCTTGTTGAAAAAAATACACGTCAGTAACGACATTCCATTAGTATGTGAGATGCAGCTATTATTAACTAGGCAACTAAATAATTGTTGGCTTCAAAAGAGCTCCTTGTCTCAAAAACCACATAAAGAAGCAGTAACTGGCCCCCATCAGGCTCTGCTGCTGCAGCCGGGCTGCTCCTAGCAACTGAACCTGCTAATTTAAGGCCATTTATTTTGGAAGCATGCACCATCCTACAGAAATAGTGGCCCATGGGCCCCATATAGCAGCAAAGGCCAGATCAGGGCCTTAAGTCAGAGTGCGATAACCTATGAAATCCTTTGTTAGAGCACCAGCAGAGGAAACCAGATACACCACTGAGGAGAGAGGGAAGCAGAGGTCAAGAGCACAAGGTGCTCAAGGGCAGCAGAGCTGAGAGCCTGTGCTTGGCTGCCAGGAGAGAATGAGTACCCAGGCCATGGAGGGACACTGTCCTTTCACAGACTGGTCACGTCAATGAGGTTAATGAACAGGGAGCAGCTTGCATTGAGAAATACACTGAAGACTTCGTATGCTGACGTGGTTCATCAGTCCTACCATGATGCTGAAGACACAGCAGATCTACATTCAAGTGCAGCACCAGCAGCTTTGGGCCCATCATCTTCTACTCCACAGTCCCAGAGCAAGCCTGGGCAATGCCATGCAGAAGCTGACACCTTGGTTTCACTGCCTGCAGGAAGGGGACAAGCAGCACTCACAGTCTGGAAGTGCAGAAGGGCTGCTGGAGTTACACACAGACAGAGCTGTAGCTGCTCAGAGCCCTGCAGGCTCGCAGCATGCCTGGAGCCAGCTCCAACCTGTGCAGGAATGATACACAGTTAGTTAGCATCCACACACCTTTACTTGTATAGGGAAGGAAGTGCTTATTTTGGTAGAATTTTAAGTTCCCCATTTGATTCCTGATGACAAATCTCTACATGCAGTTGAGGAAGACCTTATAAGTGCATAATAAAATCAGATGGAAATCCTAGTTCCTCATCTTCATGCTGTAACAGAGGTAAGAAACACATCCATACCAAGCAGGCCAGTAATCTGTGTGCACAATAATTGCTATCAACTCCATACAGTTGCATGGAGAACGTGGAAACTCCATAGAGTTGCATGGAGAACATGGAAACTCCATAGAGTTGCTGCATGGAAAACACAATTCTTGAGAGACCAGGTAGGATCCAAACTGCTCTAAAGCACACGTGAATAATGCCAGTGTGGGATTCTGAGTGTGCGTGTGGCTTGCAGTGAGGATTCTCCCTCGGTATCTGAACACCTGCACACATCAAAGCTGTTTCCTTACTAAATCTCTCTCAGAGTAAGCTTTGTCAGCTTCTGAATCCATTAGCTCCCCTCATACATTAGTTTTGCAAATTACTCTTCTATAAAAAGACATCAGTTCCCTTCTCTCAATGGCATTTTAGGCATCAGGAATCTATTCATAATCTATTATGTAAATATTCCAGTAGAGCGCTCTAATAACTTAATCCAATAAATAACTGAAATAAGCCCATGACTGAAATGAAGAAACCCAAATTTGGCTCTGCTTTGCTTCCACAATGCTGCAATTCATCTGAGGGGGAAACATGCTCCTTGTCTTCAGCATCCTGACACGTCACTGCTCACAGCTACAAGTCCTGCATGATGAGCATGGTAAGGGTGGTCAACACACGTCCCCAGCAGCATCACTGCAGGCACTTTGTAGAGTTCAAATGCTCATAGAGCCTTTTCCCTCCACTTGATGTGTGTGTGGAAGAGCGAGTTAACGCGTTCATCACCCTCAGCTGCAGGAATCAGCATTGCTGAAGTCATTTCAATGGTCTGCCCACCCTGCCTCACAGTTGCAAAGGTTTTTTGGCTGCAGAATTCAAACCTTGACAGCTGCTCACGATGCAGGGAGTAAAAGGATGCATTTTTAGAGCTCCTCACTGAGATTACCCAAAGGGACCGGCCTGGCTGTGACACAGAAGGAAATCTGTGTTTGTCAAATGGGGTCGCACACACAGCACCCACTGCAGGTCCTGTACTGCTGCAGCAGATGCTTCAGGAAGGATGCAGTGATCCCTCATTGGCTGCATCACAGCCAGGCAGCTTTGCTCTGGTGTTGGGGGTCCAGGGAACTGAGGACATGCAGAAGGTCCGAAATAAGTTAAAAAACCCCCTTTTCCAGCAAAACAGCCTCTTCCAGTTCAAAATGCCCTTGAACTTACCACCTCCCTGGGGTATGTACCTGTGCTTGGTGCAGAAGTTACTAGAGCATTGGCATGGAGGAATCTCATTGCTGAAGTCTGTAAGTTGTATTAATCCATTTGTGCAGCAATATGCACATAGTCTGACACTTTCAAACCCCCAAACAACATTTGGGGTTGGTAGGTGCAGGGCAGGTCTCAAAAGCTGTTCAAAGAACCCGAGTTCCAGCTCAGCAACTTAAATCTAGACCTAGCTGTTAAAATACCTCTGTGTTAAGGAGAAGAGGAATCCTTACAAGCCTCAGCAGGCAGCAGCCCATGCAGCTCAGTTAGCACATAAACCAGCCCCAGCTATTGTTTTATTGGATTCCTCGGGGGGGGCTCTGAGCAGGAAGGAATTTTTATGCATATATGCATACACAAAAGGGCTCTTTTTCATGTCTGTAAAGTCAAAACACGCTGGAACCATAAATTACATCCTGGATAAGCACTCGGAGTTTGTATCCTTAAAAGGAATTCAGCCTAAAGTTAGCACCCCACTTCCAAGGTATAATCTTCCATCACTGTTAGATGCTGCTGCCTGATCGCAGCCAGACAACTGGCTCAGCACCAGCATCCCAAACGTGCCAACATATGGAAACAATTGCTTTCCTTTTGATTGGGAATGACATATTCTGGGTGTGTGCACAACATCCCCCATCCATCATCCAAAATGCTTCATTATTTGGACTTCTTATCCAATAGCAGATCCCCAGAGCCTTGTGTGAAGGGTAGGAGAGACGCCTGCATACCCCAGAAAGCAGAAGAACCTCTGCACAGCCTGAGCCATGCTGCGACTGAGCGAGCTCCATTCCTCCTCTGTACGGGGCTGTGTTTCATTCACCAGCACTGATGTTGCTCAAGCTCGATGCAAAAGTAGCTACACCTTGATGTTATACGTGCATAGCAACGCTGTGCTGGCTGCTCATCACCCCGGGGACACCAGAAGCTCTGCACATCAGCAAGAGAGAAGAGAGGGGAAAGGTTTCATAGCAAACATTTGACCATAGATTACATGCTCTGACACCAGCAGCAGCCGATCTGTCTCAGTGAAGTCCAATGGCAGAAGGCCCTCAACACAAGGGAAGAATCAAGAGGATTATTGTGAAACCCACGTGGCTGATCTGCAGACAAAGATTGGGAAGGCAAATTCCTGCTGAGGGTGCAAGGCAAGGCTGGGTCCGACAGCGTTCTGGGCTCATACAGCAAAGGGAAGAGGAGGAAAACAAAGGCAAGGAACTGCCTACAGAACTGCTGGTGTGAGAGAGAAGATGGGAGAGGTCTGGGGTTTAGAATCAGCCAATACTCATGGTGGTGCTTTGGGAGTTCCTCTAGGCAGGGACTTGTGCATCCCAGGACGAGGCCCACCCACTGACAAGGAATCTGTAGCTCAGGGGATGGGAACAGATGGTTTTCCATTGCCTTTAATAAAGCCAGAGGTTCATGGGGGTGTTTGATGTCTACCAGTGGTGGGCCTATTTCATGTTAATGTAACTCCTGAAGCTGGTTCTTATCACAGCGTCAGCTGGGTTGGAAAAGACCTTTAAGATCATCAAATCCAACCATTCCCCCTGTGGGAGATCTTCAATGGATCATAGAAAGAGAGAGACTCCACATGGAGCACAAGGAGGCAGGAGCACATCCAGCAGTAACATACAGCAGGCAGAAACCATCCTTTTTGGCAAGAGGAAGGTTATGATGATGATTAAGCTTCTCTATGGGAAATCAGGAGAAACAGATTCAATTCCCACCTGTGTGGCAACAACAAGCATGTGTCTCTCAAAGGCACATTGTCACATGTACGGAGGCACTTGAGGATGCAGACAAGTGCCAGGTAGGATTTACGGACACATCCATGCAGGGTAGATGTTCATCAGCAGCTGTCTGTGTCCTTTGGGTCCCATATCTGCACAACAAAGATTACAGATGTCATCTATTCAGATCACAGCCAAATGCTACCTTCAGTCCAATTTCCATGTACGTGGAAGAGAGGAGTGAGCTCATAGCTAAGGATGGGACTCAGCCCCAAGCAGAATAGGAAAAAGGATTTGCTGCCTGACAAAAATAGGCCGAGTGCCCTGTCACATCTGACAAATGCCTCCAATGGCACCGCATGGATTCGTGCTGCTGCTATTAAAATAGACTCTATTTCCACTGAATAGACGGATTCCTTCTCACAGGTAGGTTGATGGCTACTTGCTCCAGTGAAAATGGGTCTCAACATCAGCGGGTATCAGGGAGCTAACCCTCGGAGTGTCTTGAGAGTTCGTTCCTAATGCATCCCCTCACTGCCATATGTCCATGAGCTCTTCCAGGCTGGATCCTGCGGGCCACAGAGCTCCTCATCCACATGTACTCCGAAGTGATGCTCAGATGAAAAGAGAGAAGAATAATCCATTCATTTAGAGCACAGCCTGCCGAATCAGGCTCTTCCTTCCTAGGAGCAGGGGGAGATGCTCTGCCTGCCTTTGGATGCTTGCAAGCACATACAATAAAATTGGGTAATACACAGCCATAAAGCCAATGGCCATTGCTGCAGACAAGGACGCAGGCAGCAGCTCTGCCGCACTGCTAAGTAGTAGCTAATTTGTGTTCCCTTATAGCCTGCATTTACCTCCTGTAAACAGCAGGGCCACATTAACAAATCACACTGTCGCTGGGAGCATAAACTGGGGGCAGCTGAGGAGGAACCAGCCCAAACGCAGCCTGCCCGGAGGAGCAGACCACGAGGAACCAGAAGTGGGCAACTGCAGCTCCCAGCACGCGCTGCTCTGGTGCAGGAGTAGGGCTCGCTGCTGTGGCCTTGGCTGGCTGCTGGGTGAGGACCACACAAAGAACACTTTCATTTCTTGGCATGGGGGAGCATTGCTGAGATGCCAAAGGCGGCGGCGAAGGCAGGGCAGTGATGGAACAGAACGGCTGGATGATAAGATGTAATTGGTATGAACATTCCCATAGACCTCTCATTGTATCTGCCCAGGAGGACCAGACGTTCAGCTGAGGCAGGCATTGCTCAACTGTGGCCGAGGGGACAAAGGGCACGAGGGTGCCCTTTACTCGCTCTCGGTGCCGGCGGTGCTCAGCAGTCAGGTCTCAGGGTTCAATTTAGGGCAGATTGTGTTGATTGTGCCATGGTCCTGTGGCCCCAGCCTGCTGGCACAGCAGCTGAAGGTCACCCCTTGCCCCTGCCATGCCCTCGCACTGTCAGGGAGTGGAGATATATGGGAGCTACTGCAGCAAACCTGTGCTGCACCATGCCATGGAGAGCAGGGCTGCTCAGGCTCCTTCCCACCAACAGAGCACAGACCAGGACCCAACCATTAACTGTGGAAATACTGCGACTTTCAGTTGATTTTTCCATCATAAAGCTGATTATCTTCACTTTCTCAATGGGAAAATGTGCTTGGATAAGCCACTTGGAACCTCATAGAATGGTGGCTATCGCACAGTTTGGCTGACATCACTGGAAGCTTTCCTCATGTCTCCCATCTGAGGATCCAGACTGTACTAAACAGGGAGTGCAGCAGTCTCCAGGGATACAAACAGTCTATTTAAGGGCTTCTACAAGGCCAAACCCCACTGATCCAAGCCATGGAGCAACGACCAGGGTCTTCTTAGGACCAGTGAACTGGTGTTACCAAGGGAAGGGCTTGCATTTCAGAGCATTCTCCTTCATTGGGCATGGATGGATGATGTTACAGGCTGCTTCCATCTGCCTTGACACATGGCCAGCATCAAACAGGCAGGAGAGCCAAGATCTTTCCTAGAAGAGCCTGGAAGGTTTCTGCCACAGGGGTGCATAGTATTGGTGTCCAGCCCATGTTTAGGTCACCAACCGGGGCAACAAGACACATGGAAGAGCATCACAGGCTTCAGGATCCTTCAGGTAAACACCACCACAACACTCAAGGTCCAAATGTCACCGGTCGTCTCTGCAACAGCTCCAAGTTCTGCACAGAAAGAATGAGAAAACTGATAGCAATTCCCCAGTTGTTCCTTTCACCCTTGTCCCCGGGGTGTCCTGGCTCCAAATGTGGCTTTGCATTTCCTCTACACAAGCCCAGCGATCCACAGTAGATCTTAAAACACTGCTTTGTAACTCTCTTAGATTTGCAGATTCAATGCAAAATGGTCTCCATTAAGGAGCCTACAGCAGTTCAGTTTAACAACAGCCACTTGATCTCTTAGCATCAAGTGCGACTGTACAGATTACAGCCCGTATGAGTTACCCAGCCTCTGACCTTCACTCCTAGGTGCTAACAGTGGACAGAGACCCCTGAGGAGTCAAGAGAACCCATTTACTGAAAGGTTTGTGCCCACCTGTATCACAACATGCTTTTAATGTGTTCTCCTCCACTATCAGAGGGAAAGAGCCAAGGGCTGCCATTCCCTTTCCTCTTCCACCTTGGAGAACAGGAAGCCAGCACATGATAGCTCCTGCTGCAATGGGAAAAGCCCTGTTTCCTTAGAGAGCCATCGTCCTCCCTTTGCTGCCTGAGATGCTGGGAGCTCCAAAACCTACCCACAGTCAGCATCACCTTTGCTTCTGGCTTTGTGGTGTCTTGCAGAATGAATCTGCTTCATCAATTACTAAACAGAAAGAGCCCTAAGCAAGCAGCTCCTCCTCTCCTTAAAGCAGGGCAGACAAGAAGCTGTCCCTCTGCTCAAGGAAACATCTCCCCTTCTTCCTCTCTCTTTTAATTACTGTAATTGCCGAGGGTTTGGGGAGGGATTTTAGCAGGGTTTAATCTCTTCCCTATTCCCTTCACATCTCTGATCGCTCTGAAATTGCCAACCGGGGAACCCCTCTCTCCAGACTGGGAAATCTAAGCTTCCTTTTAGCCCACATTCTGAGCATCTCAGCATGTCAGAGTGTAAGCATTATAGTATAACTAGTTTAATACTCATTTCAGGTGCATCAGGCTCTGGTAGCTGAACCCAAGACATTGGGTTCTTAAACAGAGCACAATGTGTTGTGTTTCAAGGTGGTTTCTGCCTTTAGTCATCCATGAGACCATATCGTTTAGAGGAAGACAACGCAGCTCACGCGTTACCCCCTGGTATTCCAGAGTGCTGCCGCAGGCTTGCCCCTGCGCTCGGCACAGCCCCTGGGGACAGGGCAGGCTCTTCTGGCCCTGCTGGCACAGGCAGGGATGCTGTTGGCTGAGCCACCGGCTGCCTCGATAAATACCCAGCTCAGAAATGCAGAACCGCAGCTGCTCCCCGGCCGATTCTGCTTACAGAGAAGCGATGGCAATCACAGCAGCAGGGTTTGACTCCTGCTTACAGAGAAGCGATGGCAATCACAGCAGCAGGGTTTGACTCCTGCTTACAGAGAAGCGATGGCAATCACAGCAGCAGGGTTTGACTCGCTGGTAACGCAGGGCCACCAGGCACATAAAGGGACATTTAACCAGCACCGTGCCTGCAGCCAGGCAGCTCTCCTGCTAGGTATGCTTTTAGATGAGTCCTGCTCCTCACTTAAGTCTGATTTTATGGAAGGCTTAGATCCCAAATCCCCCCCTTGCAGTGAATGCCAGCCATTATGTTGATAAAGCACAGGCAAGGGGAAGAGCCTGTATGAGCAGCTCTTGCAAATTGGTCTAGGCTTGCTCTCCTTAATTTGCTTTAGCAATGGCTGGCAATCACAGAGACCCAGCCTGGTTTGGGTTGAACGGGACCTTAAAGCTCCTCCAGCTCCAACCCCTGCCACAGGCAGGGACCCCTTCCACTGGAGCAGCTTGCTCCAAGCCCCTGTGTCCAACCTGGCCTTGAGCACTGCCAGGGATGGGGCAGCCACAGCTTCTCTGGGCACCCTGTGCCAGCGCCTCAGCACCCTCACAGGGAAGAGCTTCTGCCTTATCTCCAGCCTGAACTCCGCCTGTTTCAGTTTGAACCCATCACCCCTTGTCCTATCCCTACAGTCCCTGATGAAGAGTCCCTCTCCAGCATCCTTGCAGGCCCCCTTCAGACACTGGAAGCTGCCCTGAGGTCTCCACGCAGCTTCTCTTCTCCAGGCTGAACAGCCCCAATGTTCTCAGCCTGGCTCCACAGAGGACTTGCTCCAGCCCCTGATCATCCTCGTGGCCCCTTCCAGACAGCAGCTCCACGTCCTGTTCATCCTGCCTTGAGCCCTGGTGAGACAGCACTGGGGTGTTCTGTGCTGCCAGGTGCAGTGCAGCGGCTCCAAGGCAGCGCTCAGGTAGGACCTTGCCATCAGCTGAAGCCGACACTGCCAACAACTGTCCCCTGGCAGCAGAATTCAGTCGAGCTCTCCCAGAGCAGTATCCGGTATCTATGCATTAAAGCAGCTGGAGGAAGGCTCTTACAATCCTATAGCCTCCAGATACGTGCTTTAAATACAAGCATTTCCTCACGGGCTAACTCTAACAGGTTTGGGGCTTACACCCCAGAGAACAGCTGTTCCTAACACAGAGCTATTTGAAGGATGTGCTATCCATAGGAAGCATTCAGGTTTTACAGCTGTTTGCTCAGGGTGGTGGATGGTCACCTCAAGTTAACAGGTACTGTTCTCAGGTGACAAAAACCACATCTGCAGGCAGATGCCCTCATAAATTGCATGCATTGAAAAGTTTAAGTCATTTACTACTGAATACAGCCAAAACCTACAAATACCACTCCTGAATCTGCTGGCAGACAGCAGCAATCTGACAGCGACCGCAGCACAATCCGGTCAGGTAACGTTACCTTACGCTGGATAAAACCTCAGGAGGGCTCTCACCTCTTCCACACGAAGGCTGCTGCTGACTGAGCTCAGGTGGCAAAGCCAGCCCTCAGCCTGGTTTGTGAAGCTCAGTCCTTTGGGTGCTCTGTAACTGAGTGGAGCAGAACAGCACACGTGGGACTCCTCAGCTGGCCACCCGTGGTGCCTTAAACCAGAAGGAAGGAGATGAAGTTACAGAGAGAGAGCTGAACTCAGAGCTGTTGCTATTACAGCACTGCTAAAGTGGCCCCTCAGAACACCGTCACCTACAACAAGCCCTGCCACTGCTGCTGAGCCCATTCTGACACCTAATACCAGCCTTCCGAGCAGTTACATGAAGTCCCAGACTCATTTTGAATCTTAACTATGAGTTGCTCTGAGGTTGGTGGTCTCATACAGATGTTTACAAGTCTTTTACTATGAGTATTTCATACCATATAGCAACTATAACATGAAAAAAGGAAGCACAAAGTGCTCCTACCTGGTTTGTTCTTGATGTCTTTTGCCCCCCTATAGTCTGTTGGCTCATTTAGCAGCCTTCCATTAGCACTAATTTACCTTGCATAACGTGGTTGGGGATTACTGTGCCACTGGTGAGCAGTGTTTAGTTGGGAGAGAGCTAAAGTCCTTGTTGACAATTCCTGCGCAGAGGCAGCACTGAATGTATTGGGCTGAAAGCCAAAAGCAGGCAAGGAAGACGTTTTTACACCAACACCCATGCTCTACTCATTGATATGATACTCATTAAATATGCTTCCAGCAAGCGAAAGGTACTGCTGAAGAAGTCAGGAGGCTCTAGATGAGGATATTCACTGCTCTGAAAGCAGCACAAGGTTTCAGTGCAATTCTTCAGCTATAATTTGGGTTGAATTCTCAGCAAATGCCAAGAATCAGATTCTCATTCACACAAATGATGTTCCAAGCAGCCCTGAGTCATACCAGGGGAAGGAAGGTCAGGTTGGCCCAACAGCTGCCGTCAAAGTGTTAATTCCTTGGTTCTCCTAAATGAAGAGCACGACTCATTCACATGGACCATTTGATCCTGAAGGCACCAAACGGATTCAGACTCCTGGCCGGGACTGCCTGCTCCTGAGATGTTTAAACGCTGTTCAGTGCTTTAGTCCTGATTTAACTCTGTGATGGTTTGATCATGACTTTGCTGACGGCCTGTTTCAAAGGTTTCCACTGTTCTCATCGGCTCCTTGGACACTGGTTAGCTGAAGGCTCCCCCACCTCATCGAATACAGCCCTTTCCAACGCTAACCATTCCATGAGTTTATCTTGGTGACTGTTCCCAGAATCCCTCCATCACCTCTCTGTGATCCCTCCCAGATATTCTCCTCTTCATCTCCTACTCCTTTTCTTTGTGCCACCCGTAAGGACACCTCTGATCACACCAATGACACCTTAATAACATGCAGTTACCATTGCCTTTCCCATCCTTCCTATCATTTGATCCAAGGCTGCTTTTCAACAGAAACCAATTAGAAGCCATTAAGTACTTAAAGTTACAAAAGGAAATAGTTCTCTATTGCAAAACAGTCACCCAGCTCGCTCAGTCACTTCAAGGGTGAACTGTACTTTTATTACAGTGATAAACAGAGTAGAACTGATACTGGAATACACAGTTAATGGTTAAAAAGAGAAATGCTCTCCACTGAAACCAAACTCTCTTTTCTGATAAGACAGGAGAAGCCTTATGTGTGCTGTAACTTGAAGTCACAGACAGCAAATCAACTTCACTTATAACGCATCAGTTCAATTCAGCTGATGAAGAGCCGATACAAACCCATGCTGTGAAGTGTCCAACAGCACACATGCAGGTCCTGGCCAGCCTTCCTGCTGCGCCTGCAGGACTGTCCCTTGGGCTGGCTCTGTGTCACCCAGCACGCAAACACACCTCGAAGTCTCAGCCAGCTCTCAGAGAAGTAATTTCACCATGGACTTGGATGGAAGAGGAGGATCAGCTCCTTGAGAAGCTTCTGCTCTGATTTTATTCTACATCCCAGTTCGACTTAGAAATAAACATCTTTCATGAACAGGTTATATGGGACTGGACAAAGACCACAGCTTTTCATTTGGTGACCTTCTGACACAAACCAACCTGCTCTGCAAGCCAACTCTGCCATACAATCCCTTTCATGTATTCACTAACTCTTAGTAATAATTCAGGTTTTGCCCATTGCTCCTAGTCTTGGTGTGACAAAGCCTCGCTGCTCAGGAAGTCAAAATCCACCCTATTTTCAGAGTGATCCATTTCGTGGGCCAATGGAGCCCCATCGTCCTTACTCAAGTATTACCCTTTAGCTAAAGCTGGTTATTCTTCCTGCTGTGACCCTGAGCGCTGCCCCATCACATCAGCAGAAATAGCAATGACTTCCTCTGATGCTTTTCTTTCTTTTTTGAATGGGTTTATAAAAAGACAGGTTCTCCTGTCCCAAATATGGACAACTCCTATCCCAAATTTGGCTCTGTCCTATGATTATCAGACTCACCCCCAACTGAGCCTGCTCCAGTTTAATTGCTTGAACATCTTGTACATTCCCAACTGTCAGACTGCAGGCAGTGCAACATCAACACCTCTATCTGTGCTGGGAAGACCCCATCCAGTGCTCCATAGGAGTGGGTATTGCTATTAGCACATTCAGCTCTTTCTGTTCATCATCCTGACACTCTCTCCAAATTAAGTCTCTTAAATAATCACATTTTCACTTCTTCCCACTGTTAATATTGACCATAGACAGGCACATGTGTGTGCATGAGTCCAGTGAGACTGAATCCCGGCAACAGAAACATTGAGGGGCTGGAGCAGGGCCAGGGAAGGGCAGTGGAGCTGGTGCAGGGCCTGGAGCACAGTGTGATGGGGAAGGGCTGAGGGACCTGGGGGGTTCAGTCTGGAGAAGAGAAGGCTCAGGGGGGACCTGATCGCTCCCTACAAGTGCCTGAGAGGAGGATGGAGCCAGGAGGGGCTGGGCTCTGCTCCCAAGGAACAAGGGATGGGACAAGAGGAACCGGCCTCAAGCTGCACCAGGGCAGGTTTAGATGGAGCTGAGGAACAATTCCTGCCCCAGAGGGTGCTCAGGCATTGGAACAGGCTGCCCAGGGCAGGGCTGCAGGCACCGTCCCTGCAAGGGTTCACACCCCGTGGAGACGAGGCCTCAGTGCCATGGGTTAGTGGTGGCCTTGGCAGGGCTGGGGTAAGGGTTGGACTGGATGAGCTTAAAGGGCTTTTCCAGCCTCGTTGATGCTGTGACTGTGACGAGCTGCGCAGTTACCTGCCACACGCTCACTGTCTCTGTCCATCAGGTTTTTATCCACCTTCCAATCTCGAACCAAGGCCCATCTTTTTCCAGTTTCACTTGTACATCTCATGTTACACTGGAACTACTGCACCAGTCGCTTGTAAATCACTTGATTTGCACTGGCACGTTGTTCCCATCTAGAAAATCAGATACATTAACAAAACCATTAGAAAACCCATGTAAACTGCTCTTCTTTTTCCATTTGTTCTGGAGTCCTAAATGAAGTAATAATGAAATCTTGTCACTGGGTGGAATTAGCTCACAAAGTGAGAAATCTGTTTTAGAGGTGGACTTCAAGACAAACGAGCTTTTTACTGGAATTCAGACAGTTTCACATCAGGAATTCTGCACTTCTGTTACAGGCACAAAGCTTTTCTCTTGTGCATGTGTTTGAGGGTCAGCCCTTGGATGCTCAGCATCCAGCAACAATTTCTACATCATCCCTGTTTCTCAGGCTGCTAAACCTCACATATTCCAGCTTCTGCACATCTTGCATGCATCCATCTGATCCGATAGGGATCGGACGGATGTGTGATGTGTATTCAAGGATGTGAATTCACACCCTTGTGATCTTACTCCTGGCAGCGTTTTTAGCTTTTCCTCCTTGTTTTGTTCATCTGCAGTTTAACTGGGGGCTGGATGGGGCTGAGCAGGAAGTTTGGAACAGAGCTATGTAAAAACAGGAGGTAATAGAGCAGTTACTGCGTTACCTTCACCGGGAAAGAAGAGGCCCTGGAAGAAGCTGCCCTTGTGGTTTGCAGTCACTTCTTGTCCACTGCTCTGCCTCTGCCCTCATCACTCCTGGACCCACACAGACACACAAGTCTCCACAGAGGTTTGTGGCAGGAGGAAACGGTGCCGTAACGGTGCCCATGCACTTCCAGAGACCACCGAGTGGAAGCTTCTCCCTGGATGCAGTTCCTGGATGTGCGATTGGACCCTGAGGTCCTGCTCACAGGCTGGAGAACGCAGCCGTGCTTCGCTGACCCCCTTGTGCGCCATAGGAAATCAGTGGGATTCGGCGATGACGTCTGCGGAGGGCAGGGATAATGAACTGGAAAAGCCTGGCCCACAATCTCTTGTCAGACGTTTCTGCTGTTCAACCTGATCCTCATCTCCCTGCTGCTACAGAGGAGTTTTAGCATGAAGTGATCTCATTCTGCCGCATGACCACAGGAGAAGGCAAAAGAGACAAACACCTTTATGGCAACCCTGAGCCCTCAGGGCTATCGCTTACATTCTCCCTGTCCAGGATCCTTCACTGGGCCCATGTTGGAAAGCCCGGACACAAGAGAATCTCCAGAGGATCCAGGGTTCGCCTGTGGACACCACTTGCCAGATTTGGGGTTTAACAGGCCCCAGTTTCCATCACCAAGTTAAATCCCCTCCCCAAATACCACCGTTAGAAGTGGTGGGCAAGACCTCAGATGGCCAAAACAGAGCTAATTCTGCAAGATCCAGACTGCCTTGAAGTCAGTAAAATTCATCTACTCTGTAGCCTTGGGTACCTTCAACTACACTTAGCGTAGTGCAGTAAAACACTGCAAAAGGAGGAATTCCTGTACTTTCAAGCAGAGATTTTCCTAGCCAAAGTTCCCCAAAGTAGTTTCGATCGGTGTGAAGCAATTAGTGCTGTTAGCGTTGCCATTCCTGCCAGAAGAGGTGAAACCTGTGGTACTTAGAACAACACTCAAAAAGTCTTATGAAAACCTCATTTGTGGAAGAAAGGAGGGAGGAAGGAGCTTAGCCTTTAATCCTGTAATAAGGGACTCGCTAATGAAACAGAAATGCCTTTAGAAGGCTTTCCCAGGAATACCTTGCTTCGGAAAATTCATTTGTATAATGTCCCCATCTTTAGGACTTGGAAACTCTGTGTATCCAGTGAGTGAGTGACCAAATAACCAACCAGACCAAAAACAGAGGGAAAGAGGTGCCCCATGCCTGGCAGTGTTCAAGGCCAGGTTGGACACAGGGGCTTGGAGCAAGCTGCTCCAGTGGAAGGGGTCCCTGCCCGTGGCAGGGGTTGGAGCTGGAGGAGCTTTAAGGTCCCTTCCAACACAAACCAGGCTGGGATTCTATTAAGTAGCTGGTTTGATAGAGGAAGCCCCTTTGATAAAGTGATCTGCACATTGGAAGTCACCCTGCTCAGAACTCAGGGCCTCTCCAACAAGGAGGGGCAGCCCTGAGCTGGGGAGCCCTCAGGCTCTCCCCACAGTGACATTGCACTGCTTCACTGCAGACCTACGCCAAGGCACTGGGAAATCTCAGCAGTTCAGTTTGCTCCTGTGGGCTTGAAGCTGGGACCCTGCCCTGGGACTTTCCACTTAAAGCAATGGAGCACTCAGCAGGGGCTTCCTGCTTGGCTGGGAGGAAGCAGTTGAACAGTGAAGGCTGCTGCGACTGCAGAGAGGGAAGGAACACATAGAGGTGAATGGCCTTGATGGATTCTGTTTCTTTCAGAAGCTAGGGATGGAACCTAGGATAACACCCATTGCTTGATCTTACATAGCTGAGCTGTTTGACCTCACCACCTTCAGTTTCTCATGTTGGTTACCTGCAATGTGACTGTAAGGAAGTCAGTGAGGTTCCTTCCAGCACCTCCATCACCTTCAGGTTGATTTGACACTTCTCAAGTAGGATTTGTGTGCTCACAGCCTTGGAGAAGCAACCTATAAAGAGTATTTGTTCTGTAATTAAAGTGTACATCAAAAGATGCCCTGCCACTGATTCAGCTCTGAGCAGAAATGAGTTAAAAAGGAAGAATATGAACTCCAGTGCAACGTTTCTACAGCCAGACCCAGGTAAGTGTGGCATCAACCATGACACACACACCCCCAGTTTAGAATGATAGAATCATAGAATAGTCAGGGTTGGAAAGGACCTTAAGATCATCCAGTTCCAACCCCTGCCATGGGCAGGGACACCTCACACTAAACCATGGCACCCAAGGCTCTGTCCAACCTGGCCTTGAACACCACCAAGGATGGAGCATTCACAACCTCCCTGGGCAACCCATTCCAGTGCCTCACCACCCTCACAGTAAAGAATTTCTTCCTTAGATCCAATCTAAACTTCCCCTGTTTCAGTTTGAACCCGTTACCCCTTGTCCTGTCACTACAGTCCCTGATGAAGAGTCCATCCCCAGCATCCTTGTAGCCCCCTTCAGATACTGGAAGCTGCTCTGAGGTCTCCACGCAGCCTTCTCTTCTCCAGGCTGAACAGCCCCAACTTTCTCAGCCTGTCTCCATACAGGAGGTGCTCCAGCCCCTGATCGTCCTCGTGGCCTCCTCTGGCCTTGTTCCAACAGTTCCATGTCCTTTTTATGTTGAGGACACCAGAACTGCACACAATGCTCCAAGTGAGGTCTCACGAGAGCAGAGTAGAGGGGCAGGATCACCTCCTTGGACCTGCTGCTCACGCTCCTCTTGATGCAGCCCAGGATACGGTTGCTTTCTGGGCTGCGAGCGCACACTGCAGCCGGCTCATGTTCATTTTCTCATGGACCAACACCCCCAAGTCCTTCTCTGCAGGGCTGCTCTGAATCTCTTCTCTGCCCAACCTGTAGCTGTGCCTGGGATTGCTCCAACCCAGGTGTAGGCCCTTGCACTTGGCATGGTTAAACTTCATCAGGTTGGCATCAGCCCACCTCACAAGCGTGTCGAGGTCCCTCTGGATGGCATCCCTTCCCTCCGGCGTATCAACCGAACCACACAGCTTGGTGTCATCGGCAAACTTGCTGAGGGCGCACTCAATCCCCCTGTCCATGTCACCGACAAAGATGTTGAACAAGACCGGTCCCAACACCGATCCCTGAGGGACACCACTCGTTACCGGTCTCCAGCCGGACATCGAGCCATTGACCACAACTCTTTGCGTGCGGCATTACCCTTTTGGAGGTTACTCCCCTTGAGACTGGATAACTGAAGTCCCAGCTTCCTTCAGAACCCTCATTTAGTCCTGAGAAATAACTGATCTGAAAGGAGGGGGCAATAGGGATAAATTGAAGGGAAAAGTGGGATCTCAGCTTCAGTAACAGCTCACCCGCAGAGCCCTGGTTACCTCACTATGGACAAGGCCCTGGGTTTGGTTTTTCCTGTGCATTTTTTCCCCACAACCACACGTTAAATATAAGCACATATAAGGGGTACGTGAGGGCTTGGGGTTTAAACTTACAGCCAGAAAACGGCCCTGAACGTGTCCCTGGAGCCACTCACCTGCTGATGGGTGGATGCAAGGCTCCTGGTGACAGAACTGTTCCCCATGCAGAACCACAGCGTAACGCTCGTGCCAACGCGAGCGGGAGCCCTGCGGAAGCCGGCCCTGCAGGGAGGGAGCTGCGTCCTCTGTCTCCATCACGAGGGACAGACACAGGAACCCTCTGAGCGTGGTATCTGGTGGAAGCATTCGGTCACCCGGGGCTCCCGAAGGGAAGGCAGCGCAGCAGTGAGGTGGCACAAGGCGCTTCCGATGTCTGCTGTAAGCCAATTGCCTCTGAAAGGATTGCAGGGTGGTTTCAGAGGGGGATTTAGCGGGGGCTTCAGAGGTGGGGAGGGAGGGATAACTGAGTTTAAGGGTGCTAATAACACTGTTTACTGTAAAGGGGAGTCGAAATGAGATTGCTTGATGTCATTGTGTTTTCTTGGATTAAACTTACTTAACTCTGACCTTAAGCTGCCTGGTTAGCTCCGAGACCCAGCGGCCCTCATCCTGTGCATACATGGCTTGACTTTTCGAACATGAAAATGGTCCCCATAATGAAAGAGCAGAGCAAGCGGAACAGATGGAAGCCCAATCGATGCCTATAGGAAACACAAGTCAGAACCTCAGTGGAAAAGCTTTCAGATTGAAGGAAACCAGTTCAGACCAACGACAGCTTCCCTCCTTTTGGCTGGCTGTAAAGCTGCCTCCTTCATTTGGAGCTTTGGTTAGTGAAGACTTCTGCAATCTGCCATTATAATTTACCCCTATTTGGATGTATTCTTCAAAGCCTCCCCCTGCAAGAGCACAGGAGGGGGATTGGATACACTGACCCAAAAGCTCCTTTCCCCTCATGTTGTCTGTAAGAATCATGCAGACAGAGCCTGTATTAAACAGACCTGGGTGGAGAAGGGGTTTTGAGCAAAGAGTACATTGGGATTGCTGAGCGCGGCCCCAGCTCTACCTCTGCCTTGTGTGTTTATTGGGCCACACAGGCACTTTCTCCTTTCTGCATGCCTGGGTAACGCAATCCCCAGTGGTGTTACGGTGTCAGGAAGCATCATCCCCGGTACCCAACGGAGTGTGGCTGTTACTGCTGAGAGAGACTGTAACTACAGCCCCAACAGGAGCCTAAGCCATTAGTGATCACTATCAGCTGAACCAGAAGAGCTGGAGGAGAGGAATGAGGAAGAAGAGGGGAAATAGAAGGCTGTTCTGGATTAGCACTACACAGGGAGCTGTGTCAATGGTGAAAGCCTGACATAAAGCGGAAAGGCAAATCCCAGAGGAAAGGTACAAAGGGTTATGGGAGTCAGGAGCTGTAAAACTCCAGCTGACCTCAGACCCCAGGGACCTAAGAAGGACTGCGGAGAAGGGAGTGCCTTGGAATTAGCTGTTAGGATATGACAGCTCAGATCTGAAACAACAAAGGGCTGGAAAAAACGGAATGGAAGCAGCTTGGTGTGGAACAGCCAGTGGAAAATCCTTACACATCACACAGCGGCTGCTGTGGAGGTGCGAGTCAGCAACAGATTTCAAAGGGCATCCAGAACTGCTTAAGGTGCTTCCATTTTCAAAGCAGCTCCACGTGAACCATTGGGTTGCCAATATCATCCATCGAACACCTAAATCCTGCGGGAAGGGGAACGGTAACTAAGAAACAGAGACCTGAAATCCCGTCTTGGAGTAAGAACAAACAGCTCAGTCACAGGCAGATGGATGGCAGCTCCATGCTCAAAACGTGAACAAGGGGTGGTTGAGGAAAACTAAGTGAGTGTGAAGCGTGGAGCACGGCACTGGAAGGAGTTCTCATTGAGACAAGCATTATAGGTAACACTTGTGAGTACAGAAGCATAACCAAGCAGCCCAGGACCATTGAGCAGCAGGTACCACGTGTGCTAATGCAGACAAAATACACTGCTGCTACGGGTGGCAGTGCCAGGAAAGAGGTGAAGATGCCTTTAACTGGTTTTCTATCAGCAGGGAGATTTCTTTCTCTGAGAACTTGTTTCAATTGCCTTAGTTTAGTGGTTGCTTCAGGTTACTTCGGGTCCTTCTCTCAAGTGTTTTTCCCATAGCTGCAGCTCTTTGATTTGTGGTTATTCCGTTTGCTCTCCGGATTCAAGCATCCTTTTAAAATTCAGAGGGCACTTTCCCTTGCTGCTCCTATTAGAAGCATCAGGGGTTTGATACTGAATAATATTAAGCTGGCATCTCTTCTCTTTCAGGGAATACAAGCATCTAAGGCTCATTCTGCCTCCTGTATTGCAGTAGCCGTAGAGAGAAAAAAGCATTTCTCCTCTTGTGCTCTGCAGTGACAGCAGCCATGGTAATACCTGATTGCCAGGGCTCCTCAGAACCGGGAATGCAGCAGCATGCTCAGGCAAACGGCCCTGCTTCTGCAAACTGCTGCCTTTGGACCACTCCAAAGCCTTACCCTAGGGCCTTACTACAAAGCAGAATAACATAGGCAGGCCTTTCCCCTAGGACTGAACACGAGCTGGATTTCTACAGTGATTTGCTCCAAGGCTGTTTGGAGCACATGAAATGATGTTAATTATCACAGCCATGTCACACCCACCACAGCTTTTAGTGTCTCCATCCCCCCCAGGCAGCTTTTAGAACACAAGTCCCATGGCTTTCAGAGAAAAGGGAAGAGGACATTAAAAAACCATCACATCTTTCCCCTGCGGTTTCATTCCCTGGATTTCAGGAATGCTGTCCACAAAGTCTAAAGGCAAGCAGTGAGTGAGCACTGCTACCCAGAGGTAACAGCTGCTGCTCAGCAGAGCTGCCACATAGGAAGCCACTTTGCTACTGGGCTTTATGCTTTCCCTGTCTCACTAGTTTCTTGCTGTCAGGGTAAAAGGATGGTATGCGCATGACAGAGGGGCTGGTTGGGCTGCGAGGAGGGAAAGTGCATCACCTAGAAACAGAAGGTGATGGGGTTTCTGTCTACAGCAGAGTTCTTCCCATTCTCTTTAGCCCACCGCTGTCTCTGAGCGGCAGCGCTGAAGTGATGAGCGGGTTTGCATCAGACACTGAAATAGCCCTTGGTGTGCAGCTGTACCACAAAGAGATTCAAAGCAGTCACTGCAACCCACCCTGCACATGCATATAAACCCCTTTGCTCATTTGTTTCAGTATGAGACAGTGTAAGAAGCAAAACGAGCACTTTTTCATTAGGATCTGCCCTTTTTGCTGGGCTGTGAACCAGTGAGCACTTCTCATAAGCACAACTGTCAGCTCAGCATCTTCAGAGCCGTTCAGTTCATTCAGAGCATACCTTGACTGAACCCAGGATGTCAGAAGCTGTGGCTGATCATTTCTGCCTCTTCTGGTTCTTTCCTTCCCCAGGTATGATGGGATTTGCACTGCAGGGCAGCTCAGGAGTGCAGCATTTCCTGCCACCCAGAGTGAGTGCCATGGCTATATCAGAACACAACTATTGTTTCATACATGGTGATTTCTACATGTAATTGTGTAGTGCAGAGCTGTAACACTCTGCTCACCAGTATTAGCCCCATAAAACTCAACTATTACTTACTGCACAGAGCACAGACTGGACACATAAACAGAAGCTGGAAGTGCACCCATGTTCTCCTGGTTATTTACATGGAGATGATGCATCGCCAACACATCTTGCATGTACAGTGACACCCTTCTACATCCATTAAACACAAATATACAATGGCTTGCTCAAGTTCCTGCATATGGAGGTATCATGCTCCATTTCTAACCTGCACCTGGGTGCCGAGCAAGCTTCACAACCCCAAGTTTAAGTGTTGCAGGGGTGTAAAGATTCATTTTTACAGCTGAAATGACATCGAAACCAAACTGTTCCCCTCTCGGTGCCTTAGTTTCCACACAACTGGCAAATCACACTTCCTACCCTTGATAAAGCAATTCCGTGACTGGAAGTTGAAAGGCACTAAGTATTCACTAAGTATTCTTACCCATCTGGGCAGGAAAGCTTTGGGAAGGTATTTATCACAACGCACTGGGTGCTCATCTGGATCCAGCAACCTTGGAGAGCCAAGAGGCTAGAGGAATGGAGAATGCATGTCTCAGTTTGAAAGCTGTCAGCTTCAGGCTTGGGTAAGTGCCATGATACCACTGCAAGACCAAGGGTAGAAAACGGGTCCTTCATCAGAAGTGCTGATTTTCACAGTTCTGGGTACATGAAACAGTAGAATATAAGAATTCAATGGGTTTAATGGTCTTTGGTTCAGACCAAAGCGTTACAAGCGTTAGAATCGTATCTTAGAACTAAGAGAAACCACAATCTCTGTGCCTACAACTCAGTTTAAAACAATAGACATAGCTTCTTCCTTCTCACAGGCACATTAGTGACTGCTAGATTATACTGTCTGCATAATGAATTTCAGCAATCAGCATTACGGTATTCAGGCTATGGCTTAACTGTGATAAATGGTGCCTAAACCCTATTCATCTTGGTATATCACTCATTCTCTGGTGCACACGTTACTATTTAGTCATCATTTTGTTTTCAGGGTGTCAGCAAGCTTGGATAACTGAGCAGCTTCTCCCCTCTGAGTTACAGAGAGGGTCATTAGATAGTTTTAACTTGGTCTGCACATTTTTTGTCTGCCTATTTCCTGACTGCAGACACGGTGAGTTCTGATAAGGGATGTTACTGCTGCAGCTCCTCTCTCAGCTGGAGATACACAGCACAATTCATGGGTGTTTTCCTATCCGGTGCTTTCTCCTCGCGGGTAGACTGAACTGCTCAGCAGTGCACCAGTTGCACAGCTCAGCAGTACCTGCCATAGGAATTGTACAAGGTTAGTTGTTTTGAACAGGGGGAAAATACAAATTATCAGCAACAGTTACACAAGACTGCACCTCCAATGCCCCCGTCTGTGATCTGCCCAGAGCACCAAGATGCTGCCACCCAAACAGATGATTCTCTTCACAGCTGATCTACTATTTTGATCTCTTCAAATGCTTCAGACATCCTGAGCTGTTCAATAGAACCCAGCCTGGTTTGGGTTGAAGGGACCTTAAAGCTCCTCCAGCTCCAACCCCTGCCATGGGCAGGGACCCCTTCCACTGGAGCAGCTTGCTCCAAGCCCCTGTGTCCAACCTGGCCTTGAACACTGCCAGGGATGGGGCAGCCACAGCTTCTCTGGGCACCCTGGGCCAGCGCCTCAGCACCCTCACAGGGAAGAGCTTCTGCCTAAGAGCTCATCTCAGTCTCCCCTCTTCTGGCAGGTTCAAGCCATTCCCCTTGGCCTGTCCCTACAGGCCCTTGTCCAAAGCCCCTCTCCAGGTCTCCTGGAGCCCATTTAGGTGCTGGAAAAGATCTTGCTCCTCAATGCCTTCTCAAGCTCAAGAACACCTTCAAGACAGGACCTCTTCTGCTGAGACCCTCTCCCCCACCTATCCCTTTTCTGCTCATGCTGCTCACCAACAACCAGTTTCCAGTGGCACCACTGACTGCAGCTCAAAACAAACAACTCCAAGTAAATGCCTCCACATTGAGCTTTTCAAAGCCCAGTTCCTGCAGCCTTCCTGCTCTGTTCACCAACCCCTATGCCTCAGCTGGAGCTCTGTTGTTACTATTGTTCATGCTTCACAGGGTTGTACGTACCCACTTATCTCCACTCCCACTTTTTGCAGAACAGCTCTGTGACTACAAATGGGTAATTACTCATTCCTGGGGATAGTGCAGGATCTGGCTTGTTTTCAAGTGAGGAGCTTCAAGCAAGGAACTTCAGGCTTTTATAGTGCTCCTGAAGTCACAGTTCCTGTAAGTAGGGAAAACCAGCGCCAGCACCAAGAGACTTTGTGTCTTTATCTTATCTGCCACTTCTCAAGCACTGCCCCATTCATAATGCATTTCCTTGCTTGGTTGTGCTCCCCCAGTTGCATGACCAATTACTGTTCTCACTTGAGTCCATGGCAGCATTCCAATGGAACAGAAGTTACTGCTTCCGAGCACAGGACTTGTGTTTCTCTGTTGTTTATTTTGTTATCTCCTTGCCAAACACAAGTGAATGCCAAGTTACCTTCCTGCTAATGGAGAAGCAGGGACTCTGGTGTACCTCTGCTTCAGCCTGGTTTCTGGGTGCTCCGCACGTCAGATCTGGAAAAGAACTGGTCTCAAAAAGCCTCAGACAAGTCCCTTTTTGTCTGCACTAGACACCAGCGTGCAGCTCCGATGGACAGAATTCACTTCTCGACTCTCATAAAGATGACACCTTAACTATTCTATGATTCTATGTCTGTGAATCCAAAATATGGCTCAAAGCCCACTGTCCGTGTGCAGGAACAGCTCCGGTGCAGGAGGAAATGTTACCAGCCTTTCCCATTTC
Organism: Psittacula echo; assembly: GCF_963264785.1. Lineage (NCBI taxonomy): Eukaryota > Metazoa > Chordata > Aves > Psittaciformes > Psittacidae > Psittacula > Psittacula echo. The sequence goes on from NC_137738.1 coordinate 121,049,938, forward strand.
TAGAGCAGAGGAATCACAATGTTAGGTAACACCAAGAAGCCACTTGCATGGCTATAAAAGAGCCCACAGGGTCTTTTCAAACAAGGTCTCTTTGGTGATATTGGACCCAACTCCTCCTCCTCCTCTATTAATGCTGTTTAGAGTGCAAGTGATACAGAGACAATGGCAGTTCACAACTGATTTATGAAGGGACTCATCACAAAAGTTGTCAATGTATTTATAGTGTACCTATGTATATTAACTACTGTAGTAAGTTAAGTGTTACACTGTTAGTGTAAGACCACCTAATTGTGCCATACAACTAGTAGCCTCACAGTTACTTAAATTACTCTTGAATGTGACTAGTAAACCCTTTTCAATCCATTTCTGCAGCCTTTTTAAGCAAAACTGGGGCTGCTCCTCCTCTGATCCTCCACCTCAGTATTTCTTATGCACTTAAGCCAGTCCTACTATCAAAGGAATTGAGGCAAGCAGAGTTATTTTACCTCTCTGCAATGTGGTTTAGGTTTGATGCAGAAATAGCTTCCAACTTTTAATACCAGTACAGGTACCCACCACACACTGCGAGGAGCCTTGAAGAAAGAACACTGCTACAGAAACCCCAATTTACAGTCTTACTCTTGTATTTAATATATAAATTAACTAATATATATATTAACACACATATACTGATGTGTGCCCTCATCATCTTCAGTTACAGTGCTCCCTTCCTTTCAGTAGGCAGTAGTGTGGAGCTATGCATTAATCAGTAAGCTCTCTTGCCTAATCCAGTTCATTCTGTCTAGTAAGAGGATTCCAGCAGCAAACATGCACAGTTTTCTAAGAAGAAAGCAAGCCAGGAAAGGGAGCTCCTGAGGATGTCAAGGAAACAAAAAGTGACAGATTGGTGTCACAAGAGAAAGCATGGCAGGAGCAACCACCTTGCTTTTCTCCGTGTGAAGGCTCAAGAACAAGCCACTATAGCAGAACGTCCCTATTCTGTGTTACAATATTGTAAGTGTTGGGAGTAAACAGCATTAATACAAGATTACATCCTTCCTGATGAGGCAGGATGCTCTCATTCTGTTCACTGCTTAGGGAACATTTGCTTCTTCAATTCTTTAACAAAACACAAAACAATCCATACCCTTTTGAAATGTATGGGCATTTAGGAGTTCAGCTTCAAGTTTAATTAACACAGAATCATGGAATGGTTTGGGTTGGAAAAGACCTTAAAGCTCATTCAATTCCAATCCCCTGCCATGGGCAGGGACACCTTCCACTGGAGCAGCTTGCTCCAAGCCCCTGTGTCCAACCTGGCCTTGAACACTGCCAGGGATGGGGCAGCCACAGCTTCTCTGGGCACCCTGGGCCAGCGCCTCAGCACCCTCACAGGGAAGAGCTTCTGCCTTATCTCCAACCTGAACTTCCCCTGTTTCAGTTTGAACCCATCGCCCCTTGTCCTGTCACTACAGTCCCTGATGAAGAGTCCCTCTCCAGCATCCTTGTAGGCCCTCAGTTTAATGGTGGAGACTTCCTTAAACAATGGTAGCACACAAGTCAGGCACGACGCTTTCCTTCGGGAAGGTCGGCATTGCCCAGTATTCACGAATGACTTGGAAATAGTGGAAATGCAGCAAGAACAGAGCTGGCCTGGATCAATCGTTCTTGCTGCATTGCATTTAAGTCAAAATGAAGTTAAAGGATACCTACAGTTACAATGGAGTGATATCAGTACGTAATAGAAAAAGAAGAAGGTGTTAACTTAGTTCTGATGTCTCATCAGCCAGCTGTTCTTGTCTCTTTTATTCTACCTTACCATTGGAATTCTTTGGCTCCTCAAAATCAGTGATGTTTTCCATAAATCTGGACACAGCTCTGATGTTCTGCACACTCTGTATTTCCACAAATTGGACAATTTTGGACTCCTAACACATTAACAGAATCTGAGGATTAAAGGAGAAGATGAATGCATGGAGCTCAATACAATACTGCATTAGTTGCAGCAACACAGCAACATGTGACTTGCAGCATGGAACAATACTTCCAAGCAACCAAATTCTACACAGGGCTCCAATCTCACCCTAATGTGAAGGCGTCTTGCCCAGACCCACCTCATCCCTCTGCCAGGCCTTCATCCAGCTTCAGAACCCCTGAAGTCACTGGCACACGGGCCAGCCTCACCAGGAAGCTGGCAGATGGAAGTTACCACTATCTCCTGCCATGCCACAGGCTCCCCTTTAAGCCTTGACCTGCCTGGGCCACAGGACTGCATCCTGCCTCCATCTGAAGCATCTTTCAGACACAGAACAGAAGCTACTTTGAGCAGTCCTCGAATCTCTGCCTTGGAAAAAGTCACCCAAGTTACATAAAGCAATGCGGGATCCGTTTGCTCCGAATGGCCTTTTCAGGAGAGCAACAATGACACTCTGTCTTCCAGCCTATTTCTTTCTACACCATCTCATGGAAGCCACTTACAAACCTCAATCTATTCTCTTTCCTGCAGCCAGAATGTCTTCATTTTGTGTGCAGCACATCCCTGAGGAGATGCAGGATCATTTCCTTATTCCTGATGTTCACCCAGGCAAGGGACCTCCAAGTCTGTATCTACCCACAAGCCAGGCAGGTGCCACTTAGTGCAAGTCAAACCTTTCCCTGTGCATAAGCAGTAAAGGATCCTAACTGTACTGCAGGCATTCGCATGAATAAAACACGTTCTGCAGCAACAGTTAAGAACAGATACGATGCATTAAAGTTTGATTTCAATGCAACGTGAAAAGAAGCTAAACCAGCTGTAAAGGCATTTCCCCAGGGCCATGCAGCAGGAAGCCAGCAGCACTCAGGAAGTCAAGTAGTAATTCCTCGCCTTGGTAACAGATGAGCTTTGGCCTTGGTAACCCCTAAATTCACAGGGACATAGACTATTTTTATATGTTATATATTATTATTACCCTTATGGCCACCTTGGGCCTCCACTTCAGCTAGAATGAGGAAGTGCAATGGAAGAAAGCCTTTTGCCCCTTGGAACTCCATTCACTGCAGAAAGCTCTACCCCTGGGTATACTCCAGGAATACAACTGGCTATAAGACTTCCCAGAAACTTGAAGATATGGAATATGATGTTTATTCCCTTTTCCTCTTCCTCTGAAAACCCTGGCCAGGGTTTCTGGGAACACTGACATATCTGTAATACTTATTTGCTCAGCAAATTCTTAACTTCTCTAAGCATGAAAAGCATAGTATGTGCAATTTACCTAGCACTGTTAGATAACCCTGAAATACATTATGGCACAACACAAAGTACATGTATTACAGTTCTGAACGTCAGAAACACTCAGAGCTGAACTCACTGCAGAAATTGTATGCAATTTTTGCCTCTTGTCACATCACTGATGTGAGGGAAGTGGAGGTTGAAAAGGGAAAACATGAGTATTGCTGACTAACAAACAAAGAGAGAAAGGTGAATAGATGTATTCCAGAACCAACCTTTCCATCAGACGGGCTCAAAACAGGCACAAAAGCAGGAGCTGAGCGTTATGGCACAGACACAGAAAAAATAAATCCTCTTGTGACAGCCTCAGCAAGAGATTTCTTCATCTTTCAGCTCTCTCAAAGGTCTCTACCTGCACATTTTCCCTCTCCAAAAGCGAGCACTTGAAATAGCTGCTTCCCCCTCCTCAGGCCCTGTGTTTCTAGTGGAGTCCTTGTGAGCATCCAGCTCCACCCACGCCAACCATCAAAGCAGCAGCTTCATCTTTGTCTCCAATTCCTGTGTCTCAAGTGTTCCATTTGCTTTCCTCCTTCCTCTACTGTTGTTGCTCAAAATATGAACAAAGCAGGTTGGCTGGAAATGCCTCAGAGGGGGCATCTCTTGCCAGGTAGCTTCGAGCAAAATGTGAAGTACTTCTGTTGGGCAGGATACAGTTTTCAGAGAGGATGGAACAGCTATTGAGCTATTGCTGCACTTGAACTTTGCTATTTCCCATTTAACAAGAGTTATTGACAATGACTTCAACAAAGGATGCTGTGTACAGTCACAGAAGTCAAGTGCATTTGAACTACAACAATTCATAACTCCTGCAAAATCTGGGAAGGAAATTTTACTGCTTAGTGCACGAAGGCCCAATGAAAATAAACTAAATCATCAGCAGAAATACCTTTTAGTGCACAGCTCAAAGTGCAATGCTCAAGCTATGAAATGTCCTTTCCTGAAATGAAAAGCATGAACCACAAATCGATGATGTTGCTTAAATTAACACTTTAAATTGCTTAAATTGACACTTCCTACCCTTAGAAGAGGTACAGAGTAGTCAGGGGAAATACCAGCTTATGCATCCTCACGAAGGATGCCTTAGAGGATACAATGCAGGCAGACAACAGCGGGCTCCGTTGGGAGCTGGGAGACAACTTGAGGCCATGACCACCGCAGTAGTATTATGCTCTATGTACTACATACTTGTCAGTGTGCAGCACACTGTGCTTTATGTACTACACACCTCTCAGAGGGACTTACAGCGTGAGCCTCCATCACAGCATGATCACACCAATCGTGATCAACTGAGAGTACAGACAGATCATGCAGCTGCCTGCCTGGGTACCAGAGATCTAACCAAAGTCCCCCAGAACATACTAATCCTGACACAGAAGTACTTTAGAAGTGAGGGAATAGCTCAGCTCCTCCCGACAGGCTCTCTGGTGCCTGTGAAAAGAGCACTACATATGAGAATCACATCCAATACTGCAAACACTTATCCAGTATTTATTGCAAGCACTCAAATTGCTCAGGACCTTTTATGTACTTGACATGATGTATGTGGGTACATCACGTCAAATCAGGTTCCAACATACGTTAACTAAGGAGCAAACACACATCCATAAGGAAAATAACTGAAGTCTTCCATTTTAGTAAGAACATCAACAAAGCAAAAAGCTTAAAGCATCCTTTATGGTCAGTATGGATGTAAGCTGTAGGTAGATAGGAAATAAGGGGTGAGACCATACATTCACCATTGTGTTTCATGACTTATCTGAATTACTATTACTAGAATTACTTTTACTGAATTACTAGAGAATTTTAAACCAGAACTGGTCAAATAATCTTAGTCTGAGTCTGAATAAACATATATTTATTTTATATTATCATTATATCTTAACTCCTTATCACAAATAACATGGTCTACAACACAGAGCTACATTAGATCTCTCAGTGTTCCAGGCTCTGCAGTTAAGGATGGTTAGAGAGATTACAAACAAGAGAACATAACTTCATTATTTTGCATCTAAAATATGAATCACAGTGTAAAGATTAGGTGCCATATGGTTATACATAACAAGTCTCATTGTGCACGAGTAATCACTGACACTTTAAAGCATTCATCTAGCTTTCAAGATGTAATAAATTAGATATTGGCATTTCAGATACTAGATATTAACATTCATGGTGTTATATGGTCTAATACAGCAACTAAGAATTCTTACTCCATGTGAACAGGGACCATTTCTATTTCTCTCTAGTATGGAGAGCATCCAAATGCTCCCGTGACATGTTATGGAGGCACAGAGAATATCATGCAGCAGAAACATCTCAGTTTCGTGCTCAGTAACGGTTTCTATTAGTATCTAGTGCTAAATCCTGAGAAGTCAAGCTTGGAAATCTCCTTTTCGTTGGAAAAATTGGTTCGATCGATGCGAGAACTTGGGCTTCCAACTTTAGTCAGCCAGGATTTCCTGCAAGAAAAGGAAGACAGGGTTAGGATAGAAAGAGCTGCACACATAGGTCTTATTCTCCTGATTATGCCTTTCCTTTTAAGGGTCATAAGCAATACTCTTCCAATGAGGAAACTACCCTAAATATGTTCGGTTCCTTTGTGTTTCCCCTCCTTTAAAAGCAAACCAAACTAGTTAAAAGGTACCAGTATCACAGAAATCTTACACAATATTACATAAAAATATGTCTGACTAAAGGCTAAAGCAGATTTACTGTAATGATCCCTTTTGAGTGCTTATTAAAAGCATTAAAATAGGTATAATTACCCTTGCAGATTCTATGCTACACTTTTAGCAAGGACCTAAAAACCCTAATTGAAAACCATTATGAAAAATGAACTCTAACAGCCAGTTTACCCTTTTCTGACAACTAAAAGAAATAGAAACTGAAATGAAAATGAGTAAGCTCACAACCAGCAAAAAGACATAAAAGCGAATAAAAATCAAACTGGTGTCAAAGCAACCCTAAATTGTAATAAACACTGTATTTTACACAGGCATTCTTAAGTGGGGCTTTTTGCATGTATTTGCATTACGATCTGATCTAATTATGCTGGGGCTTTGCCTTCCTCCACAGCACACTGGAAGCCTGCACTGAACACTATTGCCATCGGGTAATGGAGGCTGGAGTTGGCACTGGGGTGCTGCGCCTACACACACTCCCCTCCCTACTCTATTCCTATCCTGCAGTGATTTACTAGTTCATAGCAGTGATAAACTGCTGTGTGACAGAGGCCCAGAAGCACTCCAAGTGCAGCAGACAACACTGCTCACAGGGAGGTTTATGTAAAAACCATACTTTCCTGGTATTTTCTGTTGCACTAAAATCTCAGAAATAGAAAGAGAATGTATTTTAGCATGCTATATTTGAGGAAAAAAATATTTTACCCAAATACCTTTTATAACTTTAATGATGCATAAACAGGTATAGATACGTAACTGTGACTAGTATTAAAAATATACATCATTATTCATTTAAGTTCCAATTTGAAGAGCATAAAGTTTGCCTTATTAACAGTTATATGAAATAATCCTTTGCAAAAATCCCACTGAGCATTATAAAATGCAATGCTTTTGCAGTGACACTTAGTTTTAATGTCTTTATAATGAGAATGGTGCATAGAGGTTGCTTATCTCGAGCCAGTAAATAAAACACACCTGAGATGCAGAAATGCATCTTGTTAGGACCCCTATGTGACAAAGGTTTATTTTCAGACAATTCCTGACACAATATTAACACCACAGAACACAAATCTCTTGGCTGCCTATCAGAAACAAGCCCTTTTCTCCAAACTGTGTTAGTCCCTCATTAGACTTGTCTCATCACCAGCACAGACAGTTCCAAACCGGCATTCAGGACTAATGCAATTCACCTCTTCCTTGAAACTCCACATAGACTCTTATGAGTAAATGTACCTCCATAATACTTAACGAAGACAGCAGGTATGTCTTGCTACTTGTGTACTTTGAAATACAACCCTAGAAGTACGCTTGGTGAATGACAGACTTGCAGTGCCAAAGAACTGCACAAGCTCCTTCCTATCTGACCACTAAATAGAGACTCTATGTGAAAAGACTTCCTAGAAAACACAAACCAGAATGAGCATCTCATGTTCAGAGTGGGACAAGCCTTAATTTAGTATTAAGTAATTAAAATTAATACACATCTTCACAATGTAACACAAAGAACAAGCTGTGGACAACCTCCCTTCTTATCTGTTGTAGGCAAAACCTTTCCAGTAAGGGACATAACACAGGAATAGCAGCACAGGGGTGAAACAGGAGAACCCAGCTTTCCACTCTCTGCTGAAGCCCTTAAGGCAGACCAGATATTTCAACAGAAGAAGAAAAGCCCAGCCATAGACCAGTCCATTTTGCTCCATATTATGAAAGACCTGAAAAGCCCCTTGTGTATGCAGCAGAAGTTTTTCTTACGAGTCGGATGACTCTGAGTGAGAAAAAAGAACACGTATTTGAAATACTGAATTACTTAAATAATCCATGCTATTTTAGAAGACTAATGTGACATCTCCAAGGGAAGAGACTTCTTCCTTTTTCTCCTTCTCATTTTAAAGGTGAGCTTGTCCAGGACACAACCGAAGGAAATATGTTCCTTGCCCAGCCTTTGCAACTCTACGTAAGACCAAAATCCATCCACACCTGCTCCCAAGTGCCAAATTCCACTGCATGAAGGAAGTAACTGCAAACTCTGTAGAGAGCAGACTTTGCCCATTGCGCCATATCCTCTCACATGGATAAGGATAAAGCACAACGCACGAAAATCCAATTAAAACAATCCAGCTCCATGGACGCTCTTTATAAGATGCATACATTTGACTCATTTAGTGAAGGCTGTAGGGATGGAAATGCTGCAGAATTGCTCCCTACCCGGGATTTGCATGTCTGTGGGGCTCAGTTCTTCACTGAGATACTAACACTTTGCAATAAGGCTTTCTCCATTGATTTCCTCAGTTTGCTCAAGTAACAGAGCATTCCCTGAACACTAAGCAGCACGTTTTTAATGAGCTAGGAAAGCAGGATGTCAGTATTTGCACATAGTTGTACAGAGTTACACTTGTTCCCTTCTTTACCTGCATCTCAAATATCTTTGGTAAGGGTAGTATATCTTAAATGATTTTAACTCTTACAAGTATCAAGAGACCTGAGTTAAGAAAAGGTTCTGCATCCTCCTCTTGCTTCACTCGGCCTTCTTGATTTTCTTTCATTTCTCACCATGGATTTCATATCCCCCAATACGTGCCAGAGATTTGCTGCAATTACCAGCATTTGGAGCTGTAGCTTGCCATTTATAGCACGCCTTTAAACTTCACTGCTGCTACCCACTTCTCTTCAGGAGTGAGAAAGACAGCCTGCACCTCGCTGCTCACGTGGGCAGGCCTGAACCAAATGAGGACATTGCTTTAAACTGCCTGCAACAGAACAGCGAGCATTGCCTCTGCGATGCAGAACCATGCCAGCGCACCCTACAAACCACCGGGCTTTGAGTACTACACGCAGAAACTTGATGATTTCCCTGAATAAGATTTATTTCAGCTGAAAGCTATGCTATAAGACAGATTTCTCTGAAATAACTGGCTTGTTTGGCATTACTCTCCGAACGAAGCCTTTTTGATAAGGAAAAAGTAACTGATGCAGGAAAAAACAGACCTTGAACACTTAATGAACAATGCCACCTTTCCTGTGCTAGACTCTGCACTGAACCATTGATACACATATGATGCTTCCATAATAACTCCTTTATTGTATGCAAAAAGCCTTTAGGCACTGGAGCTGCTCTCAGGTCTCCCCTTCAGGAGCCTTCTCTTCTCCAGGCTGCCCCAGCCCAGCTCTCTCAGCCTGGCTCCAGAGCAGAGCTGCTCCAGCCCTCACAGCATCTCCATGGCCTCCCCCATCAGCTCCACATTTGCCTTGTATTATCCGAAGACTGAAGCAATTTACAGTCTATAGCACTAGAAATGGACCCAAAAATGATCCACAGCATTAATACTCTGTGAGATAGGCCCAGTTTAGGAATATGTTTGTTTCCCCTCACCTTAACCACCCTGTTACCATGGAACAAGAGAAATGTGTGCTTTTATTTAGGAGAGAAAACAAAGGCACAGGCCTATTTACACTTTATTTCCCTTTGTTTAAGATAAAATACCAGAGAGAAGGTTACTTTTTGAAGACTGTATCTACATCTGTGACAGCCCATAGATTACGATGGCAAATATTTACGAAATACCTCCAAAATGTTGTTGTTTTCTGCAACAATACTGTCAAGTTTTCATAAACCCTCATATCTGACTGTGTGCTGAAGAAATGTGGAATCCTTTTTGCTCACTGTCTGTCTTCTGGGAAGAGCTTTGGCCATGGTTTTTAAGCTTTTCCCTACAAGGAACATTTTACTTTGATCTTGGTTTCTATAAGCCTGAAACTCACACCTAGGTAAAGCCTCTAGCAGCCTGTATAGTAAAGATACATCACAGCTTACTGTAGAGCCATTCCATTGGCCCTATACCTCTGCTCCTGCTGCCAGAGCCTAATAGTAAAACAGGAATCTGGAAACAAGATTTACATTGTGAAAAGGAGCAGGAAGGATAAAAACCTCAGTAACAGAACTGTGTTTGAAAACACTGGGGTTTGACATGATTTGAACCAGTGCAGCCTGAAAAAAACCCAAACACAGTCAGCATTTTAACTTTAGCAAAGGCAATCAAGGCCTTAGCAAGGTGAAGAAAACAGGTTCTGAAGAAAATACATGAGGGATGCTGGGGAGAATCACTAATGCTTTAGTGCAGAATAAGGTCAAGAGGACTAATGCACATTCAACTTGCTCCCACTGGCCTTCATCCCCTGTTCCTTGTACCTTTGTTAGCTCTCAAAAGTAGGCTCTAGCTTGGGGTAGAAACTTGAAGCCTTTTGCATGCACATGCCTGCAATAGGGAGGGTGAAGCAGTAGAGAAAGAGCAAGGCAAAGTGCAAGGGAGAGGAATTTTAGCACATTAGGATGAGCCCATCACAGTCCATTGAATCAAAGCCAAGTGATGGGTTACTTCAGAGGGTTACAACAAAAAGGAGAAAGCCAGTGGTACTCTAAGGACACAGGACGAGTACCTAGGTATATTATATATGTAGTAACTAGTATTCTAGGTGGGCTAGAAATGAAGCAACCTGCTCAGGTATAGGCCCAGTGCCACAGAGCAGAGCAGGAGCCTGCCTGCAGGGAGGGAAGGAGTGCTGCTGCCTGCTCATTAGTTGATCTGGCATCACCACAACAGGGATTTCTTGGAGCACTGATGATTTAGCACAAGTTCTGTCACTGTTTTAGAAAGAGGAGAAAAAGATAGTTAATCAAAACTAGTGTTTGACTGTGTTGTCAAACACAGCTGTCGGATTAATGTTGTGAACTGGTTTCTGTTCCTTCCCTTCTGCCACACTCGGGCCAGTGTTTCTCCAGAGGACGCATCACGAGCTTTTCTCCCAAGTACTATTTGCAAGTGATGTCAACAGCAAAGGCAAAGCAGCAAAATCTGACATATTGAAGATATATTGAACAGGGGAGGTTTAGGTTAGCTATAAGGAAGAAGCTCTTCCCTATGAGGGTGCTGAGGTGCTGGCACAGGATGCCCAGAGAAGCTGTGGCTGCCCCATCCCTGGCAGTGTTCAAGGCCAGGTTGGACACAGGGGCTTGGAGCAAGCTGCTCCAGTGGAAGGGGTCCCTGCCCGTGGCAGGGGTTGGAGCTGGAGGAGCTTTAATGCCCCTTCCAACACAAACCATGCCATGATTCTATGATATTGTGAGAGGCACCATACTGCATAAGCTTAAAATACATATTTTGGAGTCACACTTCTATTTACAACTCTGAAAAAAGTAACTGGTATGTTAATGTTCAGCATATTCTGCTATTGGCAAGATTTATTAATGTAAAAATGATCATTACTAGTCTGCATTAGCACAGAATTTGGCCTTACGTACTTCAGATTTACTTTGTCACTCAGATCTGATCTATGTTAAATGTCCCCACCTCTTAAAAAGGAGGAATTATCCCAGGGTGAATGAAACCAATTCTGAAGTTGGTATTTTCTCATATACGACAAAGATCTGTTGTGCATTTTCCTGTCATCCTTAATCAGTTTGGTAAACTTCAAGCAGAATATACTTAAGTGTGAGATCATAAGAAGTGTATTTTTATGAAGAAGTTATCAGAGCCCCTCTTTGTTTAACCCATGTTCCACAAGTCACATTTGGCTCCTTTCATAGATCATATCAGAAGAAACTAAGCAATGGTGCAGAAATTTGTTCCAACAAATAAAGACATATATGAAAAGTAAACCCAAATTCAGCCATTGCACTAACTTGAAACAGCTTGACCTACAGAAAGCACAAGACAAAAGGGCATTTCCTGTGAAGCTCATGCCCTATCTTCCCAAAGCAGCAGACATACCAGAAAGCCAGAGGCAGCAAACACGGATTGTATTTCCCCTTGTAGTATGTCTGCCTCGGCAGGGTATGATTTGGCTCACAAGGCAGAGCAGGGATTTTGGCTAACCCCACTCCACTGCACACAATGCAATTCAAAGGTCTTTCTCATTCCACTTCTATTACATCTAAGGCCACAGGAAGCCCAAATGAGAGGAACTGGTGTTGTACCAGGCTTCTGGAGAAGAAAAGCAAGTTCTAACACTTCGGAGCTGCTTAGCACCCAACACCCACATAATGGTGTGTAAAACAAATGGCTGTATTGTGGAGTCGAACAATAAGCACTATTGCCTCTGACCATCAATTTTATACCTAAAAACGTTCATTAAACCCTTACCTTGGCTATTTCAAAGCAACCCTGTTGGAATGCCACAATGAATCATCACACTTTGATCAATTGAGCTTTACTTCAAACCCCTTTTGTTATACATTCTGGTAAAAAGGAAACAGCCACTACCCTAAAGGGAGATGACAAATGCAATGAAGCATTTGACAGACAACACTTTTCTGTTTGCTGGTAACCAGGTTGAGCAAGGCAGAGAGACAGAAAAGCCACGTGAGGACCAACCCCCACGTTACCACACTTGCTGCATCCTCCATCAATTCTCAGAAGAGAGATTTACACAGAAAAACAGATTCATTTATTATGCAAGAAGCAAAAATAATGCCAGACCAAACACAGCGAATTCCTTCCAGCACCACTGGGATTCTTGCTGTTTCTCTCCAAATCCTCCTTTACTTTACAAAGCACTTGGGGCAGCTGCAGACTGGAAAACTGAGTTTTTCATTGAGAAGCTACAATTTCTAAACTTAAAAATGGAGAACTTCAAAGGGAAGCATCCCCGCTTTTAAAGCATGTGAGCATTGAACACTTCCAGAGCTGCAGTGGCTGCACATGAATTCCCCTTTCCCTAGAACACTGCAGTGTTTGAATCCCTCAGCAGCTATCAGCTTGGCTCCCTCCTGGCCACAGAAGAGTGGCTGTTTCCATCAACATACCTCGCATGAGCATCCCCACGTGAGCAGAGGTTAGGTAGATGGTCATCACGCTGTTCCTCATGCTGAATTGAATGTACAACTGCTTTTGTACACACAAAACATGCTGATAGCACAAAACCCACCCCTCAGACTGTCACAGCCCAAACCATTTGAAGCTGAAATAACTATTTTGGCTATTAGTAAGAGGAAAATGTATGTGTAAGACCATTAGGCCAAGTGATTTATGTATGTTGGGACTTACAAATCACCTTTGAAGACAAGCTAACTGCAGCACCCATAGTGCCTGGCCCCAGTAGGTGTGGATGCTGTTGACAGAAAAATACCTAACAACTGAGAGTTGTGATTTTCTTTTCATCTAGAGCTTGTGAAAGTGCTTTGAAATGTTCTTATTAAGCATTCCGTGAGCTCAGCTCCATTTTCTCTGCTGGCTTTACACTACCCGAGTTAATTTAAGCTGCACACTTTCAAAGGAGGCAGTTCCACCCATCACCTTAACCTGCCATCCCAAGCAGCCTTTCACATAGCAACTCTGATATCAAATAGTAGGCATTTTAATATATGAAAAGAACAGGAAATGTTTTAACAATGTTATATTGGAGAGCATAACTGCTCAGAAAAACACCAAGTACATTGTACTAGCTAATAGTCTGCTTCTATTTAACACAGAGGAAATTTGGGCTTTGTCAAGACTTACTTTCATAATGCTCTTATTTTGTGCATTATAAATATAGCTACAATAAGGAGGAAGCAACAGATTAACATAAGGATATGTTACAGCTATTATGTTCTTTGTTCTGCAGGAGCTATTTGTGGTTTCCAGCACAGCAGAGCGTGTTCTTGAGGTGAACCCAGCGTGGTATGCTCACAAGGAAGGTAACACTGTACCCCTGTCATAGGCAAGATGCATATAGAAAATTCCCTGGAAACAAAACCCCCTTGAAAAACCCAGACATGAAAACCAGCCTAAGGCAGCACTAAGTGAGATGTGCCAAGCCTACACACACTGTCCCTATGGAAGGACAGGCAGACCTTACGGAATGACCACATCTTTCCACACTGGCACATCCCAAAGAACTGCATTTCATTTACAGGAAGAAAATTATTTGCATTCTTCACCATATTACTTCTTTATGATGTTATCCTTATGACTTCATAGACACTAAAAATACCATTCCTGAAATATAAAGATTGTTTTTCTCTTCTGGCTTTAAGCTCCATAAATTTATCTTATCACTTGTGGGCACTTCTGTTTTAAGTCCCTAAGTATCTTTGCAGGTATTAAATACATCATCTAAAGGAGCCCTTCAAGTCATGGTCCCAAACTACTCTGATAAGGGGCGTTCAACATCAGGTGAGATGTTGAATAAGAGACACCCAAAAATAACCCTCAACCATAGGTTACTTGTTTTTCTACATGCCTACATAATTCAAGTCAACTTTGTAAATTCTCTAGTTGTTAGAATCAGAGAATCCCAGCTTGGTTTGGGTTGGAAGGGACCTTACAGCTCATCCAGTTCCAACCCCTGCCAAGGGCAGCAACACCTTCCACTAGAACAGGTTGCTCCAAGCCCCATCCAACCTGGCCTTGAACACTGCCAGGGAAGCAAGCTGGTCTTTATACTTCCTATTAATATCAAAATAGCTTGACAGAAAAACAACTACTCATGTGAGCTGCAAGCACGCCTATGGCAAAGCCCATTCCCGAGGTCCATAAACTGTCAGGAGGAATCTACTCTCTTAGTAGAAATAAACCACTTGACATCAAGGTTCCCAGCTATTTAGGGAAGCCATCAGAGCATGAACATGTATTTTGGTTCAATGTTTCTTTGTGTGAAACTGTCATTTTGAGCAAGGCTTCTAACATTTATTGAAATAAGAGCTGATACATGTTCTTGCTACTCAGTGCTTCCTGCGCTGTACTACAGAGTTTCATTAGACCTGATTTTCAGTGCATTTATCTAAAACCATGTTTTCCTATTTGCCACAGTGAAAAACTGAATCAAGAAAGAGATTTTTTCCTAGAGAGAAAAAAATCCTATAGAAATAACCCCACACTGGAAATCCTCCACTATCACTTCCTCAAGACAGCTATGGAACATACTACTTAAAGTTACCACTTACAGAAAGCAAACCAGCAGATTTACTGATTTCATTTTCTATTATTATAAGGATAATGCGCTTGTTCTTTCCTCCTGGTTTTCCATTCATTTTGGACATCTTCCTACTCATTAGAATCTGCCCTTTACCTGTACTTCTCGTATTGAGAGCTTCAGATTTCAAGAACTAGAAGAAAAGCAGAATTCTACTGAAGAGAGCATCTCATTTCTACTGAAGTCAACAGCAACACTTCTAATGAGGCCAGTGAGAAAGCCCTGACCTCTGGTTTTATAACATTTGAACAAAGATATACAACTACTTACGAGAAGTAAGCATCTAAAAAGCCCACACCAAGGAAACCAGCTTTGGAAGACAACTGGACCATACTATTGGCAAGTATTCCTCAATAGGTGCTGTTAATCACCATTAATGAGCACAAAGTGTTACTTGTGCTCCACATGAAGCTGCCAGAGTAGAAATGTGCATTAGGAGGCAATGTGTTTCTGGGTTAACACACTGACATAACGCAGGAGACCTTCTCCAAGTCTAAATGTGCAGTGACCTGTTCAATATCCTCCACTGCAAAGAATTTCCATTTTAGAAAACATACTGATCCCTTTTTCAGGATAACTCCATATTCCTTTGTCATGGGTCTCAACCCACTAAATCTGAGCTTCTCTTTAGCGTTTTGGATGGCTATTCCATCCCTGGCAGTGTTCAAGGCCAGGTTGGACAGAGCCTTGGGTGCCATGGTTTAGTGTGAGGTGTCCCTGCCCATGGCAGGGGGGGTTGGAACTGGATGATCTTAAGGTCCTTCCCAACCCTGACTGTTCTATGATTCTAGGATTCTCCAATATAACTTGTTTGGTTTCCATGCAATGGTTCAAAAACGTACTTTCAGAGGAACTATGGGCAGTGAGCTAAGAATGTTCATTTCAATAGTTAAACACTAAGATTCTGGGGCTGTTTTAATAAGCAATAACAATTAGGTAAAATCTTGTATATAATTAAGCATCTCAACCATTAGACGTTAGCCACCCAGCTAACATCTCACATAGGATGTAACAGCAGCAGAGTTTTATGTTGCGATTTCTTAATACATAACAGGTTTTGATTTTTTATCCTCTTCTTTCCAAGCACCGGACAATTGGCCAAGTATAAATATGTTCCTAAACTCATAAATCTTCCCAGTTTTTCCATCTTTCCTCCAAGCTTCAAGGGCTGTCAGAAAGAATCAAGCATCTCATTTGGCTTCTGTAATTTATGCCCTTTTCTTTCTTTCCCATCCTCCCCTTCTTGACTTGCTTTCTGCCTGGACAGTTAAAGTAGATCTGTTTCTGATCATTCTCGCATTGCAGACTGCTGCAGGGACTGCAGGGGTTTGTAGTGTGAATGGAGAACTACAAAAAACCCTAGAAACCTAGTGATTTCACTGAAATTGTTATTTCAGATTTACTCAAATTTGTTACGCACAAATATTTCATTATTATTATGCTTGACAAAACTTGGTTTTGTAGCTGGTTGCCAGTGCTTCATTAAGGCACAAAAGGATGAGTACTGACTGCTACCAGGCTACTCATGACTCCAACCATCCCCAGCACTGCCAAGGCCACCACTAACCCATGGCACTGAGGCCTCGTCTCCACGGGGTGTGAACCCTTGCAGGGACGGTGCCTGCAGCCCTGCCCTGGGCAGCCTGTTCCAATGCCTGAGCACCCTTTGGGGCAGGAATTGTTCCTCAGCTCCATCTAAACCTGCCCTGGTGCAGCTTGAGGCCGGTTCCTCTTGTCCCATCCCTTGTTCCTTGGGAGCAGAGCCCAGCCCCTCCTGGCTCCATCCTCCTCTCAGGCAGCTGCAGAGAGAAACCAGCTCTGCTTCTCATTACACAGCTGTGTGCACCCCACAGAAAGGGCTTTCCAACAGGATTCATGGCACTGGGATAACGCATTATTATATTCCCAGAACCTGTGCTATGTCTTTTCTGAGTGTTTCCCATGATGGTCATGGTGTGGTGATCACCTGTGTGAAGGTGTTAGCCTTTTCCTTGTTAACTGCAACATTCCCACCTCAATATCCACATTCAAAAGGGATTCACAGTACAGACCAAAGTTACTGCTTACTTAAGGTGAAGAAATAACTGAAGTATTTCAAATAGCTCATTTCAAAATGAACTTTGAGTTACTTGGTGCTCCCAATGACAAGGATTTCCAAAGGCAGAGAGCTGAAATGCTGGCACTGAGGACTGGCAGCTATCCTAGAATAAAACCTCTCAGAAGACACACTCATCCTCTTTGAATTTGCTCACGAAGCTCTGTTTGGCCATTTATAAATGCACAGAGAATAAAAGATGTTTTCCTTGTTTGCCACACCAAGACATTAGGAGCAAAACAAGAGAATTTAGGAGGAGGAGGAGTTATCCAAGCTTGCAAACATCAGCAGTGAGTGATTAGGGATTGCTGCTCTGAAATTATCATTCTGCAAAATTAACATCAGAGCACTTCATGTCATCATATGGACATTGAACAAACAAGAGCAGGCTCCAGCTTCCTTGTTGGCCAGAAATAGTCCAAACAATACATAAATCACACCAGTTAAATGTGAACTTTGCATTACAACAGCTGCAATGAGATTCAGGAGATAGACTATTTCAGGTGAAAAAGGTGGCTAGGCCACAGATTTGGCTCCAGATAAAGACACTAAATGCTTGCAGGAATTCAAATGTCCATTCTGAGATAAGCAAGCCCTGATTCTTAAGAGTATTTATGAGTATACGACAAATTTTACCACCAGGCAGATGTAACTGAGGTCAGGAAGGAGCTCAGTGCACATCACCTCTGCAAGTTGCATTCCAGGGTCTCCAACTGGGTACCAGTGAAAGGAGAAAAGCAGAGATCACTTATGAAAAGTCTAAATTAAATAACTAGCACCATGGTGGGAATCTATGGTAGAAGTAGAGGAATCTCCACCATTCAGAGCAGCGTTTAATGAGTGATCACCCTTCTTTTCTTCCTGTCTTACATCAGTGAGTAAGGACTGGTAAAAGCATGACCAAAAGCCACAAACCCTTCTACTACACAAAGCCCAGTGGTTCCTCTGAACAAGCTTTCCCTGGACACTGCACAGTGCAGTGGTTCTGTGTTTGTGATGGTGTAACTGAACCCTGGCAGGACAGGAACACATAAGCAGAATGAGTTACAATTGAGTGAGTGTTAGACAACCACTCAATTTCACCATTTCTCCTAACCTTAACCTAATCCTAACATTTCTCCCAACCCTGCAAGCTGCTTCCCCATCACAAATACTTCCCTTACTAGATAACTTAGGAATAACTTCACTTCTATAGAGCTGCTACTCTAGCTATACTAGGTAAGATACCGCACTCTTACTTGTCTTTCTACTACTTACCACTCCCCTGGGGAGGAATGCTGCTTCCAGGGAAGGGGGGTGGCTGTGCCAGAGCACTCCCTGTAGGAAAAGAGGCCAATCGTGTGAAATACCCACCCTGCATAAATCAGTGGCAGTCTTTCCAATGGCACAGAACCAAAATTTCACCCCTTATACCCCCAACAAGCAGGCATGATTGCCATCTCATGCAACACATTACACAAACACAAGTGCGAAGTGATAGCTTCATTTCTGCCATCATACTGAATCTCTCTCCTGTACGTGGAGAAATCAGTAGCATCAGATTCTATCACAGTTTTCATTAGAACACACCCATGCAAAGATGTCTGAAGCAACACAACTGCTAGTACCGTGTAAAGAGGAATAGATGCATCCCACATGGGGCAAACCCTGCATTATATATAGTGCAGAAAAGCACATATATAGAGCTAGATCTTTACTGTGACACTACCAGACAGAATATAATCTCAAATGTATGTAGGTTTCCAATTCAAAAGACCTGCATTTTTAAAGATAAGGATCAGACAAACCAGACCTCAAGCTCCAGAACACCAACACTATCTTAATCACCAGAGCACATTTCCTCTTGGACATACACACCAAACCACATGCTCAATTATTTAGGAACACTAAGCAACTCCAGGAGACTGGAAATGCTGGTACTCAGAGTGAACGGATGTCAAAATCCAGCCACCAAGGACTTCTACTAGCAATTCCTTAGACAGTGAATACTTGGTAAAGCTGATTCTTAGAATTCAGCATATCTAATGCCATGAACAATGCAGCACACAGTTGTTGACTCAGTTTTCGTTGCAATGCAGGGAATTCAGCCATGGAATTTTCATTAGAAGTACATAAAACACATGTACAACCCCCTTGCACCTCTATGAAATGCTCAGTGTGTACTGTGTAGCATCAATACAGCAACACCACTAAACTGCAAGTAGAGTTCCCACATTTACCTTCACTCCTGTTCCTCCATTACATGAAGAATACCACATTTCACATAGAAGAGCTGTAAGAGTTACTTTTTACTTGCAGGCAGTTTCACAATATCTATTCCTAGAGAACAACTTTTTCTCTTATATACAGCAGAAAGGATTGTTAGTTAATTGAAACAGTCCATCCCTTTTGGCTTTCAATTCAACACAGGATGTTATAGTCTTGCCTACATGGTTTCTGGTTTACTTAAACACTGGAAACAAGAGTTCATCTTTCAACTATTGACAGGTCTTTACTAATGTGGTACAAATCGTGTTCTCCCACTGTCCTTAACAGAAACAACCTTTACTCCTTTATGCAATTTTACTTATTTACCTTTATAATTTGACACAATATGTAGAAAAATACTACCATGGTTTTTAAATGTTATCCACAAAAATAGCTAAAACATTGCATTTCAGCTTTAAAAAAATCACTATTTCCACCTAATTTCTGATTTAATTAGACACTTTTCATTACTTAACTTTCCCAAACTGGAAGAAAAGGCCCCGAAGTTCATAAATAGCAAAGGGTCCATCTCTTATTTCAGCTGTTAACAGTGCCTCACCTTCAAGCTATGTCAAGAATCAGTTCAGTGAAGGCCTATGAGAGCTCATCACCCACTGAAGTAATTTCCTATTCAAGATATTCACTTATAACGAATTTCAGCCCAAGAGCTCTGACCTATTACAAATATATCCAAGCAACTGATAGGCATAGCCCAATACAAGTCACTGAAGGATTAAGTATATTAGTTCATGAAATCTGGATTTAGCTTCTTAAGACAACAAAATCCAGTATGAACTTGAAGAGGCAACACCCTTTTTAATCCACACAAAGAGCAATGTGATTACAGTTGAAGTTCACAATATTCTATTAAATATTAATATCTACTGCTTTGCCTTGCTCTTAGAGCAGCAGTAAAATGACAAAAACAAAGCCAAAACCCTGCCCAAGTAATCAAATTGTAACTGATGGTGCAGAAAACCCCTCAGACTCCATCCACTCAACCTGAGTTACAGTGCTGGGCACATCTTCTGCTCCTTCTATGTTTGGAGACACAGAACACTCCAAATTGCTCCAGTGGATTCTCTCCAAAACCCACGGCACTGATGGATCCGAAAGGCTGGATGGCATCCAAGAACTGGATAAAGGGATGACAGTTTCTAACCTTTTACAAATGCAAAACAGGGATTTTATTAGGAAAAAGTCCTGCCTTTTTCCCAGATACACACTTTATACACTGCTGGCATGACCAGCAAATACAAAGTAGGAGACAAGCAAAACCCTGAAGCAAAAGGGCACTTGGGAGATAATAAAATCATCTTCTTTTACCTAAAAATGTACACAAGCCTTACAAGATGGAAAAAATACAGTGGGAAAAAGAAATATAGCAGGGAGAACCATAATGAGAACAAATTACCACGGAGAAAACTACGCATAAACAATTCAGGCCTTGATCTGAATGCACAGTTTTAATACAATTACATTTACTATGAGCACATGGGACAAAAATGGTTCCATGGCCATAGTTTTAACACGAACCAGAAGCAGGTCAAAGTTGCTACATTTAAATAGAACAGCCATATAATTCTGATAGAAACCTGGCTGGCCACCAGACCCCGACACAGGCATAGATGCTAAGGGGGATGCAAAGAGCACTTAATGCAGAGTAATAGGAGCTTTCCAATCCATTTACATGTGGAAGAATCTTTCTGTCACCAATTTTTCCTCTCTTTATTACTGTTACTCTTACAAACTAAGGCAACCTTGCTGCATATGCACTCTATTGCACAACTTGAGTGCTGTGAACACAGCTTGAACTTGCCATTAGCTCCACGGGCAAGTTCTGACAGTCAAAAACCGCAGGTCCTTGCTAGTGCATCAAAGATGCAGCTGGCACAGTGTTTCTTTATGAACTATTGGTACTTACAACTGGAGATCTATTCATCAGCAAAAAGGACAGGGGGAAAACAAGGAGAGGTAATGTGGCAAAGCTAGAGCAAGAAGCAAGTATGAGCAGTAACTGTGCTTAAACCTGCACAGTTGAATACAAAAGAACAAATCACAGCAACACAACAGCACTCCCATCCTCTGGGTTTCATCATTATGCTTGAAACAACCACAGTCTGCATGGACAGTGGCTGAAAAGTCTATGGAGAATGAGGAAACCACCTTAAACATTCTGGTAAGGTTATCTGATTGCTGGTTGGTTTGTAGATGGCAGGAATAAAGGATGCACAGTAAAGCCTGGGACAGAACATCTCCAGTGTGCAACGGAAGATAAAGTGACAGGAGATGATGATGAATGAACCTTCCCTTTGTTCCATAGGCTCAAATGTGGAAGCAAGAGAAACAAAGAACTATGTACACTTGCAAATAAGGACATCTATGGAGAGAATCACTTATGTGCCTTTACAGAAATCACTTTGAAGGCTGCTGCAAAGCAAATTGCTCCTAAAACTGGGGATTTTTGGTAAAATGTGATAAAACATACCTAAATCTCTGTCCTATGATGTCAGCATCCAAATGGCATCCTCTTTTCCTGATATGCTTTCAAAGTAAATTCAGTTTTAAAGAGAAGTCCAATTCCCAAGCTACTACTTCTTATTTATTGTTCTTCAGGGCACCTCAGTGAATGCTGGAAGAGACTGCGTTTGCTAAGGAATGCAAAACACTTCCTTATGGCATAATTCTTTCAGATAATGGAACTGTTGCATGATAGATGCCAGCTAGAGGATACAAATCATTCCAGCTCATCAAAACAGGGACTTTTAAAGCAAGTTATTTTTCATTAATTATTACATTATGTGCGTTTGATACTTTTAACAGGTATTCGAGATGTTTATGTTAAAATAATATACATTCAATAGCTATTTTAGCAGCAGTAGGCATGCAATATGGCCCAGTGACTCTACACTCACCCATAGGTTAGGAAGAGCTCTTAGCACAGAGCTACAGATAATAGTAATCATAGAATGACAGAATCATATGCTCCTGTTCAGGTCATTCCCCAGGAATAGTGACTCCACGTGTAAAGCTGACCCTTCAACTGCTAGGAAGCCCTGTGAAATAACACACAATAAGAGAAGCAGAACTCTGCAGACCACATTGTATCATGCACCTTCCAGGAACCTCTACTCAGAAAAATAGGACTTAAGTAAACTGCTTAAAAATCCAAACCAAGCAAATTCTATTTTAAGGAAGTTCACAAGTATTTTGAGCTACCACATGGAATTAGGCACTAAAAAAAGCTTTTAGTGTTTTGGAACTGAATTCTTAGAATACTTCCTTTCAAAGACAGCATTTCATCCCACTAAGAAACTACACAGAGATGCAAGGACACAGCCAGAGCTCTGTGTTACCTGTGGTTACACGAATGCTTCTGCCTTTTCCCATCCTCTCACTTACTCTGTCCTACTCATGTCACACACTGCAGTTTGTTCTTTGCAATACAGAATCACAGAATCAATCAGGTTGCAAAAGCCCTTTAAGCTCATCCAGTCCAACCCTTACCCCAGCCCTGCCAAGGCCACTACTAACCCATGGCACTGAGGCCTCGTCTCCACGGGGTGTGAACCCTTGCAGGGACGGTGCCTGCAGCCTTGCCCTGGGCAGCCTGTTCCAATGCCTGAGCACCCTCTGGGGCAGGAATTGTTCCTCAGCTCCATCTAAACCTGCCCTGGTGCAGCTTGAGGCCGGTTCCTCTTGTCCCATCCCGTGTTCCTTGGGAGCACAGCCCAGCCCCTCCTGGCTCCACCCTCCTGTCAGGCACTTGTAGAGGTATTTCATGAAATTCTGATTGCTCTTCATTATGAAAGAGTATTATGAAGACAATGAAAGATGCTGCCACTCCATTGAGACTACATTCCACTCAGCTTCAAATTCAATGAATCCTTTTACTCCCAAAGTCATATATCCTCCCTAAACCCACAGCACTTCCACTGTGAGCTAAAAGGATCTTCTGACCTTGTAAGAAGAAACATTAATTAACAAGCTGAAGTTAATTGAGTTCTTGAAGAAACTGGGGTCCACCTCATTCTTCATCTGCAATTAACTTCATAATGAAGAAGTACAAATTCTTCAAGCCTCCACATATTTAAAATCCTTAAATAATTTCCAAAGAGGCAACATAAAGGAATTATAAATGGCTCTGAGGGTTCATTATGGAGCAGTGCAGCCTGTCTCTTGGCACCAGGCACTCCAATGCCTTCCTACTCATTCTATCCAACACTGCTTCTAAGGCTTCTTGGTGCCAGCATATGGAGACATCAGTCACCACTCACCACAGAGATAATCCCAGTGCAAATGCAACACCAGGTACAACCACATATGACTGCTCACATCCAAGACCCAAACTAAATGGAAATCTAGTTTAACTGGCCATGATGCTCTGCCCAGCTCTTCTGGATTACTGCCATGCTGAACGGATTGCTTCGCTTTTTAAACTGATGGCTAACTATGCATCAGAATGCAGAATCCCATACTGGTCTGGGTGGGAAGGGACCTTAAAGCTCCTCCAGCTCCAACCCCTGCCACGGGCAGGGACCCCTTCCACTGGAGCAGCTTGCTCCAAGCCCCTGTGTCCAACCTGGCCTTGAACACTGCCAGGGATGGGGCAGCCACAGCTTCTCTGGGCACCCTGGGCCAGCGCCTCAGCACCCTCACAGGGAAGAGCTTCTGCCTAAGAGCTCAGCTCAGTCTCCCCTGTTCTGGCAGGTTCAAGCCATTCCCCTTGGCCTGTCCCTACAGGCCCTTGTCCCAAGCCCCTCTCCAGGTTTCCTGCAGCCCCTTTAGGCACTGGAGCTGCTCTCAGGTCTCCCCTTCAGGAGCCTTCTCTTCTCCAGGCTGCCCCAGCCCAGCTCTCTCAGCCTGGCTCCAGAGCAGAGCTGCTCCAGCCCTCGCAGCATCTCCATGGCCTCCTCTGGGCTTGCTCCAGCAGCTCCACGTCCCTCTTGTGCTGTTGCCCCCGAGCTGGATCAGGACTGTAGGGGGGGGAGTGTCTCCAAATCACTAAAACCACTGTCCAGCTTGGTTCTTCAACAATGTTTGGAACTTTTAATACCTTAATTTCTTTTAAGCAATAGCAAAACCTTGAAAAATAATTATTAATGATAAGGTAGTGATCAGCACTCCAAAAATTGAAAAGTATCACAGAGCATTTTATTCTGCCCCAAAGAAAGCACTGAAAGCTTGGAAGAATTCAGTAGTTCATGCCATTAGTTTGGATACAATTATAACGTATATTAAAGTTCAAATTATGTGAACCTTCCTTCATTTATTCAGACATGCAAAAATATGAACCCTGAGCCAAGCAGGCATGGACATGAAAAGCCAGGATCAGGCCTCTTTAGGAAGACATTTGCCTGCATTGGTATACCACTGCTAATGCACCCAAATTATAACAAGACTCCTGCATGTTGTTAAGGGCAGAATTACTGCAGTTTGGAAGCTTTCATCTGACAGAATTAGAGCCTAACACAAGACATCTTGTTGGATACTGCCAACCAGGGTCAAGCTCATCTCAGGCACTAGTTAGAACGTGTTTAAAATGATGCCTGACAAGGAAAAAAGGTTTTCAGCTCTGGGCTTGGAGGTGGCACATACTGCAGTTCAGGTGGAGGGCAACAGGATGCAACACCTTTAAGATGCCAAACAGTGCTCCAGCCCCCCAGCCAGGCCCTTGTGCCCATGGAAGACCTCCAAAGGCACCTACAAGAGGCATGTCCAGTTCTGGAAGCCAGCCACAATGAGGAGGACAGAAGTGACAAAGCAAAAGGCAATAGTTTCATATTGAACCACATTTACCTTTGTCAAGAAATTATTCGAGTTGTTGGCCCAATTACTTCTTTCAGTGTCATCTAAGATCATACCAGGCTTTTTTAAGAGGAGGCAGAGAAGCTCTGCTGCAAAACCAAAGCTGTACCACCACAGGAGAGATTAACAGAATCAGGAAGGGAGTTACATTATTACAACCACTATTACTTGCTCCTTGACTAGAAACTTCAATGTAGCTCACTGAATTCTGCCAGTAGTATTCATAGTAGTAATCAGTTCCATTTACTTTAAACAGTTAGTTGGAATACGATATTAACGGTGTGTAGAAAAACCAGAGACAGGGACTTCTACCTGTACTGTGCCAGCCTCTAAGGTTTTCCAGCCCTCTTAACAGCTCTGCAATGTCAAGGTTGGACGGGGCTCGGAGCAAGCTGCTCTAGTGGAAGGTGTCCCTGCCCGTGGCAGGGGTTGGAGCTGGAGGAGCTTTAAGGTCTCTTCCAACACAAACCAAGCTGGGGTTCTATGGTTCAAAATGCTTTGTAAATGGCACTTCAGTGTTCAAAACAGGGCAAGTAGAGACAGTGTGATTACACCGGCGTTAGCGAAGAGCACAGACCAGACCAAGCTTGTACAGTGGTTGGTGCTGAGGAGCTGACTTTCACGCAGCATTATACACTTCAGCTTTTCCCCCCAGTTTCTTAAATTAAAATGGGGGGGAAGAGATACAGCTGAAGCAGGACACATCAGAAAAGTTAACATTGATCTTTTGAAGTGTTTCTTGTTCTTCCTTGTAGTCCTACCTCTTCAAAAGTAGTTCTACACTTAATCACTGCAAAGTATCAGGATTCCTCTGGAGTTATTATCTCATCCAGAACATTAATCCTGACATGAGTTCAGATGTAAGCTGAATTGCATCTCCTGGCTTGTACAGCAATACCATGTTAAATGGACTTCAAGTGTCTCTTGTCATGTCTGCTACTGAAGCCTGAAGCTGTCTCGTGTTTTGTAAGCACGCTACAATGCATCATGCTGTGCTTCCTTTAATTCAAAGATCTTCTCATTTCAGTAAGACCTGGCAAGACTGGTATTTGCAAAGAGGGAAAGAGAGTAAGAAATAAGCCCTGAAACAAGTTTCTCTGCATTTTTATGAATACATTTTCCTATACAAGACAGTGGACAGGATTCATTGTGTGTATGTTTATAATCCCTGTTTTCAATTTCCAAATGGTTCCGCAAGTTTCCCCTCTCATACTCACTGTTACAATGGCAGTGTTCCTACTATGTTTTAATTTGGCTCATCTCCTATCCCTCATTACACTGCCTGCTACAGGAATGGAACACAGAGCAGAGGTGGGGTGACATGAGCACACATCCATGATTCCCTCCAGCTCAGCACTCAGCTCTGCAGCCTCTGCTTTCTGGGAATGTCATTTCTTCTCACAAACAGAAGGTTTATGTAGCCAACAAGAGACTAATCACACAATTATTCAACCTTTTCACTTAACTCGGTAACTACAATGGTCAAACAGCAAGAAACAGCTATCAATAACTAATATTAAATCGCTAGTCAGCAATAAGGCAGGATATTTCTACCCAAGTCTTCACAATTCCTGCTTCCATGCTGTTGAAATTCCATTTTCCATTAAAGCCATCAAACAGCTGTACTGAAATCAAAGACTTTAACTACCCTTGGCAACCCCCAATTGACATCTTCTTTGGAAGAAGTGCTCTTCAATATTAGCCATCAAAATAAACTTGGTATTTGAATTTATCCCTTCTCTCATGGCATTGACTGCCCTGCAAGGTAGGTGGAAAACAAGATTCTAGTCGTGTAGTTGGTGGAAGAAATATCTAGAAGGCAAAAAGCAGATAGCAACTTTTACACATGCAAGTAGATTGACATCTAGTGTGAAAACACTGAACTACAAAGCCTACACTGCGTATCAACAAGGATGAATTTAAGCCTAGTATTAACATCAGTATTCTTCAATGTAGCTTATCCAATATCTTAATTCAAAGTGCTTTCATTCCTGCAGTGGAATCTGAAATTCTGTCACCTTTTCATTCTTACCAGTACCATGTCTAAGTTCATGACACTGGCAAAGATTTTGGACCTAGATGCGTTTCCTGCCAGTTTCAGTCATTTCAGCCCTATTTGCACCTTCTTATCTGTAGTAATTCTGTAAAGAGAGTAGATAAAAACCTTGTATCTTAAAAAGCTGACGGAAGTACATTTGCATTACAACTCCCAACTAACTTATGATTCATTTACTATAACAATATTGGGATCTCTCTTCTGGCCCCTGCCAAAACCTCCTTAAGCCTTTTCCTTTCTTATCCATATGTTTAGATATTAGATGCTTTCCAGAAACTATTAGTGTCAGCCTACTGCTAATATTTGTGTGATGGCCCTCGTCTGTGGAGCCCCCCTGCAGTGTCAGTGTTGAGAACAGCTCAACACACACAGACACTATCAGCCAAAACCAGTTTACAAGTCTCCTGCTAAACAGGAGTGGAATTACACAGCAGTAGCTGAAGCTGTTGGAGATGTCACTCCCATCTATGTTCTCACTCCAGGTATTTAGAGGCAACACTCACAGCCTGTCCACCCCCATCCTTATGCTCAGTGTATGAATACACGAGATGGATCACAATCATTGGTACCTCATTTCCCTCTCAACCACAGAATTCTGCAATTAAAAAGCCTTTGAAAGGCTGTGAGGAGGGGAGCAGGAACATGGAAATAAGTATGACAGTGCAGCCTGAAGGTACTAGTAAGAAATTGGTTTACATGATCAAGTAACTGTCCTCATTCACACCAGGAAGCCTTCAGGCCACACACAGTACTTTATTAGCCTGATTATTGTGTTACCTCTATACCTGTCAATTCAGATGAGCTCTTAGGCAGAAGCTCTTCCCTGTGAGGGTGCTGAGGCGCTGGCACAGGGTGCCCAGAGAAGCTGTGGCTGCCCCATCCCTGGCAGTGTTCAAGGCCAGGTTGGACACAGCGGCTTGGAGCAAGCTGCTCCAGTGGAAGGGGTCCCTGCCCGTGGCAGGGGTTGGAGCTGGAGGAGCTTTAAGGTCCCTTCCAACCCAAACCAGTGTGGGGTTCTATGAATGTTACCAAACTGACAGTAACGAGCAACCAACAACATATTTTCTACAAACAGGCATCTAAAAATAAAAGTTATCTCCCATTAGTTTCTATATTTCCCACCATTATCCCTCAACTCTTCCACTTTCTCTTCCTGTTGATTGCTACAAATGCGAAAGCACTGATGGTCACATTATGCTCTGATAACCTATTGCCCTGAGTTATGGTTAACTGCCAAAATTAATACTTCTTTATGAGTAAACATGATTCCTTACCTTGACATGGACTCAGTATGTTAAATAATTAAACAACTGACAGCTTCTAATGGAGATATGACCAAAGGCTTGTTTTTACTCAGGGAAACTTGGGACTCAAGGGACTCTCTGTGCAATGACTCAGAGGGAGGGATGACTTCAGGATAAGCTCTGGAAATGGTAAATACATCTGGAAAACTGAAACAAATGGCTCTCACTGTGCCATTGCTGCAAGGGCACAGAACACAAACCTCAGCCTACGCAATGAAGTAAAACTTTCCTGACAGTAACTACACTGTACACGTCAAGTCAACCAGAAAATAGGTTCTTGGCACCATTTAAATCCTACAGAGTTCTAAAGGGAAAGCTAAGAGGAATTTGCTCAATACCAAAGACCTTGCCAAGCTCAAAAACACCCAGTTTGTTCCTCGAGCTAAGGATTTTCAGACACTGCAAACAAGCAGACCCTGAGGAAAACCCCTTATCTCATCCATTTTTGGGTTGTGCTATAACCCAACAACAGGAAACCAACTGGAGAAGTGTCCAGTGAGGATTCCATCACTGCACCCCATCATAATTACTCCAGAAGCATACTGAAACCAATGAAAACTACGTATTTTTGTAACAAACAGCTTAAATTTTGTTTTCCTTGAGTATCTGACAGATCTGGGGAGTAAGTTTCTTTATACTTACTTGACTGCATCATATCTTAGACATTAGACATGTAATTTACAGTTCATCATGCTAAAGTTTCTTGCTACCAAAAGCTGTTTGTGCCTTATCTCCTCCTCACACGCTAATCCCAACATTCCAAGTCCTCCTCCATAGCCCTACTCATACATAGATATTTTTCCCCTAGATACAGGCAGTTTAAAGACCACTATAATTTGTGATAAATCAAGAGAGATTTAGTACACAACTACAGGAAGAGAAACACAACACAAACCACAAATAAATGAACCGCCTTACAGCCTAAGATACAAAAAATCCACAGTTTCAAGACTGCAGGAGATGAAATAAGGAATACTCTCATCATGGAGAACCTGCTCTTGTGAGACCTCACTTGCAGCACTATGTGCAGTTCTGGTGTCCTCAACATAAGAAGGACATGGAACTGTTGGAACAAGTCCAGAGGAGGCCACGAGGATGATCAGGGGCTGGAGCTCCTCCTTGTATGAAGACAGGCTGAGAAAGTTGGGGCTGTTCAGCCTGGAGAAGAGAAGGCTGCGTGGAGACCTCAGAGCAGCTTCCAGTATCTGAAGGGGCCTACAAGGATGCTGGAGAGGGACTCTTCATCAGGGACTGCAGTGACAGGACAAGGGGTAACGGGTTCAAACTGAAACAGGGGAAGTTTAGATTGGATCTAAGGAAGAAATTCTTTACTGAGAGGGTGCTGAGGCACTGGAATG
The DNA here is from genome assembly GCF_963264785.1 of Psittacula echo. Lineage (NCBI taxonomy): Eukaryota > Metazoa > Chordata > Aves > Psittaciformes > Psittacidae > Psittacula > Psittacula echo. Next base: position 121,079,683 of record NC_137738.1, read on the forward strand.
GGTTGCCCAGGGAGGTTGTGAATGCTCCATCCCTGGAGGTGTTCAAGGCCAGGTTGGACAGAGCCTTGGGCAACACAGTCTAGTTTGAGGCATCCCTGCCCACAGCAAAGGGTTGGAACCAGATGATCGTAGGGTCCTTTCCAACCCAAACCATTCAATGATTCTACACTGAAGGGATGAAAGAAGCAACACGTGAGATTCCCACCGTAGAAAACCTCTAATTCTGAAGCAGTTGACATTTCATACCACACTTTAGTGGTTCAGGAGCTACACACCACACTATATTCTAGCTTTGTGTGAGGCTGAGACATTTAGGCCCACCACTCTAGATCCAGATACAGCTCTGGCTGAACACTTCCAGAAAAACAATTCAGAATGCAGTTGAACTAACTATCATACTCTGATTTAGGATCTGCTTTTTCTTATTTGTCATTAACATTACACTGGGTCTGACTGCAAAACAACAATAAAAGACTTAAATGTATCATGGCATTACCTGAATGTAACTTTTATTTTCAGCATCCTTTTTTCTTTATTAGGAGAACTAGCCATCAGAACAGGATGTGCAATGAGCCTGAATGGATATGGCACAGGACAAGAAATACGTGGAAACTGTTCGTAACAGTCTTTCTCTCCTTTTCACTGAAGATTAGTAATAATCCACGATTTATTAATCAAGCGCCAGAAAATCATGAGACCAGCTGAAACCTTGTGAGATCTTTAAAATAAAATCCAGACATTTTGCTTGCCTTTGGCTTTTGGTGTTATTTAACTGTGCCAACAACTTTTCTGCAACATGCAAGGCTGGAAACCTTCCTTTAAAGCAGAACTTCAATTCCTATCTAATAGTTTTGAACCAAGCATTGGGGTTTTAAGAACAAAGTATTGTCATAAACATCTTTAGTTAGCAATGCATCTAGATGCAGTCTCTGAGTCATTACTGAGTTAAATATCAGTGTGCCTGAAGACAGGCTTCACAAAAGACTGTTGTTGATCTCTATAGAGTTAACTAATAATGTTCTGTGATTCTATAACTAACCTCCTTTTCTAGGCATTTTATTCTACTCACCAACTAAACCACACCAGAAGTTATTTGTTAGAGCAACAGCCTCTTTGTATGATTTCATAAGTTAGAGCCCTTTCTTCCAAAGGGATTTAACTTTTTCACCTTTCTTGAAACAACATCTTTCCATCAAGATCCACATGCTTTGAAAAAAGCCTTTATGAGGCTGCTTTGCTTTAATACATCACTACGTTGCTTAAACTTCATCAAGGCAGAATTTCTCTGGCATTCAGTCACTCTGTTCCACTACAGGGATATAAACATAGCCAAAATTCAACTTGAATTGCCACAAGAGGAACTTGTTTGCTGTCAGGCTGCAGTAGAGCCAGAACAACTGGGAGGGCAAAAGTGCTCATGGATTTCAATGTCTGCTGCCCAGAGACAGCTGCTCTTCTGTCTACTGGAGAGTAACAGAATCAAGAACAAAAAGGCATTCACAAGTACTTGATTCCTCTGCCCATCTTAACTCTTTCCTCTTTCAACTGGTTACAGATCAGAACATTTTCTCTTATGTCAGCATTTAGAGTACTTCATCTTATGCCTTCCTCTTCAGTAAGCTCCATCCCATTGCCCCCACCAGTTTCAAACTTAAGAAAAAGGTGGGTTTTTTTCTTCGCTGTATCCTGCACCCTTAGCAGAGGGCAGGCCCATAAGCTCCTGTTTGAAATACTGTCTACAATGGTCATGATGCACAAGTTAATGTCAATGTGGTAAATTTCCCTTATATACCAATTATTTAAACATAAATGTGTTAAAGGTAAGAGGCTTTTGTTACACTGCCATGGCCTATAGTTTTGTCTTCTTTAAATACACAGCAACTTTTTTAGATGCTAAGTTCACTGTGAAGACCAAGGTGATTGTACAGTACTGACACAGAGTATACATTATCCTTGCCTACAGCATGGCCCTTCCACTTCATTCTCCTGTATTTACAGATGACCTTGAGGTTAATGCCAAAAGCCACTGGCACGTTCCACTGTTGATCCACTTTAAGGGCCGGGAGGCAGTTTGAGAGGAGAAGAAGGTTACCAACCACAGTGCTATCAACAAGTGGCATCAGCATTAACTTGAAATGGACTGCATGTTCCACCCTCCAGCAAGCCCATGTCACCCGTTCGTGCTCCTTTGCCCACTGCTACATTTCACTTGCAGATTGGCCTCATCTTGTGACCAGCTGAACATGACGATTCCAGACTGTATTTTAGGAGGTGCAGATCAGAGAACTTACTTCCACCCAAAGGCAGCTGTTTAAAATTAACACTGCCACATACCAGATCTACTTTGACATCGACATGTTATTGAAACTACTATAAATGCTCTGTCCTTCCCCACTTTGCCCTTTGGGGTTTTGTCTAACAGCAGCAACAATAAGCAACCGCACCTGGGAAACCATCGCAGCAAACAAACACTGCCCTGGAACACTGCCTCACATGAACCAAAGGGATAATGTATTTACTGCCCTCGCTGCTCTGGCATTTCTGTTCCTTTTCTTCGCTAATACTGGGTTAGACAGCACGTATCACCCACCTGGCAAAGAATAACAACATACTCAGTCAAGCTCCCCGTATCTCTAAGTACATGCTGTGATTGTGAGCAGGCAATGAAGCAGAGCAAGGCAAATGTTTCCCATGGGAAGTGCCACAATGCAGCCAGGGAAATGTGCACACACAGACCCTGCACCAATATAGTCCCACTCAAGGCACCTGGGCTCCACATCCGTACAGAAGCTTTCCATTTCAAGATTCATGTCATCACTTTGGGCAGCCACATTAGCTGGAAAAAGATTCAGAGCATTTTAGTGAGTTCTGTTTTCAAGCCACATGGTGACACAGACCTTTTCTACAGGGAGTCACATTCCCAGTGACTTGATCCCCTCGAGAGAAGACATGTTTCCATGCAAGACTCCAACTAAAGCCACTAACTTCCTTTTTTTACCTCCATTTGGTAGGATACTTAGAGCACAGTCAGGAAGAAGAGAGCCAATAGCACAGTGAGGCTTCCTCAGGGGCACTGTTGTCAGGGTAAAGGCATCAGCAGGTCTCTGGTGGGAAGGATTCTTCAGTGATTCCTGCACAGGTCACAGGGCTGTCCCACAAGCTTCAGCATCCCTCCCACATCAATCCCACATAGCAACGTGACATTTTAACTCTCTGGGCAAGGCAAACACTTATGGTTGTCAGTCTTTGACATGCTTCTGGTTGGGAATAAAAGGAGCATCTCTATTACTATTGGCTAAACGAAAAACCAGACAATATTTTTGTTAGCCTAAATTCACTGAATAACTGTGACAGGACTTAAGCAAAAGAACAGCTTTCCAGAAGATGAGAATAAATCCAGTTGTAATAAAAGACTTCAGGTCTGGGTGTTTTTAAATGCTTATCTATGGGTTTGCAAGTCCTGATAAATCTGTGCGTACTCAGCATAGCAGAGAGCAATCCTGCCTGCTGGGCTGGTCCTGCACCAAAGCCCTTCACAAGGCTAATGAAGACAGCATCACATTTCAGAGGAGATGTCCTAGTCCTGCTGAGTTGACCTTGTTTACAAGCACTCACTGCAACGAGTCACTGCTCCTGCCTTCCACTTCACACTGCTGTGCCCCAGGATTCTCTGCCTATACTATGGACAGGAGCCAGAAAGAAAATGTCTACGTAATTATCCAATTAATTATTATTAATGCTAATATTGAACAAAACCATGCCAGCTGGCATACATAATCCCTTCTATTGTGCAAGAACTACAAAAGGCATTTGTTTTCTTATTATTAGCTAGAAAATGCAAAGTTGAACAGTTTTGGTTTGTTGTAAACTACAGGATCAGAAGGGCAAAGAGAACAGAGCAGCGAGGGACTGGACTGGGAGGCAGGAAACAGCTTGAATTCAGATTCTGCAATAACATTCCTGTGTGGTTGAGCCAATCAGTTAATCTCTGCTACAGAATTCCATGTATAAATTAATACTTTCTCATTCTCTGGCTTTATTGCTTCATTTTACTGCCTGCTCTTTGGCAGTAGGAATCTCTTATAATGTGTTAATAAAGCAGAATGAGGTCCTCACCAACTACAGCCTGTAATTCTTTTCCCTTTGTACTATGTAACATCAGGGGGATTTTGAGATGAAAACTGCCTGCTCCAGCTGGCCCAGAGAACTCACTCAATACAATAATGCAACAATACAGTCTGAAACAGTCCAAATACAGTTTGGACACTAGGTGAGAACATACTAGACCCGGACATGTAGAGGAAGATGTTATTCTCAGTGCTTTATTGGCATTAACTAAGAAAAGCACAGAATGCCACCAACATAAAGGGAGAAACTCTGCTCTAATGATCCAAATCCCCCTCTCAGCTCCATCACCAATTTGCCGTATGAGACTGTCCTAATGCTGCTCCATGCTCCAGCTCCTCTGCCCACAGCATGGGGAAACACAGATGTAGCTACTCCCACAGATTCAGTTTCAATTTTAATTCACATTTGTGCTAGGGATTTAAAAGACAAGTGTTTACCGTAACGTGCCTCATCCCTCATTCCAAATACAACTCATACCTTCCCAGCTATCCATTTCAGCTCCATTACAGCAGCAAAAAGCAAACACGAACTCTCTCTGGTTTTTGAAGTTGTACTGTATTGCTGCTGATGTATTTTAAGACACCAGCTTACTGCAATGATGGAATCAAACACCCCCCAGGCTGGGTAACAGCATGTCCTGACAGCTGAACTTCACACATAACTGGAAATGTGTTATGTGAATCCATGAGATCTTGAACTCCAAGGGATCTCAGTAGATCCCCATGACACCCCTGGCACACTCAGCATACAAAGCACTTCAATCTAAACCCAAGCAGAGCTGTGTATCGTTTCACTCTTGCTGCTATTCAGCACTTTTTTCCTAATTGAGAGGATACAGCAAGCAGAGGAAAGCTGAAAACACCAATAAATGGTGGTAGCAGGTTCAGCATCAGGACAGACAGCACTCTTACCAGCTTCGCTCTCACACACCACCATGTGCATTACTGCTGCATGTTGGTGAGGGCAGCAGGATAACAGAACACAGCAATTTGCTCTCTAATGAATAGGGCTGGAAAAGCAGCCAAACAGACAGCAGTCACTCTGCAAGACACCACAGGCACCCTGTTCACCTCAACATCTGCAGAGCTGACCACACGCTAGCTATGGCTGCTTTAAACATAAGCAGACATCACATGGATGCTGTTTGTGATTAACAGCAGGGAACAGCAAATGTGTTTTCCTACCACTGAGGCTGAGTGATACTGCTCAGGCAGGGCTTCCCAGCCAAGCACAGCACATGCAATAGTCAACTGCAGCAGCACAACTGAAAGATTCTATCTCTGCATATACTCCTGATCATGAGGAGGTTACAGATGTGATTCACTGGAAAACAGCAGAGTTTCAACAGCTTCACCTCCAAAAGCAACTGAATTTGCACTCTAAAGCTATTTTCCCCAGAGGGTGCTGCCAGTTTGCCTATGAGGCTGCTGGAGAGCCAGAGCTTTCCAAGTTCACAGCCCCAGGATAGCTGTGATACCACAGGCTTGCTCAAGACCAACCCTTCCAAGACTCCTGGCTTTGCAACAGCCTCTGCAGAGCTCCTGCAGGACCAGAGTCCTTACAGCCCCTGGCTGCCAATGGAGGCCTCAGCTTCCAGGCTCCAGCTCCTGGACCCACGCTCTGCAGAAGGAGGTCAAGGAGATGTGACCAGCAGGTCAAAGGAGGTGATCTTGATCCTGCCCCTCTACTCTGCCCTCATGTGCCCCCCCCACGTGGGGCACTGTGTACTGCATACAGTTCTGGTGTCCTCAACATAAGAAGGACATGGAGCTGTTGGAACAAGTCCAGAGGAGGCCACAAGGATGATCAGTGGCTGCAGCACCTCCTGTATGGAGACAGGCTGAGAAAGTTGGGGCTGTTCAGCCTGGAGAAGAGAAGCTGCGTGGAGACCTCAGAGCAGCTTCCAGTATCTGAAGGGGGCCTACAAGGATGCCAGAGAGGGGCTCTTCATCAGGGACTGCAGTGATAGGACAAGGGGTGATGGGCTCAAACTGAAACGGGAAGTTCAGGTTGGAAATAAGGCAGAAGCTCTTCCCTGTAAGGGTGCTGAGGCGCTGGCCCAGGGTGCCCAGAGAAGCTGTGGCTGCCCCATCCCTGGCAGTGTTCAAGGCCAGGTTGGACACAGGGGCTTGGAGCAAGCTGCTCCAGTGGAAGGGGTCCCTGCCCGTGGCAGGGGTTGGAGCTGGAGGAGCTTTAAGGTCCCTTCTAACCCAAACCAGGCTGGGGTTCTATGACTTTATGTCAAACTGGCAGCTGCCCTTCACCCCTCATAGAATACACAGCCAAACTATCTCCTTTCCCTAAACTGCTAAAAATCTCCTCTGCAAAACACAGCCATCTAAACGTAAGGAACAGTTAAGCCTCCACAGACTGGCAGCAGGTACAGCTCTGCTGCCAGAAAGGTTCCTAGCACTGACCTTGAAATCTCATTTCAAGGAACGGCTTCTATTATACAGTGAGCAGAGCCAGAGCCTCAGGATTAGCATTTGTACAGCATTACAGGATTGCAGGTGAGTTCCTACGGGACAGCCCAAACCTGCTCAGATCCAAGAATATGACTGAAATCTCATTACATGATTGCTGGGAGCTGGAATAGATTGGCAGTGTTAGCTCCAGATGGTTTGCTTTCTAATATATATTAAAATCCGTGGCTTACAGCATCAAAAAGGAAAGGAAAACTTTTTTTTCAGGATCCTCCCCCATCAGAATGGTCATTGGGAGTTCAAGGAATCTTCTTCCAAACATATATCAGCTGCCAATTTTAAAGGCTGCTTGTCTTTCATTAAGTTCTGAATACTTTCCAGACCTTCCAGACTGATTCTCTTTGTTTCTTCAGCAGCAGGGAAACAAGCAGGAAGAGCACCCCAACACAGGAGCACAAGCCCGAACACCAGTGGAAAGCATTTAAGGTCCACAAGCAGAGCATTCATTATAGAGTAAACCAGTCAACTGTTTCACCCCCACTAGGGAAAAACCATCACAAAATACCAGCTTTGAGAAGAAACCTAATCCAGTGACATGGAGGGACTGCAGCAAATGAACGTGAGAGCAGAAGGACATCAGAGCAAACCCAGTGCCTCCTCCAACTTTATGTAAGGGATTCTCTGTAAAGAGACTTCAATATCCCCTTCAGAGGGGCCACATCAAACAGGAAGGCAAAGAAACACAAAACCCAACATTAACTCTGCAGGAGAATCGGTAACATCCAGCATAGTTCAAGGGAAAAATCTCAGGGCACCACACAAAGCAAATAACCTGTGTTTCCCTGGAGCGTAAAAGGAGGGAACGGAGGGAGGAGTTGGGAAAAAGAACAAGGTAAAATTGAGTTACATGGATCGTAAAATGAAGCTACCCTGCAATGCACCAACAGTGGTAGAGAGAGGGTCAGCATCAGAAGCTATTTTGATCTTTCTTCTACTGGCACAGAGCATATCTGAAGTCCTAAGTGTGAAACATACTCATCTTCTATGAAAATATGGTCAATGAACTGAACACAGCTTGCCCTTGAATCAAATCATTACCACAGTGATTCGTGGTATAAAGCAAACTGGTACCTCTCAGCAACATTAAAAGCTTCAGAGTTCTCTCCCCATAAAACAAGCTCCAAGTAGCTTCCTCTTTCTCTCTGCCTACCTGTGCAGCGTGGCATACATAATAAAGACTTCACTTAAAGTCTTAGATCCACCTGGCTAATGAAGTGTTTAAATCCTAGAGAGATGCTGCTTTTCCAAGGCAGCAATTTACCACCAGCATGTTGATAAGATCAGTAGTAGCAAGAGTCACAGGCTATGTGCATAATTACACTAGTGGATTCAGAACTCAATCAAATCCAGTCACTCAGCACAGGATCCCTGTGCTAGCTATCTGCTTTCTCCTTTGTACTCTGTCCATTTGGACTGCAAAACCTTTGCTTTCTTACAGAAGAGCTCTTGGATCTGGTACTATACACGTGATATAACACACATGAAAAATAGTCCCTGTTTGCCTAGTTCATAACATGTTTTGGGGACAGCAGCAGCATTCTCGTAGAGGGCTTCTCATCCTTAGTTATGCAACCTGAATATTAACGTTGCTTTCTCCAGTGGATTATAAACACAAATCTCTAGACCCAGAATAACACCCTTCATCCCTCTTATGATGGAAAAGTGGTCATAAGAGTCATGTTCCCTACTTACTGGACTATTAATCTTCAAATAGAATCAATAGACACAAAAGAAACAAACTCCTTCAACCATCAAGAGGGAAGATGAGAGAACAAAACAGACATTGTAGGTGCACTGCAGTGCAACTCACTTCCAGTCTATCCTGACTTTTGAATGCTTGGCTTCACAAACTCAGTGATGACCTTTTCACGTTGCTCTGCACATTGAATCTCCATTTTTAGACCACTCAAGCTGAATTCTCTTCCTTCTCAGGAAGGTTTCTGTAGGTTAGAACATCAAGCAGACATCTTATCAAATTATAAGTTTGTATAAACAGTGTTAGTCACCCTTTCAGCATAGAGAAGATTTGTTAATTCTTATGTCTTGCACTTTGCACAAGGCAAATATCCACTATGACATCCAGCTGTAGCATTTCCTGGCCATTGCTTGGTTCATGCTAGTGTCAGTTAGTACCTACCTAGGCAGAAGCAGCAGAATATACATGAAACCAAACCAAATACTTTCCTGCCAGAATTCATATCATGTTTTTGGCATGGATTCCTGGCCAGCACTGAGAAAAGTGACAACCATCCTACACAATCTCTGCGCCTTATCTGCTGAAACCCATTAGCCCTCAGCAATGCAGTTAAATTAAAATGCCCCGATTTGTTTCAGTAGGAAAAAAAAAAACAACACTTCAGAATTTGAGGTCAAATCAAATGAGTTTGAATAAAAAAAAGCAAACCAAAAAGTTACATTTCTACAGTTGTTCTTTAAAGCACCACATCATTAGGTTTCATTTTCAGACTTGTTTGAAACATCCCACATAAGCTGTGGCCAAGACGGTGTTTACACACAACTGCCTGGGTGTGTAACCTGTGCACATGAATACATTCAGTCTCACAGTGAGTCTTTCCTACATAGGAAATTATAGCAAGTTTCTCAATTCCCTTCCCATGGTGCTTATGCAATTTGATACAGGCAAACATGAGCAAGCTCCACCACGTGCTGAGACGACTGGAAGCTGCAGAGGATCCTTGGTGAAGCACTAATCTCAAGCTAGAAACCCTGCTGAGAAGCCAAGGACAGCAGCCTAGGGTCAGTGCTGTGTGAACCAAGTCCCAAGCTTTCAGCTGTTTCAGCAGGGGCAAAGACTCTGCCTTCAGATGGCAACACAGACATTGCCTCAGCAATATTGACACTAGTAATAAGAGGTATACAGCAAAGTTGGTTTTCCCCCTATTTACAGGGACCAATGCACATGCAAGGCATGGAATACCTTGGGATTTTAATGAACAACAGGAGTCATGTGGCTCCCAGTAAAGCAAACACATTTCTGGCAGCTTCACAGGGAGCTGGAAGAAAAAACATTCTTCACTGAATCAATTCAAGCATCAAATTCCATAAACCGTGGAGAGGTGGCCCCCTCCCTCCAACAAATGCAAGTACCTCAGACTTGTGTTTATGGTGCAAGACTACACTATAACATGTATCTTATAATAATAGCTGTGAGAATTAAACCTGCCCTGAGCTAACCTTGAGTGTCAATGAGAGCATTCAGTCTTCAACAGGAACTTTTGCTTTTGTCTCAAACCCACACTCCTTCAGAACTCTGATACTCAAAAGGTGAAGGAAACATGAGGATTAAGCTCTAATGAGGCAGCATTCAGTAAATCCTAATTAGCTATTTGTATTATAAACCTACATTTAGCATCTTTTATCAAAGTCAAACCATATTTTTAATCAAAATGTACTACTATGAACACTTCAGTGATCAGAAATGGAAGCAGAAACTTCATAAAGAATTCCAGTTCCACTGAGCTACAGCAAATCCACAGCAACTATAAAAATGACCAGATTAAAAATCTACAAGGTCATACAAGAGCTATTTTTATACCCCAGCAGGAGAAACGGGGTTGTGGTAAACTTCCTTTCTGCACTACTCCATCTCCAGAAAGACATAACCATGGTTAAAAGCTTTAGTGGTTTACAGCATTTCAAAGTAAAGAACAGTGACAAGCCAGTAGAGTCTAAAGCACAGGACCTGTGCCAGGAGCCCACTTCTATTTCTGGCTCTGTCTCTGGTGGGCTTTATGACCTTCAGTAGAGCTACACCTCTCCTTCAACCACTCCAGGACCACAGGGAAAGAACTGCCCTCAGCTATGCCCCAAAGTGACTAGAGGGGGTTAACTTCACTCAGGGCAGTCAGGGCTGCACAATATAAAATGGCAAGGGCAGACAAAGGTAAGCTACCAGGCCTCCTGGTTTGTGTTGGAACATGCAGCTCTCTCCTTCAGCTAGGTATAATTAACATCTTTCAGCTAAGTATCATTAATATCTTATTGGGTTTGTTCTCAGAAGCCAGTAACAAAAACTACACCTTCAGACTTACCTGACTCATTCCTTGTCTTTTAAGCAGAGTGTAGTTGCTACAATAAACTGGAATTGTTCTTCATTTATCTAGTTCTGAACTGCTAAACCCAAAGAACAAGGCTTAATTCCATTCCTTTCAGCTCATCAGTAGCACTTAGTGTATTTAATTTACAGGACCAACCCTGAGCCTGCATAACTGAAATAGGTGAGGATTTGGCCTGTCAATTCTAAGCAATAAATGAATAATCACAGAAATTAATACCTCAAACATTTGGTATGAAGAGAGATGCTCACAAAGATCAGTTTAACACAATTTCATTTTCCAGTATAGGTTAGTTTTACCTTTAAACAAATAAAGCCAAACCAAAACTGAGCTTATTATACTTGCACCCACACTGAACTATAAACCCCATCATATTTCTTGTCATTTGGCTGCTACTGAGTCACTGAAATGCTGTAAATCACCTTCAGCAATGATTAATGTAGAAATTGTACTTCATTACAACCATACATGAGAACACCTTGGAACCCTTTTTCACCATTTCACATTTGAGCAAAGTCAAAAAGAAAGCTTAAAGAATGTGATTTTAATTTCCCTCTCCCCTTTCCTTCAGAATACATCACTGTCAGCTTCCCAAGAATAGCACATCCCAGAAATATCCCAGCCATTCTATTACGGGCTCAGCTGCCCCATTGACAGGGCACAAGGTAAATATTAAGTGTTCTGCATCAGAGGTGTATTTATAGAAAATTACACAAAATAAGCACGGCAAAAAGTCCTCACAACTATGTTTTCTGTAACACTGAAGCACACAATGACCAGTGTTCTCTGCATGATCAACTCCAAATCTAACAGTGGCAGTTCGGGGTCTATGTGCATTTCCAGACACTTGGGATGCTAACACTCACCTTAGCCTACACATGCCTCAAGCAGATAAAAGTGGAACTTCACCAGTGCATTCCTTAAACACAGCTAGCAACAAAATCATTTCAGCACTAAAATTTTACAACCTTTTTAATTAATACCTATGGATTTGGAGCCTATTTTGAGAACTGCTGCATTCATCTTTGAATAACAAAGACTTTCTCACAGCCCACTTAATTTGGTTTAGAAGTGCTTGTATCAAGATGGCCTAACAATCTCTTTCTTGCTAAATCCTCCCTACCACGTTTCACCATAAGACTGGGTTTCACTGCCCCTGTGGTAATTCACTTCAATGGCAATCAGCTCATCCCTCTGACATTCTCCTCTCCCACACTAAAAGATTCCAGAATTTTCCTTCCATCTGTAGGACCAACCTCCCATAATGTATTTCCCCTATTACAGCACACCTCTGGTTACTGTTTCATGCTGCCTCTTTGCCCCTTAGATACATGAGAGCATCTTTGTACCTTTTCTGGTAGTCTGATGCACTCCTTGAATCTACTGATTCCCGGTCTGCAATTGCAGCATTTTACAGATCAGCTGTTGCCAAACCCAAATGGACTTCCATATTCCTTCTCTAATCCATCAACATTTCCAACCTCTCTGAAGCTTTCACTCACCTTCCTTTGGGTACCTCCCAGATATCTCACATGCATCTAAAAACCTAAAGCACTTCCTTGTCTGTACAAGCATCCCCTGCAGGTTCATTTCTACCATTATGCCTGGGTTCATGTGCAAAGTGCTACAGTTTATACTCTTAAACAACATTTAAATTGAGCAGCAAATTTTAAAATTACCCTTTTAAAATGGATAGAAATCTCAAAATGCAGACTAAAATCAATTTGCTTTATATCTCAATATAAATTGGTATTAAGATGCACAATTTGGTGCAGGAAACCCAGGCAGTCTAAATACAGAGGGATTTTTTTTACTAGCACTGATTTCTATTTCATGCCATCAGGGCTGTTCTCTGAAAACAACTAAAAATTACATAGAGGGAAAAAGTAGTTATTCAATCATTGCCACTTAGTACAGACAGGAATCCTGGATACACCTGACTAATAAAACACAGAGAATGGCAGTTGTGATATTAACTAATACAGAGTTCCCTTCTCCCCTTTCACATGGTAAAACCCTGGATTTTTCTACACAGATAAACACCGAAGTAATTTAAGTCTTGTGTCATTTATATATTTAACATCAATTTTTCTTAAGTTATTACTAAAAATTAAAACATTCAAATGTAATCATCATTAATTCAATCATTAAAACCATTTCCAAGACAAGCAATCTATATTTCACACCATGCCTTTCTACAAAGACAGGAAGAATACTCACTATGCTGCTATATACTACCTGTGTCTACAAAATGTCCTAAGGTTTGACATTTTAAAGTGTCGGCCTGATCTGAAATCTTTGATTTTTGGAATAAATTCTGAACTTGCTACTCTACAAGCGCCTTACCTTCCTTTTTTAACAGATAACTGAGTAATACGTCCTCAAAGTTCAAACAATTCTCATAGGAAAGGGCTTTCCAGCCTGTGGATGCAAGTTGCCATGGCAACAGCCACAGTGACTACAAAGGCTCTAACCTTGTTTAATGAATAAAATGGGGAAAAAATATCATGAGATACTATAATAAAACCCCTGTATTATAAATCTTCCGGGGGAAAAAATAAAGAAAGCAAAGGACTCCTCTTCCCCATTTAATGATACCTGGGCTTGCAAAAAAGCCTCCAGTTTACCATCAAGCCTTATGTCATCATGTTTTGGAAATGCTGTGACTCCGCTTTTCTTGTGTCTTTAAGATTCCTTGGCTTACAGATAGGTAAAAGGTGGAAATGAGCTGTTTAGTACCTAAGGATAATGGGTGTTACCTATGTGAAGCAGCAGCAGCAAGCAGAACAGGAGGATAAAAGACAGTAGGGAAAAAGGTAGTGAAGAAAAAGATGAATTCGGCCATAACAGTCTAAAAATAGATTCGCTTCAAACGAAGCACAGATAGCAGAAAGGATCTACAGAACAAACAGCTCCATCTAGAGGTTAAAACCAAGGGATATTAAAGCAAGCTTACAGGTAAAAGGTTCTCAAGACTTCTTAAACATACGCTCTAAAACGGTCTGCAAAATCTCCCAGTTAAAATTAAAAATGGCTTCAAAATACATCATGTAAAAGTCACCCAATCTTTGAGAACCTAAATGGGTTCCAACAAAAACAAAGTGAAGGCAAATCTTGAAATGAAAAGAATCAAGACCTGCCCGTTCATACCTTAAAACTTCTTGCATTTCAGTGACATTCACAGGACAAATCCTCAGGGAAGTCAGTGCATTTTGCCAGTTTTCAGTGTGATCAAGACTTCCCCCACCAGAGAACATGAATCAAAGAAGTCAGTGTCCCAGCACCACTTCAACAGAAATGCAGACCCATGCTCAATAATGAACGGTCCAAGAAGGAAAACTTCCTGCACTTGCAACACTGTTCAGGCCCTGATCCTTCATACTATCATTCTCCACTTATTTCTGCAAGAATCAGAATGCTTCTGTAAGTTGATGTATGCTCCAGAGCAAACTCTATTTTGAATGTCATCTTTCAAAGTAATTCATTATAATCATGTTTTATGGCTGCAGGGAAACAATTACTCTGTGTTTTAGGACAAAATCCAGGCTTCAGCACTCTGTTTAAGAAACCACATCAGGCTTGGGTAAAAGAGGCAGGATGGGAAGGAACCAAGCCCACTGCCTGCATTGGCAAGCACTCTGCTGCATCTGCAACAGTGAATATGCAGCTTCTGGCTGCCTTCCCACACTAACCCGTCAGTTATAACCCAATAAAGTCATATTTGGCTACCCAGGACTCTCTAAAGGTCACCAGTTACCTGGCCAACAGAACAGATCTTCTCTAACATGCTCTCACTTCAGTAGAGAGCTTTAAGTATGGGTGGATAGTCATGCCTCCAACTCTTCCTGCTTTAAACCTTACTTTCTCCACTTTACACCAGTTCTACTCACACTCTATCTAAATTCCACAACCTACAATAACGTGTAAAATCATCAGGAATATCCACATGATCCCTCCCCTCCCAGGCTGTATTTTACCTTGCAGCCTGCAAAAAATCCTATAATCTAAAGGCATTGTTTCTTGAGCCTGTACTGGATGCTTCATAGCTGCACCTCACAATGCAAGCTGCAATACAAAACTGAATTAAAAAGACCAGAAAACCAGCAGCAAGGGGCTGCAGCTGGAAAACCGTTGGGTTAGAGCTGCCGCACCAGTGCTCCAGAACAAAGGCATTCTTTGTTATTCACTCCATGCTTCTGGGAACATTGAATTCCCTCATGGTGTTTTTCCCACTTTTTTTTTTTTTTTTTTTTTTTTTTTTTACACTTTCCCTGTCTTTATCCTCCTTCTCAAACACTTGCTCCTCTTTTCCTCCCTCCCACATTGCTTTTTCTATTTACCTGTTGTAGAGCTATACTTACTAATAGCATTCCTACTCTCTGTTTAGGTTCTTAATTCTATTTAGCATCATGAAAGGATAAAAACTGTTTATGATAGGCCAAACCACCCGTTCCACCCCCCTAAAAAATACTAGCATTAACAAGCCAGAACCAGTGAAACAACTGGCAAATCATTCTATTACCATTAATAAGTGATTTTTAAAAGCCAAAGAGCTACACCTCTGAAGAACAGAGCATTTTGTGCCTTAAGTTTAATTTAGAAACTGAGGCAAGTGTGAAAACACCTGTCCAAAGGACACTGCACAAACTGCTCTAGAGAGATTTCTGCAAGATAACACATTAATTCCCCTATTTGAAATAGGTCTCACCAGCACCCTTGCTTGAAATACTCTGCAATATTGATCCATGGGCTGTATTTCCCTGAAAAGAGTTGCATTTCTTTGAACACACAATCTCCGATCTGTGAAAAACAGTCACACACACACAGTCTCTCAAGGTCTGACTATCCAGCAAATCTAAACCAGAGCCTGCATAGAAGTTGCTGCCAGAATTTCCTCCTGATTATTTATCACAGTTTGAATACAAATGTATGTTTAGGATTACCAGTTAATATTCATTTGCTACAGCAGAAGCAAGCCCCATTTTGTATTTAATACAGCATTTTAAATAACACATTATGAATTCCTGGGAAGCATGACTCAGCATTACAAAAATAATGCTGTAAGCTCTGGAATAAACTTCAAAAATTCAACCCTGTTTTGACCTCCTCCTAACGTGTACTAGCAGAGAGAAGTAAGGGCCTTTCAAAGTAGCTGTTCAGACACAACAGCTCCCTTTTCATGTGGAAGTTCACCTATTTAATGCCAAAAATAAACCCACTACATTTCCAATGTACCAGAGCACATATAGGGAGCAAGGAAATGTGAGCTTTTTCTGCTCCATTTCTCCTGTTTTCTACTCCAGCATCCCCAATTTAATCATCTGTATCTCAAGGCGTACTTCAAAGTCACACTTCAACATTGTGACATTCTTCCCACATCAAAAGAAAACACTGATTTCCAGCATGAAATGAAGAAGCAGCAACTAAACCCAACTTTTTATTTGCTCTGAATATCAAACAGTGTACATCAAAAGTGTTAACACTATGTCACAATCCACCTTGCTGATCCTACTTTAAATTGTTTAACAGTGAAAAATAAACTCTTCTATTTCCTTTTAGGATAGTCTATATGCCAACACACCTCTGAGCATAAACCTAGTCTTGTTAGTCTAATTTTGCAGCTCTGCTGTGAGATCCCCTATTACACACACAGATTTTGTGTAGGGGTAAGCACAGTTTCCTTTCAATCCCATTCACACAACAGGAAAGGGAAAAGGATGGATGGTAACACTGTGTTCTGCAGCAATCCTAGTTCATGCAAACGCAAGAACTGTCAGGACCTAAGCTGTGCTTTCATTTGAACCTGCTTAATGAGAGTAAATCAACCAACTAGAAAGTTTTATATTCAAAGTACTCCAATGAAAGGAAACCAGATCCCGATTTCTTACATGTTCATTTTCAGTGTTCTAAATTAACTAGAGAGATGGCACCAAGATACCAAATTCACACAGTATTTAGATGAGGCTATTAAAGTTCTTCCAGAAAGTATAAACTTGATCTAGGAAAACAACTGATATTTCTCTGGCTCTGTAAATGTTTTGCAGCCCAAGATAAACAACCTAATGCTAAGCTCAAAACCAAAGAAAATTAATACAAATGCATCTGTCACATTATATAATCACATATAAATCTCTTCACCAGAAAGCGTAACACTATTTTCTCTGCAGAAAACCAACTTCACATTAGCCAAGTTCAGTTTTGAAGCAACTCCTGTATCAGAATTGGCAGAATTTGCCCCCCCATAATAAAGGTTGATAAAGGGAAGTTTTACCATCACTTATTCCTTCCTGACAGAAACCACTGAAGGATTTACTCCAAACAATCTCCCTATACACACTTGCAAAAATTGATAGCTGGAAGCCACTGAACTGGGCTTTGTATTTTTCCAGGCATGATTTCCATAGAGTCATAGCTTTAAGCTTTTGGAAACAGGCAATAAACAGAATCATTACTTATTCTTTTAAAGACACCAAAGTATTTCAAACTTTATTTCCAGGTGATAAAGACTACAGACCTTTGCTGCAGTGTGTACTTTGGATTCATATTTTTAAGTCAAAAAAAGAATCATATTTGAACTCAGTTTCCTTTAAACTGATTTAAGTAAAGAAGTTCTCAGTCTGTTCCTTACCAGAGAAGGAATGAAGAATTGCAAAAAGAGATATATTCACTTATATCAATAAAAGCTTTTTTTCTTCATTTCACAGGAAAAGAGTGTATTAGGGGAATACACTGAAACCACATGACACTAGAAATTAAAACTGGCTCAGGCTACACACCATTTTTGAAGCTTAAAGACATTTTGTACAGCTTAAAAAAGAACGCATCTCCTTAACTCTTCAAAACTAAAACTGATGATTCAAAGTACTGTTAAATTACTGACATACGGCTCTACTTGTCACTTTGTATTAAAAATGCTTCTGTATGTGACTATAGTGAGACTAGGAAAAACCACAAAAATACTTACATTGCATTTACTTTATCTTCTGGGCCCTGAACTTGGCCTGTTACAGTTCCTTGACTGGTGTTTTTAACCCAGCCAACCACTCCTAACTTCGCCGCTTCCTTTTCCGTGTACTGATTCACAAAATAATGAAAGAGGACAGTCAGTGTCAGCACATACACCACACATACCACCTAAACCCCCACTTTCATTTGCATAGTTTCATTTTCATAGCTTTAAGACCTACACTTAAAAATCCATGATAATCATACTGAGGCATTAAGATGCTCCTGTCAGCTCTGAAGTTGCAGCAGAAGCAGTCAACTTTTGAACAAGGAGATTCCACATATACATAATAAATGTGAGTTAATTCCCACTTCCATTTTCACAGCTTTAAAGACTTTAATTCAAAAAAAGAAATATACATGTGATGGCTCCAACCAAGACATTACAATGCTCACAAAAGTCATCTTCCTCTATCACCGGTATATGCATAGAAACCTCCTGATGGTGTGAGGCTTTTTTCATTTACAGAGGCTGAAGTCTTGCTCCCTTATTTAGAAACTTTTAACAGTTTTGATCACAAAGAACTCTACTAATAGCACACTACTACCTTGTACCTACTCTAGTCCTTTCTTTAGTTCCTATCACTGCTCATTTTCCTCTTCAACAATCCCAGCGTCTAAACTCATTCAATTTGCTACATGTACGAACCTCAGTTTTTCTCCAATTTTAAATCCTTTCCTCCCGACTTTCACCTTTAAAATTCTACCCCAGCTGCTGCACTACTACTAAAAAAATAAGGTTACAATTATAGTAGTTTCCTAGTATTTTTGCAATACCACAACAAATTACAATTATTTGCCCAGCTATTCACTTGTTGTGATAAAACCAGGAACTTCCAAGTACATTTTTTTTTGAGGTGTGGGCTGGGGTTTTTTTGTGGCAATACCCAAAACAGTACACAGGTACCAGATGTGCGTTATCAGCCTGTTTAGATACCAATTCTAATGCTAACAGCCAAGCTTCAGGTTAATATGATTACATCTGAAAAGGCCAAACAAATTTCAGGGTAATTCAGTCAATGAAAAGGCATTACTAATTATGAAGAGCATTTCTCAAGAGGATTATGAGCAGTTTGTCCATGCTAACTTGTCCAAAAGCAAGTTTTAGGTCTTATATTAAGTGTAGTCCATTATTCCCAGACAACAAACTGTTCTGATTGGAAATGTGCCCTCTTGTTTCTTAGGTTCCTGTGAAATTCAAAACTACCTGCTGCACATTCAGAGCTGGAGGAGATACTCAGCTGGAATAGGAGCCACAGACTGCGTGCTTGTAGCACACTGTTACCAGGAAACACAGTAAGTTTCTTAAATACAAGTACTATAATTGCAATTAAAAAAGATTAAACTGCAACACATTGTTTCAGAAAGCAGCATCAAGCACTTCAGGCTTAACCTTTCTAAAGATTAACTTGTTATAATGTCCTTGTGGCTGCACTGTCACAAGAAACCCAAACACAACCTTTAGATACTGCACAAACAAGCAACACGTTAGTAACCTCTTAAAAATCCATTTTAATGTAACAGTAATAGAAAACAAATGTATTTTCCCCCTTTTAAACCCAATACTCAGCAATACTCAGCCTTCTGACCTGGAACTGAGAGTTCAGCTTGGATATATTTACACTCTACCGACCTGCTGCTGTATTTTTAGCACTGGAAACACTATACTGTAAAGTAGAGCTGGTAAATCAGACATTGCCTTACCATCCTGAAACAAACACCTGGAAAAGAAGGAAAACTACAGTAAAATAGTTTGAAGGAATGTCACTTTCAGGAGTTCCACTTTATATGTATGCATTTTATTGTACATCTGAATCACCTGTGGTCATTTCTGACAGAAGTTCTAAGGAGGAGTTATTGAATTTTAACATTGGCCAAAACCTATGGAATTTGGGTACAAGCTGGCCTTGAGCCTCCTCCTCGGCGAACGATTACTTCCATTAACGCAGACAGCACATGCCGCTTTAATGAAGACGTTACGTTAAAGAAATCGCCTTTGACTTCATTTTCACCTCTAAGTTCTGCTGCCTAAGCCGGGAGGGGGGCACATTCCCATATAACCGCGCTGACAGAAAGTGCTTTGGACAGAACAGCCTGTCCTCTGCGTGGAACCGGTGAACCCTACACTGCCGACATGTTTACCGCTCATTCCATCCCCTCCCCGCTGCGACTCAGCGCATGCGCGGCCACCGGCGCCCCTCACCGCCCGCCCATTGCCCCGCGCCCGTCTTCACCTTGCACTCGCCCGAACACTTCATAATCCACGGACTTGAGCGCGCCCGAGGCCTTGGCCACGGCAGACATGGCGGCCGCGCCGCCGGGAACAGCCGCTGCCGCCGGGAACAGCCGCGGCTCGCTGCGCTCCGGACCGCGGCCGAGCGCCGGCACCCGGACGGCAGCGCGCAAGGATCAAGCTTCCCGCGTTCGCGGCCGCCTCACGGAGGGGGCGATGGGGGGGGAGGGGCATGAACCCCATACACACATGGCGGGAACGGCCCGTGAGGAACGCGGCCCCACAGCGCTGAGGGGAGAGCAGGCAATGGCGGCGTGTTCTGAGGTACACCGGGCCCTGTAACGCCGCGGAGGTGGTGTACCTCTTGTATTTGAGGTTAGAAAAGCGTCAAGAGAGCAAAGGTTTGGACGAGGCCGTCTCCTCGTTCAGGGCTGCTGCAATAGGCGTCTGTGCCCCACTGGGCGTGCCCATCTCCAGCATCAGGTAACCAGCATTGGCCTTTTCCAGGGATTTACAGGAATTATTAAACCAAGAAATATTTCACATACATGGCTGAACTGAGGTAATTTTGACTGATAAAGTGGAAGTTAAGCAGTTGAAAGCTAAAACATACAGGAAAATCAAGGCCAGTGAGGGTCTAGGGCTCTTCATCTGGCACAGCGTGAGGTGAGATGCAAGCTCACCTTCTGCAAGCTGTTCAGCAAACCTTCAGTGGTACCTATTAGCGCTCCTGTTTCCATTAGCAAGCCTTTCCAGAAGCATTGACATGTAATTTCTTCTATGTAGATACTACACGTGCAAAAACACAGGCAGAAATTGGTTGTTAAATAGGCTGAGTCTCCAACCAACCACCACAAAGATTTTCC
Organism: Psittacula echo; assembly: GCF_963264785.1. Lineage (NCBI taxonomy): Eukaryota > Metazoa > Chordata > Aves > Psittaciformes > Psittacidae > Psittacula > Psittacula echo. Next base: position 121,100,474 of record NC_137738.1, read on the forward strand.
TTCAGTGTTTTCTATCTGCTTGCAGTTTAACTCCCCCTCATTTGCCTTTCCTGAAACAGCCAAGTGTTTTCAGGCAGAATCCTACAACTTACAACCAAGTTCAGAGGATGAGCTCAGCCTTCGCTTACCACCACATAAAAGCAGGTGAACTGTGACTTTACACTAAAACTCAATCATCTTACTTGCTGTCTCGGTTAGGCAATTCCCTCCCACACACCACTTCATGTCCTAGGAGTAATGCAGCATAACCCGAGCTCTTTATCTGCTTGGATCTCAAGACAAGAGGGCTGTTAATAGATAGCAAAACATGAAATTGCTTTCCTGAGCACATCAATTAACAAGGGAAACAACATTCAATCCAGTGCAGAACAAAAATACTCTGAAGATTTCCCGTATCACAGGGAATAAGAAGAGAATGGACAAAGTTTCATCGTTTGCTTTAACTGCACAGCATGTTAAACCAAGCCCTCGCCTTGACAGGGATTATACATTTTGCTAGTGTGGCATTAGCACCATTTTGTCTTGGAGGAAGAGGGTTCTACAGAAAGAGGAGCAGAATGCAGCAGAGACCGAAACTGTTCTGTCATTTGCTGCCATCTATCAGCAGTGAAGAGCAAGACAGGTAAAAAATAAACGTACAATAGTGCCTATTTACAGTACAAAGCATTGTAACACAAGCCTCTAAACCAGAGCTTGTTCTCGTATGATTACACTGTCCCATGTGCAGATTCCAGTGCTGGCAATGTCAGCTTTTGTTTTAGCAAGAGAATCTTTGCCGTTTCAAGTTAAGTTCTCGATATCACTCAGGTCTTCTATCTGCACTGGCTCATTCTCAGCATGGGAACCCATTCCTGTGCCTGTCTTTGAGAGCTCAGAGATACTTTCATCTCCCGTCTTCCTATTGTTATTGTCCTTTTTCTGACAAGTCAGTTTAAGATATTTTCCTTTGTTTGCCATAAGAACCTTTTGCCACTCTCCCTAGAGAAATCTGAGTTTTTCATTATTTTCACCATAGAGAGCCTGAAGAACTCCAGAAGACAATACCAGGAAACATCTAATACTTTACAGTCAAAGTAATGAGTAATCAAACAGTATTGAAATACCCCAAGTAACAAGACAGCTTTATCATATATTATCATTAAATGGTTTGTGTTGGAAGGGACTTTAAAGCTCATCCAGTTCCAGTCCACCCCCTGCCACGGGCAGGGACCCCTTCCACTGGAGCAGCTTGCTCCAAACCCCTGTGTCCAACCTGGCCTTGAACACTGCCAGGGATGGGGCAGCCACAGCTTCTCTGGGCACCCTGTGCCAGCGCCTCAGCACCCTCACAGGGAAGAGCTTCTGCCTAAGAGCTCAGCTCCATCTCCCCTGTTCTGGCAGGTTAAAGCCATTCCCCTTGGCCTGTCCCTACAGGCCCTTGTCCCAAGCCCCTCTCCAGGTATCCTGTAGCCCCTTTAGGCACTGGAGCTGCTCTAAGGTCTCCCCTTAATGAGCCTTCTCCAGGCTGAACTAGCCCAGCTCTCTCAGCCTCTCTATCAAGAAATGTAGACACTCTCTATGAAATCAAGTTTGCGCCATTTTCAGCTGCTTACTCTAGGTGGGGGCTAAGAAGAATTGGCTGCTTGCACATCCTAAAGCTACAGGCAATTGTAACAAATGATGACTACATACCTCTGTCAAGGCATAAGATATATTTTTTGATTATACTGCAGAGGAATGCAAACGACTAAGAACATTTCCTGCAACAAACAAATTACTGTACCTTTAGAATGAACTTGAGAATGAACAAAAAATGTAATGTCATAAGATCTGTAGATTATTTGAAGATGAAATACTGAGTCTCTCGTACTGCTGCCAGCTTTGCTATAACCACGTTGGATTCAGTTTGCTACTGAGTAAATACAGGTAACACTTTTTATTACTAAAACAAAGCAGCAACAATCATGATTAATATCTGAGTGAGACATTTGAGGCCGCAGTGAATTCATGATGATCATTATGGTGCCAGTTTTTCCTGGCCTGTGGTATGCTCACAGCAGTCCCCTTTTCAAGATTCATCTCCTATTTCACCATCCTAATTTCACTTTTCTGATCACTACATATCCTTATTAATCAAGAATGTGCTAGCCAGCTTTTATTCCTCTGTCTCCTTTAGAAGTCATTGTTTTGTGTTCATACAGATTAGCTTCTACTACCAGCACAGTGTCATCTGGGAACAACTTAAGCTTGTGCAGAAGGGCTTCTTTATTCTGAAAGCTGCTTAGAAGGGTGCTTTATTTGGCAAGTTTCTTGAAACTGGGGGGAACTCTATTGTTAATAGGGCCAATATGACCACTAGATCATCTGCCTCTACTCTGAGCATTAAGCCTTTAAAAAAATACTCCCAGTACTTGCTCCAAGTGCAGGAAGAGTTTTCCCACTACTCTGTTTTTAATCATAACATAAAGAAAGAATATATTTAAGAATATCATTATTTGAAAACACCAAGAACCTGCTACATTGCAGCCAAACATCAGGGAACAGCATAATTGCTGCTACACAAGGAGCCAAGGGTGGCCCTAGCACTAAAGTGACACAGTCTTAGAGTACCTGAGCATGGCCAGCAGAGCCAAGGGCTAGTAGCAGGATCCATCCAGAAGCAGCAGAAAATCAGAAACATAGCTACAACATAGAAATAAGAGGCATTCTAAAGATAAGGTTGAAGATAGAGCTGAAGATTAATTCATCTGTGATTTAGGAGAAATGAATGTGCTCAGCCCTGAGCTTAAATGGAGTTCCTGGAGCAAGGAGCCGAGGGGGTGTGGTTGGGTCCCAGGTGAGGCTGGTCAGGACAATTAGAGCTATTGATGCCCTTGACATTGACCACTATCAATAACAACTGTTTGATAAAAGAATCTCTTATTTATTAAGCTTTTGCTTTGGTTGTTAAAGTTATTTTGAAAGTTGTAGCTTCGTTATTTATGCTGTTTGTTCATCTCTAGCACAGAATAGTTGGAGAAGCATTAAAACCTTTTTTTCTTTCAATACCTACCACTACTCCAGCCTTCTTTCTGTGTGGCTGTCGCCTCACACCCCCATATCCACTCAAGGTTTTCCACTCCTAAAGCTACTATCTTTAGCGTACACACAATGTCCCATCAGGCACATAAACTCCCACCTCACTGTCTTAATTCATCCCTTAGCTTGTAACTATGCTGCTATTTTTCTGCACCATTTTAATTTAAATGGCTCCTCCTCAGTCCTGTCTGTGGTTGCGTTTATGCCCTCCTGCCACCTTTTTGTAGAGTTTCTTGCACAATCTACAAACTCTTAACATTCCTGCATTTTCTTTGGCATTCTGGATCTCTCACTGTCAACTTCCTAGCTGATATCTTCAGCTATATATTTTCTTCAGAATTTTTAATATTTGGGCACTCTGTTTTATCACTCTGTTTATCTGAACCAAGCTCTAAACCTGATTCACTTGCTGGTCCCCAGCTGATTTTGATGAGTGGTTTCCAAAGGATACCAAAGCCTCTAGATACAAAGAGCTACTGCTCCTGTTGCCTGGTTATTACTGTTACCTAGGGAGCACTGAGCACCCAGGAAGAGGGTTAGAAGCTATAGAAGCTTAGCTTGTCTTTTCTAGCTTCTCTTTTTACTTCTTTTCCATCAAGTGCAATATGTATTTGTCTCTGTTTTTTATTCTTTAAAATAATGCCCTGTCCTTCCTTTATGTTTGCTTCTTCAAGCAAAATGATAAGCTCTCTCCTTTTTTCACTGGCCTTCCTCTTTCCCTTGTTCCCTTATCACAGTTTCTTTTCATAAATTGTATTCATGCTCATTACTTCTGAATAAAAATTAATAGGATTTCCATTTTTACACAATTTGTTTCATGCTTGTACAAACTTCTTCAGGGTCTTTATTTTGTTGTCTTATTTAAATCATATCTAAATATACAAAAACTTTTTGAAGGTTTAATCTTGACCAACTGTTCAGTAAGAGATGGCCTTGCTTCATCCTATCAGTAGCTGTTGTATTTTCCTTAGCTGTAAAGATTAGATTTAGAAGCCTGAAGGACAAGACAGGCACACAGTGGGATTCTTGAAGTGCCTTAGACTGCCTTCTTCAGTACAAGATGTAAAACAATGGTTTGTTGCAAAACTAACAAATGCAAATGTTCTAACCATGGAGAAATAAATGCAAAATAACTTTCATTCCCTAAACTTCAGCAGAAGACAGTGAAGGGTTTCTAACCTGTAAGGGGTTTGCCAGGGCCATTACCAACAGCCATGAGCAGCTTCTTTAGAGGAAATTAAAAATCAAGTGGAGTGGTTGTTAAAGTGCCAACTGAAGTAAAGGTTTAAGCTTTATATACTTTCCATACAGTACATTCACATACTGTAGAGAGTCTAAGCCCTCTGTAAAAAAAGTGTAGAAAAAGGGTGTGTGTAAAGAGAGAGCATTTGGATACAAATTAACAAGCTGAAAAGCAAAGTAGTGTTTGGCAAAAAACAGTGTCTCATGTTAAAATAGAGCAACACAGGAGGAAACAGTTTTCTTTAGCTGCATTATAAATGCAAAATTACTTGGTACTGTTGAACTGCAAAACTTGAAATTCAAGCATGTAAATTTTAGAGAATTTTAGAGAATGAGCTACCTGGTTACTTATATTGTAATTATTACTATGTAACCTAGAGAAAAGTGTTAACTGAATGGTTGAAAAAAGCATTGTGTTCAGTTTTGGAAAAGGAAAAATACAGATGAAAGATTGCTGAAGTAATAATGCATGGACAAAAATCACAATTGTAGAACATTTGCTTGGTGGTTGACTGACTAAATACAGTATAGATGTATCAACAGGACACCCATCACACAGGCAGGTAACCTGGCTACAGCATTTGTTTCCTGACCCCTTTATAATCGAAGACCCAAGTCCAGCAATGTGACTGGTATGGGAGGACCCCACACCTGTGCCAAGGCCCACTGCATCAAGTGCAGTGTTGTGCATAAGAGGGGTCATGCCCACATACATCACATTGCAGGACTGCAGCCAAACCTTGCGTGGATGGCACCTAAATTTGTCCCTCTCATGCTCTATAATCCTGGGCTGCTTATATAAAGGAACTCAAGTTACATGGTGACAGATATGAAATTGTAAGCTAACAAACATGTAAAAGCAATGTTAGTCAGGAAGAATTTGATTCTGCATGCAAACAATGTTAAAGTACTTCAACTTAGCAAGCAGCTCTTTTGGAGTTGTCTTTGTGATCTCTGTTTTACCTGGATTATCATTTAGCAAATTGAAATGTCATGTTCCCTGAGGTTTTACTGGAGACACCAGTGAGCTCCAAAGGAACAGAGAGAAAGTGCAGAGGGATTGGGGCTCAGTGAAGAAGGGGAGCCCAGGCCTCCTTATTACAGTTAGAAGGAGCACATGAGAAGTCTTAGTCACATAGCTTGATAGGAGAGCAGGAAATTTATCTGACATTTTATTAAATATCCATTCACAGAAAAGTCATGAAAATTTGGGGAAATACATTGAATGAGCTGCTGGTGCTGATTATATTTTCTCTTCTTACGCAATACGCTGAGGGGGAGATGTGGACATTTAAAGCAATTAGTTCTTTATTCCCATTGAAATATGGGAAATTCAAGCACCATCCTTCCCACAGCCACTAGAACAATGATGTCAGATTTCGTGGAGGATTTAGGGCTCTATAAAAGACCTAAGAAAGCACAAAGGAGTGTGGGCTGGGAAAGGAATGGTTCAGAATGGAGGTGGGTTGACAGCTGTTACGTTTTGCAGTTCTATGAAACAACTTGATTCATTCTCATTAGCTGCATTAACCCACCATTTCTTCTCAAAAGCAACAAAGAGAAACCCTAATTAGTGTTTCAACATCTTGCCATGTGTTAGTGAAGCCTGTGTCATCAGGTATTTCAGTCCACTCTTACTGAATTGATTACCACTTCAGTTCTTGGAACTGGATAGCTTCAAAAGCTTAATTTGGCTGAAATAGATAAAATGAACGATTTGCTATTATTACAGGGGTATCTGAGAACAAGTGATGTCCAGGCAACTGCTGTTGGAGTGGCGGGTTGGAATAGCTTCTTAGATTTAGCAATTGCCAAAAATTATGCCAAAAATTGGCATATTGTCATTTTAATTCAGACATTTCTCTGGGAACGTGAATAGTCTGTTCCAAACATTTGCTTTAAGTTCCCATAATGCTGCCTCCTTAAACTGGTACATTGAGTTATTATTTCTGTTAGAAAATTAAATGGTAAATTAGTAATAGCAATGAGAACAAGCTGACATGCTCATCTTGCTAAGATAAAAAGAGAGAAAGCCTGAAGAGCACTAAGTCCATAGATTGTGTCTATATTGTAACACATGAAAACTCTCGGGTGGTTTCAGATTGTCCTTCTGTTCTCATTTCATTGTTCCCAAGTGCAGGATCTTGTTCTGGTAAGAGTAAGCTGATCAGAATCACATTTTTTTCCTGAAGAGGTGATGTTGCTGCATTCATGGTGTCCATCTGCCTGTTACCTCCCATATCTTTCTCCAGGTTTGAATCTGCTGGCTGACTCCAGTCAAATGAGGAAAGCATCTTTAAAAAATGTTAACATGTAATGAATTTGGTGAAAATCAGCATCTGGATGAAGGAAGATGCTCTCTTGCCTCTGAAAGGTGGGATGAAGCTCTAGAAAGACATGCCACATTATCTAGATGCCACAGGCAAGCCCTAATGCCTGCCACAGGTATGAAACAGACGCCTACAGTAGGGTCCTGCGTGCCCTCTCTTTTGTCCTAAGGTTGCTGCTGTCAGACCCAAAATTCCATCCATTCTTATACTATAAAAACATCAGTAGTTCTGATCAAATGGGAGGAATCAGCATGTTTTTTGTAGCAATAATTCAAATCAACTTGAATGCTTTTGAGGAATCACTGGTTATATGGAAAAGGGTGATCTGGTGGATAGGGGTGTTTCTGGAGTTTTAAAAAGGTTTTGACAGAATCCTGCACGGAATTACTCTGAGCAGTGCCACTGTGAAGAACTGCAGAAGTATTTCATTAGCTAAATGACTGGGCATGGAAAAGTCAGACTAAATTCAGTGTTATTAAACAAAGTCATGTGCAGAGCAAAGGCACAACAAACTATGCAAACACAGCTTGGTTTCTAGATAAGCCATTTATTATTCAAGAAACCAATTCTGGAGTTAATGTGAACAGTTTTATAAGAAGATCAGTGTAAGGCTCAGCAGCTGTCAAGGAAAACCCTTAGGAGAAGAATGTTAACTGGAAGCAAAACAGAAAATAACCCACAGGTCACTGTGCAAACCCTGGCTGTACCAAATACCCTGTTCTAGCCATTCCTCACCCCAAAATCAGCAGAAAAGGCAACAGACAACATCAGTAAGGATGATCTGAAGCCTGAAACAGCTTCATATGTTGAAAGGCTAAGCAGACTAACACTATCCTATGTCTTCTTGAGACAGAAGGCTATTATCCTGTCCAGCAGAGGATACCACACGGGCCTGTGTAATCATAAATGGTCAATAGCCTCATTATTTCTCACATATGAGAACTCATGGGCATCACACAAAATTACCAGGTAACATCTTTCTTAACAAACAAAAGGGAACAACTTTTCACACTGTGCATGGATGAGAAAATGCAGCTGCAGAACATTGATGCCAAAACATAATGAGCTTAAAAAGCAGATGAAGGAGAGGATGAAAACCCGATTTAGCACTATTAAACGTGACAAAATAGCCTGTGACTCAGGATGTCTGTCTCTGAGCTGAACAAAATGGGGAGTGTGCAGAGGGGAAGTAAAATTGTATGAACGCCCAGTTCTTAGTCTTTAGTTCTTAGTTTTAGTCTTGTCACAGGAAACTGTTCTTTCATGTTTCCGCAGTAAAGACTGAGGTCAGCCTTAGAGAAACTGAAAGCTTTCCTCGAAAAAAAGAGATGTTTGCATGGGCTGGAAAGAGAAAAAGGCACAGAGCCCAGGAATGGAATGGGAAAAGAGGGGAATATCTACAGCCTGAGTGCTGCAGCTGATGTGCTGCAGAGGTGTGTTCAGCAGTGAAAGCACATCAAGCTGTTGTGTGCTCTGTCAGGATCAGAAACTGATCCCTGCTTGGTAACATCTCTGGTATGCCTGACACCACCCCAAATTCTCTTTCCTCCCAACTTCCCATTTCAAAATGCCCTGTTGTTCAGAGGTGTTTGTTTGCTGGGGATTACCAGAGTGGCTCTGACCCAGTTTCTGTTGATTTCAGTGGCTGCCAGGCCTCCTGCTGATACCATCCCAGATGCTGATGACCAATCCTTCACTCAGACAAGGAGGCTGGAATCTCCAAGGACAAGTGTTTTTCCAGCCATGTCTCATCAGACCTTTGGGTGAGCAGATTAATTCATAGGACAGTTATAGGATTCGAGGATGCATTTGGCAAAGCCAGGAAAGCATGAATCAGATTCTGCATTCATCCACTGCAGTACTGCTGAAAAAGAAAACACATGGGGGCTGCAGATAGTGGTATCACTGTCTGTGTGAGGATGTAACAGTTAACACTACTGCATTGTCCTGCAGAGCTCTCTTTTGAGATTACAAGCTCTCTTTTCTGCTCTTTTTGTTCAAGACAGATTCTCTTTCTTGCTTGATTTTTTAAGCCTCCTTAGTTCTTTCACCCACCCAGTTCTTGGTACTTTGCCCAGCAGAAGGGCAGCTTCTGGCTTTATTCTAAATATGGCTCAGTTTCCACTGGGCTTAGCCTTTAAGTTACAATATACAAATGTGGCAAAAGTGACTTTGCCCTCTCCCTGGGGTTTCTCTGGATTTCCAGTCCTATTGTATTCCTTAATTAGAACATTCCTTTTATCCTAAATGGCCTTTTTGACAGTTACAATTCCAAGAGGTTGTTATGAAACTTTAAGTTACAGTCATTGTTTCACCTTGAACTGTTCTTAATGGGACACCTGACCAGAATAAATCCACCAATTTACAGTTCCTTAAATCCCAGTTTTAGTCCCTGACACAGGCACAACTGTCCCTGTGTTACTAGGACATGGGCACAACCAACTTGTCATATTAGCCCAAATGAATGCTACTTAGCATTCATGTTTTCATGTGAGCCTCTCCCAGGTTTGTTCATCTGCTGCTTGTCTCCATAAAACCCCCAAGAGAAGCTGCTGCTTTAGAGATGTGCCAAAAAGTCTACTGTGCAGATTCAATGCATAAAAGCCTGGGGCCAGAAGCAAAGTATGAATCATTCTTTAGCAGGAGAGAAAGGATTGGTGGCTTCAAGGAATGTTGAAGTGAGTTTGCTTCTCCTCCAGAATTCATAAATACTTAATGTCTCTGATCCACACATTGAAACAGTGAACACAAAATCCTCTTCAAGAGTTAAAGCCTGAACAGCCACTTGAGCTATGGCTGTGATAAACACAATTATTTGTGCTGAATGCTGCTTAAAACAAGATGGAAAACCTGAACAAAGATTTTTGGCTGTTATTTGATTTATCCTGGGTTAGGAAAACAGATCTTATACTTTTTTCTTTATTTTTTTAGATAGACACTGCCAATTTCTTCTCCTAACTGGAACAACATGGAAGACCTTATATGTTCAGCTAATGCCTAATTCAAAAGTGGAGAGACTGCAGATATTTTAGGATGAGGAGTTCACAGCTTCCATCCATCAGTGAGATCCAAAGGAGTTTTGAAGGCTCTTCTGAAAGAAAATACTTACAGTTTTCTAATGCAAAGCAGCACTCTGCTGTGTGATACCTCACTGAAGTCAACAAGAAGTGGGATACTATCAAACAAGTTGGTATTTCACAATCTGTTCCTGTTTCGAAAGATATATCCTGCCCAGAGAAGCTACATAGAATTGCCTTTTAGCTCACCTAAGAACTGGAAAGAGACTAAAATGAGAGAACTGACAACTGCAGATGAAGATGCAATGGATGCATTTACCACTGAAAATAAAAATACTCAAGCCCTTAAGGTGAGGTTTGCTACAACTCAGCTTTGGCAACCACGGAGTAGCTGTGTGAAACAGCAATGTCCATGGTGAGCAGTGTTGCCATGGGACAGTGTTGCCCTGATTTCCTAGAAGCGCTGGATCGCTCATGTTGACCTTTGCGTGTTCACTGTCATCACATGCTCCTCTGCAGCTGGTTTCTGTTTGGTAGGGCTATGAGACAGAAAAAGCCACCTCAGTGCCTCAAGAGGAGAGAAAAAAAGTCTCTTTCTCCCAAGTTGGCTGCATTTATTTCATATCCAATGAATTGTTATTTATTCCAGATAGCTGCAAGTAATTTGGAGAGAAATCAGCAGGAAACTCCTATAATGAGGCTCAAGTCTATCATATTTTTTCCTTGCAGGCGTAATAGTTTCCAGGGATGTATTCAGGAGTTTCAGATATGTAAAGGAAACAGACTGTCAAAGACAGATTCTCTTGTGTGGATTTAAGACAATTTTGCTTTCCATATCTTAGTCAATAAGACACCTAAAGAACAAAGCCAGGGAATGGAGTGGGAAACCAATTTTGCTATAAATTAATTTATTTAACCAAGGTGGATTTTTCTCCTGCTCTTATAGTGACTGTCCAGCCTTGTAAGAACAAGAACCCACCAACTTTAGCTGGGAAGGAGTGAAGGCCAAATAATACCTTGTGAACTGATATAACTGAGGATGGATTTAACTGTCATAAACAGAACCACTGAGAAGGTAAAGGACAGCAGTGTTACCCATATTCAGTCAGCCTTGTAGGTAGTAAAGTTGTACAGATTATACAGGTGTGATAACACTTTAATCCCTTCACAAGTGCCTTTTGTTTCTGTTTAATATAGGCTAAACTGAAAAACATTCCACTTCTGTTGGAACATGTGTATCTAAACAGGCATTACAGAAACAGAACAGCATCTGGGCCCCTAACTACAAGAGAGATATTGAAGTGTTGGAGCGGGGCCAGAGACAGGCAAGGGAGCTGGTGCAGGGCCTGGAGCACAAGTGTGATAGGGAATGGCTGAGGGATCTGGGAGAACATTGGAACAGGCTGCCCAGGGCAGTGGTGAAGTCACCATCCCTGGAACTGTTCATACACCATGTAGATGAGGCCCTCAGTGCCATGGGTTAGTGGTGGCCTTGGCAGTGCTGGGGAATGGTTGGACTTGATGATCTTAAAGGTTTTTTCCAACCTCATTGATTCTATGATTCAGTATATGTGCTTTAGGTGATGCTGAACCACCTCCCCATCCAATCTGAAACATGCAATAGAGTATTTAGGCAGCCTTACTTCAGGAACCTAAAATTAGTTCCTCTGAATCACGCTTCAGAAGAACCTATTTTTGTCCCATGGGATACAGGAAGCTTAAGTTCCTTGGCACCTCACTCAGATCCTGCAATCACTCTTGCCCCATCCTCCAAATAGATGTAGTCTCTGTAAAACAGAAGTTTGTGCATAGGTGTTCTTATGAGTTTTAGTCGTATTGACTACTATTGAGGTGCAGCAGTGGTTCTCATATTTTTCCTCAATAAAACAAAGGAGGTCGTATGTCTCTAGGTGAGATTTATCTAGCTACAAACCAGCACAGATATGTTGTTTTTAAAATCAGTGTTTCTATTTCTTTGGCTTAAAACTGCTGATTTAAATCACACTCCTGTGTTTCAGAAGATGGGTTAGAGTGACTAATCCTACTACCATCTTGCTCACACAACTGCAGTTGACTTCCTAGGGGCAGGAGTAGGTGTAATTACTGCTCATCCCTGTTTATACCACACAAGGAACTGCTACTACCCAAAATCTGTAGAGCCACCCAGTTTGCCGGGGACAGGGAATTAAAGGCTTTCACAGCAGGCTGCAATTCCGGGCTCTTCTCAAGTCCCCATGCTGAAGGGATGGAGCAGCTCCTTGCAGTGAAAATGCCCTTGTTAGTCTGAAGACTTGCAGCCAGGAATCACAGATGCTTCTTCCTGGAGAAAGGAATTTCCTGCCATCTTGTCTGAAAGCTGGTGAGCAGAATGGCAGCAGCTTTTTGACTCTCTTTGGCACCTTCCAGTGCCTGCTTTGGATGAGTGACCAATTTAGAAACCCAGGGATGAGAGGAAGTCTGAGGATCCTCATCACTGACACCACCAAAACGCAAGCTATTCTTTGTTTCTGCAATGGGGCTTTTGGAGATATGGGGGTCACAGACCAGGATAAGTGGGATGCAGGTAACATGAAGCTCCTGTTGGACTGGGTTTTCTTTTACAAAATATATTGAAGTCTGTCTCTCAAAAAATGACTCAACTTAGGTTGGAAGGAACAGATGGGTCACTAAGCAAAATGTCTATATAAGAAAAGTAGTTGCTTGAGGGCCGAGAGAGCATAAACCATGGTTAAGGCTGAGTGACAAGTTCCCTAAATAGCAGTGACAGTGCTGGTGGTAGCTGACCGAAGGCAGCAAACCATCCAAGGAGGGAATGTGTGAACACTTCACAACGTGACTTACGCCACCGCCAACAGTCCCCATTTCTCATGAATGGGAAGATTGTATTTTCTCTTTCACAACTACAGCACTTGGATTCATCAGTTCTCAGGATTTCATGCCAAAACCAACAGGTTGCAGCCATATTTGGGTTGCTCTCAATTCATATTCCTCCTACTTAATAAGAGATGGAAAAGCTGTGGATGCAAGTAGCACAGATGGGTTCCTTGTTAGGAAAGCGAGCCCCTCGTCATATGACTGGGGAACCAAATGTGCTTTTACACACTGTGCCACCAAAACACATTGCAAACTTGAGGAACAAACTTATTTTTGACTCACTTGGCAAAACATGTCAATTTTTTTCCCTTTTAAGTAGCAGAATGCCAGTGTATGGGGGGGGTGGGGGGAATTAGGGTTTTAATAACTAGTAAAAGGAATTAGTAAATTAATCAGCTATGCAGGAAATACTTTCAGAATGCAAGTACTATATGTGTACTTACTGCCGTAATTGTGGCTGGGTTCAGAATCAATTTTTTCCTCATTTCAGCCTCTGAAAATCATGTTTCTGAGAACACAGAGGGCAGTTTAGTGCAATGACCACCTCTGGAGCTGACAGCACTCTGCATGTTCTCTCACAAAAGGTAAGTGTTTAATTCTGGTGGAAGGCAGTGGTGTGTCTGGGGTATGACAGTCACAGGTCAGCTCAGGCCAGACAGGCTCGCTGAGGTCAGAGGTGCTTGTTCACAATGCAAAATACTTAGAAGTGTGTGAAAAATCAAGCTTCAGTGTCAGGATTAGAAAGGGCAGAAGCTCCAGAGGTATTTTGCTGTGATAATGTAGCTATAAAGCAACAGAATACAGCTCTGAAGTTCCCTGGATCTGCCAACTCCCATTTCAGAACACTGACTGTCAGCTTGTTATTTTTTTTTCTCCAAGTCCAAACAAACTCTGCATGCTTCAGATTTAATCAACGCTTTCCACATTGGACATGGCTGTTAAGAATTGCCCATAGATGACAGAAAATAAGGAAACGAATTCAGACTTTTCAGTTTCAAGGCAAATATATTTTCACTTATCCTTAAACATGGGGGGTTTATTACAGGTTCTAGGCCCATTATCCATTTTATCCGTGTCTGAATTGATGATAAAACTGTTTTGTAGTGTTCAGCTACACCTTTTGCTTACCCCTGTTTTCACCAACAAAACACTACAATGATAACAAGGGACATTGAGCTGCTGGAGTGAGTCCAGAGGAGGCCATGGAGCTGCTGTGAGGGCTGGAGCAGCTCTGCTCTGGAGCCAGGCTGAGAGAGCTGGGCTGGGTCAGCCTGAAGAAGAGAAGGCTCCTGAAGAGGAGACCTTAGAGCAGCTCCAGTGCCTGAAGGGGCTACAAGAAAGAATAATGAAGTCCAAGTATTTTGTACTAATGTAAAGAGTGATAGAGATGAGATTATGTGATACAAAATCTTCAGGGAATGGAAGGGTGTTTCGGAAGTATTGAACACTGAACAGAATCGCTGTGATTCCTTCTGTAAATCAGAGTAGCATGACTCTGCTCATGAAGGCTTACGTGACTATAACACCCAGGATTGTTCCCTGTGTTCCCTGCAACATGGACTAGAAATAAAAATAACACCTGATCCCAAAGGCATGTACAAGATGGCATAAACGTGCTCTTCAGGAAAATGCCATGACAATATCTGCACACTGTGGGCACTGCTGGCCATGCCTAAGCTTCCTGTGGCATTTCTCCTCTTCCTAATGTGTTTTCAGCACTTAGTTAGCCATGTTTTGGGGATTTTTGTAATATTAAGCAGAGCTAGTTTGAGCACAAAGATCAGAAAACAGGATTTGCCCTTGTCATTAGCTTTAAATCTAATCAGGGAGCAGCTGTTGCACAGTCACCACGTCATTCTTGAGGGGAAATTGTATTAATTATATTTAGGACAGCTGGGGATGACTATCAGCACTGCTGGCACTGTTATCACACACCCCCCACGAGCTTCATCCTGCACCCACGGGCTCGCAGCAGGACCAGGCACTGCTGAGCTCTGCTGGCTGGTGGTGTTATTTCAAGTAAGCCTCTTAGAGAGCAGCACAATCCGGTGTCAAACCCTGTGGCCAATTATCTCCAGCATAAAGTCCATCTCCTCTAAACATTACAGCAAGGTTTTGGGGGTGAAGAATGATGTTTTGACTTTGGAGTTCTGCTGGAAGGTGAATGGTTTCTATTCTGAAGTAGGTGTTTGCATGGAATGGTTTGGGTGTGAAGGGACCTTGAAGCTCCTCCAGCTCCAACCCCTGCCACAGGCAGGGACACCTTCCACTGGAGCAGTTTGCTCCAAACCCCTGTGTCCAACCTGGCCTTGAACACTGCCAGGGATGGGGCAGCCACAGCTTCTCTGGGCACCCTGTGCCAGCGCCTCAGCACCCTCACAGGGAAGAGCTTCTGCCTAAGAGCTCATCTCAGTCTCCCCTGTTCTGGCAGGTTCAAGCCATTCCCCTTGGCTTGTCCCTACAGGCCCGTGTCCGAGCCGCTCTCCGGGTTACTTCAGGCACTGTCAGCCCTATGCCAGAGGCTCGCTAACCACCCTCAGGGACTCATCCCCCTGGACTCTCGCCCCTTGCTGTGTTACCGGGGCCGCGGGGGGGGGGGGCGACGGGACACGACCCATCCGGTCCTTCCGCCGGAAGTGATCTGCGCGCGGCGCCGTTCTCCGGTGTGTCGTCACGGCGCGGCGCTGGGGCGGCGGGCGCGGCGCGGAGCGGGCAGGGGCCATGGCGCCGCCGCCGCCGCAGAAGGAGATCGTCTACAACAAGTTGCTGCCCTACGGCGAGCGGCTGGAGGGCGAGGCCGCCCGCTTCCTGGCGCACATCAAGGACAACCTGGCCCGGGCCGTGCAGCTCCAGGAGCTCTGGCCCGGGGGACTCTTCTGGACCAGGAAGCTCTCGACGTGAGTGCCCGCGATCCGGTCCCGGTTCACCCCGGGGCTGTGGGGTTGGTTGTTGGGATGGGGCTGGGAGGGCGCCGCGGAAGGCAGGTTCCCTTCATAACGGTTCTGCCTTCCGCCGCTGAGCTCCGGCCGGGCGCCCGCTGCCCCGTCCGAGCCCGGGCAGTTCCACTGGGCCCCAGTGAGGAGCCCGCCTGCGGCTTACACAAGGCCCACATAGGGATCGGGGGCAAAGGTGGCTGCACTGTCACTGCTTCCTTCTCGCCTCTGGATCTTCCCCAATCGGGTCTTGTGCGTTCGGTTGTTGCGCTCGTCTTCTTTAAAGCCACCTCTTGCCTGCTTAAGTCTCACCTCTTGCCTAAGTTGCGTGAGCTGCTGTCCCCGTGTAACTTCTGCTGCGGGAGCGTCAACAAGTCTTTCCCAAGACGGGCTGGTTGTTAGTTGGGTGCTAGCAGGATTAAATTCAGGCTTAGTGCTGTGTAAAAACGCCGTGGTGTCCTTGATATCTTGCCTGCGCCGTGGCACGGTGTGGTTTGTGCTGATGTTGGCTCCGCTGTGCGTGCTGGCAAGCGGCTTTTCGTGTAGATAAAGCCACGGTGGTTACATAGATAGCACTGAGTGGAACTTAGGTTTTTCTTAGTGAGTTTTTCAAAGCCAGCTTAACCCTTTTGAGCACTCCGGTGCTGAAAATGGCACATGTGACAATGGCTTTTGTCATGTCTTCGTGGCTTCCATCACTAAACCACATTTCTGTGGATGTTTATCAGGGTTTTTTTTTAGCTGAGTGCTGTGTACTATTATAAACCGTTTCCTATGTACTAGAGGTGATGAAACGTGTTTTGTACAAATTTGAGATCTCCACTCACAATTTTCTTCCCTACAAAAGTAATTTTTTAATTATTAATAGGGAATTTAATATATGTTTGGCAGTCAGATCCGTTTGATCCGTGTGTATTGCAATCTAAGTGTCTTTATGTTTGCCAAGAAGCGTTCTTAGATAGAATTACATTGATGGTTACAAAATGACTCACATGTTTGCGTTGTGTGACAGTTTGAACCCGCTTGGAAGCAGTTCAGTACTGTTTCCCTTCCCACCCCCCAGCCATCTGCCAGCTCGCACTGGTTTCAGTGGTACCGGTAGCCTTTGTACCTGTGGTAGGGCTTCACGTACTAATAGAGTTGAAATGAACTGTAGTAGTTCTTACTGTGACAAAGATTGGCATTAACTGAACAAGTTAAACGTGGCACTAGTCCTTTGAAAAGGTGCAGGGCTATGTTAGACTCTCACCCTGTTACTCACTCTGTAAACTGCAATTACTGTTACCACTTCAGGCTTCAGGGCAGTGAATTTAGCCTATTGAGGACTGCTGCTCTGCCACTTTATGAATCACAGACAGGTCAGGAGACTCTAATTTGTGGTTTTCCACCTACTCTTTGAAGTTTGAATTCACTGTGTGCGTTTGCAGCTTGTCTGTTGCCTGTGAGTCCCGAGATTCCTGTGTGGCATATTGTATCCAGAAAGACTTTTGAGTATGTTTGGATGTTGGCAGGGAAGGAAACAGTGGGCTTGGTTTAAAAATAAGCTGGTGTATTTACCGTGAGAGATGTTTTGCTTCTTAGTTTAACTTGACAAAGTGCTTCTGTGGGATGAAATGCATTAATAAAAGTTCAGGCCAGGATGAAACACTTTCAAGCATATGGTGTTCCAGTGGCATACCCAGGTGAAACTGTGGGATAATGACAGCAAACTCCAAGTTTTGTTGTCTGATAGTGGGTGGTAATTTATCTCCAAATCAAGTTAGTACTTTCTCTCCCTGCCTGGCCAGCTCTAGTAAATTGCACATTTGTTTGAAAACAAAATGCCCAGCATCTTCATAGCGGTGTGGTGGCTCCTTAGCTTTGTTGCAAGTATCTGAATTATAAAAGCCAGTACGCTCACAATGCTCTGTGAAATAATTGACAGTTCAGAACTGTGGGTGATGTGTCTTTATTTCTCACACAGATACAAATGTTAACAGGAACATTATAATACATAATCCCAGAGTGGTTTGTGTTGAAGGGACCTTAAAGCTCATCCAGTTCCAACCCCTGCCATGGATAGGGACACCTTCTACTAGAGCAGCTTGCTCCAAGCCCCTGTGTCCAACCTGTGGGTACATATAAAGGAGTAAAGGAAAAGACTGCATGTAGCTGATATACTAGTACAGTTACATCTCCTCAGGTACTCACAACTTACACAACCTGCACAAACCCTGTGAAGCGTGAAGAATGAAAGTGAAACTCTAATCTTTTTTCATTTAGAAATATGAGTACCAGTTACTATTTCATTGTGACAGCTGAACCCGAGATCTTGCATTTCTGATACTCCCCACAGCTGAAAACATGACTTGCACACAGTTATCTTAAGAGCAGCTCTTTTAGCTGGCTGATGTCACGAACTGAGTAGGAGGTGGGAAAAGTTAAATTGGAGTTGATCAGATAAAATGTCTGTAATCTGATTTGCATGATTATTTTATGCATAAGTTTCAGCCATGGGAACTGGTTCCTTGGTTAAGATGCATGTGAGGAGTGTGGGGAGAGAGAGAACAGGAATAGTGCAGTTACTTCAGTAACTTCTGGCTTAGTGGGGCTTCTTATGCAAGTACAACCGCTTGCCTCAAAGGCTGGCATTTAAACCTGTCATCATTCCCCAACTCTGCCTAGTAAAATCTGTATCTTATAAGGCCCTAATCTGGTTGTGAAAGCAGAAGACTGGATCTGAGTTGTGTAGCTGAGATGGGTTTGCATCATACTCTTTTATGGTCTCTAGGTCAAAAGTAGCTGCTATTTCAGGTTTTTCCCTCTTTCATGTTTTACATAGAAACCTTATGTATATATTTAATTTTTATTTTATTATTTTTTCAGAACATAACTTATAAATGAGATTATTAGTATAATAGAACATTTAATAGCTGCTTTACATGCAGTTGACTCTGCAGCCTGAAGAGAACACACATAGCTTTCTGCTTCAGTAACAAGGGTAGAGTTGCTGGAGCTGAGGGCCACAGTTTCTGTTCCTGACAGTGATGGTTTCTGTGCTCGCTGGCTAAAGGCTTATTACAAAATGACATTTAACTGCCTTGCTGGAAGGGGTGGAAAAAATGTAGCTCAAACATTCTAATGTTTTGCATTAGAATGACACGACACAAATTACAGTGAGGATGAAAATGTCTCGGTGGGACTTGGCTGAAGTATTGTAAGCACTAGAAATCTTGTTTTACATCCATTTCTGTCTCATTTTTATCAGAAAAATATAAGTTTTCCTTTTGGATGCATAAGCAGTGTGTGTGTCTACTGTGTACATGTGATTTAAATAGTCTTGTTGAGCATGATTCATTGTTTGTCATGTCCTTACCCAGAAAAAAGAGTTTTAGAATCATAAACCCATCCTAATCCTGTCCTGGGTGCTGGAAAATGAAACTAGATGGCTGGGAGTTTAGGAGAGTGTTCTCCTCAGCTTTGTTATGTAAAGGCAGTTTTTAACTGTGGCAGAGCAGCCAACTTGCTAGGGCAGTTTAGGATGTCCCCTTGATAGGATAGTCCACTTCCCCAAAATAGGTCTATTGTAACTGTGGGGTGAGAGATTGGATACCCAATACTTTTAGAACAGGGAGTTGGCTTTTTGCATGTTCTTTGTAATCTCCAGAGAGCCTGTACTCTGTGCAGCAAAGATACAAATGGAATTTTCACTTCTTAATCAGGGGGTTTGGGTTGTGGGCATGGGTTTTATTGGGGTTTTTTACCTCTTCACGTAGCTGAACTCCAAACCAGAACCTAGTGTGACCAGCACGATGCAGGACAATGGATTTACCCTTTTTGCAGCTGTGTGGTGGAGGCTGAGAGCTCATCACACCTCTGATGGTTTTCTTAAGGGAGGAATGAAAAGGGAAATTAATTAAAATTACAAGAATCATCTGAAGGTAGAGGGTTGGAAGGGACCTTAAAGCTCCTTCAGTTCCAACCCCCCTGCCACAAGCAGGGACAAGATCTGCCTTGAAGAATAAGAAGGAAGTCTTATTTTTGGTTTTACAACAATTTAGTTCTAGATTTATTTTTTTTCCCCCAATAACCCAATTTTATTTTGTTTTTAATCCTGAAGAGTCACGTTTATAAGATGTATGTTCATCTGTGTTTGTAGTCCCGAGGCATCCTCCAGGATTCATGAAGTTCTGCCTATATTCTGTTTAGTAATGGCTATATCTCATCCTCAGTGAGGGGATATTCTGAAGATACCGCAGATCTCTTCTGTTAGGTTTTGCTTGTTTAACCTTGAGGAGAAGGTGATTATCCCTTTTCTAGAAGTAATTATTTTGTGTCAGTGCCTTAATGCACAGTTGGATTAAGACAAATAATTTGCTGGTTTAAACTCTGCCTCCCCCCTGCATAAAGAAGCTGTAAATATGGGAGCAATTTGGCTTCTTGGGCTTGGTGACGTCTTTGTGTTCAACACATTTCTGTGTACTTGCCTCCTTCTGTTTCTTAATTAAAGAGCATTTTGTAGCATAGAACTGCTGGTAGCAAATAGAGTGTTTGGCTGGTTACCTTTCCTGCTATCTTTGGTTATATATAGCAGCAGTGGCAGATTAATTGGATCTCTTCACAGTGTTTCTTTGTTGTTAAATTGTATTTTTCAGGCTTCTGCAGTTTCTTCTCCTTAATCATATATGAAGAAAAGAAACCAGTATTCTTTGTTGCTTTATCCCTAGTATTATGAGAGTGGAGAAGTCCAGGCAAGTGTGTATGACTGAAGGATAATGAAATGGAAGTTAATAAAGGTTAAAGTTATTAAGGGTTCAGAATCCTCTGTTCCATGGTGAAGGGAGCCCTTGGTGTTGCTGTGTAACTGGTGTTTTTCTTCCCAGATATGTGCCATCATGAAAAGTGCAAACATTCTTGTAGGCAAACTCCTTTCAGGTTTGTCACTGCGTCAAACACCATCTTTTATTGAACAGTAAGAGAAGACTGAGGGAAATGACTCTGTGGGAGCAATAGATCTGTATGGCTAGTCATCTCTTATGGGCATACAGAATACCTCTGATTTGCCTGTTTTCAAAGCATGTGCTTTTCCTTTGGGAGTCTGGGAGTAGCTCTCATGTCTGCTTATGAAATTCTTGTGTTGTCCTGATTTAGCTTCAAAAAGTTTTCATACTTTCATGCTGGGTTCCTCATGTATAGCCTATGAGCAGTGAATGCTTTTAGGAGACAAAATACTGCAGTTAAAGGATGTATGACTGTTATATGCTTCTGTTAACCCTCACAAAATCAAATGTCACCCCTTTCCCCCCACCCCGAGGATTCTTTTGCATGTCCATTTTATGTATGTGAAAAGCGTAGGTGTTCAGCTGTTGGTGTAATTCTGTAGGTAAGTAATCCAGATCATTTCAGTTCCCGTATTTAGTTTCCTTCCTTCTGTATTTCAAGTAAAACATGTTGAAATGAGCGGGGCTATTCATCAGGGACTGTAGTGACAGGACAAGGGGTAATGGGTTCAAACTGAAACAGGGGAAGTTTGGATTGGATCTAAGGAAGAAATTCTTTACTGAGAGGGTGGTGAGGCACTGGAATGGGTTGCCCAAGGAAGTTGTGAACGCTCCATCCCTGGCAGTGTTGAAGGCCAGGTTGGATGAGGCCTTGGATGCCATGGTTTAGTGTGAGGTGTCCCTGCCCATGGCAGGGGGGTTGGAACTAGATGATCTCAAGGTCTTTTCCAACCCTAACTATTCTATGATTCTATGATTAGTGAAAATACTGCCTATCAAATGGAGAAATGCCCCCCTTGAAAGCAATGGGGAAAGGGAATTGGAAAGAGGTGCTGTAGGGTTAGTTTTCTCTTATTTTCTGTGAAAAGTGGTGATTTCTGGTTTGCCAGAGCCTTGCAGCTCTTCCATGGCGTCTTCAAAGGCAGCTGCAGGAAGAAGGCTGGAAAAAATCTTTCAAGGAAAGAGCAAGAGGTCTTGGTGTATGTGTATTTAAGCAAACCACCTTCTTTTGGTCAGATCTAGCTGTGGGTGATCCTGGAAGTTCAGAGATAATTTGGCTTTAAATTGAGGAACAGGGAAGTAGAATGAAGTACTCAAGCAGTACTTAAATCCCATGTATCTTGTCTCACTGTGTGAAGTGTGTTCCGTGTAAGTGTATTGTATTAAGTGATCTGATATTTAGTTCTCAAGTAGTCAGTTCTCCCACTGGCAGCGCTGTGAGGAATAGAACTTTACAGATGAGCATGAAGCATTTGAAACTCAACCAGGTACAGTATTAAACTAAGCTCTTCAATGTCACAGCAGTCAATTTCAGAAACTAAATTCCGGACTCAAGACAGTTTGTTTCCATTGTTAGGTCAGTATCTGCTCCTCTAAAATCACCTTGCCTCTTATTATTCCCCCCTCTGCTCTGCTCTGGGGAGACCACCCCGCCCCACGAGTCCTGTGCCAGCTCTGGGGCAGCAGCACAAGAGGGACGTGGAGCTGTTGGAGCAAGCCCAGAGGAGGCCATGGAGATGCTGCGAGGGCTGGAGCAGCTCTGCTCTGGAGCCAGGCTGAGAGAGCTGGGCTGGGGCAGCCTGGAGAAGAGAAGGCTCCTGAAGGGGAGACCTGAGAGCAGCTCCAGTGCCTAAAGGGGCTGCAGGAAAGCTGGAGAGGGGCTTGGGACAAGGGCCTGTAGGGACAGGCCAAGGGGAATGGCTTGAACCTGCCAGAACAGGGGAGACTGAGCTGAGCTCTTAGGCAGAAGCTCTTCCCTGTGAGGGTGCTGAGGCGCTGGCACAGGGTGCCCAGAGAAGCTGTGGCTGCTCCATCCCTGGCAGTGTTCAAGGCCAGGTTGGACACAGGGGCTTGGAGCAAGCTGCTCCAGTGGAAGGTGTCCCTGCCTGTGGCAGGGGTTGGAGCTTCAAGGTCCCTTCCATCACAAACCAGTTTGGGACTCTATGATTTTGGAGGAGTCCTTCAGAGCTGTGCTGCCCTGTGTACCACATCAACAGTGTGAGATTTGGCATTTCTTTTTTCAAGCTGAAATTAGCAAGTGCTTCTTCCAGAGTTAGTCCACATGGATCTACACCCTCTTAAGATAGTAAATATCAGCGACAGCAGTGGGAAACACCACCAGCAAAGCTGTGTCTAAATCAGTTGTTCACCCTTACTGGAAGTGCTCATATTGGGACATTATTATTATTATTGTTAGCTTCTGGACTGTGTCCCCTCTCATTCTGAAAGTGCCCCTGCCGACAAGGACTGAGTAAAGTAAGGCTGCTTGAAGAGCTATTGTGTGGTTGGTTTTTTATTAAGAGAAATAAATACATGGGGATATGGAAATACTAAATTTAATGGCTGGTAGACTTTGAGCTGAGGTGAAAGACTGTGATCTTTGTTTTTGTGGTATCTGGTGGGAGTGTGAAGTTACGGTATGAGTTGAATCTTAGAAGACTGTAAGCTTTATTTGGTCATTGCTGTTCTTCCTGTGGTTAGTTTCAGTTGTTCATCTCCCTTTGTGTAAGTTTTCAGCCTCTTATTTGTTGGGCTTGTGAACCAGGTTTTAGTTTTTTTTCATTAAGCACCAAGTCACACGGAGTCTGCCTCAGGTCTGGGATATAATGGAAATGTTTGAATATATTGCTTACTCACTGGGTGTTTTGGTTGCAGGTACATCCGATTATATGGGAGAAAGTTTAGCAGAGAAGATCATGTGCTTTTCATCAAACTTTTGTACGAGTTGGTAACAATCCCAAGGCTGGAGATCAGCATGATGCAGGGATTTGCACGCCTCTTGATAAACCTGCTCAAGTGAGTACAGATTTCTGCTGACTATGGAAAGTAGTTGATTACTTGAGTTGCTCAATATATTGTAATCATGGAATCCTAGAATGGTTTAGGTTAGAAGGGACCTTGAAGCTCATCCAGTTCTAGCCCCCTGCCACAGGCAAGGACACCTTCCGCTAGAGCAGCTTGCTCCAAGCCCTGTCCAACCTGGCCTTAATGTAATAGTATGTTCTATTACTTCACATGGTCATCCCCTGTACAGATGATGTTGGTTAAAAGGATTTCTCATTATGCAAACACCTTTCCCTCTTCTAAGCTTTAGGAGTGGAATTGAAAGAATGTCAGTTTTTTTTCCCCCTGTTAGAGAGGCAATTGTTCAGGTTGAATCTCAAGTAGGGAGAACATAAAGACGTGTCTTACAACGTGATGATGTTTGTTTCACTTAGAGTTATCCTGAAGGTCTTGACAGCTTCTGTGGTTGCAGAAATACTGCAAGTGGCCAGCTGCTTTCTGGCCTCACTCTGCTGAAGCTTGTGCCAAGCACAGAAGCTAAGCATGGTTCAGAGCAGTGACCTGGGACATTCTGATGCACAGAGTGTTCATGTGAATGTGCTTGTTGTGGGTTTGTTTTCTATTAGGAAAAAAGAGCTGCTTTCCAGGGATGATTTGGAATTGCCATGGAGACCACTTTATGAAATGTTAGAAAGAATATTATACTCCAAAACAGAAAACCTTGGATTGAATTGGTTTCCCAAGTAAGTTTGCATTTTAAAACATTTGATAAGCTATAAGTACCTGTAATGCTTTCAAGTACTTTGTAATTTGCTTTTAATAGTTGGAACTTGATACACAGTAAATATTTTGATTCTATTTTCATGAAGTATATTTCAGTGATATTGTGCAAGACTGAACTAAATCATGTCTATCCTTATGCCAGTGAACTGTTTGTGATGATGTTTCTGTCTTCATTAATGTGATTGAGTTAATTTCTGAATGAAATGGGGTCTTCATGTTTTAGGATGATATCTCACAGTTTAACAGATTTGATGTTCGGGGTTTTTTTATGTTATTGTGGTTTAACCCTAGTTGCAGCTGAGCCTCACACAGCTGCTCCCTCATTGCCTCCTGAGGAGATGGGAAGAGAATCAGAAGGGTAAAAGTGAGAAAGCTCATGGGTTGAGATAAAGACAGTTGAAGAGGGAAAGCAAAAGCCACACACAAGCAGAGCAAAACAAGGAATCCATCATTCACCGCTTCCCATGGTCAGGCAGGTACTCAACCATCCCCAGGAAAGCATCATAGTGACTTGGGAAGACAAATGCTATCACTCTGAATGTGCCACCACTTCCTTCTTCCCCCATCTTTATATTCTGAGCATGACATCTTATGGTCTGGAACATCCCTTGGATCAGTTGGGATCAGCTGTCCTGGCTGTGTCCTGTCTCAACTCCTTGTGCACCACCAGCTCCTGTGGGGTGAGCAGAAAAGGCCTTAGCTCTGTGTAAGCACTGCTCAGTGATAACAAAGGCATCCCTGGGTTATCAGCACTGCTTTTAGCAGGAATCCACAACATGCCAGCTATTACAGAGAAAATTAACTCTAGCCCAGCCAAAGCTGGCACAAATAGTCAAGTTAAATTCTGCTGTTCCAGTTTATAACACAATAGGAGTTTTGGAAAAAGGTAAGTGGTACTGTTCTTAGAATATATGTGCTGTAATCATTGCTAGTACCTGGAATCTGTGTGTAAGTTTGTGCACACAGAAAGGGAAGTGAAGTACTTTTTACAGAAAATACATACACAGATTTTCAAAGTGATGATATGGACAAATCATTTTTGACCCAGTTCAGAATGTTACAAATGTTTGACTGATTTTAAAATGAAAACTTGTTTCTGTTCTTTCTTTGTGCTGCCAGTCCCTCCCCATCTGTCAAACTCCCCACATTTCCTAATAATTCCAACTAGAGAAGGTCTTGCTCTACACATTCCAGACTGTAAAAGATATGACATGGAGAACTTATGATGCTTGTTTGAATGGAAACTTCATGTAAAGAAATGAAGGTGAAAATACCTGCTTTAAAAATCATCCCTTTCTGCCCAGGGATGTTGAAGTACCACCACTGATTGCTTCTGCTGAGTGGAAGGTCTTGTTGCTGATCAGTGACACAAACAGAAAATACATGTTGTAGCCTTGTAACTTGTTACTAGAGCATTTCATGATAATTTTCTCTGATGGCTACATAGCTGAAAGAATAATTCTGCTCAATTGCACTATTTTGCTCACTGTAGGTACTACTTGTAAGTGAAAACCCAGAAGAGCAGAACCTTTTTTAGTTGGTTCCTTCTAGGCATGTGTCAACACCTTGGGAAGCTGCTTACTTTGCTCTGTGGGGCTGGGGTCCAGTGTGTGATGCCCATGTAGTGGGAAGGGGGCTTTTCCAAGAGGGAAAGGGAGGTTAATCTGGGAGGAAGGTATTGGTTGTGGTGGTCCATCTGCAGTATGCAGCTTTTATTAACTGCATAGATAGCACCCACTCCATCTGAATATGCAGTGCGATTTCTTCTCATACGGTGCTTATCCTTTTTAACATCAATTCTCAGGGATATCTTTTTGGTGCAAATCAAGTGAGACTTTTCCAAGCTGATTGATTTGATTTAGAGCTGTTCAATTAACAACTGTTTCAATTTTCTCTTATTTTTGTGTTTTGTTTTTTTTTTTTTTTTACATTCAGTTCATATCGACCAGGCTTGTCTTCACCTAAAACATTTGTGCTTAATGTATTACATAGGTGGTAAGAAAGACTTTTTGTTCTGTTCAGCTCTGGCCGATGTGTCATCTTGTGCATGTTCTGTTCAATCGTAACACTTGCCACACAAGTGTCATTTCCTGCATAAATAATTGTATTGGAAAACCGATGTTAACATGACACCACTGTTTATGAGAATGTCGCACTGTATGTCAACCTTTCTAATGGGGACCAAGATACAGCGTGTGTCAAGTGGCTGATACAGTGGCTACATCTAACTAATTTAACCAGCATATCTATTCTGAGGGTCAAATGGAAGGGAAAATTGACATTTGAATAATCACTGGGTCTGAATGTGGCCAGAATGAGCTTTGCTGTAGGAGTGCATGTCACAGAGGCAGTGTACCTTACTATTAAAAACGATGAAATCATGGAAAGTGCTTTAGCAGTGAGGTAATAGGGTCTGGAAAGTCCACCCAGCAACAACCTTGTAGCTGTGGAGTGTGAAGCAGAGTTTGTCTATTGGCAGAGCTGACTGTGAATTTTTGCAGCAAAAACCCTATCAGATTTAGTGGATATATAAATACAGAGCGCTGGTAGAAGTGGAGTGGACTTGCTGTTGGTTTGCTTTGTTTGGGGGCTTTTAGGAAGAAGTATGTAGCTGTACTAATCCAATGAGACACTGATATTTGGCTCACTGCAGTTAGGAAGTCACTGAAACTATTAGTGAGAGTACAGCTGGTTGCTCTTTCATTGTCTTAATTTAAGCTCTTGTGTGTCTGAGTGTCCACCACAGGGCTAGAATGTGTCCTGAAAACCTGGAAACAGTGTTTTTACTGCTTTTCAATAATGGAATAGTCACAACAGTGTCAGTTTATGTGTTGTTTTAACTGAAACATGTTTCTCCTTGAAAATGAAGGTAAACCTTGCATTTTCAAATTAATATGGTCATATCCTTCCTGAAAGAAGAAAATGAACATGTAGTGCCAAAATGATAACTGGTGATAGGGGTTAATAGTATTGCTGATGCTTTTTAATATATCCATGTGGCAAGATGATAATAATGATCTAATAATACTTCAGGTAATAAGCAGGAACTAAAAACAAAGTCAATGGCAGGAGACATTTTCCTCTTCAGTTACTAATAGGAGATACCTTCCCATGTATGTAACTTCATTATCTCCCTATTACAAAGGTTTTAATACCTTATCCAAGTGGTCAACATTAAATACCTGAACAGGAGTACAAACCACAGCAGGTTGATGCAGTCCCGTGTGGTTTATGTATATCTTTGTTTGCTGTTGTGCTCTCTTGTTTCCTGGCTGGTTTAGTGTTGGATTTCAGACACAAGTTTGTGTGTGATGACTGTAGATCTTTGTGAGCACTTCAGCAGTAACAGGTACACAGAAAGTCTAACCAAGAGTGGAGCAGGAGCCACTACTAAAAGGTCTGAGTGTGTTCAAAGTGATAATGAAGCCAGTAACCAGCAGCCTCTTCTTCCCAGCTATATTGTCCTGTCCCTGTCTAACTAGTAGTCATCAAATGGGAGTTGTACAAGATGTCTTCTGTACTTGGTCTGTAGTTCAGGTGTGTCTTGAATGGAAGTTTCTGTAAGTACGAAATTGCTGCTGTTTGTTTCTTTCTAGCTTCCATTCTAAATTTGTGATCAGAAGACAGTCGGGGACATAGAATCATGGAATGGTTTGGGTTGGAAAGAACCTTAAAGCTCATCCAGTTCCAACCTCTGCCACAGGCAGGGACACCTTCCACTAGAACAGCTTGCTCCAAGCCCCATCCAGCCTGGCCTTGAGCACTGCCAGGGATGGAATATCCCTTCCAATCTTTCTCCTTTGCTCTCTTCCACAAACACATGCTGGGATCTGACTGAAAACTTGTGAATTAGAAACATTTGTTGATCTCTGGCATTGGTGTTTCTTAGAACTCCTGTGTCCTTCAGGTTCTCCTTAGTCACAGTTTCCTCCAGTGGTGTGTGATAGAACAGGGGTGGCTTTCTTGTTTGGCCACACAAGCATTTTTCATGTTAATCTTTAATGCTCTTAAGGAATGTGCTGGTTCATGCTCTGTTTATCTCCTCTTGGAACAACCCTTATCTGTTTCCTAACTCTCAAGAACAGTATTCACTTTAATCCAGAATCCTGATGAGCTTCTTGCAGAGTCTGATCTCATTTCTCTCTAATGAATGGTTGGCTATTCCTGGTCATATTTTAGAAGCTGTCAGTCAGCTCAGACTTTTCATTCTGGGAGAGGCCATGGATTTACTTGGTCACTGTTGCATAAAACATAAAGAACTTTTCATCTCCTGGAGCAGTGCTTGAGCTGAAGTGGTGATGTGAAGGCTGAGTGGGCTTGTGCTGGCTTGCATTGAGTGTTGACGTATTGGAGGGAAATGGTGGTTTATCCATTTTACAGTTCTCCTGGCTTGTATGGGGTCAGTTTGTTTTGTATGGGACTAGAGGGAGAGTGTGTGCATGCCCAGTGCTGCTGTGTCTCAGAATGAATTGACCTAAGCTGATCTTTGGGGGAATTCTAAAGATGATCCATCTGCATCATCTTTTTCTGATGACAGTAGCGGTTCTGTATGGTAGGTTTTGATGATGAGCTGAAGGATGCAATTTTTCTATTAGAAGTACAGAAAGTGTATCTAGAAGATGTAGCAAGTTCTTCTGCCAGAATCTTTCTTGTTCATTCAGGGAACCGTTTTTGGTAAAAGTGCAGTCTGACGCTTGTCTTGTAATAAAGAGAAAATGTGAAGAATGTGACAATTTGCCACCTTTGTGGTTCCACTGATGGATCTCTCTCCTCCCCTCCCTTTTATTCTTTGAGTGTGTTGTGAGGTTTAATCTGTTCGAAGTGATTGTTGGCATCCTGTGGCAGTTTGTGTTCAAACGTTATCTCAGACAAGTTTCCTTGCAATGGATGAAAACCCTTTTAAAACCAGCAGTTAGAGAGAAACTAATGAAATAACCAGTGATTTACAGATAGTTCACTTCTCTTTCTTAGAACCACTGGACAAACCCCAAAACCAGATTGAAAAGGCAGATATGTGTTTGGAGTATAATAACAACAGCTTTCTGAAGTCTGTTGCCTTTATTTATCTTGCACATATTTATTAAGTCCCTAAACCCAGTTTTCCTGTTTGTGTTTTCAACTTCCCCGAGGAGTTACCTTGCTCTGCTGGTTGTTCATGGATGAAATGCAGGATATTACTTATAATAAATGATAACAATTCTTCACTTATCACTTAACTGCATTAAATACAAAAGCAGTGTATGAAAAGTAGGACTGGGAGTTTAACAGAGCAATTTGAGTCATTGTGATAAAGTCTGTGTAGAAGGCAGTTAGCTACTGCATGTTCACAGAGGACATCTAATTGCATCAACATTATCTTAATCTCTTGAGGGAGAAATCAGCAAATGGTTGTTTTTCTGCTGTCACTGAAATTAGGTAACATACCATCCCTGATGTTATCTTTCTTGTTTCAGTTCTGTAGAAAGCGTTCTGAAAACACTGGTGAAGAGCTGCAGACCGTAAGTGTGTGGTGTTTGGGGGGGTTTAAAGCCTGCATCCTTAATATTATTAAGAGGGGCAGAAAAGTAGGGTGGGTTTTTTGGTTTTAAACTCAAGTCATTCCCTGGCTGATGTCCCAATTCATTTAAGGAGGTTTTGGTGAAGGGTAGAGGCTTTTCAGGTTTACTGCATTGTGGATGATCAATACCCCAGGTTTTAGGTTGCTTAAATTGAAAATAGTGACAGGCACGTTCTATGTTATAATATCTAAACAAAGTGTAAGGTGGTTTGGTTTTGCTTTTGAACACCTTTGGTGGACAATCTGTTAATAGTTAAGCCATGTATCACTAGATAAGGCCACCACTGCCTTTGCCCTTTTGTGCTGTTGTGTTCACTGGGAGTATGTGTGCCTGAGCCAGTGCTCTCTGCACTGACTTTGCTCACAGCTTAGGATACAGCAGAGATGCAGAGACTTAGTCTCTTATTTAGTAGTGGCTGTACAACCTTTTGTAGTTATCTTCCGCTTTCATGGGAGCAGTTGCTCCATGCACTGATGCTACTCTGTTGAACAGCCCAGTGGGAGTTGCTGTTCTAAACACACACTGCTAGTATGAGAAGCATAAGGATAAAACAACCTTAACACTTCTCCCAGATATGTGTGGTTTTGTAGCTAAATAAACCCCCTTATTTCCAGTGTCTATTTTTCTGGTAGCTGGTATGAATGTGGAAGTCACTGAAGCAGTGTTTTAAAAAGGAAAATGTGATGTTTGTCTCCTGAGAATTCTAACTTAAGGTTGGGGCACTAATGATGGTGCTTCCAGTTGGCCCCATATCAACTGCAATAGTTCTGTTGTATAAACAGTTGCATCTGGTGTGCATTTTAAATACTGCAGTGCTTGGATATTTAGGGGATTTTTAAAGAAATTAAATAACCAGCATTCTTCTAATGCTCCCATAAATATTCCTCATGCCTTAAGTAATCTTTTTTCCATATTGCATCAAATGTGAATGGTGGTTGTTTGATTTTTCTGACCAGCCTTCACATTGAAATGGTTTTGCATTCCACAGAACCTTATCTGGTTCAACAAGGCCAGATCCTTCTTACATATGTGTTCTTGAATGATGCACGTTGTGGCCTTGCTCTTAACTCTGTGCTCTGTGAAGGTTGAGGGGTGGAGGACTGCCTGTCTATTGCCCCTGGACACATGCTCTTTCTGGGAGCTAAGATTTATGACAGATTAGTAAATAGTTTTAAATATGCTTTAAGAATACCCAAATTTTCAAGCCAAGCCCAGTGGTTTCCTTGCTTTCAGGTATTTTCCAGAAGATGCCACTGCAGAGATGCTGGATGAATGGAGGCCTTTAATGTGTCCTTTTGATGTTACCATGCAAAAGGCTATTACCTACTTCGAGCTATTCCTACCCACAACCCTTCCTCCTGCCCTTCACCAGAAGGGTTTCAAGTAAGTGCAATCAAGTGTCTGTTGTAGTATTCTGTTGCAAATGCAACTGATGATCTTTTACAGGATGGCTTGAAGTCAACCAGCAAAATGAATGGTGGCTTTTAAGAGCATTGTTGGAAGGAATTCAAGACATTCTGTCAGCATTCTTTTGTGAAAGTAACCTGGGGGGAATTGTGTAGTGTCTGTTCTCAGAGGAGTTCTTCTCTAGGGTAAAGCACAGGGTATACAGCAAAGCAAGCTAAATTGAATTAAGTGCACTTTTAATCCTGAAGGAATAGTCTCACAAGTAAAACTCATTAACCATAACAGAGCTTTAAGTCCTACCTTTTATTTAATTTGGGCTAGGTTCCAATGAGTTCTTTATGTAGAATGAAGTACAGCTCTTAATACAAATATGGAACTGGAGGTAGAGGTCTTCTGTTCACTGTCAAGATTTGGAAATGTGAGACAGAAGAGAAGCCTGGAGAACAGAAGACTCAGAGGAGACCTTAAAACAGTCTACCAGTACCTAAAGGGGGCCTACAGGAAACCTTGAGAGAGGCTTTTTACAAGGGCATGTAGTGACAGGACAAGGGGGAATGGCTTTAACCTGCCAGAGGCAAGATTTAGATTCAGTATAAGGAAGCAGCTGTGGCTGCCCCATCCCTGGCAGTGTTCAAGGCCAGGCTGGATGGGGCTTGCTTGGAGCAAGCTGCTCTAGTGGAAGGTGTCCCTGCCCGTGGCAGGGGTTGGAACTGGATGAGCTTTAAGGTCCCTTCCGTCCCAAACTAGTCTGGAATTCTATGAGAGCTACAGGAAATGAGTTTCAGAATTAAAGGAGAAACTTCAACAGGGCAGGACAGTATCTGGGTCATCTTTAAGGTAGAACTATTGAACTTCAAAGTGTAAGCCAGTGGTGTTTAGTGCATTTAGAGATTACTTAGGCTGTGAGGTTAAAAGTACATTCATGGCATAGGTCTACTGAAAACTTCAAGAAAGGGGGTGAATATAGTTTATACCTGTAATTTGGGGGACTGGTATGGAGGGTTTGCATCATTGGCTTCAGGTGAATTCAGAATAGAAGCTCTTGTCCCTGCTGACCAATGGTCACAAGTGTCAAGTTTTAGATTTCAAGGTAGAGAGAAAAGAAGTGTGATTTATTTTCATCTGTTTTACCTTCGTTGGGATGGCAACGTGTAATGAAGTGGTGAAACTGATGTAGATAAGGAAACTGCTGGTGGAACACTTATGTGAAAGGAAGGGTTCAAAAAAAAATGAGAAGAGGAGAGGTAAAAGAAGCAGACACTGAAACTCAGGATCAGATTTGCGGGTAGAGGGGATGCTGTGAGAAACAAAGTGACTGAAACAAAACAAGCCTGTCAGTGCTGATCCCTGTTCATGTTGAATGAGTTGAGGGGCAGGTGAGTTCTTGCAGTTACTTGGCAAAGTGAGGGATAAACCCAGTGAGGGAGCTGCTTCCACAACATTACAGTTACTTTGATTCTGTTCTCTTGCAGGCTCTGGTTTGATGAATTTATAGGCCTTTGGGTGTCAGTTCAGAACCTTCCCCAATGGGAAGGGGTAAGTATTTACCTTTTGCCTACACTAGATGAAATGCATTTACACGATCCTACCACTCGTTTGCAAGGCATTGAAGTCCAACAGTGATATAATGGATTGTTGTTTTCCATCTGCTGTAACTAGCACAAACAAACAGAGACAGTAACTTCATGATTGTTAGCGAGCAATTACTGGCTGACTAAATGAGAGTGTGCTTGTGCTTGGTGAGCAGTGTTTAATGGTGAGCTCGGGCAGCTTTTCTTCTCAGCCTTGGGAATGTGGGCATTTTCAAGACTGACTGTTAGTGCTTACGATGGTGCAATATGCTGTTGTGATTTCTGTAAGTTAGAATTCTGTAAAGTCCTGTCTTTTATATCTTAATGGATCTTTCATAATCCCTATTTTTGAGTAGCAGTGCTTTGCCTTGACTGCAGTTAGTTGTTGTCATCTTTATTTTAAATACACTAAAGAACCTGTATTCCTCTTGCCCAAAAATACCACTGGGCTATTTCTTTCAAGTAAAATAATTTACCATGTACTTGTCTGTCTTTTACTGTGTGTCTTATGGATACAAACTTGGAAAAGAAAATCAAGTCTCATTCTTAGCTTAGGTGCTACTGTTGCAGCTGACCTGTGCCTTGGCTTTATTGCAGTGAAACTTGGCATATGACCACATTTTTTCCTATACTCAGCATGAACATAAGCTCATGGACCATCTGCTCCTCTTACTGATCTCCTGCTGATATACGCTTCTCAGTGTCTTTGGAGAAACCTAATTTCCAAAACCTCAGTTTCTTTGTGAGAAGGTTTGTGTGTAGGTCTTCCTGGTTTGAGTTGTGTTCCATTGCAAAAGAAGGCAGGCAGTCTTTGCTCCAACAGTTGACAAGTGTCCAGATTGGAACAGGATAATTGCCAAAGCTCTATTTGAGATTGTCTGTAGACATTGCATCTTTCTGCTGGCTCTCCAGAACCCCCCAATTCCATCTACTCTTTCTGACAGGAAGATGACAGCCTGCACTTTAATACCATGATTTGGTTTGTCTCTGTCAAATGGTCTAACAGATAATCATCAACACTCTTTCATAAGCTGTCTCTTGATATTTTTTCTCTCTTCCACTGTGCTCTGACAGTTTGCTCACAACAACTTTATTTTTTCCCCCAAAGCTTTCACTTCTTGTTTCCTTTGCTGTCTGCTCTGCATCTTAAGAGCAGGCATGTTCACTGCATCAGGCTTGGATGCAGAAAATGAGACATATGGGTTCTGACTGTGCAATTCAATTTAAGCCTCTCTATGCTGCAAGCTTTTCCTCAGCTTGCTTTGGCAGAGCTGGACTTGCTGTTTGAAGAGGAGCTATAGAATCAGTTGCCTTTGTGCATGGTAAGAGATTTTTTCAGTGGGTATTTCCCGTATCAAAAAGGTAGATAAGGTAGATAATTTAAAAGGTAGATAATTTAAATGTAACACTTGTCTCCAGGCTGTGTCAGATGTGACTGTCCTGACCTGAATTTGTGGGTTTTCCAAAGCTATCGTGTCCTTCAGACTGAGAGGTGAACTGTGATATTCTTCTGTGAATATCTGTCTCTGAATAAGGCAGGATTGTTTAAGGCAGTTCCTTTTGGCTTTGCCATGGCTTCAAGGTACTGATAGAAGTATCAAGGCTCTTGGAGACCTAAGAGGTATTTCTCTATTTGGACAAGCTCATAAAAGGAGTGTTGGTGGATTATGTGTTTCCTCACAATCAGGCTATGAGAGTCAGACTTTATCTCCTTTTCGTTCAGTCCTGATAACTCTTTCCTGAGGACATTTTTCAGTTCCCTTCTGAACTTATGAGACTGTCCTCTGGCAATGGAGTATCTAATTCTTCACAGTCACATACTGCTGTCCCCTCTGACAGCTAATGACTGTGACCTTTACAAGCCACAGATGTGTGTAAACCAAAGCTTACAGATGTGACAGCCATCAGCACAGGCAAGCATGCTTTAAGTAGGATGGGTCCTGCAGAAGGAAACAGTGTTGGTTGAATTTTCTTCACTGGCTATATATAAATATATATAGCTGTTTTAGGCCAGTGTCCACATTGAGCTCACATGAGAGTGCTCTAGTAATGAGGAAGCACCATGACATGAATTGGCAATCATAGGTTCTTGCTAAGCTGCTCCAGCTCAGAGTTACCCTGGAAGGCTCAAAAGGGGGAAAGATGTTTCTTAGCAAAAGCTAAACTCTTTGACAGTGTATAGCTCAAGTTTGTCTGTTGTTCATCTACTGTTCTTCAGAGTTGCTCTAGCAATAAATGGTTGAGAATTTAAACGGTAGCGAATGCATTCTGCCTTTCATGTTAATTCACAGAGCATGGGGAAAGGGAGAGCGTGAGTGTACCTTGTAGAAGTACTTTTAATACGTCTTTACATTAAAAAAAAAAAAAATATATATATATATATGTCTTGAATATATATATATATATATATATATATAGAAGAGGTAGGGGTATATGTTCTGGCAGGCTGCCTCTGCCAGAACTGAGATCACAATTACCTGTTTTGTAAGTGCTCAGGTGTGTGATGAGTTGGACTCCTGAAGACAGGAATTCTGATGCATTGTGGAAGATGGCATTGGTGGCTCCTGATGGAGTGAAATCTCCCTTTACAAGCACTGTAGTGCCATGGGTAGCTTTTCTCTTGCACCTGCAAAGTAGATTGAGGGGTTTCTGAATCTTTTATTATAATTCTAATAAATATTTCTTTTATGGTTGTTTTCAGCATCTAGTAAATCTGTTTGCTCGCTTGGCCACTGACAACATCGGATACATAGACTGGGATCCATATGTACCAAAGGTAATATTCCTCATTTTATGGAGTTACCTTGTTTGCTTTAAGTCTCCAGTGTTCCTGTGCTAAGAAGCATTCATATTCCCTATATGGATCTTACATTTCAGTGCGCCATTCTTTCAAATTAAGTACATTCATTTGAAGACCTAAGTTTAAGATGGGAAGATTTGAGCATCCTTTTGTACCAGGCAGCACTGGAAGTTGCTGCTGTTATCACCTGACTCAAAACCAAACTGATGCAACAGCATAGCTTACTATGGTAGTGCTATCTGATTGTATAACTAATACCTTGTTACTGTGGAAATGGCTCTTAGTGGTATTCCTCTGATAAATAGTCTGTGTGACCTTTTGAGTCTTCAGCTTTTTCTGAGATTTATAGCATTTATGTTGTTTAAACCCCCAAACCACTAAACACCTTTTGATGAGAAAACTTAATTTATGCCAGTTCTGTGGCATAAATTCATAAAGTAAATCATTCAGGAAGTAATAAATCTATCAAGTAATTTATGCCAATGTGGTTTTTTTTTTTTTGTCTTTTCAGATTTTTACCAGAATTCTGAGGAGTTTAAATCTTCCAGTGGGAAGCAACCAAGTTGTTGTTCCAAGATTCCTGACAAATGCTTATGATGTAGGGCATGCAGTGATGTGGATCACAGCCATGATGGTTAGTAGCCTTTTCGTGAAGGGAAGCAAAACCTAATGCAGAGCTTTAAGGAAGTATGTGTTTAAGATGAGTGTTTGTTCTGTTTAGCTGATGGAAATGTCTGTGCCATTCTGGAGATGGATGTTATCCACATTCCAAGTGTGTATCCACAGCTGCCAGTGCTACTGGCAGCTGAACAACTGAATCACTCTTTTAGGGGTGAATCTCATCTGATGTGATGGGGAGAAATTGCTCCTTAGTGCTGAGCTGAGGGTGGGGAAGGGAAGGGATTTGCTGCTGTGATTTGATGCTTTGAGATATGACTGTGGTAAGTGAGGGTGCTCACTTGTACCTTGTACTACTGTGTTAACTGTTCATTTAACTTGTTCCATGTAATAAAATACTGTGGTTTATTTGTTACAGGGTGGACCGAGTAAACTAGTGCAAAAGCACCTGTCTGGCTTGTTCAATAGCATTGCCTCTTTCTACCATCCTTCAAATAATGGACGCTGGCTGGTGAGTTCTTTGCATGTCAAGACAATAACTTTGGCTGTAATTTTGACAGTCAAACCTGTCACTTCAAACATGTTGATAGATGCATTATGTGCTTCAGCTGCTGGATTGTCTGTTGGTTGGATATATATTGAGGCTTCATTTTCAAGATGTGATTGTACTGTCATTCAAATCATACTTTTGCTTGATATCAGGACCACAGCTAATGCGGGTATTCTTCAAATGTCTAACCCAGATGCGGTTCAGAAGCCTAAACTAGACATCTAATTCACAGATAATTGGGAAAAAGAAGCCAGCACATTAAAGGAGAGTGATACACAGCATCGGTGTTACTTGTGTGACATAGCTTCTGTATTACTGACCTGCTATCTCCAAGTTAGCAAAATCTAAATAAAGGAAAAAAGATTTTCAATGCATATCCTGTCTGATGAAGTATAACTCTCTGATGGTGCAGCTAGCAGAGTATTCTGCTAGTAAGAATCTCCTTCTGATAGCTGGTGGAAAGTACAGATTAAAATAGCAGGGCTGGCCAAAGCAGTGCCAAAGGAGCTGGCTTGTGCTAGAATAGCATACTTGTTTACATGTGAATATGCAGAGAATGCTCTCAGAGATGTCCCAAAACTATTGGTAGGTAATGTTAATTCCTGACTATAACCTTTGTATGTGTTTTTCATGATCTTTTAAATCATAAGGCATGGTGCTGGCAGCATAATTCCTAATATTTTGGGAACTGAAGTTTAATGACAAGCTGCAAACATTGTGTTTTAGAGCTCTTCAGAGCTTCCTTTTATTGCAGTCATGTAATTTCAAGATATTGGCTTTACTATTTCTGTTGTACATTTAGCAGCTCAGACTCTGCTACTGCCAAGTAACTGAACAGCATTTCTTGTGTATTCAACAGAACAAACTGATGAAGCTGCTGCAGAGGTTACCCAGTGGTGTTGTGAGAAGGCTGCATCGTGAGCGCTACAAGAAGATGACGTGGTTAACTCCTGTGCCTGAGAGTCACAAACTTACTGACCAGGATGTTACAGACTTTGTAGAATGCATTATTCAACCTGTTCTCCTGGCTATGTTTAGTAAAACTGGGAGCCTGGAGGCTGCCCAAGCCCTGCAGAACCTTGCACTGATGCGTCCTGAATTAGTAATTCCACCGGTACTGGAGAAGTAAGTTCTGCAGCAACATTACAACTTCCCTGTTCCTGTCCCAATGGATAAATACACAAAGCAGTTGTATTAAATGATAAGCAATTTCCTTGCTGCAGTGAATGCTTGCAGTGAAAGGAACTGCTAATACACACCTCTGAGCAATCACCTGAGTCAGGACAGGGAGTGAGGGAGGACTTTGGTTTTAATTGTAATTCATTTGGTTTGGGTGTTCTGAAGCACCTGGCAAATGGAATAGTTCTGGGAGCTGGTCATGGCTTGTGCAATGTGAGGCAGTCCTCAGGTGGTTTGCTGTTCTGGTAGCAGTGTGAGTGGATCAGTTAAAGAACCAGCTATGCCCCCTTTATTCATGAGCCACCTTGTACTTCCTCACTAGCTTTCAGCTGGGACAAATAGGAATGATGTTTATGTAGTTTGTGTTTATATAGTAATAAGGGTAAGTTTCATATTTCTGGTTTGTGTCAGGGTATGTTGCAGTTACAGATTGTTTAAAATTACTCTCGCTGCTTCTGTATTCATAAGCACATTCCTAAAGTACATGCTCATATGAAATACTTAGTTTGTACTATTACTAATGCCTTGGTACCTGAAATTCCAAGAGAAGAATGTAACTCCTTCCTGCCCCAGGGGAAAGCTTTCTTCCTAGTCCCTATCCATGTTCTTCCTCCTATGCAGTCTCTTGTACACCTCATATTGTAAAAACAGTGGAGAAATGAGTTTGTCTTGAAGAGCCCTTTAGACTCAGCTGGTGGTAAAACCTTGTTGAATCTGCTTTTACATGGAAACACTTGCAGCATAACAGTTCTGAGGAGGACACCAGTGGGTGCATGTGTTCGGCATGACTGTTACAGTTTCTGTTTTGAGAGCAGACTGAAACCTCTGCTCGAGTTCAAACTATCACGGGTGTGTTTGCCTTGGCTGCAGCTCCCAGTTGGTTTTGTTGAATAGTTGTAGATCCTTTGGATGATGTAGGGCAGGGGTACCACTGTGACTCCTGTTTGAACTGCAGGTTGTGGATAACAGAAGGAAGAGTTACACCATTTTCTAAGAAGTAGTGTAAGCAAAACCCCTAAAAGGTTAAAAAACCACAGTACTTTAACAGGTTTTTATTAAAAAAGGCATGGACTTTAATGTAACATCAAGCAATATATCCCTTTAGATGTCATCGAGGCAGGTTTTCATGCTTGCCATGAGAGCCTTACACTGAGCTTGAAGTTCAGACACTAAAATCATCATAGCTTTGAAGCTGTGTGCTGTTATCAGTTCCTATGCTGCAACTGCTAACAGATTCTTTAATCCTGAATTTGTTAATAAGACTGATCAAAAGAAAGGATCATTTTCTGTTAGAGCAATGTTGAGTCCATTAGAAAAAGATGAGAAAAAAATTGGGAACCATGGATGAGCTTTAATTTTTCTTCAGAAATTTTGTACCTTTTCCATAGAAAATAACACTTGTGATGCACTTTTCCTTGAAGACTTTAGAAACATTATTGTTGCTACAATAACTGCTCTTAAACTTCACAGGACGTACCCTGCACTCGAGACACTGACAGAACCTCATCAGCTCACAGCCACGTTGAGCTGTGTGATTGGGGTGGCTCGCAGCCTGGTGTCCGGGGGGAAGTGGTTTCCTGAAGGTCCAACACACCTGTTACCTCTACTGATGAGAGCATTGCCAGGGGTAGATCCAAATGACTTCAGCAAGTGTATGGTGAGTGTGTAAATCCCACCTTTTTATAGGATAGTTAGCCAGTAGTTCACTCTGAGAGCTGTTTTATATTCATATGAATAAGTAACTTGTGTTTCTTAGCCTGATTTTGTTTCTGCACAGTCTTATTTGTAGTAAGTTAATATCACAAACCTTTAACTTCTAATAATGCTTTTGGCTTGCT
Organism: Psittacula echo; assembly: GCF_963264785.1. Lineage (NCBI taxonomy): Eukaryota > Metazoa > Chordata > Aves > Psittaciformes > Psittacidae > Psittacula > Psittacula echo. Next base: position 121,139,994 of record NC_137738.1, read on the forward strand.
GGACAGTGCAGAGTGAATCTTTAACACCAGATTGTGATGAGCGTTGTACTGGCTTTTTGGGCAGCGCTAAAAACCAAGGTAAAACAAATGTTCCAAAGGTCTTAGCAAATATTCCTGGTCTTCTAAGATCAATAGGAAGACCTTCATTGCTAGGTTTTCAATGAATTAGGTCCTAAAAGCCCACATCTTCAATGGGCTTTAAATAGACTGTTCAAACAATGTAAAATGATAGGGATTTTTTAACTTGAAAGTTCAGCACAAAGTATTACCTAGAAAATAATAACAGTAATTACTTAGAAAATCCTTGAGGGGGTTTTGCACAGTGCTGGAAGTTTTATACAAGAAATCAGAAAGAATTATTGAAGTTTTGGGGTAGAAGAATTAGGCTCTGGATATTTTTTTTTCATGTAATGATTTACTTTAGCTCCCATACCTTAATTGCAAGAGCTTTTCAATGTGAATACAGTAGCACTTACTAAAGAGCTCTTTGCAACTCTCAACAGATTACATTCCAGTTCATTGCAACGTTTTCTACTTTGGTGCCTTTAGTAGATTGTTCATCTGTATTGCAAGAAAGAGATGATCTTTCAGAGGTAAGTGCTGTGCAGTTATAAAGCTAAAACTATAACCTAGATTTAATTGAATTTCTAGTAATGCAGTGATCTCTTCAGAACTGTAACAGGTTTGCTACTGTCTCCTGTATATGTAAAACTAAGTTAAATGAAAATAAAATGCAACAAAAACCCAAACATGTAGATCATGTTTGCTTCAGGTCAGTGCGGTAGAGTGGACATTGATGTGCATATTGGCCATGTATTGTTAGCATTGCTACTTAGTCATAGGGTGTTGTAAAGATAATGTTAAACTCAGTTTAGTATCAATATGTAGCATAATTAAACTCTGAGCTTGCCTTGCTTTGAGTAAGAGGTTGGACCACATGGTCTCCAGAGGTCCGTTGCCATCTACATTTTTTGAGTTAATAAAATAGCAGCTTTGATACCATTATATTTTTGAAACTTCTTGTTGCCATAAAACATTATGACAGAGAAGATAGTGAAGCTGCATCTGGTGTACTACAAATGAGGCAGCAGCAGTGTCCGCTGTGGTACTTGAAACTGCCTTGTTAGAATCACAGAATAGTTGAGTTGGAAAGGACCTTAAGATCATCCAGTTCCAACTCCCCTGCCTTGGGCAGGGACACCTCACACTAAACCATGGCACCCAAGGCTCTGTCCAACCTGGCCTTGAACACCACCAGGGATGGAGCATTCACAGCCTCCCTGGGCAACCCATTCCAGTGCCTCAGCACCCTCTCAGTAAAGAATTTCTTCCTTATATCCAATCTAAACTTCCCCTGTTTCAGTTTGAACCCGTTACCCCTTGTCCTGTCACTACAGTCCCTAATGAAGAGTCCATCTCCAGCATCCTTTTAGGCCCCCTTCAGATACTGGAAGGCTGCTCTGAGGTCTCCACGCAGCTTCTCTTCTCCAGGCTGAACAGCCCCAATTTTCTCAGCCTAATTAATCAGCCTGTTAAATGTCTTGTCTTGTCCACTGCTAGAAGACTCCTCTGGTAGCTGGGAGAACAGATAATAGCTACAGATAACCCAGATTCTGAACTCTCAGACACTGCAAGAAGGTTCATTTCATTGACCCAGAGCAGCAGCACTCAGAAATGAAGAGGAGTTTATATGCTGAATGCCCAATGTAAATATGGCAGCAGAGCCAAGTCTGTCACCAGAGCTGGCGCTCACTGACCTCCTGGTAGGAAAGCCAAAGGTTGTATCCATGGAGGCAGACCCATCTCGCCCTGAGAGGTCACTTGGCTGGACATCAAGGCCTGGAAATTGGACAGGGCAGCAGAAAGAAAGTGTAGTTGTTTTGTGTAGTGTACTTGAGACTATACAAACTGCAACAGGAAGTGCACTGTAGCCTGTCGCAAAAATGGGAAGTGTTTTTGAAGTAGTTAATATAGGAAATAAACTTTCTATTACGTTTTTGTCAGAAGAGCCAACCTTTTGTTCTGCTTTTGTGTTGGAAAATGCAGGTGGAAAGAGAATTGTGCTCTGCAACTGCTGAATTTGAGGACTTCGTACTGCAGTTTATGGATAGGTAAGAAGCTATGAGTAGGTGAGAGCTTGGTGTGAAGAACTTAAAACTTTCAAGTTCTACTTACTAACGTTATACTTACTGTATTGGTGTAGATGTTTTGGACTTATAGAGAGCAGCACACTAGAACAAACCAGAGAGGAGACTGAAACTGAGAAAATGACTCACCTGGAGAGTCTGGTGGAATTGGGGCTCTCTTCTACTTTCAGTACAATCCTTACTCAGTGCTCAAAGGATATATTTAAGGTATGTACAACACGGGCTTTCCATCTGACTTAGAGGCTTAATTCTTCCTTTCTTCTTTGTCCTGTTGTGACCTTTCACGTTTAACCAAGGAAGAGGCTGGAGGGGGCAGTTTAGGACTTCATGTCAGTGTGTTTTATGATTATATATACATCTGTATAAACCTCTGCTTTCCTTTTCTCTCCCTCTACCTACCACTTCTTCAGCTGGGCAAAGGAGCTTTTTCAAGGAGCTGTGTGGCTAATGGGATCAGAAAAATGATCTAGATTAAAATAACTCTGAGGGAGGGGGGTGGAGAAACCAAGTTCTTGGCTTGTAGGTTGTGTTAACTCGCTTGAACCTGTTTGTGTTACATTATGTATATATTTGGAGATGCTTTTGTGGTTCTATGCATTTTGAACCATTGCACTGGACACTTTGGTATGATTTTTGTCTGGAATCTTTTGGTTTCTGTAAGTTTTAAGTTAATTCCTCATTGTCATTAAGTATTTGTATTTTCACTGATTGTCCATTATGGAAGCAATCAGATCCTATCTACACTGTGTGTAATTCACACCCCTGCAAGGTACTGCATGGTAATAAGCTAGTTTAAAACACACTGGCTACTTAGGTAGTAGATAGTTAACTCGTTGTTTCTTTGTTAAGTAAGGGGTGCCTTTGAAATAGCATCATTTTCCTTTCAGGGGAATGCAGCTTATTCAGGGAAAATACTCTTTTCTGTGTAGCTTTTTAAAAGCACCCAAAGCTCACATTAGTCAACAGGATTTCTCTGACCTCTTGTCTTCCAAAGTGAACATGTGCCAAGTGTCTCCAATTTCCAGTTAAAGCACTGTGTGTCTTGTTTACAAACTCTTGCAGGAGGAGGGGGATATAGGTCTTCCTGTATCCTGCGGTTATTTTAAGGATACTGAGCACTGCCATGTATTTTCCTGTTACTATGTTATTATAACTGAGTGTTGCAATAAATAAGGGAAAAATAAGGGACAATCTGCAAACTGAAACTATTTTGACAAACCTCTTGTCACTGCTACTTCTGTAGCAGCCTTTATTCTTGTACTCAGGGCAGTAGTTGCGCAATTAGACATAGGTGTTGAGTACTGATGTACATGGGAGCAACTTGATCTGTTGGAAGGTGTCCCTGATGAGCTTTAAAGCCCTTTCCAACACAAACCTTTATGTGATTCTGTTGTGACACGTAGAGTCTTTTCCTCAGCAGTTACTATTCACATCAGCTTTAAATCTATTCTGTAGTATTGTCAGCTTTAATTGTGATGGTGGTTACATTTTACTCAGCCTTAGGCGTTCTACAGAACTGCTTTTCTGTCTGTTGTGATTCAGTGTGAATCATGGTTGCAGTCTTCTGTTAGAAGAATACTATGTACAGACACTGCCTTATGTGTGACATCAACCACTTCATGACACCCAGTTTTCTTTTTTTTAAAGTCACCCTCATCTTTCTGTGCTCTTTTTTAGGTTGCTTTGGAGAAGGTTTTTAACTTTGCTGTTTCAAACATATTTGAGACAAGAGTTGCTGGTCGAATGGTTGCCGATATGTGCCGAGCTGCAGTAAAAGTAAGAGAAGTGCTCTGACTTCACTTGTCTTTAGTTTAAAAAGCCAATGCTACTACTTCTTCCTTCTTGTTTTAAAATCAGATCTTTAATTTTTCATGCAAATACAGGTTGCTCTTAGTATTATATCTTCAAAAATTGGGTGTTTGCATATAACAATAATTGAAGAGGTTCATTCACAAAGTATTTTTCTTGCACTTAGGTTTTATTGAATGTTTGAAATCATGAACTCAGGCTGACTGAATTGGAGTTCAGGCACAATCTATTCGTCTCTGTTTTACAATACTCTTCTTGAAAGGTTGTCATCAGCGTGTGCCTGAGCTCCATAAGGCATCTCTTTTTAAATGAGTTATTTATGTTGCTGTTTCCAGTGCCGCCCTGAGGAATCCCTGAAGCTGTTCGTACCACACTGCTGCAATGTTATAACTCACCTCACAGTCAGTAAGTTTGTAAGATTTCTGGTGTTATTTGCTTTGGTTTAGGCTGACTTTTGTGAAGTGTGAAAGTAATACTTTAAACTTCAATGTGTTTTCCACAACTTCATTTTAATGATGGAAAATTAATCCTGTTATTTCATCCAAAAATCCAAACCAACCTCTATCTATGTGTAATTTCAAGACAGAACTCTTATCAAGCTCTATAGGAGCACACTGCTATCAAAATGTGGCAGTTTAAATTGTCTCCAGACATTGCTTGATTTCTCCAAAAGCCTTCAAGATTAGCTAAAGTAACTTCCAGTTGGACCTGGGTGCAGTATGAAGTGGAAGGTTGCAATAGGCGGGTTGGGAAGGAAGCTTTTGGGATGCAGACATCTGGTTTGTGATTTAGCTTGTTTGGAAAACTTGACCGCAGTTATCTTTACAGCAGCACTTATCACTTGTTCCTCTAGATGATGATGTGTTACGTGATGAAGAACTAGATAAGGAGCTACTTTGGAATCTTCAGCTTTTGTCAGAGGTATTGCAGAGAACATTCTTCCCATGCATGTATGTCACTGAATCCTGTTTAATGCCCCTGAGAGAAGAAGGAAACAAACTTCTGCTATTGAAACAAAGTAGATCTTGTATGAACAGCACTGCAGAGCTTCTTTTTCTTTTCCAACTTGAAATGGAACAGAAGTGGCTGCTAATAAACATACAGTGTTTATGTGCAATAAAACGAAAGCATTTAAGACAATTATTGAGGGACAGAGAAAGAAGAGGGATCAGTGAAGGGAAAAAAATAAGATGCCTTTAGTAAAGATAAATCTTTTAAAATGAATTTCAAAATATGAGCGTTGCTAGAAAATTTGGAATGGGGTTGGGAGGAAATGTTTGTCACAGCTCTTGTGTTGCTTAACCTTTTCCAGCAGCAGCAGTGGTAGTTGATGTGCATATTCAGTCTTGAATTTGAATTCAGAGTGACACACAGAATGAAAGGTGGTACAGAATCGGTTGAGCACTGTAATCCTCTTTAGTCCTCCACAGCAAAATCAGTTCTGTTTACCTTTGAAATGTTTTGTCTTTCCTGATAGATCACTCGAGTGGATGGAAAGAAGTTGCTTGTGTACAGGGAGCAGCTTGGGAAGATACTGCAGCGAACCCTACACTTAACCTGTAAGCAGGGTTACATTCTGTCTTGTAACCTACTGCACCATCTTCTTCGTTCTGCTACACTTATCTACCCCACAGAGTACTGCAGTGTGCCAGGTGGCTTTGACAAGCCTGTTTCTGAATACTTTCCTATCAAGGCAAGGATTTTCATTTATTTAGGATTAGAGGATTTGACTTTCTTTTTTAAAAAGCAATCATACGCTATATTATTTGTTTTTATTTGGAGATTTCTGAACATAGGGAGCAGCAATGGAAATTGTAACTGAAAAATGCTTTGGGCTTTGAAACATAGAGCAAATTGCAAGTTACTGAAAATTATATTGGTAGCAAAACGTGAATGCTGACTTGTTTGGTGTAGTTTTATAACATTAGACGTTAGTAGTTTATGATGTGTGTTTTACAATGACTGCATGACTACAATAAGATAATACAAAGCAAGAGTGCCTCCTCATGTTCCTTATTACTGTAATATATGCTGCATTTAATTGAGACCCAGCTATCATGAAGTATGGTTGGTATCAATAGTGAAGTTTGGAGTTTAGTGGGAAAAATTTGCTGTTCACTTTATCCTATGACTGGATATTTAAGTTATCCAGTTGCACTGGGACACAGTCATCTGCTTTTGTGGATGAGAGCTGCAGCCTTTTCTTGTTCCTCTTCATATAAATATGAATATTCCTCTTCATATAAATATCAAATATAAGAAGTAATGGTAAGTGCATAGCAAAATGAGTATGTCAGTGCAAAACCATAGAAGAAAAGAGATGTGGTGTTTTACAGGTCAGAGTAACAAATGGACATGTAGATAAAATGAAAGTAGGACTGGCAATATTAAAAATCACCGATCCTGTCAAAAGTAATGCTCCCGTCTGCTGTTAAGACTTTGAGGTCAATATATCAGTATTGTAGATGAACAGTGCAGCAGTTTTCAGCTGGCCTGTTGGAATATAAACATGCATTTTGCTGTGAAGTGTTCTTTTGCATAACTTTGTAGCTGCAGATAATCTAATGCTTGTTACTGCAAGCCAGTGCAGCTTTATAAACTGATGGCAGCATCCGGTTGGGCCAAATACTCATTTAAAAACCAAGAAAGGAATCATAATTAAATGCCCCAACAGGAAAATAGATTAGTTTTTAAATTCCTCCTCTGAAATTGAGGAAATTCCCAGTTACTTTGCTGTTCCATGTGTCAGTGGCTACTTTAGAAAGTGTATATTATATCAACTCTTGATTGCCATTAGCTGCTCGAGTTTGTCACTTCGATGCTTCCTACCGTGCCTCATATAAAACTGCAGTTGTGTCACCTCCTCAAGTGATATTCCTGGAGGACTAACCTGCTCTTCCAAGAGATGCAATAGCCTACTTGAGTGAGTGCATTACTGTAGTCCTTTGTACTTTTTGTCCAGTCAGATCAGTCCAGCTTTTTAAGGGCAGATGGTGAAGTTTTGAAATTACCATGTAAAGCTGGACAAGGGCAGGAAGCAGAACACACAGACTGCAAAGGCCCATCTATTAATACAGTCCTAAGCATGGACTTTATGTTTGAATATGAATTAGTCATAAATACTGACTTTTCCAAATACTGAAATGATGTTCTTCTTTATGTTCTCTATAGGAGTACCAAAGGTCTGATTGTACTTAAGAATATTTCAGACTTTTGTATCCAGCCAAAGGAATAATAAAGTTACATTTCAGTTAGGCCAGTGCAGTCCTTTTCCTTTTAGTCCTTTCAGTTGTGTGCTAGTTTTCCAGGTACATGTAGACATTATAGCAGGTTTGGTATTTCTGTTTGGTTTTATTGTGCTATTGGGTTTTTTTATCCTTGAAATTGTCAGGATAACTGTTTTACAGGAGGAGTTGGTTCATTTTTGTGAGTTTTTTAAATATTACATGCTAATTAAAAGACAAGTTGCTTCATAGTTTGATTAATAAGGAATGTCTATCTTTTCTACAGGACTGGGGTAAGCCAGGTGACCTGTGGAACTTGGACATCCAGTGGCATGTTCCTTCCTCTGAGGAAATAAACTTTGCTTTTTATTTGCTGGATACTTTCCTTCAGCCTGAGCTCATCAGACTAGAGCACTATGCAGCTGGAAAACTGGAAATGTCCAGGTTAGTGGTGATAGTGTTATATGGACAACATGCATTTATTCGTTCATGTCTGGTTTAAGTAGTTGTTGCCAATCATACTGGCACTGCAAACATAAAGGAGTAAAATACTATGATGTTATGCTGTCTTTGATATTATTTCAAGATTTCCAACTCTTAAGAGTACATGTAGCTTGGAAGTGCCTATCACAAAATGGATAATGGTATTTTGAACAGACACACTGTAAAAACATAATCTTAGAACAGTTAAAGTTGATATAAAGACACTTCTGTTCCAAGAACTTTTTAAATGCATACCACAAATTGTTTCCATATAACTGTAGTCAGCATTAAAAAAGCTCTTCCTCTAAAACCTTATCTTGATATTTTGGCACCACTATTTGTGTTCCTAAGTTATGGGGAGCACAGAACTGATTTGGCTGATTTGGAAATCAGCCTTTCTCTGCTTCCTTTCTATGAGTAAACGGAGTCAGTACATAGTGTGTCCCTGCAAAAAGTGGCAGTGCTGAAACAGAGGAGGTAATGCAGAGTCAGTGGTGTGAGAGGGGAATGAAGCCAAGGGTACTGGTGCATGATGTTGTTAAACTCTATTAGTGTGAACCCGTGGCTTTCCTAAGCACAAGGTAATCATGAGTTTAGTATGTCCTAATACATTTACAAGTATCAGACAGCTAAAGCTGTTTACAAGCATTGAATCTCAAACATTCTTCGTTTCTCATGTTAAATCTGCACATCTTGAAGCTATATATACTTCAGTCGATGTTCATAGCATGTGATGTTATACCTCGTGATGTGAAGTGCGGCCTCACATGAAACAGGACATGGTGTATCAGACTCTTACATGTTTTTCTGTCTCACCATGTCCCCACTTCTTGTGGTCTGAAAAAGTCAACACCGATACCATCAAACAGTGATCAGAAAATATACTTGCTATTTAAGTCTTTGGTTTATTTATATGCTTATTTCTTTTGTTTGAGTTTTCTTCCCTTTCTCTTGACACCTTGCATGTAAAGCTGTTAATTTATAACAAAACTGTACTTTGGTTTAGTCAGGGCTTCACTGACGTAAGTAACAGGTAGTGATTTGGGAGAATACAGCCAAGTGCATGATTGCAAATTAAATTGAAAGGCAGGATAGCAGAGAGAATAAAGAATACTGTTAGTTACTGAAGGAGTAACAGATGAGAATAAATGAGATACTGGATGAGCCCACTCTTGCCTTAAACTGTAGTATTCATGGGGCTTTAATTCTTGTCAGACTTCTCCCAATATCCCACCAAGTAATAACTGGAAATTAATATTTTTATATATATTTTTATATACTTTCATATATTTATTATATATTTATAATAAACATCTTTATATATATGATTCTATATATTTATATATCCATAAATGTATATTTATATATTTTAAATTTATTCATTATTTAGAATTTTATTATGTATTTATTATTTTATATTTTATTTATTATATTTATAGATTATATATTTATTATATATACTATTTATTATTTTATATATTTTATATGTATATATTTATATGAATGTGTTTATGTAATCTATATATTTATTATTTATTTATAATAAATGTTTATTTATTTTTATATTTTCATTGTTTTATTTATTTTTATATTTTTAGGAGCTTCAGAGTAAGATTTTCTGTTACAAAGAATAAAATGAAGAATTCTTGCAGCCTTTGCTGAAAGTATATTTAGAGAGTTGATAAGTAGTGCATGAGTACTGAGAGCTGTTCAGTTAAGGAACCTCTTAAGAGGGTTGAAAGGAGTTATTCTACAAATCAGAGGAGGACAAAGCGCAAAGTTTGTAGCTGTGTAGTAAGGGCTACTACTTCGGATGAGATGGCTTTAAAAAGAATTCCTCAATTCTCTTAAAGTAACACAGGAAAAGGTTGTTCACATTGATGCATTACTATTTATCTTCAGCCTGTAAAATAATCACTCATAAGGGATGTATTCCCTCCTCCTGCTCATGGTGGGAAGGACTTTTGTCCGCCGAGTGAGGAGTTTTCGTAGGCTTTCTCTGAGATCTAGATAAAATTAGTTGACACAGGTTTTGTAGTAAATCTGTCTGGTTTGACACTATTTTATCTCATTATACTGAACTTACCTTCACAGTTTCTGACTACAAAACCTTCAAAATGAGGTTTTCAGTAAACAAAGTTGAACGTTGGAGTTCTGGGGTGGAGTTAGGCTGGATCCAAAAAGCACGGTCTGATTTTTGTAGCGCTCCCTCTTGTGGTTAGAACTGGTACAGCTAAAGAAAAAAGCTTGTATAAAACTTCACAGGAAACATGGTTTATCATTTGTCTATTTATAAGCATTTAACAGATGACTAATCAGGTTTTCTTCTTTGTTCAAGAGATGATGTGCAGCAGTGCCTTGCTATAGTGCATAACTGCTTGATTGGATCAGGGAACATTCTGCCTCCTCTGAAAGGAGAAAGGGTGGCTCACCTGTAAGTAAAATCGTTATATCACAAACCTTCTTAGCGACTGTATTCCTTCATACTGGGTTTTAGTGCTTTCTTATTGCTGTTATCACACAGCTGCTTCTGGTGGCTGTTTTTAAGGAACTCCAAAGTAGTATAAATTTGAAATGGTGACTTACAAAAACATTTGAGTACTTAAAGAACCTTTTTTCATGCAAGACTCAAAGGCAGGTGACAGCGCTGCCCTGCTGAGGCTGCTTTGTGTGAAGGAAGTGGAAACTAGGCATTTACTCATGTGTTTCTCCTCTTCTAAAAGAAGCCCTCTCTGGGCACTGTCTGCCAGTGCCTCAGCACCCTCACAGGAAAGAGCTTCTGCCTAAGAGCTCATCTCAATCTCCCCTCTGGCAGGTTACAGCCATTCCACTTGTCCTATCCCTACAGGCCCTTGTCCAAAGCCCTCTGGAGGGTTCTTGTAGCACCTTTAAGCACTGGGAGCTGATCTAAGGTCTCCCCAGAGCCTTTTCCAGGCTGAATAACTGGAAGTAACCAGAGTAGAAGTAACTGAGTAAAAAGAAGTAACTGGAATGTTTTGATTTAAAAAGTGGTATAAAACAGCTTGCTCTGAGTACTGTTTTCTATCCCATATGCCCATAAAATTATATCCAGTTTGAATGTAGGAGGTGTCTTTTGATGAACTTGCTTTAAAACAGAAAAAAAGTTTGAGTTTAATTTTATTTATTTTGAGTTTTGGGGTTATTTTACTGTAAGGTAGCAGAGAAGCTGTGGCTGCCCCATCCCTGGCAGTGTTCAAGGCCAGGTTGGACACAGGGGCTTGGAGCAAGCTGCTCTAGTGGAAGGTGTCCCTGTCATGGCAGGGGTTGGAACTGTGTGAGATTTAAAGTCCTTTCCAACCCAAACCTGTCTGAATCTATGATTTCCAAGTCTGTTCCTATTATGTAGAATGGCAATGCACATAAAGCACTCAGACTTTAAACTCCAGAGCTTTTATTGAAAGTATCAAAATCAGGTACTCAGAACCACCCTTACTTTAAGTACTGTGTATTCACCCTTAGTACTTACCACTAATGGTGTGTGATATTCACTGTCCTAAAGTGGCAGTGTAGGAATATTTTTGAATGCAGATATTGGTAAATGGCTCGATACATTTAAGTTAAAAACATTCTGTATGTGTACTTCTGAAACAAACTGGCACATGAGGTTTCTTGTCAGAACCTCCTACACCACTACACCTACAACTCTAGTGAACCATAGCTTATCACACACCATGTAGTACAGCATTGTTGTTGTGCTGTTTGTAAAGTAGAGCTGAGTAGGTGTAACTGCTACATTCTCCTTCTTGATGGTTAGGGTACCTGAAGATTCTTGCCAAGACAGACAGATAATGGGTATTTGTTCCTTTGTAAACCTCTAGCCTGCTCAGTGAATGAAAGGAAAGTCACAGAAGTGGGAGAGAGCTTGGAGCTATGGCATTTAAACCTCAGCAGAAGAAATATGTGGGTAGAACAAACTTTAAAGCTTTGAGTATAGGTGAATGATGAACTGGATCTGATGTCAACTGTGCCTGCCTGCACCCTGCTGCTGCCACCAGCATGCTTTCTTCCCCAAACATTAGGGATTTATCTTCCTGTTTGACAACTGAAAGGTGACCAGATATTTGCAGACCTTGTTTCTGGGGTCCATTTGCAGTTTTGCTTGAGTGCCAGGCAGGGGACAGCATGGCAGGAATCAAGGAGAAAGGCTGCTTTCTTCCTTAGGAGCAGGCTGTAACAGCATATGATATATAAGCATGTATTTAATCCATGTTTGCATACAAGCAAATCGCTAAAGATGAAGAATTCACTTTAAAAAAGTGAGTAGATAAGTTTGACCCAAATCTTGTAAGAAGCATGGCTTTATTTGCCATTATGACTATTAATAGTGAACTTCATACAGCAAGAAGTAGGACTTCTATAGGTTATGGGTACATTTCCTTGCTTTATAAAGAAAGGGCCAAAGTCCTAAGAGCTTCATCAGCTTAACTTGTTGGGAAAGGGTTCTGCCTCAGCAGTCAGATTCAGCTGTCCTTCCTAGATGAAGGCCAGTAGGAGCCATGCTGGTTTGGATGAGTGTGCTCATAGTTTTGACAATGAGACCAAATCTCTGGCTATTAAATAGAACTGATGAGGTTCTGTTAAATGAGGAATCAAGATTCTGGGTTTGTGATGGTATCCTTATGATGTATTTGGTCTCTGACCCATAGGTGCAGCTGGCTTATAAATGTTAGAACTGAGACATGCTATTAGTAAATCCAAACATCTCTGGTGCTACTGGCATGAAATGTCACTGGTTAAAATGAATTAAATGTCAATTATTTCTATCGTGTGTAGTAATACTTGGTTTGTTTTCATGCAGAGTCCCAAGCCTGGTATCTTTGGAAGAGACAAAGCTGTACACTGGTGTTGAGTATGGTAAGTAGATGTCCCCAGACTTTTACTGGTTTGATATGTAATATCTATATTCTGATTACGTTTTTTTACCCTGCTTAATGTGTTACTTTTCATACGCTAAATAATCTGCTTCAATTTGTGGTTAGAAATTAAGCCAATTGTCAACGTAGATAAAAAAGGTTATGTACCGATAAAAAAACATAGCATCATAGAATAGTTTGGCTTGGAAAGGGCCTTAAGATCATCTAGTTCCAACCTGTTGGCTTGATAAATGAAAGATTACCCCAGAGAGATGTGTCCTTGGATAGAACAAGATAGTTATTTTTATATTAGTCCATACTACCAGTTCTGAACAGGCTGCTCTGTCTTTCCACTGACTTAACCTATGTATTACTTTTTGTAATTTATGCTACTGTATAATAAAGAAAAATGTTTAATTTCTCTTTAGACTTATCAAGAGAGAATTATCGAGAAACAATTGCAAAGGTTACACGGAAACTGCTGCGTAAGTTTAACCGCTCCTGTCTAAAAAGTACTGTGTTTTGTTCTTAAGACTTAATAATTTCGTAGATAAGAAACTTGTTTCGTTTACTTTGCATATATAAATAATGTAGAAATAAAATTATTAAGTTTTAAAGCTCTATTCCTGTCTGATAATTTCTGTTTCTTCTACTTGCAGGCTACATACTTGATAATTCAGAAGATGATACCAAGTCTTTATTTCTAATAATAAAGGTATAACTTGTAATGCTAAAGACAAGATCACTTGTTTTGCAAAATAATCACTTGTTTTGCAAAACAACCACACTTTGTTATCTTTTTCTTTCTGCAGATCATCAGTGATGTTTTACAGTTCCAAGGCTCTCATAAGCATGAGTTTGATTCACGATGGAAAAGCTTCAACCTAGTGAAAAAATCAATGGAGAACAGGGTCAGTGGTTTCTGTCTGTACAGCTTAGATGAGGGGTGGGGATAGTTCCTCATGTTCAGAAAGACTTTCTTCATTTTTAATTACTGTCCTAATTGGTTTTCATAACTCTGAAATCAAATTCCTTGATAAGAATGTTGCTTTTATACCTTTATTTGGAAATCTTATGAGTAAATAGCTTAGTGTTTCCAAATTGTAGAGCCCTGTTTGCATACATACTTGGTCCATGGTCTGAGATTTGGCATGATGCTTCATCCTTGTCCTTGTTAACTGAGACAGTATTGTGACCAGAGCTTCCTTTTGCTCACAGAGCAATAGGCAAATACAAAACTTCACCAGGGCAAAAAAATCAGGGTTGCCTGCCAAGAATTTCTGCATGAAATTTGCCTGTTCCTAGAAGAGTTGCCGGGGGGATTCCGTCAGTACAGATTGATAATATCTGGCGTCTAAACCGAATTATGTGTTTGCTTCCAGCTTCAAGGAAAGAAGCAGCATATCAGAGCTTTGCTGATAGACAGAGTCATGTTGCAGCATGAGGTAATACTTTCACTTAAATCTTCCCTAGCTACTACACTTGAAAAGCTGATTTGCTACGTAGTCATTCAGCAGAATATATGTGCAATAGTCCTGCACTAGTGTTTCTCTTAACCTGTGCGACACGTTAGAACAACTATGTCCTTTATTTATTTCCTATGCTATTTAGCTGAGAACACTGACGATGGAAGGCTGTGAATACAAAACTTCCCACCAGGAGATGATCAGAGATCTTTTGTGTTTGTCCACAAGTTCCTATGGTCAGGTAAGGAGACCTGAAATGTATTGTTGAGCTTTTCAAGTTACGTTTTCAGAATCTTTTCAATGTATTTCCATGGCAGCAGGAAATCTTTACTTATTTAATTTGCATTAGTTGGATCATTTTTGCTTTAAGCCCCTTTGTCAGATAAAGAGCTTAACTGGGTGAAGAGGCTGCAAACTTAGGTTAGGATGATAGCTGGATTCTGAACTCTTTGCCTGGTGAGAGCCCTGTTATGTATATATATAAATTCAGATCCATCCACAATGTCTGCTGGCTCTTTAGAGTTCTGCTGTCTGCATCTGTTCTCGTAGCTGTTGGCTTTTTCAGTCATCTTACAAACACATCAATTGGTCTTGGCAGCATAAAGGATTTCCTTGAACTTTGTAGCTGTTCTCAAGTAAATGCTACAAACAAAAAATAGGGTTTTATAAATCACTGTGAGTGAGGGTGAGGGCAGCACAGCGTCATCTTTACAACCTTCTGTGCACAAACACATCACAAACTCAATGCATAAATAACTGGGTAAGGATGTTGGGTTTGTATCATATATTTTTGGTTCAGAAGACTTTCAGTAACATCCCTCTTCCCACAGGTCAGAAGTAAAGCTCAGCAAGCATTCTTCACGGCTCTGGGAACATACAATTTCTGTTGCAGAGATATCATCCCCTTGGTTTTGGAGTTCCTGCGTCCCGACCGGCAGGATGTCACTCAGAAGCAATTTAAAGTACTCGCTTTATTTCATGTCTGTCTCTTGAAAGTGCTTTTATAGGAGAACTTTTAATGGTGAAAGTGGGGTTTGCTTGTTTATCAGCATGACTGATATTTTCATGCCATGTAGCTTAGGTATGACTAGTATAAGGAATTATCATAGAATCCCAGACTGATTTGGGTTGGAATGGACCTTAAAGCTCATCCAGTTCCAGCCCCCTGCCACAGACAGGAACACCTTCACTAGACCAGTTTGCTCCAAGCCCTGTCCAACCTGGGCTTCAACGCTTAATTACTTGTATTAGATCAGTTGTCAAGAGAAACTCTGTGTTTATGAATGTTCCTCATTTCATTGTGTGCTCAGATATGACAAAAACGTATATTAACATCTCTCTTTAAATTATGAAATGGAAATTGAGACGCCATAGTCCAAGGGAATAAAACTCACCAAGCAGTTGTGTTGGCTGTAGCAGTGTAGGGAAATAGTGTGAACTGGACAAAAAGTTATCACCCAAAAAAGTTACACTAAATCAGGTGGGTTTTGTGATGACATGGTGGGTGATTGCTGATGGTGTCAGGCCTGGAAAGGGGGCTGATGCAGTGATGGACCCTCCTCAGTCCTCCTTTTGTAGAGGCAAGCTGGACTCTTGTCATATGATGAGAACAACAGCTATGGCTTATTATCCTGCTTCAACTGCCTGACAGGGCACTACCATTGATAGGTGAAGATAGAAGAAATGATAATCATTTCTTTATTTTTTTCTGCTGTCCTTGTACCTTCCTTTCTCCATCCCTATCTCCTCCTAGAAAAACAACCCAGCCTAGTTACTTATGCCCAGTTGGTCCTGGTTTTACTACACTTTTGCAGCATTTGCTACCACAGCTGAATCTGGTGTTTCTGCTACTGCTGCCAGGCAGTCTCAACCTGTATGAATTAATGATGTGGTTACCTGGGCGCTGTTCTTGTAAGACTGTGCTCTCCAAAAGGTCCCCAAGACTTCCTTCTGATTGCCTGAGACATTTCTTACATAGCTCCCACATATCTCTTGTCAGCTCCTCACACAATCCATCATGTTGACCAGTTTGCTGTGTCACATTCAGTAGTTATGTACATCTTGTTCAGCTGCCATCATCTCAGGTGCTTGGTTAACAGGAATTACGATCTGCCTGCAGCCCAAACATGAATAGTTCACAGAAAGGCCAGGTCTGGTACTTGATGATTGAATTGAATTATCTCCTTTATAATGTAATTGAGAAATCAGGCAGCCATTCTGGGGATAATGAACTGCCAGGGCTTCCAGTCTCATTAAAATGGTTGCAAGAGGAGGATTCTGTGAGAAATCTTCCGTATTCTGACCACAGCCACATAGCTGAATGTTTATGGTACATTTTAATGATCTGGTAATGTGAAGATTGATTTTTATTCTGTGTGGGTGCATGCTTATGTAGTAAGAGATCGCTTATACACGAGTAATGCTTCAACTTCCTAAATTGCATCTTCCATTTTACAGGGTGCCTTATATTGTCTTCTTGGAAACCACAGTGGAGTATGTTTGGCAAACCTTCACGACTGGGACTGTATTGCACAGACGTGGCCAGCAATTGTCTCTTCCGGGCTCAGCAGCGCCATGTCCTTGGAAAAACCATCCATAGTCAGACTCTTTGATGACCTAGCAGAAAAAATCCATAGGCAGTATGAAACAATTGGCTTAGATTTTGCAGTAAGTGATGGATTGCTTGGTGCTCATGTCTTTTGATTCCATAAATGCTTGAGACTCATGCACATTGTTTGAGTGAGTGTTCTGATGATGATTGCATTGTGCTTTCTGTTACATTCTGAGGAATGTAGATGTGTGCTTTTGAGACGGAAGCAATAGAACTTCGTATAATACAATTGGATTTTGTAACTTCTTGTTAATCTCTAAGGAAGCCTGGTGCAGAAAGGAAGCTTAAGTTGCCTTCCAGTGCTAGCTAGTATGGGTTATGCTGATCGAGTGTGAATACATGTGTCGGTAGGACAGTGTCATCACCTGAACACTGTCAGGTTTTGTAGTGTTGTCCCACTGTGCTAACACCCAGCACTTACTGCACAACTGCCTCTTGCCTCGTCAGTGGGATAAATGGCATAATATTTGCTTTAAAAATGAGTGCCAGTTAACAAAAACCTTTTATAATAAATGTTTATGCTTAATGAAATACTAAAGTTTATTTCAAAATAGAATAAAACATGGACTTGAAGAAATAATTCTGCTGTGTGAGCACAAAGCTGGGTTCTCTGCTGCTTCATGGACTTGTCTATGTGGACAGGACATTCTCTTACTTCAAAACAGAAACAAACAATAAAAGCTTGCAGGCTGCTGCTCAGTCCCAGATCTCTGTATCCTCTCTCAACAGGTTCCAGAGAAATGCATTGAGATAGCTGTGATGCTGCAAAAATCAGAACATCCAAGTTCAGACTTCACAGGTCTGTGTTCAGAAGAAATTCAGCTTGGAATTCAGCGACAGAAAGAGAAGAACGCTGAGGCTGTGCGGTAACTTCAACTTCCCTTAACACCAGCTTCTACCACCTCATATTTACTGTATGTTAAATGTAATTATCCAGAATAGCTAAACTAAAGCTTAAGCTTGACAAATTCAGAATGCCCAAGGATTGTGGTGGTGTACCTTCTCTCTTGACTTGGCAGCCTCTCTCCTCTGCACTCACATTCCCTTCCTTCCTCCTTCTCTTCCCTGTCCTCCCAGCTGCTGCTGGGGTTACTGCATTGCCTTCACCCATCTTCGATCGAGGAACATTTGTTCTATTCTTGAAGGGTTCTCTCAGTATCATCTGGTTGATGATTCCCTCTTTTTCCCATAGAAACTATGAAAACTTGATCAACATGCTGCTGGACTGTGTGGAACAAAGAAATCTGTAAGTGTCCCTTTCTGTGCATTGAGAATTTTACGGATGTTGGATTAGAGGTGGCGACATGACTAAATATCACTTGCACCCAGCAGTGCAGTTGGCATGACCAGAACTGAGCAATGCTTTTCGCTATCAAGGTAGTTATCCAAAAGCAGTGTGTCAGTAGCAGTCTTGCATCAAATGGATTGTGGCTCGTGTCTTGGAGAGCCTTTGCAAAGGAATCTGCAGAAATGGAATATCTGGAGGTCCTCATTCACTTGAATATGGATTCTGCTTGCCCAGACAGGAACATAATGGCCAATATAGGGGAATCTTAATGACTGTCTCCTAGGTAAAGAAGTGACATAATATGAGTGTTTAAAAACTTTTACGCATTATCCCTACAGGTCTGTATTTTACATTGAAATGCCAGGATCAGAAAGGCACCGTTAGCTGAGTGCTCTTGTGTGTTCCCAGAACACTGGAGGTTTCCTTGTATGACAGTTGAACTCATTGACTGTAGCAGTGGCACAGAACATTACTTATATTAGTCCAAACATAAGTCCTAATCCATACAGTAATTTTTATTCAAAAGCAGCACATGCAGCTATGTTCCTTAGTGTCTGTTCTGAATAGTCTTTATTTCTGTTTTCAGTCCCTGGAAGTTTGAGCACATCAGCATTGGGTTTCTGTCTCTGCTCCTGAGGGATGACAGGGTACTGCCTGTCCGTGCCATAAAATTCTTCGTGCAGTGTCTCAACCATGATGCAATAGTGGTTCGGAAGGTAAAACCAGAATTACAGCTTTTGAGGAGTTTCTTTTGCGGATGTTTGGTCTATTACTCAAAGGGAGCCAAATATGTGTTTGTATTTGTACCTTTCATTCTGCTTCTTGTTTCCAAGAGGCTGAAGCTAATGACCACCTCCTTTTGGTCCTGCAAATGAATAGCGGGGAGGTTCTTTGGGCTGTAAAGGTCACACCTAAGTCAGGGTCTGTATCCCCTGTAATGACAGAGATCACTTCTTCATGGGAAGCATCAGGCACTGGGGTGATGTCACTGTGATGTTCACTGGTTTTTTATCTGGCTTAAAGTGTGCCTGTGATGAAGTGATGAGACACATCCTTCTGGAGGTATATATATGGAATGGATGCGTTAATGCCCATTTCTTTCTTTTAGGTGGCCATCTCAGCTGTGGCTGGTATTCTTAAGCAGCTTAAGAGAACACACAAGAAAGTGCCCATCTGCCCTTATGAAATAAGTAGGTTTTATTTAATGTAAGAAATGTCTTGTCTTAATTTATCCTATTTTTTTATTAATGCATGTTTTTCTCATTAAGTTAAACTAAGCTTTATGGTAAATAGCTGCTGAGAGCTCATTCCTCAGAGAGTAACTCTCATGTGGTTCAAAGCCCACATGAACTGGAGTTGCCTTAAATATTTCTGGGTAACTGAAATAGAATCCTAAGTTTTTTATTTCTCTCTGGTTGTTAATGTCCTATAATATAATCAGACTTCTTTTTTAAAGCAGTGTTACACTTGCAAGTGTCTGTTAAGCTATTCTCTTACTTGGATTAAGTTAAAAATTCAAATATATGCTTATTCTCCTTTCAGAAACCTTTGTGTTTGTGAGAATAATTTGTGTATCTCCTTTTAAGTCTTTTTTAAATTGTTTCAGATGGCACATTTGTAGAAATTACTAAAGGAATCTATTACAGTTAGGGTTAGTTTTATCCTAGGACAAGTCTTTGTACATATTTCATTGGAGGGGAGTGAGATATCAAAGCTCTTTAGAATCTTGTCTTAAAATGTTAATGGACAAGTTTGACAGAGTGTATATCCTTCTTTAACCAGGTGGAAGCCCAAAGCCTTCCAGCATTCAGGCTGGTGACAGACCGGATAACCAGTGGCTGCACTATGACAGCCAGAGCTTACCAAAGACAAAGGAAGCTTGGGAATCATGCTGCTTTGTGGAGAAGACCCACTGGGGATATTACACGTGGCCTCAGTGAGTATCATTAAGCACAAAGATAGAATTGGGAGAGTCAGCAGGAAGACCCTGTGGGAAATGAAATCATGTTTATTGGGTTTAATTGTTTTAACTGAAACAAAACCCCAAGCATTTACTTTGTCTTTTGTGCTCCTTGCTCCTGTTAGCACTTGTGGGTAGGGTTTGTGAGGGGGTTTATTGCTTGTTTTGTTGGTTATTAATATTATTACTAATTTTTTACCTATTTCTCTTCGGGGTTTTGGGTACCATGGGCACATATTTCATACCACTTTTTAACTGCTGGGTTTAAAATGAAATAGGCATATTTGAAAACTACATAATTGTGAAATACTCAGAGTATTTGATCACTAATAATTCTGGATGCTTGCAATAGTAAAACCTTTATAACAGCAAGACTTAATTCTTCTAAGTTTTGCTCTTTGGGAGTTGATAAATCCCGTTTAATATAGACAATATAGAAAATAATCATAAGCTTTATTTTACTTTGAAACGTTCAACTGTATTTTATGTTTAATATTCAGAACTATGACAGTTTATGCTCCAGTTGAGCATCAACCAAAGCTTGGGCGAAGGAGGGATGAGCTGACAGAGGTAAGGGGTTGGTGGGCTTCAGGTTTGTGGGGTTTTTTAATACTACTTCTCCTCTTTTAAATGTTGTCCACAGATTATTGTGCAGGTAAATTCCCTTCTCTCTTTTAACTGAAGTATGGCTTGCCATTTAGAGAGTGCTTACACAAAATGTGTGGGAACAGATTTGTTTTGCTTGCAAAGCAGGATGCAGATGGAACTCTGGTTTCATGGCTGTGTGGATATGACCATGGTTTCAACAAGCAACAAGTGATAACTCTTCTCAAACCTAAATCCCCACAAGACACATTTAGTCATGTTTTTCTACTTCATTTTCATACTTTACTGTGTTAGCATGCAAGAAGAAATTATTACTTTGATGACAGCTTCTCTGTCACTGATCATGGGATAATGATCGTTGTATTAATGAGCACTTTTTGTTCCCTTTCCAATCTTTATCACGATCTAGAGCAAGGTAACTAATGACAGTGGGAATAATGATTTTGTAGGGATTTTACTGGTGAAAGACAACCCAAAGTCATTAATAAAAATCAGGAGTCTTGCAAAACATTGCCCATAAAATGAGGGGGGGAAACGGATAACCAAGGCATGATTTTTGCCAAAACCAGAACTAAAGTGAAAAAGGGGACTTGGAAAGATTGGGATGACACTGTGACAATCAAGCACCTTAAAGCTAATTCTTACTTTTGTTTCCTGTTACAGGCAGAACAGATTATCTATGATCACTTTTCTGATCACAAGTTTGTGGAGCAGTTAATAAAGTTCTTGTCTTTAGAAGACAGAAAAGGAAAGGACAAATTTAATCCTCGAAGATTTTGCCTCTTCAAGGTAACTGGTGTTCAAGAACTGAATTGCTTCCACTTTGTAGCTGATTATCAAAGCATGGAAGAGCTGTATACTACTTGGCTTATACCCCACTGTTGCAAAGTATTGATTTTTAAAGGTGTGCTGCTCTAAATAATCCTGTTAATCCTCTCTTCTGATTAACTACTTAGGGAAACATAGAGTGATATAGAGAGGGCACTTGTCTATAATTCTCTTACAAAAGCCAACTAATGTGATTTTCTGCATATTCAAATCTCAGGTGCTTCACAACCTTATGTTCTTCCTTTGAAGACAGTAGTCTAGATGGACAATTACTGAAGCCACTTTCATATATGTTTTTACAGGGCCTCTTCAGGAACTTTGATGATGCCTTCTTGCCAGTTCTTCAGCCCCATTTAGAAGAGCTTGTGGCAGACTCCCATGAAAGCACCCAGAGATGTGTGGCTGAAATTATCGCTGGCTTAATCAGAGGTTCTAAACACTGGACATTTGAGAAGGTGCTGAAGTAGCTTTTTTTGAGTGATTCATGAATTTAAGGGACTAGGTTTGAATTATTAAACAAATTAGATGTATAAAATTGAGGGCTTTCAATGTGTCATGCCCAAGAAAGGACTGGAAAACGTTACAACACTTAATGCTCCATTGCTAGACTTTGAGCAAGTGTGGTTTGGTGCCTGTATAATACCAGGTGTTAGTAGAACGCTTCAGGATTAAAACTAAGAACAGTTTGCTGGTAAGGAGCTAGCAAAGCTGATATGGTTTGTAATTTCCAGTTGGAATAAGTGCTTATGTCCACCTTGGTCTATTACATCTTTATTTAGTCTAGACTTAGCTGTCTAGATCATCTTTAAATGAATTTCTGTGCTGAAAAATAATGCTGGGAGAATCAACTCCTTAATAAAAAAGACATTTTTAAACCTAGGGGAGAGGGGGAAGTCCTTGGTGTACAAGACTGCTATAGACAAATCTCATCTTTTGCCTTCTTGCTGAGCAGGTGGAAAAACTCTGGAAGCTTCTCTGTCCATTGCTTCGAACAGCTTTGTCCAACATCACAGTGGAAACATACAACGACTGGGGCACATGCATAGCAACCTCCTGTGTAAGTACCCCAGTCTTAGTCTTAGCTACAGCCAGATGGTAGAGCTTGACAGATAATATGTAGGAAGAGCTTTATGAACAGAGGCATTTGGGTGTATTTTATCAGCTGAAACTGAGAACTGCAAATACAGTATAAAAATAACACCCATCTAAACATCTCGTGGCTTTTTGTCTGCCCTTTGCAGACAAATACAATATTTTAGAAGGGAAGTAAAGCCTTAGTTGTCTTTTTAAGTGTTTCTAAGAGCTGCACGAGGTTAGTGGGTGATGTTGATGTGTCTGCTTGCTTTTTTGTGGGACGTTCTGCACTGCAATTATACTCTTATTCTTGCTTTACAAGTGGGCAGCAGAGCATTATGCTGTGAAAACTGCCTCAAGTTATCTTGTAACATACAGTGAGATTTCTAGACTATGGTGGGCTGGGAGCTGTGGTGTCTGGGAAGCAGGGTAAGTGATGGGCCACAGATGTCTTGGATCAGGAATTCCTTGTTGAAATCACTCAGTAAAATTCAGTGCAGTTTGTCAGCCAGAACCCTGGCAATTAATTGGCAAAATTCAGACATGATTATTGATGTATGTCAAAAATGAAGTTAAAATTCTTTCTGTTATATTATTGTATTTACCACATCCTTAAAACAAGTTAGTTTTTCTTGGAGTTTTCCTCCTATTGAGGTTCATTGTGGAAAGATCTTTGACTTCATACTTCCTTAACAGAATAAACTGAAGAAAATCTGTCAAAACTTTCCTTACACACTATTTACACTAAACCAAATCCCTGTTTCCTTACACCTTTGGTACATTTGTTTTCAGGAGAGCAGAGATCCTCGGAAGCTGCACTGGTTATTTGAATTGCTGTTGGAATCTCCACTGAGTGGTGAAGGAGGCTCCTTTGTAGATGCCTGGTAAAACTGATTTTAACTGTTGGATTGTGGCTGAATAAAGAGGGAAATAAAGCATGGATAAAATGTATTGGGAGCACACTGTGTCGGCTGGCTGTGGAGCAGGGAGCAAAGGTGCCTGCTTTCCAGTTAGCTTCCTCACACAGTGGTGTTTTCTTCATTATTGCTATTTTGTTAAGTGTAATTCAGTCTAGCTAACAGAATGTGAAGGTTTGGAACTGGCCTAGGAGCACCACTGTTGTTTCCTCCTATATTTTCCCCCCATCTTTGCATGCAACTCATGCAAAGACACTTTCATGCATTGCCACACACAAAACATTCCAGCACAAGGCTTGGAGAGAGGGTTGGGGAAGGGAGGAAGGATTTTTGTGTGACTAAAGTTAAGCTGTTCCCATTCCCAGCCGGCTCTATGTACTGCAAGGTGGCCTTGCACAGCAGGAATGGAGAGTGCCAGAGCTGCTGCACAGGTTGCTGAAGTACTTGGAGCCCAAACTCACCCAGGTTTACAAGAACGTCCGGGAGAGAATAGGAAGGTCAGTGTCCTCTTCTGCAGCTCTTGGGTTTTAACTTTTTTTCTTATTTGGGTAATTCAGTATCTAAATAATGACACTGAAAGGCACTAATACTGGTCTTAGAAATCAGATCAGTTACTGCTAACAGACTTGCTTCAGAAACTTGAGGTGGTTTGTCTGGTTTTGTCTTTTACTGTATGTCACTGGCGTGTGTCCCTGCCCATGGCAGGAGGTTGGAACGAGATGATCTTTAAGGCCCCTTCCAACCCGAAACATTCTATGATTCTATGGCCTGTTGTCTTTATGCATGATGTTGTTAAAGCTCTTAATAAAAGCCCCACCAAACAACTAACCATTTCCCCCTCAAGCCCACCAAATAAACCCAGAAAACACCACCATAACCCAGATTTATTGTGTCTAATCCCTAATAAACCATAAATATACAGGGAATCCTTTAGAGAGCACTTCAGTGACTTAAAAGCTAGTTGCAGATCTGTTAGGAGATGGGGGTTGTACCTTGGTGATTGTCTAACCCTACTTGATTCAAATATCTGTAGGTACAAATATCTAAATAGATGTCAAATCTATTAAATGTTATTTAAAACATTTGGTTTTAAATAACTTTGAAGTGAAGCTGATTTTCTGTAGGTATTAAACTTCAAATTCAACAACTTGATCCCAGCTCACATTTAGCCATGTTCTCTGAACAGCATTCATATTAACTTTATGTTCCTGCTTTCTTTCTTTGCCCTTTCAGTGTTTTGACCTACATATTCATGATAGATGTTTCCTTGCCAAATACTGCTGCAACTAAATCTCCTCATGTCCATGAATTTACTACCCGGATACTTGAAAATCTTAAACCCCTCATGGAAGCAGATGAAGAAATTCAGAATCACGTTATGGAAGAGAATGGAATTGGTGAACAAGATGAGCGAACTCAGGGCATTAAACTCTTGAAAACCAGTGAGTTGCTTATTGAGGTGAAGAAATGGGGGTATTATAAGACATGACTGAGGTCTGCAAATCATAGAGGTGGGGTACACAATTTCTCCTTTCAGATCTGTGCTGCAACGAGGTATCTGTAGTTTAAGGGTTGGGATTTATAAAGTCACCTTTAGAGGGTCAAACTTAACTCCTGGTATAGACCCACTTGAAGGGGTGAAAATCTCACACGCAGGTGTTGCAGTAAGTCTGGTCTATAACTTGTTTGGGAATTATTAGTAATTTTGTTGTCTTAATCAGTGATCATTTCTGTTTATACAAACAGTTCTGAAGTGGTTGATGGCAAGTGCAGGACGGTCCTTCTCTACAGCTGTCACAGAGCAGCTTCAGCTCTTACCTTTGTTTTTCAAGGTATGCGCTTTAATTGCTCCTTTATTAGTTATGCTTGGTTAAAAAGAGACTCTGTATATACAAGAAAGTTCTAAGGGACTTTATAAATAAGAAGACCTAAAATGGTAATAAAATCCATCCATACCAAAGAGGCCCAATGTTTTTTATGCTTCTATGTGTTTACAGCTGTTCATTCAGCCTGTTAAATGGTTTCCTGACAATGATCTGTAGATGAATGCCCTGTGCATGTGTAACCTGGGGAGCAAGTGTTTAATTCATGTGTATGTTGTTTCTATTCTGATACTTATCTCTTAGTTGGTTTCTATTGTTTCATGGTTATACAGTGGAACTTTTCTTGCTTTTCCTGGCACCTCTCATCCTTGTAGTCTTTTATAAAGCTGACTCATTCAGTGCTATATATCCGAAAGAATCAGTATTTGCATGCTCCAGATCATATCTGTGTCTTTATATAAACATCAATTATCCAGAAGTAATGTATGCAACCACAAAATAAAGGTTTCCTTATGTAAAGTGAACTTGAAATGCAGATAAAGGTTCCTCTCAGTTTTGGACCTACATCTAAAATATTAAATCAAATTGGATTTAATACCAGAAGAGTTGCAATGGGGAGCCAAAGTCATAACAGCACCCATTTAATCCTCCTTAAGAGCTTCAGACTGATCACACTGTTTAGATAAGTAATATGTGGTGCAGGGAACAAGGATCTCTTGAATCTGTTCATTTTCCACAGCTTATTGCTGAGACTATTTTATCATTATATTGATTGCTTTTCCTAGTTAACCTTTCATCACTGTATTGATTGTGTTTTTCCTAGGCAACAGCCCTTTCATGACACGGAACTTGCTTTCAGGATTTGCTGTTAGCAATGCTTATTTACTAACACTGACCACTGACCTTTTGTTTTCTCCCCTATAGATTGCACCAGTAGAAAATGACAATAGCTATGATGAGCTCAAAAGAGATGCTAAGATGTGTTTGTCATTAATGTCTCAGGGTTTGCTGTGTCCTCAGCAAGTGCCTTTGGTACTTCAGGTGCTAAAACAAGTGAGTATGGTCTAGAGAGCTTAAAGCTTCTTGTTACGTGATGCATGCTCTTCTCTTTTAATATTGTAGAATCATAGAATCCCAGACTGGTTTGTGTTGGAAGGGGCCTCAAAGCTCCTCCAGCTCCAACCCCTGCCACGGGCAGGGACCCCTTCCACTGGAGCAGCTTGCTCCAAGCCCCTGTGTCCAGCCTGGCCTTGAACACTGCCAGGGATGGGGCAGCCACAGCTTCTCTGGGCACCCTGTGCCAGCGCCTCAGCACCCTCACAGGGAAGAGCTTCTGCCTAAGAGCTCATCTCAGTTTCCCCTGTTTAAGTTTAAATCCATTACCCCTTGGCCTGTCACTTCAGTTCACAATCCAGTTTCAAAATGAGTTGTCATATGAAGAGCTGCCCTTGAATCTGTGCCTTTTTATAGTTTACGGTATATTTATCAACTGCTGCTGCTTCCTGAAAAAGAACACAAATGAAAACTCTCTCTTGAATAAATTGGCTCATTCTTTGTCATGCAAGAAGTGCCTTTTTTTCATTCAAGGCTGATCTACTGTAGTAAAACTCCCTATTGCAAAGTGTTGGTGTAAGCTGTGCACACAGCCAGAACAGTAACTGTGCTGTTGCAATCCAGCTGCACCCATGCCTGAGGTTTCCAATAATTCGGACTTCCATAAGCATGTGGAGATCGAAGTAAAGGAACTTGAAGAAAATTGACTTTCCAAATCCATTGTATAGGATGTACGTCCTCGAGCAGCACAGAATGTCTGGTTTATTTATGTGTGCCTTATGACTGATGATGGGAACGAATCAAGGGGGAAACTTGCCTACTTTGTCTGTTATAAAATTAGGTGTCTGTTAAATAATGGTGTGCTTTGGAAGTGAAGCCTGTATATGTTATTGTCTAAATAATATTTGAACTTTTGGAAATTAGAGAGTGTTTGAAACAAGAATATCTGAATAAGGGAAGATGTTGGCAACTGTCCCCCAAAGCTTTTTCTTAAATGTTGCTAGCTTTACATTACGTAGCTGATGCTTTAGCATTCTTGCTTTCTTATCTTTGTTTATTTCTATTTGCAGACAGCAAGAAGCAATTCTTGGCATGCTAGATATACCGTGCTAACCTACCTCCAGACCATGGTGTTCTACAACCTCTTCATCTTTCTCAACAATGAAGAAGCAGTCAATGACATTAGATGGCTGGTTATAAAGCTCCTGGAGGATGAGCAGCTTGAGGCAAGTGATACCTCTTCTGAAATGCTTTATTTCACATCACTGGTTTCTCACCCTTGTCAGGTTTATGAAAAAGCCACTGGCTATAAATGAATACAGCAAATGTTTCTAGATCGGCATTCCTCTTACTTTGAATATATAACTATCTTTACAGGATTTATTCCTTTCATATTCCATTTTCCCTTTTAATATTCCAGGAAAACAGCTTCGTAGGAAATACTTCATTAGTGAGTTTTAAAAGTTCCATTGTTCTTTTTCAACAGAATGGAACTTTGCTTTGATTCATACTTGGTCTAAGTACAGATGAAATAAGGATGTTGTCGTTTTACTGTAAATATTAGCATGGATGTTGGTAGAAAATTCAATTTCCAGCAAGGTAAAATGCCTTCCTGTATGAATACTGTATAAAACCAGTATTTATTACTCTGTAGGTCTGTTTCCCACTTAATCATACCAACTTATTACTGACAAAAATACTTCCAGCTCACTAAGGAAGTGGTTTTTTAGTTAAAAGTAGATTTTCCTTAGTGTTGTGAAAGTAGCATGTGTAATGGGACAGAATTTGTCTAGCAGATGCTGGTGATGTTAGGTGATTCAAAGAGATGATGGTTTGCAAGCTTACTCATCAGTCTGACAGGGTTTTGTGCATCTCTTGAGCTTGTGATGCTTCAGTTAAGTACAAATGGAAGGAAGTAAAATCCAAAGTCTCAGCTGTGATGCACACATGCTGTTGGAGATCTGTGTGTGAACACACAGGGTGCTCTTACAAGTACTGTCAGGGTCATAAGCTTGTTCTCAGGGGATGTTTGTCGGGCTTCCAGAAGCTGGGGGGAAAATCAGACAGGTATTCTGTATCACTCATTCACAGAACTGCAGGCTTGTGTTAAATTATGTGAATTTAAGTGTGTTTGATCACTTTCAAGCACAGTGGAGGATCTTTGGTGTTCACATCCACCCTGTTCCATTTCCTCTGCACCATCATTTTCAGTGGTTTTGGTGCTGCTGGCAGATGTCAGTGAAATCCTCCTGTTGAGTGCTGAGTGCTTGTTTCTTTCTAGAAGAGAGGATTCTCAGGTGTGATACCCTTCTGTCAAAACAAAGATCCTGGTTTAGGTCTTCCTGAAGCTGCGTGTAAAACACTAGTTACATGTGTGTAAGTGAGATGTGAAGCTTGCTGCTGTGGACAGTGAACTGGAGATAATTTGAATAGATAGATTAAAACTTGTGGCTTGAAGGTTTGACATTAGTCTGTAGAAGTGCATATAATACTTAAAGACTACTCACCATTTCAGTCTTTACATGATACCTCCTGTCTTTCATGTCATGGAATTCAACAGCTCCCAATACTAGATGACTTGTTTCCCACCCCCCCCAAACACGTGCCTTGTCATCTCACATACTTCTAAAACACACCTTTTGTTCACTTCAGTACAATTCATCCACTCATTTTAAATGTACAGGATCATTCCTCTGCTCTACAGAGATGTAAATCAGAAAAGCCTCTCTGTGTTCATAACCACTCACGATCGTGATGTTACCATGGAAGCTTTCACTTTGCTTTGAAGAGCAGTCTTGTTCTTTCTTGATAATAATTGGCAAGATGCCGTGTCTTGCAGAGTAATTCCTATATGGTTTTTTAAGGCTGGATTTTTAAGATGAGAATTCTGTGCTGTATCTAGTATTTGGTGGTGTCTTTACCCTGTAGAACTGAGATTTTGGTTCTTAGATTGAAAGATTTGCAGTTAACGGTTGAAGTGACAGCCTAGTTTAATCTGAAGGCATCTTTCTCACCTCTCTCAGCCACAATTTGGTCTAGGAAGCTCTCTGGGCAGGTGTTTCTTATCTTTACATGTTCATAAATCAGTGTATGGGGTACACAGCACTTGATAACCATGTTTCATATTACACTGCACTACTGCAGGAATCTTTTCTCTTTGTAGAAGCAGCTCTTCTACATACACAAATACTGCAGTTAGGTTTGGCTTGTGCTGTGGAGTGGGTTCGTTCCAATACTGCTACAGTTTTGTAGACCTTGGTCAGTCAATTCTGACCAAAAAAAACCCCAAAGCAAACCCCATATTTGATTGGAACAGTATTCATCTGCTGCTGCTCTGCAGATGTTATAGTCTATAAGTCATCGTGTGAGTACAATGATCTGTGAATTACTTGGTGTCAGGTCTAATGAGTGATCAGCTTCCTAATGTATGACTTTAAAGGCTTTGCTCCTAGGTGCTCCTGCAGCAAAGTGTTCCTTTTAGTTAGATGATTAATTTAGAAAGGAAAGTGGTTTTAATACAGCGACTAGTGATGTAAATGAGCACGGTTCACTGGGGAGCTTGCTCACTTCCCAGCCAAGCTCCTTTCTATTCCAGGGTCTTGCATTAGCACATCATGTCTCATTAAGTAGCTTAGTTCTTCAGAGACTCACAAATTGCTGATAAACAGCACTGGCAGCATTTCACATTGTACTTCTTCATGCTGTTAACAGAGTAGCTCACGTTTGAATAATGTGCTGTAGAGATTTCACTGGCATGAAGTGAAGTCTCAAGAGCTCATTGTTAACTTCTGACATTTAATTACTGCAGCACTTGCAGCTCTACTCACTGCTTTGTGGAGGTTCAGAACACGATGTTCAAGGATCTAATTTATTATAATCTACTGTGTTGGATTCAGAGCATTGGTAGGTGGTTGTGCTCCAGACAGACAAATGTTCTCTTTACTGTTACCTGTAACAGTATGTACTTACCAGAAAGTCGGCTGTCAGCGTTTCAGCACAAGGCAGTTTGGTTTTTAGGTGTGTAAATGTTGGGAGGTTCTTGTCAGGCTGTAACTATCCAAAGTAGAAGCGAGCTTTGGAGGGATTCCAGTTTAAATATGGTCTTATGGTCATATAACTTTATGGGTTTAGGAGATTGGAGTGGATGAGATAAAGTAGTAATACTGATGGGTTATACTTGCTTTTAAAAGCAAGTTATCTCTACTTGTAATCCACTAAGAGTGTGTTGTAGCTGCTTTAAAAGGAATGGGAAGATCTGTATTTTGAATGGTTTTTGATTTTGTTCTTTGGGGTTTCTGTGTTACCAGAGAGATTATTTTGGGTTCAAACTTAAATAGGGCAAACTTAGGTTGGAGATAAGGAAGAAATTCTTCCCTGTGAGGGTGCTGAGGCGCTGGCACAGGGTGCCCAGAGAAGCCATGGCTGCCCCATCCCTGGCAGTGTTCAAGGCCAGGTTGGACACAGGGGCTTGGAGCAAGCTGCTCCAGTGGAAGGTGTCCCTGCCTGTGGCAGGGGTTGGAGCTGGAGGAGCTTTAAGGTCCCTTCCAACACAAACCAGTTGGGTTCTATTGGGATTCTAAACCAGTGGGGATTCTATTTCTTCAGCCTGGAATTCTGTATTTATTCATGCAGTGAAAAGAACTGGTACTCAGGATAGCAAAGTGAATAATGCTGGTGTGTTAATAATGTGTCTATAATGAGTCACAGAACTGAATTGTTGACCATAAAGCACTGAAGTTACTTGTCCTTGTTTATTAATCCAGCACCTGTTGTGTCTCCAAGAATTCCCATGCTATGGGTAGAACAGAATGAGCTTTCTCTCATGAACCTTCTCCCTTCTCCTGGAAAAACTCCTCTGCTTTTGTCAATTCTAATGTGTCCACATACATTTGAGGGGGGGAACTTAAATGCTTTTGAATAAAGCACTTTTTTTCCCCTGGTAAAACTGATGTTAATACAAAGTTTATTACAAAAATTACAAAGCAGGTTGATTATTTGGGGTGGTGCATCTTGTTCTCATTCAAAAGTCTGCTTTTAAACTTCCTAAAGCTTAATTTTGATGATATGTGTGACTTGACAGTGGAGTTCAGTTACATTATCTGCTTGAGTAGTAGGTCACTTAATGATAACTGATGGGAAGGTAGTTCTGTATTACTATATAACTATGTTTATCAGTTTGCAAAGAGCCCTGTAGTAAACTACTAGTAGCTTATGATCTACGAGATAATGGGATGTATTTTAAAGACTTAGACAGAGTTTGGTCAATGTGGCCTGGCTGGATGGGCGTAAAGGATAGTGATAGCACAAATACCTGTTTCTTGCCGTGCCTGTGTGCTTAGTAATTGTGGTACGTGTTCTTTCTGCTTATAGGTGAGGGAGATGGCTGCTACCACACTTAGTGGCCTGCTACAGTGCAACTTTCTCACCATGGACGGGCCCATGCAGACCCACTTTGAACAGCTCTGCAAGATGAGGCTCCCCAAGAAGCGCAAGCGAGACCTGGGCTCTGTGGTGGACACAATTCCTTCTGGTGGTAAGGGAATGGCTTCCGCTAGAACCATACATGTGGGTAGTAGGTTAGGAGGAAGTAAGTGTTCTGTACTATACTTACATTCTTATTCTGCAAGTGCTTCAGATGGAACAGGATTTGTCCTGTGGTTAAGCAGTATTTAGCAAACTAACATACACCCAGAGAAACATACTCCTGTTTTATCTTCCTGAGCATTCATAAACCATAATGGCAAATCACTTGTCCTTAAATACTTTACTGTATATTGGTGTGTATGTAATGCAGAGCCTAATCCTTGTGAAGTGGTTCAAGAAATGGGTTTACAGCATAAATGATAAATAATACTACTACCAAAAAGCAGTTAATGTTATTTTATGATGTATTCCTCTGTTAAACCAATTCATTACTTCCCCAGAATTAACACTAAAGAGATTTCTCCATCTCTCCTGTGCACAGTTCACACAGTTAAGAATGCAGATGGTGAGGGATAGCTGTTTCCTCAGTAAATGCGCTTCCTCAGCTGTCACATCATTTCAGTCCTTACCCACTTTACCTTCTGTTTGTTAGCAGTGGAGAGAGGGGTTATTCTAAGAAAACTCAACAAACACACAAAACCCCACCTTAGTTAACCTTAGTTAGGAGCTTTGGCTCCTGACCACTTAATGCATTTGAGTCACATTCATCTGACCCAGGAGGACTCCGTTTGCCTATTGTCAAATAGGTCCTATATTTGAGAACACATTCTGAGTGCAGAAGCGGGGAACAGTGGAGATGTGATTCATGAGCTATTTACTGAGAGAAAGATTTGGTGAAAGAAGGAAGCTCATTTGTAAAGTATACAGCAGTGGCAGGTGATTAGTTGGTTTTGTTTTTACGTGTTCTTCCATTAGAAATGAAGATGGAATCAGAGAATGAATCTGTGATTCTGTGTAAGCAAGCAGAAGCAGGTTGGAGATCCATGCACTTGTGTGTGTTTATTTGATTCTATGGGCTGTAGAACTGTCTGGGTTTCTGTAGAAGCTAAAGATCTCTGCTGTGGCAGGGGGGTTGGTTTGTCTTTAGTTTGCAATTCAGGGTCAGACCTCAGTATCAGTATGTTATTCTTACTAGATCACTTCTATTTAACATGTGGTCTCTCTGTAGTCATTCCCATCAGTTAAAATTAGCCTGTTTTCACTGATAATCAGATTTAAGTTTGTCTGTGCCATTGAGGAATGTCTTAGATGAGGTGGTTGCACCTTGCCTCATGTAAGTGAATCCCCTGCAATTGCAGACCTGGTGAAGCGCCACGCTGGAGTGCTGGGACTTAGCGCCTGTATCCTGTCAAGCCCATACGATGTTCCCACCTGGATGCCACAGCTCCTGATGGATCTCAGTGCCCACCTGAATGATCCTCAGCCAATTGAGGTAGAAATTACTTACATTATTATTTCTGTTCAATAAAATACATATAATATACTTTGACTCATTCGTAGTTCCCCTTTCCTAGAAAAACCAGGAACCTAGTGAGGAACTTTATTCCTGCTGCTTTTTATTGAATGGTTCGAAATATATTTTAAGTCATGGACTGTTTCTCAGTATTGTTTTGTGGTTCAAGTTTAAAGCATAAACTGGAAACTGCAGTAACTCTCTATAAGGAGGAAAGAGTCTTTTTTTGTTAATTAAAAATGTCAGTTTTGTGCACATCATTCTAGAAGATATCAACCTGAGCCAAAAGTTCTCACTGAAATTTTTAAAACAAGGTTTGATGAGCAGCTCTGGAAACAAGTTTTTAATGAAATAGTGATCTTCAACTCTAGGTTTTTGTCCTGCCTGTTCAGTTTTGTTGACCTTTGCTGTTATAACCAGAATAATGAGCTTATGGCTGAAGAATTCCTTAGATTTAACAGACTTTGCTCTCATGTTCTTTCCTGAATCAAGAAACTGAACTGGTGGCACTTTTGTGTTGTTAATTTAATAATAATCTTACTAGCAGAGGTAGTTTTCTCCTGATGTTTGTTCTCTGCACCTTATGTGATTCATCAACTCTTTCTCATGTTTTGAGACCCAAACCATTGGTTTGAAATACCTAAGGAAAAGGAAGAGATGAAAAGCATTTCACTTGTACTTGATAATTGGACTTCAATAGTTTTTTCAAACTCATGAGTTGTAGCTCAAAGAATCCTCTTTATATGAATGCTGGAGTTGTGACACTGGTCAGCAGACCAACCAGACCTGTAAAAACTGGAATCCTGGGGAACTGGATTGAATTCCCCAGAGCTCGTTGTAACCTTGGCCACTACTCAGACACTTGGCTCTACTCAGAAGTTATTTTTGTTGTAATCAGTGTTGTTTTGCCATGGAGCTTAAACCCATCACTGATGCAGCTCAATGGCGATTGTCTGCTCTGCAGATGACTGTGAAGAAAACACTGTCCAATTTCCGGAGGACCCATCACGACAATTGGCAGGAGCATAAACAGCAGTTCACAGATGACCAGCTACTGGTGCTCACTGACCTCCTGGTGTCACCGTGCTACTATGCATAGATAGGTAAGCTGGTTAGTTTTGACATTGACAGAAACATCCTTTACCACAGGGAAATGCTGGAACCAAATGCAAGTCCCTTGTGCCTCTGATGGTCTGTTTATGACCAGATTTATTTGTGTGAAATATCATCCATCTTTCTGTGTGTCCCTGTATTACACTAGTGTTTTCTTAAGACACTTACACTTGTTTTCTTGACCATTGATGTTCCTTTTCTCCCTTTTCTGCCAGTTGGCTGCCTTGTAAATGCCTGGCAGTTGCACTAAAGGCAAGGTGCTTGCTGCTTTTGATGCCTGTGAGGACTTTAGCCAGCCACCCAGTCCAGTATATCATCTACATCTCACGTGGGGAATGACTGCAACCACAGTTTCCTCTTCCACGTTGTGGCTTTGCTGCTAGGTCTCTTCACACAGGCACGTCCCCAAAGAGTGAATCCATTCCTGGAGTTTCACTCTGTTACGCTCCAAGATCCTGATCTCTCTTGTGTTGTGATGTTTTGTGACAGTATTCCAAGAGACGTTCTAATTTATGTTTTCCTTGTGTGGCAATAGCATGAGGCAGTGATCTTGTTGTGAATCCTTGTTTTGAATTCTTCCTTCTTTCTTTTCAGGTTTCTCCTGGGAAAATGAGGGCGTAGGAACCTTTATGTGAAATAAAAGCAACTCAGAAAATGATCATGTAGAAAACTGTGTTGGAAATCCTGATGCCCGATCAAAACCTGAATCCTGATCAAAACCACTTTTAGATGCAAACATAAAGACCTGGTCCTATTCAAAAAGAATCTCACCTCCCCGGGGAGCAGCTGTGGGAGCCCCACAGCCTCCTTGTACCTGCACTTGCACAGCCCAGTTGTGAGTTCATCACCAGACCCTTCTCATTGGCCTCCACTGCACATCAGTCTTGTTTCTGCTCCCTTGCACACAGTGACTTACACTGCACGTTTCTTACCCGCTTTCTCTGATCCTCCTCTCAGCTCTTTCCATCATCAAAGATATGCAGACCCAGTGAGTGCTGCAAACCACAGTGTTCTCAGTGGAGCTCTCCAGTTCCCTTGATGCAACTTCTTACCCAGTCAGTGTACAGTACCAGGAACCTCTCCTCCTCAGAGTTTATTTTTCACTACTTGGATTGAGTGCCCATCAGGTGATGGGCTCTGCACCATCCAGTCCACCTCAGGGCAGGATTGCCTTTTTGTACCTTGTCAGATGTACATAGCTGATCTCCTGTGCAGCGTAGATGGTGGCAGGACAAACATGGGGAGTGAAAGCTCTTGCTGCCTGGCCAGGTCTTCATAGGTAGCTTGACCACGTGTGGAATAAACATCTATGGTTATCTGCTTACTTTTAAGGGTGAGAGGACTCTGGGTGTTTCCACGTCACTAGAACCCACAGATGTGGAATTACGGACTATCAGGTGATGGTTGATTCACAGAGTGAAGTGTGCACGGTGTGGATGGCTGATGACTCCTCACAGGGAGCGTCACTGTTTGAGCAAGCCTATCTTGTTTGGAGATGGTGAGAGGTCTGTATTTTCTTGCCTGCAGCTTTGTTCAGAGACTGGTATCTATTGGCTATTTAACACCATGTTTAATATGTGTTACATAGTTGTAAAAGACTGTATAAAGTGTAGAGGCATTGCATTGACAAAACATTGTACAGTTTGCAACCTTTTACATAACACCATTGTGAGATTACTTTGTAAAGATTCATACTTAGATGTTAATACAGTAGTAGCTCTGGCTTTTGTATCGAATCAAATGCCATTATTATTAGTTTTTTAAATTATTTTCTTTAACAGAATCTCTCTTTGTGTCTGAGAAGCAGGAGGGTTTGCTTTGGGTTTCCTCTCTCTCATTCTTACTCTCTCATTCAGATCTTAACGCAGCACTCGTGGCCATCTCCAAATGCTGGCATCACACATTCTAGTGTGATAGGCTCCTAGAATGTGAGGTACATTGAAACAGTTCATAACCTGGTGTGTGATTCAACTTCCCTGCAACCCTTCAGGAGCATTTTGACTGATCTTCCTGCCGAGTCTCATTCCAGACGTGAAAGCACAGCAGTGCTCCAGGGCAGCATCCACCGACCGAGTGTCAGCACACGGATGTAACCACTGTATAGCATAGTGCCAAATAATTATTTCGATTGTGTCTGTAGATTACGACAAAATAAATGGACTGTTTGTAACAGCTGCATTTCTTCTTTTGTATTTCTGAAGTGGAAGGTTCTTATTTTGAAACTGTAACTTAAGGTTGTTCGCTGTGCTCCTGAGCTGGGGTAAGCAACATTGTGCATTAAAGATGTAGTACTGATGGTTGGTTATAGTTACATAAAAACGTCTTGTACCTGGTGAGGCTTGCCAAAAACCTTAGGAACTTGTGAGAAATTCACTTAAAATTGGAGAAACTCATTTGAAGTGGAGGGGGTTTGCTGGTAGGATTGAAACAACTTTAAAAGTGATGCAAAGTATTTGCTGCAGAGGATCATCTGTATGTGTTGGCTTGATTAATTGATGGAGCAGATGATACATGTGCTGTTCTGCCTGCACTAAGAGCAGCTAACTAGGATCCAACTCTGTTGCTTTTTATTGTAGTTGAGAGTGTCTTTCTTACGTATCTCTAGTCAAACTGCAGCTGGTTTTGGTTGTACTGCTGAGGATATGGTGCTCTGGACAGAGTCATTTCTGTGGTCAGAGCTATGATGGCAAGTAAGTCTTTGCTGTTAATTCACCGTAGCTGTTTATAAATCAGCAGTAAGTGATTTGATCCAAACAGATCACCTAGAAAACCAAGTGCATGTTCAAAGTGCAGATCTATAGGATAAATATACCTGTGGTATTGTGAACAGACCTGGACTGACTTTTGGGGAGGAAGGATTGTTAGTCTCCTGACAATGTAGGAACAACTTTAGATCTTCATCAAACCCCACAACTCCATTGCTCCTTCTATTCCCCAACTTTCCCCGAGCAACAGACGCATGTAATGAGCTCTGAGCATTCCATCACTTGGTGTTACACTCTCTCTTACCTAAAGCCTTCAAGATGAGGCAACTGCAGCGCCTCAGTCTGGAGAGAGACATCTCCAGTGTGAAATGAGGGAATTTTTCCCCTTGAACTGCAAGGGAGATGGGAAAAAAGTACCTTGGAGATGGTCTGGTACCATTGACATCCTCAGGGAGCACATGTCAGTCTGCACAGGTAATTCCAGTGACCACAGACGTGGCTGTGATGTGAAGCAGAACTCGTGTATTGGGGATTTTGGTTTCTTCCTGGAGTTGCAGGTGCTGTTAGGGACTACCTCACTAGAGTATTCAGTGATCTCCCATCTTTCCATACCCCGTTTGTGCATGTGGGAACCTGCTGAACAGGCGTGATGCTTACTTTGATGAAAATGGTATAAGAAAACTACCAAGTAGGTGGGTAAGACTTGAACTTGTGCTTTTGGGTGGCACCACAGAACCCACATCAGGGGATCGTGTCATTAACAACTTGAGCTCATCTCACATGGAGGAGGAAAAGGTCATTATTTCTGGTATGGTATATTATGACTATTCCTTTTATAGCCAGGTATCTGCCCTCTCATCCTATTTACTTCATGACCAGGCTGCTGGGAGCTTGGTACACAGGGATGATGGGATAATGCCTCCTGTCAGGTTTTGACAGTCAGACAGCCTCAGCATCCCACACTCTGTTCAGTCTCACACTTTCTTCCACAGCTTCAGGCTTCCTGGAATCCTGCAGCAGAGACTCCAGCTTCCTTCTCCCCTGTGCTGTGGAAAACACAACAATCTGGTAAGACGTAAAAGGGGAGATAAAGCATTTTACCAGTAGAAAGTTCCACTGGCCATTGTCCTTGCAAGATTTGAGCTTTACCCTTGCTGTGATTTACCAGCTGATGTTTTACATTCTCACTGTGTAATTACTGGAAGGCAGCGTCTGTGGATTTCCCCATCACAAAATACTTGCTGTGCACAATCATGTTGCTGCACAGGTATGGAGAATGGCATTTCCAGTAAGAGGGGAGGAATTTCACCTCAACCTGATCTAATCTTCCAGGTTGTCTGCAGGCCAGAGGTACCTGTGCTCTAGGGCAGGGGTTTTGTGATGGTTCTTCCAGTAAGGTACCCAGCGGAGTGGTGGTTTGATGGAAATCCTAGAACCCCAGCCTGGTTTGTGTTGAAGGGACCTTAAAGCTCCTCCAGCTCCAACCCCTGCCACGGGCAGGGACCCCTTCCACTGGAGCAGCTTGCTCCAAGCCCCTGTGTCCAACCTGGCCTTGAACACTGCCAGGGATGGGGCAGCCACAGCTTCTCTGGGCACCCTGGGCCAGCGCCTCAGCACCCTCACAGGGAAGAGCTTCTTAAATCTAACCTGAATCTCCCCTGATTTCAGAGTCTACTGCAAGGAATTGCTGGTTTGGTGGCAGAAGAAAATCAGCCCATGTGTGGAAGATGCAGCGTCTTGTGAAGCTGTTCAAGGCAGTGCACGCACAAGGAGCACATTGTAAGTGGTTGGTGCTGAGAGCTTTGCCTCTCTCTTGATTAGCAGGTGCTTTTCAGAGCTATTGAGAGAGGTTTAGATAGGGAAGTCCATGAGGTGAGAGGAAGAAGAGGCCGGTATTGTCTCCATGGGGAGCAGAGTGACTCAATACAGCAACCTTGAATCAGGCTCTCAGCACAGATAATCTACACAGATTATCAGCAAATCCTTGATTTCTGGTCAATCGGGGGAATCAGCTGCATCTGAACGAGACCTTTCCCAAGGATGAAAAGGAGAGGGTGTCTTGCTGGCCAGGATCCTTCCCTAGCTCCAGATGAAATGGCTTTTCCCACAGAAGGCTTGTAGAGCTCAGCCTGCTCTCCCTGCTGTGGCTCTTGGCACCTGAGCAGGTTTTGCTGCTGGAGATGGAGCTGGACACCACTTCCCTTTGGGAATAGTGAGGGGTGCTGGGGTACAGGAGGTGCAATCAGTTCTGATTGGCAGGCAGTAGCCAATAAATCTGCTCTAGCAGAGTTAACACCCCAGTACCCCATGCAGGGTGCTGTGCGAGGGGTGGTGCAGTGCCTCCTGCCTTGCAGAACACTGCTCTCCCGCTGCTCATCTCCCCCACCCCAATCCCTGGCTGTTCCTTTTGGAAGGAGCAGGCCATCGGAGGTTTTGCTGTGCCAAAGGGACCCTGTGGTATTTCCCGCTCCCATGGAGCTCTTCTTGGCCTCAGCTCATCTTAAGCACAACCCCAACCCTCCCTTGCTGCTCCTGGGGCTGCTAAAGGCTGTGTTGATGAAGTGAGTGACAATCCCCACCTACCACTGAGAGAAAACCACAGGTTTTCTGTTGCTGGTTTGCCGATGAAGGGTTCCAGCCTTCTGTGAGGCCCAAGTCCTGCAGTTCTGGGCCCTAAAACTGTTTCTGCCCCTCAGGGGTTTCAAAAGCACAGCAGGGACCAGAGGCTTGGTGCCATCCTTAAATCCCATGAGCTCGCCCAAACCAGTCCCTCCAGGCATGTGCATCCTTTCCTGTGTGTGTGCTTCCACCCGTGTGGAATGATGGGGAATTAAGAAGCTTTAACTGGCCATCTAACACCCAAGGGTGGTGTTACCACTCCGAAAGGACGTGGATATCCCATGCACATTGGTTTTGTGTGAAGGAAACAATCATGGCTGTTTCCTCAGCATTAATAATTTTGAAGGAATTCACCCCTGCACGAGGCTGATGTTCGCTGCTCCTGTTTCATCACAATTCAGCACAATCTGATGGTCGTAAGAAAACTCAAGGAGGGAGATCCCAGCTTCTGAATTAGAAACCTCAGCCTCAATAGGGCCAGGATTCACCCTCAGCCAATGTACAGATAATGTCTAATGAGCACATGTATAAGTGGACAGGATGGGGCCCATGCCCACGTGTAACTCAGAACGCCACCACTGCATTTTCATAGCTCCCTTGTGCATTGCCTGGTGGATTCTGGTCTCTCCCAAGTGCATTCCCAGCTCCTGCCATTGGGCCCTGGTTGTGCCAGCCTGTGCTGGCTCAGAGCACGTGCACCGAGCGCTCCCTCATCCTCAAACCCATGTAAGTTGTTCAGACTGATCCCTGAAGTGCTCAGCCATCAGCACTCTCCATCACTGCAAGTGGCAGCTGCCTTTTGTGATGGTGGGATT
Organism: Psittacula echo; assembly: GCF_963264785.1. Classification (NCBI taxonomy): domain Eukaryota; kingdom Metazoa; phylum Chordata; class Aves; order Psittaciformes; family Psittacidae; genus Psittacula; species Psittacula echo. The sequence continues at coordinate 121,180,346 of NC_137738.1, forward strand.
GGCAGTGATAAAGAAGTAACACTGATTTATTTCCCCTCTCGGAATACAGGTCCTTTGCCTTGATCCTGTGCTTCTGGGCACACAGGGAAACCAACGAGCATCCTTATCCTGCTGCGGTTGCTCAGGAAAGCACTGCAGGAATGCAGGGGCAGACCCCGGGCACAAACCCTGCCTTGGGGTTGGAATGGGGCTGTTCCGTTCACGGTGAGTCCACATGGGAGGGACATCAAAGCCTCGAGTGCCCAGGTACGGACTTGGTGTTCTGGTGCAGGCATGAGTGTGACTCGGCCTGGAGCAAAGCCTCCTGGGGCCCTGTGCTCCCTGAGTTAGAGGGGCCGGAACCGGATGATTGCGAGGTCCTTTCCAACCCAAACCCATCTGGGATTCCAGGGCCAAGCCCCCTCTGTGTCCCTGCCCTTGGCTGGTGCAGTGGGTGCCCTGTAGCAGAGGAAGGGGTCCCAATGGTGCTCTTGTGTGGGGCTGGACAGGCCCTGGGCCACTCTGGCAGCGGATGGAAGTTAATGGGAAGAGCCCTGGTGGGAGCCATAGGAAGGAACAGCTCAAACCCAAAGTCTGTGGGGCTGGAAATGCCAGTGCAGCCCCAGAGGCAGTTTGTGGAGCCCAGGGGGTGCTTGCAGCACCCCAGCACATTCAATAGGCCATGTCATACACACACAGGTCATGCTTAGAGCGGCTCCAGTGCCTAAAGGGGCTGCAGGGAACCTGGAGAGGGGCTTGGGACAAGGGCCTGTAGGGACAGGCCAAGGGGAATGGCTTGAACCTGCCAGAACAGGGGAGACTGAGCTGAGCTCTTAGGCAGAAGCTCTTCCCTGTGAGGGTGCTGAGGCGCTGGCCCAGGGTGCCCAGAGAAGCTGTGGCTGCCCCATCCCTGGCAGTGTTCAAGGCCAGGTTGGACACAGGGGCTTGGAGCAAGCTGCTCCAGTGGAAGGGGTCCCTGCCCGTGGCAGGGGTTGGAGCTGGAGGAGCTTTGAGGCCCCTTCACCACAGCCCCGCTCCGTGGTTCCCGCCTGGCGCTGGCTCCGTGCTGCGGGCGGGCCGGGGGGGCTCTGTCCCCGCAGCCGCCCTCCAGCGCCGCAGCGGCGGGATCGGCTCTGGCGGCGCCGGCGGGGCCGGGCCGGGGCGCAGCGGCGGCAGCGGTCGCCATGGCGGGGCGGGCGGCGCCATATCGGGGGCAGCCCTGAGGGAGCGGCGGCGGCGGCGGCGGCGGCGCGGTGCGGGCCGCGCAGAGGCCGCGATGAACGGGTCGGGGCGGCTGCCGGCGGCGGGCGAGGAGGAGCCGGCGGCGGCCGCGCTGCTGCCGCTGGGCGGGAACGGGAGCGCGGGCGGCGGCGCGGCGGAGCTGCGGGGGGGCACCCACGGCGCCACGGTGGCGGCCTGCGCCTCGCTGCTGGCGCTCGTCTTCTGCCTGGGCTCGTACGGGAACCTCATCGTGCTCCTGTCCTGCCTCGACCCGGCCCTCCGCAAATTCCGCACCAACTTCGACTTCATGATCCTCAACCTCTCCTTCTGCGACCTCTTCCTCTGCGGCGTGGCCGCCCCCATGTTCGCCTTCGTCCTCTTCTTCGACTCGGCCCGCGGCGTGCCCGGCACCTTCTGCTTCACCTTCCACCTCACCAGCTCCGGCTTCATCATCATGTCCCTCAAGACGGTGGCGGTCATCGCGCTGCACCGGCTGCGCATGGTGCTGGGCAAGCAGCCGCACCGCGCCGCCTCCTTCCCCTGCACGCTGCTGCTCACGCTGCTGCTCTGGGCCACCAGCTTCACGCTGGCCACGCTGGCCGCGCTCAAGACGCGCCGCTCCCGCCTCTGCCTGCCCGTGTCCACCTTCGACAGCCGCGAGGGCAAGGCCGTGCTGTACCTGTACGTCACCGACTTCATCTGCTGCGTGGCCGTGGTGGCCGTGTCCTACGTCATGATCGCGCAGGCGCTGCGCCGCAACGCCCGCGTGCGCCGGTGCCCGCCCGGCGATGCCCGCAGGCCGCAGCCCTTCGCCGTGCCCGCGCTCTACCGCAACCAGGCCCGCGGCGCGACCGCGCGGCTCCGGGCCTCCGCCGTCAACCTGGCGCCGGGCAAGGACTCGCGCGCGGTGGGGACGTGCGTGGTGATCGTGCTGTCCGTGCTGGTGTGCTGCCTGCCGCTGGGCATCTCGCTGGTGCAGGACACGCTGTCGGGCAGCAGCGGCTTTGTCCTCTACCAGTTCGAGCTGTGCGGGTTCACCCTCATCTTCTTCAAGTCGGGGTTGAATCCGTTCATCTACTCCCGCAACAGCGCGGGGCTGCGCAGGAGGGTGCTCTGGTGCCTGCAGTACGTGGCGCTGGGCTGCTGCTGCTGCAAGCAGAAGACCAGGCTGCGGGCCGTGGGCAAAGGCAGCCTGGAGGTGAACAGGAACAAGTCGTCGCACCACGAGACCAACTCGGCCTACGTGCTGTCTCCCAAGCCCCAGAAGAAGCTCATGGACCAAGCGTGCGGCCCCAGTCACTCCAAGGAGAGCGTGCTGAGCCCCAAGGCTTCCGTGGGGCAGCAGCACTACGCGCAGAGCAGCTCGACCCCCATGAACACCCGCATCGAGCCCTATTACAGCATCTACAACAGCAGCCCCTCGCAGGAGGTGAGCACCCCCAACAGCCTGCAGCCCGTGAGCTCTGCCTTTGGCTTCACCAAGTCCTACATTGCCATGCACTACCGGGACATTCCGGTGCCCTCCGTGTAGCTGGGCACAGGGATGGTGCTGAGCTGTGCTGCTGGTGAAGGAGAACACCACTGATGTCGGTATCCAGCCACTGCAGCTGAAGCGAATGCTGGGGTATTGCTCCGTGGGGCTCTCTTTGTGAAGGGCAGTGTTTTAGATGTGGTTTGGGGATGTAACACGAGGGGGGGTTATTACTGAGTGGACAAAGAGTCGCAGGTGTGTGATGCGCTGCAGCACAAGGGTGCCTCAGAGCAGCCTGAGCCTGCACCACAAGCATCACCCTTACAGTGCAGCCTTGCTGTGTTTCCATGAAGGAAGAGCTGGGAGGGCGTTTGGTATTGAGGATGCTCGAGTTTAAACTCTGCCCATTGCAAGAGGCTGACGGCATGGGTGGTGGTTTGTTGTAGCGAGCATCCATGACGAGGAAAGGCCTTTCGGTTCGCAGGGTGCAGTCCTGTTCCCTTGAGGTAAAGGGCAGAATTCCCATGAACTTCAGCTGAAAGTCAGGATTCCAGTCGCAGCTTCCGAAAGCAGCACAAGGCATTTTGCAGCCAGTGTTCCATTGCTGCTGGGGAGGGACTGGCAGTGTGATGGCACTGTAACCAACCTCTAAAGTATGTGTATGGATATCGGATGTGCGTTTATCCTAAGGATTGGTGGCATTATGCATCCCAGAATAAGCTGTTTGGAGCAGTATTTTACATCCAGTAGATGTAACTGTGCAATACCTATTGATGGGATTTACTCCATGATAAAGATGACACTGTAATAGTACTGATATGCTGCTAGTAATGCAGTCATCTCTGGAATGTCCTAATCCATGAGCTGTAATGCAGACAGCAGTGCTGCTGGTTGGGGGTTTTGTGTGTAAAAGCAGGGATTGGGTGGATTTGGATGTGATATTGCTGAGAGGTAGCACTGACACCTCTCGTAATGGTTTAGAACCAGAATGGCCATGAGACAACTGCAAGTTGTTGAGGTTAAGAAGCCTGACATCAGTTTGATGTAAAGGTGAACCACACAGTGAGCAAATAACAGAACTTCAGTGTTTTTTACAAACCCAACCATTGGTGTTGTGTCTCTTGTGCTGGGAATTCCTTGGGAATCGGAATGATTCGGAGGCACTGAAATTCCGGATAATTACTGCGTTAAGTGGCCAAATCTTCACCTTTCAGCTTCTATGGACTGCAGCTGAGCCTTGGTTATCTCCAGACTGATCGTGCCCCAGGCCCTGGTGCCTCGGGCCGGGAAGATGCCACCTTTCAGTGATGGAAAGAAGCAAAGCCCATTGGCATGTGTGAGTCGTGGGGTCAGGCCTTTGTTAACTGCGCTGCTTTCAGGGCTCCTTGGAAGCAGGGCACGGTGTGAACCCTCTCCTTTGGTACCACTCTGGATTTTAATGAGTTTTGAATAATTCATTGCAATAAAATGGATGTGAACAACTTTCTCATACGGACGCACAATGGAGATTATGTCCATGAGTCTCTGCCCAGGTATTTTCTCTACAAACAAGTAAGATGGTTCTTTCTCCAGTGCTCGTAAAAGCTAACTGAAGATCTGCCTTGCTTGGTTTTTCTGATGCGGTGTTTCTCTTTAGTACAAAGTGTGCTAATTCAGAGGCATAAACACATGGGGGCTGTCACTGTGTCTTGAGCTCTGTGACTCCCACTGTGCTCCTGGTTTGGATCACACCCCAGAAGGTTGAATCCCTCACCCATTACTCATGAACGTGGTTTGCACTGAGTGTTCCTGTGGGAGTAAAGCAAGAAGGTGCAGCTGCGGGGTAAGAGGGGTTTAGTTGCCTTTATGTGATGCGTTGTTGAAACAAAAGAACTTGAAGGGTGAAAAGTCCCTTCAGAGCCCTTTGTGATGCTGCTCTTCTGTTACCACTGCTGCCAGTTGTATTCTTAACCTGTTAACGTGCTGATAGCGTCAGATGGGGAAGTGCAACACCTTTTAGTCTGCAATAGGAGGAAATCGGATTTAAGCTGTCAGTTGTACTAAGTAACTGTTGGGGGGAGGTTTGTGGGTGTCATAGAGACTGGGGTTTGGAAACACACAGGTACGATGACTGGAATCATGAATCAGTTGCCCTGTGATCAAATAACTGGGTTGGACTCTTCTGGAGCGTAACTTTTCCTTTAGCCCCCTTGTGTCAGAACTCTCTGCTGCTGAGCACAGAACCAGTGGAGCCCAGCTGCAAGGGTCAGGAAGCAGGAATCTAACTGGGAAGGGAAGTAACAGAGCTCTGGATGAAGGAAATGGAGGATGCGCATGAAGAGAGGTCAGAGTAAGAAGTGCAAGTGTGTGAATACTGAATGGTGCAGGAAAAGCAGGGCTTCAGTAGTGCAGTTCCTAACATGAGAAGAGAGCATCTGTGAATGTGAAAGGTGGCAAATCCAAGGTTTGCAACGTGCTGTACTTGATTCCTCAGTGCCTGTATGTACAGAGCTGACTCCTTTTCGGAGCCCATGTTCCAAACGTGCTGTCCCATCCCATTCTGCATACCCAGGTCTGGGATCTGCTGCTGGGAAGTCTTTTGGGTTCAGTCACGCGTGAATCCAGGTCTGTGCTCAATGATTTGCTCTCACCTCGTCTTCATTTCCCATCACAGTCTCTTGGTTTTCCTTGAAGGTGAAAATGAGCTCAGCTGAATGGTTCCTCCTCCTTTCAAATCCAATAAATACAACTGCTGAGTGGCAGTGGGTGATGGCAGGGGCTGGATTCAGGGTGATTGTGTCCAGTGGAACTTTATTAAGTCTAAATAATAACCCACAGAACTTTCTTCCTTGTTCTTCAGGGGTTTCTGACAGCAGCACTTAACGCTCACACCATCAGTTAGCAGCAGAGACTGACACGTGCAGCTGGTTCTTTGGATTGTCTGGTGTGTATGTTGATCTGTAATGACAACAGACTTTAAAGTCCCATCTCCTCCACCAGTGGCTTGAACCAAGTGGTGCAGCAGATTTGGGTTTGCATCTCTCAGATGCTTACACGAAGTAACTGTTTCCTCTCTCTGAAACCACAGAATGAAGCTGTTACCCTGCACTGTTGTTGTCTGTGGTTTCCACGTATACACAGTGTGTGTTCCCATCTCAGGCTGTACCAGAACTGAGAGGCTGGACTACAACCACGATCCGAGCTTAAGGGTGTATTTCTAGCTCTGATTGTTCCAAATGTATGATTATCTTGGAGATACGCAAGTTTGGGGAAGCCATAAAGAGGAACAGGAGGAAATAGGAAGCAGGAGACAGAGAGGGGTGCAGATTTTGTAAGAAACTACAAGAAAAACCTCTCAGATTACACTCTGGGTTTGGAGGAGGGCAGCCTGAGTCTTCATTGGCTTTGAAAGCCAGGTTGGACACAGGGGCTTGGAGCAAGCTGCTCCAGTGGAAGGTGTCCCTGCCTGTGGCAGGGGTTGGAGCTGGAGGAGCTTTATGGTCCCTTCAAGCCAAACCATTCTATGAGTCTGGGATTCTGTCAACCTGGCCCTTGGATGTGGCATGACTCAAGCTCTCTTTCCTTTCAGGTGACATCCCAGCATTTCAAGAAATGCTGGAAATAGCTGACCTGATGTGAAATCGATCCTTGGGTCCTGAAGGAGCTGGCGAATGAAGTTGCTAAGCCACTGGCCATCATATTTGAAAAATCATGGCAGTCAGGTGAAGTTCCCGATGACTGGAAGAAGGGCAATATAACCCCCATTTTCAAGAAGGGGAAAATGGATGAGCCGGGGAATTACAGAGCAGTCAGTCTCACCTCTGTGCCTGGCAAACTCTTGGAGCACATTCTCCTGGAAGGCATGCTAAGGCACATTTGGTGTGACCAATTTGGTGGCCTTCTATGATGGGGCTACGAAACTGATGGACAGGGGCAGAGCAGCTGATGTCATCTACCTGGACTTGTGCAAAGCGTTCGACACTGTCCCACACGACATCCTTGTCTCTACATTGGAGAGACATCAATTTGATGGGTGGACCACTCGGTGGATAAAGAACTGGCTGGATGGCCGCAAGCAAAGAGTTGTGGACAATGGCTCCATGTCCGGCTGGAGACCGGTAACGAGTGGTGTCCCTCAGGGATCGGTGTTGGGACCGCTCTTGTTCAACATCTTTGTCGGTGACATGGACAGTGGGATTGAGTGCGCCCTCAGCAAGTTTGCCGATGACACCAAGCTGTGTGGTTCGGTTGATACGCCGGAGGGAAGGGATGCCATCCAGAGGGACCTCGACACGCTTGTGAGGTGGGCTGATGCCAACCTGATGAAGTTTAACCATGCCAAGTGCAAGGTCCTACACCTGGGTCGGAGCAATCCCAGGCACAGCTACAGGTTGGGCAGAGAAGAGATTCAGAGCAGCCCTGCAGAGAAGGACTTGGGGGTGTTGGTCAATGAGAAAATGAACATGAGCCGGCTGCAGCGTGCGCTCGCAGCCCAGAAAGCAACCGTATCCTGGGCTGCATCAAGAGGAGCGTGACCAGCAGGTCGAAGGAGGTGATCCTGCCCCTCTACTCTGCTCTTGTGAGACCTCACTTGGAGCATTGTGTGCAGTTCTGGTGTCCCCAACATAAAAAGGACCTGGAACTGTTGGAACAAGTGCAGAGGAGGCCACGAGGATGATCAGGGCCTGGAGCACCTCCCGTATGGAGACAGGCTGAGAAAGTTGGGGCTGTTCAGCCTGGAGAAGAGAAGCTGCGGGGAGACCTCAGAGCAGCTTCCAGTGTCTGAAGGGGGCTACAAGGATGCTGGGGAGGGACTCTTCATCAGGGACTGTAGTGACAGGACAAGGGGTAACGGGTTCAAACTGAAACAGGAGAAGTTTAGATTGGATCTAAGGAAGAAATTCTTTACTGAGAGGGTGGTGAGGCACTGGAATGGGTTGCCCAGGGAGGTTGTGAATGCTCCATCCTTGGCGGTGTTCAAGGCCAGGTTGGACAGAGCGTTGGGTGCCATGGTTTAGTGTGAGGTGTCCCTGCCCATGGCAGGGGGGTTGGAACTGGGTGATCTTAAGGTCCTTTCCAACCCTGACTATTCTATGATTCTATGAAGACAGTCAAGCACCCGGGAAGAAAAGCTGTGTCAGTGCTCGGGCCTCAGCCCTTTGGATAATGGATTATTTATCAGATGAAATAACACACGTGCTACAAACTCACTAGGAACCTGTCCTGGGACTGATCTGAGACAACCCCCTGTGACACAGCACCTTTGCAAGAGGTGAGCACAGGAACGCTTTTATTTGAGCACAGCCCGTCCATGCACAACCTTTACACCTCCATTTACCCCTCCGTGCACAACCTTTACACCTCCATGCACAAGCTTTACACCTCCGTGCACCTCTCCATCTCGCACACATCCTGAGCGGGTCCGTTCTCCGCTCTCAGCAGCGGTTCGTTGGTTGTCTTTAAGACAGCCTCCAGCTGGCGCCAGAACATTCTCTGTTTGTGCTCCTCGGGGCTCCACTTGAGGTAGGTTTTCCTCTTCAGCAGCTTCCTGAGCTTGCTGAACTTCTGGGGCACGCTGTGGGGCGGGAGGTCCTCCAGCACGATCATGATGAGGGAGTCCTGGTTCTCATTGAGGACCCGGTGCTCGGCAAAGTACAGCTCGTACTGGCACCAGCAGCTGCTCACAAAGCTGGGGGAGAGGACAAAAATGACCTTGTGGCTGTTCTCGATGCAGTAAAATATGTTCCCGAGCACGGGATGGCCCGGTTTGAAATCCCTCTCATGGTAACAGATCTTGAACCCATCCTGCTCCAGCTTTCCCAGCAGGTTCTCTTTGGTCCATTCTGCGTCATGTTCGCTGTATGAGATGAAGGCGTCGAAGGGCTTGTTCTCTGGCCTCTTCTCGTACTGCTTCCTCTTTGCCATGCACCAGTACCAGCCCATCCTGATGTACCAGAGCCCATCGAAGCGCCAGCACAAGCCCGTCAGCACCAGCACCACCAGGATGGCAGCGCAAGCCGTGATGGCCATCTGGATGCCCAGGGAGCAGTGCAGGAGTGTGAGGTGGCTGCTCTCCACCAGCTGGCCCCTTCTGTCTGGTGGGAAGCTGCACCTGAGGCTCTCTTTGCCGTGGATGCGGAGCTGGGGGCTGTGGATGTAGACGTTGACGAACCAGTACAGGTCACAGTTACAGAAGAAGTGTTTGCCTTGAACAGTCAGAACACGCAGCTGCGTCAGCTGCCCAAAAGTGTCCTCCACGATGGTGGTGATGGCGTTGTCGCTGATGTCCAGCTCGAGGAGAGAAGCTGGGAGAGCCCCACGCTGCAGGAAGGAGATCTTGTTCCCGGAGAGATTGAAGTATTTCAGCATCGGAAGAGATTCCCCAAAGTCATCGGGGAGCTCTGCAATGAGGTTGTGGCTACTGTCCAGGTTGGTGAGGGCAGAAAGGCGGCTGGTGGCCTCCAGCCGGGCGATGAGGTTCCCAGAAACATTGAGATGCTGGAGGTTCTCCAGGGCCTCGGTTAATGGCAACAGGTTCAGCTTGTTTTTGCTGATGTCACATTTGGTTAGGGTCGAGGGGAAGTACTCGGGATGCATATCTGTGACTTTATTGTTCTGAATGATAAATACCGTTAGGTTGGACATGGATTTGAAACGAGGGGGTATCACCTTGATATCACTGCTGCTTATGTCGAGGTGCCGCAGGGAGGGAGGTAAGTCGGGAAGCGCCGCAATCCGGTTGCTGCTGAGATCCAGGTATACCAGTGCCTCCATGGTGCCAGCAAACCACTCTGGCAGTTCCACAATGGAGCAGTTGGACATCTTGAGGTGCTTCACGTTCTTGGGAAGGCTCTCGATGGGGGTCCCAGCCTGGTTCCTGACCAAGGAGATGGCGCTGATGTGCACAGATCCAGGGGGAGGCTTTGCCAGCGGGTCGGGGAGCTCCGGCCGCACGGTGTAGATGAAGTGGTTCCCCTGCACGTACATGTTCTCCAGGTTCAACATCTTCTTAGCAAAGTTCTGGGGTATTTGGCTTATGTTGGTGAAGGACAAATCAATGACCTTGATTGTTGTGGGGAGGCACATCGTGTCCAGGCTGTTGATGGGGTTGTTGCTGATATTGACAAACCAGAGCTTGTCCAAGGGGAAGGTGCAGATGCTCTTGACGTCTAGGATGTTAATTGTCAGTTTGTTGTAACTGGCATCAACCGACCGCATGTTCTTCATGGGCAGGAACAGGATGAACAGCGACAGCAGGTCCATTTCCAGGGCACTGTGACTGATGTCAAGCTCCAGAACCCGGTCCAGCTGAGCTTGGCACAGGTCCGGATCCAGCTTTAACATCAGCTCCTCCTCGGACAGTTTGCTGTTTGACAGATCCAGTGTCCCGTTTACTGGTTCTCCACAGAAACTGGGCCTCAACGAGGCTGTGGGGGAGACTGTTCCCTTTGCCCCTCCTCTGGAAGAGCCCGTTGTGTTTTCCTCTCCTGTTTGAGGCACGTGCCCTGTGCTCCATCCGGGCCTCGGGTGAGGATCCTGCAGGACAGATGCGTGGAACAGCTCCTCGGTGGGTGCAGAAGGCTCCGGAGCAGCCTCTGAGGGTTTGGTGGTGGGTACGAGCTTCACGTGGGGTGGGAGACCCGACACGACCAGTTCCTTGTCATTGAATGACAGATCCAGAGCAGTGAGGCTGAGCAGGCTCTCAAACGCTCCCGGTTCAATGTCTTTAATCTGGTTGTAGGAAAGGTCTAGAACTTCCAACGTGCCAAAACCTTCCAAGTCTTTCTTGGTTACCTTTTCTATTGCATTATGTGAGAAATTGAGAGCTCTGGCTGTTCTGGGAGCTCCTGCTTCTGATATAGAAGAGAGGTTCAAGTAGGAGTAGTTGTAGAAGGGGAAGGTGTAGGCTGTAGGTGTATCCTGGGTTAGAAATCCCTTTGCTCCACTGAGGAAGAAAGAAATGGAGTAGAAATGAAGGCTTCCAATAAGGATCCTCATCCTGAAATGTCAAATCCAGCATTATAGTATGCTCAATGTTAATGCATACCCTTACAAAACTCACAATAACCCTGGTTTACTTGCATGTACAGAGATTGTTTCATCAGTTTTATCTGTGAATCCCTTTTTAACTACATTAAAAACACACGCTCATTATTACTTCCAAGAGGCAATGGTAGAAGATGGTGGTGGGGAACAGTCTGAGGAGAGCACTGCTCATTTCAGACCAGTGTAGATCAACTCCGAATGAGTTCTTCCTTCTCTTCTTGCCTTCCCCCCACGCAGGCAGGCACTGAGCAGCCTCTGCGGTAGCATCTCTCTGTTGGGTCCTCTGAAACGCGCTGTTGTAACCTGCTGGGACCCGGGATTTACATCTCTGCACAACCACCAGGTACCTCTGGCCCCACCAAAACCTGCTCAGCCACCTCGGTGCCTGTTCAAGGGTAACATGATGGGGAGCCACGTGTAACAGCGTGACCCCATCCCCTTGTGGTTTGCTCCCTGCCACAGTGACCATCTCTTTAGCCTTACCTGTAGGAGTAAGGGAAACAGCAAGTTTGCTCTGCAGTAGCTGTTGGAGGCTCGTGTGGGGCAGCCTGCACCCGGGGAGCTCACTCACTGCTGGGCATCCCTCCTGGGACACTTCCCATTGCCTGGAGCAGCACTGCCCGGCTCCTCTCCTGCCCTGCTCTGTCACTGATCTCAGCCCGGGTCTTGTGTTCGTGACCTGAGCACGCGGGTGCAGACTTCAGGTGAGGACCCTGGTGTTACCATCATCCCCTCTGCTGCTCTCCAGACCGGGATCATGGAGTTGAACTGAAGAGGAGGGACCCCAATGACATCCCCGCTCCATGCCCTGCCACAGGACCCCAGCAGACCTCCCCGCATCCCTCACATGGATCAGGAATAACCTGCAGCATGGAGCTGGGGCACCACAGGGCTAAGGAAGCCCCGGGGTGTTTAAAGCCGGGCAGATTCAAGGCTAGAGGACATCCAAGTGCCCACTAGCGCTTCCAGCCACCCTCCCCATGCCGCTTACTCACCTTTTACTCACTGTCCTCAGCGCTGCTTCTCCACCGGTACCTGCTGCCGCTGCCTTTTGTAGCACTGGGAGGGGACTGGGGCGGGCTGGGAACTGCCCAGTCCCCTGGGACAACCGGAATCTGCAGCCCCACTGGCCCTGAGGGCTGGGGGAGGAGGTTTGCACAGGGGATGCTTCTCCCAGTGAGACCCGTGAAGGTTCCCCATCGCGTGGTGCCAGCAGCAGCTTCAGCCGCCGCCGAGGGGGAAGGCGGATGGGGAAGTTGCTGGGTTTAATGCTTGATGCTGCGGGTGGTGTGGTCGCAGGTATCTGCTGGCTTTGCTCCTGCCGGAGCATCGCTGGGAAGGTCTGGAGGTGCCGAGTGGGAGCACAGGGTTTAGAACTGATTTACTGCTCTGTGTTATGAGGCGAGTTTCCCAAGCTGAAGGGGGGTTTGTATTGGGCTCTCCTGTGTGTGAATGCAACCTCTTGTGTGCCAGAAGCGCTGCTGCAAAGTGAGCAATGGTCCTTTCTGTGTGCTTTACCTTGGGGAAAGAGCTAACAGGAGGTGTTCTCAGCGCCTGGAGTGCTGCCTTGAGAGCTCTGCTCTCTGGCTGCAGCCCATCCGATCGGGAGCCAGCAGAAGGGACACAAGCGATTGCACAAGCCAGAGCTCTGCCACCCTCCGCTGCTTCCGCTGCTGGAGCTTTGTTGCTGTTGTTTTTCCACTCTGTTGTAACCAGTGACTGGAAACTCTTGCAGTAGCCCAGAGGCTCCCCCCATCGAGTCTGGGGGGGCTGGAAAGCCCCAAGGTTGTTTGTGCTCCCTCTCTAGTCCCAGCGGGCACTTTCCTGCCCCAGCAGGTTCTGGAATTGCCCTGGAGTCTCCCTGGTCTTCAGGCAGATCCTGACTTGCTTTAGTAGCAGAGACAGGAAATTAGGAGCTTCTTGGAGCCGTCGGAGAAGATCCTTGAACCTGCTTCGAGCTGGGGGCATCCCTGCAGTCAGTTCTCCCCAGTGAGGCTCCGTTCCTTCCTTCTTTCCTCTAAACATGGCCTCCTGCTCCTGAGACTTGGAGTTCCCCTTTGGGAAGGTGCACAGAGCCCCTCAGACCACATCTGCGGCTGGTTGTGAGAGTAAAGCACAGCTGGAAGTGACAGAGTGGAAAAGAGCATTTTCAGTGCAAGGATGGTTATTCCATGACCCTGGCATCATTCCCACTTTTGCCTCCTCCAGCAGGTGTGCTGGGTATTCATTTATTGTCCTGGGTTTTGGAGGCAACCTCTTACTTTGGGGTTGTGGAGGAAGAGGAAGGCCCATGTGAGCGAGCAGGGAAGGGGCACACAGTGCGGCTGGGAGCAGAGCCACTGCAGGGCTGTGGTTCCCCACAAGGACTCAGAAAGGAGACTTCATTCCTGAAGCAGGTCATGTTCCTCTTGTGCACTGTCCCTCTGCAGGGAATGTGTTTTGGGAGGGCTGGAAAGGTAATTAAGGGAGGGGAGCTGAACCTGCTCCAGTCCAGAGGGGATGAGCAGCAGCATTCAGGTGCTCAGATCTCAAAGGAGCTTCTCCTCTTCAGGTGGGCTTAGATTTGGGTGCTGGGTGAAAACTCAAAGTCACATCTGTGCATCTCTACAGATGTTTGTGAGCAGATGTCGGCCCCTGCACAGGGAGAGGGAATAACAGCCTGGGCTTCCCTACTTGAGAAACCCTTTCAGAGAATGAGAATGTCCCATCCCTGGCAGTGCTCAAGGCCAGGTTGGACACAGGGGCTTGGAGCAAGCTGCTCCAGTGGAAGGGGTCCCTGCCCGTGGCAGGGGTTGGAGCTGGAGGAGCTTTGAGGGCCCTTCCAACCCAAACCATTGCATGATCTTATTTCACCCTTTCAGTTAAGAGAAACTTCCCAGGGCTGGTCGCACTTCGCACGCTGAGCCCCTGCCTCCTCTCAGCCGTGTCCATCAGCTGTGCACAAAGGCACTCTCTGCTTTTTGATCCAGTCTTGCAGCTAATTCATAACCTGTGAGTTGAAATGACAGTCAAACATGAGCTCTGGAATGGATCCCTGTTGTGTGGGGTCTACAACTGCATCACCTCCCGTATGAAGACAGGCTGAGAAAGTTGGGGCTGTTCAGCCTGGAGAAGAGAAGGCTGCGTGGAGACCTCAGAGCAGCTTCCAGTATCTGAAGGGGGCCTACAAGGATGCTGGGGATGGACTCTTCATCAGGGACTGTAGTGACAGGACAAGGGGTAATGGGTTCAAACTGAAACAGGGGAAGTTTAGATTGGATATAAGGAAGAAATTCTTTACTGAGAGGGTGGTGAGGCACTGGAATGGGTTGCCCAGGGAGGTTGTGAATGCTCCATCCCTGGCGGTGTTCAAGGCCAGGTTGGACAGAGCCTTGGGTGCCATGGTTTAGTGTGAGGTGTCCCTGCCCATGGCAGGGGGGTTGGAACTGGATGATCTTAAGGTCCTTTCCAACCCTGACTATTCTGTGGTTCTATGATTAGAGCAGTGGCTGAGTGGAAATGCAAGTAAAGACGTGGCAACAACAGCAGGACTCTGATCCACAGCACACTGATTTCAGTTTTGGGTATTCAGTCCCATTTGTTCTGCTTTGGGTTCTGTTAGAGGAGCCCACAGGCGAGTTTGAAGCATTCCTGTGCATGTGAGTTGGGGGGTTTAGGTGTTTGTAACTGGTGTTTGTAACTGATGTTTGTTCTTCCCATGCTGCAGGATCTAAACCAGCTCATTCTCAGAACTCTTCTCATGGAGGTAAATGTCTGAGATAAGCAGCATGCTTCACTGCCCCACTTTCATTTGATGTAATCTCAATGCCTAATTGCAGGTGATACCTGTCCCATCACTGTGAGTTTGCTGCTTGCCTCTCACATCATCTCCCACGTTGCTGATTCTTAAAATGAGCTTGAAACGATGCTATCTGTGAGGCTGGGAAGCCAACCTGCAGCTCCTTGCAGGCTTACACCCAAGCACCGAGACCTGCAGCCCCCCAGTCCTACTCTGTGCTTGCCACATAGCAGGAGAGGCTTGGTTTTCCCTGGGTTTGGTGCTGACAGCTTCCTGCACCTCGGGGCTTGTCTGAGACAGGGTTGGAGCCCAGTTACTCACAGTTGTACATTTGTTCTAGATCTGAATGTGTTAGAACATAGAATTGTGTTGGAATGAGTTATTCCAAGCAGTATCAACTATGGGCTCTTGTGCGCTGTGGGTTTCGCGTGTCTCCCCTCACCCCTGCCTCAGAGGTTCTCTCCCAAATCAGCTGTTAGTTAGGGAAAGATGGGAGAGGGTGGAATAGAAAAGCACGTGCTGATCATTGTGGATTTGTATGCTTGTGGGTAGCTCAGACACAGGGCAGGAACATCATAAGCATGTTAAAGGGGGCTTATAAGAAACCTGGAGAGGGGCTTTGGACAAGGGCCTGTAGGGACAGGCCAAGGGGAATGGCTTGAACCTGCCAGAACAGGGGAGACTGAGCTGAGCTCTTAGGCAGAAGCTCTTCCCTGTGAGGGTGCTGAGGCGCTGGCCCAGGGTGCCCAGAGAAGCTGTGGCTGCCCCATCCCTGGCAGTGTTCAAGGCCAGGTTGGACACAGGGGCTTGGAGCAAGCTGCTCCAGTGGAAGGGGTCCCTGCCCGTGGCAGGGGTTGGAGCTGGAGGAGCTTTAAGGTCCCTTCCAACTCAAACCATTCCATGATTCTATGTTGCTTCCTGTGCAGGGGGAAGTAGAGGCTGGGGAACATGGAGGTGGATACACATTCCATGGTTTGGCAGCAGTGTGGTTTGCTCAGAAAACATCAGAAGTTGGCATCAGTGCCACATTGAGGTGCTGTGGCCACTTAGTCAGAGGTTGTGCTCCCCTTTGGCATTGGGGACTTCCCTCCTGCACTGGGAGTGGGATTCATTACACTGCACGAGAACTATTCTGATCTCTTCCTCTGCTGAAGTTGCACAGGAAGCTTCAGTGTGTGGCTTCTCTTCCCTCTAACGTGGCCAAGCCAGCTGGGTGCAGGGGCAGTCTGACACCAGCCCACGCCGTGCCTCTGTGTCCTGTGGCAGCCCAGAGCTGGGGTGAAGGAGCTGAGTGAGGGTGACAGTGCCGTGGCTGTGCTCATCTGAGTAGGTAGCATGGGAGAAGCCTGTCCCAAGGCTCCACAGGCTGGGCAGGTCACTTGAGTGTGACCAAAGCCAAACTGTGGTCAGTCCAGGACCCACATTCATACCTGTTGCTGCTGGAGGCTTCATGAGAAGGTTGGTGCAGGTGGCTGGTCAGGCAAGGAAAAGAGCTTCAGGGCAACTAAGTTAAGGAGCTGTAGTCTGGAGGACATGGATTTTAATGTTGTCTCCTTTCTAAAGCTATTGGCTAAAAACCAGGATTAAAACTTATATAACTTTTTGCTTATTCATCTAATGCTTGATAAGAACATGGTGGGGGGGGAGTCAAAAGCTATGTTTAGAAGACTCTTCCCCCAATTTGCCAGTTTCCACTGTCACATTGCTAAGCCAGGAGAAACGAGGGTAGCATCAGGAGCAATGACTTTGAGTTAATGACATCACATCCTGCTGCTGCTCTTTTGGTTTTCTACCCTATGAGTCAATAAAATGGGTTCTATTGCAACAGCCCAGCAGCTTAAGTTGCTATTTTGGGTGCTATGAAACAAGTCATATGCCAAAGGGTTGGCGGATTCTGTCTGAGATGGGTTACCTTGCACAATGGTTTCGGGAAAGAGGAAGTGTAGCGGGCTCACACGCTTAATTGAACATCATTGAATCCCAGACTGGTTTTAGGCAGGATGGGACCTTAAAACTCCTCCAGCTCCAACCCCTGCCACAGGCAGGGACACCTTCCACTGGAGCAGCTTGCTCCAAGCCCCTGTGTCCAACCTGGCCTTGAGCACTGCCAGGTGGAAGCTTTTACTAAGAGCAAGCATTCAGTCACCTCTCTTAGCTGTAAACTTGCCATTTCTGGCCTTCTTCCAGCACTGCTCAGCACAGGGCACTGGAGGACACAGGGTGGCTCTCTCCTGCTCAGTGTGGAGGGGCTGGGGTGTGTCTGGTTTGGAGTAACTCATCCGCAAAGGAAGGGATCCAGGTCACACCTGGTAAATGGTTCACTTTGCCAGCCCTGGGCTCTTCAGAGGGAAGGAGGCTCGAGGGGGGTGTTGGCTACAAACCAGTGATGAGCAAACTGACTTTGAAAGCAGCTGTTTTAGAAGGATAGTGGGAATCTAAGTGGTGTTTCACCTTACTTCCAGGAACGTGTGGTGGCAGCAGACTAAAACTTCATGTGCCTGCACCAGATCTCTTACTGGCATGGCTGGTGTGTACCAGAAGACAGAAAATGTCCATCAGGAGGCAGGTGGATGCACTGAGGAGTCATTGTTGAGAAGGAAACTGCTCAGACACACAAGTACCACACATGGCTGAATACAGGTAAGGGGAGTGGAGAGGTCTGGCTTGTATTGACAGCTCTGCTGCCCAAACTGCTGGTTGTTGATCACTTGTGTCATACCTTAGAGTCCTTAGAAGCACAACAGCAAGTCTCAGCGATGGCAGTAAGAATGTCCAGCAAAGTAAATACAGTAAGATGAACCCTGCAGTGTTAATATCATAAAATATCCCAGGCTGGGATTAAAAAATAACACTTGAAGGGGTAAGGCAACAGGAGAATGCATTTCGAAGCAGTCAAAGTGAGGTAACGCTGTGTCTGGACAAGCAGTGGCAGCAGAGCAATTGTCAGTGGTGCAGCAGCTGCTGAAGGCTCCTGAGTGAAGCATTGGCTTTTGCTTTTCATTCTCTTGGCAGCTGAACTTCTCCCATGCAGCTGGGGTGTGTTTCTTTTGCCTTTTTTAAAGCTGGTAACTTACACCTCAGTGATGACGCCGCCGACTGCAGAAGGTGCCACACACAAGTCAAAGAGGAAGTGCAAGACAAGATTTTAATCATTAAAAGTTTATCGATAACCTCTTATATACACATAGTTATACACAAAGTGGTTCGTGAGTCCCTCCTCTGCCAGGATTCTGCTGGTGAGGCTGAAGCTGCTCTTGGCTGGCACCATCTCACAGGGGGATGTGAAGGTGGAGCTGCCAGTGGCCTTGGTGACAGGTATGGCTTGTGCAGGGGCTCTGCTGCTTCTCAGCTGGGCACCGAGAGGAGCCCGTGCTCGTCTGCTGTGTCCAGAATCTTACAGATGACGGGAGACTCCACCTTGGATGGAAGAGATTGAAACAGTAAAGACTATGAAATTATACCTCCAGTGCCTAAAGGGGCTCCAGGAAACCTGGAGAGGGGCTTGGGACAAGGGCCTGTAGGGACAGGCCAAGGGGAATGGCTTGAACCTGCCAGAACAGGGGAGACTGAGCTGAGCTCTTAGGCAGAAGCTCTTCCCTGTGAGGGTGCTGAGGCGCTGGCCCAGGGTGCCCAGAGAAGCTGTGGCTGCCCCATCCCTGGCAGTGTTCAAGGCCAGGTTGGACACAGGGGTTTGGAGCAAACTGCTCCAGTGGAAGGGGTCCCTGCCCGTGGCAGGGGTTGGAGCTGGAAGAGCTTTGAGGTCCCTTCCAACACAAACCAGTCTCGGGTTCTATTTTACAACAGAGCAGGAGATCAATGAATACAGACCACCACAGGCATCGTAGTAGAGCAGCACTCTCTAAACCCGAGTAAGTGCTTTTTACTTTTGGGTATAACCCCCACAGCATACTCAGTGTAATTAACAATGACCCTCCTTTCTCTAAGCAGGTGCAACTGAACAAAAAGCAGTACTTGTTTAGATATTATGTATATGGGCTGAAGTACACTACTTGTACTCTGGGAATCTCTTGGGAAGAGTCACTAGGAGGAAGGAACCATTTCAAACATACACCTGGAGATACCCTCTGGCAGGTGGCACCTGATCACAGGGAATTCCCCATAAGTCTTTTCTTACCCCAAGGATGTATTGGCAAGAATGAGGCTCTAACATGTATATGGTCACGGCGTGAGGGGAATCGGATTCTTTACATCTGAAAACAGAAAGGAAATGTTGAGGTGTTTAGTGTCCAAGAAACACAGAACTAAACTATGTATTTCCCTCTAGCATTTTTAGGAAGTTGACAGTCATTGCTTTCTGCAGACAGCAGAGGCTGCGCCCTCTGACACAGACAGCAAAGACACAAAACATCAGTTTACTAAGAAAGTGAACTTACTTCAATTTCACAGTCACCTGCCTTGGCTTGTCTGTCAAGTCACAAACATCTCCATTGCCATAGAAATGAGACACCATCCTGCCACAAAAGATGGGAATGAAAATGTTTGGAAATAGTAAACACAGTTCTTAAGCAGGCAGCTAACTTGTGTGATGCATATCTTATCATTCTTCAAATATATGGGGCTTGGAGCAACCTGCTCCAGTGGAAGGTGTCCCTACCCGTGGCAGGGGGTTGGAACTGGAGGAGCTTTAAGGTCCCTCCCAACTTAAACGGGTCTGTAATTCTATTTAACTAGAATATACAAAACAAAGTAGTAACACTGTATTTCAGTGACTGCAGAAGCAAACAGTTGTTCACTCTTGAGAAATCTTTCTGTGTGTCATATCCCAAGGGTTGAATTACCTTTTCTGATGTTGCATGTTCATTAGGGGGAAATAATAATAAACCAAACACCTATACACACTGCTCCTGACAGTTGTAGCTATTTGTGAACTGACATTCACACACTGCAGAAGAGGCCCTGATGATTATTCCTTTCTATAGCAAGCATGAGGGCAGTGATGATGGTGATGGTACCCATACCGAACTGTCTGCGTCCCGTCTTCCCGGAGATGATATGTTCTAGCAGCGTTCTTCCTGGCCCACTCAATGTGTTCCTCCTTGTTCCATGTACCCACTACCACAGAAGTCTTGCCAGTTTCCTTGTCCTACAAAAGGGGAAGCTGGTAATTATACCTTGTATGACGTATTTAGCAGCGAGCATACTGTAAATGATGTGCAGACTGTCAGCTCTGTCTGACATGGTACCTACATCTCCCTGCATAAACAGAGGCAGCACACAGAGGATTTCTTTCCTGAAATCCAGCTTAAATCACCCAAGAACAGGATGCTGTTTTTTTCAGAGTGCAGACAGATTCTCTAACCCCTTATTCCCCACAGCCATCTAGTGGCAGAACATGCAACTATTTAAACATACCTCATGATACTGATGAACGTATTTGCCGTAGCAGAATTCGTACTTCCACCAGCCAACACCCTGGGGAGAGGGATAATCTCAGTGTTAACACAAAGCAAAACCCCATAAACCAGATAAAATGCCCCAAAAGAGCCATGTCCACTTCCCTCCAGACCCTAAACCACTGTTGATTTTAGCTATCAACTTTCACATCTGTTAATTAGATGTGTTGATTCAAGATTGGCACTGAGAGGGAATCTCTTATCAGACTGATACAGGGAAGTGTATCAGAGATGGAATAAGTGAGTTTAAGCCAAGTTTAAACCTGAAGAGCCACATAGGACTAAATTCCTTAAACTAGTTGTATACTCCCTGTTTATCTTTTAAAGAAATACTTTCCTCTTCGAAAGATAGCACAGCCTCAGATGCCTTTGCTCCGCTGGCTGTTCTCTCAGTAAGTCTGATGAGAGGTTTTTTCCTTCTCATTAACCAAATCAATTCTCAAGATCTACTTTAATTTCACTGTGATTCTATTCAATTTATAAATATTCTATTTATTTATGATTGTTTAGATAAACTGAATTTCAACAGAAAGGCTGAAGATATCTTCCTGGCACATAAGCCTTCTCAATATCAATGCAGGGAGAGGCAAGTATTAGCTGTATGAGAATGCAGCTATCACAGTTCATGGAGAAATTAAATACATGAACCAGTAAGTGAAATTAAGGAGTAGCTATTTGATTATATGTAGCTTATTTCTCACCCCATGGAAGCAGTAAGAACCACTAAGAAATTCCTTTATAAGCTGGTCATCAGTCAGTTTGGAGATGTGGGTTGTTCCCACAGTTAACAGTTGATGGCTGCCAACAGCAACAGGCTTGTGAATGGAAGAAAATTTCTCTTCTTTTGTTGACTGCATTTCTTCCTGAAACGGAATTTTACACAAAAACACCGATTTAGATTTCATAAGGCCCTTGCAAAGTCATATAAATTAAGTGAAGTTACTTAATACTAAGTGAGGTGACTGTGGGAACAAGTATGAAAGCATTTTGTCACTGTTTTCACTGTATTTAGCATATCTGAGAAGAAAAGAGCCAAAGTCAAAGCCTTCACACATCTGTAAACTGTAGGCTACAAAAAGTTTTAAATCAGTAGCCCAAACTTCCTTGCTTTGTTTTCATTCCAAACAAGGTAACTTACAGATGACTTCAACAACGTTGGAGACCATTTCAAAGACTGACGTGGTCTTACAAAGCTGGGTAACAGCATTTCCTCCATGGAAGTGAAAGTTGTGGGTGTTACAGCACGGAAAATAAGTATTTTCTATTTAAAGTGAAACAAATCCTACCTCCTTAACCTTTCTAAAAGGCATCTTCATCATTTCTTGCTGTTTCTCCAGCTGTTCCAGATTATGGGGCTTAAGTGGGGATCCTGGCAGAGACTGGCAGAAGATGTCATTCACAGGAGAGGCCCTGAACCTGTCCAAACAAGTGAGCCAAACATCACTTACCATGCCTTAAAGACAAGACACACTATTTTACTGCTCTAAGTTTCTGGCTGAGGTGTGTATTTTCCTTCTTGTACTTGCACCATCTCAGCCAAAGCTACCCTGTTCTTATAACTGATGTGAATATGCTTTTCACCCAGTTTAGTCTCACTCCTAATGCTGCCAGATGACTGGAAATGTGATCAAACCCCTCTTCATCAAAAGGAAAAGCTGCATATTAAAAGGAAAACTGCATTGTACATGAGCTATGAATGTAGTGTCAAGGCCACACAAAACTCTTAGAAGCCAGGAAACAGCAAAGGTTAAACCTGATAGATGCAGTTCTTGTATCATTAAAAGCATACCTTCTTGTATTGCCTGACATATGTGGCTTTTCTTAGTGCACATATATCCATTATTCCTTTACCACTCTCTTCATGCCCCATCCCTGGCAGTGTTAAAGGCCAGGCTGGACAGGGCTTGGAGCAACCTGCTCTAGTGGAAGGTGTCCCTGCCTGTGGCGGGGGGTTGGAACTGGATGAGCTTTAAGGTCCTTTCCAAACCAAACCAGTCTGGGATTCTATGTCTGCAAAAAGCAGCTTATTTCAGGAAAGAAAAAGTAAGAGATGAAGCAGAGTCAACACAGGTTTCTTCTCAGTTGACATGAAGGCCTCATTAAGCACCAAATAAGCCTTAACAGAAAATAGTAAAGGAAAGTGAACATCACAATGAGAACCATACTAACAAACAAAGCATTTGTGCAGCCTTCTCTGCTCCTCCTGTTGAAAAGGGCCTTTTTAGAGAAAGCTTATTTACAGCCTGAACATGCAGATACTGCTTCAGGAGCAAGGTGGCCTTTGGTGATGTCCTCCTAGGAAGAGGCTGTAATACACAGCACTAGTTGTGTAATAATCACCACTGTAGTTAAAAGAACCTTAAAACATTCCATAAATTACATCTGCACTCTAGATTAAACAAGCCCTGTACCAAAGCAGCCTGGCTTTATCTCAATTTTATTTAAACAGCACTAATAGAGCAGACAAATACTACCTTTTACTGCCTTCCTCTCTGTCCCCAATTCCCACCAATTTAAAAACCCCTCAAATTGTACCCAGAGAAGAACTAATGGAAATACTTCTGCTCAGTTAATGCAAGTCCATTATTGGGTAAGATAATGGGAAGAGCACTGGTGGCTGAAGTACTGCTCAATGCTCTTTAAGCAACACATGACAGGAAAAGTGCTCTTAATCTAACATGAGGTTGGTTTGTTGCTTCCTCAGCTGAGCAGCACTTCCAGCCTGCCATCTCCACCCATCTTTCTTTAATGGAGATGACGAAGTGGGATAACAAAGACCTTTATGTTTATTTTAAGTATTTCCTGCTAGTGGCCAGGAAGCTTTCCCTGCCTGCCCTTTGGGAGGAGGGAGCAGCTCAAGATTTGTCCTTATCAAACAATAGAACAATCTGCCTCTGCACTTTCTAGTTTGGGGCTGATACAAAGGCTTAAAAGAGTCAGAGTAAACTGATAACAGTGTAATAGAGAAGCACAGCAGATTACATGTTACCAAACCCATCTTCATGAGAGAATGTACAACTGATACTAAATATTTAATAGCATAACTTATTTATTCCAAAAGCAAGTGTTTATTAAATGCATGATTGAGGATTTTGTCCTTTAGAATCTCTGGCCAATTTCAGAGCAGTGATTAAATCCTCACTTGTTCTAACATCTGTGTAGGTGGGAAATTCAGAACTCCTGCCACTATTTCCCCCTTTATTTGTACACCAGATTCACTCTGCAATTCTATTTACACCCCTTGAACAGCCAAGAATCCATATGACTGAGACTAAATGTATCCCATACGCGCATGGCACAATTTGGAGGCAGGAGGGGAAATCCTAAGCTTCATTTTGGAAAATAACACTGAAATTGTGTATGTTTCGTATGAAAATGACTTCACAGCTCAAGGCAGTGAAGCAGGACAGAGACAGATGGGAGTTCCCTAAATTGGGACTACTACTAAAATAACATCAAGGTTACACCTGAAGACTATACTTTTGTTTTCTGAGATGACAGAAGTTGAAGTCTATACTCAAAATAACACACTGATGCAACCTGCATTCTTTAAATACCATGAAGATGATCCCCCAGACCTTGAAATCATGAGCTAAGAGGAGACAGGCTGTTGTTAATCTGCCTGCAGCCTTAATGCCCTAGTTTGTGTTTCTCCAGTGACAGGGCTAGGAACTTACCTGCTGGAAATAGTTGTACTTCCCATCTGTTTTTCATGTGAGATCAGGCATTAGAGACTTACAAACTGCAAAGATCGTGCAATTTAACCTGAAAACTTAAGATGCCTTGCCAAAGTACATGTAAGTGTCACAGCTCTGTACCAGAAACCACAGCTGGGTATGACTTACATAAGCACATACATGTGTGGCAACTGATGACAATTTGAAGTGATGGTAGCCAAAGTTGGAGTACTGTACCTGTATTTAGGATGGCTGCAGAGCAGAGGTGTCAATATAACCACTTCATATTCACAGGTGGTAACTTCTGCTACTGAAAGGATCTCATGTTTAGCTTCTGGATGACAGATGTACATAACTGTGCTTGACCTGGGCAGGTTTTGTCTCAAGCTACAAGGTGTGCCATTTCCCATTTCTACAGGGTAGTATGGGGTCATTTGCCCTTCTATGTTTTTGGTAGGTATCTGGGTGAAAGAAAGTAAAAAATTACGAGGATGAATAAAGCTCCTTTGACTCTTCTGAAACAAAAGATATGCTTACACTCTGCAGAGCGAGCATTACAGCATTGAAAACAGCCCCTGTGTAGTCACTTGGTGTTTCTGCAACATGCAAACATGCTCTGGTTTATTACCTCCATACCCTGCCCAAATGCACTGAGCCACACATGAGTTTTGACTACAAAAGCAGGTGGTTTCTCTGCATGGGCTGCCTGATGTTTCAGTTCTAAGTGAGCTTGCCAGCTGTTGTGCAGTGTTTTGGAAGAGCACCAAGCCAGCTGTGTTCACCCTGCAGGAGACAAAGGGATGAGAGTAGCTCTATCAGACTCAGCTCAGGTCTGACCAGGCCCATTACCTTCACTTCAGTGCCAGGGCTTGAAGACTCTAGAACACCCCTGCAAAGTGATGCCTGCACTACACCTCTTGGCATTCCCAGCCTGGGCTGTTCCATATCCAGAGTATCCCACACCAGCTGTTATTGTGGCTAACAAAGTTAATGATATATACAAACCAAAAGTGTGTACAAAAGCGGGATTAAGTAAGCTCTCTTCAGACTTGTCCCTTCCTATGTTTCGTCCGGCTTCCACTTTAAGAAATTAACTCCCCAAACTGGTAAAAATCCCTCTCTGGGTTCCTAACTTGGAAGCAGCGGAAGTTCCTGGGGACCAAAAGTTCTGCTTGTGCAAAAGCCATGCTGGAACCCACAGACTAGACCTTTTCCTGCCTGTGTTGCTTGAGCTAGTAAAGGTTTGCAGTGCATGACAAACCAGGCTTTGTGCTAAAAGGTGGTGGTGCCTTCTGTGGTCAGGACACTAACCTGGGGCCCTGAGACCCTTCCATATCTACTTATTCTGGTTTTCAAACCACATTACCCTGTCACAGGCTGCTGATTCTCTCCTCAAATTGCTCCACCACGAACGAAATGATGAGACATTCCTGAGGTTAAAGAATGAACATGCCAGCAGCTCAACTGCTCAGGTGCTTCTTGGCTTCCAGTCACTTATCAACTCTATACTTCAATATTCAAAGGTGGGAAACGAAAATACATTCTGTTTGTCTACAAAAGAGCTGAGAAAAAAGGTACCAGTGCCTTCCCTTTCTGTCTTTCTCAATGAAACAACTGTTTTTTCCTTAAAAATTGAAAAACTATGCCTATGCATTTCATTGAAGGTAACTTCAAGAAATCTAAATGCAGATAGCTGTGGTTTGAAACACAACAGAAAGGCACACAGTAGGACTTAAGATACACCTCTAGTTGTGGCAGTTGCTTGAAACATCACCCAGCTGTGTTGTTTGTTATGTGTTCTTTCCCTTTCCCGACTAGAGAACCCATGCAAATTATGGCTAAATTCTTTGTGGACTGAAACCAAGACAGAGTATGTATACAAGAAAAACTGTCAAAAGTCAGTAAAAGAAAACTTCCTCTGAGAATTATTTATATTACAAAGAACTTAGTTTGAATTTCCAAGAGGCATAACTGCCACTGCCATTAGAATGGGCCACATTCTGACTTGGATCCCCTCCACCAACTTATCTGGCATGTGTATTTTCTGAGATCCTCTGCAGAACCACCACTCTGTGCTATGTAAATCAGCACTGCAAGGAACATGTAGACTAAAAATTGATTGAAGATTTAAAAGGAAGGATAACTGGCAATAAGGTAGGTGTGTGCCTGTCCACAGGTCAGATCTGCTACTGCAAATTCCAAACTCCAACATGCTTCCGGTACTTCCACTGTTTTGCTGTCAAGTTAGTAACTCAGAACTGAGTTTTGGGGCCTAAACAAACAGCAAAGTTCTGTAATGGAAAAGGGAAGCAGAGAGTTTTATGGGAAAGGCCGAGTCAGCTAAGAAATCTTTTAGGGATTTTGTGCTGTAGGATTTTGTTCTGTAGGATTTTTTTAATCTTTTTTCTGTACCCAAAATGCACAAAAGTGTCATTAAGGGAACTGGAAAACTGTCACTAGACCATAATGTGAATCTGTGGTTATGTGTATTGTCTTCAGAGTAGAAGAGTACATAATTCATCTCATTTAAGATTAGCATAACTTTAAGGTAAATAAGTAGAAGGGCAAGAAGTTTGACCAACCAGACTAAATAAGCTTCCTGAGCTGGGACTGAGAATCAAAGTGAGAAGAGTGCAGCTCAGGAACAGAGTTTCATTTTTTGATTCTCAATTTGGAAGGGAACTTGTAACATTAATCTCAGCACATATAAATTGCCTCCACTACTGATGGCAAAAGTTAAAATAGATGGTTTTCACTTGCCTCTTTTGCACTGTCTTTGGGATTTTCCTTCTCTTCTTGATCTAGGGAATAATTAAGAATGAGGTAAGCATAAAATCTGTGAACTTGAAATAAAATGCAGTTACATACACGGAAGTTTGTATGGTGTGTGTATTTGCTGGTATTTTGTGTATATGCTGACAAGAGTCAATTTCATGAATTTGCAGGTGCAAAAGAGGAAAGAAAGGAAATAAACAGTGATCTGGGGTCCAGAGCAAACAGAACAAAATAGGAGCTAGCATTGTCTTAAAACACTTTTGAGTGTATAGGACAGGCCAAATCCAGCCCTAGCACATGAGGAAGGCCAGTCAGGGCAGGAGAACATGTCACTCACTACTGCTGTTCTTTGAGGGGCAGCTGACTGCCCTTCTGAAGGTGAGTGGATTACAGGCTGGGACAGTAAACAGGCAAGTTCTTCAGCTCACCCACTAGCCAGCCTCAGAGGATACACCCCTAGGAAGAAGTGAGGCCGGACTTCATGCCAGACTAATGATGCTGAGAGTAAACATCCTTACAGGGCTGGGGCTGCAAGCTGTCACAGGTGAGGATCATAGAATCAATGAGGTTGGAAAAGCTCTTTAAGCTCATCCAGTCCAACCACTGCCCAGCACTGCTAAGGCCACCACTAACCCATGGCACTGAGGGCCTTGGCTACATGGTGTGTGAACACTTGCAGGGATGGTGCCTGCAGCCCTGCCCTGGGCAGCCTGTTCCAATGCCTGAGCACCCTTTGGGGAAGCAATTGTTCCTCAGCTCCATCTAAACCTGCCCTGGTGCAGCTTGAGGCCGGTTCCTCTTGTCCCATCCCTTGTTCCTTGGGAGCAGAGCCCAGCCCCTCCTGGCTCCATCCTCCTGTCAGGCACTTGTAGGGAGCGATCAGGTCCCCCCTGAGCCTTCTCTTCTCCAGACTGAACCACCCCAGGTCCCTCAGCCTTCCAAACTGCTTCAAGACTCCATTCAGAGTTAGGTGAGCAAAAGGCCGCTCTGCTTTGCCATCACCCATTCAGCTGGTCCAAATTTACTGTTTCATACTCCCGCATTCAGCTCACAGTGGTTTGAGAAACCATCTATTTTTTAAGAGTAGTGTGAATTGCTATGTAGGAAGCATAAAAAGAATAGTCTGCAACCTAAGCAGAAAGCACAGAGGGTCAACATCTTAAAAGACTCAGATATGGTGACTTGAAGTATATCATCACACTTAACTTCAGCACCCAGCCTCACAAAAGAACTGGGAACTCAGATTAAACTATGTTTTCTGTACAGCAGCATCTAGGGAGAATTAGGCATCTCTGCACAGGATTAACAGCAGCAAAACCAAGCAACTCAGTAGTAAAGAAATGCCAAGCAATGCAGTTTCTGAAGCTGTGTTTCTTTTCAGGACTAAGATCCCCAACTGAAGGCTGCAGGCAGGAATGCGAAGGAATGGGATTAAAGGTACTAAATCCCTTCCAAGATTGAGGCATTCATGTTAATCACTTGCAGGAACAGAAAAACGTGGTGGCACTTTTTACATACTAACCTAGAATTAAAAACCACCAACCTAGATGATGTCTTTTCTACTGTTTGTATCATCACTGATGAATGAATGCTTACTGTTTGGATTTTGAAGAGTTATTTCTCTGGACTAATACACTAGCAAAGTGCTCACCCAGGAAGGAGATATTGGCAAATACAACCACAGAACTTCCAACATCTACTATAATTTACAGGCCAAAAAAAATACAACTGCTCAGAAAATTAGTTATTTTAAACTACAGTTTGAGTTTGGGGCTGAGCTACCTAATTCCCACCAAAGCCCCATTTCAGTATTTCTGAAGATCTACAGAAGGATCCCTAAAAAAATACTCTTAAACAGTTCCAAGGTTTGCAGATGATGTGTTATTACAGAAATGCAGAGGCCAAGATGTGCTACGTACTCTGCCCTCTGCTACAGTTTGAAAGACACTTCTCCCCACCCAAAAAGAGTGGCAACAGGCTGTATTATCAGAGTCTGGTCTGTCACATATTATTTCCGTTTCTTATATTATGTATTTTCTTTCCCTACACTAATTATTGCAGATTAGTGCTTATCATAGAATCATACAATGATTAGGCTTGGAAGGGACCTTAAAGATCATACAGTTCCAATCTAATGAATTAGCATGGCAAAACTGACAGGATGAACGGAATGTGAGGTGCTAAAAGGCATTCACTGTAACAATACATTTTGTAACAAGTAATCTACAAAATTCTACGCTATTGCACTGGGAATCAGTTTTGTACAGCCTGCTCCTCAGGTAGTAATAATTAAAACCCAACAATTAATAAGCATCAGCAAAATAAAATAACCCAAGACAAACCTGGTTCTGATAATGGGCTCTTCATCATCATATTCCCCAGATAGTATTCTTGGATGTTTATTTTCTACAATCAAAGGGAGTTAAAAGAGATTGCAGTTACCATTTTCCATCCTTTTTCAGGTGTACAGGAATTCAAGTCTTCAGGAGGAGTTAAGCATGAACATGCCAGTGGAAAAGGGGCATAATCAGAGATTACTCAATGTGCAGAAGCCTACCTGTCCTGTTTCCTTCTCCTCATGGTACTGGCGGATGTGTTTACCATGGCAGACTTCATATGTCCAGTAAGATTCAATCTTAAAATAAACAGATTTCTGTTTAGATACATCCTCCCCCACTCCAGATTATCCCAAAATTCTGGCTTTTGTAGCAATGAAACACAGCCCAAGCAGATGGCCTTGGGCACCCTCCAAAACAATAGCACAAGGAATGGTCTCAGTGTTCTCCAAACATTTTGACGTTCCAAATAAACACAGTGGGCAGTTTCCTTGACTTTTATACAGATAAAACCCGAAGGAAACCAGTTAAATAAGATGTAAAGGCTCAGTTTTCCCCTAAACCATTGGGGCTAAGCTGCAGTGACTCCACACAGCCTGGTTTTGACAACTGTCATTGATACACGCTGTTTACCAACTGTGCTTGACACACTCTCCCATCTTCAAGGACTTGTGTGGCATGCCACATAGGTGTAAATATTCAGCCACTTTCATGGTCTCTGTACCACGTTGCTTTGGTATTAGGCTTGTTCTTTAATGTAAGACATGAGTCTTGAACTGGGATGACAGTTGATGGAAAACTAGAAAACTTTCAGAGTATTTAGAAGCATGTTTGGTTTGGTTTTCTAACACTTTTCATTAGGCTGTCACACATTATATGGCTTGATTCCTGAAAGGAAGTATTTTAAATCCACATTTTTAAACTGCTGATAGATCAACCCCATTTATTTGAATCCTGACATCTTCCATTATACAGATTTTTTTAACAGCATATTAAGAGATTCATAAAGTTGTAGAGATCTTAATTTGGACTGAATTAATACCTGAAGTCCGAGACATATTTATCCAAACAGTTTAATACATTAACCTTGGAATGGACTGGATTGTAAACTTTTGATTAGCATTTGAACTATCAACACAGAAGTAACATACCCTGTATGAACAGCTACTTTGCTTAAAAAGTGGTTCCAGTAATTCTCCTGGAGTAGGGCCTTTATAGTCTTTTTCTTCTTCCTAGAATAGAAGGGTATTTCATTACATTAAAATTAACAGTAGTTTGGTTAATATTCATTTGAAACAGTAAAAAAAAACCAAACCAAAAATCTTATTGCAAAATTAAAAGGTACAAACCCTCATTAATTCTCGCCCTGAAGGAACTGTGTGGTGATTCAGGGAAAAAAAAGATCATTTAATAACAAGAAGCAAATGAAAGTCACAAATAAAGTAGTCAAACCAGAAAAGTTTTGCAGCTGAGAAGTGGTGAAAGAGCAGGAGCTCTCCACTTGCTTGTGTCCACAGTGGCAGGGTGGGGTGTGCACAGGCGAACAGCACCAACAAGCTTCTCATTTGTTAGTCAATGCTGATGCAGCATAACTGAGACATTGCACAGCTTTTATGCAATTAAAAAAATGGATCAAAAAAGCACAAATAATATTGTGAAAGTTTATTTCTGCATCATTTTTGCTCTAGAAACATGCATGCTATTGAAGTGATTTCCATTCCAAGTTCTTGAGTACTAAAGACTTTGTCACCTAGCCTGAAGCCCTCTGTGCTGTCAGTCATGTAAAGGATGAGGGCTGTGTCAAAGTGGGAGGTCCTACCACAGGAATGCACCTCATCTG
Source organism: Psittacula echo (assembly GCF_963264785.1). Classification (NCBI taxonomy): domain Eukaryota; kingdom Metazoa; phylum Chordata; class Aves; order Psittaciformes; family Psittacidae; genus Psittacula; species Psittacula echo. The sequence continues at coordinate 121,210,862 of NC_137738.1, forward strand.
TGCAAGTTCTCAGGGTGTTTCTCACACCCTGAACCTTTGGAGGAATAAATGACCAATGATAAACCTCACCAAAGGCCTCCTCAAGCTACATTTTCTGTACAAACAAAGGCATTTATTTCTTTTTAAATTTAAATCTCAAATTGTGCATCCAGACGTCCAACTGAGGAAGTAATGACCACTAGTGGTAGAACTACTACTGGGATAGTATTTACAGATATAGTGATCGCGACAGCAATGTTAACAACCTCTATAGCCATTTACTGACCTAGAATTTGACAACGGTACTTAAAATACAAGCATTTCCCAATCCTAGCAATACACAGAACATTATAGCAATCATTTGTTGCCAAATAAGGACTTCAAAAGCGTTCAGACTGGCCCCACTTATTACAGAGCTAGTATGTAATACAAAGTGAAGGCATCTACCACAAACTGTGAAGCTCTGAGGCATGCTGTAGATGATTCTCTTTTGATCTGGGGCAGGGGGAAGGGGGGGAACTGAAAAGACGCTGCTAAGACTTGTCTGCAGTTTATAACTACAATCAAGACCCGACTGAACTTACCTCATTGCCACTTGCTATCAGCGGAAGCAGGCATTTATACTTCTCTTTGTCCACAGTGGTCATTATAATGTAGTTATCCTCTTTGTACAGGACACCAGTTGTAGGCTGAGAAAACAACCGACCTGTGGATTAGTCAGGTGGTTCTTTTAATGCTCCTTGTTAGAAACAGCCCGGAATTCACGAGCAGTACAGTTAACTCATAGGGGTCCAGGGTATTTCCTGGGTCTCCATCATACCACAAGACTGAAGGCTTTTCTTGCCTCCTCCTCTGCTTCCATCCTCTGCCTCCTGCCACATTCCTGCTGTTATAAAGGGTGTTTCCTAAAACAACACCCCCAGAACCACTGCACTTTTCCAGCAGCCTTTCCCATGTTGACTTTCAGGGCAGGTTTCCCTGGGATTTGCCCAGCTGACAGGCTCAGGCCATTACCTGAGTATTAGAACTCACCCTCTGTCCTGGTACGTGTGTACCACAGCCAAAATGCACGGAGATGCTTAAGGGACCCCCCAGCAAGGCTACGTGGGCTCACCCCAACCTGAAACACTTCTGTAGGGGGAACGGCTTCAAAAACAACCGCCAAGTGCGAGGGCTCCGCCGCTGGACCCACCGCCCCCCGTTAACAGCTACAGCCGCTCGGCTCCTCAAGGGAGAAAGCCTCTGAGGGCGGAACGACCGGACTCCCCTTGCCACCCACCGCGGTACCGACCAGGCTGAACTCGGTGCCGGGCCAGTTCACCCTGAAGGGGATGTCGTCGCTGAGCTGAGGGAGCGCGCGGCCGCCCTCCGCCACCACGGCGGCCGCCACGGCCGCCAGCAGCCCGCAGAGCAGAGCCGGGGCGGGCGGCCGGTGCCGGCGGTCCCTCATGCCGGCCGGCGGGGAGGGAAGGAGGGAACGAAGCGAGGAGAGCGCCGGGCAGCGCCGCCGCCACGTCTGCTTCCGTCAGGGCGGGCTCCCGCGCATCAACATCCGGGGCACCCAGGCAGTGGCGGGAGACGGCGGTGAGGGAGCGGGCGCGGGGCGAGGAGCCGCCGGTTCCGTGTGGATACCCCTGCGCTGCTCCTCACGTCGGCGGTCGTAGAGGCTGCGGGGTCCTTAACGGCTCGGTTCAAGCCTCCCCGCTGTCCTGCGGGTGGTGTGTGCCGGTGCGCTGAGGAGAGGGCTCGCGGGTGGAGGTAAGAGCTGTGGTCGCGCTCGGTCCGGTGTTACTTAAGAATGCCGTAGTGTTGGTGTTTCGGGAGCTACAGCCTTCTGCCGTTGTGGTGCCTCTTTAGTGAGCTGCTGGAGCGAGGGCAGAGGAGGCCATGGAGATGCTGCGAGGGCTGGAGCAGCTCTGCTCTGGAGCCAGGCTGAGAGAGCTGGGCTGGGGCAGCCTGGAGAAGAGAAGGCTCCTGAAGGGGAGACCTGAGAGCAGCTCCAGTGCCTAAAGGGGCTGCAGGAAAGCTGGAGAGGGGCTTGGGACAAGGGCCTGTAGGGACAGGCCAAGGGGAATGGCTTGAACCTGCCAGAGGGGAGACTGAGCTGAGCTCTTAGGCAGAAGCTCTTCCCTGTGAGGGTGCTGAGGCGCTGGCCCAGGGTGCCCAGAGAAGCTGTGGCTGCCCCATCCCTGGCAGTGTTCAAGGCCAGGTTGGACACAGGGGCTTGGAGCAAGCTGCTCCAGTGGAAGGGGTCCCTGCCCGTGGCAGGGGTTGGAGCTGGAGGAGCTTTAAGGTCCCTTCCAACACAAACCAGGCTGGGATTGTGTGATTCTATAGGAACGAGAAATGTGAGGCAATTTTGCTGTCTGCTTTGCAGTTGGTGATGGGGTGACATATGCGGGTAGCAGCAGTGTTGTGGCAGTGTATAGCGATTCATAAGCCTTAAACCCCCCTGATTTCTGAAATACTTAGTGAGATGAGTATACAGAGGTAAAGGAAGCCCATGATTCCAGGAAAAATCCCAGTGGTGATGGGAAGGGTAACTGCATGTTGTGTGGTGAACTGAGGTGGTTTGGTTTATGATGTTATGTTCCAGGCCATGCTTCATTGCACTTTGATGCTTAGTTTCAAAATTGGCTGTTTTAGTCAATAGTGAACTGTTTAAGTAAATGGTTTGCAATCCCTTCGTTGACTTGTGCCCTACTCAGAAGAACACTTTCCAGATGGGGATAACATAGATGAGATAGGTTGAAATTTGCTAAAGGGCTGCATTGGGTCTAATCAATATTTTTGAGCTTTTCTGCTGTTGTTTTCTTGTTTAAGGATGTAATTGTGTTATCTTTTCCTGGTTAAGCTGGTGCCAAAGTAGATAGAGGTGGGAGCAAATTCCTCTTCCAGCTCAAGGACATGCACAGTTTGAGGAAAGCGCTAGAAGAGACCTAAACTGCAAAGGGCCAGAAGGATGCAGGCAAGGCCTTTGTTTCAGACAAGGAAGAGCTACAGTTAAAGGAAAGCTGCTTGAATAAAAAGCTGGAGAAGCAGGGAAATCAATGTAGGAATACTGAGAGTGTGTGAAGTTGGAATAATCAGGGTTGTACTGCAGTTGGTAATTGTAATGAGTGTAGTCAATGCTCACCTCTTGTAGAAGACTGTTAGAAAAGCCTAATTTATTGGGAAAGACAGCCTGTTTCTAATCTTGTGATAATTATATGGTAGCAAGTCAAGATACAGGGCTTGCTCTCCTGCTGCCTGCTTGCATCCCCTCTGCCACTCAGTAGCGAGGCTGAACAGAGTGGAAAACCACCTCATAAGAGGATTTGTGTTACACAGAGCAGACACACAGGAACAGATCGGGTGGGAGAGCTGTAAGCAATTGGGTTTCTTCAACATCATCTGCTCCTTAGCTTGAGTAAAGCCTGCATCCACATGCACACCTGAAGGAAGGGATACAAATTGGAGTTAAACATGACCAACTTCAGGAAATGGTGATATACAATAGTGATATAATACTGATGGGGGATGCTGCAATCAATATTGTTGCTTTAGCTTTTAAGGGTAAGTGGTATTCAAAATGTTTCTGTTTGTTGGGGTTTTTTCTGCTTGTCAGGGGCAACAAGTACATTTTTTCTTATGCTTCTTGCCATTGCCTGAACTGTTCAGACTTGGAGCTTCTCTGGAGGCCGTAAGTTTTCCTGTCAGCTGCTAAAGAGCTGCAGCATGACACAGTTATTGCATTTACGCTGAAGATTGTTTTACTGAGTGTATTAAAGTAACTTAACAATTGCCAAACACTGCATTCTTCTGTGAGACTGAACTGTGCCTTAGTTACCCTTTTGAAGGACTTTCTTCAGGTTTTAGTTTCTAGAGAGCAGCCTTGGAAGGCTCTGGTCTTTATGTATCCTCATAGAAAAAAACCAAGATTTGAGAGCATGGAAGTGGGAATAAAGATGGAGTGATGCAAAAGCAAAGAAATCATTAACAATTCCTTTTTGGTGTAGTGAGAGCATGAGAGTTTTGATCTGAAAAGGTCTGTGATGCTCAAACTTTGGTAATCAGTTTATGCACAAAGCTGTTAAACATAACCAGTGGATAAAAGCAAATATAGAGGTGTATGTGTATAAAATAAGAACTCTAAGTGTGTGTGTGTGTGTATATGTATATACACACCTGAATGTCCAGTACAGCTTCCAAATTGGAACAGGTTAGACCAGTCCCATCAGAGCTTTGTTGTTTGCTCATCTATGAGTAGCATGGAGCAGATAAATGGTTGAAGAAGGAAAGACAAAAATCATACTGGGGATCCTACAAAGCATCTGGTAATTACAGAAGGGTTTGATTTCCCTTCTCCATGAGTTTTCTTGTGTTAAGAAGTGCAAATCTGCTTACACAAGTTTATGATTAAGTCAGATGACACATTGTCAGTTCAGTCACAGTGGGTCTGAAGCAGGCTTATTGTCAAAGCTAGACACAAAAAGGAAGTAAAATATTGCATATTCAGGTTATAGATTCATATATTCACAGAGATTGATTCCCGTGTAACTTAAATTAACATAGGACTTTTATTTGGGAGATTCCAAGAGAATTTACAGCTACATCAGTGTATGTACTGCCCAGTGGTGTGACCCCTTTCAGCATCCCAGGGAGGGTGTATCTTCACCAACTGCTGGACAAGTTCTTTTTCTTACAAATGGCCTTAGAAATTGTTTGGAACCAAGTTTAGGGGTAACTTTGTTTGTGGCTGTACAATAAAAATGTATCTAAAATCTCTGTAAGTTGCCACAAATTTAGATTTAGTGAGAAAATTCAGCATATATGGCACATAAAAAATGTATCCTGATTTTTGTGAAAACAGACCTGAAAGCACACTGGGCTTTTGTTGGGGACTGAAACTGTGGGCAGAGTTGTGGGTCAGACCCCACACAACAAGAACAAATGTGTATTTCTAGTGCTGTAATTAACACTAATGCTGACACAGTTCAAGACTGCCTAATAGTAGCCAGCTCTTGTATATTGTTTTTCACCATGAGACCTAACAGCACTTTCTAACAAGAAGAAGTAAGACAAACATTGATGTCCATCCTACTATGGATACCCTTTAAATGAACAGTTCTGGAAATCTTTCTCAAACACCATCAGTAAATGTGATGCACTTTTATTGTGCTGGAGTTGTATGCACAAACTGGAATGTTTTGTTACAGATATTGCTGCAATTCCTGTGAATCAGGAAAAGAAATGAACCAGTAATATAACGAAAGAACAGAATGTAGAGCCATGCATAATCACGCCCCAACACAGTGCTTAAATAATTAAAGAGGGAATCATCACTGATGTTTTGGGATCATAGTGAGTGGAAGCATCCCCTGCCCTGTTTTAAGGAACAAGGATACATCTTTGAGGAAAGAACGGTAAGAGTGGATGTGCCATTCTACATGTTTTAACTTTACTACAGCTTCTTAAATCTGAAGTAAGCACAAGAAAGTAAGTGCTGTTGTTGGTTGGGTTTTCTGAGGGTGCTGTTCTTTTAAACATTTAAATATTCTTGCAAAAAAATCACATATAACTGGTTTTGATAACAGTTAAGTATCCAGCAACACTTAAAGAGTTAGATTTTAAGTCCAGGTGAATAAATACATGTGTAAAGGAACATGTTCATTAATGCTGATTTGGGTGATGGTTATCACTGTCCATGTTTTGTGCACGAAGTCACTCAGCTCCAGCTTTGGGAATCTTGAGGGCTATTATCCTGGAAGTTCTGATCCAGCTCCTCTCCTGCTGTACCACTGGGGTTGCTTTTCCACTCAGTTACATCAACCTTAAACCAGCACAGTGCAGTGGAGAATCAAGACCTTCAAAGGATATTCCATCAGTCTGCAAGTAACTCATATCCTAACAAAAAAATGGGGGCTCAGTACATAGAATTACTTTGCCAATACAATCACAGGATTTGCTACTGCAGTGTAGAGTAGCCCATCAAGTGATACCCCATCAGGTACTCTTAAAAGAGTGGCATTCAACTATCAATAGTGAGTAGTAGCTTCCAAAAACTTTATTTTTTTCCCCCCTCAATGGATCAATGTTTGAGAGATGCCAGAGACACCCTAAAATCATAATCTGCTATGTAAAAAATCCAGCTTTTTGGTTAAATATTATAACTGGTGTAATTATCTCAAATTTAGGTTTGAATTTTAGGATCTTATTTTCTACTCATCCAACTGCCTTTCCCAAATGTTTCCAATTAACATTCATCTGTGTTCTTGTTGGCTTTTATAGTGGCCAAGTAAAAGGATAGCAGCTTCTTACTCTGATAACCCTGATATTTTCAAGCAATTACAAATATAAAACAAGAAAATGTAAAGAAGAGAAAGGGACAACCTGTATAGTAGAAACATACAGGGTTTCCAATCGTTGATACGAAATACAGGCTTCCAAGCTACTACTAAACACATTCTCTGTGTGAGAACATTTGACGTTACATGGTGTTTGAAATAGAACCTTTCCTATATTAACATACAAAAATATACATTTGTTAAAAATGAACAAAAATAACTTGGATTTCTGAGAAGCAAAACAAGGCCTTGTTGGACGGAAACTCCATTTGTTCTGTTTTGCATAGAATCCTAGAATAGTCAGGGTTGGAAAGGACCTTAAGATCATCCAGTTCCAACCCCCCTGCCATGGGCAGGGACACCTCACACTAAACCATGGCACTCAAGGCTCTGTCCAACCTGGCCTTGAACGCTGCCAGGGATGGAGCATTCACAGCCTCCCTGGGCAACCCATTCCAGTGCCTCACCACCCGCACAGTAAAGAATTTCTTCCTTATATCCAATCTAAACTTCCCCTGTTTCAGTTTGAACCCGTTACCCCTTGTCCTGTCACTACAGTCCCTAATGAAGAGTCCCTCCCCAGCATCCTTGTAGGCCCCCTTCAGATACTGGAAGCTGCTCTGAGGTCTCCACGCAGCTTCTCTTCTCCAGGCTGAACAGCCCCAACTTTCTCAGCCTGTCTTCATACATGAAGTAGACATGCCAGCCTGAACTGGTGGCTTGCCAACCCTCTTCCTATGGATGCCTGTACAACTGGAAAGACGGTTCCTTTCTTAAGTACCTTTTGTCCATGAATCCCTGTAACAGCAGTTGAAAAGTACTGGCTTAAAGTCTACCCTCAGACATAGGTGATTTCTTTAAAAGATGGGTTACAACAGCATCTAAAGCCAGGTAACAAAGATGAGAGTTTCTGAACGTTCTTGCTGCATTGTGGCTTCAAGTCATACTCTTGAATTTTAGCATTTTGGCTTTATTCTTTATATTAGAAACTAAAAGGAGGCACTGATACGTTATGGCTTGTTTGTGTCCAGGTCTCCTGTGCTTTGGCTTTCAGGGGTTTGACATGAGCCAAGGGAAAGAAGTATTCCCTTGACAATAAGAAAGGTTTATCCTCTGTGTTTAAGGACAAACTAATATGTAAAGGGTAAAGTGACTAATTCAGTGGAATAACTTCATTTCAATGAAGCTGAACATTGATGAGGTAAATGTTCTATTGTGCATTTAGTATGCAATTTAAAGCTCTTACTTAATGTTTATCTCTTCAGCTGGACACAGCCCCTCACCTATGCTCTGGAATCAGAAAGAACTGTCACTTAAATCAATGGGAGTTGTATTTAAATGCAGACTTTCATCTTAAAAATACTCTAAATATTTCTTTTAAACCTGAAATAGTAATTAAAACCTTCAAACAAAGAGTTCAGTTTTCTTGAGCTTTTCAGAAAGACGCAGTCTTTGGCTAAAACCCCAATATACCAAATTCAAACCTAAATAAAATGCTTCCCCTGCTCCCCTTCCTATTGGCTCCTGAAAGAATTATTTTTGTAATGGTGTGTTTTAATGACCAACTACTACTCTGAATATTAAAATAAGATAGCACAGTACAGAGAAACATGCCTCCAAGTCATATACCCGTTGTGCAATGAAACCATTCCTCTGAAGGTGAAGCAAGATCACTAAAAGAAGTAAACTATTGTCCTGGGTTCAGGCTTAAACCAAGATAACTATTTATAAACTGTTGAGGTTTTGATGCTTTTCCAAGAGTTTCTTTACTAGTGTTTCTAAGGAGAAGAGATGCTCATCTGCATCCTCTGGTACGAGGTTTCTGATGGAACTGGCAAGTTCAAACAGGTATTCTGTGTTTCTTCCGCTAGGACCAACTGCATTCACAATCTGTTCCGCAATCTCCTCTAGAGGAGCAGGACCAAGGTAGTTAGGGTTGTCACAGGTGCCAATGTAGAGCAGGACATCAAATGGCTTTACTGAGGAGTCTTTGGGGTAGAAAATGACAGTTGTAGTCCTGTAGCCTCCCTTCTCTCTGAAGTCCAGGTATGCCTTTACTTCACATTCTTGTCCAGGTGGCAGTCTGTAAGCAACACCCCATACACACCCCTGTTGCAGGACAGAAGAGGAGAAAATCCAAGCAGGGTTTAAAAGGATACTCAAAAATCAATGCATTTCTATCATTTAGGTAAAACTCTGTTAAATACATTAATTTTCTTCCATTTTCAGTCCTTTTATAGCTCACACTGTTTCTGGAGAGTCCCAGACTGATCATCCACTTTCTTGCTAATGCTGAGGCCTTTCTTACAAAGTAATTTGTTGTGACCATTAAATCTGAAGCAGTAAATAGCCTTGGCACAGGCTACTGAGGTGCTGGCAAAAAGGATACAGATTTTGTCAGGTCAGGAAGATAAGTTTGTATCTGAAAATTACAGTTTTAAATAGTGCCAAATTCGAAGGAGTTTTGATCAGACCCTCACTCTGTTTAGTTGCAGTTTCATGTCTAAGGACCCGAGTGTCACCTACATCTGTCACATGTACTTGGAGGGGTGAGTGTGGTGATCTTACTGCACTGAAACTGAATCAGAGAAGAACAAGCTGAGATCATTGCATAATGAAATGAAGCATATCCAGCACCTCAGCAAACAGTGAGGTTAAATTTCATGATTGTCCTTGAGAATCTGAGTATTTCTTTATCCTCTTCATAGATAACACCTGTGAGAAAGTATTTAGCTGTGGTGTGGATTAGTTATACTGTCCTACCAAGTTTTCTATAAATCAGTCAGATCTGTGTAGGAAGAGATGTATGTGGGGGTTTTGTTTTGAAGTAGCATAGAGAAGTGATGATGGCCCATTATCTACTGACAGCTACAGGGTGTTTCTTACCAGTGCTGTTGTACAGTGAATGGTAGTTTGTTTTGTCTGCTGGCAACATCAAATGCGGATTCCTCTGCAGTTAAATTGGTCTGTGTCAGTGCTACAGTAATGATGGCAAAACAGTTAAGGTGTGTGTTTTGTTGTTGCTTTGTTGTGTGCTGTGGTGTTGGGGTTTTTATCCATACACTGGATTTCAGTATTCAGTCATGATCCCAGACAGTGCTGGGGTGATGGTATTAATTCATGAGTGTTGGATTTTGCACTCAGACCATATACTGGTCAAAGGCAATTTATTAAAAAATAACTAAAAAATCAAGAGTAATTTTCTACACATCTTCTGTAGCTGGTTTACAGCATTTGATGTAATGAGTACACAAATGGGTTCCCTGTTTCCCCTCAGCATCTTGAGATAGCGAGGTGCTGGAGTGGATTCAGAGAAAGGCAACGGAGCTGGTGCAGGGCCTGGAGCACAGTGTGATGGGGAAGGGCTGAGGGACCTGGGGGGTTCAGTCTGGAGAAGAGAAGGCTCAGGGGGGACCTGATCACTCCCTACAAGTACCTGAGAGGAGGATGGAGCCAGGAGAGGCTGGGCTCTGCTCCCAAGGAACAAGGGATGGGACAAGAGGAACCGGCCTCAAGCTGCACCAGGGCAGGTTTAGATGGAGCTGAGGAACAATTCCTGCCCCAGAGGGTGCTCAGGCATTGGAACAGACTGCCCAGGGCAGGGCTGCAGGCACCGTCCCTGCAAGGGTTCACACCCCGTGGAGACGAGGCCTCAGTGCCATGGGTTAGTGGTGGCCTTGGCAGGGCTGGGGTAAGGGTTGGACTGGATGAGCTTGAAGGGCTTTTCCAACCTGGTTGATTCTGTGACCTGGAATATGGGTTCCCTCCAGCTGCACACATGAAATGTATTAGTTTTAAAACCAGCCTCTTCTGCGCATGTTATTCTCTTGTGTCAAATCTGACATTCAGACCTGCTTTGGTGCTGATAGGAATATACTTGTGGGTGTGGTGGAGACAGGGTTTTGAACAGACAAGTGCTGCTAGTTCATTCATTTAGTTTTCAGGATAGGGGATTCCTGTTTCAGGTGATAGGAATTATAGTCCAGAAACCTGACACAGAACATGATGGGGTTTTTGTTTGTGGTTTCCTCTTAACTGGCAAAGAAATTCAGGTAGAACAAGTAGAATTAACTCTGTAGATGAGATGTTTCCAAGCTGTGCTATGTGTATCACTAGTGGAAAAGGACACACAGGTTAGCATGGAACTTTGCCACTGAAAGGACCACTGCTGCTCTTAGTGTGTGCATGCAAAGGGGAGTAACTGCTACGGTCTTCTAAGATACCTTCAGCATAAGGTAGAATGAGTAACTGAAATGAAAGCTGATGATTTGTTGTATCATTTGATGTTGATGTGTGAAGGGAGATGATGTGGCCACACCAGATTCTGGAGAAAAGGATCAAAACCCCAACCAAGCAAAACTGGTTTGCTAAGGGGAAACAAGTTTCTATGGGAACAAATAAGTTTGCTTAACAATACCGAGTGACAGCAAACACAACCATTCTTTGTCTCTACAGGTGCCTGTGTAACATAATGGTACCCAGCAGTACAGTGATGTGAAACCCCTGACTAGAAATGTACAGAAATACACAATGAGAGACAGAGCACTGCATTCTGCTGCTTTTGCTAAATAACAGCTGAAGTTTTTGATTGCGCTAAACTTACCTCTCTTGGTGGCTGCTGTGTCAGGGGAATAGGTGGGTAAAGCAGCAAGAGAATTATTGATTATGTAGATAAGCAAATGTAAATCAAAACTAAATGACTACCAGAATACATGTCTTCCATGTCTTGTGGCCTGGTGTTGTTTGGTCTTGCCCTCCCTCTGCTACTACGCCATCCTTTCTTCCCTCTCATCCCCCCTTGAAGCACTAGTACCTGCAGGGATTCCCTCTCCTGGGGAGGAGTGAGGCTGAAAGGACACAATCATCACAGCCATCCCAGCAAGGGGCCAGAATACAGCATGTGCCCAGTGGTCAGCAGGAAGTGGGAAAGCATTGCATCTGAGGCGTATCCTGCAACAGCTTCCCCGGGCTCCCCCAGCCTAGCAGAAGGCTCTTGTCCCAGCTGGTGAGCAGTCCAGCTGAGGGCTTTCTGGGGGTAAGAGCCCTAGAACTAACCCTAGCGGTTAGTTGTAAGGTGCTGCCTTTGCTATCAAACAGAATTAGAAATGGGTAAGATGGATTTGAATGATGGAGAGCAGCCCTGAGGGAAAGGACTTGGGGTGTTGGGTGAGGAGAAGCTCCCCATGACCCGGCTTCAGTGAGCGCTTGAGCCCAGAACCCCCCCGTGTGCTGGGCTGCATCCCCAGAGCACGAGCAGAAGCTCAGGGAGGGGATCCTGCCCCTCTGCTGTGCTCTGGGGAGACCCCCCCTGCAGTCCTGATCCAGCTCTGGGGCAGCAGCACAAGAGGGACGTGGAGCTGTTGGAGCGAGTGCAGAGGAGGCCATGGAGATGCTGCGAGGGCTGGAGCAGCTCTGCTCTGGAGCCAGGCTGAGAGAGCTGGGCTGGGGCAGCCTGGAGAAGAGAAGGCTCCTGAAGGGGAGACCTGAGAGCAGCTCCAGTGCCTAAAGGGGCTGCAGGAAACCTGGAGAGGGGCTTGGGACAAGGGCCTGTAGGGACAGGCCAAGGGGAATGGCTTGAACCTGCCAGAGGGGAGACTGAGCTGAGCTCTTAGGCAGAAGCTCTTCCCTGTGAGGGTGCTGAGGCGCTGGCACAGGGTGCCCAGAGAAGCTGTGGCTGCCCCATCCCTGGCAGTGTTCAAGGCCAGGTTGGACACAGGGGCTTGGAGCAAGCTGCTCCAGTGGAAGGGGTCCCTGCCCGTGGCAGGGGGTTGGGACTGGATGAGCTTTAAGGTCTCTTCCAACACAAACCAGTTTGGGATTCTGTGATTCTGTGATCATTGAGAATGGTACACACAGGCCAGTGACCATTTTCTCTCAATGGGAGCTAATTTCACAATATTATGTAAAAGCAAACACAGAGTTGTGGCATTTAATTCCTTAAGCATTTTATCTGTGTAGCAAAACAATGAAGCAAGGAATATCTCCTTTTTCATCACTGAAATGTAGTCTTGATTTATTTCAGTTGATTTTGGGAGGGCAAAATCACAGTTCTGACAAAGGTCTAGGGCCTGCTATTGGTGTATTGTCAGCGCTATACCTATCCTGAAAGTGAAATTCTGCATGTTCCAACTGGACAACTGAAGTGACTACTCCAGAAAATACTTTAAATATACCTCTGGTAGTGACAGACCCAGAGTACTTCCGGTTTCTTCATTTGGAATTATTGATTTATTTGAAATGATCAAGAGTCATTGGTGTGACACCAAGAAATTTTGAGGGAACTTTTCACTGCACTGAAGATAACTGTTATTTGCTTGTAAGGAAGCAAAAATGAATAGAGACTTACTACACGGGCTAGACATGCAACAGGACATTCAGTACACTACAGAGACAGAACAGGAGTACTGTACCTCAGGATCTTCCACCAGAGTCACAACTCGTCCAGGCTACAATGAAAGAGAGTAGTTCAGTTAGAGGCTTTTACCCTAAATCCTGAGCCAAACCAAACCAAGAAACACTGAGGAGTAATTAAAGGGTCAGAGAACTAATCCAGGACCATCTCAGTAAGGTCTGTTCTGTGAGATCCAGTATAAACATTTTCTAAGCATAGCTTTTGATTTGTTTTAGATAAACAGAATGTGAAATTCTGAGTGGAAAGTGGCAGCAACATGGAAGTTAAATTAAGGGCAGGTGGAAACAGGAAGGTTTTGAATGGCCTTGCTTTGTGTGTGCTCTCCTCACTCCATTCTGTCCCCATTTAAAACAGTGCCAATAATTCATTAATGTAAGACTGCCCTTGAGGAGCACATCTGCCTCAGTTGTGTTGCTTCTCCACAGCACTAAGTCATGATTTTACTTTCTGGAGTGACAATGAGGAGAACCTCCTCACTTGTAGTCAAAAAGGTTATGTATGTGCATGGAGAACAACAACAGAAATGGTCTATACTAGCTAGCGTAGAACTAAGCCAGGTATTGCCACTTCTGGCCTAGTTTGCACTAACTGGATTCTACAAAGTGTTAATCACACACTGTGACACATGGCAACTTCTAGGTTTATAAGCTCTTAGCTACTTAGATGGTTTGAAAACACATAGCAAATAAACCTGCTAGTAATTCTTAGTAAGCACCAGGTTATTCTAAGTTGGAAAAAGAAGTTTATTGTGCAAAAGACTATCTTCTCCTTTTCCCATTCCAGCTCATTCTTCCTGACTGGGCAGAGGGAGGATATCTTGGTCATGGCTTGTTTTGCCAATGAGTTACTACTTGCTGGAAGAGTAAGAGCCCAGTATGTAAATACTGAAAACTGTTGAAATTTGTCGTATAACCTGGAGAATACAACTTTAAACCATAATACCCTATGGAGAACTACACATAGAATCATAGAATAGTTAGGGTTGGAAAGGACCTTAAGATCATCCAGTTCCAACCCCCCTGCCATGGGCAGGGACACCTCACACTAAACCATGGCACCCAAGGCTCTGTCCAACCTGGCCTTGAACACCACCAGGGATGGAGCATTCACAACCTCCCTGGGCAACCCATTCCAGTGCCTCACCACCCTCTCAGTAAAGAATTTCTTCCTTAGATCCAATCTAAACTTCCCCTGTTTCAGTTTGAACCCGTTACCCCTTGTCCTGTCACTACAGTCCCTAATGAAGAGTCCATCCCCAGCATCCTTGTAGGCCCCCTTCAGATACTGGAAGCTGCTCTGAGGTCTCCACGCAGCTTCTCTTCTCCAGGCTTAAACCCGTAGTTTAAAACTGCTAATCTTGGCATCAGATTTTTTGCAAGTGTACAAATGTCTCTGATTTGAGGTGGGGAAAGCAGAGGTACCAACATGCAGTTTTAGTTTAGGATGGAAATTCATTCTCTTGGGAGTGACAAAGATGATCTGAATGTGATGTACCTGGATGCCTTTCCGTTAGTCCTGGGTAATTTTGAGTCTCAGGTGACTACATTTCAGTCTGTAAGGCAATTTCACTGCCATGTCCATGCTTTTGTGTTTAGTAAGTCTGTAGTTGGGCTTGTCTCCCTCATAGAATCACAAAATAGTACTACAAGCATGGGGTTTTCTCCTACACAGTTATCAGCTGCAAGCCAAATAGGAAATCTAGAGGTTTTTTTGCAGAGCACTTTTAGATACCACCAACTGTAGATACTACTTATTCAGGTCTTTTATAATCTTAAAGGCTCTTTATTTGTAAGCTCTGAGGTGCTGTGAGTTTTCAGTTTTATGCCAAGTCTCTCCCCACATCAGCCATCTACTCCTGACCTGTTTGATGAAATAAGGCAACAAAACTAAATGAATACGTAATGATTACTATTTGAGTACTCCAAGGAAACAGGTCTGTTACCATGATTAATCACAGTAACTCGGGTGTTCCTTTTGGGAACTATTTCCAAGCCATCAATACTTCCTTCACATGTGCACTCAAAACTGGTCCCTAAGATCTTGTAAACTGTGGATTAAAGACACATTCTGGGGTGTGAAGCAGCTTTCTCTTTATCACCAGGAATGATTATTGCTGAAGCCTAAATACTGAATGAAAGTGAAGTACTGGGGTAAACTGGAATAAGATCTTCCACTGTTACTGTTCTCAGTGGCACCATAAACTGCTCAGCTACTGAAATGACTAAATGTTTACTGATAGATGAATCCATTGGCTTTTGTATCTGGAATAAAAGGAAATTTGACCTTAGAAAGAATTGTAGCTTGATTACTTCTCCAGGTTGTTTTCAGAAAGGGAGATACAAGTTTACTAATAAGTAGGAATGTAATAATTGGTTTTTTTAAAAGCACCAGTTTATTTTGCCAAATGTTGGCCTTTTCTATGTCCTTTTCCTGTGGCTCCTTATGTGGTGACAGGAGCCTCTCTCTGTCCTCTATAGCCCCCTCACAGGCAGCCATCCAGGGTAAACGAGGAACACAGAGGTGGGAAGGCACCTCTGCAGGTCCTCCAGTCCAACCTCCTTTCTTCCCCCATTCACTTCTAACAAACCAAAACGCCTTTGTTACCTTAAACTGATTTCCCCTCAAGCTGATGCGGTAACGCTATGCATGCAGATACTCATGGGGTTTCTATCTGGATGCATTTGGGCAGTGGTAGCGGACAGCTGGAGCTGTGGTGTTCATCATGGCATTGAGTTTCCCTGGGATTTTTCCTAAGCAGGACTGGGAATGCTGCCAGTGTGAGACTCCCAGATGTCAGATGTGTAGTGCAGCCAAGTGAGAGCAGGTGTTGGATCGAGGAGAGAGACTGAAGTGAGTGGTCTGAGCTGGGAGGGGGGATTGAGAGGAGGGGAAGCCAAACGTCACTGGTCTGGCAGCAGCAAGCTGTTAGTGTGGTTCAGACCACACTGTGATAATAACAGCTGTAACCCTTGACTGCATTTATACTTCCCTGCTCTTCCTTGCAAAAGCAACCTCCTTAATGTCTGAGAAAGCTCGTGTGAATCGCGCAGATTTGTGTTTCTGTTGCTGTTTTTTTCTGAAGCTTGCACTAAAAAACTGGAATTTGCTATTTCTGAAAACATTTTTCTTACTTACTCAGGAAGAAGCCCACAGCATTATTTTGCAGGGAGCACTGGTTTTGCCTGGTAAAACTCAAGCTGCTTTAATGTACTATTCAGAATAATCCTCTGAAAATCTTGGTTTTAATTACATCTAATGCATAAGTTGCCATATATTCTTTCAAATTCAACATCCTGTAAGCTGTAAAATATGGTCCCATGATTAATTATTCTTTATAACTCATTAACCATCTTATTAGAGTATGAGTTGGGCAGTTCAAAGTACAATTAGAAGGTCAACCATGTCCCGCACTACCAGCTTCCAGCCACTGTACCTGAAAGTGCTCCGTCTGGTTTTGTTTGCAGACCCTGGAATGCTGGAGCAGCCAGTGCTTTCAGGAGAGCATTTTAACTTGTTGGCTACTATTTTATTGCTGTTCTTTGAAATGCGTTAGTACTGAAGGAGCAGTTTGACCTGTAGCTCACCCACAGGAGATTCAATTCATCTCTAATGTCAAGGACTGTAAAGATTTTATAGTGGCCTGGTGAAATCAGAGGTCTCAGCTCTGTATCCTCTCAGCATACACTGAGGGAGCCTCTTTGTCTTGCAAGTAGGAGTAACAACTCATGGACTGCAGGAATACAGAAGACATTAACTTGCTGATGCTGACAGAAAGTGTACTTTGTTAATGCTAAGTGTTTATGTAAAACATCAATGCATTAACCATTTAGAATCATAGAATCATAGAATAGTTAGGGTTGGAAAGGACCTTGAGATCATCCAGTTCCAACCCCCCTACCATTTAGATAAAATGGTATCTAGTGGGGTGCCTCAGGGGTCAGTGCTGGGGCCAGTATTATTCAATATCTTCATCAATGACCTGGATGAGGGAATTGAGTGTACTATCAGCAAGTTTGCTGATGACACTAAGCTGGGAGGAGTGGCTGACACGCCAGAAGGCTGTGCTGCCATCCAGCGAGACCTGGACTGGCTGGAGAGTTGGGCTGTGAAAAATGGGATGAAATATAACAAGGGGAAGTGTAGAGTGTTACATCTGGGTAGGAACAACCCCAGGTTCCAGTACCGGTTGAGGAATAACCTATTAGAGAGCAGTGAAGGGGAAAGGGACCTGGAGGTCCTGGTTGATAGGAGGATGACCATGAGCCAGCACTGTGCCCTTGTGGCCAGGAAGGCCAGTGGCATCCTGGGGTGTATTAGAAGGGGGGTGGTCAGTAGGTTTGAGAGAGGTTCTCCTTCCCCTCTACTCTGCCCTGGTGAGACCGCATCTGGAATATTGTGTCCAGTTCTGGGCCCCTCAGTTCAAGAAGGACAGGGACCTGCTGGAGAGAGTCCAGCGCAGGGCAACTAAGATGGTGAAGGGAGTGGAGCATCTCCCTTATGAGGAAAGGCTGAGGGAGCTGGGTCTCTATAGTTTGGAGAAGAGGAGACTGCGGGGTGACCTCATTAATGTTTATAAATATATAAAGGGGGAGTGTCACGAGGATGGAGCCAGGCTCTTCTCAGTGGCAAACAATGACAGGACAAGGGGTAATGGGTACAAACTGGAACACAAGAGGTTCCACTTAAACTTGAGAAGAAACTTCTTCTCAGTGAGGGTGACAGAACACTGGAACAGGCTGCCCAGGGGGGTTGTGGAGTCTCCTTCTCTGGAGACATTCAAAACTCGCCTGGACACATTCCTGTGTAACCTTATCTAGGTGTTCCTGCTCCGGCGGGGGGATTGGACTAGATGATCCTTTGAGGTCCCTTCCAATTCCTGATGTTCTGTGATTCTGTGAAATAGTGAGCTGTGTCTTCAGTCTGTCCAAACAAGCACTGAAATAGAACAATGTATGGGGGCGTGTGTGTGTTTTAAGGCCCTGTACACCTGCAGATGATGGTTCCAGGTTATGATCTTGACCAGAGCAGAAATACAAGTGTCTCAGCTTCTTAAAACCAAGTATACTTGTGGGTAGTAACCCGGTGTGGGCATTTTGCAAGATGCCAAACATATGTGCAACAACAGTCACTCTGTGAGTATTGTCCTGAACTCCAGCTTGGCCCAGCAGAAAATATCATAGAATCAGATAATGGTTTGGGTTGGAAAAGATCTTAAGATCATCCATCTCCAACCCCTGCCACGGGCAGGGACACCTTCCACTGGAGCAGCTTGCTCCAAGCCCCTGTGTCCAACCTGGCCTTGAACACTGCCAGGGATGGGGCAGCCACAGCTTCTCTGGGCACCCTGGGCCAGCGCCTCAGCACCCTCACAGGGAAGAGCTTCTGCCTAAGAGCTCAGCTCAGTCTCCCCTGTTCTGGCAGGTTCAAGCCATTCCCCTTGGCCTGTCCCTACAGGCCCTTGTCCCAAGCCCCTCTCCAGGTTTCCTGCAGCCCCTTCAGGCACTGGAGCTGCTCTCAGGTCTCCCCTTCAGGAGCCTTCTCTTCTCCAGGCTGCCCCAGCCCAGCTCTCTCAGCCTGGCTCCAGAGCAGAGCTGCTCCAGCCCTCGCAGCATCTCCATGGCCTCCTCTGGACTCGCTCCAACAGCTCCACGTCCCTCTTGTGCTGTTGCCTCAGAGCTGGATCAGGGCTGCAGGTGGAATCCTTACGCCTTTCCTGGACAAGGAGCTCTTTTAAAGCCATATTCCCACTTGAGAGTAGAGCTGCGAGGGTGCAGGTTAGATGCCATAGGGAGCATCAGGAAAACGCTTCCATGGTACAAACCCAGCAGTCAGCGTGTGCCTGTTGTTGCAGAGCTATGGCAGTGGCTGTTTCTATACATTTGATCAGTTTGCATTTCTGATCAGTACATCCTCAGCAGCATCTGCAGCCTTAAAAGCTCTGCCCCATCCTCATTCATCTCTGGTGCTGGGTGCTTCTGTAACCTATTGTGTCTTTAACATTTGTTGAGGTCTTCAGAATTACAGAAGAGCGACAGCCCTTCTATACTGGGAGGGTGGTACAGGCTTTCAGTGGGGGAGTAAGACTGTTCTCACTCCTGTGGTTTCAAAATAGCTATGTTTACATGAAATTGGGAACACTGACTTCTGGAATTCTAGTTTCTTTTTCTTGGTGACTTTCTTCCTCTTTCCAAACAGTATTTCCTCCTCCATGACTTTTCATTTGAAAGTAGAAAGGCTCAAAACCAGTGAGGTGGTTGCTCAGATCGACACTTCTGGCCTTTCCTTGCTAACTCAGCTTTCTCTTCAAAGCCTGACACCCCCACTGAGGTATGCTCCCTTAGTTACTGAGATTAATGTCTATAATAAACAACTTGGTAAATTTTGAGCTGTTAAAAGGACTGGTGATTATTTTTGTTACCATTCTCCTCCTCTTTGAAGTTCATTTTGTTGTTTGTTGGGTTTTTTCAATTGCTAGTACAGAAGAAGGGCATTTTGACAAGGGCCTGTAGGGACAGGCCAAGGGGAATGGCTTTAACCTGCCAGAACAGGGGAGACTGAGCTGAGCTCTTAGGCAGAAGCTCTTCCCTGTGAGGGTGCTGAGGCGCTGGCCCAGGGTGCCCAGAGAAGCTGTGGCTGCCCCATCCCTGGCAGTGTTCAAGGCCAGGTTGGACACAGGGGCTTGGAGCAAGCTGCTCCAGTGGAAGGGGTCCCTGCCCGTGGCAGGGGTTGGAGCTGGATGAGATTTAAGGGCCTTTCCATCACAAACCAGTCTGGGATTCTATGAAGAAAACCAGCTGCTGAGCTATAGGAAACACTTCTTGGCACGATGCAATGGATGATAAATCAGAGTGGAAATACGGCGCCTCTGTTCTATGCAGAAGTCGCCTGGAGCAACAGGAAGCGGCTGCTGCTCACAAGACAGACTTAATTTAAGGGTGAAAGCGTGGCCGCGAGAGGAGCGCGGCCGAGGCCCCACGTCCGCTACTCCCGGCGCAGGCCGGGGCTCCGCACCCGCGGAAGGGCCGCTCTGCCCTTGCGGAGGGGAGGGAGGAGGCCGGTGTGACCCGCGCGGCCGCGTCCCGCCTCACCTTGCCCGGCACGCCGCGGTGGTCCGTGCTGCCCTGCCAGAACCGGCGGCTGTAGCCCAGGATGCGCCCCACCATCTTCTGCTCGTAGGGGAAATCCACCTTCCAGATGAGGGAGCCGTACCCGAACACCCACATGGCCGCCCGCCTGCCCCACTGCCGGGCGGCACGGCACGGCACAGCCCGGGCCTGCGCACTGCCTCCGGGGCGGCCCCGCCGGGAGCTGGCTCTTCACGTTGTGTCTGTTGGCTGGGGAATATCCCCTCCGCCCTCCGAACTGTGTGCAGGGAGCCACTGGGTACCTGTTGCACCCCCAAAACCGCTGCAGAGCAAACCAAACCGACCTCATACATATTCTATGCTGACAGGCGTCTCTTTTCCCTCCTCTCCTCCCCTTTCTTCCTCCCGCAGAGCTCGCCGAACGCAGGGATGGATTTCACGGAAGCCTACTCGGATCGGTGTTCTGCCGTGGGGCTGGCGGCCAGGGAAGGGAACGTTCGAGTGCTAAGGAAACTCATCAAGCAGGGATACAGCGTTGACGTTCCCGATAACAGGGGCTGGGTGCCAATCCATGAAGCAGCAGCTCGTGGTTCGAGTGAGTGCCTGAGGCTGCTTGTTCGTGCAGGTGAGGAAAACTTGATGTGAAATAGTGGGGTTTTCTGCTAAATTACACTGCCATTAAAATAAATAGATTTCTTTTTAACGTATTCTTTGTTGTTTTGTGAATTTGTATGTATTTTCCTAGATACTGACTCTATGCAGTAAAGAGAAATGGGCACATTGTAGCCTGTGAGTGACACTAGATTTTACTCTGCCTTCTCTGTCCAAAGCTGTTATCTGTGTAGGGCCAGCAATAACCGACACTGCTGCTTGGAAGAGGTGATAACAACACTTTTGCGGATACACTTTAGGCCACAGATCTCAAATAACTAGGTTATGTGAAGAAAATAACTGTGGTTTATAATCCATTGCTAAATACACTCTCATTTTTCTCCTGTAGCTCCATCTGATGACTATGTGAACTCCAAGACGTTTGAAGGGATGTCTGCGCTGCACCTTGCAGCACGCCGTGGCTCTGTGGAAAGCATCAGTGTTCTCCTGGAGGCTGGGGCTGACCCCAATGACATTACCATGGAAAGAACCACTCCCCTGTTCTTAGGTGACACGAGCTTTCTTGAGATCTCAGAACACCCAGTGGATGGGAAAAAGCCTTTTCGCCAAGTTTAAACTCACCAGAGTTCACTCACTGCCTATCAGGCTTTATGTTTTAGTAGCCTAACTAAAAGGCTTTCAACTCGGAGATGGAGCAGGGCTAGGAATTACTTTTCCTTTATGGATAATTCTGCTTCAGGCTGTGTGTTCAAACCTATAAAACCAAATAGGCTTTTGGCACCACCTTCTCTTTCTTTCTAGCACAGAAAAATAGGGTTACACTTGTATGGGGATGTTTCAAGTCTTATTTTAACTCTTCCCTACTTCTGTGAAACACCTCTTATTCTTTTGCAATTCCTAGTTTTGCAGTTATAGCAGTTAAAGTCCATTATTATAGTATTGTTTGCTGTGATTTGACATAATAGCTTAAAACAATTGGCAACAGGTAGCACTTGTGGGGGAATCATCATTAAAAGCATGCTGGATAATGATAATTAACACTATGTATGTAGATTAGACAGGGCAAGGAATGGTTCTGGGGCTGTGTGTCCATGAAATAGTTAAAAAGGACCAAGTTTCTGGCCAGGTTAGTGCAGGCTCTGTGGTGGAGCTATGGCATAGCTCTGTGTTGGATGTTGAGCAGTAACAAGCCAGAGGCACTGCTCTGGGGAGCAGTATGTACCACAGGAAAGAGGGAGGAGAGAAGCTTGGCTGTTACCTGTGTTAGCACAGGGTAGGTGGGGTTTTCACAGGTCTAACTAAAAACTCTGCAGTTAAATTTCCATTCTCCAACACTGCTTTAGGGCTGTAAATGTAAAAGGCAAGGAAGCAAATATTTAAGGTGAGTTTAAAGGGATTGTGATTATTGTGCAAGGAAGTGAGAAGTGAGACCATTTGAGTTTTTTAGGGAGCTCTTGAAATCCATTTAATCGGAATTTCTCGTCCTGTTTTTTTCCTGTTCCATTCCCAGCTGTTGAAAATGGCAATACAGACTCTGTGACCTTCCTGCTCCAACATGGCGCGAATGTTCAAGGACCTCATTCCTTGTCTGGATGGAATTCTTTGCACCAAGCTTCTTTACAGGTAACCTGTAAGTGTATCATGTAATTTCCATGTAACTGGTGTACTCTGAGTGATAGCTTCTGTATTTCTTGGCCTCTATATAGAGTTGTTTTTCCTAACCTACCCTATAGTCATAATGTGACCTAAAGGCTGAAGGGCTTGCAGTGCACTGAAGTGGAGCTGAAACTGCAGGAGATGCTGATGTTGGGAAGCAATAATTATTTAGAAGCATTATTTAATCAATGTTGATTAATTAATTAGAAATATTGCATGTACTCCCAAGCTTACCTGTTGCATTTGGGAAGTGACTCTCTTACAGGATATTTTGACACAGAGTTCTGTCTAGTGTCTCATCATCAGTAGATGTAAGACCTGTTTCTGCATATGCTAATGGTTCTTAAACTTATTGATGAATGATTCTAATTAATTTCCATTTGTATGTATCCTTTAAATGAGCAAGTGTGGAAAATTCAAATGAAACTTGTCTGATCATTTGCCATTACATTTTCAGTATGTCTTTAGAATTGAAGTATATTTCTTCTTATTTCTGCTTAGAATGTGTGGAGAAAAGGAGATTATGTCAGTTTCCTGCCGCTTTGTTGTTTAAGAATACAAGTATCTATTTCAGGAATGCACTGAGATCATGCAAATGCTCCTGGAGAAAGGGGCAGGCAAGGAATGTAAGGATGACTTTGGAATTACACCGCTCTTCGTTGCTGCTCAGTACGGAAAGCTGGAGAGTTTACGACTGCTCATAACCCATGGTAATGGTGATCACCCATTTAGCTTCACTGTTCTTAAACTTATGTCTACCTGTCACCACTTTAGTTCTACTCCTGCACTTCAGAACTTCACATTTTGGTATCTTTAAATGTAGTTTTAGTTGTTGATGGATGTGCAAAACCATCTTCATTGCTTAAATTTAATATAGTTGTCAGCAAGTGATGGTAGGAAATAAGAAATGAAATAGCAAATGAAAAGATCAAGGATCATCAAAGGTCTTCTAGAAGCCCTCTGTAGTACTACATGAATAGACTGGGTTTGATGACATTGCTCCTGTAATAGAATATAGAATCACCAACTCAGTCAGGTTGGAAAAGCCCTTTAAGCTCATCCAGTCCAACTGTTGCCCAGCCCTGCCAAGGCCACCACTAACCCATGGCACTGAGGCCTCATCTCCACGGGGTGTGAACCCTTGCAGTGACGGTGCCTGCAGCCCTGCCCTGGGCAGCCTGTTCCAATGCCTGAGCACCCTCTGGGGCAGGAATTGTTCCTCAGCTCCATCTAAACCTGCCCTGGTGCAGCTTGAGGCTGTTTCTTCTTGTCCTGTCACTTCTTCCTTGGGAGAAGAGACAAAGAGAAGATATCTCTCTCTGGTCATGGAATGACAGCAACAGTTTCACATAATCACTAAGATTTATATATGTCCAAGTGCATGTGTCCTTACAACCAAAATGAATTGCCGTAACTATTAAGCCTGAGGGAGCCATGACCTGACCATGTAAACATGCTGATCTGTCAGACAGAGAGAGAATTTTAACAAATAACAGCAATCAAAAGATCGCCCTGCCTCCACTGTGTTCATCTTGTGCTGATCTTTGACAGAGTTCATGTTAAAGCACTGACTGTTTAAAAGTTAGTGACAAGTTAGTTCAGGAATTTCTTCCTTAGATGTAGGTTAGGTGCAAGGCAGAAATTCTTCCCTGTGAGGGTGCTGAGGCGCTGGCCCAGGGTGCCCAGAGAGCTGTGGCTGCCCCATCCCTGGCAGTGTTCAAGGCCAGGTTGGACACAGGGGTTTGGAGCAAGCTGCTCCAGTGGAAGGGGTCCCTGCCCGTGGCAGGGGTTGGAGCTGGAGGAGCTTTAAGCTCCCTTCCAACCCAAACTATTCCATGATTCTGTGTTTCCTTAACGCTGCGGAAAACCTCTGGTGTTACGAAGTTGCTCTGTGAAAACCAACTCATTTGTTGTTTATTCTGTGTCCTGCAGAGGTGATTTAAAGTGCTGCCTTTTTTCCTTCAGGTGCAGATGTAAACTGTCAAGCCAAGGACAGAGCCACTCCACTGCTGATTGCTGCCCAGGAGGGCCACCTCGAGTGTGTGAGGCTGCTGTTAGCCAATGGAGCAGACCCAAACCTCTACTGCAATGAGGATAACTGGCAGTTACCTATTCATGCAGCTGCTGAAATGGGCCATGACAAGTAGGTGGTGAAAGGGACATTCAGACAGAAGAGTCCGGTAATAAAAACTTAATAGACAAAGATGAAGTTCAGCTTTAAAAGGAAGAAAACTGAGTCCTAGTTGATTTGTAGTTTATAATTCCTAATTCTACTTGAATACTAAATGTCTGTTTGTAGTCACAGTAAACTGACCAACTGTATGAAATTCAGCGTCTGAGCTGGGTCTGATCCATCTCCTGATGAGCTGAAAGTGGTTTCCACAGTGCTGAACCAATATCAATTCACTCAGTAGCCATTCTAAATTACATTTTAATTACATTAAAATTCATTTAGAAATATAAATAACAGTAGCATATGACTTACACTTGCCTTGAACAGCTGCTCATTAGAATTCTATTCCTAACCGTTAACTAGCAGAAGTAATCATATGCAAATAAAGAGCTAAACCAGCCAGAAAAGTGAAGGCACAAACCATTTCCTTTAATCCTTCTAGAAACACATTTGTAGCTTTGCCCAGTCCCAGTGATACTTCCACAGCAGAAAGGCAGGAGTGGAAGGAGGTTCCCAGAGTTGGCAGAAGCATCTCTTGGGAACCCCATGGTTTGTGCATATGTGACAGCACATCATAGAATCCCAGGCTGGTTTGTGTTGGAACGGACCTTAAAGCTCCTCCAGCTCCAACCCTTGCCACGGGCAGGGACCCCTTCCACTGGAGCAGCTTGCTCCAAGCCCTTGTGTCCAACCTGGCCTTGAACACTGCCAGGGATGGGGCAGCCACAGCTTCTCTGGGCACCCTGGGCCAGCGCCTCAGCACCCTCACAGGGAGGAGTTTCTGCCTTATCTCCAACCTGAACTCTCCTGTTCAAACTTAAATATATTAATGGTGATAGTAACTGCAGAATTATTAGTAGATGCTTGATCTTAACCCCTGGCAAGAGGAACTCATCAGTTGAACTGTCATTAGTTTGTGCATCAAATGGATGCCTCTCCTCAAACTGAGGAAGAGGGCAGGCTGTATTAGACACTGAGGAAGCTGGGTTTGTCCATTTGCTCAGAAACAGAAGCTGGGTTAGCAAAGTTGCCACTACTAGCAATATCTTTAAATCAAATGCTGCTTTTGTAGCTTCTGCAACAAGATATAACTGGCAGCCTCTGAGCAGCATCACGGAATTCCAGCAGCAAAGGAACTGGTGTTTGTCACTAATTCTTGTTAGCTGGGAAGGATGCAGACCAGAGGTGTGAGCTATGAAACAGAACTGTTTCGCTATTTCAATATCACAGTGTTGTTGAACAGAAGTAAATACCCATTTTATTTGCAGCTCCCACTTCCAGTTTGCTTGCAGGCTTCATAGAAGTCTAGAGTTAGTGTGCAGTGGGGCTCTATTGCTGTAAAAAGGGTTGTTGGATGATAGGAGATAATCTGTCCCTGCTTTAAAATACTTACTGCCAGCCTAAATCCATGCCAAAGCACAATTTGTTGTGGGTCTGTGTATGAAATGCTAAGGGTTGTTCTTTAATGGAAACTCAGCATGTAACAAACAGGTAGAATTTTCTTCTTGAGTTGTAATGACCATATGAAAACCAGCCATACATTTAAAGTGCATCATTGCTTAAGATCACACAGTAACTAGTGCTTTTCAATATTTTCAGGATATTAGAGTTACTAATCCCAGTTACTGATCGAATCTGTGACAAAGGCAAAGGCAAAGTGAGCCCTGTGTATTCAGCAGTGTATGGTGGTAATAAGGAATGTTTGGAGATGTTACTCAGAGAAGGCTACAGTCCAGATGCTCAGGAGTGCCTTAACTTCAACTGCAGGTCACCCATGTGTATGGTCTTCCAAAAGAAGTAAGTACACCTCTTGTATTTTGAAACTATTTGTAATTACATTGGTCTTTATTTAACTTTTAGTTCCAGTGTGCCATTTTCCTGCCCTCCTTCCTCAAACCATGAGCTGACAGCGTTAAACTTTGAGTATCTGAATGGTGAGTGGGCTTTGGATTCAGTACATGAGCTGAGGAACCTTGCTGGAATCGCCAAGGGGAAGCTCAGCTCTTGGAAGAACAGTCTTGTAGAACATAATTGCAGTTTTCCTACTTTCAGAAGGCCTTATCAGCACCTCTCTATCTTCTGGAAACATGACTTGGTGCTGTAATTGGATCCAAAGGACTCTTGAGTAGGCAGAAGCTTTTCAGTAAGGATGAGTGCTTGGAAATTAGTGTTTTCCTTTTCTGTATGCCCATCTCGTGCATAAACCAAGCTGAATTAATCAGCTCACCATGATAGCTGTAAGGAGGACTGGGAACTGAATGACATCTTCTTTTAGGTCATGACCCATTTCTTTTTATGCTTGGTGAGGCACAGCCCTGGTGTTGAACAGCAAATAAAGCAATGCTTACTTCATGATGCAAAGGCCGTAATTTTGGAGGAAAAATGAGGTATACAAGCCTTACTCCTCAGTGTGTGTATGTGCTGTGCCAGTGAGGTGCTCTACGTACCCTTATTGTTGATAATTTTTCCTTTATTACAGAAGTTTCTTCTTCCTTTCTCTGTGGGAAATCAATTCATGGAGGAGTGAGCTACTACTGTAACAGATCTAGTTGTTGCTGTCCTCAAGCTCACCCTGGGCTCCTCCCAAACTCACTCAGTATCTAAACTAACATTCCAAGCCTTGAATACTGGCACAGTAGAAAAGCTGGCAGTGGAGCTGGTGCAGGGCCTGGAGCCCAAGTGTGATGGGGAAGGGCTGAGGGACCTGGGGGGTTCAGTGTGGAGAAGAGAAGGCTCAGGGGGGATCTGATCGCTCCCTACAACTGCCTGAGAGGAGGATGGAGCCAGGAGGGGCTGGGCTCTGCTCCCAAGGAACAAGGGATGGGACAAGAGGAACCGGCCTCAAGCTGCACCAGGGCAGGTTTAGATGGAGCTGAGGAACAATTCCTGCCCCAGAGGGTGCTCAGGCATTGGAACAGGCTGCCCAGGGCAGGGCTGCAGGCACCGTCCCTGCAAGGGTTCACACCCCGTGGAGACGAGGCCTCAGTGCCATGGGTTAGTGGTGGCCTTGGCAGGGCTGGGGTAAGGGTTGGACTGGATGAGCTTGAAGGGCTTTTCCAACCTCATTGATTCTATGATTCCATGATTATGCATCAAGGTAGAGAATCAAATCTCAGTCACTTATTGGTACTTCTGAGCTTTGGAAAGAGCTGTAATGTCATTGTGGTTTATGTTTTAATCAAGAGAGCAGTTACCTGATACTGCTTTATGCTTTAGAACGAAGGAGATATTTCAGCTGATTGCTGTCTATCTTGTAGTATTTTGCCAGAGTTCTAGTTAGTTCGCCCTTAGCAGACACTCCTCCTCAGGAATATTAATGCAAAGCAATGTTTTGTAGCAAGTGTGCTGCATTAAAGAAAATATCTTCAGTAAAGGCTTTGAAATCTTCATAAACCTCAGATTTGAAGAGAACAGTTCATGTACATGGATCTAAGTTTATTGCTTATGTGCTGCCATTTTTTGGTAGTGGTGAATTTCCATTTCCCCCCCATTAAAAAGCAGTTTATCCAGCAGATGCAAAATCATCACTCTTTGGGGCTGGCTTACATTTGGTCATCACAGTTTCATTTTCTCATTCTTGCCTCTTTGTCTTCCACATGGGACCTGCTCCACTTCCCTTTGGTTAAGGAATTAAAATCCAAATATGCAATATTTTAACAGTTCTTTGAAGCCAGAAGTTTGTCACCTTGCAAACATTTGTAGCCAAAATACTGACATTTAATTAATAGGATCACACATTCTGGTAGTTGGCTTAGGAAAAGTTTTAAACTTACCCAAATACACGCCATCAGTCTGCAGTGTCATAACTGCAATATACTTCATAATTATATTACCATATTGTAATTGAGAGGGATAAAATAGTTGCAGAGCTTACTGCAAATCCAGGTGGATATAAATGAAACCCTTAACTTGAAACATAACTGTACCCCAGAACCTGGGGACCAAGTTATCTGCTATTTTCACAAACTTGTCCATCTATTACCTATGGCATATTTCTAAGGTGGAACCTAATGAACAATTCATGGCAGAGCAGCAGGGTGCTGGTACCCCGGTTGTAGATACCAGTGACTGGGAACTTTGGGGGAGTTTCTGTTTATAGAATCCCAGCCTGGTTTGTGTCATAAAGGACCTTAAAGCTCCTCCAGCTCCAACCCCTGCCACAGGCAGGGACCCCTTCCACTGGAGCAGCTTGCTCCAAGCCCCTGTGTCCAACCTGGCCTTGAACACTGCCAGGGATGGGGCAGCCACAGCTTCTCTGGGCACCCTGTGCCAGCGCCTCAGCACCCTCACAGGGAAGAGCTTCTGCCTAAGAGCTCATCTCAATCTTCCCTCTGGCAGGTTCAAGCCATTCCCTTTTCTTTGGTTTGGGGGAATTTTCGGTAGAAGAGATTTGCTTTCTCAGAAGTAGTGAAATGGTGGATGCTTCCTTGGGGAAAAAAAGTAACAGGCTGTCCTGTTCCTTGTGTGCTCTTTGTAGGTATTTTTATTTCATTGATACATTCCTGAAATATGGGATCACTTTACTGGGCATTAATCTGGGCTATTGCCTGTACCATGAGAAGTTTGCTTTGTTCCAACGCTTCTTGAAGCTGGGCTGTTTGCTGCCTTCTGGGGACCAGCTCTGGGACTTCCTGAGCTACACAATTCAAGCCCAAGAGGCGTACAAGCAGTGGCTGCCTTATCTGCTCCTGGCTGGTTTTGACCCAGTGAATTTAATGCACAGACTCTGGTAAGCAGATAACGTTATCTTGTTGACTTAACTATTGTATGTTAATCCACAAAGCTGTTGCCAATGTGTGTTTCCTAGGATAGCACTTGATAATCAGTTGCCATGATCAGGAGTGGGGAGGGTTCTGGAACGTCTGGAATAAATCATCCATGGGTAATGGCTGGATTCAATAAAACACGTTCCTTGTAGGCAGAACGCCAGAATGGAGATTGTTTCATCACTACCATGGGGGAAAGCATGATTCCAAAGTGTTATATCAAACATCTCTTCTTAGCCCCCAAATTTAGTTGTATAATATGGTGATGAGAAGAAGACTTTCAGATACCAAGGAGGAGGTCAGGAGTGGTGGGAAACAAACGTACAGTGAAGCTGGGCTGAGGCTGAGAGGAAAAGGATGCAGTTAGAGATTGTGTTGAACAGTCACGTTGCGAAAATGCCTGAGTCTGAGTGTTTGTCATTGGGGTGTTTAAGTTTTTCCACATAAAAATAACTTCTTGGTGATGTTTTGTGCTTAATCAGACACTACAGAATGAAACTCACACTTAAAATTACAAAGTATTTGTATTTTCTGGTTTTTTTCTTGTCCGTGAAGATAATGCTGAGACTTTACTACCATATATCTCAGCTATTATAACATGATGTGAGGTGTATAAGCTCATTACATGCGTTACTTAACTGGGTGAAAGGAGTAGGGGTTTAATTTAGGGGAACTGTTTGATTTAAAGGAAAAACTGATTTGTATTTCAGCTACTGCTAAGACATTGTGGTAGTTTTGAATCCCTTCATTTATGACTTAGTGAGATTCTGTTAATTATTAGCATCTGTGGCTTTCTGACCAGTGATTAGAGGAACAGATCTACAGCAGGGCATGTCTGTGCTTCTGTACATCAGATTTATTCATAGCAGTGAGTGTGAAAGTCCAGCCACTGCAAGACTGCAGTTCAGCGACTGAACAGGTGTCACTGCCCATGTATATCATATATGATGTGTTTTGATATTTTGGTACTTAATCCACAAACCCTTTTAGACCAATTGCTTCCTTTAATTATCCACTTTTTAAAATGACACTGCATCATAATCTATAAAACTGCTGGTGTTGTAAGTTTAATATTAACTATTCTGTCCTGGAGGATAGGAGGAGGACAGTAGAAAGCAAATGACATTTATGGGTATGGTTCATTAACTGTCTCTGTCCCATTGTGCAAAAGAATTGTAGAACCGCAGACTGGTTTGTGTTGGAAGGGGCCTTAAAGCTTCTCCAGCTCCAACCCCTGCCACGGGCAGGGACCCCTTCCACTGGAGCAGCTTGCTCCAAGCCCCTGTGTCCAACCTGGCCTTGAACACTGCCAGGGATGGGGCAGCCACAGCTTCTCTGGGCACCCTGGGCCAGCGCCTCAGCACCCTCACAGGGAAGAATCATAAACTGCTCAATATAATCAATCATAATAATAGAATCAATGACTCTATCAGTGTAGAGGACTGACAGCTTTGATCACTAGTAGAGCAGTGAAATCACCATTCTCTTAAAGCAAGCCAGGCAGTCACATCTTTCCTGCAGGGCTCCAGTGAATATATGAAAATCCAGTCAAATACAAAAAATGAAATCAAACTAGAAAGGACACAACATAATGTTGACATGAATCTGCTGTAAAAAAACCCAACTGTATTAAAAGGGGTTAGTCTGGTATGTTTGTGTGTTTAGAGCATTTGGATTTCCATTCAGATGAATTGGATTGTACACATCCAGCCGAGGAGCTGTGGCTCTTCATCACACATGATATAAACCATTTGTTTCACCCCCTTTTCTTTACACCTCCTTATGTACTTCATCAATTAAGCTGTTATTAAAAGTTCTTCACATACGCTAAAGGTTTGAAATGTAAACTGTGCTGATTTCTGAATACACAGAAATGCAATCTCTGGTAGAAGAGTCTGAAATACCTGCACATTTTGTGGGGTTTTGTTGTAATAAACAAGTATCTCAGTAACTGCACATTTTTCCCCCCAGTGTGATGGTAATGCTTAGAATGCTCGGGTGTCTGGAGCCCTTATTAACATGTAGGGGAAAGAGAATAAGAAATCAGTGCAGAGGAGAATGCCGCCTATTACTGAGGCATTTAAATCTCATAGCACATCTTTTTCTCTTACAGTCTATCTTACTTATGAAAATAAATGAAGATAAAACTACATTAGTAAATGCTCATGCTGTTAATTAGACTTCTCTTTAATGGTTTTCTCTTTCTGGGCTTTGGATTGAGGTTGATAAGGATCTATTAGAAAATGTAAAGCTTTCTATGTGTTGTTTCCATTATTATATTTACGCAATCGTGTAAAATGCTGTTTTATGGGGTTTTTTGTTATGCAGGATTTTATCTGTGGGAGATAATGCCCTTAATTTCACCTTGGAGTTCACCAACTGGAAGAGACTTCCTCCAGCTGTGGAGCAAGACCTCTCGGAATACAAGGAGACGTTCACTTGGACTCCAAAGAGCCACTTTGGTAAGTTACAGTGAGGGGAAACCAGTCTGTGTCCCCCAGCTTCCAGGCTGTGAGTGGGATTTGGCTCTGTGTGCTAATGCACCGTGGCAAAGGAGGTTCCATGGTCAACAGACATGGCTTGTCTGAAAGCCATTTGAGAGCAGAAATAGCAGGTCCCCTAAACAAGCAGAACATATTGTCCTCAGTATGTGTTGAGTTCACAGTTAGCATGTTTCAGGTAAGAAGTATTGTCATGTTAAGGTATCGTGTCCACTTCAGGTGAATGCATGTGCTATAAAATATGGGTAGTGACTGAATCATACTGTGCCTTCCTGACATGGGTTGTTCAGCCTCTTAGAAGATTTAAGGGACATGATCAGTATTACTTAGCTACATTTCCTGGGAAATATCATGGAATCCCAGCCTGGTTTGGGTTGGAAGGGACCTTAAAGCTCATCCAGTCCCAACCCCCTGCCATGGGCAGGGACACCTTCCACTGGAGCAGCTTGCTCCAAGCCCCTGTGTCCAGCCTGGCCTTGAACACTGCCAGGGATGGGGCACCCTGTGCTAGTAAATAGATCAACTTGTCCAGTACAGAGCTCTGATGCTTCCAAACCCTTGGAGCAAGCTGCTCTATTGGAAGGTGTCCCTGCCTGTGGCAGGGGGTTGGAACTGGATGAGCTTTAAGGTCCCTTCCAACCCAAAATGGTCTGTGATTGTATGATTCTGTGATAATACGAAAGTTGGTGTTTGAGCAATGCACATTTATAGACATGTTTCTGTATCTTTTTGGCACCGTGGTTGTCCTAATTCGAGTTACTTAGCAAAATGTTAGAACATTCATCGTCATACACAAACTGACTCACACTGTCATTTAGTAACATACCCTAAAACTGTTTTCCCTGGTGTTATTTTGTTGCTGGATTTGCTCCTAGGCTTAATTTTCCCTTTTTGGTTAGGTGGCACAAGCCTCTCTCCCCAGGCAGGGAGCTGTTCAAGGCTGGTTAGATGAAACCTTAAGGATAAAATGATTCCTTGGTGCTTTGTTTCTAGAAGTTTAAATTAATATAGCAACTATAGCAACACTCTGAAAACGCTGATCTAGCATCAGCAGCCCTTCAGTAGCCAGAACTCTGCCTTGTTATCTGCCAGGGAGCGGGGGTTCAGATGAAATCCAGGTAACCACAGGCAAACAACGTGATCCCACAGCATCCTGCTCAGTGTCTGCCCTGGTTCTGGTTTTCCAGCCTCCATTCCTCCCCTGTCCCACCTCTGCCGTCTCGAGATCCGGGCCATCCTACGGAGCGAGCGCCTGCGATCGGACCGCTTTATCCGGGAATTGCCACTGCCAGCTTGCCTCCAGGACTACCTGCTCTACTTGGATGTGCTGCGAGTCAACGGCGTCCCAGAAGCAGAGGATTACCTGGGGCAGAGAGAGGAGGGAGCTGCTCCTTCCACTCAAGATGCAGAGAGGAGGGACACTTGTGCCACTGGGACTAGGTGATGGTGCTGCCAGGGACAGAACTCTGGCTGCAGAGTTTGTAATGGCAATTAGCAGGCACTGGAGAAGAGCCACTGTAAATAAAGTAGTTACAACTCTTCCCACACTGTAGTTTTTAGTTAGAAGTTTGTTAGAAGTTCTAGGATTCACTTGTTTACCAAGTCTGTTGGAGCTTTCTAAGACTGAACACTTTCTGGGTTTTGAAAGGAAGATTTTAACTCTTATGGAGTAAAATAGGCTTGTTCAATGAACACAGCTTAGATTGGTCAAAGTCTGTTTGGTCAGACACTGGTAGTAGACGCTTTATTCCAAGTACTGCATATGTCAAATGAAATTACCAGAGGTCAAGGAACACAATATTATTGTTATGGATTTACGGTTTGGGGGGTGATCTGACTGCAGCAGAGACAGGAAAACAATATAAGAAAAGACACTGTTTGCTGAAGGAACAGTGATTTTCCTTTCCTTGGTTGTCTCTATTTGGCAGAAGGTCAGAGCAGGAGGCTGGCTCAGAGCCTGCTGCCTGGCACAGCCCATGGGCAAGGCACGGAATGTCCCCACGAGCACACCAAAGTGACACTACTGTACACAAATCCCTCCTTCCATGAAGTGAGAAGGTAACGGCCGTCCCACGGGGGGTGGCAGGGGCACTTTGGTGGACAAAACGGCTGCGTCCCTCATGCTGGGAAGGAGCCCTCATCCTGCAGAGGTGAAGCTGGTGCTGCCAGGCTCACTGGTAGTAGATGCAGAAGGCGTGGAGGATGTACAGGAAGGTCGTGATGAAGGCGAATAACTGCATGAGAGGAAGAAGAGCATCAGCTTGGAGAGTCTAACCCCATTTCCTCTTGGTGCTCTCAACCCAGGGAAGCCTCCAGCCTAGAGCTCTCTCCAGCCTCAAAGAAGCAGCAAAGCCCCATGTTTCCTATGTTTCTATGGGCTGCTGGACCCCGAGAAGCCCACACTGGCTGCATGACACAGCAGAGAGGAGGAGCTGAAGCTCTGACCAGCGTGATGGGCTTGGGGTGGCTCTGTTGTAGCTTCAATACTTGCTCTTGCATCTCCCCCAAGGGAGTCCTGCCTGCCCCAAGGTGTGCTCTGCCCCACTCACCGATGCAGCACTGTTGAGATGGTAGTAAAGGGGTGAGTTGAGGTCGGACTCAGAGCGGATGGTCGCGTTGGCTTGCAGGACAGCAGCGCTCATGTACAGAATGGCTGTGGCACCGTGGTACAGACTGTCCTATAAAGCAAGGGAGCAGTGAGGATGAAAGCCTGGAACCATCCTCCTCCCATCCGCCCTGAGGACAGGCTCGATCCCAGCCCCTCCTTACCAGCACTTTCCAGTTCTCGCTGTTTCTGTGTAAGCCAAAGAGGTAGCTGAAGAACAGCAGCAGGGAGATGAGGGAGGAGGTGAGCGACACGTACATCACCCATCCCTGCAGCAGCGGGAAGGAGACGGAGGTCGCAGCGACGAGGATCCACACCCAGGCCCCACAGAACTGCCAGGGACAAGCACAGGCACCTCCGATGAGCACAGGATGGGGAAGGCCCCTTCTCCTCCCTGAATCCCTCCTTGCCTCTCTCCTGTGCCAGCCCCAGCAGCTGCTGGAAGCACTTGAGGCAGCATGGACCAGCCTGGAGCATCCCAGCAGGACAGCAGCACCACAAACAGGCACGAGTTTCCGTGAACGCTCTCGGGCAATACTTCCGAACATCCCTTACAAAAGGGAAAGGTTTGGTGCTGAGTTCAAGGAGACAGCTCCCTCTGAGGGCTTTGGCAGAGAGGCCAAAACATGGGTTTCTATCTGAGGAAAGCCAGCAGCGGCGTCGGCTCAGCCCTGCCCACTCATAAATCTCCTGGGTTAAAATCACAGCACGAGGAGGTCACCTCTGGCCTCCACACAGCCCAGAGGGAGTTGGTCGCGCTGGATCCACCTCAGGTATTTACAGTACACACAGAGCACGGGGTTATCTGGAGGAGCTGAGGCTGTTCTGTGGTGTTCCAGCTCCCCCCCATGAGACTCCCTGGGATGGGCAGCGGGAGCAGAGCCCACCGGCAGCTCCTGGCAAAGCCCAGTCCCAGCCATGGTGCCTGCAGAGCATGGTGATGTGTCAAAGTACAGCAGCAGTTATCAGCCAGTCCCACCGCCTGCCCTCTGGACCCGTAAGCAATGGAAATAATTAGGGAATGCTGCTTGTTTACGGGACACCCAATTGCCTTCAAGGAAAATCTCTATATACAAGGGCCTGCAGGGACAGGCCAAGGGGAATGGCTTGAACCTGCCAGAACAGGGGAGACTGAGCTGAGCTCTTAGGCAGAAGCTCTTCCCTGTGAGGGTGCTGAGGCGCTGGCCCAGGGTGCCCAGAGAAGCTGTGGCTGCCCCATCCCTGGCAGTGTTCAAGGCCAGGTTGGACACAGGGGCTTGGAGCAAGCTGCTCCAGTGGAAGGGGTCCCTGCCTGTGGCAGGGGTTGGAATTGAATCAGCTTTAACCTCCTTTCCAACCCAAACCCTTCTATGATTAACGCTGTCCTCAGGGTTCTTTCAAGGTCTACTCCCAGCTTTTCAGCCCCGCCATTCACTGAAGCCATTCTCATGGTGCTGTCCCGCAGCAGATCCCAGCATACTCACAATCTCGGGCAGGATGAACGCGTAGGGGATGGTTCTGAGGACGGCGGTGCCGGAGGGCAGGGCCGGCTGCGTGGTGGCCGCAGGGGGACCGGCTGAGGCCATGGCTCCTCGGCGGGGCTGTGCTCACATGTGTCCGCGCCGCTCCCGAGCCGGGTTTTAACCGGCACACCCGCGGCACGTCAGCGCTCAGGAGCCCGTGCTGGCACCGCGCCGCGGCCCCGGTCCCTGCGGCTGCATCCACACCCCGCTGCCAGCGCCGGGGCGGAGAGCGGCACCCAGCCCCGGCAGGTCAAGGTCTTCAGTGAGCGGGGAAGGAAACATCACATCCTACCCCAGGCTGGGCTGGGACGTTTCCTGCAGCCGGGTTCTGGCCCTGGCACGCTTTCAGGCCTGGAATGTTTTCGCTTCCACTGGTGGTGCCTCCTCCCCTTTCTGTTCAGGTTTCGGCTCCGTGTTCACATCAGGCTTCCCCACAGCCACCGCCTTTGAAACCTGCAGCCAGGTTCAAGCCAAACTAAAACAGGGAGGATTTAGGTTGGATATAAAGAAGAAACTCTTCTCTGTGAGGGTGCTGAGGCGCTGGCACAGGGTGCCCAGAGAAGCTGTGGCTGCCCCATCCCTGGCAGTGTTCAAGCCAGGTTGGACACAGGGGCTTGGAGCAAGCTGCTCCAGTGGAAGGGGTCCCTAGACCAGGGCTGGAATCGGGTGAGCATTAAGGTCTTTTCCAACATTCCATGTTCCATGGAATACTTTCTACAGCCAAGTCAGCACATTGGTAAAAGATGGAAGCATTTGCCATGGGCTCTGGAGGACAGCTACCGGCACAGTTTTGATTCCTGCCTCCTGGCAGATGCCCTTTGGATTCAACAAGCATGTGCTGTTTCTTGCAGAGGACTCTGCCTCAGCCCCCAACTCCCCAGTATCTGGTGGGATGAAAGGCTGAAGGTGGCATCTCTGCCTCAGGGCTTGGACAGGACGGAAGGACTCCAGTAACACTACAGCAGGAGGACGATATCCCAGTAAGATACCATATCTCTCTGCTAGGAGAGCCAAGCCATGCCCTAGGAATCGGCTTCTGCACCAGGCTCTT
The DNA here is from genome assembly GCF_963264785.1 of Psittacula echo. NCBI lineage: Eukaryota > Metazoa > Chordata > Aves > Psittaciformes > Psittacidae > Psittacula > Psittacula echo. The sequence goes on from NC_137738.1 coordinate 121,247,530, forward strand.
GTGCAATACAGAGCAAAGATTGACTCTGTGACATTCCTGATGGTGCAATCCCCTCCTGGGCTGGGGAAGTGCTTTGTGGCATTGCTGGAGGCTCCAGTTCACAAATGCTGTCAGTGGGAGCTGGCTTCAGTGTGCTGTGGTCTAGGAACACCTTAAAGCATTTCACAGCCCAGACAAAACTAGTGCCTGGCTCAGACTTGAGTCCGTGTGAAAAGGAGCCTTTACCATCCTGATCTGCCTTAGGAATACCCCACGGGTCCTTATCCTGCCCTCCAAAGTCAGCATATGGCAGCCACACACAGGGGAAACATCATACCCTGAGCTCTCAACAGCTTTTATTTGTGTTAGGTGGGTCAAGCACATTCCTATGAATAACCCAGCCTTTTCCTGAATGGGAAGGGAAAACACTAAAACAGTCTAAATACGGAGCAACCTCCTGGCTGCTCATTGGGCAAGAGATGGTGTTTTTTCCCCCTAACCTGGCTGACCTTGCTCAGCAGCATTCTTCAAGATCCCTGCTGTTTCCCTTGCCTGGTTGCAGTCTGCTGGGGTACCATGACAGAGAAGCTTTTGTTCACCCTGGTTAAACAACACTGAAAACAAATTGGAAGCTGCCTGAGAGGAGAAAAGTGCTGCCTCAGCAGTTCATAGAATCACACAATCCCAGCCTGGTTTAGGTTGGAACGGACCTTAAAGCTCCTCCAGCTCCAACCCCTGCCATGGGCAGGGACCCCTTCCACTGGAGCAGCTTGCTCCAAGCCCCTGTGTCCAACCTGGCCTTGAACACTGCCAGGGATGGGGCAGCCACAGCTTCTCTGGGCACCCTGTGCCAGCGCATCACCATTTGTTTGCCCAGCAAAGTATGATGCTCGATGTGGCCACAACAGGTACATGGAGTGCCAGCCAACCAAAGTCCTAACACTGCAAGTGTAGGGATTTGAAATGTAATTTCCATCAGTTAAACTGACAAAATAACTTCAGTATCTCTCAAAGTGTTAAATATGTAGAAATATTCATTACAATTCAGATAGTACAGAGTTTGGTGAGAATTTATTCATATTGTTACTCCGTTCTTCCATACCCTGAGCTGCTCTTCTGTTACCTATTCACACATTGTGGTCATCGTCCCTCGCTTCCCCCAGGAAGTCATAGGCCAGCTCGGAGATGTCGAAGGCTGTGTGAGTGTTCTCTGCTGCCAGCAGGTACTGGAGGGCCCCATCGTTCTCTCGGCTCTTCTTCAGGAAGTCAGCGATCACCTTCCAGCGCAAGGCCTCGGACTCTTCCTCAGCCCACTTGTAGGGGGGCAGGAGAGTGGAGTGGAGCAGCGGGAACACAGAGTCGTGGTACACCAGCACAAACAGGGACTTGAGAAACTCCCCATCTCTCTGCAGAGAGGAGTGTTTGGAGATGCATCAGTGCAAATACTGCTCCAGAAGTGCTGTCCACAGGAACAACACACAAGAAAATGTTCAACTTATCCCCAGTTCTCAGGATTACAAGAGGAAAAGGTCTGACCTTCCTAAGCAAACATCAGTTAGCTCGGGTGAGCCAGAAGCCCTCCATGCTAGTACAGTAGTGGAGTGGTTTTGATGATATTGCTTTTGTAATAGGTTATAGAACTGTAGAACCAACCAGGTTGGAAAAGCCCTTTAAGCTCATCCAGTCCAACCATTCCCAGCACTGCCAAGGCCACCACTAACCCATGGCACTGAGGCCTCGTCTCCACGGGGTGTGAGCACTTGCAGGCCGCGCTGCCACACTGGTGCTGACCCAGGCCAGGATGCTGGTGGCTTCTTGGCTGCCTGGGCCCAAGCTGCTCATGTTCAACTCCATCAATCAGCACGCCCAGGTCCTGTTCCATGGGCAGTTTCCAGCCACTCTTCCCCAGGCAGGCTCTGCAGGCACAGGCTGAGGCTGTTTGCTGTTGCCGTGGGGCAGTGCCACATCCTCCCACCTCAGCAGCCCAACCTCTGCTCCTTTCTCCGCTGCCCTAGGCAGAGAATTGCAGCAATCCCACACTCCTCACAGCAGCAGGTGAGGCTGCACCACAAGTGCTCTTGTTTCACTCTGTGTGGGGTGAGAATGATGCTCCCCCTTGTAAAGACCAGTTTCAAAACCTAGAGACTAAGAATCAATTATCCAACGCTGAAAGATCCCAACTGGACAAGATATAACTAGACAAGGTTTGGGTGCCTTGTTTTCCATATGCACACTGGTGGTGTGCAGTTCATATCTCAGCAGGAGATTCAGCAGCGAGAACCATGCAAGGAGGAGTAAGGGTTCACCAGGCAGCAATCCTGCCCTGGGAGTGGCACACAACAAATCAGGTAAAACTGGATGGTTCTGGGATACCAGGGAGTTACCAATTCTTTGAGCAGATCAGCTTTCATTTGGGATTAATGGCCTTGAAAAAGTGATTCTGACTCAACAGCGTGTTGGTTTGTTTGCATAAACAGGGTGAACTCCTTGTGTAGCTGTTCAGTAGCACACACAGTGAATGGAATACCCTCCTGCTCCCAAGAAAGGAAGTGTCTTGGATGAAGAGCCAAAGCCTCTCTGGTTCAGTTACCTACAGCCTCTCCATGTCCAGAGGGCAGGAGGTAGGAAAGCCTGGTGACATGGCCAGTTCTCCAACTGTCTGCACCCCAAAATGGGAGATTACAAGAGGCTGAGCCGAGGAATGGGCAGGATGTGGGGCCTTTTTCCTGGCAGACTGGGAGCTCAGAGGTGGAGGAGGGAAGGTTATTTTGTGGGCATACAAAGCCCCCTTTGAGCCACTGGAAAGCTTTTACCAGGCAAGTACTGGAGGCACCCTTTGGGTATGCACCTGTAATAGCTCCCCTGCTAACAACCCTATGCAAACACTGGGACAACAACTTGATGTCATATTCCTCCTTCTCCTAGTTTACTACTATAGGTACAGGTAAGAAATGTTAAGAACTGCATTTAGGTATCTGTTTTCTAAGTAACTGTATGGTGAGAGGAAAAGGTAACTAGCAATAACACTGACAGAAAGCTCCGAGTCTGATGTAGATTTGAATATGTCAGCAAAACCCCTGTAATTTCTTACCTTCTCAGATCTCTTCAGTGTTCTTTCTCTATCTGCCCAAGCACTCTAAAGTGAAATGAAACATTAAATCAGACTTGAGGTTGTGGAGATCTAAAGCAATTCCATTTCTAGCTGCAAAAATCTCTCTTAACTGCAGTCCCCCAGTGGGTGAAGCTCCTGTTGCAGTCCCACTTCCTTCACACTCCCATTCCCCCCTTGTGCCATGTTAACTGATTTAAGCAAACAGCCATTCCACCACATTGTACAGATACAAGGACTTGGAGATGTGGACATCCTGACACATCAGATGCAGTTGAACACTGTGTGGCTAACGTACTCGAAGTGCATCCATCACGTCTGGTTGATCCATGAGTTGAGGGAAAGTTGCTAGAATAGGATTACAGATTAAATCTGAAACAGAAAACAAACATGTTCATGTTTAAGGAGGAAATGGGATGACTCTCAAAGTACTGACATGTCAAGTTATTCAGCACATTCCCTCCCCTCAGACTATTCCAAAGGGAAGACTGGCTGTAATAGTACTTTAGTGCAGTGGGGAAGGTGGAGGAAATCTCTAACAACTGCATCCTCTGTAGCAAGCTCCCAGTGGCTGAGAGACAGTTAACTGGGAGAGGAGAGGCACAAACCCAACTGGTTTAGTAGAAGCCAGAGACCTTTCAGGTTTCCCCTAGGGGCAGGCTGAGGTGGTTTTCCTCTTTTCCACACCTGTCTTTTTATAAACACCTGGAATTGTGCTGCTTGCCTTGGATGTTGTGCATAAACACACGCATTCTGCCTTAACCTGCCTTGTCTGGTGCGCCATGTTCAGTCCCAGCATCAGCCAGGCTGGAAAAGACCTTTAAGATCATCAAGTCCATCTCTCCATCAAAAGCCCAACTCCCTCCTGGCTCCATCCTCCTCTCAGGCACTTGTAGGGAGCGATCAGGTCCCCCCTGAGCCTTCTCTTCTCCACACTGAACCCCCCAGGTCCCTCAGCCATTCCCCATCACACTGTGCTCCAGGCCCTGCACTCAAGGGTTTCAGATAACTGGGTAAGGAGCAGCACAGTGCATTGACTGAATGGGGCACATCCCAAATGGCAGTGGGCTCCTGCTGGGGCTCCTGTTGGAGCTGAGCTGCCCCCCCTTTCTCCGTTACAAAGCACAGCAAGTCTTGAGCCACAGAGGTCCTGTGCTGTCAGCATTTAGTTAATGACATTGGGAATAAGGTTACTAGAGTGCTACAAGTGCCATACAGTGGAATGTTGGTTGAGGTGTTTACTTTCTCTTGTCAGTTGAAGTATTTAAGTCGCTTCTTCATGTTGAAGTTGGTGGGAAGTTTAGTAAACACCATTTACTGATAACATCTGTCCTGGGTTCATCAGTAGCAGTCATTTTTCCTCCTTCTTAGTAGCTGTTGCAGCACTGTGTTTTTGACTTTCAGCCTGGGAACAGAGCTGATAACACAGATGTTTAGACTGACCAAGGACTTTGTGAGTCTCATGCTCTGCCAGGGAGGAGGAGAAGCTGGGAGGAAGCAGGGACAGGACACCTGACCCAAACTAGCCAAAGAGGTATTCCATACCACAGCATGTCATGCCCAGGATGTAGAACGGAGAGTCCCCAGAAGGGCTGGATCACTGTGGGGTGGGGGCAAGATACCGGTTGGTGAGCGGTTGTATTCTCTTCCTTGTTATTTCCTTTATCATTATTATTGGTGGTAGCAGTAGTGATTTGTGTTATACCTTAGTTATTAAACTGTTCTTATCTCAACCCGTGGGAGCTGCATTCTTTTGATTCTCCTCCCCGTCCTTCCAGAAGCAGAGGGAAGAAAGGTGGGGGGGAAGTGGACTGCGTGGTTCTGATTTACGGCCTGGGCTTAAACCATGACACATTGCAGGGAAGCAAGCCAGATCTGATCACTCCTGTGAAGTATAATGAGCGTTTCAAGATGCCTATTTCTGAAGTGATGGGTGGTTTTGAAATAAGAGAAATCTTCTTTTCTTATACCAGGAAATGGCTACCAGAACAATGGCTGAAATGCTGGGGTAAAGCTTTTAACTCATTTCAAACAAAGACTGAATCCTAATGGATGTAGTTTAACTCCAGGAGAGGCCACCAGCCTGATCTGGTGTCCTACATTATAAAGACCAAACCAAGTAAGTACAGCAGTTCAAAACTGGCCTTCCAAAATGAAGCATTTTAATGTCTCTGTGATGAGTTTATTAAATAAGGCATTAATTTAAGAAAGGGGCTGACTCTCAGGTACTGAAATCAAGCATACACAGGATGTATATTAAAGGTCAAGAAAATGAGGAAGGGAGTTAAGTTATGCACACCTTTGAGAGATGATTGTGTAATTCAGATGCCTACATATGGCCAAAGATTGGAAGTTTAAATGTTACTAAGTGCATGAGCACGTATCTGCCTTAGGAATGGGTGATGATTCAGTCTGGAGAAGACACAAGAAGATCACTTCCCAGCACCACTATAAATTCACCTGTAGTACAGTTTGTAGTACAGAAATGTATTTGTTCCCTATTTCAAATTGATTTTAAAATGGAGAAGACCATAAACTGCTACAGTCCTGTTGAAGGGAAGATGGGAAGGACTAAGGTAGAGAGTTGCAAAATCAGAGCAAGACACTGAGTTCTAAACCCAGAACTCTTCCTCTTCTGTCTCTCCCTGCTGCATCAGCCAAGAAGTAAATAATAATTAGAACACCCTAAAGAGGATGACTTGGCCTCAAGGATGAAAACATCTGCCTGAGCTCCTCTACAACCCAGAAAGAACAGGCATACATTGGAAATGAATGAGTAAACCTGTGTGCAGGTCTGATCTCTCATTGCATGGGTGGTGAAAAGGAAACATTCATCTTCCAAATAATCCTTTACCTCTATTTGCTTTTTTTTTTACTTAGAAATAACCCTTTACCAATCCAAATAGGCTTTTTTAATGAGAATTTCACTCAAAGCACTTCATTTGCTACATGAACTGATGTCAAACAGGGCAACACAGTAGATATGAGTTGAAATATTACTGGTTTGAAATGCAAACAGGCTTCCCAGCAAGAGGCTGTTCTCTTTTATCAGCTGGACAACAAGTTTGTGTTTGTCCCCACAACACCTCCAGACTGAAAGGCAAAACACTGAGCTCCACAGGAGCAGCTCTTACCTGTGCTTTGGAGGCTTACTCTGTCTTTCAGGAGTGCATCACCAAGGATTTGTCGATAGAATAGCAGGAGATGGCTGTAGCACATGCTGCCGATGAGTGTCTCTGGGAGCAAACTGGGGGGAAACAACGTGCGGTTGAGATTGTCAGTGAAAACTGCTCCTAGGAAGCATTGTTCACCAAAACCTGAGGGTAAGGATGGCTTCATGGGCGTTATTATTAGCTCATATTGGCACCTCCACTGCTTTTGAAGGTGCACATTGATACAGCTACAAGAGGCAGGCTCCTGCTGTTGCTGTTTTCAGTCTTATCTAAACTTAAAACCTTTTTGTATGTGCTCAACAAAACAGCTGTAAGCATCAAACAGAGATCAAGCACACCATGCGGGTGACATGACCCTCAGATTTTCCCATAGTTAGTGTTCCAGGGAAGGGGAATACTTTAGATCTCTGGGACCATTCTAGGCAATCTGGACTACTTCCCCATTTCATGGCAGCACACACGAATACTTACTATAGGATGTCTTTTGACTGCACGCTCAATGACCTCAGTCTCAGTAGAAGCACAGGCTGTTTCTTGAGTGCCATGAACTGATGGAAAACACCACTGCCTGCTTAAGAAATAAATACCAAATAGAAAATCAGCCAATTTGAGAGAATATGAATTACATTACAAGAATGGACATTTGCATGTGGCAAGAGGTGATTTAATGAAACTGGAATGGTTTAAGGGTGGTCTAAAACCAGGAGGAATTGAAGATCTGAAAATACATCACCATGTGGTCTAACACAAACTATTATCAGTCTCTAGCATGGTGGAGTCATAATCTGTGTGGAGCAATGTGGAGGTAGGTGTCCAAATCCAGTATAAGGGCCTTCTGGAGCTTAGAGCGTGTCACAGCTGCAAGTGGACATTGTTATAGCTTCCACAGGAAAGCCATGACTGCCCTCATCTGAACACAAGTGGTCTCTCATCTGAACCAACTCTTAGTGGAGCTTTATTCAGCCCCCCAGGGAAGAACCAGTACAGATGTTCTGCAGCACATGCATGCACATGTGGAAATTGTGCAGAAGTGACAGGGGATTGATGGCTGGGAACTCCAGAGCAGTGTGGCTGCTGAGCCTTGTGCCATCCGTCACCCCATGGCTGATAACTGATAACTGATAACTGCAGAAAAACTGATAACTGCAGTTAAAGAAACAATCCAAAACACTTTTCAGAGCTAACGCTCAACCTGCAGACACTGGAATGACAGAAACAACACTCGCACAGTTCTGAAGCCCATCAGCCCTAACAATCAGAGGATCATAGAATGATTTTGGTTGGAAGGGACCTTAAGACCATCCAGTTCCAACCCCTGCCACAGGCAGGGATGCCTTCCACTAGAGCAGCTTGCTCCAAGCCCCTTACAACCTGGCCTTGAACAACACTCTTGCACAAAATGAGAACACCCAAACCAAAAGCAGACTGTGGAAACTGTATGGTAATGGGAGATAATAAGAACATGCTGTAAAACACGTATAGCTTTTGTTGGGTGGTTTCTTTTATATAGTGTTGAGAAGAAACCATACCTCTTCTTGATATTGATGGGTCAACCTCGACACCTCTCTCACAGGGAGTCCCACCATTTAATGGCAGCTCGTACATCCTGTGAAAGAAGAGCAGCATGGTTGAAATAAAGAGGTGTGAGGATGTGAGAGAACAGCACAACCACTGTCTGAGAAATTAAAACCAGCTGTCAAACAAAACCTGACCCGGTGCTTGGTGTATGACTAGGGTTTGCCATGAAATGACTGCACCTACTTAAGTATCCAAACCTCAAATGGTAAGTTTGGAGCTAGTTGATTATATTGTAAGAAATGAGCAACATTAATTCTTTCCTACAGGACACAAATATTTTTCTTCTGTGAAATTTAGCAATTGCTTCACCATAATGCTCTTGAGGAGTTGTGTATGTAGCACATTTTAGACAGGGGAGATTTAAAACATTGAAGAATAACATCACCCCAGTTCTGTCATGAGTCAGTCACTGCTGAAGCAAACATGCAATTTCACTCTAGATACCACAGTTAACTTAATGATATAGAAAGCCAATGTTAGAGATCAAATTTAGATGAGATTTAGACTTATAGAACAGTAGAGGTCTCCTGTGGGTATTTTTCCTGCCCTGTAAATCCAAATACGTTTAGAATACACACACATATGTATAATTCATAAAAGACACGTATTGCAAGCCTGATCTACACTTACTCATTTCAGTCAATCAAGAGAAAGCTTTCCTACATTTAATAAAATAGAGATCTGTACATTTATTACTCTTTAAGCTTGTCGGACCCATGGACTAACCGTAAATCAGCTGCACAACACAAGCTTATTCACACTGTCCAAGTGCAGTGAGAGATTCGTTCACAGAAACTCCCACTTGCTTCCAAGTCTTAGAAACCAATCTCCTCATTCTCACATGGAAAGGGATCTACAGCAAAGCACACGGAGAGAATCAAACAGGCCGTTGTCGCCTTTGATTCAGGTGATGATTCTGCTTTATATAAACAGGACTCTAAATAACTCCCTATTAACTCAGAGAATTCCATAGTTCTAATATTCCACTGAAGGTTATTTTTAAACACACAAACTTGCAACATCCCAAACCTGAATCCTGGGGTCCAGGGATGCTTTTCCCACACAAACATGGTAGAACATACACTGGGTGTGGAAACAGGTCCAGGATTCACACTGAAAGACCCAATAGCCTGGATTACACCTGCCCCTATCAGTGTGTAAGTATAAAATAGGAACCTTACTCCTAGCCTAAAATAGATGTATATACGTAAGCATGTAAATACAGAGAGAGAGAAGGAAAACAATACTTACTTGGCAGGAACAGGCATTCCATTAGAAGTAAAAAGCTTCAGGAATGCCCAGCCACAGCTCAGCTCTCCTCTTTCACCTGTTGACTAGGAAAATATAGGAGAAACTAAGTTATTTGAGCACCTAAACCACAATGAATAACTGACCACAAGCAGTGGTTATCTGATCAGGATATCTGATCACAAGCAGAATAATCATAGAAAAAGCATAAAAATGGTTAAAACCCCCCAGATTTGGGCTAGGCAGCCACTGACTGTGTCACGTTCCCAGGTGTTTGAAGGCATTTACCAACCAGACACAGTTATCATCCATGAAGATATTTAAGAGGCAAGGATTTATAAAGCCAAAAACCACACACTTAAGGGAAGTCCAAAATACATCAAGAATTGGTCCTTTGCAGTCCCATTGCACGAGATCTTTGCCAGACTAACAAGTTATTTCAGTAAGTAAAGGTACATTCATGTCCACCAGGCAGAAAGTCTTTGATTCTCTAAACATTGACTAGAACTAAAGGTTCCAAACCCAACATCTCTCCTCTCTCCTGGAAGCCAAAGGCATACAATCTTACAGGAAGCTAGGCAAAGTTCCCCTAAATTCCCATATAGATCCCACAGTTCACTGCTGGGATACTGCAGCTTATGTCTCCCATGGGGCAGGTGGTTCCCTTGATAAACTGTGCTTGGAATGATTTCTGCTGCCCCTTCACACACTCACGTTGCGAATGTAAGTGATGCCAAGCTCAAACAATAGACCAATGTCTGCAGCCAGGGAGTTGGACCTGACAAAACAGTCTCCATCCAGCAAGCTGGGTAAAATGCCTGTTACCTATAGAGAGGGGAAGCAATAAGAAAAGTCAATGTATCTATTAAAAAGAAACAACTCTAATTTTTAAAGGCCACTGAACACATCACTTATATAAGATCTCAGAAACAATCCATTGCATATAAAAACATGATGTGCAGAGAAGCAGTTTCAGTTGAAACCTTGCTCCTTTTTTGTTTCATCTTACCATGAAACACAGCTCTGCTACCAAGGTAATTTTGTGCTATTAAACACAAACACATTAACAAGCTATTAAGGAACTTTTGATGTTAAAAAGCACTTAATTCCCTCCAAGAACACAGCAACAACTGGGGTAAAACATGACCACAGTACTGCTGTGATGTGGCCCTGCACAGCACCTGGAACATGGCACAAAGATTGTGCTCTTTCATAATGAAATCAAGCAGAAGCTCACATGCAGATTGCCTGGTCTCATCCCTTCTCCATGAACACCATGCACCATGTGCCTGATCCTGCTCCAACATGAACCAGTGCCACCAGTACCAGTCCCTCCAATTAATCCTGCCCCCCCCCAGCTCTTCTCTCCCAAGTGTTTTTGCTAAATCACTTGGTTTAGTTCGAATTCATGCACTTCAGCAAGTCTTTTCTGCGTGTTCATTGTGGTTGCAGTATGCTTTATGTCAGTGTGAATACCAGAAGTAATAGCTGTCACTAAATCAGAAGCTGCAAATAGGCACTTCCTGGCTGCGTCACTCCCTGAGGGTGGCACCTACCTTGGGAGAAAAGCTCCAGGTCTGAGGGTTTTTAGGTTGCCACGTAGCTCTCACTGTGTGAATGTTACTCAGCACCTAGAGAATAACAGCAGTGACAAAAGCTAAGACAGGTTTATCTGGAAAGCTTTGTGGCTGTAAGAAAATGCAGGATTATCCCAGATTAATCCAACACTGCACACAACAAATAAAATCACACTTTCTCGTCAGCTTTATCAGATGGTTTCAGTTTAAAGGACTAGAGAGGAAGTTTCCTCTGGAGCCTGAGTGTTTTCAGAGTGCTTTCCAACCATTCCCGCTTCATAGACACCAGTAATAATCCCTTTTCCCCCAAGAGGGTTCAGTGCAGCTGCAAGGAAACTGCTTAGATCCTGTTCTATAAAGCTGCTCCACACAGGGGAACACCCAGGATCAAGGTCGGGGTAGGGGGGAATCTGAAGATGACCCTGACCAAGCTGTGTGCCCGCTGGTCCTAGGAGAGAGATCAGCCCAGAAACACTCATCTCCATAAACAGAAAGGACAAAGAAGCCTCAATAGCAGGAGGGAAACTGAAATGATGCCTCCAAAAATGATGGAACGGAAAGAATGGGAGCCCCAGCTCCTCCCAGTGCTGCCCAGGACAGCCCCAGGGCCGGGTGTGACTCTCATGGTGATGAGTCAATGGGAGCTGCATCACCTGCAGCCTGACAGGGGCTGATGCTGTGGGGTGAGAGGCTGGTGTGAAGCGGAAGGGCACTTTGGGGCAGAACATCACTTACTATGGTGTGTTCAGGGGAGAAACCCAAAGCAGGAAAAGGGAGGGAATCAAGGTCCTCTGTGGAGCAACAGGGGTGGGATAAGTACACGTCTGGCCATGCCCAGTGCCTGTCTGTCCTGTTTTCTCATTCATCCCCATTTATAACTACTTGTCTGTCTTGGAAGTAAAGGATCTGTAAGGTCTCTTCCAACCCGAACCATCCTATTCTCTATTGTGATTATATATTGTGTGATTATATATATATATGTGATTCTCTATTCTGAATGTGTGTTTGTGGACATTTAGGTGCCAGGGGCCTGCCAGACCTCAGGCCACTAGGACCAATGTGTCTGTGATGGCTGCAAGTGTGTGATCACAAGCAAGCCAGACTGATCAGAGAGTGAGTTAAGCAGCCTGGGAGGCAGACTGTGTGTGTGTCTCTCTCTGAAAGGAGTTGGCTACCAAAGAAACCAGAGCAAAGAAAGATCCAGATCTCATTGAGGCTTTTTCTGACAGCCAAACAACTCACCCGGTTGCCATCAAAGAGGCAGAGCCGAACATGTCTGCTGAGAACCTGAATGCTGACTCCTGGAAGAGGAATCATTTTACAGCCACATAAAGTTACAATCAGAGATACTCGAGTTGGTCTGGGAGAGATCTGAAATACAAACAGAAAGAGGGTTAAATCCATGGGGTCCTCCTGCACGTGGCATCATTCTGTGCTTATCTACTGAGATGATCAAGTGTAGTGTTCACTACACTGGATTCTTCTAACCAAATAACTTTGGTAGTATTAGCAGCAGCAGCAAAATTCCTTTGTAAGCCTTTAGCTCTCTTCTAAGGAGACTCCTACAAACCCACAAACTTCAGATGAAACCCAGCATGACAATTTGTACCCATTTTCTGCCTATCGGAGAGCAGGAATTGTCAACATCTACTGCCTAAGGAGTTTGGATTGACACTGAAATCTGTCATCTGCCTCACAGCAATATTTACCCATCAATATCAAATACTGCTAGCAATTCCTCTCGAGACCCTGCCACCTCTCTCAAACCAGAAGCACCAAAGCTTTCTTACCAGCAATACTCACAGTATCTTTTTCAGCATCCCACACCAGGTCTTTGAAAGCCAATTGGGATGCAGTGAGTTCAGGCTGCAGAAAGTGACTTGCTCGAAACTGACTGCCTACGAGAACAGTGATTTTAAAAACTTATTATTTTTCATGATCTTTATTGCCAAAAGATGAACAACACCCCAAAATTCACATGTGGCTAGGTCCATTTGGATATTTGACTGGTCCAGACAAAACGATGGAGGTATCTTCCACAAGCACCCTTTAAAAGGGCAACTTTCACTGTTTATAAGTATTCTGCAGTGTTTCGTTCCTATAAAGCTATTGGTTTGAAACAGCTTCAAACAAAAAGGCTAACAAAAGATGAGGTGTGCAATGTATTTAAATGGGAAAGAGACTCCAAAAGATTTCTGAGAAAAAGGGAAGATTAAAAATCATCATTTTCTGCAACACCAACAGGAAGTATCTTCCAAAGAGGAAAATCTTTGCAATCCCTCAGGAAATTTGTCATTGCCTCCATGTGGTTGGGATTTCACATATAAATAAATGTAATAATAAGTATAAATTGAAACTTAATTAAAGAACAAAAAGCCTTTGATACATTATTTATGGGTCAGATATAACCTGTACAATTACCCAACTACAATTAAGCAATCCTGATTGGATCCCAATAGGCTGTAGCCAGGATAAGAAACTCTCCACAGGCACTTGAGAATCCTGCAGTGGAATTATGATGAGAAAACCTTAAATACTCACCTTCCTCCAAGAGCTGGAAAAGTGTGGACAGACGGAATCCTGCAGGAACAGCTCCTATGGTTGTCAGTACCTCTACTGTGTCATTCTGTTAAAAAGTGAAAGAAAAAGGGTATTGGTATTCCTGCTGTGTAACAGTGAATTCTGTCCTAATCCAGAACTCCCACACAGCCAGTATGACAGACATGGGACAGTAGCCACCTCTTCTTATGTGAACAAGGGGGAATGGCTTGAACCTGCCAGAACAGGGGAGACTGAGATGAGCTCTTAGGCAGAAGCTCTTCCCTGTGAGGGTGCTGAGGCGCTGGCCCAGGGTGCCCAGAGAAGCTGTGGCTGCCCCATCCCTGGCAGTGTTCAAGGCCAGGTTGGACACAGGGGCTTGGAGCAAGCTGCTCCAGTGGAAGGGGTCCCTGCCCGTGGCAGGGGTTGGAATTGAATCAGCTTTAACCTCCCTTCCAACCAAACTAGTCCGGGTTCTATGACCCATCCTCAGGAGCTCTGTTTCATGTGTGAACCCAGCCAGACTCCTGTTTTGTTAAATTTCAGTTCTGTTTCAAAGCAGCAGAGCAGCCAGCTACAGAATGAAACCACCCCCTTGAGAAAGAAGTGGTTTAGTACTGCTGTGGCAAAACAACAAAAGACATCTTCTTCGCATCTTCTTTCAGCCACATGGCTTGGGCTGCAGCCTATTTCTAAAGTGTCAGAGACATTTCTGTAGCATTTCTTGCTACAAAACCACAAAATAGAGGATGTTAATTAAAAACAACAGTGTGGAATATGAGAAACAGTGTTTGGTAAAGGCAAACCTTGTCTAAAAATAATTAACATTATGGTAGATGAAGTTGCCATGCAAGAGGTACACCTACCTCTGTGATAGCTCTTCTTAGAGCACTCCAGTGAGAATCAGTTCTGGAAGAAAAGCACATATTTTTATGATACATCATCCTTGTGTGGACAAGAAAATAAACATTAAACATTGCTTTTCAAAGAGCAGCAGCTTAATAATCGTATCTGAGATACTAATAATGGACATTTCCAGCCACTAAGACCAACTGCTGGACTATCTCATGAGCTGAATACACGAGCCAGTTACACTTTGATTTTATGAGGGGAAAAAACATAATCAAAGGGCAAACTAAAGCAAAACTCCCCAACAAACCCAGTCAAGTAAAAGCATGTCTGCCCACTGATAACAGGGCAAGTGACTGCTGTGCTGGAAGGAAAAGTGCAAAGAACCAAATACCCTGTGAGATATTCTCACTGTAAGAAATGTACCACCAGATTTAAGGAAGGGGAAGAAGGATTTGACACTTATTTGCTGTCACATCACTCCATTTACCTTTTTTTTATTTCAGTTCCATCTGCTGTTTCACCCACTACTTCTACCTGTTCTTCACTTTGCTCTGGGCTTTCGTCATCTTCCTTATGAACCTGTAATTCACATTCAGAATGGCAAAGTGCTTGATTTCTTCACAGCTCTGCTCTTAAAAATGCTTTCCGCAACCACAGCATGTGTTAATAGTTCAGAAGAGGAGATTTTCTGTCTGTGATGTGGATTCTTTAAAGAGAAATACATCAGCATCATGAAGTCGACATGCTCTTTAGTTTCATTGTGAAGAGCTCTGTTCCACCTGATCACTCCAAACTGTGTACGCATGTCTAAATGTTCATCACAAGTGTACACATATATAATTCATAATATATGTACATATACATAATAGATGTACACATATATTATGCATATATGTGCATAAGTACATAAACTAGCAAGTTACAAAGCTTTAAATTAGAAAATACTCCAACATTTACATGGAGTCACATTCCATGTAAATTAGGAAAAGCCAAATAAGACCCTTGGAGTCTTCAGAGCTGATCTTTAGTGACAAAGACTATGACCTTCATATTCAAGACACTTCTCTGGACTTGTATGCCCCAACTTCACAAAGCACAAACATACTGCTTTTGCCAGTTGCCTCCACACACATGGATACAAACATGGTGTTAGTTCCAAATAACTGGTGAAACACTGCTGTGTGTCCCCAGGTAAGCACTGTGATCACTTTTATGCAGCTGTATTATCATTACTATATATATAACAGAACAGAGGTGAGCCTGGGACAGAAGGAGGCTGCAGCACACTCACCGCAAGATAGGTTCTAGGGACGAGGCCTCTCTCCCCTCTCGAGTTCTCAGCTACCCACCAGCCATCTGCCTTCTTGTCATGTATGAAGAGAATTTCCCCTTTCTTGCCATCAAAAGGAGACAGAGACAGAAGAGAACCAAATATTTCAAAACAGCTCCAGGCACAATTAAAAGTAACAACTCAAAAGCTTATTTCTTCCCACAACAAAGATCACACAGCAGATCCACGGCTACAGGACGTGGCAAAAGGACACTGGATTCCCCAAGCCACTGCTCCCCAGATGCCACAAGGAACTGGCTGAATCCCAGAAGCATGAGATTTAATCATAGCTGTTGCTTAACACAGAACTATCTGCATTCCAACAACGTTTACAGAGCCACATTTACCGTGAATGTGAGATCCCCTTCTTGCTGCGCATCAAAGTTCCCAACTGCAATACATTCCTTAACATTTGGATTGTCCAACAATTTATCTTCATCATCATCATCCTCTGCTTCTTCACTCTCTTTCTCCTCACTACTTTCTTCATCTTCACTCTCATCCTCTTCTTCATTTTCATCTTCTGATTGAGGACCTTTCTGATGGTGCTTGTCCCTACCCAAAATAAATCAAATTTAATTATTATTTTAACAAAACTTGTTGGAATTACTGTAGGTCCTTGACATACAGGCTTCTCTGCATTATCCACATCCAGAATTGTCATTCCTGTATTTTACTCTCTGTCCTGATCTGAAAAAACTCCCAAATCCCAGTGGTGTTTCCTTTTCCTCCCTAAGTGTACAGACAACAAGTGTGATGGGGAAGGGCTGAGGGACCTGGGGGGTTCAGTGTGGAGAAGAGAAGGCTCAGGGGGGACCTGATCGCTCTCTACAAGTGCCTGAGAGGAGGATGGAGCCAGGAGGGGCTGGGCTCTGCTCCCAAGGAACAAGGGATGGGACAAGAGGAACCGGCCTCAAGCTGCACCAGGGCAGGTTTAGATGGAGCTGAGGAACAATTCCTGCCCCAAAGGGTGCTCAGGCATTGGAACAGGCTGCCCAGGGCAGGGCTGCAGGCACCGTCCCTGCAAGGGTTCACAGCCCGTGGAGACGAGGCCTCAGTGCCATGGGTTAGGGGTGGCCTTGGCAGGGCTGGGGAGCGGTCGGACTGGATGAGCTTAAAGGGCTTTTCCAACCTGGTTGATTCCATGATTCTATGACCACACTGCATCCTCTCCCCTCAACAGCCACACTGTATTTCAGCCATGAACCAACACCCTCAGAGAATTCCAGCCTTTTGTTCATGGCTGCATCAAGAGAACAAGCCCCACAAGAGCCATCTCATGAGCACTTCTTCCTTAACTGCATGTTAAGGTAATAAAGGGGATAAGCTAACTGTTTCTCATGGATCTTTCCAACTCTACACATTGCACACTTCTAATTCCGTAGAAGCACAAACTGTATTTGTTTAAGCTACTTACACTGAGGACTTCTTGGTCATGTTACCCTGATCCAAGCCAAGAACAAGTTTCTGCAGCTGCAGAGAGAGTTTTAGCAACAGCTTTTCTTCTTCTTCTTTCCTCTGATTGTAGTTCCCCACAGGCGCAGGCTCGTCAGCCTGAGAAAGAATCATAGAATAGTTAGGGTTGGAAAGGACCTTAAGATCATCCAGTTCCAACCCCCCTGCCATGGGCAGGGACACCCCACACTAAACCATGGCACCCAAGGCCTCATCCAACCTGGCCTTGAACACTGCCAGGAATGGAGCATTCACAACCTCCCTGGGCAACCCATTCCAGTGCCTCACCACCCTTACAGTAAAGAATTTCTTCCTTAGATCCAATCTAAACTTCCCCTGTTTCAGTCTGAACCTGTTACCCCTTGTCCTGTCACTACCGTCCCTGATGAAGAGTCCCTCCCCAGCATCCTTGTAGGCCCCCTTCAGATACTGGAAGCTGCTCTGAGGTCTCCACGCAGCTTCTCTTCTCCAGGCTGAACAGCCCCAACTTTCTCAGCCTGTCTCCATACGGGAGGTGCTCCAGCCCCTGATCATCCTCGTGGCCTCCTCTGGACTTGTTCCAACAATTTCATGTCCATGGTTGTGTGAACAACACAACCAATTGCTTCAAGAATCAAAGTCCCCTATAAAGTGAATGTTCCAGACTTCTTGTACAAGCTTTCACCCTCCTGTGCTGCTCTCCCTCCCCACCTAGTGACATCCTGCTTCCCCGTTTACTAAGGATATAAATGGGTCTCAGAGATCCCTGACTGGGATTGTTTGGTGCTTGGCATTGGTCTTGCCCTGACTCATCTCAATGGAGGCTGATGCTCTCTAACCACTCTCCATGATGAATTTTGGAGAAAACCATTAACAAATTCACTTCCGTACTTACTTTTTTCAGGTCACGAAGAGCATTTGTGTTCTCATCCACCAGTTTCTTCAGCTGCATGCATCTGCATTGAAAGCAAGGCAGAGAGATAGTGTTTTCTTCAAATTCTCACTGAAACATGCCAGTTTACTCACAACTTCACCCAGTTCCATGCACACACAGCTTGCGAATGCCAATACAAGCGCAAGCATCAGCTTAGCTGATGACTATTACCTGTGATGTGCAAGTTCCCACTTAAAACTACCTCAGCCCTTGAGGAAGCAGCCAGCCTGTTCCTTCTGCCTGGAAAACAGACGAGTGAGATGGGGCTGGGAAGAAAGATGTGTAATTAGGAGGAAAATGGAAAGGTGTGCGCAGGGAACCGGCTGCTCCTTCTCCTGATGCAAAGGTGATGGGAATCATGGAATCATTGAATGGTTTGGGTTGGAAAGAACCTTAAAGCTCCTCCAACTCCAACCCCTGCCACGGGCAGGGACCCCTTCCACTGGAGCAGCTTGCTCCAAACCCCTGTGTCCAACCTGGCCTTGAACACTGCCAGGGATGGGGCAGCCACAGCTTCTCTGGGCACCCTGTGCCAGCGCCTCAGCACCCTCACAGGGAAGAGCTTCTGCCTAAGAGCTCAGCTCAGTCTCCCCTGTTCTGGCAGGTTCAAGCCATTCCCCTTGGCCTGTCCCTACAGGCCCTGATGAAGGTCCCTCTCCAGCATCCTTATAGCTCCCTTCAGACACTGGAGCTGCTCTGAATCTGCCAGGTCTTTGCCCAGCGCTGCCAGGAGACGTTTCCCTCCACCACACGGTCTCAAGCCACGCTCCCTGCCCGCGGGACGCTGCTATAGACCGGGGGAAGGCTGAGGCCGGGTCCCGCAGCGCCCGCCGGGCACCGCCTCACCTCAGCGAAAGGGCCTCCCGCTGCCCGGGGACCGGGGCCGCCCACTCCTCCTGCAGCGCCTCCACCTGCAACACATAAGCGGGGCCGTGAGCCGCGGGGCCGTGAGCCGCGGGGCCGTGAGCCGCGGGGCCGTGAGCCGCGGGGCCGTGAGCCGCGGGGCCGTGAGCCGCGGCCAGGCCGTGCTGTTCGGTCCCACCCCGGTACCTGCTCCCGCAGCTCCCGGCTCCGCCGCTGCACCCGCTGCAACGGGCCCCGCGCCCGCCGCGCCGACATGGTTGCTAGGCAACGGGCGCGGCGGCCCGGGGCGAGGCCGTCACTTCCTGGGCGAGCGGCATGTCGGGAGTCGTAGGCGCTGAGGGGTGACCGCGGGACGCGGGAGCCGGAGCGGCCTCACCCGGCAGCGGAGCCACCAGCCACGGCCCGGGCCTGCTCATGGAACAGGAGCTGGGGGTGCTGAGTGATGGAGCTGAGCATGAGCAGCTTGTGCCCAGGCAGCCCCCAGCATCCTGGCCTGGATCAGCACCAGTGCGGCAGCAGGGCCAGGGCAGGGATTGTGCCCCTGCACGGGGCACTGGTGAGGCCGCACCTCGAATCCTGGGCTCAGCTCTGGGCCCTCACTGCAAGAGAGACCTTGAGGGGCTGGAGCAGGGACAGAGAAGGGAATGGAGCTGGTGCAGGGCCTGGAGCACAGTGTGATGGGGAAGGGCTGAGGGACCTGGGGGGTTCAGTCTGGAGAAGAGAAGGCTCAGGGGGGACCTGATCGCTCCCTACAAGTGCCTGAGAGGAGGATGGAGCCAGGAGGGGCTGGGCTCTGCTCCCAAGGAACAAGGGATGGGACAAGAGGAACCGGCCTCAAGCTGCACCAGGGCAGGGTTAGATGGAGCTGAGGAACAATTCCTGCCCCACAGGGTGCTCAGGCATTGGAACAGGCTGCCCAGGGCAGGGCTGCAGGCACCGTCCCTGCAAGGGTTCACACCCCGTGGAGACGAGGCCTCAGTGCCATGGGTTAGGGGTGGCCTTGGCAGGGCTGGGTAAGGGTTGGACTGGGTGAGCTTGAAGGGCTTTTGCAACCTGGTTGATTCCATAATTCTGATTGACAAGCGTCCTGCAGCCATCTCTCAGGAGAGCGCTGTTCCTGCCCTCCCCGTAACAACCTGTAAGGCTGTGACATGTCAGCTTCTACCCTATGCTGGACAGTGCACACACTTCTCACTGGTAATCATTCCCCCTGCCTCTACCAAATGGCACCCATAGGCAGACAACGGCACCAGCAGCTGGGCAGTGGTTTGGCTCCTTTTCCCCATAGCTTTTACCCCTCTCTGTTCAGCACCACAGTTAAAGCCAGCAGCCTGCAGCGTGCAGTGAATCCTCCAGCGCAAAGCAGGAGCACCCCCTCCTATCAGACACTAGGAAACACTTCTGGAATTCACTAGTGATGGGAAGCAGGAATGCACTACAGCCGTCTCGGGGCAATTCCTTGCCCGAAGCCCCAGGAGAAACAGAGTCCAAAGCACAAGCAGCCTTCATTTAATTTGCTCATTCACCCGACCAACGCGCGCAGCCGATCGTCCCGCAGGTTTTACTTCCTCTGCGTACTTCCATAACGAGATCTGTCACTCAGTGCGATTCCTCCCTCGCTACAAGCGCCCGTAAGGAACGTTTCCAGACGAGCAAACACATCCAGGCACCCCACGTGGTGGTTGTCGGTAGTTCGATGCTTCAGCAGCACCCTTTGGAGCGGGCAGAACTGCAACAGACTTGGAGCAAGGCAAACGCGCAGTGTCCTTTGAAAAAGGGAGATGCATGTGGCGGCGGTTCCTGCATCCTCGGCAGTCTGAGGCAGTCAGGATCTTGTCTTCCCAGGCCCGGTACTCCATGGATGCTGTCCGTTCCCAGCAGCTCTTCCACGTGGTTTTTCCTCTGGCATCAGCGTGCGGTGAACCCGGTTCCTCCAGGTCGCATCCACCGAGGCTGCTGCAGACACCCGGAGCTCCGCGCTGAGCTGCAGCCCCGCTCCAGGGCAGGGAGCGCGGCCGGGTCCGTGCTCCGGGGGCTCAGCGCGGCTCAGGCCGCCTCCAGCTGCTCCTGCGCGGCGGCGAGGCGGCGTTGGAGCCAGCGCTGGCGCCAGCGCAGGAAGCGGCGGCGCGCACGGCCCGCCTGCCACCCCACCACCACCCCGGCGGCGAAGGCGGCCAGCAGCGCCCAGCGCACGGCCCGCGGCCGCAGCGCCTCCAGAGCCATCCCCGAGCCCGAGCCCGGCTCCGCCTCCCGCTTCCGCCGGGACCGGGGCGGGCCCGTTAAAGGCGGCGGGGAGGGGGCGCAGTGATTGTCGCGCCATGGCGGAGGCCGCCTCGCAGGTAGCGGGGGGCCGGTGGGGTCCTGGGAGGGTCGGGGGTGATGGGACCTCGCTAACAGGAGCGGGATGCGGGAGTGCGAAACTGCGGCATCCCCTGAGCGCTTTTTGCCTCTATAGCGTGTCCTAGGACGAGATGCACTGCCTTTAGAATACCGCTTCTCGCCTCTATAGGGAGCCGGGGGAAGAAAAGCCTCTCCCTTGAATGCTGCTTCTCGTCTCTATAGAGTGCCCTGGGCTGAAAAGCCTTCTTTGAACGTCCGCTCGGTGTTTAATTCGAGCTCCAGCACCGTCTGACCTGTGTCTGTGTTCTCCCCCTTTCCACAGGATCTCCTGCTGGCAGCAGCGTTTGTGTCCGATGCACAGTACAACAGAAATATCCCCTTTAAGACGTCCCCGGAGGCGGTCAGGTAAGGAGCTCTGCATCCAACAAACACCCACAGCATCACGTCGGGGCAGGGCTCTGTGCTGGTGTGGCTGTGTGGTGCTGTGGGGCACTCAAACTGGCATGGGGAGAACTAATCATAACTGTTCAAAGAGCAACAGCCAAAAAAAGGCTGGGGACCTCGGCTTCAGCAGCTGGGTGCTGAGGAGGCTGGATGGGAAGAACTGGATTTAAGGCTGAAATCATAGAATCAATGAGGTTGGAAAAGCTCTTTAAGCTCATCCAGTCCAACCCTTACCCCAGCCCTGCCAAGGCCACCACTAACCCATGGCACTGAGGTCTCGTCTCCACGGGGTGTGAACACTTGCAGGGACGGTGCCTGCAGCCCTGCCCTGGGCAGCCTGTTCCAATGCCTGAGCACCCTCTGGGGCAGGAATTGTTCCTCAGCTCCATCTAAACCTGCCCTGGTGCAGCTTGAGGCCGGTTCCTCTTGTCCCATCTCTTGTTCCTTGGGAGCAGAGTCCAGCCCCTCCTGGCTCCATCTTCCTTTTAGGAGGTCCGATGGGGCTCAGAGCATCTGTGTGTTGAGGATGGGAAAGGAAATAAGAACTTGATTTTTTTCTAGAGCAGACAAAATCTCTCAGGGCTGCAGCTGCAGCGAGCGCTCTGTGGGGATGAGGAGGTTGGGAAGCTGGGTCAGCCCCCCCTGTGTGGGAGGAGATGCTGGGTGTGAGTGCCAAGGGTTTGGTACAGGAGGTGCCTCACGCCAGGCAGTCATGGTTGTTACCCCTTGACTTGGCAGTGGGTGACACCAACCACTGCACAGCAAAACCTCAGCTCATCAAGGCAGCACATTTGCTCAGGTGTGCTTCAAAAGGGTGGTAGCTGCTAGGGGCAGGAGTAATTAAAAGTTTACGTTAATTGGTGATAAGTGAGGTTGCCCAAAGGAAAGTTTTGCCTGGGATGGTGACTCTTCTCTTTTAGTTGCTGGTGAGAGACTGAGTAGCTTCAAAGAGGCGACTTCCTTTACGCTTGGACTGCTTTAGGCAAACTGTTGCTGTGTGTAAAATGTAAGAGAAGGTGGCTGGTGTAGAGGGGCAAGGGCATACAACAGACTGGCAGCAAAGCAGTGAGTGAGCATTAATGACTCCTGTAGCCCTCCCCAAATAAGCCTTCCCTTTTATTTTGTCTTATGTCTGAGCCAGTGAAGTTTCTTGGTTGTCTTGGAATGCAGGTATGGTTAAGGATGTTTGTTACAGAGGATTTGAGTGGGTCTGTGCTGTTATGTCACTGTAATGCCTGTCTGCTGTGGAAAACCAGTGTGTGCATCATCTTGTCCAAGTATGCTTGGTATAAATGATAGAAATGATCAGGTTTTGCATAGTGGTGTCTTGATGGTGTTAAGGGCATAACACCATGTCGTGTGTGGGATCCCCTGCCCTGTAGCCTTCCTGCAGGTGATTGTTTGGCAGGTGAGATAACCCTTTGGCAGTGTTGGCACGCTTTTCTTGGCAAAGGACCTTCATGCCCTGTAGATCTGAGACTTTCCAGGGGAGCCACTGTCATGTGCAACTGTGTGATACCTCCTCAAGGTCATTGTTGGTGTGCAATGGAGGTTTGGCTGCTGTAGGGGCTGGAATACTGCTGGAGCTGTGTATAAAGCCAGCTTACTGTGCAGCTCCATACTTGTCTCTGATGGCTTTTCTTATCTCCTTGCTGTTTAACCTGCAAAGAGAGGATGTGAGATAAGTAATCAGGCTCAGTTTGTGTGTCATGGTGTCCTGGTTTAGCAGTAGCAGTCATTTTTTCTACTGGTGCAGTGCTGTGTTTTGATTTTCCGCCTGGGAACAGAGCTGATAACACAGATGTTTAGACTGACCAAGGACTTTGAGAGTCTCATGCTCTGCCAGGGAGGAGGAGAAGCTGGGAGGAAGCAGGGACAGGACACCTGACCCAAACTAACCAAAGAGGTATTCCATACCACAGCACGTCATGCCCAGGATGTAGACCTGAGAGTTCCCGGAAGGGCTGGATGACTGCGGGGTGGGGGTGAGGTACCGGTTGGTGAGCGGTTGTATTCTCTTCCTTGTTATTTCCTTTATCATTATTACTATTAGTAGTAGCAGTACTGATTTCTGTTATACCTTAGTTATTAAATTGTTCTTATCTCAACCCGTGGGAGTTGCTTTCTTTTGATTCTCCTCCCCGTCCCTCCAGGGGCGGAGGGAAGAAAGGTGGGGGGGGGAAGTGGACTGCGTGGTTCTGATTTATGGCCTGGGCTTAAACCACGACACATGGGGACACCTGGGCCTGGCAGGAGTTTGCACTCAAATGAGGAACAAGGTAATTGCAGAAAGGAAGCCCCTTTACCAAATCCACGTATTGCAGCCTTAAACTGAATGGAGGGGTACCTGTATTCCACCTTCCTGGTGTGCCTGCTCCCTGAGAGGGCGTGTAGCATCCATCAGCCATGAGACTGTAAGGAAGAGATAGGAAATAAGTTGCCAAATCCCTGGCTGGCACAAACTGTGCTGCTGTTCCACCTCATCCTCTGTGACTGCCTGGGACAGCATGTGCTGTCCTTCCAGGATGCACTTAGTGAGCCCATGGCTATGTGCACTGAAGCCTTTATTTATGGTGCCTCTGCCCTCCTTCTACAGGCTTTATTACCTCTATAACCACTGGATTATGCGAACAGCCACCTACTTCTTCATCTTTCTCAACCTGTCCCTTGCATTGTTTGAAGAACCCGCTGTGTATCCTCTCCCTTTCCTGGTAAGTTCTCAGTGTAGAAGCAGCAATGCAATAGTACTGTGCTGCTTGGTAGAGCAAGCGAGGGTTTCTTGCTTGAAACTGGTTGTCAAAGGTATGTCAAGAGATAATTGATGCTGATTGATTATCAATTGATAATTGATTCTTTTATCTGTTTTTGTATCTATTTAATCTACTGAAATGGGGACAAAAGAAGGGCATAGGAGCTAGGCAGGGACTATGGGAGCCATTGTGGCTGTCAGGAATAGCTGACATGACTGCAAAGTGATGTTGCTTTTCTGTGTCTTGGTGTCTTGCATGTGACCCAGATCCTGTCCTCATGTCTGAAAGCAGAAGTGTTGCACTTGGGACTGACTTTTTATAGCCTTTATTTGTTGTGTGCTGTTGTGCTTGTGAGAGATGTGCTCCTTGAATCCTAAGCAAGCACAAATTAACCTGGATTAACCTGTCTGTGGCAGGGAATGTCACAAAAGGAAGCCTGGAACTATTGCTTAGTGCCCGATGTGTGAGGCTGTGAAACCTCCAACAGCAAAACCCACTGGAAAACTCTTCTGCTGACTCCAGCTGTGGTTTTTCTTTGCCTGTACCCCAGCTTGAACATCCCTTGTGTGCAAGGAGGGCTAATGCTGCTTTTGGTTGTCCTGACTTGGCCCCTTCTCTCCCTGCAGGTCACTTCAGTGGTCGAGGTGCTGTGCCTTCTGGTGTTCTTTGGCCGACTGACCCATTTTGCAAGGGTCACCCCTCGCAGTGTGTTCTGGAAGGACACCAAGAACATCTGCATCATGGTTGCAATCCTGGTGAGCTCGGCCTAGGGGAGCCCCCAAGGTTGAAGCAGACAATGTGGAGGTGACTTGTCCCTCCTGTTGCTCCCCTGGTAACATAGGCCTGATGTATACAGGCTCTAATCGATCATCACTTGCACACACAACGGGGTTGTGGGCCCATCTGTGCTGTATCAGTTCACCCTGTTGTCTTCACCCTTTAGACCCATTTCCAGCATTACTACTGGGACTTTTCCTCCTCTTTTCCACAGTTATCCCTGACAGACTTGGCCATATATGGGGTCCTCAGGATATACAACGTGAGGAGCATTCGATGGTCACGAATCGTGAGGCCCATCTTCCTCGTGAACTTTGCAGAGAGCCGCCAGGTAAGGAGGAGCTCTGGTGGGATGTACCTCTGGTCAGGCCCCATTCTGGAACAGTCTGCTGCTTTGTGAGATCCAGGGGATTTAGTGAAAGAGGGTTTGTGCAGAGATGGCAGAATTCAGGTTCCTGTGAGTGAAGGTTTCTCTCGGAGGTAGCCTGAAGCAGTAATATGAGATGGAGCAAAGGGTATGGTAGCACTGGTGCTGCTTGGCTGCTGTGCAAAAGGCTTCTCCTTGTACCTGTGGGCTGGGTTATGGCTGTCCAGAGCCTTGAGTGTGCTTGGGGCTGGAACGTTTCTTGTACAGTCAGCACACGGCTGTGTTTAGTCCAACCTGGGTGGAGGAGAAGCGTTAGAAGCTGTCCTCAGGAGGTGTGCACATGAGCAGCACCGCAGACAAGAACTGCTTCTCCCTGGGTCAGAGGCCAGGTTACTTATTTCTGGAAGCCTCCTGGGCAAACAGCACAGTGTCAAGGCTGTTCTTGCACACTGGGTGTCTAGTCCAGCGGGGGGATTTGGACTCTGATTCCCTCTGTCACAGGGACGCTTGTTCCTCTTTGCCCCTCTGCCCAAGGCTGTTCTGCTTGTGACTTACAAATGAATACACTGCTGTGGTGGGGAGGGTGCAGTGGAACTCTGGGTCTCATAAGAATGTGTTTTGTGGCCTGGAGTGATGGGCTTCTGTCCCTGACCATTCCTCTGCAGTGAGAGCTGAGTTTCTGATGGCCTGTCTCAAGAGATAAGGTCTCTCCTTCTAGTATCTCCTCTAGGGCATGAGGAGGAAAGGCCTGGTGGCCTCACACAGCTTTTAGCAGAACAGAGCTGGCACATCTGCTATCTGTGTCCTACCTTGCCTGTCCCTCTGTAGAGGCTTGATCCAGATGGGATGGTGAGGAGATAAGCAGGTACCGCTTTGCCTCTAAACACTTCCCTTCTCCCTGTCAGATCCGGAGAGCCTTCCGCAGCATCCGCAACACGCTGCCAGAGATCACCTACGTCTTCCTGCTCTTCATGTTTAGCCTTCTCATGTTCTCCCTCATGGCCTTGAAGCTGTTTGGTGAGAGGTGAGAACACTCCTTTTGCTCAGAGCTGGATGGGAAGGATGTGTGTGATCCTTTTGGGCAGGAGGGATCTGGCAACTCCAACTAGTTGAATACAGTCATTGCCAACACGTGCAGTTCCTGTGCAGGATATGGGAGCTCTGTGCTTAACTTCAGCTTGTCCTTTTCCTCCCAGGAATCTCCAGACAGCAGAAGGCTTGCCATATTTCAGGAACTACCTAGAAATTGTGTTTGACCTCTACGTGCTGGTGACAACAGCAAACAGCCCGGATGTCATGTATGTATGCTGAGCTTGCAGTCTTGCTGCTCTGAGTGCTGCTGTCCTGCTCCTAGTGGCAGGATCTCTGCTTAGAACAAGACTGTGTTTTGCTTCTGGAATACTTTGTTGTGTAACAGGGCTTTTACTTTTCCAGCCTGCAGGGGTTTCATGAATTTTCAGTCATCTCCTGTATAAATGGCTCTGAACCAGAGCCTAACTTTCTGGAAGGTGTCTCTGCCTCTAGAAAGGCCAATAACCAGCTTATGACTGAGACATCACCTTAATCTCTGCACTTAAACTGAGCCACACTAACAAAAGCACAGAGATGAAGCTTCCTTTTCTAGATCCCTTCAGTCAGAGCCTGGTGAAGTAGGAGGAAAACCCAGCAGAAGGAAACTGTTCTGTAGCTGAACTAAGCACAGTTTTTAACTTGGTTGTGATCTGACAACTTTGATATCTAAAGCAGTGCTTAGAAACCCACCTGGAAGGCTGTTTTCTTGTGGTATATTTCCCTGTTTGCCTAGCAAGGAGCAATCTCTCTCCCCTTTTCTAGGATGCCAGCATTTGACTTCAGCTCATGGTATGCCTTGTTCTTCATTGCCTTTGTCATCGTCAACACTTACATCTTCATGTCTCTCTTCCTGGCTGTTGTGTACAACAACTACAAAAAGCACCTGAAGGTAATATTGGAGAAGTGAGCTGTGATCAGTGACTGCCTGCTGTTCCCTGTCACCTTGTAAGGAAATACCTGGCTTTCCCTTGGAAAGCTGCCGCTTTTGGGAAGTGTGGAGCAAGGGATACAGCTTCCTGCCTTTACTGATGCTCTGCAAATAACAAGCACAGGTCCACCTTTCATATGGGGATTGCTGTGAGTTCTGCTTTGAGCATTAAACAGTGAAATACTCTATGGTGCTGTGGACCCAAGAGGTAGCAACAGATAGGAGGCACATGTCTGTGCATTACTGCTGTTAGAGGCTTAGTCGTAACTCAGAGGTTCTGTCTCTGTGCAGGAGGCTGTTTTCAGTTGGCTATAAGCACACAGCACGCTTCTGCTGCTGCATGTGCTCTTAAAGCAAAGGAAGTGCAAAGGGAGGTCTGAGTAAATCACAACTCTTGCTGCTTCTACCCAAACCGAGTAGGTGCAGCTTGGTACTTGTGATCAAAGGGTGGGAGCTGAAAGTCCCTGGGTGCTCCCATGATGGAACTGGCTGCCTGTCAGTGAGCAGTCTGCTTGGTCATCCTGGAGGCTTCCCAAGGGTATAAGGTCCTTCAGGCTGCTTGTAATCATGTGCAGAAGAGGATCTCCACCCCTGATCTCAGCAGTATTCACTGATGGATGGGAAGTATGCATGGGCACATCTTTGCTTCTGTGACGTGTGGACATCCAGATGCTGTAGCCTTTGTCATCTCCTTCCTGTCAGGCACTATCCTTTGTCTTCCGGTTGTTCAATGCATCTCCCAGCAGCACGTGAGCTGTTAATCCCTCCAGGCTGCCTGTTAAACAGCATTTCTCATCACCCCCACTGCCTGTGCTGCACTTTGTGTCTCTCATCACTCCAAGTGTGTTCCTCTGAATCTCTTTTTCCATCTCTGTGCCACAAAAATAAGGTTATTTAAATGGATGTGTTATAAAAAGGGTGCCTGAAGCTGCCTGAATCCCCATCCTCCCTCCAGAATGAGATCCGAAAGCTTGCTTACATGAAGCGCCGCAAGATGATAGAGGCCTTCAACCTGCTGAAGGAAGAGGAGGGAGCACAGTTTGTGGTCAGAGAAGCCCGATGGAAGCAGCTTGTCAAGCTGGTGGCTCCTGATACCAGTAACTCCCACCTGGAGCTGCTGCTGCGCATCTCGGATGATGAGCAGAAGGGTTTCATAGGTGAGTAGTGGGGCTCTGCTTTTCATAAGGGGTTGGGGAGGAACCTGGGGGCATGAGACTGGTGCTTCAGAGGGTTTGGCACTGGGACTTGGGGTCTGTAATGGACTCAGAAGGACTCCAGGCCCCTCTTCCTGCTTCCCTCCGCATTGTTTAAGTCCTGAAAGGTTGTTCTTTTGTGCCTGTGCTGTAGCCAGTGTCATGTATACTGTAGCTGGCTCTTCATGGACATTTGACATCAGGCCAAGCTTACCTTGGGGAGTGAATGGGCACTCCTGTTCTCAGCACAGGATTTCCATCCCTGGCAGTGTTCAAGGCCAGGTTGGACACAGGGGCTTGGAGCAAGCTGCTCCAGTGGAAGGTGTCCCTGCCCGTGACAGGGGTTGGAGCTGGATGAGCTTTAAGGTCCCTTCCAACACAAACCAGGCTGGGATTCTGTGAAAGCCTCCCTTGCTATCAGATCCTTCCAAGCAATGTGGCTTCCCACACACTCCTCTAGAGCCTCTTGCTCTGTTCCTGCTGGAGACAGGATATCAGGAGAGTTGGGTCAGTCTCCTCATGCTAGATTGCGCCTGTCATGATTGTTAAAGCTTTGTGTTCGTTGTTGGCCTGTGGCTTGAGCAAGTCCCCCAGAAACGAGGCAGAGAAGCTGCTGAAGTACTGAGTTCAGCCTCTTCTGCGGTGGGTACCACTTTGGCCATGAGCATTTTCTGCTGCCATGACCAGGTATTCAGTCCAGATTGCTACAACTCGTGTGTTTATAGGCTTGCATGTGCCAGCCACACTGATGGGAAGCGCTCTCCCTTTTCCAGACAAGAAATCCTTTGTACAACTGGCTGATCTGCTCAACATCCAGGTGATCACCCTGAAAATCCGCAGCCACCCTCTGGGGCAGTGGATGCCCCGCGTGTACCAGTCAGCAGCGAGCCGGTTCCTGCGCAGCATGGTCAGGCACAGGTGAGCCTCCACCAGCAGCAGCCAGCTCTTACCCCTCACAGGCTGCAGGGCAGGGCTGCTGCAAGCAAAAGGCATCTGGGTGTCATGCTGGGAAGTACAAACTGCATTTGGGCAAACAGGGGCAGCTTCTGGTTTCAAGTGTTCTGTGGACCAGCTCTGCTCTTAGCCTGCCTTCAGTACTGTGGAGTAACTGGACTTGGCTATTGGAGTCATACCTCTTCCAGTCCCACTTGTTCCAGCCTGAGGTGCTGAGTGTAAGTAGCTCTTACTGAAAGCAAGAAGTGCCTTGAAGGACCAGATTAAATGCTTCACTTAAAGGTGATCTTACTTCAGCAGTCTGTGCTGCAAAGCTGCATGGTGCTGTGTCATCATCTCTTACCAGGCTCATACTATGAGCTGCTAGTGCTGGGTTTCACAGCTGAGTCTTGCCAGAATTGCAGAATCACTGAGGATGGAAGGAACATCTGGAGCTGGTCTGGTGTAACCCCCCCTGCTCAGAGTGAGGTCAGCTGCAGTAGGGTGCTCGAGGCTACTTCTAGATGGGTTTTCAGTGTCTCTAAGGATGGAAGACTCCATAACCTCTGTGCAACCTGCTCCAGTGTTTGCCCACCCTCAGCTTAAAAGGGCTTTCTTTCTGTTGAAATGGCAAACCCTGTGTTTCAACTTGTGCCCTTTGCCTCTCGTGCTTTCACTGGATACCACTGAGAAGAGTCTGGCTCCACCTTCCCTCCACCTTCCCATCAGGTATTTATTCACACTGAGCTCCTGACCCTTCTCCCCTTCAGGCTGAGCAATCCCAGCTCTCTCCACATGTAATGTGTCAGCCTAGCTTGCCCTTTAATCCTTCTTGTGACCCTTTGCTGCACTGACTGTGGTATGCTCATGTCTTCTCTGTGCTGGGGAGCCCAGCTATTGACACAGCACTCCAAATGTGGCCTCACCAGTACCGAGTAGATGCGGGGGGGGGGCAATCACTTCCCTGGCTCAGTTAACACTTCCTGTCTTAGCCTGGGATGCTGTTGGCTTTCTCTGCCAGCAGGGTGCATTCCTGGCTCATGTTCAATCTCACAGCCGAGTTCCATCAGATCCCTGCAGTGCTGCTTTTCAGATAGTTGACCCCCCGCCTGCACTGCTGCCTGAGGTTATTCCTCCCGAGGAGCAGAGCTTTGCATTTCCCTTTGAACATGGTGGGATTCCTCTGCCCAGCTTCCCAACCTTCCAGGGCTCTAGCACAGTGTACCAGCCACTCCTCCTAGCTGTGCATAGTCTTCTGTTTCACTCAACTAGTCCTGCTTGAGAAATGATGCTTGGCTTGTGGAAACGCAGCCAGTTCTCAGTTTAACACACAGAGCATTGACACTGGTGTACCTCGAAGGCTTGTGCTCTCCTTTGAGCTGGACCTCAAGAGCAAAGCTAAACTGCAGTAACTTTCCTAAACCCTCAGGTTTGGGGATGCATAAAGACAACTTATTTAATGTCAGTGTTTGAGGAGGAGGCAAAGAACCTCTGAAATACCTGAGTAACTTTTACCTCCTTGGGAGTGGCAAACTCATTTCTCTTATTCTTCTTGCAGGGGATTTGTCTGGACTTATGATGTGATCATTCTCATAAATGCCATCTTCATTGCTCTCGATGAGGAAACCCCTTATATATCTTACGCTGAGTGGGTCTTCCTTGCTTTGTATATAATTGAGATACTTCTGAAAGTGTACACTTACGAACCAAGGGCGTTCTTCGGCAAAAACCAGTTCTGGAACTGGTGAGTGAGTTGCTGGTTGGGCTGGAGGTGGTGTGAGCTGTGAGCATCTTTGTGTTCAGCTCCTGAAGAACTGGAACACGAGTCTCTTGGAGAGATGGGCTGCCTGACTTGTATGCTGGGGTGTAATTGAAGTGATTCTATGCATTGTCACGGGACATTGTGCTCTTTGCTGGCCTGACCTGGCTCTGACAGAGACTGCTGTTCTCTGCTCTGCTCCCTCAGTCAGAGGTGACTCAGCAGCATGTGAAGATGGTGGCAGGGCAGGGGAAAGTGCGTTGCTAGACAAGGCTTTCCCTTCTTCCCGCCCTGCAAATGGTTTGAGGTGATGCAGGTCGGTGGTGCACATGTGGGGAAGAGGGGTTACTCTGAGCAAGCTGCTCTAGTGGAAGGTGTCCCTGTCCGTGGCAGGGGGTTGGAACTGGATGAGCTTTAAGGTCTCTTCCAACCCAAACCATTCCATGATTCTACTTGGTCGTGTGGCAGCTTCAGAGCCTGTTTTCTGTCACCACATTTCTAACAGCACTGCCTTCCCTCGTGCTAGGTTTGATACTCTCATCATCTTTGCTGCCTTGACTGCAACGATACTGAATACCACCCTCAAATCGAGTAAGTGCAGCTTGAGCAGTCTGCATGCATTGGGAGACTTGGTCCTGAGTAGTCTTTTCCCATCACCTTGGGCTTGGGAGGCACTCGGACAAGACAATGAATTTCTTCTGGGGCTTTTAAGAACTAACCCAGTCATAAATGTATGTTATAAATACAGTTATACATAGAGTTAACAAGAGCATCTCTACAGTTCTCTGCTTATTTTCCATAACAAAACCCATCTTTTTTTCCCTTTCTCAGCCACAAAGTACAACAGCCAACAGATCCTGGACATCGTCTTCATCTTAAGGGTCCTCAGGCTAATAAGGATTGTTGACAGCATTCAAAGGTAAGGAAGAAATGGGATAGGGATACGGTTGGGGTTATGTTTGGGGGGTGGACTGTGTCAGAGGCTGGCTGAGACAGTGGTTGGAGTTGTTCTGCTGATTTGGATTGACACCAGCACTCAGTGAAACATCCCAAGGCCTTGTCCCAGCAAGCCTCAGTTGCTGCGGCCTCTGGAGGCTTATTTATAAGGATGTGTGGGGAGCATGTGCTGGATGGGATATGACAATAAGCAGATGTGGGCTTTAGAAGAGCCTCTCCCTAGCAAGTGTTGTCATGAATCCTTTGCTGTAGGTTCCGGGTCATCATGAACACGCTGATAAACATCGTACCAACAATGCTGACATTTGGTGGGCTGACTCTGGTAAGAAACCCTGGTCTCCTAGCTCAAACACTCCAGTTTTACAGGAATGTGCCTTGAGTCTCACACTCATGCTGCTTCCAAGAGGATAAATGCAAACCTCTGGATGCTGGGCCCTTGAAACTGTAAGTGTCCATTTGGTTCTTGGTTGTTGCACAAGTAAACGTGTGCAAAGGGGTTGGGTTCCTGCCAGGTCAGGACATGCTCCTTTGCTCCATGGGGCAGTGAAGATGTTCTGTGCAATCTGGGCTTTACACTAAGGAAACAAACAGTGGTTTAGGCAAGAAGCTGAAGGGGAAATCCACTTCTCAACTTCCTAAATATAGGTTCTATTATGATCTGAGAATACTTCATTTCTAGGTATTTGGGCTGTAGTTCTTGGCTTACCATTCCTGCTTGGTAATTGCTTGTGAGTGGCTTGGGTCTCTTGGGCTCTGCTGCTCCTCAGCAGCTTGCCATGTCTATAAGAACTGGGAAACCTGCTGGTACTCTGGACTCCAGCTTGCTGCTCATTGGAGAAGCAGGCAATGGGGTTTCTCTTCCCAGGTTGTATACTGTGTATTTGCCATCATTGGCATGGAGTTATTCCATGGGAAAATCCAGTTCTTCCCTGCAAACTCGAATGCTCCTCATGCCCTGGAATGTGGGAATCCAGCTCTCAAGGATTCTCTCTTTGCTCGAGGGAAATACTGCAAGAACAATTTCAACAACTTCGCTTCGTCCTTCATCGTCCTGATGGAGCTCACTGTGGTCAACCAGTGGCATGATATCCTTTGTGGTGGAAGGTCCAGATAAAGCTTGGTGATCCCTGGTTTTCCCCTTGTATTGCACACACACACACACACACACACACACACACACATAGTGCCAGATGACAGAGAAACGGTCCCTGCAGAGGGCTTGGTTTGGAAGGTGGGTTGTGTGACCTGGTTTCTCCTCCTGTAGCCCAACTCTGCAGCAAGATGTTCTCCTGTAATGCTCTGGCCCTTAACTCCCCCTGTACTCTTTGCCAATGGGTTTGCCAATGTGACAGTGCAGCCTGCAAAGCTGTATTTCATTGCCTTCCACATCGTGATGGTGATAATCATTGTCAAGTAAGTACTGGGCTGCTCTCTTCCACTTTGGAGGGAAGAGGAGCTCAGCCTCCTGCCTGGGTGCTGCTGGTGGTCCCAGGATCATACCTGGTGTGACTCGGAGATGAGTGGGATGTGTGATGGAGGAATCTGATGCATCTGTTCTTGCCTCTGCTGGGTGCTGCTCTGTTGCAGAGCTCCCCGTCTTCAGCAGGGGAGGGGAAGGAGTGCTGGGAAATGAGCTTGGGAATACTGAGACACTCATTGATAAGGCCAGGTTGGATGGGGCTTGGAGCAAGGTGCTCTAGTGGAAGGTGTCCCTGCCCATGGCAGGGGTTGGAACCAGATGAGCTTTAAGGTCCCTGCAACCCAAACCAGTCTGTGATGCCCAGAGGCAGGGGAGGAATGCCAGGAAGGAAATGCTGCCACATAATTCTGCTCATGGTTTCTTTCAGCATCTTTGTGTCATTCATTTTGGAAGCTTTCTTTGTGGAGTACTCCCTTGAGAAGAGTGAAGTCGAAACAGCCATTGAACAGAAAATCCAGGAGCTGGGAATGGGAGTTCAAGAGTAAGCCCCCCCACACACCCAGGAGGGTAGTGCTGGAAGTGGCTGGCTTGGCGCATTGATGGGGGCTGTGGGACTGGAGGAAAAAGCCACCCTCTGGAGGAGTGAGCTGAGGCTCCTCTTCCTTGTCACAAAGCTCTTGCTAATCCATCATGACCATAGATGAAGCTCTCAGTGCCATGGGTTAGTGGTGGCCTTGGCAGTGCTGGGGAATGGTTGGACTGGATGAGCTTAAAGGGCTTTTCCAACCTGGTTGGTGCTGTGGTTCTATATAGGCTTGGTCTAGATGGTAGCAGCTGCCTCTGAGCAATCCCAGTCCAGGGCTGTTGCCTGACTGGGGGCTAACACCATGACTGGTACTTGCCCTGCCCAAGAGAATCCGTTGCTGCTGGGTCCATATGGGCCCCTGGGGTAGGATGTGCCTCCCCTGGGTAACTTCTGGCCTTTCTTGTGTAGGGATGAGCTCCAGAATGAACACCTCCTTGATAACATGGAGAGCACTGAGCACGACCTTGAGGGGGACAGTGGAGCAAAGCCACCATCCAAAGGGCTGGTGTTCAAAATCGCCTCCAAACGTAAGTGCAGCCCTGCTGTGTGCCCATGGTTTTGTTTGAGGCCTGAACTGTCCCTGATCATAGCCCTCTCTGGGGAAGCTCTCAAGCATTGCTGCTCCTTTGGGCGGTAAGAGCAGCTTAAACCCAGCTGGGGCTTTTGAGAGAGCTGTGGACATTCTCTATTTGCTGTTTCTTTTTACTTATATAGCAAAATCTTGCCTTTTTCACCTCAGCCCTTCTGTGCACGCTTGTCTGAACCATCTGAAGATGCTTCCTCGGTGGTGGAGGTCTTGCTGCTGTTGAGAAGTCTGTTATCTTTCCTCCTTCCTGCACATGCTTTGCCTTCCTCCTGGCTTGGATCACGGGGTGACTATAGGCTTCTTTAGCTTAACAACTGCTTTTTCTTCTGGCTTTCTGGCTGTTCCTTGGCAGTTCCCTGAGCTCATGCTTCTTGGTGTGGCTGTAGGGTGGGATTACAGATGTGCTGAAGGACAAATGGGAATGGAAATGCTTAATATGTTAAAACAATGGTCTTGTAATGGATAAGTGCTTAAAAATACATGGGGTAAAATGCCAGGGAACAGCACTTTGGGTGTCTGTAAATGTCAAACATGGGGAGCTGCCTTAAGGCCTGCAGGAGAACAGGGATAGGTGCTCACAGTAACTTCCCTTTGCCCACGTGCAGGGTACAGGACTGTGGATGCTCTGCTCCAGCGCATGTTCGAGGCAGAGATACCCCTTGAGGATGAAGGCCCATCGTTTGAGGAGATCCTCAGCTTGGCCCCCACTGCTCCTGTTCCCAGCCACTCCACTTCAGAGAGCGCAGCGTGATGGGGACCAGCCATGGCAGTCGGTGAGGAGGAGCTAATCCTCAACTGCCTGGGCCTTGAGCGTGTTCCCTGACTGCTCACCTCCAGCCAGGATGGGTGTGGGGACCAGGGCATGCAGCAGAGGGGGCAGCTGGTGCCCAAAGTGGCTTCATTGTGTAAAGGAGCTTTATCTCGCATCAGGTCTCATGTATATGTTGAAACTGGAACTACCCTCTTGGGAAAGCAGAGGGAGCATTGGTGTATGGACTGTGCCAGTCACTGATGGTGCCATATTCAGTATGTTATGAAATACCTACTCCTTATAACTGGACTTTTGTATTACAGCACTTTTATACCTGTGTATGGACCAGTGCAGCTGAATCCAGCAGCGCTGTTGTACATTAAATTCAGCAGTATGGAAAAACAACTGGTTATCAGAGAGTTAATGTGTCGGATCACATCCTTGCGGGGGCACAGTTCCTGTTTGAGTCTTGGGGCGGGGTTCCCACTTCCCATGGGACTTCCTCCCAACTTCCCTGTTTACTTGTGTGTGCAGGGGAAGTAAATTCCAGCAGAGCGAGGCCAAGTCCTGCTCCCCGAGCGCGCTGCCCGGTGCATGGTGCCGGCTGGGCCTGCCCGGGCTGCCTTTATTACTATAAATCACTGTGATCCATTAATTACATCATAGATGGATTATCCCTCTGTCCCTTCTCCATCCCCCGGCTCAGCACCGCCCAGCAAGAGGGGCGGGGCCAGCCCCAGGGGGCGGGGCCGCGCTCACCCAATGGGGTGACAAAGAAAGCGCGGCCTCCCAGCGGAAGCGGGCGTGATTGGCGGAGCTCGACAGCCAATGGGAGAGCTGCGCGGCGGGTTTGAATCCGCGCAGCCGGTGGAGCGGGCGGAACATGGAGGGTGCCGTGAGGTGAGCGCGGCCGGGGGCACCGGGGGGTGCCGGGGGTGGGGGGGACCCCGGACCGGTGCCGGGTGTTCGGGCAGAGGGGAGCCCTCGGCCTTTGTCCCGGGTGTGGTTTCCCGGCCGCAGCTGAGTGGGGTGTCCTGGGCCAGGCCTGTGGGGGGGGGGGAGGGGGGCTGCACTGAGCCCGGCCTGACCCCGCCTTTGTCTTGCAGGAGCTTCGAGGCTCAGATACGGGACTACCGAGGGACCGACCCGCTGGAGCTATGGGACAGGTCAGCATCGCTGCTGTGCGCGGCACAGCTCCTTATAGAGACAAAACAGTGCGGGTTGGAAGGGACCTTAAAGCTTCTCCAGCTCCAACCCCTGCCACGGGCAGGGACCCCTTCCACTGGAGCAGCTTGCTCCAAGCCCCTGTGTCCAACCTGGCCTTGAACACTGCCAGGGATGGGGCAGCCACAGCTTCTCTGGGCACCCTGGGCCAGCGCCTCAGCACCCTCACAGGGAAGAGCTTTTGCCTTATCTCCAACCTGAACTTCCCCAGTTTCAGTTTGAAAGCAGGACTGAGTTTGAGCAGTTGTTCTGAGTGGCTTGGGCGTGTTCCAGGTACGCACAGTGGGTAGAAGGATGTCTTCCGCCCCAAGAGAAGCAGAACCGCTTGCCCAGCCTCCTGGAGCAGCTTGTAAGGATGTTCTTAAGCGAGAAGAGGTACCGCGAAGATCCAAGATTTGTTAACTACTGTATTAAGCTGGTAAGTATATGCTTTTGGGAAGAATTAAGCTATCCTAATAAACCAAAGCTGTCCTGCCATTCTGGAGCTCTGACTGCAGAGAGCTGTGAGAGGAAAAGGAGCCCTCAGGGAGGTGGTGTGGAACTTAGACGTACTGCTGCTCTCCATAGGAGCTCTGAGGACTTTTCCATCCTGCTGAAGGACAGCACATGTCTTTATTATTTTCTGTTATTCAGCTGTTTGGCTTGTTAGGTATCACATCTATCTGGCTTTGCTTTAGAAAACAGTACTTCCCTGTGCTGGTAACTAACAAATTGTTACTGGGTGTATTTGCTTCTTCCTTGGATGTATTTGAACGCATTTATGCACCTTTATCTCACGCAGGCAGGGTTCATCTCTTCTCCTTGCCAGTATTTCGATTACCTGCATGGTCAGGGAGTTGGTGCAAAGGCATCGAGCTTCTATGTTGCTTGGGCTCAGCAGCTCGTCAGCGAGGGCAATGTGCAGCATGCAGGAGCTGTCCTTCAGAAAGGACTTCACAACCAGGCCCAGCCACGAGAGAACCTGCAACAGCTCTATTGGTAATTCTGACACATCCTTCACTTGTTGGGCTGTTCAGATGCCTGATTTTATGTTCTTTTCTTGTGTGTATGTGCTATAGCTGAGGCAGTGATTGGTTTTGTTAGATGTAGATATAAGTTTAACAATGCTTCTTTGCCTTTCACTATCTGTTGGATGTTTTGAAGGGGGTGTATATAAAAACTGTACCAGTCTTCAGCAAAGCAGGGCCCAGAAAGAACGTCAATTTATTGACTGATTTCCTGCCTAGTGTCTGTTAAGTAGATTTAAACTATAAAGATGGGTAGTCTGATCTGCTTCAGGCAGCCTACCTGGGAAATACTGGTGTAAGCTTCACTACTTGGAAGCTCAAGCTTCAAGGATATTTCGGTTGATACACTGGAGGGAAGGGATGCCGTCCAGAGGGACCTCGACACGCTTGTGAGGTGCGCTGATGCCAACCTGATGAAGTTTAACCATGCCAAGTGCAAGGTCCTACACCTGGGTCGGAGCAATCCCAGGCACAGCTACAGGTTGAGCAGAGAAGAGATTCAGAGCAGCCCTGCGGAGAAGGACTTGGGGGTGTTGGTCAATGAGAAAATGAACATGAGCCGGCTGCAGTGTGCGCTCACAGCCCAGAAAGCAACCGTATCCTGGGCTGCATCAACAGGAGCGTGACCAGCAGGTCCAAGGAGGTGATCCTGCCCCTCTACTCTGCTCTCGTGAGACCTCACTTGGAGCATTGTGTGCAGTTCTGGTGTCCTCAACATAAAAAGGACATGGAACTGTTGGAACAAGTCCAGAGGAGGCCACGAGGATGATCAGGGGACTGGAGCACCTCCCGTATGGAGACAGGCTGAGAAAGTTGGGGCTGTTCAGCCTGGAGAAGAGAAGCTGCGTGGAGACCTCAGAGCAGCTTCCAGTATCTGAAGGGGGCCTACAAGGATGCTGGAGAGGGACTCTTCATCAGGGACGGTAGTGACAGGACAAGGGGTAACAGGTTCAGACTGAAACAGGGGAAGTTTAGATTGGATCTAAGGAAGAAATTCTTTACTGAGAGGGTGGTGAGGCACTGGAATGGGTTGCCCAGGGAGGTTGTGAATGCTCCATCTCTGGCAGTGTTCAAGGCCAGGCTGGACAGAGCCTTGGGTGCCATGGTTTAGTGTGAGGTGTCCCTGCCCATGGCAGGGGGGTTGGAACTGGATGATCTTAAGGTCCTTTCCAGTCCTGACTAGTCTGTGATTCTCTGATATGTCCATGTGTAGTAATCAGTGTCCTGTAACTGCCTTGGGTTTTTAGTGTTGCATTTCATGGTATGATGACTACAATAAAATCAAAGGTTCCTGGGGGTGGGGAGGTGTGAGGGACAGGTATATATAATGACAATAACTGTGTTTTCTTGCAATTTAGCTGGCTGCAGAACTCTGATCCTCGGAATCCTCCTTTGCAAGGTAAGGCTCAAGGTACCTGCCTGTGAGCTGTAACTCGATTAGATGAATCTTTTACCTCAAACTGTGAGTTTTGTCACTGAAGAAATCAAGTTTCCCATAGAAACTGGGTCTTTTTTTCCCCTATTTTCCTGGCTACCCTTAAAATTCTTAAGGGAAGTGTCTTCAAAATGAGTTCTTAATTTTCCAATGCTTAAAGTGAATAGAAATTCACAAATGAGAAAATGATTCTTACTCATTAATGCAAACCCATATTACCTGTCCCAGGCACTGCTGTTATCAAACCTCTTCAAACTTCACATGCTGCAAATCTAATGGCTCCTCAAAAGAGTGTTTCAAATAACAATGAGACCACATACTCCTGCAAAAATCAGGTAAGTGACTCTTCATAAGTGACATTGTGGAGCCCTCATGAAGGTTGGATTGTAGAGCTTGACTGAGTAAGGATGATAAAACATATTAACTGTCTGGTGTGGCTCAGGAACGTTACTGATGGGTTTATGCTGCCACATCTTCGTAGAAATATCTCAACTTGGAAGTGTTGGGACACACTTTTAGTTCCAATTGACATATTTCCAGCAGCATAAGCAGAGACTGATCCATCCAGCTGGTTGCTTTCTTCACAGGAGGAATGTTATCAATAGATCCTGTGCCAGTTGTGCTCCCTGGAAACTGCCTACACTGAATTTTGGTGAAATTCAAGTTACTTCTTAAATATCCTCTTTAAGAATGAATAAAGGCAATGCCAGAGGATGAGGAGAAGTGTCTGGGCTTGTTCTCAGTGGGATGGTGGTTTCTTATAGAAGCCAGTCTAAACTGGGAAGTGAGTAGGAGGTGACTTCAGCACAGTTCTTGAGCCCCTCTGCAGCTTGCCAGCTCAGTCTAACAAGTTCCAGCTCAGGTTCTGTTCATACGTCATGAGCAATCCTGAGTTAGCTTTACAGTGTGAATCCTGTCACCCTGTAGTCGTCTTTCTTCACCTCCTTCCCCACAATAAAACAGCAAAACAAGCCATACTTGTAACTCAGCAGCACCCGTCCTTCTGAGGTTTGTCAGAGCTGGTTACAGTTCTGCACAGTGAGAAGGTGAACAGAGGTGAAACTACAGCCTGAAAGACTGCGAAACCTTTTTCAGCTTGGTCCTGTTTTCTAAAGTGCTCCTGACGCTTAGTTTGGTATTGCCTACAAATTGTGGAAGGTATCGTGGGTGATGGAACGGAGTTAAAGCTTCCTGTGTCTGCTGCCTGTTCCTTAGCCCTTAGGTTGGACAAAGAAAGAAATTGGGTGGGGACATCAGGTCTGTTCTGAACAAACTCCAGTGATCTAACTTACATTCCTGACTTTTGGAATAGAAACTCCCTGTTCAACTAGTTCCAGTATCCAGATATCCTTTCTGGATAGTTCCAGTATCCATCATCCAAAAGCTCTCTGAGATTACAGCAGACTGTTATGTGGCTAATCGTTCAGGCTCTGATGACCTGTAGAGCTCTTTCTGATCTGCTCTTGCCATGCTCATGGTCTGAATTGTCATCCTCTCAATCAGAATTCAATACTGGGGCCTTTATGGTTGCTGGTCCTGTCAAAATGGGTGGTTAACTGTAATACTGGAATTCCTGCTTCTATTTTAGTGGTTTATTTCCCCTTCCCTGCTTTAGGGTCCTGATGCTGCTGGTGCTCAGTCGTGTTCTTCTGGTGGCAGAGAAGAAGTGTAAGTGTTTGGGGTTTTTTAAAGTCACAGTGTGGGACAATTAACACATTCCTGGCATAAATCCAACAAACTTGAATAGAGCTTTTCCGTGTTTTTCCTCACAGAAAGTATGTTACATACATCTCCAAATCTGAAGTCCGTCCTAAGTCATCCTCTGCTGGTGTTGAGTGTGAGCAGGTTGCAATGTATGATAAGAACCTGCTCATCTGTGAAGGCTCTGAACTTTCCTTTGAGGAGCTGAGAGCCAAGAGATACTTCAAGAAGTATGAGCGCCTCAGGAGGCAGCAGGAATGGGGTATTCCTCTCTTTCCATCTAGCTATTCCAGAAACATTCTCATACCCTTGGAAAACTAATACCGGGCTGCATTCATTTCTCTTTCAACCTCTCTCCTGAAGCCTGGAAACCTTCTCAAAGCCCAACTTAGCACCCCTGTATGGAAATGGGGTGGGATAAGCTTGGAAACATCAGGTAGCATGCCAAACAATTGACACCGATGCTTACTGTTTAAGCTCATCCCTTAGGTTTGTCTTTTCAAACGTGGGTTTTCACAGTGGTGTTTCTTGTGAGCAAAGTGTGAGCAGCTCTGAGCAGTCCCAGTTACCCTGATGTGAGCTCAAGCTGTGGCTCTCTGCCACCTGGAATTCAGGATTGAGAGCATCTTGGTTCCTATCAGTAGGCTGTAATCAAAGATGGCCCAGAGGACAATTTAAGCTGTCATATGGTTCTTCATGATGCCATGCCTTGTCCTTTGCCCAAGTTAGTCACAGGCTGCCCAGAAAGGTTATGGATGCACCATCTATGATTCTATGTGGGAAATAACTGCTTCGCCCAGACTTGTGCCCCTGGAGCTGAGCTCTGTCTATTGTACAGACTATATATCTAAATTTTAAACCCAAGCAGCTTGTAATGTCTTTGTTGAGAAATTAATTTGGATACTGATTAACTGTTTCACTTACTATCACTGCTTAATCCTTAGAGAAAGAAGAGAGAGACTCCATAAGGAAAAAGGAGTCGGCTGTCCTTGAACTGCAAGCCCTGCAGCAGAAGCTGGAGCAGCTCACCCAGCTCACCAAAAGCTTGGAGGAAACCAGACTGGAATCAGCAGCTACAACATCAGCTGGGCCAAATGGGACAGTGGTAAGTACGTATCCTGTGACTGACAGGAGCTGTCTTCGTGAGCTTATCTCACAATCTAACCATGCTTTAGACAGTCACCAGAGCAGATTGTTAACCAAACCTGCCAGTTCAGGCTGCAGTATTGACTAGTGTAGATAGCTGGCATAACTTTAAATACTCAATGATATGTATTTTAATTGTTAAACCCAAAGGTTTGTTTTCGCTTCTCCACAATTTAGTTTTAGTTGCGCATGGAAGTTAGGCATGAAAAACTGTTCTGGTTCTGCAGAAATAAAAAGAAAATGGCAATGGCTCTACTTGTGGGGGTATTTGAGTGTAAAAGAGCATTTCTTATCCCTAAAGGTGTATTCACATGTGACACCCAGTGCAGCTCTGCAGCAGAGCTGGAGGGCATCTTGTCAAACTTCGCATCTACAGAACACCCGAGGGCTGGTACCAGGCCAGCCTCAGGCAAGCACTTTGTCAGCCACTGCTCCTACACTGCAGCCAGGCCACCAGAAGACATCAACCTCCCTGTGCGAAGAAACGTGTAAGAAGGATGCAGTCAGAACTCAGCCAGAGCTTGGACAACTCCAGAAGAGTTTGTTACACCAGCCCTTCAATAATGCTTCAGCTCAGGAACGGGCACATCCTGACTCTGCTCTTAACTGGAGCAGTGGAGAAAAGTATGTATAAACAGGCTAATTCTTGCTCTTATGCTGTCTTCAGCATCTACACTTCAACTGAGAATTACCTAGAAGAGTATCTTTCTTCCTCTTCTGAAAACAAAATAATCTGAAATAGCCAGGTGAAGCCAATATCTAAATCTAGATCAAACTTCCCTAACATAGAGTCCTCCTTTCAGTTGTTAATTCCTTTAACCCTGTGTTTTAGTTGTAATAACAATGAGGAAATAGAGTGTGTAACTGCAGTAATCATTCAGCATTGCTGGCCCTGGCATGCCTGAAATAAACAGGATATGCTCAGTTCCTGCAGGTCCTATATGCTACATCTTGGCCACAGAGATCTCCAGAGAAGAAAAAAGTGCTTGTATGAATCTTCTGTACGTCTTGCTTGCCTGACTTGGCTTAACACAGGAAACAAAGCTGGGGACAGAGGGAGAAACCTAGCTTGGCAAAGCAAGCCTGCCTGGGTAGGCTTGGCCAACCAGTTGTCATTCACTTATTTTATGGAGTTATTTGGAGGCAAACTGTGCCCAAGAAGAGTATGTAATGCCTGCGTTTTAACCTTTCTAAAGGACTCTGCTGCCTTTCAAGTTTTATACCTATTGACAGTGTATGAGAAGCTTTCTTGGGGGCAGCCTCTAATAGCATTCTAAAGGATCTCTCACTTGCTTTGTTTGTGAGACTAAAAAGTCGTTCATGGGGGATAAAAATAGGATCACAAGTTGCGTTTGGGACTTTTCCCTTGTTCTAGACTGGGAAAGGCCTCCTTACTGTTTAGAATGAAGCTGGAATTTAAATAATGGCTTTTATTTCAAGCTAATGTTAATCCTTCCTTTGAAGGCATCCCAACAAGAGAGCTGTTGCATTGACATCTGCTGTGGATGTGAAAGAAGGTAATAAGCCCAGTTTTGATAAAGACTGATGCTATCGGTGTGACTGGCTGGTGATCAACAGCATGTGGCTGCTAGTTCCAACCCTAGCTAAGGTTTTTGACTTTCCTAACTCCATTCCTGCATGCTTGGGCAGTGTCTCTATATCCCTTCCTGTCACTTTTCCATCTTGTGGGCAATTCCTTTTTGTTTCAGCTTCGTCAGGAGTTCACTGTTTGTCCTTGCTGGCTCCCTGCCTGCTTTGCTTTCACAGAATCATAGAATCCCGAGGGTTGGAAGGGACCTCAAAAGATCATCTAGTCCAGCCCCCCTGCAAGAGCAGGGTAACCTAGAGTACATCACACAGGAACTTGTCCAGCGGGGCCTTGAATATCTCC
The DNA here is from genome assembly GCF_963264785.1 of Psittacula echo. Classification (NCBI taxonomy): domain Eukaryota; kingdom Metazoa; phylum Chordata; class Aves; order Psittaciformes; family Psittacidae; genus Psittacula; species Psittacula echo. The sequence continues at coordinate 121,291,412 of NC_137738.1, forward strand.
AATGTAGGAGACTCCACAACCCCCCTGGGCAACCTGTTCCAGTGCTCTGTCACTCTCACAGTAAAGAAGTTCTTCCTGATGTTCACATGGAACCTCTTATGCTCCAGTTTACACCCATTACCCCTTGTCCTATCACTGGACATCACTGAGAAAAGCCTAGCTCCATCATCCTGACACTGACCCTTTACATATTTGTCAACATTGATGAGGTCACCCCTCAGTCTCCTCTTCTCCAAGCTAAAGAGACCCAGCTCCCTCAGCCTCTCTTCATAAGAGAGATGAATGGATCATTCCTGTGAATTGAAGATGGGCACCAAGGGCACCCAGCTGTCCAAGGTCCCATTCGCCCTTCAGGGCGCTCTCGCTTGGGAATCTGCCAAGCAGATCTGTGCACAAGACAAATCACTCCCAAAAGTCTGGGTTGTCATTCTGCTCCTCAACTCATTTACTTCTATCACGACAGTTTGCTTTCTTCTGAAATGTTAATGAACAATCCCAGGCTACTTCAGAAATTCCCTTGTTCTCTTTTCTAGCATCTAGAGTGGGGAATTCGTCCTTTGCTTCTGGAAATGTTTCTCAAGCCACCCCAAACACCTCGCTGGGAGGAGCAACACAGGCCACACCATTCAAAGTGCAGCCTTCACCTACAGTTCATACAAAGGAAGCACTGGGTAAGCACCTGGAATACTGTGCCAGTTCCACTGGAGGTAATGGGATCTTGCCTGATAACTTAAGTGGAGCCACCTCTACAAGGACATTGTCTAGAGATGAGCATGTGCACCATTCAGTTGAAGAGGAAAATGAAATTAAACTGATATTCTTCTTTTGCTGTTGTCTGCATGACCTAAAACTTTTGACTAGCAATAGATGCTTTAATAACATCCCAGCAGCCACATGGATACATCCAGACACTCCTCGATAAGTTACTGGTGATATGTCGACAGGCTTCTTCCTTGGCTTCTGAGCTGCTCTTATCAGTACTGTCGGGGGCTCCTGTTTTTGAGCTGGAGACCTACAAGAAACTAATGTGGAAGAACGTTATGTAGTTAGTAAGTCAGCTCTGGGTGATGTTGAGCTTCCCTCAGAGCTGAAGCAAGGGTGATTTATGCAAAAGGTCTTTGATTATTTAACAGACATTGTCAATTCTAAACATTGCATTAGTTTTCCAAATATCTAAGGAGATAAAGCAGAGATAAAAACTTGCTCCTGTGGCAGAATTGAAATTTCATAGCATCAACAAGTATGTGTTGGCCAAGCTGGATCTCCCTGGGTGTGTGTTCAGTTGTCTGGAGTGTTTAAATGCAATAGGAAGGAATGGTTATTGGCATTTGATAAATCATAGGAATATTATAATGAATTGGCATTGGGTTTGACTACTACACAATGGAAGAACCTTTGAAAACCACTTCTACTGGGTGTGATATTCCTGTGGGTTTGGGGGTATTAATTTTATTCATTTATTTAGGATTTCTCATGGATATGTTTCAAACGCCCATCCTGCCCGAACCGTCTCCTCTGGACGAAAGTGAGGAGCGATTTGAAGCCTTCTGCAGAAAAAGTGGTAGGTGCTATTTATGTTCTTCACTCCATGATATTTCCTGCCTTTATTTCCCATTTCCCCCTCCCACCAGTCCTGATAGCTTTGAGATAAGTAACAGTTTGAGTAGGTGAGAAGAAACAGCTTCTTTCCTGGTAATTTAATTTACTAACAAGATCTAAATCTTGATGCATGGTCAGAGAAGAGCAGAAGCACTTCACTGTTAGCAAACCTGTTGATGCTTCTCTGTAGAGAATTGCCTGGTGTTTAAAACCTAACTTTGCAAAGAGCACAGCTTCATGTGAGTAAAGCTTTTTACTAAAGCATTTTGGAGGCTGGGGTTTAGTATCTGAATCACCAGCTTGTTGTAACAGTTGGAAATCAGGCAGTAGCAGTGGCTGACAAGAGTGAGCAGTGAGGTATTTCATAACTGGTCAGATGCAGCCAAGAAAGCTTCTGTATTCCTGGGCCAGCCTTGGGTTTGGGGTGGAAAAATCTTTGTTGTTTCCAAGAGCTTATAGGAAAGACAATTTGAGGGAATCCTGAGGATGCTTCAGGATGCAGGCATAGGCATCAGTTGCCTGGTTAGGGGTGAAAATGTGACTTTATATACTCTTCATGGCGTGAAGGTAATATTGGTTGTCTTTTATTTTTAAGACCCTGATGAAAGTCTGAAACCCATTGTGGCGATCCCTGTCGTGCCTGCATTTTCTATCTTTGAAGATGAGAATGAGAAAGAGAACAATGGGTAAGGAGCAGAAAAGTAACACCTGAGTTCAGTTCATTAAGAATTCCATGTAGGATTGATTCTGTCCCATAGAACTGCTGTGACTGTTTTTGCAGTACGAGGACCGGCTTGAATACAGTCACTAGCAGCTGTGTGGAAATGGCTTGAGAAAGCTGCAGTTGCTTCTCTGTGGAATTGCACAACTTCTGTGTTTGGACAGTGCTTGAGGTGCTTAATTTTCTGGATAAGTGTCGATAGTTTGTTCCTTTGAGCTACTGCAACTTCTCTAAGTGTCTGCAAATGGGATTAGTTAAAAGAATAGAAGTTCAAACCAAGAAGCCTTTGTTATGATCAGTCTGTCTGAAAGACTCTGAACCCTCAGATTCTAAACTACCTCTTTTGTCAGGATCCCACAGCATAAAACCAAGCCAGAAGAGCCCAGAACTGTTGGAGAACGTCCCTTGACCGACTGTACAGCAAACACAGAAGTGAGTGTTTGATATTATTGCAAGAATTAGCCTTAAAAATGGGTTATGTAGTTAAAGGGGATAGCATTTACCTCTGGTCTGTCCCAGTCCTGCAAAAGTCTAACGAATGGACTCAACTGAAATCTAGATACTCTCCCATTCCATACCAATGGGATAAATCTTTCCATTTAATTTTCGTAAGGCTTCTAGGAGCTTCTTTTTGGAGAACTCTATCCCTAGAACAAGACCGACTGCACTAAATGCATAGGTTTGGCAAGGAGAACTGGCTTTAACCTGACAGAGGGGAGATTTAGATGAGATATAAGGACGAAATTCTTCACTAGACAGGGTGCCCAGAGAAGCTGTGGCTGCCCCATCCCTGGCAGTGTTCAAGGCTAGGTTGGACACAGGGGCTTGGAGCAAGCTGCTCCAGTGGAAGGGGTCCCTGCCCGTGGCAGGGGTTGGACCTGGATGAGCTTTAAGGTCCCTTGCAACCCAAACCATTCCATAATTCTCTTTGGAGGAGGAAGGACAGGGAGCAAGAGACACTTCCTGACCAGTTGGCAGTTTTCACAGCCAAGGAGGTGTATAAAGCTTCAGTCTGCTTGGATACAAGTGATGGCTGAGTAAGGAGATGGGCTTTTTCATTCTCATATTACATTTTTTTGCCTAGTGTAGTGCTGGTTACTCCCAACGTCCAGATCTGAAGCAAAACTCTGTAAACCTGCCATTTAGGTTATATTGCCATTCCTTATTTTTTTTAATGATGTAAGTTGACACGTGCAGGCTCAGCATTACTGAACTGACGGCAGAGGCTGCTGTAAGGTTAGTATAAGATGGCTTTGATGGCTTAGATTTAAATCTTTGTATGTTCTTTTCCTTGTCTAGGAAGAAACAGGGACAGCAGAGTTCCTGAGGGATGATTATACAGTGTGGAATCTCCCGAGCAGTAATAAAACATTAGCTCCCAGTCCAGACAACACGAGAGACTTTGCACGAGCTGCCCAGCTCGTATCAACACCATTTAATTACCTCTCAGCACGCCCACAACAAGCTTTGGAGGACAGAGGTAAGGTAATTAATACTCCAGGTTGGGAGCATGTAACTCAGTGCTGCTTCACTCCCATTTCTGTGCCCTGGTTACCTCACAGGCTTTGACACATGCCACATAGGTACGGCTCCTGCTGCTGCCACTTCAGAGTACACAGTCCTTGCAAGACAGCATCTGGGAGCACAGTCTGGCCCAGTACATGAGCTTTCCAAGGGTTTTTAACTGGAGGAATAAGAGAAGGTGGCAAAGGACAAGAGAGGCTTTCACTGTGCTGTCAAACTGCTGCTCTGAACCATTCCAAGGGGTTGTAAACACTCATAAAATTGCCTGGAATCCCAGCACCACCTTCTTGTGGGGGCAGCTTTATGCTTGTCTGCCTCTCTTTAGTCCTGGAATACACTCCCTAAAGAACTATTTTTACTCGCCTATTTTAAAATAGGCTTTTGTTCAGTTCTAGCTTTTGTGGTACCTTTAGAGCCTTCACAACTTCACCTTCTTGTCTTGGTAAGAAGACTAAATGTTCTTGCCTTTGGGGATATTAAACGTTCGCTGTTGTTCCTCCTCCTTTTGTTTAGCCCATGGGGATGACTTGCCACAAATGGATTTGGAGTTTTCTGAAGAACTACACAAGCAGCCAAAAGCAAAGAAGCTCAGGTATGTCGTGACTTGTGGAGCTTTTCAAGACTTGAGAGTGCTGAGTAAATCCCTGCCAGAGCAGGCAGGTCTGATAGGCTGCTCTTGACGTGAGTTTTCCAAATAATCTAGAGCTGATGTGTTCATGTCAGAGTTACTGTGCTCAGTGTAAATCTCAGCTCTTTGTGGAGGTAAATGAACCTTAAAATGCTCCTATGATTTGCATTCCCTGACACATTTACTTTTAAAGTTAACTGTCCAAAAAGTTTTAATGGCTGCGTATCATAGAATAACAGAGTGGTTTGGGTTGAAGGGACCTTAAAGCTCCTCCAGCTCCAACCCCTGCCACGGGCAGGGACACCTTCCACTGGAGCAGCTTGCTCCAAGCCCCTGTGTCCAACCTGGCCTTGAACGCTGCCAGGGATGGGGCAGCCACAGCTTCTCTGGGCACCCTGTGCCAGCGCCTCAGCACCCTCACAGGGAAGAGCTTCTGCCTAAGAGCTCATCTCAGTCTCCCCTGTTCTGGCAGGTTCAAGCCTTGGCCTGTCCTGTCCCTACAGGCCCTTGTCCAAAGCCCCTCTCCAGGTTTCTTGCAGCCCCTTTAAGGCACTGGAAGACTGTTGTAAGGTTTCCCCTTAAGGAGCCTTCTTTTCAGAGTATGTAAAATTACGGCTTTCTTTTCAGTATTGGCTAAATTTGTTGGCTGATGAACTTGAAAGCTACTAGACTATGGGTCTAATTTTCTTAGGAAATATTAATTTAATTAATCTTAATGTTGGTTCTGGCCAAGGTCACCAGGGTGGTCTTTTAACACATTTTTGCTTACTGAAGATGTACAAACCCCATGGCAGTACTGTCAAGTACTAATGCTTTGTTTTAAATACACAGCCTTGCTCTTCAACACATTGCAGAACAAGAAGAGCATCGAGGAAATGTCTTGAAACAAGGCAATGGAATTCCAGGACCTGCTGCAGCTGCTTCTCAAAGGTTACATGAGCAGATTGTCACCAGCAGAGCCGAGTATTCCTCATCTGCTGGGCTGGACAGAATTCCCCATGAGAAGCTGCCTGGAGCTGGGCAGGATAGGACAGCCTGGAGTGTTAGAGCTGCAGGTACAGAGCCTTGCCTACACTTTCCTTCCATCACATCTGACAGTGGAGTGGTGTTGTGTTCTTGCAGCAGTGCTTTGTTCCAACATGAAGGTGCTCACTGCAATGAGCAAATTGTCTCATGGCTCCTGCAAGGAGATTCTGCTTAGGGACAGATGATGTGAGGAAGAACAAGAGCCTTGTACCTGTATTACCTGATGCCAAAGATACTCTGAAGTACAGGAGTACTCAGGAGTATTTAAGGATTCATTGCTAGTTAAGGCTCAAATCTATCAGAAACGTCTGCCTGGGCAACTTTAAGAGGAAGACCTAGGTATAAAAGCTGGATTGTCAAAATTGAGGAATACTTCACTTATCTCTCTTCGGGTTTTTTGATGTTTATTCTGGTTTTTCTTTTAAATCAGTGATACTCTTTCAAGTACAAGCTTGTGTTACCTCTATGGAGAGACACTTTGCTTATAGCACTTTTTCTTCTTTCCATGAAGTCCTTGTTGAGAACCCTTGGGACAAGGAATTGATTTGCCAGTTCTTATCAGAGCTTCCTAAACCACTCCACACCTATGCCAACTACTTTGAGTGGAAATCTGCAATTCCACCCGTCAGGCTCAAGGCTGACCTCCCACTGGGTAAGAGCCACCTCAAACATTTCACTTGTTAAGCATGTCTTGACTGTTTTCTGGAAACCTCTGGTTTCTAATTCACCTGTGTGTATACCCAGAGAGCTTCCAAATTATCTAAACCTCAGCTCTGAAATTAGACCTGGGTTTTGGTTTGTCTTTTGTACCATCAGCATTTTTTAACAGACATTCTGTGTAGGGAATTTTCCTGGTTTTCCTAATAAGCTGTGACACAACTCCCAAACTGTGTCCAGAAGAGCACAGTCTCTGTGTCAACAGAGTCTGTACGACAGCAATTGCAACATACTTGTATGACTTAACCATTAGTGTTTACTTTTTAAGAAATGCACTTTGGAATCTGATTGCTTCCAGGGAGTCATCCTAAAATAGAAACGCTGATTATTTTGTTTAGCATGTGGCACTTCACACACTACTTGTTCTCATCTGTGGAGAAGAGATTTGCAGAGAAAGACTGGCTCAAGGGTTAAAGCAATAACTTACGTAGGCTCACGCTTTTATCTTGTTCCTGAGCAGTGATCTCTCTCCCATGAAGTTTGCAAACAAGGCTTAATGTTGTTAATCTCTTAAAGGTTCCAGTACATTCCACGTGGACTGCTTGGTTGGAGAGGGAGCTTTTGCCCAAGTCTATCAAGCTTCCATTCTGGATGCAAGTAACCCTAGAAACAACCAGAAAGTCATATTCAAGGTAAGTAGTGTTGATTTGGAGCAACTCTGCTGGAAAATTCTGGAGTCCTGTAGTAAATGACACCCAGGGTGGCAGTTTCTTATTTGTAAATACGAAGGAAAACATTATTGGTCTGTCCTCAAAGCTTTGTTCAGGTTGAGTGCCGTGGTGTTGGATTCATTCTACATGGGAAGTTACTTATCCTATTGGCTCAATTTGCCTCCTCATCTTTCCTTTGTAAAGCAGTCATGAGTATCTAAGGAGTAAGACTGAAGCCAGGCTATCTTTCTCAGCTGAACAAAGGCAGCTTCTTGTGCAAATTCTCTCAGTCTACAGAAAAAGGAGATCTATGTGGATTGACGATAAAATTGGAGCCATTCTTTGTTTCACATTCATACCCACTAGCTTTCCCTGTGTGCAGCCAGCTCTCTGGTGGCAGCTGGCTGTTGGGCAGGCTTTGGGTGATGCCTCTCTGGTGCAGTTACTAATAAACACACTTGTGTTGTAGATGGAGCAGCTCGCTTTGCTCTGCCCTGCCTCCTTGCAGGCTGCTCAGTGCAGGAATGAGCAACAGATGATAACATGTGTTTACATCAGAGCTGCTGCCAAGAGGGAAGTCTGTGCAACTGCGAGGTCAGCTTAGCCCATGAGGGTTACACTAGGTCACACCAAGCCACATCTGCTGCTGGCTGAGAGGGCACGTGTACAGTTACTACAGTGCGGTTGTGTGGTTGAGTTGACACGCACACGCGCTCCCCCCCTTTAGCATTTCCACCTTAGATCTGTCTCTGGAACCGTTGTGTGGATCTCTGCAACATTTACTCTTTCCCCTCTGAATTTTAACAGTTTAAACTGAGAGCTTTCAAGTAGTTAAAGGTGACTTAAGGCTGGTGTTCTATTTTGAGCATCAGGTATTCAGCATAGCAGGGGAAGTACTAGGGGAAGGAATCGGAAGGGTTTTCCTGTTTCAGCTTCAAAAGCTTCTTTTATAAAAGCATCTTTTATACAAAATGTCTGTTGCCAGCAGAAACATCAATGCTGCAGAAACACTGACATTTTAAACAGCACAAAAGAGTGTATAAGCCAGAATGGAACTGTGGTGTGTAACTGAAGCCTTGATTCAAGAGGTTTAATCACTGAGTGTATCAACCTGAGGTTGATTACTGTAGATAGAAATGTTTTATTTGGTCTAAAGGAAAAATACCCACTGTGCCACTAGAAAACAACCAAAAACCCCGACCCGAGGAGAACTTTAGGTTTTAATGCACATAGTTTGAGTATATTAAATCATAGGTTTAATAAATTGAGTATATACTCAATTAATATACAGATAGATTGAGTATATTAGGCTAAAGTCACTCAACTCTTTGGTTACAGGTCCAGAAGCCTGCCAACCCTTGGGAGTTCTACATAGCAACACAGCTGGTGGAAAGGCTGGATCCAAGCATACACCATCTCTACATCCACTTTTACTCTGCTCACTTCTTCCAGAATGGAAGCATTTTGGTTGGTGAGCTCTACAACTATGGAACATTGCTAGTAAGTGTAATCGGCTTTTGCTCTGCAACATCTCTATTCTCTTTGGAGTGCTGTTATATGGCAATATTGATATGTCTCTTCTACTCTGCACTTCATAGACTTTCTTTATGGACTATTCTGTGTTTATCAGCATGGATCTCTAATCCATATCAAGCTATTTCTGTGTAGTTGATGGTTCTTCACCATCTTTTTGATTGCAGAATGCCATAAACATTTACAAGAAGCTTCCTGAGAAGGTGATGCCTCAAGCACTTGTCATCTACTTCGCTGTAAAAATTCTTCATATGGTGGAAGAGCTCCACAGCTGCAAAATCATTCACGGTGACATCAAACCTGACAATTTCATACTTGGGGAAAGGCAAGTATTTCCTTTTGCTGCCTGAGATGCCATCACATCACAATGCCATATCCTTGATACTTACATGGTTGCTGCTTCTTGTTGTGGTTGAAGGTTCCTGGACAATGATACATGTGACATAGATGGTCTCTCTCATGGCTTGACACTCATTGACTTGGGCCAGAGTATAGACATGAAACTCTTTCCTGAGGGAACAGCATTCACTGCAAGGTGTGAAACATCTGGATTTCAGTGTATTGAGATGCTGACACAGAGACCATGGAACTACCAGGTATGAGATTGCACAGGCAGCTTGAACATTTGGAGCTGATTGTGTGTATCTGGGGTCAATAAATGGGGTATAGAAAGGTTAGACTCTTGCACTGGAATTGTAGTTTCAGCTTGTTGCTTTAAAAACACAACCCTGAAGCCTCCTCTTACAGAGCTTGCCTTGTTGGCACCACAGAGTGTTTCTCAGCTGTTTTTTAGTGGTCTCAATAAATTTCTAAGGGGAAACTTGTTTATGCTTTGTTTAGACAGACTACTTTGGCATTGCAGCAACAGTCTACTGCATGCTTTTTGGTACCTACATGCAAGTGAAGAATGAAAATGGTGTCTGGAAGCCTGAGGGAGCCTTCAGAAGGTTGGTGTCAAAAATCATTTTCCTTTGTCTATCTGACATGCATTAGCAGGAGCAGGTTTGAGGTTAGTTTCTGACACAGCTCTCAGTGGTGCTTGTGTGCACTTCTTGATGCCTTAAAACCTGGGCTCAGTGCATGGGAAGTGCCTCATAAAATCACTGACTCAAGCACAGGAAGCATTTCAGTGGCGAATTGCAGTGTCCTCAGCTACTTGCTGCTTGGACAGAGGAAACAACAAGGAGGAAAAATCCCTTAGGTACACTAAGCAGCATGTCCCAGCTGTGTTACAGCCACATTTACAGTTGCTCCAGCCTGTAACTGGGGAGGGAGCTGGGTAAATGCAGGAAACAGTCTTGTAAGAGCTTGAATTCAGCATTTCCTTGATGCGTGTTTGTCCCTTTGCAGGCTTGCCAATGCTGACCTGTGGAAAGAGTTCTTTGAGAGCATGCTCAACATTCCCAACTGCCAGAGCCTGCCTTCTCTGGGAGCCCTGCGCAGGAGGCTCAAAGACTTATTCTGCAGGTCCTATGCAAAGGAAATCAAGTTCCTTCGGAACAGGCTCGTTGTGTTGCTCATAGAACACAAGCGGTCACGGAAGTAAGAACTTGGTTTGCACAGTTACTGGGATCTGGTTTTATTGATGTGAAAGCTTTTGTAATGACTTGGTTTAGAAATAAATGTTCTTAGGCTTAACTTCAGGAGTAACAACTTGCATCTTTCTATGCTTTTGTGGGGAAAAATGACACTAAAATTGTTTGTTCATTTAACTTGACCCATGGGCATACGGGAGACTGCAGTTGTCATAATATTGGGCCTTTTTAAAGGGGAAAAGAGCTGATGAACAGCATTGTGCAGGTGAAGTAACTGCTTTCAACCTCCCCTGGGATTTTTGAGCAGGGGAAGGGAAGAGCATCGCATCATTCATGGTGAAGAGACCTTGGGAAGAGTGCTCTGACCGGGAAGCAAGGACAGGGCCAAGTTTAGACCAGCTCTTGTATGCAGCTAACAGTGATAAATGCAGTCCAGGCTCATCTTTGACATGGCAAGCGTATGTGAGGTTTCGAGGATGTGTTTTCCCAGCATGAAAAATGGTGAATGGAGCCTTTGGGGGAGGAGTGAGTTGTTGGAAATGGGAATATAATTCCCAACTGTGCCTCTATTGTCATGGAAGACTCAGAGCATCAATTTTAAGAGAAGCAAGGGCAGCAATGGGAAGTGAAATAACACATATGTGACATGGGCTACCAGAGCGTGAGCTCATGTGGCTTTCTACAACTGATCAGGGAATACCCCATGGCCTCTAGGTGGAAGGAGAGGTCTTCTGCAGGTCTCTTCTCCCAAAAAAGCCACTGCAAGTAATTAATGACTACAAGGAAGCGCTGTTTTGAGTTGTGATGAGGCATATGCAGATGAGCAACGATGCTGAGAGTGCTGCTGCTTTTCTTTGAGGTTTGCGCTCCTTCATTCACAGCCCTCCTGCTCTACCCTTTCTCTCAGGGACTTGTAGGTTGAAAGAAACCAAGGTTCTCCAGTGAGATAGGACTGAAGCCACACTTGCCACTTGGGTTACAGTGCTTCTGGCCACTCACAACACAATTAGCAGAGATGAGGGGAAAAACCCCTGAGGCAAGTGTCTCTCCAGCCTGGAACTGAAATGGCTGTTTTCTGGTTGTTAGGAGGCTTTGTTTTCTTTTACTGGGGCAGAAGATGGGGAAAATGCCAGGAAAGCATTGCTTTAAAGTGCCCAAACCACATAAGAGCCATGTGCAGACTTTTGATCTATTGAGAAGCTGGAGAGCACTCTCGTGGTGATGTGGGTTGAGGGGCTCCAGAGGATTTGGCAGCCGGTGGGATGCAGTTATCCTGATGCTGCTCACAGTCACCTTCATGCAGGGCCTGCTTTATAACCCTGTGAAACAGATAGAAAAGGGCATGTTTTATCAGCAGAGCCCCGGAGGGAGGTGTGAGGGCATTCACTTTAGTTGTGCATCCATCCACAGGAGGGAGACAAACAACAGACTTTCCTCAATCTCCCTCCTCTTGCTGTATTTCAGGGGTGTTTTTCCTCTGTTTCAGTTTTCCGACTTTGAAACCATCCTGTGGTTGGACAGCAGAGCTGAGCCCTGGGTAGCCAACATGGCCTGGGATAAGGGGAAGGTCAGGAATGCTGGGTTCATCCCAAGCAGGGATGGATTTCATAGGACAATTCCCTGTTACGTTTATCTGCTCTTCCTGGTCTCGCATCTCTGTGCTTCCTGCAGCAAACATGCTCTGGACTGATGCTTTCCCATAGAATTCACTGCTGCATCCCAAGGCTCTGCAGCTGCCTATCTACCTGCCTGTAGTTTCAGAACACCTACCAGCACTGCTCCTTCCTCACCTTGGGAAAACCTTTCCCATCTCACACAGCAACGTGGGACGTCTCCTTCCATCAACAGGGACCATCCTCCTCCATCTGCAGCTCCTCTCCCTGCTTTTACAGCAAGTAAATCTCTTCTTACCCTCTAACCCATCCTGTTTTGCCTCTTGTTAGGCTTTGTGTAGTACATGGAAAAGCTTTTTGGGGTCTGACATGATGCAGCTGGAGCAAGTTGCACCTTGAGGCAGATCAGCTGCAGAAATCTCCTTGTAGCTGGTGCTAATAGAAACAGGCAGTGCTGAGTTTGCTTTATGTCCCTTTATTCCTTCATTTTATGTTCTTAGGAGCTGAGCTGCAGCCAGCTCTTCTCTGCCCAGGCAAAGATCTCTGTTAGGCTCATGTTTATATATACATATAGTAAATATAGCTATACATTAAGTTCTTCATCTCATAATGCAGCTTCAGATGCCGCTCCGAAAAGTGCTCCGCACTTTTCGGAGCGGCATCTGAAGCTGCATTATGAGCATGTGCAATTAAGAACGTCATGGACCAGGTAGGAGCCTCTACACCTTAAATGTCAGCCCCTGTGCAAGAGGAGAAGGAGCTTGTGTGGGTGTAGGAGTTTCACATTGGTCTAGATGGGAGGTGTCAGATCAAGTTGTTGTGCATCCCTCCTGCCTGCCCTTAGCGCTGCTCCGGCTCAATGGCAAAGAGCAGGGACTTGGAGCAGCATTGCAGTGCCTTAAGGGGCTACAGGAAACCTGGAGAGGGGCTTTGGACAAGGGTCTGTAGGGACAGGCCAAGGGGAATGGCTTGAACCTGCCAGAGGGGAGACTGAGATGAGCTCTTAGGCAGAAGCTGTTCCCTGTGAGGGTGCTGAGGCGCTGGCCCAGGGTGCCCAGAGAAGCTGTGGCTGCCCCATCCCTGGCAGTGTTCAAGGCCAGGTTGGACACAGGGGCTTGGAGCAAGCTGCTCCAGTGGAAGGTGTCCCTGCCCGTGGCATGGGGTTGGGAATGGATGAGCTTTAAGGACCCTTCCAACACAAACCAGCCTGGGATCCTATGATAAGGCACCAACCTTGCTTATTATAGCTGAACTCCAGGGAGGAGCAGAGGTCTGAGATGGGGTAGCTGATGGGGATGGATGAATCATAGAATGGTTTGGTTGGAAAGCACCTTAACATCCTCCAGTTTCAACCGCCTGCTATCATGTCACCCAAGGCTCTGTCCAACCTGGTCCTGCCTGCCCACACCAGCCCAGGGTCAGGTTCAGGATGCCCATACCCTGTTATCTTCTATTAAATAGCCTTAAAGAACCCCCCCATGCTGGGCACCTCCTCCTGCCATCCCCTCACATGAGCATCTCACGGGGAAGTAGGAGGGATAAAGCATAAACCCATCCCAAGCAGCATGACAGCCATGGGACCAGCTCCATGCACAGCTGCCCTGGGTGGGGTGGAGGCTCCTGTTTTCTACCTGAGCTTAAAATAAGCTGCTAAAATAAGAGCTGTGAAAACACCCCTGGCCCCAGGAGCCCAAACCCCCGCTGGTGATGCTGAGATCTCTTCCCCGGCTCACTGATGAAGATCTCCAGGTATCCCCAGTGTTGCCCTTTAGAGATAACTCATCTCGGGGCCTCCACCACCCACACAGGAGCAGAGGTTTCCTGCCGTGGGTGGCCTTTTCTTCTGCAGAAAACCCAAGTTCAGGCACTTTTCATCCTCTGCCATCACGTTGTGCCTCAGTGGCAACCCAGGGCCCCCAGCCGGGGTCTGGGTCTTGCTCTGGCCTTGGTTCTCCATTGCTTGTTGGTGGCAACCCATTGTTAAGTACCTCCTGGGGGGCCAACATCACCCTAAAATTAGGCAAAATTCCTTAATTTCAATTGTTAAGGTGTTAATAACCCCAAATTATTTATATTAACAGTTGTAGGTACCTCGCTCATCAATCAGATGCACCCTAATGAAGCAGCGGTCCTGGTTCCCTACAGGTGAGGCATTAATGTCACCCATGGCAATGTCACTTGGTCCCAGTAGGAGCAACAACTAACTTCATCCAGTTTGAAATGCCCATTACCCATGTCACAAACTAACTTAGGCCATCAGTGATCACAGTGCCACTGCCCTGGGCATGTCCCAGCCTAGGGACCACTCAGGTCATGACAGGGCTGTTCTCAGCCACCACTGCCTCCAGAAGAGGCTCGTGCTGCTGAGGGGCTGTCCCTTGGTCCATCACCACGGCACCATCGTCACTGTGGATGGGTGAATACAGACCAGAGGGAAGGGATGGGATCCAGAAGGCCCTGGAGAGGTGGGACACAGTGAACTTCACAGAACTCAGCAAGGGCAAGGTCCTGGGTTGGGGCAATCCCCAGCACAAACACAGGCTGGGGGAGACCGGATGGAGCAGCCCTGAGGAGAAGGACTTGGGGGTGTTGGGTGAGGAGAAGCTCCCCATGACCCGGCTTCAGCGAGTGCTTGAGCCCAGAACCCCCCCCGTGTGCTGGGCTGCACCCCCAGAGCGTGAGCAGAAGCTCAGGGAGGGGATCCTGCCCCTCTGCTGTGCTCTGGGGAGACCCCCCCTGCAGCCCTGATCCAGCTCTGGGGCAGCAGCACAAGAGGGACGTGGAGCTGCTGGAGCGAGGGCAGAGGAGGCCATGGAGATGCTGCGAGGGCTGGAGCAGCTCTGCTCTGGAGCCAGGCTGAGAGAGCTGGGCTGGGGCAGCCTGGAGAAGAGAAGGCTCCTGAAGGGGAGACCTTGGAGCAGCTCCAGTGCCTAAAGGGGCTGCAGGAAACCTGGAGAGGGGCTTGGGACAAGGGCCTGTAGGGACAGGCCAAGGGGAATGGCTTGAACCTGCCAGAAGAGGGGAGACTGAGCTGAGCTCTTAGGCAGAAGCTCTTCCCTGTGAGGGTGCTGAGGTGCCTTTGTGTGGGAGCGTGTCGGGGCGCAGGGTTTGGTGTCTCTCAGGGCTGGTGGTGTCACCCGTAGGTGCTAAGCCCGGTGCAGGTCGGTGACATCCCACGGCTGCTCTCCCCACATCTGTGCCCAGCTGTGCCCCACATGTGCCCCTGCTCGTCCACCCCCAAGCCCTGCAGCGCTTCCTCCATCCCAGCCAGGAAATCCTCCTCTTCTTCCTCCTCTCTCTCCTTCCCGGCCACCCCTCTTGGGTGCTGGGTCTGCTCCCGTGTTCCCAGGGCTGGATGCTAACAGTGCTCAGCAGCGCACCACAGTAAAGGTCAGGCTCCAACCCTGGCTTAGATAAAGCTTTGTCTTGTGGGCACGCAGCTTAAACTTGATCTTATCTGCAGCGCTGAGTGAACATTCATCACAATGGGCTGGAGAAGGAGAAGTCATTGCTTTCACATTGTGGTAGTTAAACCTGGGTCTGATGAGCAACTGCTCCTCAAGGGGAGGGTTTCGGATAGTTTTTGTCCATGATAGCCCCCCATGGGGGTTTTCAGCTCACTGGGGCTGTGATGGACACCTCCTTCCACTTCAAGCAGGCATCATCTCCTTTTCTCCATCTCCTTTCCTCTATCCCTCATCCCTGCACGCTTCCCAATATGGGATAGTGCAGAGGAAGGGCTGTGCGGGAGATGGGGACCGGGAAGCTGCAGTGGCACAGGATCCTCCCCATCCTCATTATTCACCCCTCTGCACCTCCCCTCTAAGTTCTCCCTCCTAATTTCCATCTGGAGACAGGCAAGAGCCCTATGGCTGGTGCCATCTCAGTGACACGGATGCCAGCAGGTCCAGGGGGAGCTTTGCTTAATTGGTCATTAGTGCTGCAGGATGAGGGCTGGGATGTGGCATCTCCATCCCGGCATTCCCGAGGGGCTTGGGGTACGGATGCTCCAGGGGTCCAGGCGACGGCAAGAGGAGGAACTGCAGCCTCCATCTCTGTCCATCCGTGCGTGGCACCAGGAATGAGCCGACCTTCGGGATGCGGTTGGGGCGCAGATGCCTCTGCGCTGGGTCACAGCACCAGGGACGAGGCCAAAGTCGAAACAGATTTGTTCCAGGAGGCTGGGCTGTGACTCACGGGGCGGGGGGGGCAAGGCACGGGGAGGACGAGGGGTGAACCCCGGGAGGTCACAGCCGCGGCTGAGCCTGCGCAGGGCTGGGCTTGCTGCTCCCGGGAGGTGTGTGCAGGACAGGGTGCTCCGCAGAGCTCCCCAGCACCTTTCTGCTCGTGGGAGCCACCCGCACAGAGACCAGAATGAACTGGGAGAACAGAGGCAGCACCTGCCTGCACAGGGGGGACAGCGCTGCCGAGCAGCAGGGACCCTGCAGCCCTTCCCTTCTGCAGTCCTGGCCCGCACGTTCTGCCCCAATGAGTTTTCCTAACGAATTTCCCGGTTATTTTTCCACGCACAGACACCCCCAGGCACTTATTGCTGGAGCGGGGCCAGGGAAGGGCAGCGGAGCTGGTGCAGGGCCTGGAGCACAGTGTGATGGGGAAGGGCTGAGGGACCTGGGGGGTTCAGTGTGGAGAAGAGAAGGCTCAGGGGGGACCTGATCGCTCCCTACAAGTGCCTGAGAGGAGGATGGAGCCAGGAGGGGCTGGGCTCTGCTCCCAAGGAACAAGGGATGGGACAAGAGGAACCGGCCTCAAGCTGCACCAGGGCAGGTTTAGATGGAGCTGAGGAACAATTCCTGCCCCAGAGGGTGCTCAGGCATTGGAACAGGCTGCCCAGGGCAGGGCTGCAGGCACCGTCCCTGCAAGTGTTCACACCCTGTGGAGACGAGGCCTCAGTGCCATGGGTTAGGGGTGGCCTTGGCAGGGCTGGGGTAAGGGTTGGACTGGATGAGCTTGAAGGGCTTTTGCAACCTGGCTCATTCAGCATCAAGCAGAATCAGTGCATTGGACCAGCCTGGGACCTTACACATCACCCATGTGTGGGGTTGGCCAAGGGGGTTTCACCCTTGTCACCTCCTAAGGCTGGGGGAAAGGAGATGTTTGCCCCGTGGTTTGCGGCAGGACCAGCCCTGCAGCCCATTGGGGCTGGTGTGGGGCAGGAGAGCCCCGCTCTGGGCTGATAAAGGCACACCCTGTCCGTGGCAGCTGGGGGACAAGATGTCCCCAGCACCGCCACTGCTGCCCGGATCTCTGCCAGCACAGCTTGGCATGAGCCAGGCTCCATTGGGGCTCCTTGGGGTGTCACCAGTGCTTGTTGTCATGTATGGAATCATGGTTTGGGTTGAAGGGACCTTAAAGCCCATCCAGCTCCAACCCCTGCCACGGGAAGGGACACCTTCCACTGGAGCAGCTTGCTCACCGACCCTCCTGTTGGCCTGACGTGGTGAATCAGAAGTGTCTTGGCAGACCAGGATACAGATTTACACCCAGGACAAGTGCACAGACAGCACAAGAGGTAGCCCAAGGTTTGGTTTCAAGGTGACCAAGGTTCTGCTCTATTGCCAAATAAGCCCCTCTTCCCTGGATGTGGACATCAGTTGTGGACAGTTCCCTCCCTCTCAGGGGAGGAAGGTGAATGGCACCGGAGTTAGCAAGTGTTGGGCACCAGGGGTGGTGTTGAAGACACCAGCATCACCCTCAGGCTTCACACGCGCATCTCCATGGGCACAGTGGCTGGGGAGCGGTGCTGGTGGGTGAGGTGCTGCCTGGGGAGCAGAGTCCTGCGGCTCTTCGTATGGTGAACTGCTGGGTACCACTGCCTGCGGCTGGGGACGCGGGGTGCTGGTGGGATGGGGGGGTCCCTGTGCTGCCCCAGCCCCAGAACTGTCCCCTGTGTGTCCCCGTGCCCCAGCTCCAGAGCCACCCGTGGCTCCCAGCTTCATAGAATCAGTGGCTGAAAGCTGCTCATGGAACAGGAGCTGGGGGTGCTGAGTGATGGAGCTGAGCATGAGCAGCTTGTGCCCGGGCAGCCAGGAAGCCCCCAGCATCCTGGCCTGGATCAGCACCAGTGCGGCAGCAGGGCCAGGGCAGTGACTGTGCCCCTGCACCGGGCACTGGTGAGGCTGCACCTCGAATCCTGGGCTCAGCTCTGGGCCCTCACTGCAAGAGGGACCTTGAGGGGCTGGAGCGGGGACAGAGAAGGGCAACGGAGCTGGTGCAGGGCCTGGAGCCCAAGTGTGAGCCCCGGGGTGTGTAAGGGGGGTGTGTGGTGCACGGTGTGAGGGTGCTGCTGCACACGGCGAGGGGCCTGTGTGCAAGTGTGGGTGCACGAGGGCCGTGTGGAGCTGCGAGCGCTCCGCGCAGAGGGGGCTGTGCAGGGTCCGGGCGCACCAGGGCCGGTATCTGCGGCTCTGGGCACTCGGGACACGGCGCTCGCGGCCGTCAGTGCCCAGCGCACGGGGGATGCGCAGGGGGCGGCGGGGCCGGCGTCGCCGTCGTTGGGGAGGGGGCGGCCAGGTCCGGCGGTGCCGGCCGGGGTCCGTGCGGCGCTCTCGGGCGGTCGGGGCGGGCCGGGGCTGTCGGGGGCGGTGCGGAGCGGCCGGGGCGGAGCGCGGCCGCGCTGTAAACACGGGGCGGCGCAGGGCGCGGGGCAGGCGCAGGGTGCGCTGCAGGGCCGGGGCCGCGCTCAGCGCCGCGCTCACCGCCGCCAGCCGGGGCCGGGCGCCCCGCTCCGCCGCAGCCGGCGGGGACACCGTGAGCGGGGCGCGGGGACGGGGTGAGCGGGGTGGGCGGTGCGGGAGGGGGGGCACGGCCGGGCCGCGGGCGGGGGGCGGCGCGGAGCGGAGCTGCCGCCTCAGCACTTTCGGCAGAACAATGGGGCCGGGCGGGAGGGGCCGCGCCGGGGCAGGCGCTGCCGGTGCCGCCGCCGCCGCCGCCTCACGGCGCCGCGCTCCTCCCGCAGGCAGCCCCCATGGCCAAGCAGCCCCCCGAGGTGAAGGCGCAACGCGACGGCGACGGCGGGGAGGGCCCGGGCCCGGCCGCGCAGCTGCGCCCCGGCGCTCCCGCAGCCCTGCCCGGCTCCACCGGCACCGCCACGGCGGGGCCTCCGCCGCGGGGCCCCCCCGCCAGCCCCGGGCCCTTCGCCACTCGGTCGCCGCTGTTCATCTTCGTGCGGAGGTCGCCGCTGCTGTCGCGCTCCTCCAGCGGGTACTTCTCGTTCGACGCCGAGCGCAGCCCCGCGCCCCTCAGCTGCGACAAGGCCACGCAGACCCCGAGCCCGCCCTGCCAGGCCCTCAGCCACTGCCTCAGCGCCATGGGTGAGTGTGCGGGCACGGGGAGCGGGGGGGGATGCGCGGGACGGGGGGCACCAAGCGCCCCACAGCGCCCCTGGCACCGGCATCTTCATCCCCGGCCCCGGTGGCGGCACCTTCGGCTCCTCTCTCCCTTTAAAACCGGGTTTTGCAGCGGTGTGCGCGCTCCCGTGCACCTGCAGTGGGGGGAGCACCTCCTGCGTCCCACCGCGGGTAGGACCATGGCTTGGGTTGAAGGGACCTTAAAGCTCCTCCATCTCCAACCCCTGCCACGGGCAGGGACCCCTTCCACTGGAGCAGCTTGCTCCAAGCCCCTGTGTCCAACCTGGCCTTGAACACTGCCAGGGATGGGGCAGCCACAGCTTCTCTGGGCACCCTGGGCCAGCGCCTCAGCACCCTCGCAGTGAGGAATCGCTTCCCCGTTCCCTCCGTCCTGCCCCAGCGCCCGCTGTACCTGCGGGCCGGTTGCGAAAGGCTCTGCCGGGCCCTTGAGCCGGTGCCAGGAGGCGCCGAGGGGCAGCGCTTCCCGCTGGGAGCAGCCTGGACGCTGCCGGGACCGTGGGATCCCTGCAAGATGGCCGAGGGAGCGCTGCTGCGGAGCCCCCGCTCGCCCGGCGCCGCTGGCGCGGTTGTTGCTCCCATTGTTGTTGTTGTTCCTTTCCGGGATGGGTCGGTCCCAGCCTCCGGAGGAGGGGGCTGAGCTCTTTAATCCCGCTCCCGCCTCTGCGCAGTGCCCTCGGCCGGGGTTCGTGCGCGGCTGCACGGAGGCAGAGCAGCCGCTGGCCCCCGCTGCGCTCGTCCCGAGCGCGCCACGCGGTGTCCCGGGTCCCGCTTGTGCGGGTGCAGCCCGGAGCCGGCGCTCGGCGGGTGCGGGCTCCCGAGCGGCTTCCCCAGGTAAGGCCGGGTGCAGGCCTCTAGCGGTGGGTGCTGAGCCTGCCGAGCCCTCCTCCGGCCCGGTGCCCCCTCACCGGGGCAAGGGGAAGGTGGGAGCACGGGGGATGCCGCATCGGTAGCGCTCCCCCGGGGATGCCGAACACCGACTCCAAGCGTTGCACCCTCAGAACAGCTCCTTTCTGTTGTGTTTGGGTTGTTTTTTCCCCTCCCTGGTTAATGGCTGTGGTTACAGCTCCACTGGGCTGCCTGCGAGATGCCCTTAGGAAAGGTTTTCTGCCCTTATTGCAGTAATTACAGCTTAATGCAAGTTTCACAACCTCGAGTAGCGCAAACACACGTGGCAAGGCCGGGCAAGGATGCTGGAGAGCCACAGCCAGCCGTCTGGTAGCAAAGTGACTTTGGGTTTTGGTGCTCCAGGAAGAACTTGGAGTTTCCCCTGCTTTTCCTGAGCCTCCTGCTTGCAGGGAAGCTGTTGAAGTGCTGGGTTTACGACAGCCTTTGTTCTGTTATTGTTGCTAAGGGCATCGTCCGAAACAACTATAACCAGATGGAAAATACTCGAGGTATTTAAATGGGACCCTTGGCTGCTCACAGACCGAGTGTGGAGTGTTTTATCCCCAGTGAGGGACTGCAGGTCCCATTACTGGGAAGGGGCTGTGGGGTTGCCCTGCGTGGCTCTGCCTCCATCCCTTCCCTTGGCAGTGTCCCCACGTTAAGCTTTCCGCATGCAAGCGGTCAGTGCCTCTGCGAGGTCTCATTCTGTGTTGTGCTCTCCCGTGCTGATTTCTGTCTGTGGTGGGGCTGAGGCTCCTCTGGGAAGCGTAAGCAAGTGGCCTTTAATGATGATAATGATAATAAACAGGCGTTTCCTGTGAGCAGGAGCAGTTTGTGTGCAATGAGTGCTCCTGGCCTCTCCTGTGGGCAGCGGTCCCAAGCTCATGCTGTGCCCTGAAGCTTCTTCTCCTAAATCCCATTGAACCTCCCCAAAGGTTTCAGTGGTGATGGCCCAAATAAGAGCTAATGCAGGAGAAGTGAACGGGACCCTGGGGAACTGGGGATGCCTTTGGCTGCGTGAGCTGATTGCTGCAGGGAGGAGTTGTTCCAGGCGTGGAGGTGGCAGCAGTGACGCTTTGGGCTGTTTTGCTTCTCAAAGGGGTGCAGCTGCCTCCAAAGCTAAGGGGGGAGTAAGATAAGACTGAAGCAGTGAGGGGATGGTTTTGGCTGGGAGTGGGAAGGGTTGCGGTGCTGGCTTGGTGGAGACAGGAAGGTGCTCTTGGGGATGAGCAAAGGGAAGTGGGGATGAGCTTTTTGGAGGTGCAGAGGAAGAAGGCGAGCCTGGGTTTTGCAGAAGGGAAGGGTAAGGTGGTTGTCCTGCCGTAAAGACACCCAGGACAAGACACGCACCCTTTGGGGTGGCTGTGTGTGCCTTAGGCTGATGCTTGAAGCCTTTGGCTCTTCACAGGAGCTGTAATTTTGTTCTGTTGGGTTTCTGGTTGAAGAGCAGCTCTGTCTAAAGGTGCAGGAGTGCAGGGCTTGCAGGTGGGATTTGGGATGCATTGGGGAGGTGCTCTGTAAATGGGTTTTCCCGGTGCTGTTTTGATCCTGGTGTGTTTCCTTGCACTGTGGAATAGGGGAGCAAAGCAGCATGAACCTCTCATTGCCTGCAGGGGAGAAACTCTGGGTGTAACAGGTGAATTAAGGGGGAAGCCTTGAGCCGAGAAGCTGCTCGTGGTGTTCCTGTTGCTCTCGTTTTGGAGCTGCTGCTGTTTTCTCCCTGAGCTTTGTGCATGGTTCATCTGAAGCCATTCCCAAGGAGCTTCTCCTGGAGTGTTTGGATGATCAAGCCCGGGAGGTGCAGTTATCATGGAATCCCAGGCTGGTTTGTGTTGGAAGGGACCTTAAAGCTCATCTGGTTCCTCAGCACCCTCACAGGGAAGAGCTTCTGCCTAAGAGCTCAGCTCAGTCTCCCCTGTTCTGGCAGGTTCAAGCCATTCCCCTTGGCCTGTCCCTACAGGCCCTTGTCCCAAGCCCCTCTCCAGGTTTCCTGCAGCCCCTTTAGGCACTGGAGCTGCTCTCAGGTCTCCCCTTCAGGAGCCTTCTCTTCTCCAGGCTGCCCCAGCCCAGCTCTCTCAGCCTGGCTCCAGCGCAGAGCTGCTCATGCTCTTGAGTTTGGGGTTGTTTCTTTTTCCCCCTCTCAGCAGGGACCGTGACATCCCCGTGCCAGTCCCGGCTGGAGCATCCCATGCTCTACAGCGAGGCGCAGGCGGCCATGGTGCCGGTGGCTGTCACCATGTCCCCATCCCCACTGCAGCCATGGTGCCATGGGTGGCGGGCGCTGCATCGCGGTACTGCGGGGGGCCCCCGAAAGCAGCTCTGACTGGTTCTGGGACCAGTTATGACTGGACCCTTTTGAGCTGCCACTCGGCAGCGCCACAGAAAGTCCTTTCTGAAAACCTCAGCCCGATTTCACTCTCAGCCACCAACCCCAGCCTGCAGCCCGAGCCAATGAGCAATGGGCACGATGCTGATGCTAGGGCAAGGGGTGGAGGAGAAGGGGAGACCAGGGATGGAGGAGCAGAGGGGCAAGGGGTGGAGGAGAAGGGGAGACCAGGGATGGAGGAGCAGAGGGGCAAGGGGTGGAGGAGAAGATGCTGTGTAGGTGAGTCCCTCAGTGCCATGGGTTAGTGGTGCCCTTGGCAGTGCTGGGGAAGGGTTGGACTTGGTGATCTTAAAGGGCTTTTCCAACCCGGTTGATTCTGTGATGGGTAAAGAATTGAGGAGGAGCCGAGGGCAAAGGATGGAGAAGAGGGAGCAAAGGATGGAGAGGGAGCAGTACCTTTCCCCACACAGTTATCCATCCATCCATCCTTCCATCCCTGTGTCCCATTGCACCTCTTTGCCCTGTCACCACTGGGTTTTCTCCGGTCCTGGCCCCTGCTGTGCAGGGCAGTGCGGGCTGGCTCTGGTGACAGCAGTGGGCCTGGGATGCTCGCCCCGCCCCAGCTGGGATCCTGTTTGCATTCCGGGCTGGAATATCGCGAGGGCGTTCATTCAGCAGTGAGGAAGGGCTCCAGGCCGGGCAGGCGGCCGGGGCTCCTGCGCTACTACAGCGTGAAAACAAAACAGAGCCCGCAGCCAAGCGGGATGGGCTTGGCTCGGGAGCGCCTTTTCCAGCGGGGTCGGAGCCAGGCCCTTATTGAAACCCTTTATTTACTTTTTCACTGCCTCACTGAGCCTTTGGCTGCTCCGAGGCTGGAAGCTGCTGCGCTTCCCTTGGGGTGCCCTCGGAGCCCGCGTGCCAGCGCGCTGGGGCTGGTTTGGTGCTGAGGGTGTGCGTTGGGTTGTGTGGGGTTGGTTTGGTGCTGAGGGTGTGTGTTGGGTTGTGTGGGGCTGGTTTGGTGCTGAGGGTGTGTGTTGGGTTGTGTGGGGCTGGTTTGGTGCTGAGGGTGTGTGTTGGGTTGTGTGGGGCTGGTTTGGTGCTGAGGGTGTGCGTTGGGTTGTGTGGGGCTGGTTTGGTGCTGAGGGTGGGTGTTGGGTTGTGTGGGGCTGGTTTGGTGCTGAGGGTGTGCGTTGGGTTGTGTGGGGCTGGTTTGGTGCTGAGGGTGTGCGTTGGGTTGTGTGGGGCTGGTTTGGTGCTGAGGGTGGGTGTTGGGTTGTGTGGGGCTGGTTTGGTGCTGAGGGTGGGTGTTGGGTTGTGTGGGGCTGGTTTGGTGCTGAGGGTGGGTGTTGGGTTGTGTGGGGCTGGTTTGGTGCTGAGGGTGTGCGTTGGGTTGTGTGGGGCTGGTTTGGTGCTGAGGGTGTGCGTTGGGTTGTGTGGGGCTGGTTTGGTGCTCTCTGGTTGGGGTTTGTTGGGGTTTCTCTTCCGTAAAGCTGTGATTCCTGCTTGGATCCTGCGCTTGGGTTGGCAGGAGGGGAAGAGGTGGTGATGCAGGTACCATAGGGGTTCTGCTGGGTCGCAGGCTCCTTTCTCCTCTGCTTATCCACAGTGCAGTGGCTTTACCTCATGTTTCATAACTTCTTAAAATGGAGACTGAAATACTCCTACATAGCAGACCATAACTGACCCAAAAGCTCTTTTTCCCCTTAGAAGCCAGCCCTGTTTTCTTGTGTGGGGTTTATTTTGTGCTGAAGTGCAGGGAGATGCTGTTTGAGGTGAGCATCCTGCAGGTGGAAGCTCCTCCAGCTTGCTGGAAGCGTGGCTTCCCTGCACACAACCCCAGTTGTGGCTTTGCTCTCAGTACAACAAAACCAAGCGTTTCCCTGTTTTGTGTTGGGCACTTTGGAGCTGTCTGGGGAGGAAATGTGAGAATTGGATGAACTGATCCAGGCAGAGGGGATTTATGGTTAGAGGAGGAGTTGCTGCCGTGCCTACAGGTAATGAAAATTACTGAGAAAGAGAGGGAAGAGAGGGTTTTTGCTAGGGGAAGCAACTGGAGAGCGGCATCTTGGCTCTCCCTGTTCCAGTGTCTGAAGGGGGCTACAAGGATGCTGGGGAGGGACTCTTCATCAGGGACTGTAGTGACAGGACAAGGGGTAACGGGTTCAAACTGAAACAGGGGAAGTTTAGATTGGATCTAAGGAAGAAATTCTTTACTGAGAGGGTGGTGAGGCACTGGAATGGGTTGCCCAGGGAGGTTGTGAATGCTCCATCCCTGGCGGTGTTCAAGGCCAGGTTGGACAGAGCCTTGGGTGCCATGGTTTAGTGTGGGGTGTCCCTGCCCATGGCAGGGGGGTTGGAACTGGATGATCTTAAGGTCCTTTCCCACCCTAACTAGTCTGTGATTCTGTTTCAGAGCTTGGATACACCAGAGATGCTCCTGAGGGGAGCCTGTAATAAATGAATGAATAAAAGCCCAGTAGTGCATTGCCTTCTCATAGACTCACAGAGCCCCAGCCTGGTTTGGGTTGAAGGGACCTTAAAGCTCCTCCAGCTCCAACCCCTGCCACGGGCAGGGACCCCTTCCACTGGAGCAGCTTGCTCCAAGCCCCTGTGTCCAACCTGGCCTTGGACACTGCCAGGACCCCGCAGTTTGTTCGCTCTGCTCTCCCATTGTCCCGTGTCTCAAGCGCTCTCTCTGGTTCCCTGCAGCTTCCCGCTGGCAGTCTCCCTCGCGGGCAGAAGACGTCCAGCCCGAGGTGTGGATAGCGCAGGAGCTGCGGCGCATCGGCGACGAGTTCAATGCCTCCTCCTGCCCCAGACGGGTAACTTTCACCTTCGTACTTTCCATTGCTTTGCACCGGTCGCTGCGAGGGAAGAGCTGAATCATCTCTGGAAAGTGCTGCTGCGGTGAGCGCCCGGCTCGCTGGGGCGCAGGGCGCGCTGCGGAGGTGCTTGTGTCGGTCAGGACACGGGGATGCGCTGCTGGGGCACTGCAGCAGCTCTAAATAACCCCCCGGTTGGAGCCCTTTGGGTGCAGAGCCCGCGGTGTCGCCCGTAGCACCCAGGGCTCGTAGGTGTGTTGGTGAACTGGGGCTGGACCGGGTGATAGTGAGGAAGAAGCTTCTAGAAGTAGAGGCAGGGGTAGGTTGGGTGTGTTGGGGGGGGTTTGGGGGCCGGTTGGGCAGAGCTGCTCTGGAAGTGGTGTCCGACAAGGAGCCAGCACTGGGGTTTGTAGGGAAACACACGGGGAGCAAATGCAGCAGGGGTTTGTGTGCAGCTCCCGGAAGGCTCCTGAAGGGGAGACCTTGGAGCAGCTCCAGTGCCTAAAGGGGCTGCAGGGAACCTGGAGAGGGGCTTGGGACAAGGGCCTGTAGGGACAGGCCAAGGGGAATGGCTTGAACCTGCCAGAACAGGGGAGACTGAGCTGAGC
This sequence comes from Psittacula echo, assembly GCF_963264785.1. Taxonomy (NCBI): domain Eukaryota; kingdom Metazoa; phylum Chordata; class Aves; order Psittaciformes; family Psittacidae; genus Psittacula; species Psittacula echo. The sequence goes on from NC_137738.1 coordinate 121,316,987, forward strand.
TCTTAGGCAGAAGCTCTTCCCTGTGAGGGTGCTGAGGCGCTGGCACAGGGTGCCCAGAGAAACTGTGGCTGCCCCATCCCTGGCAGTGTTCAAGGCCAGGTTGGACACAGGGGCTTGGAGCAAGCTGCTCCAGTGGAAGGGGTCCCTGCCCGTGGCAGGGGTTGGAGCTGGAGGAGCTTTAAGGTCCCTTCAACCCAAACCAGGCTGGGTTCTGTGGCTTGGTCTCATCACTTCTTTTTCTTACAAAGGATCTGAGCTGTTTTGAAACCCGTGTATTTATAAGGCTCTGAACTCTCTCACTTTTGGGTGTTGCAACAAAAATAGGTGCCAGTACCACAAAAGAACCCAAACTACCCCCCCCAGGCCCTGAGCACCCCATCCCAGAGGGATGAAGTCACAGCAGTTCTGAGAACAGTGCTGGTAGACAGTGACTTGCCTGCCAGATGCTGCTGATGGAGGCGTGTTGGTGCATGTGGTTTCTGGTCCATCACCTCGCGCTCGCCTGTGGGAAGAGGAGTCAGAAGCACGTCAGGTAGTGATGAAGTGCTGATGTCCCGGATCCTTATCCGTCCTCCACAGCTCATGAGTCACTGCTTGCAGCATGTTTGCTTGCTGCTCCCTATGGTGGGTGCCTGTGGGCAGGGGCTCACCTCAGGTATGGGTGCCAGGCTGCCATGGTCCAGCGCCTTCCACACAATCTCTGCATCTCCTTACTGGAGACTTCTCCCTGGCTTCGCGTTCTTTACAAATGCTGAGGATTTCCTGACCTGCAGCAAGGTGGGGATGAGCTGTGTTTTATCCCCAATCTGGAACGTGCATCTTCCAACCTCCCCCATGCAGCCTAATCCCTCATGATGGGAAACCAGCTTTTGTGGTTTAAATGGCATCTTTTCAATAAAAAGAATGAGAGAGCTGGGCTGGGGCAGCCTGGAGAAGAGAAGGCTCCTGAAGGGGAGACCTGAGAGCAGCTCCAGTGCCTAAAGGGGCTGCAGGAAACCTGGAGAGGGGCTTGGGACAAGGGCCTGTAGGGACAGGACAAGGGGAATGGCTTGAACCTGCCAGAAGAGGGGAGACTGAGCTGAGCTCTTAGGCAGAAGCTCTTCCCTGTGAGGGTGCTGAGGCGCTGGCCCAGGGTGCCCAGAGAAGCTGTGGCTGCCCCATCCCTGGCAGTGTTCAAGGCCAGGTTGGACACAGGGGCTTGGAGCAAGCTGCTCCAGTGGAAGGGGTCCCTGCCCGTGGCAGGGGTTGGAGCTGGAGGAGCTTTGAGGTCCCTTCCAACTCGAACCATTCCATGAATCTATGAATTTAATGGGGCCTGGAAAAGGGTTTTTCCCACTGGTCCAAGAGCTGGATGTAGCAGTAGCAGGATGGGGCGCAGGTCCCCAGTCACAGAGCATCACCCAGGTTTGCCAGAGGCAGTTCCCAGTGCCATGGCCAAGCTCCCATCGTGCTGCCCTGGGGAGAGCACTGAAACACAGAGGACCATGTCCTTGCTAGATGACACAAGCAGAGGCTGTCATGCATGATCCTGAAAACACTTTGTACCTGGCTGCTTTAGCATCTGACATTCTCGCTTGTCGCACCCAGAAATGGGGGGGATTCAGGGCGTTTAAGCAATTGCTGTAGCGTTGCCCCCAGTTGCTTGCTTTGTGGGAAGGTGTCCTTTCCTTCTGGAATTGCTGCTCCGGAGAGGGGTGGTTGGGGCAGAGCTGGGTCCCTTGTGCAGGAGGGGTTGGTAGGGCGCTGCGTGGAGCAGCACGTGCCCGCAGCACTGCCTGGCTCTGCTGGGGTTTGCCCTTTAAGCCTGAGGTTAGAAATGGGGAACTAAGAGCCCTGCCAGAACCGCACTTGCTGGGCAGGTCGGAGCTGTCGAACTGGTCGGGTCCGCACGTTCCTCATCCTGTTCCCCATCAGTGTGCCCGGAGTCACTCCCCCAGGGAGCATCTCTTGGGCAACACAGCTGGGAATGGGACAGCTCGCTCCTCCTGCTCCTCTTTGCCCTGACAGAGCTCATGGGTCCAGTGAGCAGAGATGGCCACAGGGACCCCTTGGCTATGGGGACCAGCTCCGCTCCAAGGCTTTTGCTGGCAGAGGGTGCATCACTTGGGTGCTGTCACATATGTCAAGCTTTGCTGCCTGCAGAGGTGGAAGATGCCTGGTTGCAACTCCTTAATTATGGTTTTATACCTCTTTATTAAAGAAAACCCAATTTGGGCATTTTTCTCGCATCCTTCTCTAAGCCTGTTGGGGTTTTGTATTGGTTGCTTTCCTTGCTCTGTGGGGTGGGCTGAATGAACGGTCAGATCCCATTGGGATTAGAGTAAAACAGGGTGACCCAGTGTCTCCTGTGTTATCTGTGGGCCCTTTACTGTGTGAGTTAGAGGAGAAAGGAAGTTGTGCAGATGGGGGGGGCAGCTCCCAGGTGGGTAAATCCCACTTGTGGGTGCTGGGAAGCGATGTTCTGGGGTGCAGGGATGCGCTGGGGTGAGAGGATGCTCAGCATCATCTCCCCATGGCAACAGGTCCCCGGTGCAGGGCTGCCTGCGGGGAGGGCAGTTTGCATATCAGAGTAAACAGAGTCATTTCTCTGTCTGGGGCATGTACGGACATGATTTTACTGCACTAAATATAGCCCGAATCGGGCCGTTTGGGGAGGCGGAGGGAGGGAGGGGGGGCCTCTGGGCTGCTCTTTCACCATAGGAAAAAAGGCTTGAAATAAATGGTGTCTGGTGATGGTTCCTTTCTCCTTTCCCTGCTTGCTGTTGGGATCCCTTGCTCCGAGAGAGAGGTTTTGCTGCTGTGTGTGGCTCGCTGTGTTGTGTGAATGAGGCAGCGGCTGTGCCTGGAGCAGTGAACTCAGACCGGTGCCTGCGCAGGAGCTGCTGCTGCTCTCCCCACATACAGATATGTATTTGTGTCTGGTTTGGATTTTGAATTAGGATTTTAATTAGGGTGGGGTTTTTTAATTAGGATTTTTTAGTTGTTATTATTTACCCTTATTTATTTATTGAGAATCACAGCATCAACCGGGTCGGAAAAGCCCTTTAAGCTCATCCAGCCCAACCATGTCCCAGCCCTGCCAAGGCCACCACTAACCCATGGCACTGAGGCCTCGTCTCCACGGGGTGTGAACCCTTGCAGGGACGGTGCCTGCAGCCCTGCCCTGGGCAGCCTGTTCCAATGCCTGAGCACCCTTTGGGGCAGGAATTGTTCCTCAGCTCCATCTAAACCTGCCCTGGTGCAGCTTGAGGCCGGTTCCTCTTGTCCCATCCCTTGTTCCTTGGGAGCAGAGCCCAGCCCCTCCTGGCTCCATCCTCCTCTCAGGCACTTGTAGGGAGCGATCAGGTCCCCCCTGAGCCTTCTCTTCTCCACACTGAACCCCCCAGGTCCCTCAGCCTCACAGTGCCCAGCACAGGGGCACAATCGCTGCCCTGGCCCTGCCTGGTTTTTAAAGCCCCATGGCTGTGCTCACAGGATTTACTGCTCCTTCACCATGTTTCAGACCTCCCGGCAGCTTCTTGCACCCCATGTGCAGGGACCTGCAGGTGACATCCCCATGGCTGGGAACGGGTGGCTTTGACTCTTTGAGTGTTGCAAAGCTTCCTATTGAAGAGAACATGAAAGGTTATTTAAATGCTTCATAAAATGCTTGGTTCCCACCTCTGAAACGTCTCTGTGGCACCGCACGAGGTGTTTGTAGCACGGGGGGCTTTGTTCACGGTCGTGTCTGTGCTTACGTTGCTTTTCCTCCTCTTTGGTTTCAGGGTTTCTTGGATAACCAGGCAGGAAACCCCCAGGTCGTCATTTTGCGCCTCCTGCGTTACATCATCCGCCTCATCTGGAGGATGCAGTGAGCGCCGGGCGCATCCCGAGGACTTGTGTTCCCACTGGGAAAGCCCAGGGAGGACGGACAGATGGGCGGATGGATGCGGGGCTCCCTGCACCACCCAGCTCCCACCCTGCCTCTCCCCCAGGACCCATGGTGGGGCTGTCGGATGCGGGTGGACATCCCACATGGAGCTGGGAATCTCCAGAGCAGGATTGTGTCCGGGAGTGATGTTTACCACTTCCTCTCCGCTCTGTTTTATTACCTTTTTATTCTTCCAAAGGAGTCTCAGAGAAAACCCTCCCCAGCAGTGGAATAATGGCATTTCCTTGTCATCGTTCCTGGAAACCCATCGGCTTCTCCGGGATAAACCCTGCAGTGGGGAAAAGGAAAACCTGAGCCAGCTGATGGGCAGAGCTGCCTTAGTTTGCCTTGCAGAGACTCACGGAGCCCTCCCCTCTCCCTTTGCCTCCTGGGCATCTGCCTGCGGAAGAAGGATCACGATGATGGAAGAAGGGCAAAGGGCTTTCAATCAGCACTTCTTTTCCCTGTAAATACCTAATGCTACCCCAAATCCACTTCATTTGCATCATGCAAACAGCCTATTTCCTGCTGACTGACCTTTGTTTTATACCTGTGTTTTAGTGTTCACTCTGATTTCAGGACTCAGCTGTCAGATTCCCAGGGTCCAAAATCCCACCAGCACCCACCCAACCAAAACCCCAATCCACCAGGTTGCCTTTATTGAGAAGTTCTTTCTGTCAGATGTGTGCAAATGCTCATGTATTGTATGATCTAATAGAGAACGGTGGTGACTCAGTCAGCAATAAGATGTACTGGAGGCAGGTAGAAACAGTTCCCAGCACGCCGCAGCTTTGCACCCGGAGACAACGGCTCCTGCTCTTTAGCATCATTTTAAGCCATGGCTTGTCCCTTGCTGTTGAACCCAGGAGGGGTTTTAAGGCGCTGGATATCTGTATTATTCCTGGGATCCTCTCTGTGTTTCGGACAGGGCAGTCTGCAGCAGCAGCATGAGCAGGACAGGACCAGCAGCAAGACCCTGGATGCTGGCACACAGGGATGCAGCTGGAAGAGGCTCCGAAGGATGCTGGTGTGGTATAGATCCATTAACTGCTCCCAGACCGCCCTCCTTGCCCTGGGAAGACCCAACCAGGTGCTTAGTGCTGTCCCAGGGCATCTCATCTTCCCCCTGGAGACCCCACAGCCTTGCTGGAGGGCTGTTGGAAGAAGCAGGTCCTCAGCCTCCCCATTGCCTCCGGTTCACCTTGCAAGCGGGTGGCTGCTGCACGGTGGGTGCTGTTGGGGGGTGGCTGCTGCAGCCACCCCCGTATCTATGCACAAACATACCCCTCTCTGCCTCTGGAGCTGCCTTTTCCCTCTGGCTGGTGCAGGTGGTCCCCAAACCCACCCAGACGCCGCGGTTTTAGCTCTGGTTTCACCAGCACCATAGGAATTAAAGGAAAGAAGGAAAAGCCCAAGCCCGCGGGAGCGGTTTTTCCTGCAGCACACGTGCAGGGAGAAGCTGTGGAGTGCCGTGCAGTGGTTTTAATGATGGACAATCTGACCTCCGTGGCTGTGCCTGCCGGGTAGGCGAAGAGCCGTGGTGTCGGTGCGCTCCGGTTGCACTCCAGTGCAGGATGACAGAGCAATGTTAACTCTTAACTGTCCATTTATTACCTTTCTCTCTGGTTTTTTCGGACCTGCAGGATGAGCATCGGTTGCAGGAGCAGGGGATGCTTTGGGAAGGTGCAAGGGGATCTTTGCACTGGTGGAGGGTGAGTGGTTTAACCGGTGAGCTTGGCCAGGGCAGGTTCCTGCTCCTTGAGCCCTTGGCTTTGGCTCTGGCTTTGGCTCACTGTAGCTGTGCTGCCCCAGCCGTGCTTGAGCCATCACTTAGGGTTTATATATCTCTAGATACATCACTATAGGGTTTATATAGGAAACCCCAGCAGGGAGGCTGCTGCTGCGCGTTTCCCATGGGAGCCTCCATGGAATTGCATGGCTGATGGTAGCAAAAACCACAGATGAGCTGTGGCAGCAGAGGGGGGAAGCCCGAGTGAGGATTTTCTCCCCAGTGGTTTCACCGCCTGCCGGTGGATGAAACGGTGCTTTCAGGTCTCGCAGCCTTACAGCACCCCCAGAATGTGTCCCTTGGAGTACACCAAAGAAATGCCGAGCACTTTATCCTGTCCTCCCCACCGGCCACCCCAGCCAAGGATGGAGACAGAGATGGGAGTAGTTTTAAGAGGGATAATAAAGTATTGTCAGTGTCTGTCCGGGGCCTCTCCATAGGAGGTGTTCCCGGCCAAAAGGCAGGCAAAGGAAGATTCGCCCCCAAAAACCAGGTTTGACCCCATGGAGTTGTGAGGTTTAGGGGGAAAACCAATAAGAAGCCTCTAAAGAGAAGAGTGATGCTTTTAACTAGGGCTTTGGCTCCTTTTAGCCTTGTTGGGTGACTGCTCTGGGTCGTTTTAAGGGTAACCGAGGTCTCTGTTCTACCACAAGGATGTGCTGAAGTTTTCCTTGGTCGCAGGGAAACCAGATTTATTCCCGGTGCTGCGTTAACGCTTCTCCTCTTCCCCAGGGCTGTAAATACCTGAGTATTTATTAGAGTAGGGTAGCGTATTCCTTTCATCATCTGAGCCAGACATCTGTGTGCAATGTATTTCCTTTCCTCTCCTGTCACTTTTGTACAGCTTATCAAAGAAGTAAAAAGAGCTTCCAAAAAAATCACCTTTTCTAAACCTTTTTAGAGTAAATACTGTAGATTCTCTTTCTCCTGTGTAATTAATGCACTCTACTGTTCCATAATGCTGTAACTTGTAGAAATGGTGTATATTTATTTCCTGCTTATTTAAGTTCCTGTAAAGAGGTTGGTTCTCCCCTTCTCTCCTCCCTGCCCTTGCAATAAGCAATGGATCACCTCCCAAAGCGCTGCTCCTCTCGGCAGGGCAGCCAACGTGGGTTGGAGAATGAGATTTGCTCTGATTCTTCCCCTCCAAGTGCCTAAATCCCACTTCCCAGGAGTGATTTAGGCCCATCGGACTCCAGCATTCGTGGAATTAGTGGGAGTTTGGCTTCGGCATCCCTGTGATTTTGGCCCCTTTCTTCCCAAAGCCACGTTCTCCATCTCGGCCACTTCTCCCCGGCCCAGCATTAACATCAGGTACCAGCCAGCACCTGATGTGCTGATGAATCACTAACTCCTGTCACAGGACCCAGCGTATGTAGCATTTTGACTGCAATTTCCCTGGCTTCCTTGTGGTTTGCACTGATGAATTTTGGACAGGGTAATTGCCATTTACTTGTGCAATACTGCTGTAAATAACTGCAGATCAGTTTTGGGTTGGTTTGTTTTTTAAGATGCAATCTTTTATGTTCTTAATATGAGTTTTATATGAATAAAAACTTTCAACTGTTGGTCACGAGTGCTCTTTCCTTTGAGGGCTTGAGGAAGGGCTGGGGAGGGGATGATTCATAGGATCATGGAATGGTTTGGGTTGGCAAGGACCTTAAGACCATCCAGGTCCAGCCCCCTGCCATGGACAGGGACACCTCGCACTAAACCATGGCACCCAGGGCTCCCATTTAGATGTTGTGTTCCCAAACCCACGAGCAGCATCCCTGCTGCCCCAGCTCCGTGTGCCTTGGGGTTGGGTTGGGCTTTTCCCCTTCTTTCTTTGCCTTTTCCCCACATTTATGGGGTCCTGCAGCCCTGGGCTGCATCAGTGGGCTCAAACCCGACTGCGGGGCACCTTCCTGTGCCCTCTGGGCCCTGCCTATCCCAGGTACTGAAGGAGTCTGGGAAGCATGGGGGTTATTTCATTATCTGTGTTTTATTTATGTGTGGTTTGTTGGTTATTTTATTTTTTACTTCATTCTCTTAAGTAATTTTTGCTTTTATTACTGTGGAGTCGAATCAGTCTGCTCATAAAAAGCTGCCGTCCCGTCTTCCTCCTGCCTTGCCTCTCCATCCCATCTTGTAGCCCCCAGCTGATGGCCAGGCACCCTGGGGAGAAAGGAGAGGACGCTTCCAGCCCTGCTACCCCTCCACGTACTCCTCTGTAACAGGCAGGTAAGTGATAGCATCAGGTTGTGGTGAGGTGGCTCCAATCTGGCTTTTAGCACAGGTAGGGCCAGGCCAAGGGGAATGGCTTGAACCTGCCAGAACAGGGGAGACTGAGATGAGCTCTTAGGCAGAAGCTCTTCCCTGTGAGGGTGCTGAGGCGCTGGCCCAGGGTGCCCAGAGAAGCTGTGGCTGCCCCATCCCTGGCAGTGTTCAAGGCCAGGTTGGACACAGGGGCTTGGAGCAAGCTGCTCCAGTGGAAGGGGTCCCTGCCCGTGGCAGGGGTTGGAGCTGGAGGAGCTTTCAGGTCCCTTCAACACAAACCATTTTATGATCAAACCTGAGCACCCACATCCCTGTTTTGATGCCGCTTTTCCCCCCTTCATCCCCAGCATCCCGTTTCATCCCGCTTGGAAGGTCTGGGGTGATGCCACCCGCACAACCCAAGCCATGAACCGTGGTTGTGGCCTCAGACCTCCCGCTGCTGACCCAAGCAGGGGTATTTTTAGCTGCTTTTCTTCTGCAGCATCAGCTGGGTTGGGGTGGGTGACGCAAGGCGCTGGGACCCTGCGTCAGCAAGGAGGGAACCGGGGGGGGGGGAAAGCCCCTTAGGAGCCCTGGAAAGCCACAGGAGTGGCTCTGGGTGCTGCTGGCCCCAGCGGTCCCCACCCAGCACCCGGCATGCACTGAACCCCAAAGCCATGGCTCCTGCCTGACAAACACCACACAAACCCATCTGATTCCTTTGTGCGTGTTCTTGTGTTGTTTCAAATTACAGAAGTTCCTGAAAGGGAAGTTTATTGGTTTCAGATGCTATTTTGGGGGGGTTCTTTAGCTAAAAAAGCCAGCAAAGGCTCCATTGCCCAGCCAAGGCTGTCCCAGCTGCCAGCCCCGCTCTGCCCATCGCTCCTTTTGGGCCTGTTAGGAGCCTGTGCAGGGAGGGTCTCACCTCATGGGCTCCATTTACCTTTGCTGGGACCCATTCGGAAGGAGCTCATCCCTGCCCCAACCCAGTGACCTTGGTGCGAAGAGAGGGAAGAGGAAAACCGCCCCACGGGCAACAGGCAGCGGTGCCGAGCACCGGTGGGATCCCACCTCTGGCCGTGTGCTTGGGCAGCACCACGCCTGGGTTGGCCATGGCCAAGATTGCGGGTGGTCATGGCACAGGTTGGTCATGGCCAAGCTGAAGGTGAGGTTGAACATGGCCAAGTCCCAGGGTGGTCATGGCCCAGGTTTACACCGAAGAGACATCACCGGCGTCCTTCCCAAGAGACAGCCCCTTCTTCCTGTGCCCTTAAATTTCTGCTTCAGGAACTAATTAGAACCACATGAAATGTGCTTTAAGGATGACAAACTTCCTTTATTCCTTGAAAATGGGGGAAGGGGAGGGAAATTCCTTGTGGAAAAAGCCATCTGAAAGCCTCACCACCACTGGAAGCCTTTCTACACTCGCCTCCTCCCCAGCCACTCATAATAGAGTCATGGAATGGTTTGGGTTGGAAGGGACCTTAAAGCTCCTCCAGCTCCAACCCCTGCCACGGGCAGGGACCCCTTCCACTGGAGCAGCTTGCTCCAAGCCCCTGTGTCCAACCTGGGATGATGGCCTCGTGCACACAGTTAAGGACACACAGAGCTCAGCATGGCCCAACCAGCTCCGACCCAACCTGGGGAGTTCCCACCTCAGCCCTGAGGCAGGCAGGGGTTGAGCAACCACCGATGAGGTCCCTGTTGGGTGCTAATGTTGTGCTGGGCTCACCAGGAGGGCCTGGGGGTCACACAGCACCAAGCACCCATCAGTCATGGGCTGAACATCACGGTTACGGCAGAGCCAAATGTCCAATGGGCGCCATGGGAGCAGCAGCACCAGGGTCTCAAGATAGCTTTTGTTCCAATGACTCGCCTCTGACCTTTCAAACACCTGTGCAGCCTTAAAGGGCTAAAAATACCCCCCCCCGCTTTGCATCTCATTTCCATGGTGCCACAAAGCTCGCTGCTTCCAGCACCGTTCCTCCTCTTCCCTTGGGTGACCTCTCCTCTGGGCAAAGCCAGCATAAACAGGGATGGGAGACGGCTCGGGCAGCCCCAGCGTGAGGCCAGGGAGGGCCCTAGGAGCGATAAGGGGGCATTAAAGATGCTATAACGGGGCTGAGCATACATTTATATGGGGTAAGACAAGCCCAAGGATGGGTGGACCAAAGGGACCTTCCCATTGCCCATCAGCAAGGGCTCTGCAAGGTGCCTGCAAGCCAAAAGCCACCTTCTGCTGCCCTTCCTGAGCATCCCAAACCTATTATGGGCCTTTCTGGGAGGGGAGTTTTAAAGATGAAGCCCTGCAATGCTTAAGCTGCTCTGCAGAAGTGAGGCTACGGGGTTATTCCTGTTGGTGCCTCTGCCGTGCCTATGGTCCCATGGAGCCAAGAAGACCTTGGATGTTGCAGCATGGCTCATTGAGAGCCAGGACTGTGTGAGGGCAGGGACCCCCGCGGGGATACAGGGCCTTTTATTCCTGGGTTTGATGGATTTCTCCTCGCCAGCGTTTTGACAGGCTCGTCCGTTAGTTTTCCCAAGAGGATGCACACGGACTGTTCCTTTCCCAACCTCATGGGCCGTTAATTAAAACAGGCTTCATCCCGGCACGATTAAGGACGTCGTGTGCCGAGTGGAAATAGTTATGACAAAGGCATAATTATCTTGGATATTAATTAGGGGAAATACAGTTGGAAGATGGCACCACGGCCATTCCCTAAGGGGGGAATGCGCTCGGCAGCAAACCGCAGCATCCCCCCCACTGCCCACACCAGCACACGGCTCCAGCACTAATTGGCCCTAAATGGCATCTCTGTAATGATGCAGGCTGGGGGATGGCATGTAAGGATGTGGAGAGCAAAGGGGAAGGGCAATGAGAGCTGCAGCTATTCCTCATTGCATCCCAGGGCATTGCATTGTTCAGCCTGGAGAAGAGAATGCTCCTGAAGGGGAGCCCTGAGAGCAGCTCCAGTGCCTAAAGGGGCTGCAGGAAACCTGGAGAGGGGCTTGGGACAAGGGCCTGTAGGGACAGGCCAAGGGGAATGGCTTGAACCTGCCAGAACAGGGGAGACTGAGCTGAGCTCTTAGGCAGAAGCTCTTCCCTGTGAGGGTGCTGAGGCGCTGGCACAGGGTGCCCAGAGAAGCTGTGGATGAGCTTTAAAGTCCCTTCCAGCCCAAACCATTCCGTGGTTCTGTGATCCCACTGTGCTCCCATGGCTGCTCATGGCCCCATGGTGAAAAGATCCAGGTTTTCCTTAAATCCCCTTTTTTCCCCTTCTGAAACACACAGCCCCACCCCCCGAGCACCAGGGATGGGGACAGGGGGTGCTGGGGCCCCCAGTTCTCCCCATGTCCCCGTGACACCCATCCCTCCCGATGTCCTCCCGTAAGAGGCCCAGCCACGAGCCCTCACATTGACATTCAAATGACTTATTGGCAGAAATGGGTTTAAAAATAGGGGTTTTTATGATAAACAAACTAACCTCATACAGGAAGTGAGCTGCAAATACTAAACCTGCTGTGTTGTAAGAGAGCTGGTAGAACACGGAGCTGCCCCACAGAGCCAAAACAACACCACAGAGAAGCAGTTGGGGGGGGTTATAGTTCCTTGAGGGGGGAATTCATTGTTTCTTCTCCTTTTTGGGGTCATATTTTCCCTCCTGGCATAGGGAAAAGCGGAGATTTGATGGGCTAAAAGGCCTTGTGCTGCTGGGGGTTAATTTCGTCTCTATTTGTGGCCCTTAAAATCAAGGCAAAACTCGATGATGCGCAACCAGCTTCACGCTGTGAACCCGTGTTTCAGGGTGCCTGGACTTCAAAAAGCCTTTGCTTGTGCTGCTGCAAAGGTTAAGCAGTTTTCCTCCCGAAACCCCGAGTGTGGGCTGTGAAAGAACATGCTCATGAAGAAAATTTCCCCCTGGGCTGCTCTTTTATTATCACCAAAGCCATCGAGTTTCACTTTGACTTATTTGTATTTATTTATAAAAACAAAGATTCAATAAGTAGAACAAAGGAAAAAATACCCCCCAAAAGCCACCCCCATCCTCAGGTCTGAGCTCAGCCTCATTTATTCACCCCAAGAACTTCGCCCACCAGCGGGTACCTGTGGGTTGGTTTCCCCTTTGCTTTGCTTAGGAAAACCCTGAGTTACTGATGTGCTTCATGTGATGTGTATGTAAGGTTAACAGAAAAGCCAAGAGCCAGCATTCACCTGCCCTCGTTGGGTGCAGAAATGAAGCCTTAACAGCCAAAGGGCAGTGGGATGATGCAGCCACCCAGGGCAGGTACAGGCAGGAGCGGTGCTGGTAGCGCTGCCCAGCCTGGCCGCTGCCCTTAGCCATGGTTTGGTGAAGGAGCACCTGATTTCAGCCATGAACTGTACTAAAGGCATTTCTCTTTTCATGTGTTTTCACTTCCATCACCAGGAGCTGGTTAAGACGAGCACGCACACACCAGAAAGCCCGTCAGTGGTCACGCAGCCTTCGCCCTCTTGTTTTTCTACTTATTTTATGTTGTTGGCTTTTGTTATCAGCCTCATCTGCAATTTGTGGCCAATTCTGTCATGCTTGAAGCAGACATCTTGTTTCCAAAACTGTTTGCAAGCTCCTCAGCACCGGCTCAGCCTCCTCGCACACAGGCACAGAAAAGCCACAGCACAACGAGAAAAAGGGCAGATTTCACCCCAAAACCAGCCTTTGGCCAAATTCTTGTCCCAAAGGCAGGGCTGAGCCCCAGGGCAGCGCTGAGCCAGCCCCAGCCCACTCTTTGTGCCCTGTCCGAGCAGCCTCACTTTAACAGGAGTTATCTGCATTTCCCCATCCTGGGAGAGGCAAACCCAGCCCTACACAACCCGATGGGATTTCCCCCCATCCCAAACAGCGTTTCCCACTGTATTGTCCCAGCCATCAGCACGAAGCCATCCCAGCCGTGGTGGCCGATCCCCCCCTTTCCTAAGCGTGGCGTGGCTTCAATCACTCGAGCTGTTATTTACCACCGAAAACAAACGCTGCTGATCCAAAACCTCTTCAATATTAATACTGAAACCAGCGAAGCAAATTAATACCGCAGGATGGAGGCATTATTAATAGAAATAAAACGAAAGTCAGGCGAGGGCTCGGCGAGCAAAGGTGAAGTGTGGGACACGACTTCAGCGCCGGTGGAGCGGGGAGGTTAAAGCGGTGGGCTTGGGGGTGTTTAAGCTGAAAGGACGGCTCAGACCGCTCCGACCCCGCGCTCAGCACCGCTGTAGCCGGGTCAGCGCGATGCTGTCCCGCGGTGCGGGAGAGGGAAGTGCTGCGCCGCATCATCCCCTTGCGAACCCCCCCCCCCCCATCAGCGGCTCTGCATTAACCAATGCCGGGGTTTTCCATGGAATTCCCGGCCCCGGCCGGGCCGCCCGGCGCGGGGGGGATGAGGCGATGTGAAAGCAGCTCCTGCTCCCGAGGCTGCCGCCGCCCGCAGCGCCGGGGCAAGGATCCTGCCCGGAAAAGCAGCTCCAACGGTTTCCCAACGCGGGGGCTCCCGACGGGCGCTCCCCCGTCGCTGCGGGGCCGGCACAATTTCGGGCTCCCCGCTGCGGGGCACGGCTCGTGGCTGCTCCCATGGGAAGCGCTGCCTTCGGCCACCGAATCCACGCAGCCTCCGGGCGCTGCCCACCGGGATGCTCGGGGATGGGGGTCCTGCAGCCCGGCTGCCCGCATCCGGCTTCATCCCCTGCCCACACCAGACACAAACCCACCCCATTTTGGGGGGCAGAATTACATCTATCTCTATATTTAAGCCAATCTCTCAGGGCTCTCCCAATGCCGTCTCCACTTCCTGTGACAACACGAAACTCGCCTCGTTTGAAACTCAATTCTTCCTCTATCGAGCGCTGAGAAATAATGACCAAAAGCACCCCAAAAATACCCACCCCGCACCCCAGCACCCCTCTGTGCCCCGCAGCACCCTCCCCACCCCTTCACGCCCTGCTGAGGATGGGGCTGGGGCTGCAGGGCTGGACCAGCATCACAGAATCACATCTAAAGACACTTGATTTAAGTCTCGCCCGCGGAGCGCTGGATGTCAGGCTGAAGGTGAATTTCCACTTCACTATTTTCAAGTCAAACGCTTCCCCCCCCCCCTTCTCCCCACGTCATCGATTGAAAACCAGAGTCCAAAAGCAGCTAAAAAAAGGAGGGTTTGGTAAATTCGGGTCTTGACTCATCTATTTCTCTGCAGCGTGATTAAAGACCGCGTCCCATCGGGCGCAGTAACATTTGCAGCTGGGCGAAGGGAGCATCAAGAGTAATGTAAGAGTGAATAAAAATCCTTCTAGTTTGACTCATGTGGAAAGAGTGAAACACAGAGAGAGCCCTGAAATTGGGCTGCTCACCAGGGCTCACTGCGCCGCTTGCTACACGTGAAGGAACCAGAATATTGGGCCATTTCAGCTGTGAATTTACAGCATCTTTAGGCAGCCACAGGCTCCCCTCTGCTTTGCCGCTGTTTGAGCATCATTTGGGTGGAAGAAATGTGGGGGAAATGAACTCGTGTTGAGCTGATTTTGTTCCATCATCACCGTTGTTCTCTTTAGGGGATCACCTCCTGCTTTGGCAGAGATGGGTTTAAACTGAAGCCAGTGAAATGGTAACATCTGGCTTGGAAATGAATCCTGCCTGGAAAACCACATGGATTTGAGGTGGGGTTTGGGCCATTTATTTCCCTCTTTGAGAATTGATCTGAAATTAAGCAATATTAATAAACCAGCCCCAAGAAGGATGCTGGGGGCTCGTCACTGCCATCAGCTGAGGAGCAGAAAAGGGGAGTTTTCTCCTCCTTGGCCCCAGCAAGGAGGGGATCCCATAGGAAATCCCATCCGTGCTCCAGGAGCATCATTCCCTTTCGGGCTGTGTCCCTCCTGTGCGCTCCAGGCACCCGCAGCACATCGCTCATGTCTCTGAGCCAGGAGATGCCAATCTCACCATCAAAGCTGGCTGAAAACAAAACTGAGAAGCAGCTTGTGGTTTGACAAGAAGGTATTTACATAAAAATACAGATTTAAAAGCAAAGCAAAGCTTCGGGGCTGGCGAGAGAAGGTGTTTGTGAGCTCCCTGACATTTAAGCCTCACGTGTTCCCCACGCCGAGCCCCACATGGGAGCTTCAGTTTAGGCAGGCTTTTTGTGCTATCTCCCCATCTCCTTGCTCACCAAAGGGACAAACAGGGGCCATCAGGAGGAGTTAACTCCCAGGCATGCATAAGATAAGGAGCCGAAGCCATTTCTTTACATTCCAGCCCCCAAAGCCAGGCAGAGCTTACAGAAAAACACAGCCCCAAAACCCAACCAAAGGAGGCTTTGGCAGCTCCCCTCCTGCCAGGGTGATGCTTTGCTCATTCACTTGGCACCGTGACGTACACCTCAAACACAAGTGGACTTGTATTGTACTTATATTCGTTTCCGATCCTTGCGTTTATTTGAATCAGGATCACAGAATTTGCAAGGGCTGTATTTATTTCCAGTGACTGCATTTGTTTGCAATGACTGCATTTGTTCCCAAGGCTTGTATTTGTTTGCCTTGCATCTCTTTGTTTGTAAGCACCGATTTCTTTGCTTTCCAAACTAAAACAGAGGGTGAGAAGGTGCTGCCCATTCCCAACAAGGCAGCCGGAGGGATCCAGGCTCCTGCGGTGCTGTGCCCGCTGCTGCCTGGCCTCACACCATGGGGAGCTCCGGGGGAGCGCCCTGCCCCGGCCCGGTGGTGTCTCTCAGCAAGGCGATTCCCTCTGTTCTGAGTCATTCTGAGAGCTCAGCGCACAGACAATGAAAACGCCTTTAGAGCAGAGGCTGGCACGGTCCCTGCAAGGCACGGGCTCCCGGCCAGCCGGAGCTCAGATTTCCCTGTGTCCTGGTACCCTCCTGCATCGGAGCCCTGAGGAGCAGCACCGAGCTCAGGGGAACACAACATCAGCTTTGAAACCTTCTCATCGAGTGGTGCCCCTGAGGTCCTGAAGTGTTGGACCTGCAACTGCAGCTTGTGCTCGGCAGCATCCCTCACACCTGGCATCCCTCCTGCATCCCCCTCTGCATCCCCGGCATCCCTCCTGCATCCCCCTCCCTGCATCCCCAGCATCCTTCCTGCACACCCAGCATCCCTCCTGCACCCCCCCCTTGCATCCCCAGCATCCCTCCTGCACACCCGGCATCCCTCCTGCATCCCCCCCCCGCATCCCCAGCTTCCCCCCTGCATCCCCAGCACCCCTCCTGCACAGCCGGCATCTGCCCTGCATCCCCCCCCCTGCATCCCCAGCATCCCCCCTGCATCCCCAGCACCCCTCCTGCATCCCCAGCACCCCTCCTGCACGGCCGGCATCCCTCCTGCAACTCCAGCATCTCTTCTGCATCCTCAGCATCCCCAGCATTATTCCTGCATCCCCAGAATCCCTCCCACATCCGCAGCACCCCTCCTACATCTCCAGCATCCTTTCTGCACCCCTGGCATCCGTCCCACACCCCTGTCATCCTTCCTGCATGCTCAGCATACAGGGTCTCATATGAGCTGGATCCTCAGCATACTTCCTGCACCCCCAGCATTCCTCCTGCACCCCCAGGCTCCCTCACACACCCTTGGCATCCCTCGTGCATCCTCAGCATCCCTCCTGCACTCCTGGCATCCCTCCTACACCCCCAGCATTCTTTCAGCATGCCCAGCATCCCTCCTGCATTCCCAGCATCCCTCCCACACCACCAGCATCCCTCCTGAATCCCCATCCCAGAACAGGGACATGCTCCCTGTCCCAAAGGGCTCGCAGCCTGCCCTGGCAGGAGCTTTCGGGAAGCAGGATATGATGCTCCGTGGGGCAGGGGTGTGTGCCCCTGTTGCTGCCGGTCCCCTGATGCCGTTGCCTTGGCAGCCACAGCAGCAGCAGCAGCCCTGATGCGTGCGGTGACAACGAATGGGCTCTGGTGGGTGCCTGGGGTGCCCGGAACACTCATTTCAGGCAAGGCTCATGCGAACCGCTGGTGTTTCAGCCCAAACCCTCCCACCAGAGTCCAACCACAGCCCAGGAGAGAGCATCAGTGCACGGCGTTGGGCCCGTCCGCAGACCTAACCCCGGCTCACAGCACAAGGGGGAGCAGGAGGGACCCAGAGAGGGGCTGCATTAACCCAGGGGAGAGCTGCTGGGGGGGGGGGGGGACATCCTCCCCGTGCCAGCGCGGCTCTGGAGCCCTCCCTTGCTTCAGTGCCTGCAGTAAAGCGCTTGCTCAGCATTTCTGCTGTGCTGGTTTGGAAGCTGGAAGCTACAAATCACTGCTGTCAGCCGGGAGCGGGCCTTGCTGGCCCCTTTCCACTTGGATTTGCTGTTACTGCAGGAGAACACCCTCGCCAAGTACCCAAACCCTTCAGCTCAAGCAGGCGCTGAGCTCTCAGCCCATGAGCTGGGTCCCCACCGCCTTTCCAAAGGGAGCATCACTTCAGCACAGCTCACACAAGCCCAGCAAGCACCTTATGTCTCCATTCCCAAGGCATCCTCCCTTCCTTGCAACACCCAAGGGTGCTGGTGACCTGCTGGGCACCCACGTTTAATAAAGGGGTTTTATTCAGGGCACTGAGACACCAACCCCCGACAGCTCCAGAAGGGTGCAGAGAGAAAGAGAGCTGGACAAGAGAGGAGGAAATGTTTTGGGATACTGGATGGGAATTGGGCCCTGAGGAGTCCTGAGTCATCGTTTCAGTTCTGCTGATAAAAGGAGGGGCAGAGGAGGCCATGGAGATGCTGTGAGGGCTGGAGCAGCTCTGCTCTGGAGCCAGGCTGAGAGAGCTGGGCTGGGGCAGCCTGGAGAAGAGAAGGCTCCTGAAGGGGAGACCTGAGAGCAGCTCCAGTGCCTGAAGGGGCTGCAGGAAACCTGGAGAGGGGCTTGGGACATGGGCCTGTAGGGACAGGCCAAGGGGAATGGCTTGAACCTGCCAGAACAGGGGAGACTGAGATGAGCTCTTAGGCAGAAGCTCTTCCCTGTGAGGGTGCTGAGGCGCTGGCCCAGGGTGCCCAGAGAAGCTGTGGCTGCCCCATCCCTGGCAGTGTTCAAGGCCAGGTTGGACACAGGGGCTTGGAGCAAGCTGCTCCAGTGGAAGGGGTCCCTGCCCGTGGCAGGGGTTGGAGCTGGAGGAGCTTTAAGGTCCCTTCCAACACAAACCAGGCTGGGTTCTATGACAAAACCTCCCCGTGCCCGGCCCTCCCCTTTCCCGGTTTTATTGCTATTCTAACAGCCACAGTGGTGAAGCTGAGGTTGTGCCCAGCCTGAGATGGATCCTGGTTAAGGTTCCGGGGGGGCTCTGTGCTTCCCAGCCCAGCCAGGGATGCGGCTGCATCTCAGCAGCAGCAGCAGCGGGGAACAGGCAGCTCCTTCCTGCTGCTGCAGAGGGAAAAACAAGGAAAAGAATGGAAATGTGGAAAATAAGGGAAATATTACAGATATGTTGAAAGTATTAAAATTACTTTAAATGTGGAAAGTGATGAAGATAACGAAAAGAGTGAAAATACAGCAATATGGAAAGAGAGGGAATATTGGAAACCTCCAGCCTCTGAAGGGTTTAAGCTCGACGTTGGCGATGCCGCGGGTGCGCGAGGAGCGGGGGGGGGCTCTGCCGCGGGCCGGGCCATTTCCTTCCCACCACCGCCCCCTGCAGCCCCGGCCGGGAACTGCCCCGCGCGGAACGGGCTGGAACCGGGGCTCAGCCGCAGCGGAGCCCAAGCCCCATCGAACCCCATCGATCCCAGCGCGGCTCCGCCGCCCTCTCCATGGCCAGGACAACCCCGTCCTCCTCCTCCTCCTGCCTTCACATCAGCCCCGGCTGCCTCCATCCCTGCAGCTGCAACGCGCGGCCCGGAGCCCCTTAGTCCAAAGCTTCTCCTCGGGGGAATACAGAGGAGCTTGTGTGTGACTGAGACCGGTGGGGACAGGAGAGAGCATCCAGACCTGACAGTGTGGTACGAGTGAGGGCAGCCAGCAAAATGCACCCAAGGAAGATCTCCTGCACTGCCAGCTTGACTTGAATCTGTCTAAATCTTG
This sequence comes from Psittacula echo, assembly GCF_963264785.1. Lineage (NCBI taxonomy): Eukaryota > Metazoa > Chordata > Aves > Psittaciformes > Psittacidae > Psittacula > Psittacula echo. The sequence continues at coordinate 121,335,976 of NC_137738.1, forward strand.
TATCTCTACGTCCATAGTCGCCTGTACTTACCCCTATATACCTGTATTGAGATCTAAATATCTACATCTATAGCTAAATCTACATCTGTACATCGAGATATCTATATTGATATCTATATGTCTACATATCTACATCTGTATATCTATATATACATATCTATAGCTATATCCATTTTTATAGCTATATATACATATCTACAGCTAGATCCACACCTAGATCCCCGTATCTCTATGTCTACATCTACACGTGTACATCTGTATCTAGATATCCATATCTATATCTGCATATTTACATCTATATATATCTGTATTCATTATATATATTCATTCTATATTCATTCTATATAGTATATTCATACTATTCATCAGGGTCTGTAATGACAGGACAAGGGGTAACGGGTTCAAACTGAAACAGGGGAAGTTTAGATTGGATATAAGGAGGAAGTTCTTTACTGTGAGGGTGCTGAGGCACTGGAATGGGTTGCCCAGGGAAGCTGTGAATGCTCCATCCCTGGCAGTGTTCAAGGCCAGGTTGGACAGAGCCTTGGGTGCCATGGTTTATTGTGAGGTGTCCCTGCCCATGGCAGGGGGGGTTGGAACTGGATGATCTTAAGGTCCTTTCCAACCCTGACTATTCTATGATTCTATGATTCTATATATACATACCTATAGCTATATCCATACCTGTATATACATATCTACCTCTAGATCTCCACATCTATATGTCTACATCTACGTATCTATATCTCAATATCCATATGTCTACATTTACATGCACATATACCTTTATACCCATATCAATATGCCTACATCTACATTTATACCTACACCTGTATCTGTGTCTACATCTCTATGTCTATCAGAAAACGTGTATCAGAAAATACTTCTATCAGAACACGTGTATGTGCACATACATCAGGAAATGAAATAACTCATCTCTCAGGGGATGAAGGGGATAACTCAGTGCAGGGCACCACTACGGACAGGTCTCATCGCCTGTGTGAGTCCATAAAGCAGCAATAAACCTCCTGTGGGAAAAGCCAGATGTGCTGCTCTGGGTGCCTCTGGCTTTCCCCATTGTGGGACCATGGCTCACAGAGGGCACAGGACCGCTGTGGGGCTGGCAGGATGAGCAGCCGGAGCTGGGGGGGGTTTGCTGATTCATGTGCATCCTGTGCCTTGCTTTGCTTTCGGAGTGATAACGAAAGCAAAACCCAAGTGCTTTGGGGGTTGCGCGGCGCTCTGCCACTGCCCTGCTTTGGGAATGGGCTGCTGGGGTGGCTTGGGAATTCCTTCCCATGTGGAAGAAGAAGATTCCCATGTGGAACAGCCCATTTAAAGCAAATACACTGAATGGGAATGAAATGACTGCTGTCTGCCGATACATGACCATCAAACCTGCCGCAGAAGGGGTGGATAAGTGTGAGTTTGGAAAATGGGGCATGAAATAATGGCATGAAAATAGGGAAAATGTTCTACATAGGTAGGAAAGAGCACATTTACTAGTTTCTTAACAGTGCAACAGTTGGGAATAGACCTGTGCTGTGTCAATGCTGTGCGTGGAAGAGCCCAGAGAGTGCAGTGGGGGGGATGAAGATTCCAGGATTACGGTCCCGAGCGGCAAATGTTCCAATAAATAAATCAATCCCTAAAATCTGGGTGGGAATTGCTAGGAAGCCCCAGCCTGGAGCCCCCAGGAAGCCCAAGCAGGCAGCTTGCACCTTGGGGGTGCACAGTGGTACATGTTGGGGCTGGAGGGTGGCACATCCCAAGGATGCAGGGCAGCACGGGCCGGTTTCCAGCCGGAACCAGCTCCCTGCATCCCTTGCTCTCTGGCGCATGCAGCGATGCTGATGCCTTTACTCCTGGTTACAACCCAGGGAGTGGGATGAGCCATCACCCAGTGCTGGGAATGGCGCTAAAACCCAGCCACACAAAATATGGACCTGGCACCCTTGGAGTACTCAAACCGGGGCTGGATACAGTGGACACAATGCTTGGAGCCAGCAGGGAGACTGCCCACGGCAGTGCTCAGGCATTGGAACAGGCTGCCCAGGGCAGGGCTGCAGGCACCGTCCCTGCAAGTGTTCACACTCCGTGGAGACGAGGCCTCAGTGCCATGGGTTAGTGGTGGCCTTGGCAGGGCTGGGATAAGGGTTGGACTGGATGAGCTTGAAGGGCTTTTCCAGCCTGGCTGACTCAGTGATGCTGTGTCCCCAGCTCAACCTCAGTGCCCTGCCTGGGTTTAACCCTGGGGCTTGTCCCACTTCTTTAAACCCATTTCCCTGTGAGCTCTCACGCAGGAGCAGTTCCTGTTTCTCCACCCCAGCCATGACCGCGCTGGTTTCTGCCCAGACCCGGACCCAGCCCTCGGCCCTCCTCTGCTGCAGCCCCACGGGAAACCAGGGCCTCACAAAAGGCCCTCGCTCAGGGCTCCATTGTTCAATTCCCGGTGGACCGAGATCCCCAGGAGATGCGGGGGTACAGCCCCGGGAGCACCAACCCGCTCCCAGCCCCGGGGCTGCAGCGTGACTCGGGTGATGGATACCGGATACCCCATGTGGAGCTGTATCCCCGGTGCCAGTCCAGAGGGATGGGGGAGGCAAACCCCCATAGACACCACTAACCCCTTTAATCAGCACAACACAACCGCACGCTCGGGCTTCAAAGAGGGTTTTGTGGTTGAAGGACGCCGCGATGAGCCCACACCTTGGCTCTTGTCATGGTTCTTCCCCTGCCACACGGGTGTGGGGGCACCCAATGAGAGAAAGCTGGGGCTCCCCAAAGGCCACAGGGATGGGCTCCCCATTTGCACCCATGTGGCTCAGCAGCACCCACATCGGGCTGCTCCTCTGCTGCAGGAGAAGGACAAGGAGAGTGGAGCAGAGGCTGATGCCCAGTGAGATGCTGCATCCCTGCATGGCACCACATAGCAGCACCAGCATCACCGACAGCACCCAGCATCACCGACAGCACCAGCATCACTGACAGCACCAGCATCACCGACGGCACCAGCATCACCGACGGCACCAGCATCACCGACAGCACCAGCATCACCGACAACACCAGCATCACCGACAGCACCAGCATCACCGACAGCACCAGCATCACCGACGGCACCAGCATCACCGACGGCACCAGCATCACCGACGGCACCAGCATCACCGACGGCACCAGCATCACCGACGGCAGCAGCATCACCGACGGCACCAGCATCACCGACGGCACCAGCATCACCGACAGCACCAGCATCACCGACAGCACCAGCATCACCGACGGCACCAGCATCACCGACGGCACCAGCATCACCGACGGCACCAGCATCACCGACGGCACCAGCATCACCGACGGCACCAGCATCACCGACAGCACCAGCATCACCGACAACACCAGCATCACCGACAGCACCAGCACCAAGAGGGATGCAGCAGCAGCACCAGCACCAAGAGGGATGCAGCAGCAGGAGAAGAGCACCCATGGCACCGCTCTCCCCTCTCCTCAGCACCGCGCTTGCTGCTGGCTCATTTTGGGGCAGCGAAGCCCACACAAGGCACAGCTCCCATCGCTCCGGGGAGTGCTTTTCCCTTTGCTCTTTGTCAGGGGGGTGCCAGTCACCAAACCCTCATCACGCGGCGGCTCCGCTGTCACCTACTGGAACTCACAGCCACCAAAGCACATGGTTCCAGCAGCCGGGATGCGCTTGGAGGGACCCCGCAGCACCCACCCCGCACCCCAGCTTGGACCAGGCACTTTGAAGTAAGGAGCTCTGGGTGCCTCAAGCCACCCATCCCAAACCGTGCCGTTCATCCCATGGAGACACCCGAACCCTCGCATCTGGAGCCAGCGCCAGCGATGGGAGAGAACCCACCAGAGCTGGGAGTGTTTAATGGGAATGGGTTAAACCCTCACGAGCGCTGGCTGCAGGGGCACAAATGTCACTTGTTTCCCACCAGCAAGTGATGACCAAATAATGAGGAGGGGAAAAAGAGCCCCCCTTCCCCTCAATCCCCAATCCCAGCGGAACATCTGTGCTCCTGCTGACTCACCCGCTGCTGCTCCTCCAAGGATCCGATGCCCTGGGGGGAAATGGGCTTCTTTTAACATTTATGCTGCTTGGAAAAGCTCCTCCGTTTCTTGTGGATCAGCAAAGGGCCAGGGAATCACCTATGGACGAATGAGCTTCGTTAGGAGGAATGGGAATGCCGGATGCAGGACTGGGGATGTGACCCAGGGATTCATCCCTTCACTTCCCACATTTCCCTTTTTACAGGCATTTAATGACAAGGGTTTAAGACCAAGCTCTCCAGGGAGAGCCCGGAGCCCAAACCTGCAGTTCCTGCTTGAATGACATTAATGCTTAGATATTAAACATTGATGAAGCTTAAATATTAAGTATTAATGGAAATAATGGGGAGAATATTGGAGAACAGAGGAAAGCTAGGCTATATAATCCCCATCCCTGGCAGTGTTCAAGGCCAGGTTGGACACAGGGGCTTGGAGCAAGCTGCTCCAGTGGAAGGGGTCCCTGCCCGTGGCAGGGGTTGGAGCTGGAGGAGCTTTAAGGTCCCTTCCAACCCAAACCGTTCCATGATTCCATAGATATTGGTGATCTATGGACATGAGTGCCCACAGTAGTTAAAGGAGAGCACGTGTTCTGGGAGCCCCCCAGCCAGAGCAAACTGTAGCCCTTTCAAATGCAGCCTCACTTCATCTCCTGTCTGGGTACCAGCATCCCCTCTCACCACAGACCCCACTTCCCATACACGAGTGCATCCCCCATATCAAACCCCTCCACAACACTTCCCGATGCCAGCACTGAACCCCTGCACCTCTCAGTCCACATCAGATCCATCCAGCATCCTACCTGGCCTCTCCTCTCCTCGCTGCAGCTCCAGCCCGGGATGTGCTGTTGGGTTTATACAGTCCCATCATCCCCAGTGAGACACGGGAAGGGGGATTTTCCCACGGCCAGCAGCCATTCCCGCTTCTCCCAAAGTGATCGGATACCCTCATTGGGAAGGGCCCTCGCTGGGAAAGGTCTCGTTTCCCAGGGCTTGCAGCCAAACCCCTGGGAATGGGATGAGATGCAGGCACCAAGCCCTGTCCCAGGGGGCAGTGGGAGGCTCTGGTGAGTGGCCCCTGGCCGGTCTTTGGGCCAGGCCATGCATCCCCAGGCTCCCAGGCACTGGGATGCTCTCCCAGCCTGCCCGCTGGGGAGCTCTGGTTTTCCCCTCATCCCCATCCGATGGGCTGCAAGAACCCATGGACTCCCTGCAGACCTCGTGGGAAAGGATGGATGCTAAGTGGGGGGGATGGGAACCATCCCATTCCCAGGGAACAGCTCTGGCAAGCCCCACTCCAAGCCCTTTCCCTCTCTCCCTTTGCAGGGTGGTGGCTGCCACCCTCCTGCGTCCCCTCCTGGGGTTTTCAGGCTCGGTTTGTGCCTGGCAGGGGCTCAGCGTGGCCTGGAGCATGATTCTGGTGTTTCAAGATGATCTGACCCGAGAACAGCTCAGCCTTACCGGCAGGGCTTGCTCCTCATTCAGCTCCAGTTCAGAGATGACTCAGGAGGAGGTAACGTGGGGCTGCTGGAATCAGCCCTGCACAGGTTCACAGAATCACAGTGGTTTGTGTTGAAGGGACCTTAAAGCTCCTCCAGCTCCAACCCCTGCCACGGGCAGGGACCCCTTCCACTGGAGCAGCTTGCTCCAAGCCCCTGTGTCCAACCTGGCCTTGAACACTGCCAGGGATGGGGCAGCCACAGCTTCTCTGGGCACCCTGGGCCAGCGCCTCAGCACCCTCACAGGGAAGAGCTTCTGCCTTATCTCCAACCTGAGCTTCCCCTGCTCCAGTCTGAACCCATCACCCCTTGTCCTATCGCTACAGATGAAGAGCATCTTCCCGGAGGCAAAGCTCCCACGCTGGGGAGCAACCAGTGCCTCATGGATGGAGGAGCAGTGACCGGTGCCACCACCTCAGCATCCTGCCCTGAGCCCAACCAACTCGAGAGCCCCCTCACCCGCTCCCAAGCCCCTTCCTTCCCCCTTCGCTGTACAAATCACCTGTGTTTTTTACTATTATTATTCTAAATGGTGCGGAACACTCATTTGAGACTGAAGGGAGATGAAACACACACAGAAAGCGCTCCTGGGATGAGTCACTGCTCACAGCATCTCTATTTACATGAGTCAGGAGTTGGCCACACGCCTCCCATTGAATCCCCGCCGGGTTCTGGGGTGTCCTCAGGAGCCCTTTCAGTGACTTCCATCCCGCTCTGAGCAGGGCTGGAGCCCCCTCCCTGTCCACGGGCTCACTGGGACACAGCAGGACCTGCAGGGCTTTGCCTTGAGGTGGCCGGGGCTGGAGGCAGTGCTGGGAGGGATTAACCAAGGGATGACCCCGTTTGTGCCGAGGATGGGATGAAGGAGGGAGGTGGTGGGTGATGGATGCTGGTGATGCAGCCAGGGCCAAGCTGGTGGCACCAGGCCCATGGTGGTGCCAACAGAGGTCACTGGTGCCAACAAGCCACATGGAAAAGGGAACTCCGGGATGGGGCAGGCCCGGATTTGAACCAGTTCCCATGCACAGCACCGGAGGCAGAGCCCAGGGGTGATGCATGGGGCAGCTGAGATCCATAGGATGGGTTGAGAAGCCGTGCTCTGCCCCGTGGCCATGTGGGGACCTCTAAGGGGGTCAGCAACTGAGATCACCGGCAAAAGCAGAGCGATGAGGGAAGGAAACTGTCTCTGCGTGGGGCTGGAATGGGAATGTGCTGCCCTGGGATATCCCTGGGGCTGAAAACTGAGCGAGGGAAAGGGGCAGGAGGGGGGATCTCAGGCTCCATCCATCCCTTGGGCTGCTAAACCCCTCCCACAGCCTCTCACTTGCAGGGATAAGGAAACAGGAGCAGACCCCAAGCGAGCATGGACTGGGATGCGGTGGATTGGGAAGCGGTGGATTGGGAAGCGGTGGATTGGGATGCATTTGCTTCCCATGGCAAAAACGGCAGGATATGCGTGTGTGGAGGACACCCCACTGCTGCCTCCCTCCCTCAAAGCCCAGGGGAGAGCCTGCAGCAGCCTGTGAGGGCAGCCAGAAATAACCCCCGAAGGTGACTCAGCATTAGGCACTGCGGGGACAGAGCCGCGACACCGGCCACTGCTGCGCCCACAGTTACCTGTGTGGGGGACCCTGGGGTGGGATGTAAGCACCCAGGGGTGCTGGTGCTGCAGAGAGCATCCATGTCCCATCTCCGTGCCGTGTCCCATGTCCCATCTCCATGCCATGTCCTATCTCCATGCTGTGCCCAAGCAAAGCTGCTGCCCTCTGCAAAGCCCCCTCAAAGGCTGAGCATCCCAGCTCCCACCAGTGACTGCCCACAGGCAGAGACCAGAGCAGGTCCCAGGGCTGCTCCAAGGATCCCCAAATCCTGGGGGTACCCAGAGGGGCTGCATGGGTCCCATTTCCAAGGGGGTGCTCACCCAACCATGGTCAGCAAGCAAGAGCCTGCAAAGGAGCTGAAGGACACGTTGAGGTGCTGGGATGCTGGGCATGGGGTACCACACAAGAGAGGCAGAGCAGTGATGCTCCGGGGGACCCTTCACTGCTCTCTGCCCCTACCTTTCCCCAGAGCACCCCCAAAACTCCTTCCCCACCACAGCCAGGGCTCCCCAGCCCAGGGGCAGCAGTGGCTCTATGGGAGCTCAGGGATGAGGCAGAGCCCGGCCCAGTGCTCACTGTTCAAACGGGCAAGATTTAAACCACGCACCCTGCGAGAGCCTGCCCCGAGCGACACCCACAGCACGAGGCAATGCGGACCCAGCGCCTGTGCCTTGCCTGCAGCTCAGAGCCCGAGCAGCCCGGCTCGCCCCACTCAATAGCACCTTACCCTGGCAGGCTGGGGCGGCTGGAGCTGGATGGCAACGGGCGCAGGCACCCCCAGCAGAGGCTCCCGATGCTGTGCCCACACCATTGGTCCGGGTGGCGGCGGCGGCTGCGTTCAAACGCTCCTGAGGCTCAGAAAGGAAACAGGAAGCCTCGTGCTCTCGGTGCAGCTCGGGAGGCTCGCACAGCCCCACGGCTCCCTTCCTACCCCCGAGGCTGCGGCCACGGCAGCAGGATGCGGCCGGGTGGGAGAGAAGGGACCTGGGCACTGGTGAGCATCCCAGCCCCGCTGCGTGGCAGAGGGGCCCCCTCAGCCCCCGGGGAGCTGCACATTGCAGCTCGCAGGAGCTGGCTTCAACCCTGCTTTACTCCGTGGTTGTGCTCAAGCGCATCTTCACCTTCCAGCTCGCAGAGGCACGAGGCAGCACAAGGTGGTGCTCGCAGGAGCGTGGAGCCCCGGTGCTGGAGTGAGGTCCAGAACAGCTCTGGATGGGGCCCAAACCCTTTCCCCAGCGGTTTGCAACCCCCAGTGCAGGGCTCTCAGCTTCTCATTCAAAATCCAGCGTTTGCATTTCCTGCTCTTCCTCCCACAGCACAAACAGCACAGAGGAACTTGTGCAGTTCCTTGTGTGTGTGGGGTAGGGCTTTGGGAGGCTAAACCCCTGCCTCTCCTCCGGGTGGGAGCTGAGGAAAGCAGCTCCATCTGCTTTGGGAACTGAGTGCTCAACGCTTCGTGTTTCCCCAATTTAGGAGGAAGAAAACAACGTCCCCAAACTGCACCAAGGGAGCTGCGGGGACACCGAGCGCAGCAGGAGCTGTGTCCCATTGCAGGGGGGACCGTGTGGCTCCCCAGGGCACAAGTGGGTGTTCCATAGCCATTAATGGCTTGATTTAATTCACACAGCAAAGACGGTACCTATGGAGTAGGTGTTCCATGGTTTGTGTTTAAAAGATTAAAGCCAATGGCTGCAGGCTCCAAGAGGCACTGCAGGTACTCCTTTCATCCCCCAACCTCTCACATGCAAACCCCTTCCCCCTGCATTGAGCCGTCTCCGGTGCACTCTGCACAGGAACTGCCCTCAGGACACATCCCTTTCCTCTTGCACTCACTGCTCCTCCCAGGAGGACACTGTGTGCTGGCCTCATCCTTTCTTGTAACCCTTGTCCTGACCTGGAGCCAGCAGGAGAACGTGGGACACCATCATCTCCAGGGCACTTCTGCTTTCTTTGTAATCACTCCTGGTTGTCTTCCTCCATCCCTAACATCCTTTGGCTCCTCTACTTGAGGGTTTGGGAACACAAAGGGGATGAACATCAGCAGCAGTCCTGCAGCATAAGATCAAACTTGAGACTTAGGAAGAAGCAGTTCAAAAGCTTGGCTCTGGCTGCTCTTCCAGTAGTGATCACTCAGCCCCTGGCTGCTTTTGTTGGAGCAACTCCACCTCTTTAATGACAAATTAAGTGCCTGGCCTGCCCCGAGCAAACCTGGAACCAGCCCCGCTCCAAGTTCAGTGCTCGGGAGAACACAGAAGGCAGCAGCGAGCGGAGATGAAGGGAACCCAAATGAGTGCCCGGTTATTGAAGTGGTGTGTCTGTAGTTTCAGCCCTTGCCCAGACACAACGTAACGTGCTGGAGGCAGGTGCCTGCTCAGCAGCCACTGACTAATTGCAGAACAAAGAGGAGGAAAGAAACAAAGACATAAACAGTGCAGTAGTGAGTGTGTAGTGATGAGTAGAGCAGAGCAGTTCGTGCTTACAGGGTGTTATGTGCTTACGGAGGATGTACAGTAGGCTTGAGACTCACAAATATAGTAAATCCCATGAATGAGACTGAAAGATGATGCCAGATGTTGAAGAGCGCACTGGGCACCATGTGAGCAGCAGGGCAGGTGGTTCCCTTACCTTTCCAGCAGGAGACCCAAGAGAAAAAGCACGTTTGGCACTTTATCATAGAAAAGTTTGTGTTGAAGGCACCTTAAAGCTCCTCCAGCTCCAACCCCTGCCACGGGCAGGGACACCTTCCACTGGAGCAGCTTGCTCCAAGCCCCTGTGTCCAACCTGGCCTTGAACACTGCCAGGGATGGGGCAGCCACAGCTTCTCTGGGCACCCTGTGCCAGCGCCTCAGCACCCTCACAGGGAAGAGCTTCTGCCTAAGAGCTCAGCTCAGTCTCCCCTGTTCTGGCAGGTTCAAGCCATTCCCCTTGGCCTGTCCCTACAGGCCCTTGTCCCAGGCCCCTCTCCAGCTTTCCTGCAGCCCCTTTAGGCACTGGAGCTGCTCTCAGGTCTCCCCTTCAGGAGCCTTCTCTTCTCCAGGCTGCCCCAGCCCAGCTCTCTCAGCCTGGCTCCAGAGCAGAGCTGCTCCAGCCCTCACAGCATCTCCATGGCCTCCTCTGGCCTCACTCCAACAGCTCCACGTCCCTCTTGTGCAAGAGCCTCCTGAGCTGCCTCTCTCCTGCAATCTACAGCCCCTCATGAAGGTGGATAAATGACAAGCAAAGGGTTTACAACAACAAGGAAATTGTTCAGTTCCCAGCCAAGGGCTTTCCAGAACCCATCAAACCCCACACAGTTGTAAAGACCCCTTAGTTACAAAAGTAAATTTATTCTTAGTTCACTTTTACAATTTCTTTTGAATTATTCATTGTAACAATTTATAAATAACTCCTGGTCACAGTCACCACATCCAGGGACAGGTTTGAAGCTGACGTTGTTTGGGAAGCTACAAAATCAAGTACATTTTACCTGGCATTGAAAAGCACTGACCAGCATGGAGCTCTGCCCTCCTGCAGCTACAGCACCATGGCCTGTGGGTTTCTGAGGAGCAGAGGAGCGAGCCTCAGTAGCGCACGGACTGGCATATTCAACTGCTTGAACTTCAGAAGCAGCTCAGAGAAGTTTGTGCTTCCTAAAGAGAAGAAAGGAGGAAGGAAAAGGAACATGTCCAGGGTGTAATGCCCAACAGAGAATCCGAACTAGAGATCACCCAAGATGAGACCTCCTGTACTCTCAGGGTGCCACTCTCCAGGCTGGGGGGCTGTAGCCTGCAGGAAGCCTTCAGCCTCAGCCTTCTCTCACCACTGAGGTGGGAACAGTCCTCTCACAGCCCTAAGCAAGCCTCAGTTCCCCAAATCAAAGTGCAGCTGCATTTCTGTTACAAGCTGACAGGCCTTAGGCAAGCAGAGGACTGGTGCACCCCCAGCCTGGGCTGAGGGAGGGAGAGAGGAACAGCTGCCTAGTGAAAGGGTCCAGGAAACATAGAGGAGCTGGTGACTGCCTGAATAGGTGCTTATAGGAAAGCTTTAAGGACATTCAGGATACAGCCAGCTCAACAAAAAGAACACTTCCCCCTGTCACAGCTTCTCTAACTGCTGCCTGCAAGAACATCCTTAACTGCAGGTCAGGAAAAAGCTGAGGCTTTTTGTATCTAAGCTAATTCTGGCTTCTTTAGCCCTGCATAAAGTTTGTACCTTTAATTTGAGACAATTAAAGACTAAACATCAATGGACCAGCTTTCAGAGGACGCTGTCACCCCAGTCTTACCTTCCAAGCCACCAGCAGCCAGCTGGCCTGGCGTGGGGACAGAGTGGTAGATGAGGAAGCAAGCCAGCATGCTGAGCTGAGATTCCTCTGTGGGCTGCCCGCTGAGATAGGAATGCAGAGACACATCCCCTCCAGCTGTAACACACAACATGTCCTGGTGAAACTGAGGGAGCAGAGAGGCAAGACAACACTATCTCCACAGAAAAAGCCCACGGAAAAGAGTCTCCATCTCCCCACAGAAGGTGAGCAAAGGGTTTGTTCGCAAACCTTCCTCCTCCTGCCATGGCCACCCTGCTCTCTGCTGTGATCATCCCTTGCTTTTGCTTCTAGAAAGTTCTCCCAGTGTGATATCAGGAAAGCATTTTCTCTGGGAAGCCAAACCTTCCACATTAACTAACCTTCCCCCCAGTAGTCAATGCTTCACACCAAATGCACAAAACTGAAACCATGTTGGTTTATGCTGACACACAAGTGCCTTCCCTTCAGTTATCAGTTTTCAGTACTTTTGAGACAAAAAAGTCAACCCTGATCAGCAAGAAGATAAGAACACTAAATGCCAACCATGGCTGGAGGACTAAAGCTTTCTTCTCTATACCTTGAAGCCACTGATCCAATGTATTATCTATAGTGCACTTCATCACGGGCAGAAATTCGGAGTTCATGAAGAGTCCTCGGTTGGGATTCCTGCTCATCCTCTCCTGGTGACTTCTGGAGCTGAAGAACTCCAGCACCAGCTTTATCTGCCACAGCTCAAACGTCTCAGACATCTCTTTTCGTTCTAATCTCCTCACAGCCTAGTGGAGGGCAGACACAAAGTGACTGTGAGAGCGTGAAGTGGAGGAGGGAAGCGATATTGCTCAGGGCTGTCTCAGACACCAAGTAAATGAATCCTCAAACCCCACCTTGCAAGGGCCCCCCTCCTCAGCACCTACTGAGAAGCCGCCAGTTAATGCTTCTTGTGCAGTTTCAGTTCTCATTACCTTAGACTATGTTCCAGCTTTTAAAATCTCTGCTATCACTAATGTCTCCCCTTCTTCCTTTCTGTCCTCTATAAAACCACATGCAAACCCAATACTCTTTGCCCAAGCATAGCTTTAAGAAAGCAAGAGTTTACTCCACCTGATCTATGGCTATGTACGTGGGCAGCATCTCTGGATTTTCTTGGGTAACACACTCATAAAGAATTGAAGAGAAAAGATCCAGGATTTCCTGTTTCTGATAAAAGACACATGTTTAACACAGAGCACATGCTGGCGACACTTGATTTCAGGTTCTTGCTTTGCTCACATTTCCTTCCATTAAAGTTAACCCATGCACTGACACTGCATCAATGAGTGGTAGCTGACAATGCTACACAGCTCACTTTCATTCTTGGGCTTATTAAAAGTAGGCCTAAAGTAGTTGGATTTTACTCCCTCAAATTGTTTAGCGCAAAGAAATAGAGTGTAAAACAGCCCAACCCTTCAAGCAGTGACTTCACCTAAATGCTTCAGGACACTGAACTGGGCTTTCAGTATTTGTTAAACACATTATGCAATGAATACAACTATTGGACACAACTAGCAGCAACTGTCATATAAAAAATGCCAACCAGAAGTATTGTTTTACACCTTCATGTTATAAAAAAATCCCTTAGAATATTCCCATCTGCATGACCCAAAGGAATGAATTCTGTTCCTCAGTTTAACGTAGGTTTTTCCCACCTGTTATTCCTGCAAACAAGAAACCATGCTAGTCCACACGTAGGCACCATACCTGGCCCATGTTCCCAGTTGGTTTGCAGAAGTAATCAGCAAATGAAAACAGAGCAGGATCAGAGGTGAAAGCTGAAATTGCTTCTGGCTAAAAAAGAGATCAAAACGCACATAAACCGAACATTTTGGGTTTACTGCACAAATGTAGTAGCGATTTATACCCAATCCTTCCTTCCCCAGCACACAAGTGACAAGACTGGAACCAACATAAAGCACATTGTAAGCAAACTGTGTCCAACACTTCTGTCTGCCCACAGCAAACATCCATTCTTAGCTCAAGCTCATTACATGCTCTGTGAAAGCCACCACACTTCCTTTCCCTCAAGCAAAGCCAAGTACCTTCTTACTCATAATCATGTGGCAGAGCCAAATGCTGGAGGTAAAGAACACAGCAGGACCTGCTGTGCTTCCCTCAGCCTTCCCAGAGGCAGCATTCCTGGCAGGAAAGCACTTTGGGACCAATACCTTGAATGCCCGAGCTTCTGAGTTGCGGTGAGTGACAGTCTGTGCTAAGAGGCTGCGCCAGCCCATTGGGTCCTCCTTGTAGGAGAGCTGCCCTGCTCTCAGCTTCACGTACAGGACACCACCCTTGGAAAGAATTGATCTGCAATAACAACAGTGCTTGCTTTAAATCAGTACACATACACAGTGAAGGAAATGTGACCTCCAACAGTTTAGATACAATAATATCATAGACTCAGAATCCCAGCCTGGTTTGTGTTGGAAGGGGCTTTAAAGCTCCTCCAGCTCCAACCCCTGCCACGGGCAGGGACACCTTCCACTGGAGCAGCTTGCTCCAAGCCCCTGTATCCAACCTGGCCTTGAACACTGCCAGGGATGGGGCAGCCACAGCTTCTCTGGGCACCCTGGGCCAGCGCCTCAGCACCCTCACAGGGAAGAGCTTCTGCCTAAGAGCTCAGCTCAGTCTCCCCTGTTCTGGCAGGTTCAAGCCATTCCCCTTGGCCTGTCCCTACAGGCCCTTGTCCCAAGCCCCTCTCCAGGTTTCCTGCAGCCCCTTCAGGCACTGGAGCTGCTCTCAGGTCTCCCCTTCAGGAGCCTTCTCTTCTCCAGGCTGCCCCAGCCCAGCTCTCTCAGCCTGGCTCCAGAGCAGAGCTGCTCCAGCCCTCGCAGCATCTCCATGGCCTCCTCTGGCCTCGCTCCAACAGCTTCACGTCCCTCCTGTGTTTGGGAACCCTCAAGAGGCCCGTATCCCCACGTAGGCTTTGTCCTGATAATTTAAACCCTGCCTCAGTCATGTATACATAGAAAACTTGGTATCTGCAGGACAGGCTGCTGTCAAGTGGTGATGTATTGGCAGACACTGGTGATGAAAAAAGGATAAGCCTTACTGGTATAAGGAATATAACTGCCTGAAGTCATTGCATGTTCCTGTTAGACTCCTCTAGGATGAGCTCCAGCACCAAGGAAAACCATGCAAGCCGGTATCCACAGGTGATGGTCCTTTCTTCATTGAGAACCAAACCAAAAACCCCCAAAAGCAGAAACGCAACAAACACTACTATTCCTGACCAAGCCAACAACAAAAGTGTGCAGCAGCTCAGGCTCAGAGTGACACTATTGCACAGCAGCTGCATGTTTACCTCATCTGGAGTATCAGTTGCACCATAAACTGTAGGCACTGGGCATCCTTAAAATAACTAACCTGTTTGTACTGAAACTGCTTAACATAACAATATAGAGCAATTCACAGGTAGTAAGATAGGGAAAATTATTTCTCACACGTGTTTATCTCCAAAACACTGCCAGGCAGGTCCCTACTGCTCTAATGGGCTGAGGAGATGATGTGACAGATGCAAAGCAGCTGGAGAACAGGTAAGAACAGATAAGTCCCAAAAGCAGCAAGCTCTTCAGTCACCTACCCCGGTTTCTGCTGTGGCACAGGAAGGCTCTTTTGGACAAACAAGCACTCAAGTATGGTAAAGTGAAGCCAGCAGAACAAGGCTGGCTGCTGGAGCTCTGGTGCAGCAAATGAATCCATATGTGCCTCCTGATCTGGAGGAATCTGCATTCTACATCAGTCCTGCCTGTCATCATTAAAGGCAGGACCCAGAGATGCTGCATTGTGGTGCCTAATTTCATCTCAGTAGAAGCATCTGAATGAACTAGAAAACCCATGTTTTTGATGAAAGATGCAGCTGGCTTCTCAGCACTACTCACAGCAGCAAGTTACGCTGTAGGCTGTTAGAGGCAAAGATGAGAACGATGTTACCCACAGATAGTGTATTCTGGTAAGACTTCTGTTTTTCAGTTGCCACACATTTAAACATAGAGGTTAAAGGCAGCAGCAGCACTTTGTATACTTCACGTGAGAAAAGCAGTAACAGTTACTGAACCACTGTATCAACAGTCTGGGAAATATGACATCACATCAACTCAAAACTAAACTAAAAGCATGAGTTGAAGAGGGTTTCTGCTCCTACTCAATCCCAATAGCTGCGGTTTCTACTATCAGGTTTTCCCCTGCTCTGTTTTTGCATGAGTTATTCACATCAAGAGGTGAAACCAACTACGCAGTTTCTTTTTTCACCCTGAAATGCTGTCAAATGCACAACAGTGAAGCCATCAAAACCAGATTTCTTTCTAAACTGTAGGTGTTACGAGTACAGGATGCTTTAAAAAAGCACTTGAAAACTATTACTACAAGGTCATTAGTCAGTTAAGCATTGTACTATAATGTATTATAAAGAATACTCACTTCAGATGATTTGTTCCCTTGCTTAGATCTATTACTAATTCCCAGTACCGTGGTCCCTTCACTCTGATCTGTCAATGGAAGCATTATTGTTACTAGATATAGACAGAATCATTAAATGAAAGAGTTTGTACACAAGTTTACAGTTCCTCAGCCCTTACAATAGCACGTGCCCTTTTGCAGTGCTGCCCACCCAGAAAACTCAGAAAGAAGAGCACCTAGTTTTGCTGTCCCACAGCAAAGCTTGCTGGCACAGGGAACTCCCTGCTACAACAGATCTTGAAAGCATTATGATAAAGACCAAAGAGAAGCATGTGGCATGATTGAGCACATGCTCCACAGTGACAGACTTGTCTTTGGAGTCATTACTATGGGACAGCATTGTCCAGAGTGTGGCTAAGGTTGGACAGGGAATCAAAGAAAGGTCACTCAATCCGTTCTTGCACTGCTTGTGACACAAAGTGGGTGATTAAGTCCTTCATTAAAGGGAGACTTCCTTTACCTGCTTCAGTAAGTGAAGCTCTGGAAGGAGCGTGGGTGCCATCAGTTCCTCGGTGGCTTCTGCATACCACTGTGTGCCCTTCAAAACACCAGTGTTCACACATTAGTAAAGCTCATTTTTGTGTGAAAAGAAAGAAAACTTTCATCTCATTTTCAACAACTTCACTGGCAGCTTCAGTCAGTTTCTGTTCCTGAGTTCTGAGTAAATACATGACTTAGCATTACCTTTATGTCAGGAAACATAAGCCTAAACTAAAGGTATTTCCCATCAATGTATCAACACAACATTGTGCAAGTCAGGCACACTTCAACTGAAATCTGAACGTTTGAATAATAAACTATGTCCTGAACATGCAGAACTCTTTGCCAGAGCCACAAGGGATCTATGCTGCATCTCTTCTCACCTGAAATCCCTTTTAGTCCTTTTATAAGCATCATCTGTCTCAAATGAGCCTGTACAAAATAGATCCCATAAAAACGAACCTTTCCTAAAAGACACATCAGCCAAACACCACGGACAAATGCCAAGTTGCCCATTCCAGCAGCATTAGGAGAAGGCTTTTCAAACCACGGATGGCTTCAACCACCTCTGTGCCTTTGAAAGCCCTTCCTCTTTAGAAAGAGGATACTGGGTCAGTCATCACACAATTGACTGTTTAAAGACTTTGTAGTGCCTTCTCCTTGCCCTGTATTCTGCTCTCAAGGTGACATCAAAGCACACATAAGGTTTGAGTGGGCTGAGTATGACCCTTCTATTACTTGCGTAGAGTTTGGCTCCTCTCCACCACAAGCTGACCACAAACCAAGACTGCTGACCACAACAATGAGAAGAGCACGCCTTTGGCAGAGAGCCTTCAGCTGTCTCCCCCACCTTCTCAAAGGCCCTCACTCCTCCAGACTGTTTACCTTATATGTCACCTCTATCAGTGCATAGCAAGGAGTGTTTGAATCCACATCAACGGGCGTTAAGAGCCTCGGTTCTGCCGCCAGCACATAGAGGTGACGCAGAGCCTGAAGGTGGTACCTGTGTGTGGGAATAAGGAATTCAGCACTGTGCAGAACAGGCAGGGAATAACCCCCAAACATCAACTCCACACCTCAATAGCCAAATCCAGCAGAGAAACCTGGAGTAATACAGTAGGCTTTGTATTTCTCTAATGCGTTAGCTAACGGAACAGGGAGTAACAAATTATAACTAAAACCAATTCAGAGTCACAGATGAACACATCCTGCATGAAAATCTTTTCAGCTGAGCAAACTGGAACAGTCAAGTCCCAGGAGCACACCTTAGAGCCTGCAGAAACCTGCCTGCAGTTCCTCACTGCTCAAAGATCACTACCATCACCTTGTATCTTCACTTATTTCTTCTGTTTTCCACTTCTTTTTTTGTTTAAACCTCCAAACATTAATTTGCAGAGCACATAGGTACAAATTCTGGATCACTTGCCTCTAGATAACAGCTTTGTAAGATGATTGAGCTGCAGGAAACATGAACCCTTGCAAACTCTTACCGATTGTCCGTGCTGTGAACCGGGAAGTGCGGGTACAGAGCACAGAGGAGAGCAGCAATGGAGGAGTTGGAAGTGCTCAGTGAGTATCTGTAGAACAACATTATCTATTAGTTTCTGGGCTAACAAACACTGGCCAGAGGTGTTCAAAGTCTTTTGGTGTCCCAGGGAAGGGAAGAACAGTTGTAAAGTACATATAGGTAAGGAAGTTACAAGTGTGCTCCTACAGCAGCCAAAATAACCATGTAGTGGCAGGAAATAAACACAAGCCACAAGCCAGAAACATTCCTATGGCATTTAAGTGATGCAGTATCTAGAAGAAAACAAGACTTCCATTTGCAACAGAAGATAGCTGGACTTGATGGTCTTTTCCAACCTAGTTGATTCTATGATTCGATGTCTTTATGCATCCAGATGTTATTAAATCAAGTGAAGTACCCACTGCTAAAGCTTTTGCAGGAGAGATGAAAGATAAAACCCTTGTCTTTGGAAATGGGAAGTTACCTTCCTCCTCCCAGGAAGAGCAGCCCCAAAGCCATGTGGTGAGCCAGATGGAACCCATAGTTCATCTCTCCACCTGTCTTCTTGTGCATGAACCGGCAAAGCTGAAGGACTTTCAGGTTTCCAGAGCCAGCCATCACCATTGCAAGAGCCAGCAGCAGCACACTCAAGCATGTTTCAAGGTTATAGTGACCTGTCTTCAAGCAGAATAGGGAGAGCATTATTACACTTCTGCGGTCAAACACACACTTCTGCTTGACCTAATACACTGCTTTCTACCCCAGAGTTCAAAAACCACATTCTACAGAGAGAGGGAGAGTGAAGACCAGCAAAGTCCTTAAAAATGATTCATAGCCCTGCCACATTCGATAGTAATATTGAAAAGTAAAAGGGATGGTTTTGTTTCCATTAAGGTTTTGGTGAGGTTTATCGAAGTGCATTACACAGCAAAACCTCCTCCTTTTCACCGAGAGAAAACTGGAAAGAACTTACTATTGAAGCTGTTGGTGCTGACAAACACTTGAGGAAATCTGTTGCATATTTGTACTGGAAAGAAGAGAAATGCATATTAAATATAGCCACAAAAGGTAAGTTATAGTTCAATGGAAAGTGAAGGGGAAAATAAACCCTCTTACCAAGCACTTAAATGCTGCCAGATTTTCTGACCCAGCAAATCGAAATCCCAGTGACAAACACGCTCCAGCAATGATGTAGACATGAGCCTGCCTAAGAAACAACACAAGCAAGAAATGACTCAACGCTTCTCTTGTCCTCATCTGAACACACATCCCAAACTCCTTTAGAAGTAGTAAAAGAGGAAAAGATTGAAGAGACAGACTTATCCTTTGGAGAAAACAGAGTAAAATCCCCTAAATAACAAGGGAGAGGGGTTTTCATGGTGGTATCTCCATAGAGTTCAGCTGCATTTTGCAGAATAACTTTTTCCATGTTACTTACGCCAGGGTTTCTAAACTCAGGTCTTCAGATGAAGGCAGCTCTGTTGCTTGAAGAGATATACTGTTCTCTCTTATGATCTATAGAAAGATATGAGATAATGACACTAATCCAGAGAAGGTGATTAACTAACTGAAACTGGGTATCAAGGGTTCATAAGGGATACAAAGCAGGTCTGTTCACAGGCATATAAAGCTGTTTGGGTTTTTTCCCCCCATATGCTATTGCTCCATTGTACTTCTGATCCAAAGGGACACCCTTCACTGCTGCTGGATCTGGTCCCTTAAAGATTTGTAAAACAATGGCAAGATTTGTGTTTCTGTATGTACTCAAATATGAGAGAAAACAGAACAGGATGAGACCCCAAGAGGCCATATAGACCATCAGCATCCTGTATTTCTGATAGATACTGACCTAATTTGCTCTTTAAAATTCCATACAACATATCTTGGAATTTTACTGCTGAAAAGCTATTCCTAATGCTCAACTGAAACTGAAGCAGTGCTGCACCTCACTTCTTGCTTGGTCAGTGTGGAGATAAGCTTAAACTCTTTCTGGCACCATTTTCTGTCTTGAGCAGCTTCATCCCTCCTTCACCCTTTCCTTTTTAGGATGATGGCATGGGAGTCCTCAGTGCTCCCCTAATGATTCAGGAATCCGATGTAACATTCATCCTTGCCATGTGAACACAACATACATTTTCCTGGGCAGCTCATGTACTATGGGAATGTTCACACGCAGAACAACCCAGTGAGATGAAAACTGGGAATGAAACACATGAAACATAAATACCTACTTGAGGCACGTTGCTATTAACCCACTTGGAGTTGGGCAAGATGTCATCCCACAGGATCAGGCATCGAGCCAAGGTCTGAAAACAAGTGAGAAAGCCAAAGACATAAGGAAGGAAATAAAGCTACACAAACATCAATGGTATATTTTAATGTGCTGATTGCATCCACAGACAATCCAGCCACTCGCTAGCAGCTTTTCACTGTTTCTCAACCTTCCTGTCAGAAATGACAAAGTAGCTTTTAAGAGATGCAAGTTCTGCTTGCAGGGAAAAGAACCACAGAATAAATCCTGTATAACGAAGTCTGTATCCTTAGGTGGTAAACTGAGATGAAAATTCACTATGGGCTTAGGTGCTGAGCCCTAACTTATATTCTATTGTGAAATTAATTCATAATTAATGGGAAAAGCAATAAGAACTTATTAAACATTTAACTAATTAAACTTATTAAACATTTAAACATTTAAACATCCCATAAAACGTATCATTCAAGTATTTCCTCAATAAATTCTGTCTCTAGTGCTGTCTGACAAGCGGCTTACTACAAGCAGACAGTGAAGGTACTAGTTTGGTTGGCAAGCAACAGGGTTACCAGCTCTCAAAAGGATTCTGGATGTGGCTGGATTTAAAAACCCAAGTAATACAGTTTTTGTATCATTAAATAGACTGAGAAATGACACAGAAGAAAATCTTACCCTCAATAAAAGGAACTCTGGTTTTACGAAGTCCAGTAAATACATGGTATCTGGGGCTTGAAGCCAGTCAGCAATGGATCTGCAGAGCACAGTGAAGGAATTGGGTTTCCACATCAGATTTCAGCAGCTCACAAAACTGAGTAAGCCACACAAAGCAGAGCCAACATAACAGCAGGTTAAACTGCTATCACAAGTCACTGCCACACGTCTGAGCAATTCCAAGGTTTGTACCTGTTGTTAGTCTTTAGGTAGATCATAGCAAGGGCAAGTGTGGCACCAGGACAAGTAACATCCACATTTATGGTGTCTCCCTCCTATGAAAACACAACACATGCTTTCAGAGCAGCAAAACCTGTAGTGATGTAGACTTTCAAAGTCACTTGGGGTAGACACAGACCTCTCAGACTTCCAACTACTGCTGTCTTCAGCTTAAACATGCAAAAATCAACACACACCTTGATTTGGTAACTGGGAGACTTGTGCTTCTCTCTGTGCATCCCTGCCTGGAATCTCCTGTGACCCCCTACCATGTACTGGTAAAGCTGCTCGGGAACATTGAGGTCTGACATGCCTATCAGATTGCTTCCATGCTAAGGGATGAAGAGAAGGAGAAGAATTAATATGGGAATGCCTTCCTACATGAGGAATAAAAATGCTTTTCGTCCAAGGCAGCTGGGAGTCAAGGATGAAACAGCTCTTATCACCCCACTTCAACGTATAATGATTCTTCTACTAACTGCAGTTGCAATTCAGACACTTACCCCCAGGCAAACCATGCCTAAGGCTAGCCCAGATGCAAGGGAATAGGACTCTCTGTCAGTGCAGTACTCCATTTCTGGTCCAGGGGGACGGCCTGGAGAACACAAACCACTGAAATTCATCTTCTAGAATTCAGCCAAGTAACAGTGTTTAAAAAAGCTCTATATTCCTAATGAAATGAGGAAAAAGTCAGGAAAGTTTTCAGTGGAATTACAAGTAACTGTCACTTAATTCAAAAAAGGCAAACCCTCCAGAACCAGGTTTTGTCACTAAATGGTATGGTTGGAATTCAGAGACACAGTGAAAATACCATGTCACAACCATGCAAACTTTAAGACCTCTAAACCTACCCAAATGCTGTCAGCAGAGTTCAAAAGCTGCTGCTAGAAAAGACTGCACAGATCAAATGACCAGAATCATAGCAGATACAATTTCACCCTGATCTTTATCCCATTCTCTATTTAATAGACCATGCAGCCTCTTCCAGCTAAAGTTACACATAGACATGAGTAAGAACTTAAGTGTTACAAATAAAATCAGAAGAACTATGCACAGAATGAAGACACAATTCGGATCAGATTTACTGTTCAGAATCAACTCTTATTGACTACTGTTTAGAAAGCCTGGGGAGCAGAATTCAGAACAGGAGAACTTAGGACATCATGGCTCTATTTCCACCACCCTAGTGAGCCAAAAGGACTTGGCTTTGCAAGAGGAAAGCATTTTTCCCTCACCCGGTGCCTCCACCTCTGGTTTCTACAGTGGCAGCCACCTCACGGACTGACATGAGAAACAACAGATGTCTGGGGAGCATCAGATGTGTTGGGTATACAGTGTACAACAGGTCTGCTCAAAAGCTGCAGGGGTCAGGATCTCTGCAGATATGGCATCTGGGTCAGGAGGAATGTGTAGTCACACATCTCCTTTTACTAAGTCTCTGGCACTCCAGATCACCTTTGATCAGACAACATTTCCAGATGGAAAAATATCTAAGTCCAGCAATGCTGCTGCCATATTTCTTCCACTAAATCCAATGATTGTTCTATGCTACACAAACACACAGGTCACAGTAACTTCTGCTCCTCTGAAAACAAAAGATGAGGTTTGGAAAATGAGAGGTGAATATTGTGGTGGGAAATGCACAGCTAAAATGCTCATCTCCCCGATGCGTTGTGCATTCACATGTTGTGACTCCCCCAGTGTCCACCCCATTTCTGCCAGTGTCAGCACGTACCTATTTCAGCCAGCAGAACCTCAGCTGTGTGCCTGTGAGCAGTGCCTTGGTAGACAAGGCCTATTCCTATGACAGCTGCCACCTGCACGTTGTGGGGGACATCCAGCTCTGTGGAGGTTGGTGGTAGCAGGGCAGGTATGTGGATGCTTAGGAGGCGCGTAATGGCCATATCCATAGTGCCCAACTTGGCAGCCGACACACCAAGCAATAGGCCAATACTTGTCATCTCATGGCCCTGAGAAAGGAAACAAAGAGCAACAACCAAAGAGATCAGAAGTGTTCAGCAAAGGAAAAACACTTGTCCCAGTGTCCCATTCACCCATCCCAACGAGCTGTGCACAATATGAGGTGAAGGAGGTGATCCTGCCCCTCTACTCTGCTCTGGTCAGACCCCACTTGCAGCACTGTGTGCAGTGCTGGGGTCCTCAGCATAAGGACATGGAGCTGTTGGAACAAGTCCAGAGGAGTCCACGAGGATGTCAGAGGCTGCAGCACCTCCTGTATGGAGACAGGCTGAGAACATTGGGGCTGTTCAGCCTGGAGAAGAGAAGCTGCGTGGAGACCTCAGAGCAGCCTTCCAGTGTCTGAAGGGGGATACACGGATGCTGGAGAGGGACTTTTCATCAGGGACTGTAGTGAGAGGACAAGGGGTAACGGGTTCAAACTGAAACAGGGGAAGTTCAGGTTGGAGATAAGGCAGAAGCTCTTCCCTGTGAGGGTGCTGAGGCGCTGGCCCAGGGTGCCCAGAGAAGCTGTGGCTGCCCCATCCCTGGCAGTGTTCAAGGCCAGGTTGGACACAGGGGCTTGGAGCAAGCTGCTCCAGTGGAAGGTGTCCCTGCCCGTGGCAGGGGTTGGAGCTGGAGGAGTTTTAAGGTCCTTTCCAACCCAAACCAGGCTGGGATTCTGTGATTTAGTGACAAAACTGCTGAAAATCTTTTAAACAGAAATGAAGTCCTGCAGCACTTGACATTAATGAAGCAACTCTCATCCTCCTGCACCAGTCATCTCCCAACTCAGTGTTTCAAGACATCTGTTCACTTTTCTTTCCTGTTTTCTTTAAAGAATTCAAGTCCTATAGCTATTTCTCTGTTGTTTCTGAAGGAAGGGCTCACCTTAGTTAAGTAGTCGTGAATGTTGAGCGTGGCAAGCTTTGTGAGATGCCCATTGAGCCCCAGAGCCATGAGGAAGCCAGCGTACTCATTTGCGAGTTCAGCAATTTTGGGCTTGTTGTAGACAATCCAAGCAGAGTCTATCTGTGAGGCAGGTGCTATCTTCAGGCCAGCAGCCACCCCGTTGTGAAAGCTGGCCCAGCAAGCCATGTTAGGAGGCACGTCGATGTTCCCACTGTTCAGGTCCACAGTGGTGTTCCTGGGAGGAGCACGGCCTGCCAGTGAGAGAACCAGTAAAGCAGTCAGTTAAGCCAAACTGCTTCAGAAATAGTGTTCCGCTTCAGGAGGGTGCCAAGTGAGTGAACACTGACAGCTTGTGAGGTAACAGTTCTGATCTGAGACAGCCTCAGGTATCTTTAGACACGTCAGAAGACAGCAGCACAGCACAGCAAGAAAACCACCAACATGGAGTAACGTAATGGTTATGTTATTACTGGGTAATGGTTGGACTTGATGATCTTAGAGGTCTTTTCCAACGTGGTTGATTCTATGATTCTATGACTTTGCAGCATCTGTGTCCTGTATGACCCCAACACTGACCAGCTGCTTCACTTCTCCCTGCTTCTCAGAATATACCTGACATAACATCTCAGTGTTTGATAACACTGGCCTTGACCATTCCAGGAGAAGAAAGCAGAAGGTGGCAGGTTCAAAACCAGAAAGAGCTACTTCTTCACAGAAAGCACACTTAAGCTATGAAACCCTTTGCAGAAAGATACTACAAAAATTACAAGAGGTTCAGAAAGAAATGGGTAAATTCCACCACATTCTGTTAAATAATGAATTTCTCTGGAAGAAAACTAGTGAGGTTATGGCACAGGGTGCCCAGAGAAGCTGTGGCTGCCCCATCCCTGGCAGTGTTCAAGGCCAGGTTGGACACAGGGGCTTGGAGCAAGCTGCTCTAGTGGAAGGGGTCCCTGCCCGTGGCAGGGGGTTGGAACCGGATGAGCTTTAAGCTCCCTTCAACCCAAACCATTCCATGATTCTAAACCACTGACCAACATACCCGTTAGATTGAGCTTCGGGATAGGCAGCTGCTCAGTTGGAACAGGATGATATGAGAACAAAGTGAACATCCCTCGTCCAACAGGTAGGGCCATGGTTCGCTGGCAGAGCTGCAACAACCTGTTGGGGAGATGAAAGCAAGACCAAGCCAACATGGAAGATTTGTCCAAATACATGACGTAAAATGAACCTACAGACGACAGGCACTGGACAGACCATTTTTTCCCTGATAAGATAACATACTATCCTTCCTTTTTTAGCAGGCCAAACTTCTGAACCAAATCTTTAGTCCTTAAAAGTTTAATCTCAATGCTATACTTCAGCTGACAACATGTTGAATCTTCCCTTCAAGGTAGGTGCTGTTAAATAAATCCGTGCTATGGAGAATTCAGCGGCCATCTCAGAAACAAGGTGAAAGGAGAAAGCAAACCAAGCTGATTGCTGTATGGGATCCTGCTATGACTGTGATCACATCTAGTAACAAGTTGTACACTGAATTAATGATGTGCTTCCAAGAATGCTGACCACAGCCCTCTGTCATTTACTCTGGAAACACTTTCTAGACTTGTTAAATTACTCAGCTTGTAGTTTGATGCATTCCTTTAGTTGCCGACTTCTGCAGGGTGTTTTACATGTTACTGATGTTCTGCACTCTGCTTTGCTTCTGTTTTTTTAAAGCAGATACTTTTTAATACCCCCAAAATAAGGCAATAAAGAAGCAGGATGGGGATAATTGTGAGGCCACTGGGTATAGAATGGCTCCAATATGAGGTTTCAACAAAAAGAGGGATGGGACAGTGCATTTGCTTTCTGTAGAATGAATTAAGTCCCCTGACCCAAGCTATGCTCAGAACTAGGATCAGCCCTGAGCAAAGGGCTCTCCGGTTTTAGGCAGGGGATAGATGATGCTTTGCTCTCTACAGAGGCATTTTATCTACAGAGTAGGCCCTGCTTGTATTTCATTCTGAGGAAAAGATGCTACAATCTGCCTTCAAACCCTAACTGAGCTCAACACGCTGCTTGGGGTTCAAACTACAAGTCTTTCCAGTATCTTGCTCCAATCCCAGGAGTCCTCCAACTCAAATACAGCAGAGTTTGGATGTAGACTGAGCTTAAAAGACTCAGATTATGAAATCAAACCCTCTTCCATGTGTCCTTCGCTCAGGCCTGCCTACTTTAACATTCAGGTCAGACTAAGTTACATTGCACTGTGTGATTAGACATACTTCATTAAGCCAACAACAATACTCACACCATTTCTCACCTGAGTGAAATACTAACACGAAAGATATAAGTAGAGAGAGTTCTTTACCTGTTCTCTTTCTCTTCTATGTATTCATGGTCACTGGCTTCTGGCATCTGCACTACATTGACACGTACAGGACGGGCACTCTGCAGGAGCCTGCGCACTTCCTGCACTCTCAGATCCTCACTCCAGATCAGGGACATCACCTCCTCATTCATGTCATTCATTCCATCCTCATCCTCTTCTGATTCAGTCCCAGAGGGAATATCAGAGGACAGCACTGGGCCCACAGACTGCAAGGGCAAGAGGAAAGGAAGATGTTGTTGCTGGTAATGCACATGGATGTTGGTAACTGTCAGTTATCTAGGTAAGGGTTTTCCCCTCCTGCCTACACAAATAGTTATCTATGATGGATATGAAAACGTGTTGTTTTCTCAGAGTGAAAAACAGAACCCAAATGAGCATTTGGATGGGTATTAAACCAGAGGTTAAACTCCAGAGACAGTACCATGGTGACAACCTGCTTTTAGAAGTGCCGGTACCTACTGACCCTCAACCTGTTCTGTTCACTCTGGTCAGAAACCTGTGTTATTTGACTGATCATTGATATTTGAATGAATTAGAGCTTTAATTTTGATTCCCTCCTACAACCACCTTGGGAAAACCAAGGTTCCTATTAAAATAAAGTCAGCCTGCATGGCAGTGAATTCCAAATGCCTGTTGCTGTTGGCCAACCCTGGCATCACCACAGTACAAGAATGGTTTTGAACCTCCACACCAGAGATCCATACATGACCAGAAAAAACCCCACTGAAGGACTTCATAACTTAGGAGCACTGAGGAAAAGCCCTTTTTCTATACAAAATGCTTGTTTAAGACTCTGTCCTCCCCTATAGAATCAACCAGGTTGGAAAAGACCTTTAAGATCAAGTCACATCACACAAGCGACACATAGGACAAGAACAGCACAGGATGCAACAGAGTCTGTCCACAATCTGCTTGTCTTACACTTGCTTCAGACAAGGCTGTCACAGTGCATGAAGCATCATAAGGAAGAAGTTTACTATGAGGGTGGTGAGGCCCTGGCACAGGCTGCCCAAAGAAGTGGTAAATGCTCCATCCCCAGCAGTGTTCAAGGCCAGGTTGGTCAGAGCCTTGGGCAACATGGTCTAGTGTGAGGTGTCCCTGCCCATGGCAGGGGTTGCAACTGGATGAGCTTTAAGGTCCTTTCCAACCCAAACCAGGGTGGGATGCTATGATTCATTTTATTTTTAGAGTTCTGCAGAAATCAGCTCTCCTGAATGTAGCTTCCTTATAGTCTGACAGAATAATCCGGACACTGCCCCTAAGGTGGGCCAGTATATTCCTTTCTTTTCCATCTGTCATAGATGGGAGATTAATGTAAAAAATAACAAGGCAAGCACTGAGAATTACTGGTAGGATAAAACTAGGCACAAACCCCACACACCTCTCCCTAAACTGGTCATTTTCCCTGTTTTATACCTCAGCAAGCTGGAAAGATACAGAATCACAGATTGAAGCCAGGCTCTTCCTAAGGCTCACGGGTAACACATGACACCAAAGCACAAGTAAATGACCAGCTGATGAATGAAACCCAATTTCTTCTGATAAATACCCCCCAGATCTCAATAGAGAACTGCACCACCCATAGAGGCAGCGTCCGGTCTGAAACAGGAAACTCCACCCTGCCCTCCTGAGAAATGACAAACAATTTGGTGTTTGAAGCTCATTTTCTCCTTTTAAGGTAACGCACATTCGAGGCATTGTTATAAAGTAAGTGATAAAATCAATTTATCACCATTTGAAGATTCAGTACTGTTACAGTTGGGCAAAACCTCCCCAGCAGAAAACAAAACAGGGTTTTATGAACGGTGGCACATGGTAAATGAACTCCATGTTCCAATCTTTCTGCTCAATGGATTAACTTTTTGCTGTGTTATGAATGTTAGTTATGAAGCCTCTGATATAAAGAATCGGGTAATGCTAATATCACTTCCAAAGCTAAGACAGCAAAAAGGATCTTGGCCAAGATGTACTTGAGACTATAAATTCCTCTTCTTGACTACAGGCTATAATCTGCTACTATTAAAGCAGTTCTGTGCATGTCAGCTTTCAGTGTCCTCAACACTGCTCCCAAGGAACAAGGCATGGGACAAGAGGAACCGGCCTCAAGCTGCACCAGGGCAGGTTTAGATGGAGCTGAGGAACAATTCCTGCCCCAAAGGGTGCTCAGGCATTGGAACAGGCTGCCCAGGGCAGGGCTGCAGGCACCGTCCCTGCAAGGGTTCACACCCCGTGGAGACGAGGCCTCAGTGCCATGGGTTAGGGGTGCCCTTGGTTTGGCACTCTTGGTTTGATGATCTTGAAGGTCTTTTCCAACCTGGTTGATTCTATGATTCCCTGTGCTTTCCTGTTTTGTCTCTGGACTGAGTACCAAAACCTCTCTGACACCTCTTAAAGGCGCAGCTGTTTTGCAGAGGAGGAAGAGGACTTACAGAGGCAATCAAACAGCTCTGTAGGCAAAGCTTTTGAGCATCATGTGTAAATGAAGTTGAAAATCTGGTTTATACTGACAGTTTCCACAGCTATGCACGTGGCCTTCCTGTGCCGGATGCTGGTTTTATACTGAAACCCTCCTATTCATGTAAGCGTTGCCCTCAACCTTGAATCTGCACCTTCTGATGCCCTGAGCATCAGCAGATGGTGTTCTCTGAGGAGAACAGAGTGCTCTGCCCAACCCCAGTGTTGTGAAATCCCCTGATGCCCATACTCACAGATTTACCCTTCTGCAGGTTCCCTTCACACGCCTGTTTGGACAGATCCTGACGCCCGATAAGGAGACAAACAGCTTCAGGCCAGTCTGAGGCAGGCTGCTCTCTGCAGTAATATATTGCATCTCTGATGGGAAGAGCTACCCCAAAGGGGAGAGACTCCAGATCTCTTAAGGTGAAACCTCAAAAATAACAAGGAAAACACAAGCTATTATCAAAAGTAGATAAAGTGTATTTCGTACTGCACAAGCACAAGGCTGCTCCTTGTGATTGTACCATTCTGCACAATGATAAAAGCTGCTCTTACCAACATCAGTCATCCAAATAACTAACTTC
Source organism: Psittacula echo (assembly GCF_963264785.1). Taxonomy (NCBI): domain Eukaryota; kingdom Metazoa; phylum Chordata; class Aves; order Psittaciformes; family Psittacidae; genus Psittacula; species Psittacula echo. The sequence continues at coordinate 121,365,361 of NC_137738.1, forward strand.
TCAGCCAGGCTGGAAACAGATGTGCTGTGTCTGAAACTGCATCTGTAAAATAAAAGGGAAGCCAATGAAAGCTAGTCCAAAAGTCAGCAGCAAGTCCAAACCTCATGAGTTTAAATACTAAAGAGCCTTATACCTATTGTCATCCTGTTCCATTTGCTGCTTTCGTTGGCCTAGGAAAGACAAGGGCACATTAATTCCACATCCCCCAAGCAAAAGGCCAGCATACAAGCAGCACAAGACACCAGGAGATAGTATCATGGCATCAAAGCATCATTACCTGATGTAATCTTGTACAAATAATGGGAGGCTTCATTAGACACAGCGCTCTCATCCCCAAGTATATACAGAGCCACACTCTGGATAGGAAACAGACATCGTAATACAGTCACTTAGGGTCCAAACAGGCAGAAGATAACTTTAGTAACTTAGACAGAGGGATGGGTTTGTTGTGAAAACACTGTTAATAAAGGGAGACTGAAACAACTGAACCACTCAACTTTTATGCTTCAGATTTTTATCTTGGAGTTTGGAAAACATTCATCCTGAAGCAATCAGCTGAATGTTCCTGGACAATTGTTTCAAAGGTAGAAAGATAAGAAAAGAGAGAGAAACACATGCTCCCGGTCATCTTTCCCATGGTTTTCACATTTCATTTCTCTTGTGAAATATATCATCTACAGACATAATTTTTCACTGTCTCCTCCACATCTTGAATATGGACTACTTTAGGAAGGCTCCAAGTGGGAAGTTGTTCCCCGCTCAAAGCAGGGTCCACCTCAGCTATGCCAGCCAGCACTTTAATCTGCCTCAGTCCTGCTTCAAGCCTCCACACTGAAGCAGAGGAGAGGCCAACTCCTGGCAACTCCTATCATAGACTCTGCAACTCATCTTGGACGCCTGGTGAGAGCAGTCTCTCCTCCCTGTTCTTCCTCTCCAGGCACCTCAGGCTCAACACCTCATACGTTGTGAATAAGGGAGGGAGGCTGCCCAGGAGATAACATCAGCACTTGTAACTACTCATGCGACTCAGTATTTATGTTGATACATGCCCAAGAAGCGAGCAGGGAAATTCTCACTCACCAATTACAGTTAACCTGGAGTTACAGTATTACTCTGCACATGCCACTACTGCAAACCACAAAAAAACATAAGCAGTGAAGCACAGGCTACTCATGAGCTCTCCTTTCCAACCTCAGATACCTCCTCCCACCTGCTAAAACCCATCCACACCCTTCAGTAATACTCAAGTAATAAAAGAGAGGGCTCACAGGGATTTCTCTCTGCTAGACATGGATTGTTTTCCCTGAGGAGAGTCAGATGCTGTACCCCTTACTGTATCTGGGGGATGCTCAAGAGGATTTCATGCAGGTAGATGAGTCTTGGTATGGAGCAGCAACACAGGGGCTTGGAGCAAGCTGCTCCAGTGGAAGGTGTCCCTGCCCATGCCAGGGGTTGGAACTGGATGAGCTTTAAGGTCCCTTCCAACCTAAGCCATTCTATGATCCTCTGATTTTAAGTCTCCAGCAGTATAGCTAGAGCAGAGTTATTGATCACAGGCTCAATACTCCTCCAGCATGGCCCCACTGCTCCACACACCACGATTAAACCCTGTTGTTTGACAAACCCTGTTGTTTGGCACTGGGGATGCTCCACTCATAGGAAGCAAACCCTGGCCACGGAGCCAGAGCTGACAGAGTAAAACATATCGGTTTTGCTACAGTACATACCACTACTACCAGTTTGCTCCTCTCACAGATCCCTGGTAAGTAAGGGTAAGGCTGCACTCCTTCTCCCTTCAAACAGGAACTCAGCCACTGAAAGATACTTGGCGGCTCAGCAGAGAAAAATGCAGGATGGTGCATGAAACCTGTTTGGACTATAACCATATGAACAGACATGACACAGTTCATGGTGAATGCACAATAACCCTCCACTATTCCCAAAGCAAACCCTGAAGTGCTTCTTTTAACAACAAAAAGCACTTCCCTACAGGTTACAGATCACATCTCTCCTGTTAGATGGGAGCTCATAGCTAGACAGTGATGAAAAATGTGAGGCACCAAACTCTCAAGAACAAAATTATCTCAGCCCATGAAAAGGAATAAGCACAGAATAATCCCCCAAACCTCACTGGAACAGTCTTGTAATTCAACAACATTAAATTGGTCTCATGAGAAGACAACCTACCTACAACCTCTGCCTCTCCTGTCCACAAACGGGGGTAGCAAAGCTATGAGATTACTTTTTTGGGTCAGGAGAAACAGTGGTTTCTCTTACACGACTAGTAAATACAAGCTGGTAGGACACTAAACAAGGGCATGGACAATCAATGACCTTATTTAAATTTAAGTATTGTGGTCTTAGCTCTGATTTAGTTTCTATCAACTGTAACCCAAGAGCCTGCCAGCCCAGCCATACTTCCCCCAAGAGGCACATTTCACTGCTAGGGTTTCCCCAGTCATCTGCTGAGGTTTCTCAGCCAGCCTGAGATTTGCCAAGGTGAAACCATCATTCCTCTCTCAAGCCCTTGTCCTGTGAAGAGCACCAGTTCTACTGTGCTTATTTCATCCCAGGCTTCTTAGGAAGGTATGAAAAACAAAGGGACAATCTCAGCACTATGAGCACAGTTTTACATATAGGGATTAAGTCCTGACCAGCTTTAAAGAGAACAGTTACCAAGGTGCTTGGTAGCACAGATAGTTTGCAGATCATCATCACTGCATTTGCACATCGTTATCACTGAATATCCAGATTTGCAAAGCCTTCAACTCACCTTGATCAATTACACAAGTCTGCCTGGAGGTTTTGACAAGGGCTGGATAGTCTCTGTAGTAATAATCTATGTAAGCCTCAAGTTTTAAGTCCCTAGAATGAGAAAGAGGTGAGTGACATCAGAGGGGACAAAAACCTTCCTGCATTTGTGACATCTTCTATTGAGTAGGTAGATAACATGCTGGGTTATCTGCAAGACATGAATGCATATAACAGCCTCAAAGAGACACAGGCTTATTTCAGGCTTGCTTCTCTTTGGCATGATAGACTAGAGGACAGGCCAGCCCTTTCAGCACCAGGGTAAGGTTTTAAGGATTCATTTTCTTCAGATCCATGGAAAGTCTGCTCCATTTTGGGCAATCCCCAAATTCCCCATGAAAATAATTAACAAGAGACACTGCATGATACAAAAGAGCTGCAGTTTCAGTCAGCTGGACATACCTGGCCAGCTGAACCAGAAGAACAACAAGTGAACGAATTCCTTCTCCCATTAGACTGTTCAGTTTGAGCTCCTCGTAAATGAGATGAAGAACAAAGAAAATAGCAGGAATGTGGGTGAAAAGGAGCATTGAGGAATCCAAACTAAGGCTCTGTGAAAAGTCATCCTTTGACGCCAAAGCTTCCAGAGGGTCCAGTCGCAAAGCCTTGGCAACAGGATGAGACTCAAAATTCTTATGGTAGTCAGAGCTCAAGAGATATTCCCAGTCCTACACCAAGCAAACAGGAGAGAGACAGAGGTTTCATGGTGAGCATAACCTTCAACAAGACAACTCCAAAGTACTGTTTCAAAGGAGTTTTTCTCCCCATAAAACAATACAAATGTGACTGTTGTATTGCAAAAGTGCTGCACAGACCCAAAGGTTCAACTGTTCAAGTTTCACCCCCACATTATGTATAAAAGAATCAAAACTTGTAGTTAAAAGAACAAGACAAAACAAGTACCTTCCTTGTACCAATACTTTGTGCACAAGACCTCAGTGAGCATTCATACCATTCACCTAGTGCTCCCAGCCTAGGAGCTTCCCCTGCCGCAGCTCAACATCATGCATTAGATCCTGATCTTTATTCCACACAGACCATAATCCATAACCCCATGGGCTCATTGAACTGTTAGCCCACAGCTCAACAGGACCACCACAACTCACAAGCCTCTTAGGATGGGATGGTAATAAGCCTCACTTTCCCTGAAGCCAAACCTTCCTATTCCTGCCTAGGTAGAGCTCAGTGAATTAATCTTAACCACCCTACTAACTTCAGTGAGCATCAGTGCAGTTAGTGAGGTATGTAATCTGATGTTCCTAACTTGCTATTTGCTTGAGTAGCCAGGGGAGTGAGAACTTCATTTTAAATAGATGAAGAAGCATCTAGGAGAAGTGTGACATTGCCAGGAGATTATCTGGGATTGCTTTGTGATCCCTACCAAATTCATTCCTGAGTCCAACCTACCTGTCTAGAAGACAGAACCCTGATGGGTCACATGATGCAGCCACTACAAAGGGCAAAATACCTTTTCTTCCCCCAGGGGTTTGTAATCTCAGATGAAATACAATATTCAGAGGGTGTTTCCTATGCTTTGCCTTTAAAGAAACATCAAACCAAACACCTCTTCCCCACCCCCTGCCTCTTATTTTTAAGATAGACCCATTCCTTACCTCATCTGACCCTGTTTCTGACGGTCTGGCCTTCTTTGGAGCAATAACTGGTGAAAGGGATCCTTCAAAATCAAGCTGCAAGAAATAAAATTATCAAAAGTAACTGAGAGTTACAATTCTCAAGGTTCTATAAGTAAATTTCCAATGACAACATCTGAATTCAACCCCAGTATTACAGGACATGGCGTTAGGTACTTCTACACTTCGCAAATAGATTATTCTAAACACAGCTAGTTATTCTAGTGCATGGTGCTTGAATTCCACAGTTTGACTGCCTAATTAATATCTGGCATTTTCTAGGACAGAGGAAAAACTGTGTATGAACTAATGCTAGTAATGTAGATCTACCATAACTGTTTTCATTCCAGCTGTACACATATACTTGGTGCCTTTTTGACCCCTACAAGTACTGCAAATTCAGTGTGTTTCCTGCTAGCAAGTAAAGGAAACTCCAAATACATTCAACAAAAACAGCTGAAAAAGAAACCCTAGAACTTTAAACATTGTGATTTGAAAACTGCATAGAAAATCCTCTTTAGGAAACAGGGATTTGAGTGGTACCTTGTGTTTCTAGAGAGAAGCAGCTTAACACGGATTAGATGAAACAAATCTTTAATTGCGCCAGTGTTAGTTATGAACTGGAGCAAAATCTTCATAGTTATTTTTTATTTGACCAAGACAGATGGTAAGTACCTGATAAATATGCTTCATGATAGACACAGACTAAAATATATACCAGAAATTTATGAACACAGAATTGATTTGATGGCATCTTGTGATTTAAGATAATATACAATCGATTTCAGTCAGTTCTGACTCTAACCATTTTGAACCTTTAAGAGTTATCAGTAGCTTCAAAGTGAACTAGGAAAATAAACATACACGCTTGCTTACATTACGTGTCCAGGACAGTCTCTCTGTGTTATAACCCATCATATTCATGAGGCATGTTACAAATAAATTCCATTCTGAGTGATAGCTTGGTCCTCCTGGAGCATTGTAAGCATTGTACCACTTGACAAGCATCTGTACAGCTATCTCCTTGGGCAGGACAGCTTTGATTCCCTGCAGACATCTTTTCACTGTTGCAAAAGAAGAGAAAATAAGGGATTCGGTGTGTTTTCCATCTTGCCTCCTGGTGCTTCAGTCAGTGGTATAAATCTCTACAGACTCACTTACTAGACCTACTCTGAACTCTCTGGAAACTCTTTCAGTAAAGCCACATCTCACAACCTTCAACAGCTTCAACACACAACAGGACAATCACGCAAGCTTCAACACTAGGTTCCTCTAGTGCAGGTTGAGCACAGCCCCTCTAATTCACCACACCAAGGGGAAAAAGAGTTCCTTTTGCTCACTACTGAAGCCAACTTTTGTCTGAACTGGCATCTCAGCCCTTCCTCAAGCAATTATACAAACAATAGTAGAGAACAAAGTGTCTAAAGAACAAAGGAAGTTCTAAGAGTGCGGCTGGAAGCACTGAAAACAACAGAGCACACCTAAATAAATGGTACCAGCAATAAAAGATAAGTTAGTAAGAGCTTGGGATATGTGGTACAGTCCAAGCTATGCAGAAACTAGTTCAAAATTAGGGAACATGTTTCATGTGGTGGATCTGAATCATACCCAGTTCTGAAGTGGCAATTTCAGGAATAGCAATCCGGACCATTGTGTTATTGCTGAGCTCCTGAAGAGATAAAACAGGTAAGAGTCAAATCATGAAATGTATAAAGTAAAGCCAGGGTCTTTCTCTACCAACTCAGAAATCCTTTATGTATGAAGCATATTCCTAATTCCTGGCTGTTGGCTACACTGGAGAGTCATAACCTCAGATGTTAGTTCCCTGAAACACTTGAAACAGATCTTGAGCTGAATCCCTTGAAGAAATAAGAGTATTTTACAGACAGAAAGAAGTGAAGCCACCAATTCAGGTGTGATATTTTGCTGTTGGTCAGGACCTGCAAAGTCTCACTGTGCAGTAGAAGTAAATGTGAGCCTCACTTTGCTTTACTAACAAAGTCCTGACTCGAGTTACAGGTAATACCTACTAAAGTTACTCTGTTGTGGACAGGATCCCTCAGAGCATGAATGAAAGTCCCAAGCTGCTGGAAAGTACAGTCTTCAATGTAAGTGGAGTCGTGAAGCTTCAAGGAATCCCTTAGTTCTGGAACTGGTGACAGAAGCACACCCTGAAAAGGGGTAAATGATGGCTTAGAGCTGTTGAAATAAGAGGATCTGAGCAAAGGACAGCTAAAATTGACATTTCTAATGGACTAGTGTTTTGAAAACAACTATAAAGCTTTCCCATCTCTGCCTCAGAGATTTTGCAGAAGTCATAAATAAATAGATAAGGAAGCACTAAACAGATCTTCTTTAAACTCTATTTATTCAGGGGTTTTACAGAAGGAAAACTAAAAGATTTCACTCCAAAGATGCCTTGAAAGTTAAAAATCAACCCACCATTTGAAGCTGTTCCAACTAAACCCTTTTTAAGGCAGGACTTTCTTTCTCCTTACCTCTTCCAAGGGCCCCAGATGCTTATTCAAAGGCTTGGATGGAGTGCTGACACTGTCCAACGGAGTGCTTGGCCGAGGCATCTGGTTGGACATTGTCAGAGATGGTGCAGGCAACCCGGGAATAAAAACCTTCCCGACCTTTTGTGAACAACAGGTAGGAAAACACACGGTTGGGTTTCATGCCTGTGCTTCCATAGGCTGCTTACAGATACAGACACGATCAGATTTAACATCTTAAAGGAAAAGTGTGAAGAAAGTGGCTAAAGTCTCTGAAGAGAAGATTAATGACTTCTTCATCCAATTACTGTCTTCAGATGATGACATGATGAAAAACCTACCATATATGATCAGTATTGTATATTATTACTACAGATCTACTCCCACTAGAAGTAGTTCTAGCAGGGCTGCCCTGAGAAAGCTCTGAGTATAACCTTTTTTATATACATATATATATATACACACACACCATCACACACCTGCACACCAATGTGTGTGCATAGACAGGTACCAACTGCAGTGTCCAAGGTTCTGCATACACAGAGAGAGCACAGCGCATCTCTACAGAGTTTAAGAAGAAGCTTTAATTATTTTGGATGAACCATGTCCATCTGACATGATAGGTGAGAAGACATGAATGCTAAAAGACTCAAAGACTTATATTCAAAAGAACAAAGCAAAGGAAAGCCAAGTACCTTCTCTGCACCAATATAACAATAGCCCTTGGTAAAGCAAAACAATTTGACATCGAAAGCTATGTGCCATGCTACAGAAGTTTGAAAGTGTTTTGCTCAGGAACAATTCTTATTTTCCATGTTTTTGACTTTTTCTGTCTTCGAAAGCATTTTCTTACCTTAGTACTTCACTATCACTGACAACAAGCTCAAGAGATTGATTGTACCACAGGGTATGATGCACACAGGATCCCTGTGGACAGCCCAGCTTGTAACCAAAGATTCAAACATCTATTTTGGGATAGAAAGGCAGTTACTTACCCGAACCACTCCAGAATAGAGCACCAGATTCCCACTGCCATCCAGAACCAGCAGTGTATCGATGCCCTGTGAGAATCAAGCAGCACGTTCAGCTTCTTGTATGCAAGTAGGAAGACAACAGTTGGATGATAAGTGACAAAGCAGATGCTCCACATGTCATAGTCCCCAGGGAGAGGTACGTACCTCCACTGGAGCTGCATCCTTTGCTTGAATATTGGTAACAGAACCAAAGATCAGCTGCGACTTATCGTTGCTCTCTTGAAATTTTACACACCTAGAGATTTGAGAAACAACAGGAAACATGAAAGGACTGTCCTAGCTGTTGTTACAGAATGAAGACAGAGGACTACAGCAGTACTGCATGGTGCAGTTACTTTTATTGTGGTATACCTGGTTCCTTCCTCCTTCCTTTGCTTGTTTTGCCCTGCTAGTCAAGTTCCTTCTACTCTGCAAGCCTAATTAAAACCCCCAAATGTACTTCTAAAGGGTACAGAGGAAGACAAACAAGAAGACCATTTAAATTACAGTGAATGTTCTCTTGCAACTTCAGTTTTACTTAAATAGCTTAAACCATCAATGCACCACAGTTAAGAACATGTCACACAAGAGCAAGTGATGTACCACATGCTGCCACAACAGATTCCACTAGCTGGAGGAATTGGTAAGGTAAAAACAAGGTGGTAATATCTGGAGTGCTCCTCTCTGTCCCCAAGACTGGGATGCTCACCGCAGCTGGAGCTGGGATTCCACTAAAAAGCACAAGAACTTCTGCCCACAAAGGTCAGTGGTAATGAACACTTTTGATGCTTGGGAATTCTTCTCCCTGTAAGAGAGACACAGGGATCAGCACATTCACTTGGTCTACTGGGAAACACAGTCTCACACTAGCCTTCAATCTGCAGTGCATCAGCTGACAGAATGCACCAGTTTCAATCATTACTCCTGAAACTGATTTCCTAGCACTCCAGTCTTCACATTCCCCACTTTCTGGCACACAGAGAATTCTCTTTGGCTTTGTTCTCCTGTTCAGTCTCAGGGTTTATGCTGTGTTTTGCCCGTTTTGATGGTAACAGAGAAAGAGTTACTCTCCCTAGATCAGAAATACCCAAAGCAATGACCAGGTTAGAACCTACTTTGCTTTACAGATCTCTTGAAACCATTCCCATGTTCAGAGAGCCAGGAATAACACAAGAAATTAAAGCATTCCAAGTGCCCAATCCTCTTTGGAAGGAAGCCAAACATCTAGTGAGCATCATTTAAAAAGGAATTAGGAAGTACAAGCCCATGAATCTCCTTCAAGGTGGCAGACTAAGTTGTCATTTTATTCCACCCCCTCCCCTCCCGCAACGGAACTCCGGAACTTCCCACATCCCAGCACAAGCACCTAACCTCATGTTTGTGACTGTTTCTGTCCACAGATGATCTATACACAGCTCAGGAACAATTGGTTCTGTTTCTGGTACAAGGAAGGAATCACTGGAGGTGCTGTTGGGTGAATGGGTAATACTGTGCCTCCTCGGTGACTGAGCACTACCGGAGAAGTTGAACCTCTGCACTCCTGAGAAAGAATGAACTCCCAGAGCAGGGGAATGAGAGCGGCTGCAGGCAAAGACACAAGACACTGCTGAGAAGTGGATTTCAAAAGCAGGTGCAGAACCCCAGGGAGCTCATACACTGGTAGAGGCTTTAAAACCAAACCAAAACCAGTAGCTAGCTCAGTATTGGTTTCCTTTAGCAATAGAGCCCAGCACAGGAGAACAATTCTCCAAGTAATTTCCAGTCATCTCTGTCAGAATCCAATGATGAGATTTCAAAAGTAAGAAAACCAACATTTCAAGTTGTGTGGTCCACTTTATCTGACATCTCTCCCAATCTCTTCTCTCTCAATGTGCCTTTCTTTAGAAAGGCTAACTGAAAACACCCCTGGGACTCACACAACCTGCAGACAGGTCTCGACTCCACCACAGACTGGCTGTGTAATGACACAACAGCCTCTTTGGCTCTGGCATATCAATTATGGCCCAATACTATAGGAATAATAGCACACCAAATGCCACAAGAGCATTCCAAGAGGGCTTTCAAGTGCTATAATAAAAGAGGCACCTGCATTTTAGACTTGTAACAGTAAAGGAAGAGAGACAGCACTACCAGACGTCTATCCCATTGCTCATATTCTTTGCTATCATCTGTCTATGTGCTGTGTTCAGTGCCCACCTCAAAGCAGCCATGTTGGAGATGGATGGCGAGCGGGACTGCATGCTGGGTGATGACACTGATCTGCTCTGGCTGTGGATGGAGGAGTAGTTCTGGAAAGGGGAGCCCACAGGAGAGTCTCCTTTGGAGAAGCTTCTGAGATGAGCAGTCAAAGAGCTGCTAGTGGCCATGTGCTGTGGTGTGCCCAGCTGCTCCGAGAACTTTAGCACCATGTTCTGCTCCTGGGGGAGAAAACAGAGCTGTGTGTGCATAAACAGCACATGGGTGAGAACAGCCAGCAAGGTGCTCAAATAGGTTGTTGTGTCAGCTGGGTGTTAACGATTTATGCCTTAGGTACTCAGCCTATGAAGTTATTCCTACCTACCATGGTCTCTCATCCACAGACATGGAAACTACTCCAATGCTTTCCATGGCACTAAGTTGTTTGTTATTTTCCTTGTAGAACTCAACAGTTGAGTCCAATCCTTCTGAGCTCTGAGGGCTGCTCTGGAGCCAGGCTGAGAGAGCTGGGCTGGGGCAGCCTGGAGAAGAGAAGGCTCCTGAAGGGGAGACCTTAGAGCAGCTCCAGTGCCTGAAGGGGCTGCAGGAAACCTGGAGAGGGGCTTGGGACAAGGGCCTGTAGGGACAGGCCAAGGGGAATGGCTTGAACCTGCCAGAACAGAGGAGACTGAGCTGAGCTGTTAGGCAGAAGCTCTTCCCTGTGAGGGTGCTGAGGCGCTGGCCCAGGGTGCCCAGAGAAGCTGTGGCTGCCCCATCCCTGGCAGTGTTCAAGGCCAGGTTGGACACAGGGGCTTGGAGCAAGCTGCTCCAGTGGAAGGGGTCCCTGCCCGTGGCAGGGGTTGGAGCTGGAGGAGCTTTAAGGTCCCTTCCAACACAAACCAGGCTGGGACTCTTCCTGTGCTCTCCCTGGCAAATACAAATGAAAGAAACAGGCAAAGAAAGAAAAGCCCAGGCAAATACATGAAAGAAACTGTTAAAACAAATAACCTAAACATACCCACCCACAGATTTCTTACTCTCTTATAAATACAATAAACCACAATTACCAGGCATTTGTAACACGCACACAGCTATAAGGGCACGTAAACATACACACAGCTTTTCCTATAATGTCATTTAGCAAGCAGTAAGTTGTACCTCTGGCTTCACTCTCCGAAGAGCCCAAACAGTGTGTAAACTCTGCACAGTATCGTAGGTCATCACAATGGAAGGCTCAGTGTTAAGGAACACAATCCTCATGGTATAATCAGCAACATACTGCACTCTGGCAGAGCCAAATATGCCTGCTAAAGAAGAGGTTAAGGCACAAGGATCACTTCTACAGCAGTGTTACCCATTACAGGGTTAGCATCTTTCACATCCTCTCTCTTCCACACTCTGGGATTTTTCCCTGAGCAGTTTCCCTGTGCATGAAGCAGGTAAAACACCCACTTCTGGAGTCTTGGAAGTGTCATTATCTGCACGTTCTGTAATGCAGACAAAGCCCACGTGGCACATGGAGCATGTGATACCGCACTGACGGACTCCAATCAATACAGCTACAGACATAAACTTACCGCCAGACTTACAGACAAGAGGTGTTATCTCATCCAAGGGGTGTAGCATGCTGAACATCGTAGGCAAAGGTTCTCTAGAAAGAAACCAAACACAGCACGTTCAAACCCAAATGCTAAAAAGCAGAACTGTTCTCTCCTGTAGCTGGTGCTGTGATCCCAAACCAGCTCCTCAGACCTTAACAAATCAGAGCCTGAGATCTAACAACAGAGACAGATATTCCATGCACAGAAGCTTGCTGGACTCACAGAGTAGAGTCGAAGGCTGGTGTACAAAACAGGGTGATTGGGTCTTGGTTTGCATCTCAGAGCACTTGAGAATGACCCCACCTGGTGGCCACAAGACAGACTTTGGCTGGTCTGAGTGAACAGAGCTGGCACCAGCTGAGCTGGGAGGAGGAATAGGAAGAGGAGAAAGCCCTTAACCCTGACTCAATTTAGGAGTTTAGGTTCCACAGCTCCCAGACAAGCAGCCAGCCATCATCTGTATGTGATGGATACAGATCATCTGTACCCATCACAGAGCAGCAGTCAAGCCACCCATCGGCAGTGACAGTAGCAAAAGGAAGAATTAGCACCAAAGGCGGGCTTGAGTAGGGTCAGTCATGATATTTGTACCCTCTCGATCATTTTCAGGACCTCTCTTTCTAATCCCAACTCTTCCGAGGATTAGAGAATCACAAGTGCTTGGAATGGACACAAAGCCCAAAAGAGAGCAAGCAGCTGTATTAAAGCCATTCATCAGTGCACCATCCAACTCCTTCCTCTGCTGCTCAGCTGTATGCCCAGCCAGAGAGCACAGGGTCCAGGATCTTCCCCAAAGAGGAAGAGGATGCTCCATAGATTTAAAGCATCCTGAGAAGCAGCAGAGAGAAAGTGTCTCAATGACAATCCCTCAGTGAATCTCCCAGTCATCCATCACAGCCTGGAGCCAATCCCCAGAACAAACCTTAGTGAAATCAGGCTGGTAACACCCATATCATGGCTCCTATTCCCAGCATCACCACTTCCAACTAATCCTTAACACAGTACCAGAAGAACATCATGGGCTGTCAGTATGCAGTCCTTTCCTATTAATAGCTCAGGTTTCACCTGCTCCCATCACAACCACATGGATCATTTCATTCCTGCTCTTCAGCTCCTGAGCTCCTGCATTGGATTAGCAAATAGCCTATAACAAAACTATGAACTGCTTCATACCTGGGGGGACTTGGAGGAACTTCATGTGAGGAACTGCTGCGTTCAAATAACAAACCATACTTTGTTGGCCAGACATTTGCAACCTAAAAAACCAACAAACAGAGTTATGACCAAATAAAAGCATCACACACTTATTGTACTGACTGTATTTCATAGAATCATAGAATAGTCAGGGTTGGAAAGGACCTTAAGATCATCCAGTTCCAACCCCCCTGCCATGGGCAGGGACACCTCACACTAAACCATGGCACCCAAGGCTCTGTCCAACCTGGCCTTGAACACCGCCAGGGATGGAGCATTCACAACCTCCCTGGGCAACCCATTCCAGTGCCTCACCACCCTCTCAGTAAAGAATTTCTTCCTTAGATCCAATCTAAACTTCCCCTGTTTCAGTTTGAACCCATTACCCCTTGTCCTGTCACTACAGTCCCTGATGAAGAGTCCCTCCCCAGCATCCTTGTAGCCCCCTTCAGACACTGGAAGCTGCTCTGAGGTCTCCACGCAGCTTCTCTTCTCCAGGCTCAACAGCCCCAACTTTCTCAGCCTGTCTCCATACAGGAGGTGCTCCAGCCCCTGATCATCATCGTGGCCTCCTCTGCACTTGTTCCAACAGTTCCATGTCCTTTTTATGTTGAGGACACCAGAACTGCACACAATGCTCCAAGTGAGGTCTCAGTATCTCACTATAGTAAAATAAGATGTTTGTTTTCTTTTGAGAAGAGTAAATGGGAGCAGGCTCTCAGACTACAAAGCAGCCATAGCCATACCAGCCATGGAGTGAAGAACTTTGAAGTTCAGCCTGGAGAAGAGAAGGCTCCTGAAGGGGAGACCTGAGAGCAGCTCCAGTGCCTAAAGGGGCTGCAGGAAACCTGGAGAGGGGCTTGGGACAAGGGCCTGTAGGGACAGGCCAAGGGGAATGGCTTGAACCTGCCAGAACAGGGGAGACTGAGCTGAGCTCTTAGGCAGAAGCTCTTCCCTGTGAGGGTGCTGAGGCGCTGGCCCAGGGTGCCCAGAGAAGCTGTGGCTGCCCCATCCCTGGCAGTGTTCAAGGCCAGGTTGGACACAGGGGCTTGGAGCAAGCTGCTCCAGTGGAAGGGGTCCCTGCCCGTGGCAGGGGTTGGAGCTGGAGGAGCTTTAAGGTCCCTTCCAACACAAACCAGGCTGGGGTTCTGTGAATTCAGACAGCCGGAACCAGGAGCACTTTACACACCTCCCCACCCCATCACAGCGTGCAAACAGATGAGAGGCCTATTGGTGGGCCAAAAGAAAAGGACAGCACTCACCTGGAAAGGCAAAGCAGCAATGTAATCCTTTCCCTCTATGCTATGCACATTTATACAGGAATTCTGCAATATGCAGATACATTTCTCTACTATTTCACCACTGCCTGAAACTAGAGGAGAAAACAAGTTACCGTGAAGTTTCTATTTCTTAAGACTCCCCCCATACACAGTAAGTAAATCTGGGGCAGTTTTAGCACAAGCCTTGATAAATAAGCACATCACGCCAAGAAAGCTGAGCTCAAAGCATCTGTTGCCATTACAATAAGCAGGAAACTCACCATCAGCTTTGTCACATTTCTCCTGGGGAATAGTGAAGTCGCACCACAAGGCCTAGAACCAAACACAGCGTTATTGTTCATAAAGAAGGAGCTGATGCTACTGCACAAGCTCACCATCCCGGAACACCCCACCTCAGAACACTGCCTCAAAACACCCGCTGAGCGCCTCCTAGCTGATGTTCATTCATTCAGCCACCACCTCTCCCCGTTTTCATACCTGTAGAACGGGGCTGTCAACTGTGAAAGCCTTATAAACGGTGGACGCCTGGTTTTTGCTTCCTTTGCTCCAAATAACCATGTTGCTGGCCACGTACAGCTCTTCATCGTAGTCCACCTCCTTCCCAACATCGCTGGCGCCCTTCCGCAACTGCCAGCTTTCCTGGAAAACACGGGTTTGTAAGGAAAAGGTGCAGGATGTGCTACAACAACCGGTTACCGCTCGGCGGCCCCGGCTTAGCGAGGAGCCGCAGCCACCGCTGCCCCGTACCCGCTGCCGCTCGTGGATCGTCACCTCCCGCAGGGACCCCACCAGGCCGGCGGCCCCGTCGGAGGAGCAGAGCTCGGAGGCGGGCTGCAGCCGCCGCAGCTGGAGCGTGAGGGCGCTGGGGTGGCGCCGGCAGTGCTCGCGGCCCCGGGGGGCGAACTCCTGCAGGTCGCCGGCCGCAATCATCGTCGCCCTCTCGTCAGAGTGGTCCGACATGGGGGCCCGATATCCTCATTATTTCCGGGACGGACGCGCACTGCACACCCCCGCCGCGCCGGGCTCCGGCTGCCGGCCCGCCCGGGGCCCCGCGGGCAGCGGCAGCGCGGCTGAGGCGAGCGCGGTGCCGGCGGCGGCAGCGCCTCCTCCTCACACGGGCGCGGCCATCTTGTCGCTCCCGCCCTGCCCCGCGGGCTGCGCGGGGGACGCCGGGAGGGAAATGGCGGCGGGCAGAGCGGGAGGGCTCTCACACTGGTCCCGTGGCGGTGTGTGCTGAGGGAGTCCTGCTTGAAACGCGTATTTGCCGTGGTGTAACCACATCGAGGTTATAAAACAGGGTCCCTGGCGTGTAGTATAGCTCTTCGGCAGTCACCTCAGCCCACTCATCCCATTCCCACCTCCCGTGGCAGCTTTCCTCATGAATTTAGACTAGTCTGGAGAAGAGAAGGCTCGGGGGGACCTGATCGCTCCCTACAAGTGCCTGAGAGGAGGATGGAGCCAGGAGGGGCTGGGCTCTGCTCCCAAGGAACAAGGGATGGGACAAGAGGAACCGGCCTCAAGCTGCACCAGGGCAGGTTTAGATGGAGCTGAGGAACAATTCCTGCCCCAGAGGGTGCTCAGGCATTGGAACAGGCTGCCCAGGGCAGGGCTGCAGGCACCGTCCCTGCAAGGGTTCACACCCCGTGGAGACGAGGCCTCAGTGCCATGGGTTAGGGGTGGCCTTGGCAGGGCTGGGGTAAGGGTTGGACTGGGTGAGCTTAAAGGGCTTTTCCAACCTGGCTGATTCTATAACTTCTCTCACCCATCATGAACCAAACTGTCACCCTGCGCCTTCTAACTGCAGTCAGCAAACCACCAAATATCTGTTCTTTAAATCTGAGGCTTGTGATAACTTCCCCTTACAGCCACGGCTATATTTCATATTAACAGCTTCTACCCTCATGCTTCAACATCTTTTTGCTTTAAGGCATAAAAGTTAACACAGCATGGAGTTAATCTACCTGTACATCTTGAGCATTATGTGTGAGCAGTTTCCATAGGCAGGCATGGACAAGAGAAGGAAATAGACAATGCAATATACATGAGTGTGTTCATGGGGCTGGCTGTCCCTCTGCGGTCACTGACCCCCTCCAGATGCTTGTGGGATATAGAATCACACAATCCCAGCCTGGTTCGTGTTGGAAGGGACCTTAAAGCTCCTCCAGCTCCAACCCCTGCCACGGGCAGGGACCCCTTCCACTGGAGCAGTTTGCTCCAAGCCCCTGTGTCCAACCTGGCCTTGAACACTGCCAGGGATGGGGCAGCCACAGCTTCTCTGGGCACCCTGGGCCAGCGCCTCAGCACCCTCACAGGGAAGAGCTTCTGCCTAAGAGCTCAGCTCAGTCTGCCCTGTTTCAGTTTGAACCCATCACCCCTTGTCCTGTTGCTACAGTCCCTGATGAAGAACCTAACCCACAACTGGGCTCCAGTGACTTGCACCAGCTAAAACCCAGCCCCTGTGCTCAGTGCCTGGGCTGCCTGTTCTGTCCTGAGTGGAGAGGTTGTCCCATCCACCTTCACCCTGGATGGGTGCAGGAACATCCAGCCACGCTTGGAAAGCCAAAGTTTGGAGGTGCCAAAACCTTTTCAGCTGCCAGCACTGGGTGTCAGGCAGTGAGCCCGGCCTTTCGTGTGACAGCCAGCATGGCTTCACTAAGGGGAAATCCTGCCTGACCAATTTGGGGGCTACAGAACTGATGGACAGGGGCAGAGCAGCTGATGTCATCTACCTGGACTTGTGCAAAACGTTCGACACTGTCCCACACGACATCCTTGTCTCTAAATTGGAGAGACATCAATTGGATGGGTGGACCACTCGGTGGATAAAGAACTGGCTGGATGGCTGCAAGCAAAGAGTTGTGGACAATGGCTCGATGTCCGGCTGGAGACCGGTAACGAGTGGTGTCCCTCAGGGATCGGTGCTGGGACCGGTCTTGTTCAACATCTTTGTCGGTGACATGGACAGTGGGATTGAGTGCGCCCTCAGCAAGTTTGCCGATGACACCAAGCTGTGTGGTTCGGTTGATATGCCGGAGGGAAGGGATGCCATCCAGAGGGACCTCGACACGCTTGTGAGGTGGGCTGATGCCAACCTGATGAAGTTTAACCATGCCAAGTGCAAGGTCCTACACCTGGGTCGGAGCAATCCCAGGCACAGCTACAGGTTGGGCAGAGAAGAGATTCAGAGCAGCCCTGCAGAGAAGGACTTGGGGGTGTTGATCAATGAGAAACTGAACATGAGCCGGCTGCAGTGTGCGCTCGCAGCCCAGAAAGCAACCGTATCCTGGGCTGCATCAAGAGGAGCGTGACCAGCAGGTCGAAGGAGGTGATCCTGCCCCTCTACTCTGCTCTCGTGAGACCTCACTTGCAGCACTGTGTGCAGTGCTGGGGTCCTCAACATAAAAAGGACATGGAACTGTTGGAACAAGTCCAGAGGAGGCCACGAGGATGATCAGGGGCTGGAGCACCTCCTGTATGGAGACAGGCTGAGAAAGTTGGGGCTGTTGAGCCTGGAGAAGAGAAGGCTGCGTGGAGACCTCAGAGCAGCTTCCAGTATCTGAAGGGGGCCTACAAGGATGCTGGAGAGGGACCCTTCATCAGGGACTGTAGTGACAGGACAAGGGGTAACGGGTTCAAACTGAAACAGGGGAAGTTTAGATTGGATCTAAGGAAGAAATTCTTTACTGAGAGGGTGGTGAGGCACTGGAATGGGTTGCCCAGGGAGGTTGTGAATGCTCCATCCCTGGCGGTGTTCAAGGCCAGGTTGGACAGAGCCTTGGGTGCCATGGTTTAGTGTGGGGTGTCCCTGCCCATGGCAGGGGGGTTGGAACTGGATGATCTTAAGGTCCTTTCCAACCCTGACTATTTTGTGGTTCTATGATTCTGCTGAGAACACAGATTCTACCACAGGAATGATGCATTCGCATGTGTTTGTGTATAGTCAGATGTCACTCGTGTGTAATCGGGACGTTTGGGTCCTGTCCTGCCGTGGCTGGGGTGTCCCAGCACAATGTGCTCTGCTGCCAGGATCTGCTGGGACAATCGGGCTATTTTTACCCTTTCCAGCACAAGTTTCAGTGATGAGCTCAGCACCGTGCTGTTCCTTGCCCATCTCGCAGGCACTGCAGTGTGTCCCACGCAATGTGTCACCAGCGAGCACGCTCCTGCAGCCTTCCCAGCCATTCC
This sequence comes from Psittacula echo, assembly GCF_963264785.1. Taxonomy (NCBI): domain Eukaryota; kingdom Metazoa; phylum Chordata; class Aves; order Psittaciformes; family Psittacidae; genus Psittacula; species Psittacula echo. The sequence continues at coordinate 121,383,746 of NC_137738.1, forward strand.
TGCACTGCGCCTTCCTTCACCTCTCACCTTCAGAATTGCTCACCTACAAGAGGGTGTTGCTGCCCACAGGTCACAGGCAGTTTCTAGCTTGCAGCCTCGTGCAGCAGTGTCCTTTCTCCTTCTGTGTCCATGCAGCATATCAGAAAATGCCTTTTTCCCCCTTTTCTCTTAATCAGCATAGTGGTGGGAAGCACAAAGGAGCCTGTGTTTGTCTGACAGGCCATAATAACCTGTATGAAGCACCCCGATGGGAACTGAAAGGGTTCTGCGTGCTGACAGGAGTGATTTAGTTTCAAGCTATGAGTTTCACGTGAGAAATCAAAGGAGGGGGGATAAGCTGTGGGGGAATTGGAAACACGTTGGAAAGCGTGGTTCCAGCGTGGGGCTCGGGGAATCCTTGGTTCAAGTCACTATGGTTTCTTAGAGCAGTATGGTTTCTTAGAAAGGAGAAGCAGCCTGCTGGGGAATGCCAGGTTGAGGGGAAGCAAGAATTCAGCAGGCTGCTCCGAAATCATATTGCAGCATCTGGCGGGGAGACAGCGGGAGGAAACGGGAGCCTGCGTCTTTAAATCCAGCCAGGGACCACGTTTCCATATGGAGCCACATAGGGGTATGTACACAAATAAGACTGTGAAATAGTTTTGTGGGTAAGTAAGAACATGCAGGGCTCAATCGAGGAAGGTTCAACCAGTGTCCAGCCTTTGCAGATGGCTTTTTCCTTTTGCAAACTCATTTACAGAGCAGGAGGAATTGTCCCAGGAAGAAAGAGCTGAGCCAAGGACAGAACGTGCCTGCTGAGAGACCTCCCGTGTACCATGTGCCCCAAGAAAGCAGCACCAGAGAAAAGGCATTTTAGTAGCACCACAAAAGGTTCAGTTTCGTCTGCAAATGGTTTTTGAGCTGCATCCTGCGCCTGGGGTATAACACTGCACACAACAGGCCATCTGCCTTGAGCTAAAGACATGGTGCCAGGAAGAGTTTGGTACTTAAAAGAACAGGAGCCCCTGCAAACAGAAATGCAGACACAAAAAGGAAGCAGAAATAAAGGAAGGAATAGCAAAATGAAAACAAAAATACAGAAATAGCAAAGGGGGGAAAAGTCCCAGCAGAACCCAGCCCAAAGCCCGATTGCTGAGTGCCGTTTCTGCTAAATGGTCCCATTTCACAAGTGTCACGTTGCCTCCAACGCCTGGTGGAGAAATGGTGTCAGTGCTCTGAAATGAAACTGCAAAACCACCGAGGGGCCAAGGCCAGGCTCTAGCCTGGCCCTGCAGCACTGAAGGTGCCTCTGAGCGCACCTGCAACGCTGGGACCTGTTAACAGGAAGCTGGGAATACCTGGGGAGCTGCTGATGTTCTCGGAGAAGGATTGCAACTTCTCATCCAGGCAGGAGAAGCCCAGTGATAAAGACAGGCGTCTCTGCTCTCAGGGGCAGGACTCTGCATGCATATATGTACAGCATGAAAACATGGACTTGGAGGGCAGTGGCTCTTCGGTTGGGTGATGCTCCGGGCGACGGATCTGATAACCTTTGTGCTGCAGAGGCAGGGGCTGAAAGCGGGGCTCAGGAACAGCTTGTAGCCACACACTTACCTGCATTCTACTCTGCCCTCCTTTGGAGAGGTAGAAGCTCCCTCCAGTGTGGTCTCTGGAGAGCCACGAGCATGACTGGTTTAGCTGGTTTGGGGTCAGATCCCTGAGCTCAGAGGAGACAGACAGCTTTGTCTTGGATTAAAGATTCTCCCTTTGTGTCAGTCCCTCCTTAGACACCAGTTGCCTTTGTCCCCCTCCCACCTCCCCAGGAGAGCTGCGGAGTATTTCTAGGGCCAAATGCTGACTGATGCCCAGCCCCAGCAGCGAGAACAGGGGATGGTAGTTGGGGAGATGCCGTGAGTCTGGCCACATGTGTACTTTGGGACTGAAAACCACCAGCAGTTTGTGCGGAGACGCCCCAGCAACTGTTGAGTTTGGGTTTGGAGGCATGGAAATACATGATTTGCTTGGATGCAGGCCGTTAAGGCTTCTCCCAAGCCTGTATTCCATATGCTGTTGGAAGGAGACCGAGGTGGAAGCTGCATGTCACCAACCAAGAGCAGCTGAAGTGGTCAGACTGTCTTCTGCCAGCTGCTTCCAGACCTTTCCAGCTGCTTCCAGACCTTTCCTATCACAAACCTCACCCAAGAGCTTCTCCTGCGTTCTCCTCCCCTTGCTTCTTTGTACACCAACCTCTTCCTCATGTCAAGCTGTGCTCAAATGAACTGCAACAAACCCTATGGAGCTGGAGACTGGTTTACACCAGCACCGAGCAGAAACCAACCTGCTGTAAAGAAATGACCCAAATCAGGGGATTTTAGAGAGCTGCTGAAATCCTCTTTACGTGCCCCTGTGTTCTCATTGTTCTTTCTCCTCTTTCGTAGAAATGGCTCCTTCCTCCTCACCCCGTGTTACTGCGACGATTACATGACACTCACCCAATGTGGGGCTGTTTCCACTCTGCAGCCCACAGAGTCCAAAGGCTTTTCCATTGCTTTGTTCCCAAAAATCGCAAAGCCAGCAGCAGCAGGGAATGGAGCCAGATGAAAAGTGCACCCCTGTGGCGAAAGCTGACCACAAATGACAGGCTCTCATCAACAGCCTGTCTGGAACGGCAGAGGGGCAAATGCCTCTCCCTGGTCCCCTCCTACTCCCTGAGTGACGCTGGATGCGTGGGGAGCGTGCCTAAACTCCAGAGGCAAGGCCACGCTGCTGGAGCTGCATGGAGGGCACTGGATCTCAGGCCCACAGGGGATGCTCAGTCTGACTGCAGCAGCTTTAATCCTTTTCTTCTTCCCCCCCTCAACGTGGCCCCTGCGACACGAGCCCTCCCTCAGCTGCTGATCACTTCAAGATGGGAGAAGTTGGTCTGAAGCAAAAGGGGCGGAAACTCAACCTCTATCACTGAGCAGTGAATGAGCAGCTCTGGGTCAGAGAAGGCTGGAGAGGTTTGTTCTTTTTGCACTGAACTTCAGGCTTTTTTAAATCCCAAACTGGAAAAAGTTTCAGACTGGATTTTCACAGGATCCCAGCCTGGTTTGGGTTGGAAGGGACCTTAAAGCTCCTCCAGCTCCAACCCCTGCCACGGGCAGGGACCCCTTCCACTGGAGCAGCTTGCTCCAAGCCCCTGTGTCCAACCTGGCCTTGAACACTGCCAGGGATGGGGCATTTTGTCCTGTTTGCTTTCTGACAGCCTGAGAAGTGCCCTCCCCAGTGCTCATAAACCATCCCCAGAAATGAGCAGCTCCAGCAGAGCTCTGCTCAGCCACAGCTCTGTTTCCACGGTGTGCTGGTGCTTACCTAGAGCTAATCAAACAACATTTACATCTCCTTCCCTAACTTGAAGACTGTAGCAGGCTGCTGGAAGGAAACAGTTATCCATGTGTCATAGCTGCAAAGAACTTTGTAAGGAGCAGAAAGGCTGCAGCAGAAAAATGCACTGAGTAGCAGCAAGTCAGGTGGAAGGCTCCCCAGATCCCAGTCCCTTTCCATTCATGGCTGATGGCATCCACATGGAATGGTCTCAAACCTCTTCAGGCATGGCCAGTGCTCAGATCAGTTTCTGAATACCCCAGAACTCCCTTGTTTCCTATTTCCACACCATTGGGAAATGAATTCTGTTTCACTCCTTACACTGGTGATGTTCTCACACACACACATTGGTTTTTCACTTGGGTCTTCCTCCTTTTCTCAGGGTGGCTTGATCCCTGTCCCCTCTTGTCCTGCTGTTCTGGCCCAGAGAAACCGGAAAGAACCAAAGAATCATAGAATCAGCCAGGTTGGAAAAGCCCTTTAAGCTCATCCAGTCCAACCCTTACCCCAGCCCTGCCAAGGCCACCCCTAACCCATGGCACTGAGGCCTCGTCTCCACGGGCTGTGAACCCTTGCAGGGACGGTGCCTGCAGCCCTGCCCTGGGCAGCCTGTTCCAATGCCTGAGCACCCTCTGGGGCAGGAATTGTTCCTCAGCTCCATCTAAACCTGCCCTGGTGCAGCTTGAGGCCGGTTCCTCTTGTCCCATCCCTTGTTCCTTGGGAGCAGAGCCCAGCCCCTCCTGGCTCCATCCTCCTCTCAGGCACTTGTAGGGAGCGATCAGGTCCCCCCTGAGCCTTCTCTTCTCCACACTGAACCCCCCAGGTCCCTCAGCCCTTCCCCATCACACTGTGCTCCAGGCCCTGCACCAGCTCCATTCCCTTCTCTGTCCCCGCTCCAGCCCCTCAAGGTCTCTCTTGCAGTGAGGGCCCAGAGCTGAGCCCAGGATTCGAGGTGCAGCCTCACCAGTGCCCGGTGCAGGGGCACAGTCACTGCCCTGGCCCTGCTGCCGCACTGGTGCTGATCCAGGCCAGGATGCTGGGGGCTTCCTGGCTGCCTGGGCACAAGCTGCTCATGCTCAGCTCCATCACTCAGCACCCCCAGCTCCTGTTCCATGAGCAGCTTGCAGCCACTCTTCCCCAAGCCTGGAGCATTGCAGGGGGTTGTTGTGACCCAAGCGCAGAAGCCAGCACTGATCATGGTTGAATCTGATGCAACCGGTCACAGCCCATGGATCCAGCTCGTCCCCATTCCTCTGCAGAGCCTCCTCCCCTCCAGCAGCTCAAGTGGGTCGGGTGCCCACCCCGTGGTCCCCGCTGTCGCTGTGTGGCTCCGGAGCAAGGCGCGAAGGTGGCACAGGACGGCTCTGCCTCCCGGGACGGGTGAGCACAGCCCCTCCGGGCACCTCCAGCCCCTCCCGCGGGGCGGGCCGGGGCGGAGCGGCGCTGCCGGAGCGGAGCGGAGCGGAGCGGGCCGGTGGCGGCGGCGGGCGATGGGCGCCGGGCGGTGGGCGCTGCTCTGGGCGCTGCTGGCGGCCCTGCGCCCGCCCCGCGGCGGGGCCGGTGAGTGCGGGGACCCCTGGGGGGATGTCCTGGCTTGGGGGTCCCGGGTTGGGCCGGGCATGGCGGGGCTGCGCGGGGCCGGCGGGGTTGTTCGGCCGGGGCGCTGGGAGCGCTTTACCTGCTGGTGTCGCGTCGTTTCGCCCCGCCATCAGCCGGGGTGTCCCCCGTGCCCCCATCCTGCCGCCTGGGCAGCAGAGCTGAGACCTGGGGTGAAGCGCAGCAGCGGCTTTGCTGCGGGTTACTGGCGGCTGAACAGCTCAGCCCGCCCCGCAGAGAGCGGGTGCCGCTGTCCCGGGCACGGCTCTGCGCTGTGCCTCTGCCTGCTGGGACACCGCCACACGCTGCGCCACACCAGCGGGTCTGGGATCTGTCCCGTTAGGGAACCGGCGCTGGGAGAGATCAGAGGGAAACGCAGCGGTTTGGGGCACAGGGATGCTCTGCAGGGTGCTGGCTGCTGGCTTGCAGCTCCACGTGCTTCTTACTGCTAAAACAAATGCAAAGCGGTAAATGGAGGTTTTTGTGTTTAAAGGGTGCTGTCATCAGGGCTGAGTGATGTTTGGGAGCTGGTGGGGATCTGTAGCCCACACTCAGGGATGCTCAGGGGGGGCTTGGAGTCGGTGCGTGTTTAACAGGGTTTAACAGGGAAGGCAGGACCTGCTAGAGTGAGTCCACAGAGGAGGAGAGGAGGACCTGCTTGAGAGGAGGCCATGGAGATGCTGCGAGGGCTGGAGCAGCTCTGCTCTGGAGCCAGGCTGAGAGAGCTGGGCTGGGGCAGCCTGGAGAAGAGAAGGCTCCTGAAGGGGAGACCTGAGAGCAGCTCCAGTGCCTAAAGGGGCTGCAGGAAACCTGGAGAGGGGCTTGGGACAAGGGCCTGTAGGGACAGGCCAAGGGGAATGGCTTGAACCTGCCAGAACAGGGGAGACTGAGCTGAGCTCTTAGGCAGAAGCTCTTCCCTGTGAGGGTGCTGAGGCGCTGGCCCAGGGTGCCCAGAGAAGCTGTGGCTGCCCCATCCCTGGCAGTGTTCAAGGCCAGGTTGGACACAGGGGCTTGGAGCAAGCTGCTCCAGTGGAAGGGGTCCCTGCCCGTGGCAGGGGTTGGAGCTGGAGGAGCTTTAAGGTCTCTTCCAACACAAACCGGGTCTGGGATTCTGTGAATGTGAGAGTTTGCTTTGGGCAGTGAGGGGAACTCACTGTGGATTTAACCGGGAATCCTGGACAGGTTTACACAAAAGGTGTTAGAACCCCTGGGAGTCTCTTTGGAAGTCAGCCCCGGGGGAATCCACTTCTCACGGCTCCCAAGGAATGGGGAGGCAGGAAACCCACTGCCAGGGGCGCCTCATTCCTCCTGCCCTCTCCCTGTGGACACGCTCAACAAGTGCCTGAGCAGGAATTTTTTGCCCGCAGGTGAATTACTTCCAGAAATGGGAAATCCATTGAGGCCTTGGGTGCCATGGTTTAGTGTGGGGTGTCCCTGCCCATGGCAGGGGGGTTGGAACTGGATGATCTTAAGGTCTGACTATAACTATATAACTATATAACTATATAACTATATAACTATATAACTATATAACTGACTGATCTTAAGAACCCTGACTATTCTGTGGTTCTATAAATCCAGGTCTAAGGATGAAGGGAGCTGCTTGGCAGACCTGGGTGTTTTCTAACACCCTCCTTACTGCCACTGCAGCAGCAGGACTTGTTGTTCCAGTCCTGATATGTGCAGCTCCCTGCTCTTTGTTTTTCATCCCCAGTAAGGTATCTCACCTCTAACAGCAGGCACACTGCTGGCTGAAACACCCTTTTCCAGGCTATTGCCAATGGAGACAGGCACGTGGGAGCAGCCTGGCTGCACAGAGCACTCTGGCTTTGCCAGTGCTTTGGTTTCCCTGTGGTTCCAGGTGTTTGGAGGGAGCAGCACTGGACTTGCAAGTGGGTTTGTTCCCATTCCAGCTCTTGCCTCGGGCCAAGCTGCAGTAGGCAAGGGGAGCTGCTCCTGTGTGGCAGGCACCATGCAGGCATCACGGCTTTCATCTCCTTGCTTTAGTGTGGGCTTTGGGAGCCAGCCTAAGGAATGGCTCTGAACACAGGCAAAGGGTGTCCTGTGACATGGGGCAAAACCCTGTGAAGATGCCATGGAGACAGCCACATCCCAAGCAGCTGGGGATGGAAGGGGTACCCAAAGGCAGCGTTGGATGTGAAGAATTCCTGTCATCACATGAGTCACAGAGGAAAGTATTTCACTCCCAGGCTAGCAAACACCACCTTCCACTTCATCAGGGTAGAGAAGGAGGCTGAGGTTCTCTTTGCCTTTAAACTTGAAGCAGTGTTGGGAAGCCGGGATCATCCTGGAGCAGGCAGAGTGCGTGCCAAGGGCAGGGAGAGCCAGCACACATCTGTGTCCTCCCCAGCCAGGGGTCCATGCAGGGGGAACTGCTCTGGCTGGAGCTTCCAAAGGAGCACAGACACAACAGTTTGAGCTTGGATTGTGCCGGGCAGGAGTGGCTTTTCCTCTGGGAATGGCGAAGGAAGGGGAGGGGATTTGGGGGGTCGCTCACTTGTTTGCCTGTGGCAACCCTTTTAGGAGCTGTTTGAGAGCGGGTATCCCAGTGGCAGGCAGCTCGGGTTTGCAGCAGTCACATGGCTGTTGTTTGTGTTGGGATGGTGAAGCTTAGGAAGCAGGTTGGAAAGGCTTAGGATCTGAAAGGGAAACCCATTGTTTTGTGTTTGAGCCAGGGGAACCTTGAGCCTCCCTCCGCACCAGCAGCCCCGGCAGCGCTCAGAAACCCTTCCCACATTCCTGTCTAGAAGCAGCATTTCGGGAGGGTTAAAAATAGGGAGCAATTTAGCAAAGGAACATATCCAGCCTCAAAATGAGCTTGTGTTTATTGGCTCTGGGCAGAGCTCGCAGGCTCCTGCCCCATTACTCACAATAGTAGTGACGTAGCTTTAGAAACTTGGTGTTTGGTGTTGGACTGTGACCTGCCTCAAAACAAACCGTGCTGAACCCGGGTTGACGAGGAAGGTTGTGCTTTCTGCTGGGGGATTATCTTTGAAACTGGGAATAATTGGGGGTGGTTTTGGAAGAGGCAAATGAATCGAGTTGCAATTCCTGCCTGGCACCGTGCCTGTGCTTGCTGAGAGCAGCAAGGGAGGTTTCCCACTCGGCTGGGCTTTCTGTGTGCCTGTGAGAGCTTTGGGAAGCTCGGAAATGCCATAGTGAAAACTCCTCGTGATGTAGTCACTGGATCTCTTCAAAAATACACAGTTATGTTGGGGGGAATTGATTTATATGGGGGGAATTGTTCTATATCGAGCTGCTCTTGGTTTTGTTTGTGGCTGGGGTGGGAGGGAGGGAGGGAGGAGGAAAACGCTGTTACAGGGCTGGGTATGCTCCGTCATTTGTACATAGGGGCAGGAAGCCTCCCAGGAGCTGGTAGATGGCCTTCCCTTGGGAAAAATGTTTGGGAAAAGACCCTGGGAGAACAACACTGAAGAGCAGCCGGCCCCTGCTCACTGTCTGAAGGCTTTTCTTTAACTGTTTGCAACTGTTTGCCCTAGAAAAGCAGCTCCTTGGAGGCACTGAGCTTAGCAAAAGTGCTTGTGGTGCCTCTGAGAGCATCTCCCCACTCAGAGCAGCTCACCCTGTCCTGGGAGGGCAGCAGCACCAGCAGCAAAGAGCCTCAAATCAGCAAAATCCCTGCCTGGGACTGCCTCTGCTCCAGCTGAACATGCTCGGGATGAGGCCCCAAAAGGGGTTCACTGGAGTAAAGTCCCACATTCCTCCTGCCAGGGATCCTTCTGTATTCCAGTCCTGGGGTGTAGCTCCTGCCTCTCCCCTGCCAAAAGAGAAGGGGCTGAGCACTTCCTTTACTCTGAGCTTCTCCTGTTTGGTTTAAAAAGGGTTTTTTTTTGAGGTGCTGCTTGGACGTAGTCCTGGGACAGCTCCTGCTCCATGTTTCCACCCTGGGCTTCTTAAGAGGTCTCAGGGACTGGGAACTTCTGGAGCATCTGTAAATGAGCTGCCTTTAACTATGACTGGAAGTGGTGGGGCTGTGCAGGGTTTTGGAGGGGGACACTCGCTGCCTGGTGGTAACAAACCCGAGGTCTTCTCTTGCAGATGATGCTGACCAAACTGCAGGTCTGAGGCCATTGCTGTCAGCAGAGCCCCACCACCCCAAGCGAAGTGTGACCACCGCTGGCCACTGGAGCCCGGAGCAGCCCCAGGAGCCCTCAGCCAGCTCCCTGGGACAGATTAGGTTTAACCCCACGGTGAGACACATCGTGATCAACGAGCACAAGGACGTCACCTTTAACTGCTCCATCAGGGTACCTCACCTGCTGCTCAGGCCGGATGCTCCGGGCATCTCCTTATGGAAGGACGGGAGGGAGCTGCACGTGCTGGACCGCATCGCCACCAGCCACTTTGAGATCTCAGATGAGGAGGAGGTGGCAATGACCTCCACCTTCAGGTAACCAGTGCCATCCTTCCTGTGCAGATGGGGAGCAGGGATGCCAGGAGCACTGGGTGAGACAACTGGCAGGGGCTTGGGACTGGAGTTAGGGTGGGCAGGCTCTCCCTAGCCCTCGAAGCCTGGTTTTGCAAGCCCAGCTTCTGCTAGGTGTGTGCTGTGGGGTGGTTGTTACTGATTGACCCCCCCCAAGGTTGTCTGTTTGCTGCGTCCTGCTGTGGGAGCTGTGTGTGGGACCAGGCTCCCCACCAGAGCCCTGCTCTCTGCTCTCTCTGGCAGCATCGTTGCCGCCCAGCGCTCGGATAATGGCTCCTACGTCTGCAAACTCAACATTTCTGGCATGGAGGTGGTGTCGGATCCCATCTCGGTGCAGCTGGAAGGTGAGCTGCAGGACAGGAGGGGCAGTGGGGACATGCTGGCGCATTGTGCCCTGGCTGAGTGACAGCTCTGGGGACCATGATCTGGGAGCTGTCCTCCAGAAAAGGGGAATCCTGGTTGGGAAAGGGCTTGTTGCACAGCCCTGGGCAGCACAGTTTGGGGTCGTTGCCAAGCTCTCTGAATCTGTTGCTTCTCTGTGCCTGTGCAGGGCTCCCACACTTCATTCGTCAGCCTGAGAAGCTGAATGTCACCAGGAACAGCCCCTTCAACCTGACGTGCCAGGCCGTGGGCCCGCCGGAGCCTGTGGAGATCTACTGGTTTCGCAACAACATCCGAGTCAATGAGAAGCCCCACATCTCCCCATCAGTCCTCATGGTGCCAGGTGAGCCATGGCCAGCTGGGACACCTCTGTGTGGCTACAGGGAAGGGCAGGGTGGGATCTTGTGCATCACACAGCCCATCCCCTTGGCCTCACACTCCTGTTAGCAGGGGCTGTGTTCCCACATGCTGTCACCAGCCCTTGCAGCCTGCTCTGGTTTTGTGCTGCACAGTGAAGTTTGGCTGGAAAGCTCAGCATGGGTAACTTGGCATAAAGTGTGGCTGTCACGTTGTGTATGGTGGGACACAGGGTCCAGTTTTGCAGAAGAGCTACCCCAGAGGGACCAGTTTGCAGCAGTGAGTCCCAGCCTGGTCCTGCTCTGTCCTCAGCACTGGGAGCACAGCTCTGCCCAGCACTGTCTGTGCTGCTTGTCCAGCAGCCCTGGGACCACTCTGCCTGGGATGAGCTGGGGGCAGGAACCCCCATCCAACCCCCTTTGGCGGCTCCCAGGAATTTCTTCCTTGGAAGTGGCAAGAGAAGCAGATTTTTCTTCAGCCTCTGACCATTCCAATATATACACTGCTGCTCTTATGAGCTGTTTTACTGGTGGTCCCCTCTTGATACCTCTGGAAGACCTTGGGATGGCCCGTGCAGCGTGTGTCCATGCAGCATGGTGGAGCACAGGGAGAAAAGTCCTTCATGTAGCAAAAACTCCATCATGGATTTGCTGTAGAGATTTCTGATGTGCTCATGAGGAGAAGGCCACTGTCTCATTAGCAACCAGACTGTAACCGGCTCGTCCTGGCGGCCAAAGACAGGCTTTAAAAGGCAGTGAAAGCCGGAAGAAGTGACTCATTCCTCTTGGATGTTCCTGCATCCGGCTGGCACAGGCTAAGTTGGGTCATTTGCAGAGTCCCCTCCTGGCCCACGAGCTCTGTCAGTAAAAGCCACTGCTGCTGTTGTGAGCAAACACTTGCCATGTCCAGCACATCACTGTGTCCGAAGGGATAGTCCTGCACCCCCAGTGTGCCCAAGGGGGACAGCCCTGCACCTCTAACAAAGCCCTTTGCATGAGCCAACAATCCTGAGCACTGCTGCTGCCCTGGGTAACCTCCCACAGGCCATGCCACCACCTCAGGGGAAGCAAGCAGCTCTGCACACTTGGGTATTCCCAGTGCCCCCCCAAACCCCGTTATCAGCTGGGAGATTTGAGCAATCTTGGAAGAGCATTAAGTCATCTGATCCAAGCTGTGCTGGTGAGACCTTCTGCTTTCTGCCTTTCCCTTTTTGCACACACAGAGCAAGTGCTTACTCAGGAGTTGTGCAATGGGGCCACAGGAGCATCCAGTCCTGCCATGATGCCATGTGTGTGCTTGCAGTGGGCAGGGTGCTGAGCTGGTCCTTGCTCACCCCCAGGCACTGCACAAGTGCCACAGAGGGAAGAGATCAGTGGGAGATGAAAGGTCCTTTGTGTTGCTGGGTAAAAATACAGCAGCAGAGCAAGAGAGGAAGCTGCAGGGGATAGCAGGTGAATTGGTGTGACCAGCACCTGTGTGCTGGGCTGCACGCCCAGAGCATGAGCAGCCGGGCAGGGAGGGGATCCTGCCCCTCTGCTGTGCTCTGGGGAGAGCCCCCCTGCAGTCCTGATCCAGCTCTGGGGCAGCAGCACAAGAGGGACGTGGAGCTGCTGGAGCGAGGGCAGAGGAGGCCATGGAGATGTTGCGAGGGCTGGAGCAGCTCTGCTCTGGAGCCAGGCTGAGAGAGCTGGGCTGGGGCAGCCTGGAGAAGAGAAGGCTCCTGAAGGGGAGACCTGAGAGCAGCTCCAGTGCCTAAAGGGGCTGCAGGAAACCTGGAGAGGGGCTTGGGACAAGGGCCTGTAGGGACAGGCCAAGGGGAATGGCTTGAACCTGCCAGAACAGGGGAGACTGAGCTGAGCTCTTAGGCAGAAGCTCTTCCCTGTGAGGGTGCTGAGGCGCTGGCACAGGGTGCCCAGAGAAGCTGTGGCTGCCCCATCCCTGGCAGTGTTCAAGGCCAGGTTGGACACAGGGGCTTGGAGCAAGCTGCTCCAGTGAAACCCAAACTATTCCATGATTCTATGATTCTGTTATTTTTGTCAGGGTCAGTAAACAGGTCCATGTTTTCCCTCTGCAGGTCTCACCGAAGCAACACTGTTCAGCTGTGAGGCTCACAACAGGAAGGGACTGACCGCATCCAGCCCAGGGCTGGTCAACATCAAAGGTAAACCACAATGTGATGCTTGCTTTACCAGAGCATGTGTGTCCAAGCAGGAGCTGTCCTGGTCTCCGCACTCCCAAGCACCCATTCTACAGCTGAAGGAGATGCTTGTATGACTCCCATACTTATTTCCTCCCCAATTCTAAACCTCTATTTAACATCAAGTGGGATGCACCTAGCAGCATGGTGCATCCAGTGTGGTTCCCTCATCCCAGTATCACCACTGCGGGAGGAAGCATCAAAGAGCACATTTGAAAGCAGAACTGTCAGTGCCAGAGCAGGTTTTGGAAGGGCTGTATCACTCTTTTCCTTCCTTCACAACCGGGGCGTGCTCACAGTTTTCCATAGGAAATGATGGAAATTCCTGACATTCTTGATGGAGGCCACTCCGGCAATGTGAGGAAGGTGTTCCCCAAAATATGTCATTGCTTCTAAGCAACCCAGAGTGCTGGTTCAGCTCATAAATATAGAACATGGGCAAAAGAGTCAAATAGTTCTCTGCTTCCCTGCCCAGTGGTGTTAAACATCTGCAGCACGCTGTTGGAGGGTGCTGCTGTGGCTGTAGTGAGGACTTGGAGCTCACATACAGTTGGTCTGAGCCCCAGGAGGTGCCAGGGGAGGCCAGATGTGCCATGGTTGTGCTCAAGCCTCCAGCTGGCTGCTCTTGGCTCTTCTTGGCTGAGGGACCTTGGGGGTTCAGTCTGGAGAAGAGAAGGCTCAGGGGGGACCTGATGGCTCCCTACAAGTGCCTGAGAGGAGGATGGAGCCAGGAGGGGCTGGGCTCTGCTCCCAAGGAACAAGGGATGGGACAAGAGGAACCGGCCTCAAGCTGCACCAGGGCAGGTTTAGATGGAGCTGAGGAACAATTCCTGCCCCAAAGGGTGCTCAGGCATTGGAACAGGCTGCCCAGGGCAGGGCTGCAGGCACCGTCCCTGCAAGGGTTCACACCCCGTGGAGACGAGGCCTCAGTGCCATGGGTTAGTGGTGGCCTTGGCAGTGCTGAGGAGTGATCGGACTGGATGAGCTTAAAGGGCTTTTCCGACCTGGCTGATTCCATGATTGTGATTCTCTGCAGGAATACCATCTGCACCCCTCCGCGTGGATGTCCTCAACAGAACAGGCCATGGTATCGTGATATCCTGGGTGCCAGGCTTTGATGCCTTCTCTGCCTTCAACAGCTGCAGAGTCAAGGTGAGCATCCAGAACCCTCCTTACCCTGCAGCCCCCCTTACACATACACCTTGAGGCAGGTGGAAATCAGTGTTTGGCATGAACCGCACGGATCTGACCAGGGTTTTGGTTTGGACAAATTGAGCTGGGCTTTCCCAAGTGCTTTGAAAGGGGAAGCTGGCACTGCTGTCCCATGCTGCCCTGTGGTCTGGGTGGCTGGGGATTTGTGGTGGCATGATGTTGAGGAGTCCAAGTAGTGCCCAGGCACTGGGACCTGGGGCAGCTGGAGCACCACTGGGGTGGACAGGAGGGCCGGAAGGAGCTGCTGGACACCAACTTGATGGTGTCTGCTCACAGAAAGTGGCTTTGCTCTGCCTGCTGTGAGGGAAGTAGTTGGTGGAAAGGGTCTCACAAAGAGACTGATGCAGGGAGCATGAAGCAGGTTTTTGTCCCAGGAGCAGGGTGGTTGGGGGGGGTGAAACAAAAGGTGATGGGAACAGGCAAGCTGCCTGCCTGGAAGAGTCCATCTGGGCTCCTGCCTGTGAACTGTGCAGAAGTGAGCCATGAGAATCTGTCCCCTTGGGCAAGAGAGCCAGGTTGTCATGACTCTTCATGGAGAGATGCCCAGAATGGCTCCAAGTAGCTCTTAAGAAGTCTTTGTAAGCCTTGAATTGCTACAGGCACCTGCTTGTCCCTACTTTTACCTCCTCCTCAAACCATTCCCAACCAAGCAACCTTCTAGCTGGGGTCTGGAGATGGAGTTTCTCTTGGCTCTCCACTCCTTGCAAGTACTGGGCAGGAGCTGAGCCTGTCCTCTGGACAAGTCAGGGAATGCCATCTGCCCTGCAAGCAGTTTCCACCTGCTCTGTTTGACATTGCTGGTTTCACAGTCCAAGCCCACTGCTTCCTCCCCTGGGGATGTGTGTTCTATACTGGCCAATCTACACTCCAGCTGAGACAGTGCCTGGAGAGAGGCCGTGTTTGAAGGCAGGTAAAAGTGAAAGGACTTACAGAGAAGAAAGGTACCAGAGCTAATATTAGCACCATGTCCGCTGCTGCCTTCCAGCTGGAGCTTGGGAAGTGGGGTGGAGAGCCAAGGAATTTCCTATGACTTAACGTTCACGGTCTGTCATTAGGAAGTAGCCTTTCCAAATGGAAAACAGGACAGAAGTTCTGGCAAAAACACAGCTGTGACTAAGCCTTTTTGCTGCTGTGCCCTTTGATAATCCCCTCACTTGGGCAGTGTGGCCCACAGCCCGAGTGACTCGTTCCTGGGCTTGAAAGGGAGCTGGTGGTGCCACACGTGCTGTTCATAGAATGGTTTGCGTTGGGAAGGACCTTAAGGTCATCCAGTCCCAACCCCCTGCCACGGGCAGGGACCCCTTCCACTGGAGCAGCTTGCTCCAAGCCCCTGTGTCCAACCTGGCCTTGAACACTGCCAGGGATGGGGCAGCCACAGCTTCTCTGGGCACCCTGGGCCAGCGCCTCAGCACCCTCACAGGGAAGAGCTTCTGCCTTGTCTTCAACTTGAACGTCCCCTGTTTCAGTTTGAACCCGTTACCCCTTGTCCTCTCACTACAGTCCCTGATGAAGAGTCCCTCTCTGGTATCCGTGTAGTCCCCTTCAGACACTGGAAGCTGCTCTGAGGTCTCCACGCAGCTTCTCTTCTCCAGGCTGAACAGCCCCAACTTTCTCAGCCTGTCTTCATACAGGAGGTGCTCCAGCCCCTGATCATCCTCGTGGCCTCCTCTGGACTTGCTCCAACAGTTCCATGTCCTTATGCTGAGGACCCCAGAACTGCACACAGTGCTGCAAGGGGGGTCTGACCAGAGCAGAGCAGAGGGGCAGGATCACTGCCTTCGACCTGCTGGTCACGCTGCTTTTAATGCAGCCCAGCACACAGGGGGGTTCTGGGCTCAAGTGCACCCTGAAGCCGGCTCATGTTCAGTGTCTCATCAACCAGCACCCCCAGGTCCTTCTCCTCAGGGCTGCTCTGGTGAAGTTTGCATAAAGCCTGAGTTTAAAAGCCACATGGATTTGATGTATTTTTCAGCTTCAGAAGAGCAGTTGAGGGCTGAGGAAGGCGAGCTGGGCTCAATGATAAGGAGAGCAGATGGTCCCAGAGGTGCTTTCAGGAACAGCCTGCGCATTGATCTGCTCACTCCTCATTCAGAGCATCTAGTGATGGCTGGAGACTTTCTCAGCTTTAGGAGGCTGAAGGCCATTCTCTTTCCTTCTGGCTGGAAAAGACTGCTGGTGTTGATGCTGGGACCATCCTGGAGGGGGGATACTCATGTTGCTTAAGCAGAACAGGTCTGCTGCCACCCCAAAACCATGCATCGAGGCTCTTAACAGGACTGTACAACTTTCTGCTTGTGGCTCATGCTGAAACACATCCTGTGGGTTGCCTTCCCAGTTAACTGGCTCATGCTGGTGTCTTCATTCTTGCTCTTTCCTCTCACTTGCAGGCCCCTCTCATGGTGCTTCCCATGGAATGAGAGGTTTTCTGAGGGCTGCAAGGGCTGTGTGGGTAGCTACATGAGTGCCCTTTTAGGAGAGAGCAGTTTCCCTTTGTGTGAAGAGCGTGACTTGGTTTTAGTACATTGACCTCATCCGTGCTGGAGTCTGCTGCAGTCAGTGATTAGCCCTGCACCATCTGATGTGATAAGGCCTGCGGTCTGATGCCATGTGGCACAAAAAAGGGTTTTCTTCTGTCTGTTTGGGACTCTCTGCATGGCGACTTTCTGAGGTGCCTCTTTTGCTCCGTGCCACAAGAAACAGCAAAACCTCTCTGTTCCTTTCACAGTGATGGGATTTCACATCTCTGCCGTGTCCCCACTGCAGCTCTTTTTGCACCATGTGTGTTGGAGCCCTCACTCTAGGCCCTGTAAATGGCCTGCCATCAGCTACAGAGACAAGGCAGCGTGCAGGAGCAAGGCCCTGCTGCTGTTTGGAGGGGAAGCAGGCTCTGGATCCTGTTTACAGCTGTGGAGTTCCTGCCAGGCTGTCACCCTGCAGGTTGCTGCTGACTAATCCCTGTTTGTGGGCTGCTTTTTCAATTAAGGTGGAGGAAGCTGTTCCACGAAGCAATGTCTCCCTTGTGCTGCTCACCACCTCTGTGCCTCCCCACGTGTATCACATCCAGCAGCTGGAGCCCATGGCAGACTACAACATCAGTGTTTCCTGCAGGAATGAGGTCGGCTGGTCGGCGTTCAGCCCGTGGATAACTGGCAGCACTACTGAGGGAGGTAGGAAATGAGTAGTGGAGGCTGAGGAGGGATTTCAAGGAGGATATTCAAGGCTGTAGGAAAACCCTGTGCTTTATGGTTGAGCTACAGCTCACTTGCCATCAGCCTACCATGTCCCTGCACCCATCCACCAGCTCCCCTCACCTTCTTTCCCTTTGATTCCTGCAGCTCCAACCACCCCACCACTGAATGTCACGGTGTCATTCAATGAATCCAGCTCCTCCCTGGAGATCCGATGGGTGAAGCCATCCCTGGAGAGGATCCATGGGGAACTGCAGGGCTATCACATCTGGTACAGGTGGCAGAACTCCAAGGGGCTGGTAAGTCACCCTGGAAATGGGGAATTAAAAATCCCAGCAGGCATCAAGCAGGGATGTCCAGTTTGGTCCTGGTGCTTCTGTATGTTCTTTCTGAGCTTATTTGTCTACTGTCTTGTGCTTCCATCTGGGCTTCTTTAATACAAGCGGCTTCACTCTTGCATGTTTATGTAACCCTGGTAATGCCCTAAGTGATTAATATTGTGAATAAGCAGCTCTGCATGAAGAAGACAAGAGGTTTATTCTCTAAACTAGCAGTGAGATGC
Source organism: Psittacula echo (assembly GCF_963264785.1). Taxonomy (NCBI): domain Eukaryota; kingdom Metazoa; phylum Chordata; class Aves; order Psittaciformes; family Psittacidae; genus Psittacula; species Psittacula echo. The sequence goes on from NC_137738.1 coordinate 121,401,052, forward strand.
TCTTCCTGGTGTTGACAATCTTTGGTACAGCTTTTGGAGTGGCATTTCAGGTTTGCCAGCATCTCTTGGCACTTTCAGCAATGGAGTCAATCACAAGGTGTTTGAGAGAGTTTGTTCTCTGGGGTTTGAGTTGTTCCTTATTCTGGTGAGATTAATAGAATCATATAATGGTTTAGGTTGGAAAGGACCTTAAAGCTCCTCCAGCTCCAACCCCTGCCACAGGCAGGGACCCCTTCCACTGGAGCAGCTTGCTCCAAGCCCCTGTGTCCAACCTGGCCTTGAACACTGCCAGGGATGGGGCAGCCACAGCTTCTCTGGGCACCCTGTGCCAGCGCCTCAGCACAATTACTATTCCATGCATTAACTCATCTGCAAACCCATGGCACAGAGTTTCAAAGCTCAAGGAACATTTTGGGTCTGGGGACCTCCCCGTGAGATTATGAAGTCCTCTGGCACATCCTTGCTTGCTTTTCCTAGGATTGGGAAGTAGCCTTTAGGAATTTGCTAGGCTGAGGTTGGCCTGACCTCTTGGGCAGTCCTGGCTTATCCACTGGGCAAAATTAGCTGAGATGAGCCCAGGAATCCACCAGTGGTTGGGAGCCTCTGGATAACTGGAGATGTATCCAGCTGTAGCCCCTGTGCTGCGGATCCTTTGTCCAAGGCTGAAAGCACAGCGAGGCACTGATGGCCTGAACCCGGTGTGGAACAAATGACTCACCCCTGGGTTTTGTAGGATGCTGCATTTTCTGTTCTCCTTTTCTGCCTCTGAAAAGAGCATGTATACATCCAGAGTGGATCCAGGCAGGGAACAGTGCTGTGGTCTTGTGACCAGCATGGAATAAAAATTGCTGACATATTTGTCTTCTCTGGAGCAGAAAGCACAAAAAAGGACTTGCCCTTTAAGCCCTGGGAGAGTGACTCTGTTGTTGTTGTTGTTGGGTTTTATACATTGCCCCAGTCATAGAATCATAGCATCATGGAATAGTTTGTGTTGGAAGGGATCTTAAAGCTCCTCCGGCTCCAACCCCTGCCACGGGCAGGGACCCCTTCCACTGGAGCAGCTTGCTCCAAGCCCCTGTGTCCAACCTGGCCTTGAACACTGCCAGGGATGGGGCACTCACCAGTCAGATGCTCAGGGGCTGGAGTTTCTGCCTGGTTTCCTGGTCAAGGAATGTTCTCATTAACGGTGGCTTTCCGGAGGCTCCAAAACCCCTCTGCTGGGGGGTGACTTCAGGTGGGAGGTACCTGTGGGGGAGACCTCAGCTCTTTGCAGGGAGAAGGAAGCAGCTGTGGTTGTTGCTGACTTGTTTTGGCAGCTCCAGGTTTTATGGGAGGCAGAAATGTGTGTCAGAGCCACCCGAGGGCAGGTCTGGTTGTGAGGGCTGTCAGGGTTAGGAGCTGGAGCCTGTGCCATAACCTTTGTGCAGAGTACCATGTGCTGGTGCAGGGCCTGTTCTCCCACACCCCCCAAGGGTCTCCTGAGCTGATGACCAGGCAGCCTGAAGCACAGGAGCAGCGGGTTTGCTGTCAAGGGCAACTCTTGAGTTCTCAGAAATAAAGCCTTTGAGTTTAGGCCTGGACAGGCTAAATATGAAATGCCCCAAAATAAGCAGTTTAACAACCCAGCACGATAGAGACAGGCGTTTCTGCATTTCTGTGTCAGCAGGGCCATCTGCAGGCCTCTTCTTGTGCACACCAGCTCCAAAACTGTTTTAAAAGCTTCCAAAAAATTGGTTTATTTTCCTCTGAAACCAGCAGTTCTTGTTTGAGCCAAGGCTGGAGAGTTGGGATGGGGAGGAATTCCTCAACCACCACAAGACTCATAACAAACATGGAGTTTGGCAGTTGTGTCCTGCAGGAAGGGCTGTCTGCCCTGCCAGCAGAGCAGGGACTGCTCTGCTCTCCAGTCTGTGTGATAGCAGCTGGGTTCTGTCCTCAGATGACACAACAGGGCTGCCTGTGATGTGAATGGATCTTGGTCCAGTTTTAGGCTGGTGGGAGGGAAAGGATCTCATAGAATCAACCAGGTTGCAAAAGCCCTTTAAGCTCATCCAGTCCAACCCTTACCCCAGCCCTGCCAAGGCCACCACTAACCCATGGCACTGAGGCCTCGTCTCCACAGGGTGTGAACCCTTGCAGGGACGGTGCCTGCAGCCCTGCCCTGGGCAGCCTGTTCCAATGCCTGAGCACCCTCTGGGGCAGGAATTGTTCCTCAGCTCCATCTAAACCTGCCCTGGTGCAGCTTGAGGCCGGTTCCTCTTGTCCCATCCCTTGTTCCTTGGGAGCAGAGCCCAGCCCCTCCTGGCTCCATCCTCCTCTCAGGCAGTTGTAGGGAGCCATCAGGTCCCCCCTGAGCCTTCTCTTCTCCACACTGAACCCCCCAGGTCCCTCAGCCCTTCCCCATCACACTGTGCTCCAGGCCCTGCACCAGCTCCGTTGCCCTTCTCTGTCCCCACTCCAGCCCCTCAAGGTCTCTCTTGTAGTGAGAGGGCCAGAACTGGACTCAGGATTCCAGGTTTCCACTGAAGGATGCTGTGAACATGAAGTAGAAGAAGAGCAGGAGTGAGGGAGGAGGCAGCAGCAGGTACCAGCTCACATTGCTGCCCGATGGTGCAGACACACTCCTGGGCCTTGAGCGTGTTGCATCCATCGCTGGCTTTCGTCTGACCATGAGCAGAATCTGTTTCCCTCTGAGCAGCTCTGATTCCCTCCTCCTTGCCCACTGATCCCCCTTGGCTGCTCCTTTTGTGCAGCCTGTGATGTTCAGCCAGGGCAAGGAGCTGGGCTGTGCTGGCCAAAGCAGGCTGCCAGATGTTTTGCACACCACTGTGCAGCTGTTTTGCAGCGGGAGGCCTGTGGAGAGCAGCAGCATCAGCACTTTGTCAGCTGAAGAAGGTCAGGAAACAACAGGGAATTTGCAAGGAAAGACTCACTTATGTATTTAGTGAGAGAAAGGTCTGTGCCATGGAGCACGCTGCCTCCTGCCATGGTACCAGGCAACGAAACACACCCTTATCACTGAGAATACTGTTAGCTTGACACAAAAGGTAGAGTCAGGAAATACCTGCCCTAAGATTAACTTGCTGTGGCCGGGCACTTGATCAGTCAAACCAGGGGTGCTGGAGCTGAAAGCATAGAATCATAGAATGATAGACTGGTTCTGGTTGGACGGGACCTTAAAGCTCATCCAGTTCCAACGCCCTGCCATGGGCAGGAACACCTTCCACTAGATCCTCTCACCCAAGGCCCCATTCAACCTGGCCTTGAACACTGCCAGGGATGGGGCAGCCACAGCTTCTCTGGGCACCCTGGGCCAGCGCCTCAGCACCCTCACAGGGAAGAGCTTCTGCCTAAGAGCTCAGCTCAGTCTGCCCTGTTTCAGTTTGAACCCATCACCCCTTGTCCCATCACTACAGTCCCTGATGAAGAGTCCCTCTCCAGCATCCTTGCAGCCCCTTTCAGACAGTGGAAGCTGCTCTGAGGTCTCCATGCAGCTTCTCTTCTCCAGGCTCCATGTTACCAGCAGTGCATGAAGTGCTTTTCCCCTTCCTTGTGAGATCACTTTCCTGCCTCTTTTCTGGCCCAGGCTGCTGGTCCTGCTGCTGCTGACAAGCAAAGAGCAGCAGGGGCACAAGGTTTGGACGGGAAATGCTGCTCAGCCCCTTTCAGATCCCATCCGGCTCAGGCAGAGCTATTCTTCTCCAGAAATAGCTTGGTGTTGCGTTTCCTCTGGGCTCATGGCAGCGAAGCAAGGCAGAAGCTGGACACGGGGACTATGTTCCATGCATCTCCAGGTCTCCCTACCTCTGCCTCTCCCAGCTCAGGCTCTTCCCTTGCTCTCTCCAGCAGAACGGCTCCGCTGAAGCCCGGCACAACACCAGCAGGATTATCCTGCCCGTGGTGGCCACCAACGCCACCTGCTCTGTCCGGGTGGCTGCTGTCACCAGAGGAGGAGTGGGACCCTTCAGCAGCCCCGTGGAGGTCTTCATCCCTGGCAGCGGTAAGGAGACTCCCATCCCTGTCTGTGTGGTGTGGGAGCAGGGAATGGTGATGGGAAATGATGCAGGACGTGCTTTCCTTGCCTGGCCAATGCAGTGGGTATCCCTCCATCCTCCTTCAGATGCTTTCCATGTCACCCAGGCTGTCAGCCAAGAACCTGGGACCTTCAGCATGCTCTGGTAGCCAGGAAAGACTTGCTCTCCACATTCAGCCTTGGTCCTTGTGCCCTCTTCTCCCATGTAACCTGTTGGGCTTTACTGAGTTTAACTCCTGGGAAATCCTCCCCCAGTCCCTGCGTGCTGCAGGCTGACCCAGCTCCATTAATGGGATATTTCCTTAGGATTAATAACCACAGCCCCCTCTTCGACTCCAGCCTCCGGGAATGCTGACTCCTTTATCATAGCCCTGGGCTTCATCTGCGGGACAGTCGCCGTCGGGATCATCCTCTGCTTGTCCGTGGTCATCCAGAAGAGATGTGTGGAAACAAAATATGGGTAAGCCAAAGGGAACACAGCTTCAGAGGTGCCTGAGCTGGGCGGGTGGGAGACACAGGGCCCAAGGAGGCAGGGTGGGTGGCTCAGGGACAAAGTTCCTGTCTCTGGTGCTGATGTTGTTGCCACAAATGGCATTCGTAATGCCTGTGGTGAGGGACTCAGTGTATTTTGGTACTTCCCCTCCCCTCTTTAGCCCAGGAGTTCACCTTTCACTCACTATGCCTGTATCTAAAGGGAAGTGAACTTGTGCAACTTGGCATGGGAAGAGTGGCCTCAGCGTCTTGACACAGAGGTGAGGGAGCAGAGATGTGCCATATCCTGTGGCCTGTGTCCCAGAGGAGCCCCTCCTGCCTCCTCACATGCCATGGTCTGATGGCCAAGCGTGGTATCAGCCCTGCCAGGCCCAGGGACTGCTGCTGGATCACATAAGGGGTGTTTGAACAATGGGACGAAGCGCTGGTTTCTGCTACAGCCAGCCAGTGCTACTCACTGCTGTGGGGTTTGTTAAACAGTTGTGGTGCTGGCAGCTTGGCTTGTCAGTGCCATCACTTGAGTGTCTGCTGCCAAAGTGGAACTGTGATAGAAGACTAGATAGATAGACTTTGGAGGAGCATCACTTCAGTAAGGACAGTTTACTGAGCTGGAATCCCACCTGTGCTCATCTCCCACGGCATCCCCCCATCCCAGTTTGGAAATTGGTAGTATCCAACAATCCCTTTCATAGACTCATAGAATAGTCAGGGTTGGAAAGGACCTTAAGATCATCCAGATCCAACCCCCCTGCCATGGGCAGGGACACCTCACACTAAACCATGGCACCCAAGGCTCTGTCCAACCTGGCCTTGAACACTGCCGGGGATGGATCATTCACAACCTCCCTGGGCAACCCATTCCAGTGCCTCAGCACCCTCTCAGTAAAGAATTTCTTCCTTAGATCCAATCTAAACTTCCCCTGTTTCAGTTTGAACCCGTTACCCCTTGTCCTGTCACTACAGTCCCTGATGAAGAGTCCATCCCCAGCATCCTTGCAGGCCCCTTCAGATACTGGAAGCTGCTCTGAGGTCTCCACGCAGCTTCTCTTCTCCAGGCTGAACAGCCCCAACTTTCTCAGCCTGGCTCCATACAGGAGGTGCTCCGGCCCCTGATCATCCTCGTGGCCTCCTCTGGACTTGTTCCAACAGTTCCATGTCCTTTTTATGTTGAGGACACCAGAACTGCACACAATGCTCCAAGTGAGGTCTCACGAGAGCAGAGTAGAGGGGCAGGATCACCTCCTTGGACCTGCTGGTCACGCTCCTCTTGATGCAGCCCAGGATACGGTTGCTTTCTGGGCTGCGAGCGCACACTGCAGCCGGCTCATGTTCATTTTCTCATTGACCAACACCCCCAAGTCCTTCTCTGCAGGGCTGCTCTGAATCTCTTCTCTGCCCAACCTGTAGCTGTGCCTGGGATTGCTCCGACCCAGGTGTAGGACCTTGCACTTGGCATGGTTAAACTTCATCAGGTTGGCATCAGCCCACCTCACAAGCGTGTCGAGGTCCCTCTGGATGGCATCCCTTCCCTCCGGCGTATCAACCGAACCACACAGCTTGGTGTCATCGGCAAACTTGCTGAGGGCGCACTCAATCCCACTGTCAAAGGTGTAGCATTTCCTACTTGGTGTAGCATTTGTTGCTCTCTACTTGTGATGCTGCCTCCCTGGGAGCTCGTCAGCTTCCACTGTGGTTTAGTTCCTGGAGCCGGATGTCTGCTCAGCCCCGTACCACAGCATCTCCAGCAGAGTGCCCATCACCACTGTTCCGGGGCCATGGTGTGAAGCTCGCTTTAGTTTTTGCTATCGGATGGGGTTGCAGATGCTAACAGAGAGCATTGACAGGCTGGAGCTTGTGCGCTGAGCAACAGAAGAGGTCACTTTAGGAGGTTGTAGATGTGGGCACCTGTTCCTCCTGGTACAGGCTGCTCTCTGAGTAGGAAATGAGTGTCCCATTTCCTCCCCAAACCCCCCCTGTGACTCACTCCTCGACAGATCAGCCTTGTTTATCGAGTGCCTGTTTTCCTCAGGCACTGTAAGCAATGGCACTGGTCCAGGAAGAGGGAAGTGAAAGAGATGAGAGCAGCTCTGAGGACTCAGAGGTGCTGGTTGGGGAGAGGTTGCTGCAGCCTTCCAGTGCCTAAAGGGGCTGCAGAAAACCTGGAGAGGGGCTTGGGACAAGGGCCTGTAGGGACAGGCCAAGGGGAATGGCTTGAACCTGCCAGAACAGGGGAGACTGAGCTGAGCTCTTAGGCAGAAGCTCTTCCCTGTGAGGGTGCTGAGGCGCTGGCCCAGGGTGCCCAGAGAAGCTGTGGCTGCCCCATCCCTGGCAGTGTTCAAGGCCAGGTTGGACACAGGGGCTTGGAGCAAGCTGCTCCAGTGGAAGGGGTCCCTGCCCGTGGCAGGGGCTGGAGCTGGAGGAGCTTTAAGGTCCCTTCCAACACAAACCATTCCTTGTTTCTACAAATACGCATTTCCTCCTTTGATACCAGTACCCCTGGTAGTGCTGTGGTTGCCCACGCCTGCAGCAGAGGTTCCTTCACTGAGCTGAAGCAGCCACACGTGACCCATCGGGGTCTGTTTCTGTCCCACCAGGAATGCTTTCAGCAGGAATGACTCCATGCTGGTAGTGAACTACACAGCCAAGAAGTCCTACTGCCGCAGAGCCATCGAGCTTACACGTGAGTGTGGCCTTCCTGTCCCTCTGCAAGGAGGTTGGTGGGGACATCCCAGCAGTTGGAGGTGAGCTTTGCTGCTGTTCCCCTCTCCCGCAGTGGGCAGCCTGGGTGTCAGCAGCGAGCTCCAGCAGAAGCTGCAGGATGTTGTCGTGGACAGAAACGCCCTCAGCCTGGGGAAGGTGCTGGGAGAGGGTGAGTGCAGGGGCTGGAATGCTGGGGATGGACATATGGGGCAGGGGCTGCCACTGGGACCTCCATCAGCTCCAGGCCTGAGGGATGTGGGGAGAGGGTGAATCAAGATGACCAAGTTCCAGGACCCCTGGGTTCACATCCTTCTGCCACTGATGGGACACAAGTGTCCCATGTACCCTGTGGGAACGCGGTCTCCATCTTGGGGCATTTCAGATCTTCAGGAGCACAGTGGTGGCCTGAAAGGCAGTGCTTTGGGCTCTGGATAAAGTGCTTGCTTCTTTCCCATGTGCAGGGGAGTTTGGGTCAGTGATGGAGGGACGTCTCAGCCAGGCTGAAGGCACCCCACTGAAGGTGGCTGTGAAGACCATGAAGTGTAAGTCACCACCCTGGCCTCACAGAACTTGATGTTGTCTGTCTCAGTGGGTGCTGGTGTTCCTGATACCCATCTCAGGTGCTCTCTCTGCATCCTGGCACCATTCTGTGGGGATGGTGGCCCCTTTGCCATATCAGACAGCCAAGGATAAGACATCCTGGTGGTCCCTTCCCCTGACCCATGGAGGAGCTGTGATGTGAAGGGAGATGGCAACAATGATTTTGGGTATTAAACCTTTTGGGGTTTTAAACCTCCTTCTTCTTCTCTGCTTCCCAGTGGATAACTTCTCCCAAAGGGAGATAGAAGAGTTCCTTAGCGAAGCAGCGTGCATGAAGGACTTTGACCATCCCAATGTCATCAAGCTCTTAGGTATGGCCCTTCCATCTGGGATTTGGGATGGGGAGCTGGACCAGGGTATGTGGCGCCTTTCCCCATGGACCTGTGCAACCTGTCTGTGTTTTGCAGGTGTGTGCATTGAGCTGAGCTCCCAGCAGGTCCCCAGGCCCATGGTGATTCTGCCCTTCATGAAGTATGGTGACCTGCACAGCTTCCTGCTGCGCTCCAGGCTGGAGATGGCCCCCCAGGTAAGGAGCACAGGGAGCAGAGGGCCCTGTGTCTGTGAGGAGCAAAGTGGGACAAATCTGCCTTTGCTTCTGAGAACAGAAGAGGACTTGGTTGTAGCCCTGCTTCCTGCTGTGTCAGGTGGCAGTGGTGGGATCCAGCTCCACAAAATCCCATGGGATTCTCACCTTCCCTTCTCCAGGCTGAACAAGCCAGCTCCTTGTACACCATCTCCTGCAGCCCAGCGTTGATGGGCTTGCTCCAACATGTCCCTCCCCTGCTGAGGAGCCCCAAATGGGGCACAGCATCTAGATGTGGTCTCACCAGTGCCAAATGAGGGGGAAGCACAGTTTCTCTTGACCTGCTGACTGTGTCTTGCTAATGCAGCAATTTCCCTTCCCAGTTTGTGCCCCTGCAGACGCTGGTGAAGTTCATGGTGGACATTGCCCTGGGGATGGAGTACCTGAGCAGTCGGCACTTTCTCCACAGGGATTTGGCAGCTCGGAACTGCATGTGAGTGTGTTCCTCTCTGCTTTGTCCTGGGGAGATGAGCACCAGTGGAAGCCCTGTGGGTGCACAGCACAACTTGGCTTCTTGCAGTAGAACCTCCCTCGGGCTTGAGAGACATGGGAAAAGAGCTCAGGCTCTGGGCTCTGCTTTGAAAAGCACATCAAACTTCCCTATCCTGTCATCCCTGTTTCCATGTGACAGGTTGCGGGATGACATGACAGTGTGTGTGGCAGACTTTGGGTTGTCCAAGAAGATCTACAGTGGTGACTACTACCGCCAGGGCCGGATAGCCAAGATGCCGGTGAAGTGGATCGCCATCGAGTCCCTGGCTGACCGCGTCTACACCACTAAGAGTGATGTGGTAGGTCCATGGGGATGGGCAGCCAGAGCTGGGGAATGAGCCCTGGGTGGAGTTGTCCACCCTCATTGCACCTCATAGAGACACAGAATCAACTGGGTTGGAAAAGCCCTTTAAGCTCATCCAGTCCAACCCTTACCCCAGCCCTGCCAAGGCCACCACTAACCCATGGCACTGAGGCCTCGTCTCCACGGGGTGTGAACCCTTGCAGGGACGGTGCCTGCAGCCCTGCCCTGGGCAGCCTGTTCCAATGCCTGAGCACCCTCTGGGGCAGGAATTGTTCCTCAGCTCCATCTAAACCTGCCCTGGTGCAGCTTGAGGCCGGTTCCTCTTGTCCCATCCCTTGTTCCTTGGGAGCAGAGCCCAGCCCCTCCTGGCTCCATCCTCCTCTCAGGCACTTGTAGGGAGCGATCAGGTCCCCCCTGAGCCTCCTCTTCTCCACACTGAACCCCCCAGGTCCCTCAGCCCTTCCCCATCACACTGTGCTCCAGGCTCTGCACCAGCTCCGTTGCCCTTCTCTGTCCCCACTCCAGCCCCTCAAGGTCTCTCTTGCAGTGAGGGCCCAGAGCTGAGCCCAGGATTCGAGGTGCAGCCTCACCAGTGCCCGGTGCAGGGGCACAGTCACTGCCCTGGCCCTGCTGCCGCACTGGTGCTGATCCAGGCCAGGATGCTGGGGGCTTCCTGGCTGCCTGGGCACAAGCTGCTCATGCTCAGCTCCATCAATCAGCACCCCCAGCTCCTGTTCCATGAGCAGTTTCCAGCCACTCTTCCCCAGGCCTGGAGCATTGCAGGGGGTTGTTGTGGCCCATGTGCAGGACACTTACTGTTGTTGTTGCTGTACGTTGGAAGCACAAAGCAGAGGAGTGGGAAGCTGTTGGTAACAGCACACACTGACCTTTCCCTGCCTCCTGGAACAGGTTTCCTGAGTGGGCCGCTTGCCTCTTCTGTGCCATTGCCTCTCAGTGCCCATGCTGGGGAGGGCAGGGCTGGAGTGACAACCCCCAGCATTGTGCTCTGGCCCCGTGGACGCTGGGCACTGACCTTTCCCCATGAAAAGATTCATTCATCCCTCCTGGAAGTGTCCTCTCAGTGCATTCTCCCTTTGTCCTGGCAGTGGGCATTCGGCGTCACCATGTGGGAGATCGCGACGCGGGGCAAGACGCCCTACCCAGGGGTGCAGAACCACGAGATCTATGAGTACCTCCTGCATGGGCAGCGCCTCAAGAAGCCCGAGGGCTGCTTGGATGAGCTGTGAGTCTGGTCACCCCCTTTCTGGCTGTAGCACACCCCTGCAGGTGACCTGCGCGTCGCTGGTCCTCAGCTGAGGTGGCCGCTGCGGGTGCTGTTGGTGGCTCTTGGTTGCTGATGTCCTTTCCTTAAGCACACAATGACTGTGCTGTGGTTTTGTGGCTTAGCACTGAATGGGGCTAAAAGCTCACAAACAGGGCATCACAGAGCAAAGAAAACTGTTCCAGCATCCCGATGCTGCACACCTGCCTCTCCAAGTGGAGTAAGATGGGTTTGCACCAGGGAGGGAGTCACATTCCCCCTCACCCCCTCCATTTCTCCCGAAGCCCTCAGAAATAACTGTTACTGAAGCCTGGATTCACAAACAAATGGCAAGGATTTATCCTTTTCTTCCTTGTGGGGTGCACAGGCAGGATGCTTACGAGAACGCACAGAGGTGGGCTCTTGGAGGACAGGTGGCCATAATGGTGTGGGTCACCTTTAAACTCAAAAGTATCACAGAAACAAAACCTTCAAACCCCTTAATATTTGCATGAAACTCCCAATTTCTGATGTCCCAAAGGAAAGGCAGATCCCAGAGCAGAGCAGGGAGGAAAAAGCCTCTTAACTCCAGGCAAACGGGTGCACAGAAATCCAACGAATACCGCGGGAGAAAGGGATGTGTTGGCAGTGGAAGCGTCACGGCGCTGGTGCCGCGGGATGGGAGCACTGCCCTCTGCAGTTGGTGCTGAAGAAGCTGACTCTTAAGATCATCTTGGCCAGGTCTTGGCTCTTCCCTGACCCACAAATGTGCCTCTGGTTACTGAGGCCCGTCAGTGCCTGCAGTCTCTGAAACTGGAAAGAGGGAAGTGTGGAAACCTCACACCTGGGCATTTCTGAGCGGCTCACAAAGGGGCTTCTCCCAGGTTTTCTTCCTGAGTTGTTCATTAGTGCCCTTACAGCTGGAAATGTTTCATTCCCCCGTGGCTGTGAGCTGCAAATACAAATGGGTCAACTGGGAAAGGTGCTGGGAGCTGCACAACATTCCTAAAAGGCCTCTCTCCAATGCCTGTCCCTAAAGAAAGCCATGGAGAAACCTTGTGCCCAGCACTGGGAGCTCCCAGTGTGCCCCAACATCCAGCTTGGGACTGGGCAGCCACAGCTTCTCTGGGCACCCTGGGCCAGCGCCTCAGCACCCTCACAGGGAAGAGCTTCTGCCTAAGAGCTCAGCTCAGTCTCCCCTGTTCTGGCAGGTTCAAGCCATTCCCCTTGGCCTGTCCCTACAGGCCCTTGTCCCAAGCCCCTCTCCAGGTTTCCTGCAGCCCCTTTAGGCACTGGAGCTGCTCTCAGGTCTCCCCTTCAGGAGCCTTCTCTTCTCCAGGCTGCCCCAGCCCAGCTCTCTCAGCCTGGCTCCAGAGCAGAGCTGCTCCAGCCCTCGCAGCATCTCCATGGCCTCCTCTGCCCTCGCTCCAGCAGCTCCACGTCCCTCTTGTGCTGCTGCCCCAGAGCTGGATCAGGGCTGCAGGGGGGCTCTCCCCAGAGCACAGCAGAGGGGCAGGATCCCCTCCCTGAGCTGCTGCTCACGCTCTGGGGGTGCAGCCCAGCACACGGGGGGGTTCTGGGCTCAAGCGCTTGCTGCAGCTGGGTCATGGGGAGCTTCTCCTCACCCAACACCCCCAAGTCCTTCTCTGTTCAATGCAGAGCAGCTCAGGGCTTGCCCAGTTTGGAGGGAAGCCAGGAATTAGCCCCATGTGTTCCCTATCCCTGCACCTGGCAGCATCCCCCTGGATAACCGTGCTCCTCTCCCCATTCCCAGCTATGCCATCATGTCTGCGTGCTGGAGAGCCGACCCCGCCGCCCGCCCCACATTCCCGCAGCTGAAGGTCCACCTGGAGAAGCTGCTGGAAAACCTGCCGGCCATCCGGAGAGCCGGGGACGTCATCTACATCAACACCAGCCTGCCCGAGGAGAGCCCGGATTCCACCCAGGACTCAGGCTTCCCCCAAGCGGACTCTGACCTGGAGCCCGGGGACGTGTCGGAGCCCGGCTCCCCCGGCGCGGAGGCAGCGCTGGTGGCTGTGGATGTCCATCACCACCACCAGGAGCCCTGGGGCACCAGGTACGTCCTGGAGGAGCCGCTCGCTGGCCCCGGGGAGGAGGCCTATGTCCCGCTGCTGCCCATGGGGCCGGGCTTGGCGTGGACACAGGCCAGCACCCTGCCTGCTGGCAGCAGCCAGGGCTGCGGGGAGGACTCTGAGGTGCTGCTCTGAAGGGAGCGGGGTGAGGATGGGATCCAGGAACAGGACACAGGGTGTATGTGAATAAACAGGAGTCTGTTTTATAGATCATCTCCTGCATGGTTTTCATGGAGGAGTCTGGGCCGGGGCATTGCAGTTAGAATCACAGAGCTCTGGAATGGTTTGTGATGGAAGGGACCTTAAAGCTCCTCCAGCTCCAGCCCCTGCCACGGGCAGGGACCCCTTCCACTGGAGCAGCTTGCTCCAAGCCCCTGTGTCCAACCTGGCCTTGAACACTGCCAGGGATGGGGCAGCCCCAGCTTCTCTGGGCACCCTGGGCCAGCGCCTCAGCACCCTCACAGGGAAGAGCTTCTGCCTAAGAGCTCAGCTCAGTCTCCCCTGTTTCAGTTTGACCCCATCACCCCTTGTCCTGTCCCTACACTCCCTGATGAGGAGATGAGGGCAGTGAATGCTGTAGCTGTTTGTCTGTAGTGGGAGGCTCTGGTACCTGAGCTCCCCACAGCTCACAGGGAAGGGGCAGCCCCTGAACCCTCCACAGGGGGGCTATAGGGTGCTGAGGGGTAGGAGCACACGGTGGGCACAGATGAACTGCCCTGTGCCACCCTGCTGGGGTGGAAAACATTGGTGCTCTTGCGACGACGGGAAAGAGGAGTCTGAGGGGGGCATGGAGCCACCCTGCGTGGCCCGGCCCTTCCCCGCTGCCCCTTCCCCTTGCTGGGGAACGTTTCAGCTCTTCCCATAGCAGGGGCTGCTCTGCAGCACCCGGCACCGCGCCGTGCCCAGCAGATGGAGCCGGGACCCCGCGCTCCGCCCGGTGCGGCTGCCGCTGCCTCTGCCGCGGGGAGCCGGGATGGGAACGGGTGCAGGGGATGGAAATGGGGGTGCAGGGGCTGGCGAAGATGTGAAGCGCTGGGGAACGGGGTGGCGGGCTGGGAAAGGGGCGTCGAATTGGAGGTGGGGGGTGCAGGGGCTGGGGATTGGGATGCCTGGCGGGGGAGGGGGTGCAGGGACTAAGGAGGGGGTTGCAGGGGTGGAGAAGGGGGTGCAGCGACTGGAAATGGGGGTGTCGAGGTGGAGATAGGGATGCAGGAGCTGGAAATGGGGCTGCAGGGGCTCGGGAGAGGATGCCAGGCTGGGAAGGGGTGCAGGGGATGAGGAGAGGGGTGCTGGGCTAGGAAAGGGGGTACCTGGGTGGGGAGGGATGCCGGGCTGCAGATGGGGGTGCAGGGGCTGGAAAGGGGGTCCCGGCCCATCCGGAGCCGCCGTTGCTGTCCCGCCCGGTGCCCGCTCGTCCGGGCAGCGCAGGAGCGGCTTCCCTGGGTGCCCCCCAAAACCGGCACCGGCGGGCGCGGGAGGGCGCGGGGCGGCCGCACGCGTGTCCGGATGCGCGGGGATGTCCCGGGGGGTCCCCGCAGCATCCCCCGGGCAGGGCCGGGGCGGGAGAGGCGCCTCCTCCTACCCGCGGCGCGTCCCGCTCCACGCGTGGGGCGGGGGAAGAGCGCGGAGCGGGGCGGGAGCGGCGCCCGGGACAGCCCTTCCTCGGCGCACGGAGCGCGCCGGCCGCCGGACCATGCCGGGGCCGCGGGGCCGCCCCCCGCTGCCGCCGCCGCTGCTGCCGCCGCTGCTGCTGCTGCTGCTGCTGCTGCTCCCGGCCGCGCCGGCCGCGCAGGTGAGCGGGACCCAAGGGCTGGGGCTCCCTTCCTTCCCCCAGGGTCTGGCCCTTGTTCCCCAGGGAAGGTCCCCGCCGGGCCCTGGAGCTCTTCTTTTCCTCCTACCCCACACCTGGATCGCCACCGAGCACACCGGGAGCAAAGACCCCCCCCCGGTTCCATGGGAGAACGGGGTTTGTGCTGCTCAGCATCCCACCGGGAGCTCCCGCCGGCTCCGGGAGCTGAACCGGCCCTAACAAAGAGCCCTTCATTAAAGCCAGCACTCGCCCCGCACCTCTTTGCTTCTGCCTCCCTTCCTCTGGTGCGGGCACCCCGGAGCTGCTGGCACAGACGGGCTCATCCCAACCAAGAACCTGTGATCCCCAAACAGCACCGAGGGAAGCGGAGCCCGCGCCGGGGCTGGATCCTATTCCCGCTCCGTAAACCCAGTAGCTGCTGGAAATGAGAGTAACTCTGTGGCTGGGAGGGAATGAAATCCCTCGGGGCAAGAGAGCTCCTTCGCTCCAGCCTCATCCCACCCAACCCAAACCCCTTGTGACCTCTCCTCCACGCACCCTGTGAGTGTCAGAGCTCAGAACTGCCCTGGCTTTGCTCAGCCCTTGCTCCTTTCCTCCACCTTGAAGCCAATTCCACAGGAAAACCCATACTAACGGTGCCCATGGGCATGAGTCAGCCCGTGGCAGCGATCCCTGTGCAGGCAGGAGTCCCACCAGCGTCCTGGCCCCGGCAGAGCTCACAAGACAGCTGTTTTCCTCCTGGTTTGTCATGTGGAAGTGGGACAGGGCTGGAGCTCCAGCAGGATGAGCACGAGTTCCAGCATCCATCCCGCAGACTGATCGCAGCCCCGTGGCAGCGCCGCATTACCCGGGTGGATGTCGAGCTCCGGGCTCCATGCACAGGCTGAAACCCCTCCTGCACATGGGGGGGAAAGGATGGAACGAGGTCTCTGTGGGGTGTTTGATGCCCTCTGTCCCCGCAGAGCTGCCTGAGCAGGCAGCAGCTCCTGGCCGCCATCCGGCAGATGCAGCAGCTGCTGAAGGGGCAGGAGACGCGCTTCGCCGAGGGGCTGCGTGTGATGAAGAGCCGGCTCAGCACCCTGCACGCGTCCCTGGCCAAGGGACCAGCCACGGCGCTGCCTGGTGAGTCCCCACGTCACACAGAGAGCCTGCGGGACACCGAGGCGGGATGCCCGGGGTGTGACAGGGGAGGTTTGGGCATCCCTGGGAATGGAGATGACTCCATTCGAATTGAAGCGCTTCCAGCCTGGTAATATGTGGGGAAGTGAAAGATCCAGAGCTGCGAAGTGGGGACCTGCTGCAAAGCTGGGTTCAAACTGCAACAGGGGAAGTTCAGGTTTGATAGAAGGGAGAAGCTCTTCCCTGTGAGGGTGCTGAGGTGCTGGCACAGAGAAGCTGTGGCTGCCCCATCCCTGGCAGTGTTCAAGGCCAGGTTGGACACAGGGGCTTGGAGCAAGCTGCTCCAGTGGAAGGGGTCCCTGCCCGTGGCAGGGGTTGGAGCTGGGGGTAGGTGGGCTGGAAAACCATGTCCCCAGCAAAATAGGTGGCAAAAATGCCACCAAGCCCCTTGCCAGGGATACTCAGCCCCAACCTCTCTGCTGGGCTTTCCTGTGGGGCTGGATAGAATGGAATCAATGAGCTCTGAAAAGCCCTTTAAGCTCACCCAGTCCAACCCTTACCCCAGCCCTGCCAAGGCCACCCCTAACCCATGGCACTGAGGCCTCGTCTCCACGGGCTGTGAACCCTTGCAGGGACGGTGCCTGCAGCCCTGCCCTGGGCAGCCTGTTCCAATGCCTGAGCACCCTCTGGGGCAGGAATTGTTCCTCAGCTCCATCTAAACCTGCCCTGGTGCAGCTTGAGGCCGGTTCCTCTTGTCCCATCCCTTGTTCCTTGGGAGCAGAGCCCAGCCCCTCCTGGCTCCATCCTCCTCTCAGGCACTTGTAGGGAGCCATCAGGTCCCCCCTGAGCCTTCTCTTCTCCACACTGAACCCCCCAGGTCCCTCAGCCCTTCCCCATCACACTGTGCTCCAGGCCCTGCACCAGCTCCGGTGCCCTTCTCTGTCCCCGCTCCAGCCCCTCAATGCCTCTCTTGTAGTGAGGGGCCCAGAACCATCAATGAACCTCAGCAGGTCACTATTCGGGGGAGATAACAGTTAAAGAGGAGGAACTGGGTGAACTGTGCCTCGGGTAGAGTTGGGCATGGAAAGCTAAAGGTGTTGCTCCCCAAAGCACCCTCCTGAACATGATCACTCTCCCTATTGTGTTCCTGCAGCCTCCTGCCCTGCCCTGCAGGCCCCTGCAGATGGGAAGAAGTTTGGCTCCAAGTACCTGGTGGAGCACGAGGTTCACTTCACCTGCGACCCCGGCTTCCAGCTCCTGGGCTCCAGCACCAGGACGTGCCAGGCCAACGGCAGCTGGACCGGGCAGGAGCCCCGCTGCACAGGTACTGCCCCAGAGCTCAGCTGCAGGGCAGGGGTGGAACCTGGGACACGGGGAGGGTGACAGGGTCCACCAATGGGGAGGTACCGCAGCTGTCCTGGAGTCGTGCTCAGCCAATGTCCAGGGATGCTGCAGCTCCCGAGGCCGGTGCTTTGGTACCTCTCATCCTCAAGGAAAGGTGGAAATTGCAGCTGGAGCATCACCTGCAGCACAGCAGTGGAGATGATGGAGGGGGGTAGACATCAGTGCTATTGTGGCTCCTTTGTACTGAGGCAGCATTGGAAACGACTGATGTGTCTCAGTTTGGGAACATCATAGAATCATGGAATGGTTTGGGTTGAAGGGACCTTAAAGCTCATCCATTCCCAACCCCTGCCACGGGCAGGGACGCCTTCCACTGGAGCAGCTTGCTCCAAGCCCCTGTGTCCAACCTGGCCTTGAACACTGCCAGGGATGGGGCAGCCACAGCTTCTCTGGGCACCCTGGGCCAGCGCCTCAGCACCCTCACAGGGAAGAGCTTCTGCCTAAGAGCTCAGCTCAGTGTCCCTCTTTCACCTTGAAGCCAGATGGTTCTCAGGTGCTGCAGGGTAGCAGTGTGTGCAGCATCCCTGTGACTTGCTCCCCAAGACACAATGAAATGAAACATGCGTTCTCTTTCCATTGCAGAGATCAGCGAGTGCTCGAGCAGCCCCTGCCAGAACGGGGGCACGTGCCTGGAGGGGCTCAACCAGTTCAAGTGCCTCTGCCCGCAGCAGTGGACCGGGGCCACCTGCCAGTACCAGGCACAGACAGGTGGGTGACCCCGCGGGGTGGGTGACACCTCCGGGTGTCTCTTGTCACCCACCTCATTGAACCCCATCCCGCCCTGTGTCCCCCCAGCTCCTCCTGCCTGGAGCGTCACGGACGACCCAGCCTTCAGCCGCCAGCCCCGCTGTGCCCAGATTGACCAGACCCAGCACTGCAGCTGCGAGCCCGGCTTCCACATGAGCGGCACCGCGGCCACCGGCCTCTGCCAGGGTGAGCTCCGAACCGGGATGGGGATGGAGATGGAGGGGATGGGGATGGAGGGGATGGGGATGGTGGGGATGGGGATGGTGGGGATGGGGATGGAGGGGATGGGGATGGAGGGGATGGGGATGGAGGGGATGGGGATGGAGGGGATGGGGATGGAGGGGATGGGGATGGAGGGGATGGGGATGGAGGGGATGGGGATGGAGGGGATGGGGATGGAGGGGATGGGGATGGAGGGGATGGGGATGGTGGGGGTGGGGATGGTGGGGATGGGGATGGAGGGGATGGGGATGGTGGGGGTGGGGATGGGGATGGAGGGGATGGGGATGGAGGGGATGGGGATGGTGGGGATGGGGATGGAGGGGATGGGGATGGAGGGGATGGGGATGGAGGGGATGGGGATGGTGGGGGTGGGGATGGGGATGGAGGGGATGGGGATGGAGGGGATGGGGATGGTGGGGATGGGGATGGAGGGGATGGGGATGGTGGGGATGGGGATGGAGGGGATGGGGATGGTGGGGATGGGGATGGAGGGGATGGGGATGGAGGGGATGGGGATGGAGGGGATGGGGATGGTGGGGATGGGGATGGAGGGGATGGGGATGGAGGGGATGGGGATGATGGGGATGGAGGGGATGGGGATGGAGGGGATGGGGATGGAGGGGATGGGGATGGTGGGGATGGGGATGGTGGGGATGGGGATGGTGGGGATGGGGATGGAGGGGATGGGGATGGTGGGGATGGGGATGGAGGGGATGGGGATGATGGGGATGGAGGGGATGGGGATGGAGGGGATGAGGATGGTGGGGATGGGGATGGAGGGGATGGGGATGGAGGGGATGGGGATGGAGGGGATGGGGATGATGGGGATGGAGGGGATGGGGATGGAGGGGATGGGGATGGAGGGGATGGGGATGGTGGGGATGGGGATGGAGGGGATGGGGATGGAGGGGATGGGGATGGAGGGGATGGGGATGGTGGGGATGGGGATGGAGGGGATGGGGATGATGGGGATGGAGGGGATGGGGATGGAGGGGATGAGGATGGTGGGGATGGGGATGGAGGGGATGGGGATGGTGGGGATGGGGTCTCACCTCTGCACCCCTTGTCTCTCCGCAGACCTCAATGAGTGTGAGGTGTACAAGCGGGATGGGGGACCCCGGCTCTGTGCTCATGCCTGCGTCAACCTGCCCGGCTCCTACCGCTGCGCCTGCCCCGGCGGGTACGTGCTGCTGGGCGATGGCAAGAGCTGTGAAGGTGAGGAGGGCAGGACGGAAACGTGCCCTGTCCCAGCTTCCACAACTGCTGCTTTCTATTTTGAACCCATTTTTCTACTTCTTTACAAGCATTTCTGTGTGTGGGAATATTGGTGGGATTGCACAGGGAGATGGTGCCCAGGCGGGGAGGAAAATCATCACAGAACCCAGCCTGGTTTCTGTTGGAAGAGACCTTAAAGCTCCTCCAGCTCCAACCCCTGCCACGGGCAGGGACCCCTTCCACTGGAGCAGCTTGCTCCAAGCCCCTGTGTCCAACCTGGCCTTGAACACTGCCAGGGATGGGGCAGCCACAGCTTCTCTGGGCACCCTGTGCCAGCGCCTCAGCACCCTCACAGGGAAGAGCTTCTGCCTTGTCTCTAACCTGAACTTCCCGTTTCAGTTTGAACCCATCACCCCTTGTCCTGTCACTACAGTCCCTGATGAAGAGTCCCTCTCCAGCATCCCTGTAGCCCCCTTCAGACACTGGAAGCTGCTCTGAGGTCTCCACGCAGCTTCTCTTCTCCAGCCCCAGCTTTCTCAGCCTGGTCCCTTGGGCATCCCCAAGGAGAAACATTTCTAAAGAGGGTTACAAGCCAAGGATTACCTGGGAAGGGGTCAGCAGCTTCTCCTCCAGAACCAGCGCAGCTGGGGAGAGGGTTGAGAGCAAAGCAGAGGAGCAGTGGTTAGGGATGGTGGGTGGCCAGAACTACTCGTGTGATGTCTCCTCCTGAAGAAGAGGGATTTTTAGGCTATAAAGGGTTGATTATTGCAGTTCATGGAGAGAAAACTCACACTTTCTTCTTTTCTCCTCCATTTTCTCCTTTCCCCATCCCCCCCATTTCTGCCTGTTCCAAAGTATCTAATTCTCCCAGCAAGTGTCTGCATTCCAAGCTCCTGATTCTATTGCCGGGTACCTCAGTGGTTACAAAGGCGTGTTTGGTAAATAGAAAGAGGTGGTGTTTGCAAACAAGTAGGTGGAAAGTAGGGGAACTAAGTCCCCCCTGCTGCTGTGAGAGCAGTGCTGTTAACCCTGGCTGGCCCAGGGCATAGCTCAGGGAGAGCAGCGCAGGCACAGACAGGGTTTGGGGTGACTGAGGTGTTTTCAGCCACCTCTCTTTGATCACATTTGATGTCTGACCCATTTCAAGGTGTCTTTGCCTACTTTCTGCCCTCCGTGAGGTCAGCTCCAGGTCTCTGGTGAGCCTGACCTGCTGCCCACCTCTGTTTTACAGACATCGACGAGTGTGCTCTGTCCCAGGACAACTGCACGAGGGGAACAACCTGCATCAACACTGGGGGGGGCTTCCAGTGTGTGAGCCCCCAGTGCCCCCCGCCCGCTGGCAACGTCACCTATGTCAAGACATCACCCTTGTAAGTGCAGTAGGGTGCAAAGCCTCATCCCGCTCTCATAGAACCCCAGCCTGGTTTGTGTTGGAAGGGGCATTTAAAGCTCCTCCAGCTCCAACCCCATGCCACAGGCAGGGACCCCTTCCACTGGAGCAGCTTGCTCCAAGCCCCTGTGTCCAACCTGGCCTTGAGCACTGCCAGGGATGGGGCAGCCACAGCTTCTCTGGGCACCCTGGGCCAGCGCCTCAGCACCCTCACAGGGAAGAGCTTCTGCCTAAGAGCTCAGCTCAGTCTCCCCTGTTCTGGCAGGTTCAAGCCATTCCCCTTGGCCTGTCCCTACAGGCCCTTGTCCCAAGCCCCTCTCCAGGTTTCCTGCAGCCCCTTCAGGCACTGGAGCTGCTCTCAGGTCTCCCCTTCAGGAGCCTTCTCTTCTCCAGGCTGCCCCAGCCCAGCTCTCTCAGCCTGGCTCCAGAGCAGAGCTGCTCCAGCCCTCGCAGCATCTCCATGGCCTCCTCTGGGCTCGCTCCAACAGCTCCACGTCCCTCTTGTGCTGCTGCCCCAGAGCTGGGGTGCTGGGTTCTAAAAACACATGTAGCATCCCCATAGATACACCACCACTGAGGTGGGGGACACGGACCCAGCATCCCTGGTGCTCCCAGAAACTCTCCCTATGTCTTTCCCTTTGCAGCCAGTGTGAGCGCAACCCCTGCCCGATGGAGAGCCGCTCATGCCACCAAGCCCCCAAAACCATCTCCTTCCACTACCTTCCGCTGCCATCCAAGCTGCTGACTCCCACCCCACTGTTCCGCATGGCCACGGCGGCAGCTCCCGGCCGGCCGGGCCCTGACAGCCTCCGCTTCGGCATCGCGGGCGGCAACAACCGTGGGCACTTTGTGATGCAGCGCTCGGACCGGCACACCGGGGAGCTCATCCTGGTGCAGAGCCTCCAGGGCCCCCAGACCATCCAGGTGGATGTGGACATGTCCGAGTACCTGGACCGTGTCTTCCAGGCCAAGCACGTGTCCAGAATCACCATCTTCGTGTCTGCCTATGAGTTTTAGGGGAGGTGGCAGCCGGGCTGGTCCCTGCACAGCATCCTCCGCACGGAAGCACCAGCCCTGGAGGCGGGTCTCTAACAGGAGCTCCAGGTGACATCCCACAGCAAAGCCTCTCTGCATCCTCCCCTCTGCATTGAGGTTGTTCTTTGGCACCACCTATACTGGGGGGAAAAGAGGGAAATGAGGTGCAGAAGGAATCAGGTGCAGGTTACCCACTCACTGGCGTGTGGGAGCAGAGCATCAGCCTCACCTGAAGCTCCACAAGCACAATGTCCCACAGCCTCAGTGCCTGCACAGCACAGAAAGCAGTGGATAGAAACCATGGCCCTTATTGCCTTTTAATTCCTTTATTTCATAGGAAATAAGTTAAAGTGGTGCATGCAGGAGGAGGGAGGCTCATAGCAGGTACTGCTCTCCCCCCCGCTGGCTCGGGCTTGCGTGCACTGACCCCAGTCCTGTTAAAGCATAGAGGCATGGTTTGGGTTGGAAAGGACCTTAAAGCTCATGCGGTTCCAACCCCTGCCACAGGCAGGGACACCTTCCACCAGAGCAGCTTGCTCAAAGTCCCAGCCTCTGCTCCCCTTTGGATGAGGAAACCTGTGGCAGCCTGCATGAAGGGGCCTGGTCCAGGCTTCCAATCCCGTGGGATTGACCGGGACTGGAAAAATCCATGAATCCATGAATGAATCCATGCTCGAGGGAGCTGGAGATGCGCCTATTTCATTTTTCCATCAGGCACAGCCTCACTGCGCTGTGTGTATGCAGCGATGGGGATAGAGGGGGTTTGGCTGGAAACCATGCCGGGGGGAGGGACATGCACACGGACACCCCTCCCTGGCCTTGCTCTCTTCCCCTCGGCACCTCGGTGCTTGTCCATGTTAACCACAACCCCT
Organism: Psittacula echo; assembly: GCF_963264785.1. NCBI lineage: Eukaryota > Metazoa > Chordata > Aves > Psittaciformes > Psittacidae > Psittacula > Psittacula echo. The sequence goes on from NC_137738.1 coordinate 121,423,424, forward strand.
GCCCAACGTTATGCATGTTCTCTGTTACGCTGGTTTAGTACCATGATATAACCTCTGAGCAGAATAAAGTACCCAAAGCACGTGTCGATGGGGATGATGCTCACCTGGAGCTGCCCGCGGAGGACTCAGGGTCTGTGGGGGAAGAACCTGCCTCTGTCAGGTTTATCTTTCTGCCTGATGTTGCCCCAAAAATGCAGTGGGGTAGAATTTCCTTGGGATTTTATGCTGCTTCCACTAAATCCTTCCCACTCCTTGCCCCAATGACTCCAGTCTGTGCTGCATCCATTGGGGGATGGAGCTCCTGGTTTTATTTGGGGGGAATACAGCTTTTCCATGGAGCTCAGGAGGGGGGCAGGACCTTTCCCCACAGAACAAGGAGGGACATTCAGTGCCTGCTGCTCAGCACAGGGCTGCTGGATCCCGATCCCGGCGGATGGAGGATGTTTGGGTTGGCGGCTGCTCCGGTGGGATGGTGGAGCTGGGCAGGGAAAATGCATCCCAGGCTTGTGCTGGCGGAGGGAGATGAAAACCCAACAGGCAGCTTAGAGGAGAACCCAAACATGGGAATTAATGCTCTTCTGAGAGTGGAGCTGCTCCCAGAGCAGGGAGTGGTGGAGCAGCAGGACCTGGGAGCTGCCACCTTCATCTGGGGGTGGCGGAGACCCTAGGCAGGACAAAGACCAGGAGGAGCATCAGGAAAGAAGGGAATGGCTGGGTGCTATCCCCTTCAAAGTGGGCTGAGATGTCCTCTCATCTCCTCCCCTAAGGCAGGAGGATTCCTTTGCCCTGCCAAGGACACCCCTTCAGTCCTGGGGTGATGGAGGGACTGTCACCATGGAGATGGCATCAGGATGGGGAAGGACCTGGCCTGGGTTTATTTCCCTTGCTGTGATCAGAGGATAGTGCTGGGTATCATCACAGGAGGAAGAGGGAACGGGCAGGACAGGCTGGTGCACTGCTCTGTTGTGTACCTGCGTCTGGGATGCCTCGAGAACAGGCAATGAGGTTTTCCTTGGAGCTACTCAGATTCCAGCCAAGTCATGTTCCATCCAGGAAAGGGAGCAGTTATCCTCATGAACCCGGCCTGGCACGTGGTCTGAATTAGCCTTTGATAAAAGCAGTTCTGTGGGACATGTCCTCATACGCCACTGAGACCACTGCTGGGACACAGAAGCTGGAGCAGGAAAGGAGCTGAAAGGAAAGGGAATGTTTTCTTGGATTATTCTTTTAGGAGAAGATGGACAGGATGCTTTGGGAAAGGAGACAGAGTTATAAGGAAGAAGGCTGCAGAGTGGGCAGCCCAGAGCCTGTGGTTTGCCACAGTGGCTGCAGTTGCCCAGCCTGGTTGGACATGCTTCTGTTGCTGTGATATAGGGATGATAAAGGAAAACCTGCACTTGGGGATGTGCTCCTCCAAGAGGAGGGCTGGGACATGCCAGAGCAGCTCCTGGTGCCTCACCTCTGCTGTCTCCATCACCCGCTCCTGGCCGCGGTACCGGGTGAAGCCGTGTTTCATCATCCCTGCACTTGCCAGGCGCTGGGAGCCAAACCCAGGAGCCTGTCAGAGGAGCAGTTCCTGATGGGCAGAATAGTTTCCATCTGATGCTTTCCCCAGCTAATGAGGCTGGAGACGGGCGCCTGGAGCTCCGCACCGGAGGCTCTTCCTCACAGCACAACGTTTATCCCAGCTCCCCAGGCCAGGGTGAACTGGTTTCCCCTCTCCGGCCGGGCTGGAACGTGCTCCCAGCCGCATCCCGCTGGCCTGGAGAGCCAGGCCTGGGGCCGGGCAGCTCGGCTGTCTCCTGGCTGCACAGCTCCCTCTCAGCCCCACAAACGTTTAAGGTCAGCTCTGCAGCGTCTGGCCGGGGCTGCAAACCTTTGGCCAGTGTCTGAGCTGACTCAAGAGGTTTTCTTCCCCTCCCAGAGCAGCCACTCTGGCATCCTGCATGCTTCCTGAGCCTGGAATGTGCAGAGAGAGGCTCTTCAGGCCCTGGGAAATACAACTGCTCTTTGGAATAAGCCTTTCAATTTCCAGGGGTTTGGGGGGGAAAGCGCTCCCTCTCCTCTTCACCCCATGAAGGGAGATGAGTCCCAACCTCAGGGCATGGGCAAGAGGAGATGACCATGGCTTCCTGACCTGTTTTCTCATCATCATCATCATCATCCTCCTTCCAAAACACATTCCAGATGGGCCTCTCCCTGCCAGGCATCCAAAGTCCTGAGCATCCCTGAGCTTCTCCTGCCCTTCAGCCTGATGAGATTAAGATGAGCATGACCAGCAGTTCGAGGGAGGGGATCCTGTCCCTCTGCTCTGCTCTGGTGAGACCCCACTTGCAGCACTGTGTGCAGTGCTGGTGCCCTCAACGTGAGGGCATGGAGCTGTTGGAGCAAGTCCAGAGGAGGCCACGAGGATGCTCAGGGGCTGCAGCACCTCCTGTATGGAGACAGGCTGAGAACATTGGGGCTGTTCAGCCTGGAGAAGAGAAGCTGCGTGGAGACCTCAGAGCAGCTTCCAGTGTCTGAAAGGGGCCTACAAGGATGCTGGGGATGGACTCTTCACCAGGGACTGCAGTGATAGGACAAGGGGTGATGGGTTCAAACTGAAACAGGGGAAGTTCAGTTTGGAGATAAGGCAGAAGCTCTTCCCTGTGAGGGTGCTGAGGCGCTGGCACAGGGTGCCCAGAGAAGCTGTGGCTGCCCCATCCCTGGCAGTGTTCAAGGCCAGGTTGGACACAGGGGCTTGGAGCAAGCTGCTCCAGTGGAAGGGGTCCCTGCCCGTGGCAGGGGTTGGAGCTGGGGGAGCTTTAAGGTCTCTTCCAATCTGAACCATTCCCTGATTCCATGACTCTATGAGATACATCCCTGCAAGCAGAATGATAATTCTCTTTTCTGCATAAGGCTGCAGGTTAAAATTTGAGTTTTATTACCCCGAGAAGCCAAAACACTCATTAATCCCATTATGGGCTTTGATGAAGAGCTGAATCACAGCTCTATTTGTTATGGTTGCTAGGTATGTTGCTACAACCCCTGATCCCAATGTATCTGTGATGTCCTGGTGTGGACATCAGGGAATTGGGTTAGCTGCTGTTGCCAAACTCAGCTGTATTTTGGGGAAAAGAAGAAAAGAGCCATTGAGGAACCTCTCAGGAGTGTAACTTCCTCCCTGACAACACAAGTACATGGAGGGATATTGAAGCAAACAGCTACACATTGCCCCTGCTGACACAGTTTTGGTTAAAACCCGTGAATCCCAGACTGGTTTGGGTTGGAAGGGACACAAAGTTCATCTAATTCCAGTCCCCAAGCCATGAGCAGGGAATAACATGTTGCACCTGCACATGCTGCAAGAAACCAGGAGTCAGGTTTTAATCCATATTTAAACCACCCTTGTTCCACCTTTCCCATTGTCCAGGGAGATGCTGATGAGCCCTGTGGGTGCTAGCTCCACACTCAGCTGGGCTAATTAGCTGTAATTAGCCCTAATGACTCTCAGTGGCCCACCTGAGGCAGCACCTACACCACTCCCGTGCTCCTCAGGGCCCTGTTTCCGCACCTGGGCTGCAGAAGAATGGTTTTAATGCTTGAGTTGGTTTTCTGGTTTGAGATCTCATCTCCATGAGCTCTGTGTGATGGGATGCACCCCTGGCTGAAGCTGCCCTGCTCACCTTGCTCAGGTACCAGTGTGGTGTGTGACACTGGAGATGGCTCCTTCCTCATGGATGTGAGGCTGCAATTTGCCTCTGAGAGGGGGAAAACCCCGCTCCCAAAAGGGAACCGATGTGGGTGTTCTGTCTTCTTTATTTTCTGCTAGGATTGCTGGCACTGGACAAACAGAGTCATATGTCCCAAAAAGCCCTGTTAGCCAAGGAGACCGGCCTGTAAAGGAAAATAAGTTGATGTAACTTGGGATTTGTCCAGAAAGTTTTGACAAAGTCCCTCAAAAGACAATATTGAGGGAAAAAACTGGTTGGAGAACAACAAACAAGCTTCTCCTGGGGGCTATGAAGTGCTGGGAGTCAGCAGAGCTGGAGCAAGGATGCACGTCTGGCTCTTGGCATGCGGAGCCCTGGCAGGTGGGATATCTCCAGCCTGTGGTGCTATAAACACACACATAAAGTTTATGGAAGAAAAGATGAGCAATGAGTGACAACATCTGCAGCTGATGCTGAGCGGGGCAGGAGCATCCTGAGATGGGGATGAATGTGGAGATGTGGGGCTGTAGAGATGCATGGGGAGTTCACCACCAGTGTGGAGCAACACATGGAGAGCTGCTGCTCGTATGGAGCAGGGAGGACATAGAATCCCAGACTGGTTTGTATTGGAAGGGAGCTTAAAGCTCCTCCAGCCACGGGCAGGGACCCCTTCCACTGGAGCAGCTTGCTCCAAGCCCCTGTGTCCAACCTGGCCTTGTGTTCATCATTATTGGCTTCCATAATGCTCTTCAGCATCCTATGTCTTAACAGAGGCAGCTCTATTAAGAGATCTCCATTAAGGGACCTGATCGCTCCCTACAAGTGCCTGAGAGGAGGATGGAGCCAGGAGGGGCTGGGCTCTGCTCCCAAGGAACAAGGGATGGGACAAGAGGAACCGGCCTCAAGCTGCACCAGGGCAGGTTTAGATGGAGCTGAGGAACAATTCCTGCCCCAGAGGGTGCTCAGGCATTGGAACAGGCTGCCCAGGGCAGGGCTGCAGGCACCGTCCCTGCAAGGGTTCACACCCCGTGGAGACGAGGCCTCAGTGCCATGGGTTAGGGGTGGCCTTGGCAGGGCTGGGGTAAGGGTTGGACTGGGTGAGCTTGAAGGCCTTTTCCAACCTGGTTGATTCCATGATTCCATTAAGGATTTCTTAATGAGTTTCGACGGGGTTGCACAATCCCTGTTAATGAAGCCACGCTCGCGGAGGCGCTGGTAACAAACGCCCTTCCCCCCGCACACCCTGGCACAGGATCTTGTCTCCCACCCTCTTTAACACCGTGTTTTACCGCTCCCTCTCCGCTGACCCCTGTCAGTGACCCCGCCATGACCACCTCTGCCAACGGGCGGGCCTTGCTGCGGTGACCGCGGCTCCTCGCCGGGCCCAGCTCCGCTCCCCTCAGCGGTGCCCGGATGTGGCTGGGGGGGGGGCGCTGTTTACCACAGCGCAGCCCCGGGGCAGCGCACGGCGGCGGAGGCGGGGCCGGGCTCTCGCGAGGCGGAAGCGGCGCGGAGCGGGGACAAGGGGCGGGTCGGGCCCGGAAGCGCCGTGACGGGCGGCGCCCGCCGTGCCCCGGCCGCCATAACGGGCGCGCGCGTGACGCCAGCCCGCACGCCGCGGCGGGAGCGCGCACGGCGGGCAAAGTGTATGGGGGGGTGGGGGCGTGGCCCCGCCGCGCTCGCCGTACGTCACGACGGCCGTGACGGGCGTGTGGCCTCCACCAATAGGCGCCCCCGCCGGCGGCGTGACGCGACGCCGCGGGGGGGCGGGGCTGAGCGGCGGCGGTGGGAGGAGCGCGACGGGAGGCGGCGGGCAGCGTGAGGCGACGCCATCGCGGCCCCGGCGGGCGCGGAAGACGCTGTGGTGGTGGTGGTGGAGGTGGCGGTGGTGGCGGCCGCGCGGCCGCGGAGCCAGCCCGGGGGGCGAGCGGCGGGGCTCGCTGCCGCTGTCCTCGTCCTCCGCCGCCCCGCCGCTGCTGCCGCCATTTTGTGAGAGCGGCTCGAGCGGGCGCCATGTTTGTAAGGAAGAATTAGGGCAGCCAGCAGCGGCCAGCAGCACCTCCCTTCCCCCGTGTGTGTGTCCTCTCCTGTGCCCCGGGCCTGCTCCTCCGAGCCGCCGCCGCCGCTGCCGCCTCTTCCGCCTGCCCGCGCGGGGCGGCCGGGCTCAGCCTGTGCAGCCTCGCCCTGCACTGAGTGCCCGTTAGTGTCTCACTAAGTAACCGTGAGTGAAACCTTCATCATCTCTCCTCACTGAGGGACCCGACCCTCCTCCTCACCGAGCCGCCCCCAGAGCGGCTGTGCGCGCCGCCGCCGCCGCCACCTCCTCCTCCTCCCTCCGCACCACGGGCAGCGGCAGTGTCCTGCCTTCCTCCACCTCCCTCCTCCTCACCACACCACAGCCAGCACAATGGCCTTTGAAAGCCTGTTCTCCAAACCCCCAAACCCAGTTCTTGACCCAAACATGCCCGACTCTGACAGGCAACATGCAGGGGACGAAAGGTCGAGTAACATTCTTCTCTCTCTCCGCTTCTCATAATGGTGATACTAGTGGGGTGATGCTGATAATGATGATGATGATGATGCTGTGTGTTAATGTGCCGAGGGGGTTAACGATGTTTTTGTGGGGGCAGGTCACCTTCAGGCTGGAGGACCGGGGTGGTGGTGGTGGGGGATGCGAGGAGGGGAGGAGGGGGGTGACACTGGCTTTAGAAGTGCATATTATTAGCAGGGGGTTATTTTTTGGAATGCATGCCTTTTTACATCTTCATTTATTTATTCTGGCTGGGAACGGGGACTGTTTTCCATTTCTTTCCATAAATTGCACTTTCCAGGGGGTGTCTGTTGAATGTCACCATTGTTCTTTGCCTGCCTTGCCCTGGCGCTGCTAGTCAGGTAGGAAAGGGTGCTCTGAGCTGGGGTTTCCTCTTTTTGGTTGGTTTTGTTTATAGCAGAATCTCTCACCAGAGCCATATTTAACCTCATTTTTTTGCCAGATTACACCTTCCCCATTTAACTGGATCTTTTTTTATGCAGATTAAGCTCTGACTGACGTTATCTTTGCCACCTCTCAGTCCCCATGCGCAGTCCTGGTGAAAGGACCTCTGTTCCTCCCTCCTTCCCTCCCTTTCTCTCCTGCAGCTGCTGGAAACTCAAACCCTTCCTCCACGCAGCCCTGGCCTGCCTAACTAGTTCCAAAAATACAGTGCCAGGGTGGCAGCCACCAGCCCTTCAGTCCGCATCTCCCCGTGTCACAACTGCAGGAGTTAGAACTGCTGGGTTGCCACAGCTGCCCTCCCCACACAGCTCCACAGCCCTGTTTGTTGCTTGTCTCGGAGGACTGGTGCAATAAAACCCAACAGGAAAGGGCTGGTGAGTGAACGTAACTGTTCCCTCGCTGGAGGAAGAGCACTGAGCCTGTGGTACGAAGTGGAAGGGCCACGCAGAGCTGAGAGACTGTTCCAAAAACGGTGCTGTGGTTTAGTGACAGGGTCAGGGCAGACCTCGGAGCTGCCGGTTCTTGGTTTCACCTCCCTGCTCTTACTTGTGTAAGTTGAGTCATGCTGCGTGTTCCAAAGGAGTGCTGTGTCCAAGCAGAGCAGTGGTCCGCTGGGATTGCTGGAGGTGCCTGTTAGAACTGTGCAGCAGCAGCAGGCAGAGTGGTCCTAGAGCTCCTTTGTGCTGTTTCAGGATTGCAAGTACTTTGGGTTTCCAAGTCCTCAGTGAGGACGAGCCCCCGTTATCCCCTGTGCTGCTAGGAGCACAGTTGTCCTAACTGGGAGTTCCTCGTGCCCTGGTGACAAGTAGAATTCCTCTCACCAGCTCTCCTCACCACTATGCCTGTTGTTACACTGGTAACCGGTGGAATAGAATAAATAACTACTACCTGAGAGTCTAATGGATGTGTTAAATACAGGTTAACGTCAAATAAACATGGCTTTATAATGTTTTCATTTCAGAAGAGCAGGAGGTTCAACAATAAACACATTTACCTGTTAAGTAATACTCTTTGTAAGCAAGACTTGTGCAACTTCTGCTCCCCTGTGATCTGAAACGTGTAAAGTGTGTTCCTCATGCCCCCAGAGTGGTGTTAAAAAAGAAAGAAGCCCCAAATAGAAGTCTTTGTATTAATATCAGTGAGCAAAGTACGAACTTCCTGCACTGTATAAAGATGTCCCCACCAGCTGGGGAGGCCCAAAGAGAAACAGGATCTTTCCCCTCCACAGAAACCGTGCCAAAGGGGAGGCAGTTCTTTATGCACTGATAGCTCAGTAGGTACAGCCCATAACAGGAAGCTGCTGCAATCAGTTAAGAGAGAAGGTCAGTTCATGCAGCATAAATGAACAGCATTTCTGGTAACGTGTAGTTAGTTTGAGTTTGAACCACTCTGTGGAATTCTAAAGAAGTTGCCTAGTGCTTTTGAGCAGTAGAAAATGGTAAAACCCCTTTGGTGCCCATACTTGGGCAACTTACAATTAGAAGATTGTTTTAATGCAGAGTCTTTGTTTTCCTTGTTTGTAGACAGGCACCTGCTTAAGGAAGGAAGGGTTTTATTTTAGAGATGTTTTTAGTTAAACTCGTGGAGACATTGTCTTTGATGGAGTGTTTGAGACTTTCTGCATACTGGTGTTTCCTAGGAGGTCAGGCTTTGTGAGGGATTGCTTTTATGTAGGGAGGTAGGGTAAGAAAGAGCTCAGAGGCTGGGTGCTGCCAACCTTGGGTACAGCAAATCCACACGGAACTGTGGGTAAATGTGCAAGTTCCCGCTCTCTCCCAAAGGGCTGATCCTTGTCGGAGGCTGTGGCTGCCATTACCATCATCTGCAGGGCTGGGAGCTTCCGACTGCTCTTAAACCTCTTTGAGGACATTGTCCCACCTTTGCCTCATGCTGTAGGTAAAGCATGTGCCTATGAGAGGAACTAAACAGTTGCCACAAATAGAATCCAGTCGTCATGCATGGGCTGAATTCTTGTGTGGACTTTGATTTCTGACTAGCAGTGAGCTCTTACAGGCAGGAGAAGGACCCGTGCTACAGTTGGTTCTGCCTTTGAACTTGGTGCCAGGGACCTCAGAAAGTAACTTGGAGTTCGTTTATTTTTGCAGTCTAAAACACTGGGTTGGTGCTGACACTTTCTGCTGGCTATTTCTGCTTTGCTGTCATTTAATCTCCATCCAGGAGATGCCTTATCCCATTATCTGCTGTAAAAATAGCAGTGACCTGGCAGAGGGCTGAGCATGGCAATGTTAACTCAGATCACAGGGGTGCAGGCAGGGCTCCTGCAGCCAGCAGGGTCTCAGGAGCTGCATTGCCAGTGTAAGAATCAGGCCCCTTTTTCTGTGCTCGTGGCACAGTAAAGGAAATCCAGCGTTCGGGACAGCTCTGGAACAGGCACCTCGGTGACCTGTGGACTTTTTGCAGGAAGTTGTCCAGGTTTTTACAGGGGGTATTTGGAAATAGCACTTCAGAGCCAGCCTTGTCTGTTGCATGTCAGGTTCCTTGCCCCCAGAGCCCTGCTAATCCCCCCTGTCCACTTCCCCCTTACGTATTTGATACAGTTTCTATGTTTCAAGCTGCAGTTGGTGCAGTCACTTTATTATCCCTCAAGATAAACTGATTTTGAGCTTTATGAAGTGTGGTCGAAGTGCTTGATTGTGTGACTGCTCGTAGCTGTGGTGCTGCTCTTCCAAAGCCTCTCCTTTGCCAGCCACACATGCCCTGTGTACATCCAGATAAGCCACATGAACAGAGACTTCACCCAGCCACGCTTTGCTTTTGTTTTCCCAGTTTCCTCTTCCAGCTGCCTTAGGAATTGCCTGTTCCCTTCCCAGTGTAGCCCTCGTGGCCTGGGCGAGCATGACTTACACTGCTGCTCTAACCGGTCTGGCTGGTTCACCCGAATGGAGACCTGCTCTGCTGAATTGCAGCCTGTGGCAAGGGAAGGGAAAACCCCAAGTGGGGGTTGTAACAGATGAGTAACAGCAAACTGAAATCTCTGTTATACCCCTTAGCTGTACTTTCTCTCCTTTACTGCTTAGTCAGTGTCCTACTGCACGTGGCTTTGTCTGTGTCTTGTCTCGAGTCGTGTGGCTCTTCAGCTTTACCAGAGCTGTACAGATCAGGGAAAGCACTTGTGGAGCAAAAGGGCTGAAGATCCCCTCTAATCCTGGTTCCTGTTGTTCAGCCCCACTGCTCTCCCTTCCCACAAGCCTTCCATCCATCTTAAACTGACAATTTAAATGCTTTTCTTTTTTTATACCTGCTGCTTGCTGTCCAAGTGTGCATAGTTTGGTTTGAAAATGTTTGCTGGGAGCTGATTTGAGAGATTATTCTTCCTTAGGTCAGTAATAGTTAATCACCAAAGAATGTGTTCATGTTTAGCTGGAGTTGTTTGTGAGCATTGAATGTAGCCTTGCAGTGATTTATTGTTCTCCAGCCTGATTTCAAAACTTGCTTTGCCCTTAGGAAGCAGAGAGAGAATCACTCCCAAATCTGCCCTGAGGGCAAACACGGCTGTTTGCCATCCAGCAAACATTGCAGGAGGCAAGACATGGCAGACATGGCAGCTGGCTGGGTCACTCCTCATGCTCTGGGGAGGAGGAGGTGGCCTCTGTGATTTCTTCTGCATGTTAAGCCCCAGAGAGTGGAGATGGATGGGCAGCAGGGTGACAATGTGAGCTGCCCAGAAGTAGCTCATTGGCCTCTAGTACCACCACAGGAAGCTTTATTTTTGGCACTGCCGTCTTTCCACTTCCTTCCCCCACGCTGTGGGAGCACGGTATCTGTTAGAGCCAGCCCTGGGCATGAAAGCAGGACAGAGGTTAAAACCCTCCCAGCTCGCTGGTGTGTAACTTTGCATGCTGCAGTTCTGCCTTGGTGTAGGTTAAAGTAACCTCGTGTTTGCAGATTGGCCGAAACTAACCTGCAGCTAAAAAGTGCCACAGGTGACCTGCATGATGTTGTCAAAGAGCCAATGCTGACCCTTGGTGCACACGGCTTGTGCTGTTAACTGCAAAACCACCTTCTTGTGTGGGTGTTTTCTTTAGTCATTCTCATTGTAGAATCACAGAATCAACCAGGTTGGAAAAGACCTTTATGGTCATCGAGTCCAGCCCTTACCCCAGCACTGCCAAGGCCACCACTAACCCATGGCACTGATGGCCTCCATTCATAAATTCTTTAGTGTCACAGTGTCTAGACACTTCAACACTGTTAAGATCTTATTTTAGACTTAAAATTTTCATGTCATCAACTCGTGTATGAGTTACTGTGCTCTTTGGACGTTCGTGGCACCCGAATCTTACCTGTTGGGAGTATTGCAGGGTCATTGTGTGACAATGAACAGACAGGAAGCATGAGCTGGTGAGATGGCTATGCCCATCTGTGTAGTCATGAGTGCTGCATAGCATCATGTACTTCTGGATGGAAAGTATGAGCAGGAGGGTTTTGTGGTGCAGCAGGAGCGTGCAGGGAGCTGGAATAGAGGGGTTAGAATAGAAATCTAATGTAGGGCACTAATTAAAATATACCCAAAGGAAACTTAAGAGGAGAACATGCAAGGGGAGTGTAAGGCTTCTGTACTAAATACATCTTGACCGGTTCCAGAAGCACTCAAGTAGTTTCCCATAGGTTTAAACTCTCTCTCTTGCATTATGTGTCCTGATCACAGATACTCAGAGGTCAGCAGAAGAGAAGATGTGTGAATGAACATGCTGTTTCTTTATGCAAAGAAGAGTTTTTGAACATCCTCAGTGTTTTCTGATAACTTCTCTCTTCTAGGACTGATCACAGAAAGAAGAGGTTAAGATTTATTAGTGCATTCACTTCAGGAAGAAATAGATTTGATTTCATTTTTGGGCAGTAACATTTGGTTATCACTGGAAATTAGCAGCTTCTTAAAATATAAGTAATTATTTAATGCATTAGAGAGCTGCTCATGTTTAAAGTTTCCATTCTTGCTGCTGTGTCCTTTCTCTGTGGGTACAAGAAGTAAAGGGAGGTGTTTGCAGCCTTTCATTTTTTCTACTATATACTTTATCTCACGTTGGTAGTGTTTTGGGGAAATCTGGTCTACTCATATGCTCTTTAAAGCTTACTCTAATGAATAAAATCAAAGCATCGTGTTGTAAACCAAAATGTGATTCTTTTAAACAAGACTTTTCCTTAACTGTGAATCAAACCTATGTAAATAGGAATTAACAGAAAATAATGTTTGATATCACAATGTTAGATATAAGAAAATATAATACAATAATATAGATATATAGAAAATGATGTTAGATCTAAGGCAGAAGCTCTTCCCTGTGAGGGTGCTGAGGCGCTGGCCCAGGGTGCCCAGAGAAGCTGTGGCTGCCCCATCCCTGGCAGTGTTCAAGGCCAGGTTGGACACAGGGGCTTGGAGCAAGCTGCTCCAGTGGAAGGTGTCCCTGCCCGTGGCAGGGGTTGGAGCTGGAGGAGCTTTAAGGTCCCTTCTAACCCAAACCAGGCTGGGATTCTATGGTTCTATGATAGAGTCACATTTTGGTTGCATGAGTTTTGTTCATGTAAGTTCTTAAAACTTCGGTTCTCCTGTAGCTCCTGCACTGTCTCTGCAGATGTGCTCAGTGCTTGAGAGGAAGATTTCCCACAGGGAAAACCAGTTTAGTTTTCTTAAGCATTTTAAACCTCCAGTTGTCAGTATACTGAGCAAATGCATCTCGGTTTTGTGTCCTGGAGCTTGAGTTGTAAATCTTCTGTTTTTTGAACTTGAAGAATGCTATTTAAAAATGACTGGCACTAAGGGCAGGAGAGGTGAGTTAAAGCTGGGTTGGAATGTTAGAAACTGAACAGTAAACACCACAGTAACAGTGAGTTACTTTAGGTGTGGATTTCTGTTCCCTACCCAAATATTTGCATAACTGCCTTTTCACTGACTTCACCAGATTGATTCTTCCCTGAAAGATAATTTGGCTTCTCTGCCTTTGTAATCCATTTCTGAGGTGCTCTAGAAATACCCTGGGGACAGTGGAAACACTTTCTAGTTTAATTTTCACATATCCATCAAGCTCCAAGTATGTGGAGATGGCGGAAGAGGGAGTGATCCATCAGTGATTTTAGTTCTTTCTCTTGCGTCTGGAGAAGAACCAAGTGTTCTTTGTGTGTACCTACTCCTTGTACAGGGGCTGGTAGGAAACATCACTGCCTTTGCCTTTGTTAGGATTTGTTTAGCTCATGGAGTCTACGTGGTGTTACTTTATTTTGCATCTCCTGTGTTCTGCATTGCAGGATTGCATTTGCCATCCCGTGGGTCATGAGGAAATAGGAGGACCATATGGCAATAAGTCATCATCAGGGGCTCTTTATGAGCGGTTCCAGTAGGTCAGGCAGCAGCATCCAAACGCTCTGAGCAATTTAACCTGGTATTTAATGAAGGTGCTCCTGTTTCTCTTCCAAAAGGACTTTAAACACACTAGGATGAGAAGGGCTTGGTAGTGCTAGCTGAGATCTCAGGTTCGAGGTGAGTTACCTTCTCGTGCTGTGTCCTGTGCCAGAATTTCATACTGCACATCTGCCCTGTAACAGGTCAGGATGAACTTCCATTAATCAGAAGGTGCATCAGATTTAGTTCAGCCTTTGCATAGCCAAATCTGGAACCCAAGAACAAACCACATGGTAGCAGTTACAGCTTGCCAGTGGTGCTGGTTCAGCGCAGAGGCTGTCCTTGACTCCTGAGGTGTGTGTTGTGAGGCACCATGGGCTGTCCCCCCCAGCTTGCTGACGTTGTATCAGTGGAGGTTGCTTTGGTGGTGCATTGTTTTGTGGGGCAGGGTAGTTGAGAGAGAAGTGAGTCTTGAAAAAGAACCAAATTACACTTCCCTGTTTGTCCACATCAAGAAAACTTTGGTGTTTGTGGGTCAGGCACTTCCAGCAACGCCAGAAGCACACTGATAGCAGACACTCTGTAAGCCCCGAGTGTTCTGTAAGCAAGAAGCTGTACTTTGCCCAGCACAAGTACAGTACACAAGTGAACAGCTCAGTTTGGGTTTTAAATCAGGAAAAATCCTGTAAAAGGAACTTTTCTGCCCTATCACTTTGGTAAACTTTCTTTGAGGAATAACTCAGTGATTTCCAAGAAATTATGTGGGTTTTTTTCCATTTTATTTTCAAATCACATTTATCCAGAGTTTTCTGTTGGGTTTTGTTCTGTTGTTTTGGTTTTATACATTCTTGAAGTTCAGTGCTTGGAAAATTCCAGGATGTTGTGGAAAGAATGTAGGCACTGGGGGAGTAAAGGAAAACCTTCCGTAACCTTCCCTTTGGAATGCAATCCAAAGGATAGTGTTACCAGGATCCTGCATAGTTGTTTTACCTAGAAAGTTAATGAAGGCCTGGATGCATCCCAGCAGTATAAATCCATAATGGCAGTTCCCAAAGGAACTGGGAACAACCTTATTTCCTAAAGAGCATTTCCAGTGGGCAATTCCTAAAGAGCATGTTCAAGAGCAGAAATACTTTAGGGAGAGTGTTGAACTCATATTGTCAGAGTAGGAAAGATTGCGTTTCCCAATGGCTGCAGGTGTTCCGTAAGTGTTTGTGTTCCAATTACTCTAAGCACACTGTATTAGCCTGGAAAGATGGGACAAATGCTTTCTTGAGATGTTTATTGTATGATACATTCCAGAGTTTCTCAGGGAATGCTGGAGATAACGGCCACTGGGGTGCTTGAACACAGGATTTATTCTATGCTTGGGGTACATACTCTGAAGATGCTTGCTTTCTTCTTAAGTACAATAGTATCTTGATGTTAGGTTCTTTGCAAGGCAGTGTAAGGATTGTGTGTGAGCAGATATCTGTGAGCACCTTACAAAAATCACATAGAAATGGGTTCTGAAGCTGCCCCTATTTTGTGTTTGGTGCCCACCTGGCCACGGGCAAACCTTTATTCTTATCACTGTAATTATTACTATTCATTTCCACTATTTGTTCAATACCTCATAGCTTCCTACTGCTTTATGTTTGTGCTAAAAGTAACGTCCTTTTTGAAGTGTTTCCCAGTGAAGGCCAGGAGCAAACCCAGTGACGGCTGCGTTTGCAGTGTAGCTGAATTTAAGCAACAGCAGTTGAGCAATTCTTGCCTACTTTGTAAGCTGCCTTTTGTTTTCCTATTCCCCACAGTGTATTCAGTGTATTCAGGGAAGAGCCATGTCTTCCATGGGCTTGTTTTCCGTGAGTTTGTCCTGTCTGCTTCAGCGAGTCCTGCAGTATCACTCACTATCTGCCCTGAAGTTCCTTTTACTGCCACCAGTGTGAATGATGGTCTTTAAATGACACCTTCCATAGCAGAATCTTTTATTCAGATTAAATCTGATTTCTTTAATGCCCACTTCTTAATATTTTGACATTTGGAAGCTTCTTATAAGCTTTCCTTCTTTCCAGTCCTGTTACTTCATGCTACGCAGCAAAACCATCTTCAGTACTCATCTAGAAGATGATTTTCTCCCATATTCCAGTTTCCCATATTTCTAGTCACTAGGTAAGCTGGCTGCCCTTGTGTGTCACTTAGAAATGTTCTAGAGTCCCCTTCTCCATCGTGTAACACAGCAAAGCATCTTCCTGAGGCTCAGATGTCCCTGTCTTTGCATGCCTGCAGTGGGCTGCCCTGAGGTGATGGATAGGCAGTTGCTGGTGCTGTGCTGTGACGTCCCACCAGTAGCTGAGAACTAAAGGTGAAGAGGTGGTGCCTTGGAATGGATGGGTTTCCTCTGGTTTTTCCCAAAGCCTTTATATGAGCTGATCATCTGGATGTGGGGGTTTTCCCTTCCAGTTTTTGGCTAGTCAGTGATCTGTAATCATATCTTGTTTGGTTTTGGTTTGATGTTCCGTTCTTCCATTGTGGTTGTTAAGCATATTTAGTTCTAAGAAGCCCCAGGACACGCAAGGTGCCAATACAGCAGTCCTGTCATCTTCCCTTTTCTTCTCCCTGCCATGGCCATTTACTCCTCTTACAACAAATCCCAACTTTGGGTTGCTTCTCTCTTCTTAATGACTGGTTTTACTGTGGAGCCTCAGGTCTTCTGCTTCCTGGTGAGTTCTTCCCCCTTCCTGCTCTTCACAGTGCCTTGAAGCAGAGTTGATCATAGTGAGGTGAACAAATTATAAGGCAATTTAATAAAGCCTAATTACTGCTTCAGTCCTAATACCTTCTCCTGCCCCCAGCACTGGATTAGTCTTGTTTTATTCATTGATATTTTGCATTTAATAGTTTTTTACAGGCTGTGCACCTCCTTCATCTGCTGAAGCTGGTCCCTTCAGAGTGAGGGTTTCAGACACTCATGGCATTTCCAAGCAATCTCCATGTAAAAACTGAGCACTGACTTTCCCTAAGTTCCCATGATGCCTCCAAAGGCTGAGTTCCTGAAGCAGCAGTAATGTAGGAATAATTATATAGAGCCAAGTACAAATGTCTCTAAGCAGCAGATTCTTCCACAGCTAAACCCCAGCTAATACCAGAGAGTAGAAGAGGAGCTGGGATTCCTCCAGCGGAGTGTCTGCAACAGGGATGAGAAATGGGTGTTTGGGCAACATGTTTCCTTGTAGCAAAGCATTTCAGTAGACAGAACTTTAACTAAAGTCTCATATAATCATAGAAACCTTTTTTCCCTGTTGATAGAGGTGAGCACAAGCCTTTGATACTTGGTTTGCAAGCAGCTCAGGTGTTGTATTTTGTGTCTGTATTCATGTTTTTACTCATTCTTCAGATGTTAACAATTCCTTGTCTACTACTGATTTCTTTTGAAGAATTCACCTTACTACTAAGTTAATTCATCTTTTTCAAACTGCTCATGACTGGCCATTCCACCTTAGATATTTGGCTCTCATCTTCACTTCCAAGAGCTGTTGAAGGACACGTGTTTGTACCACTGTACATTGCTTTTCCTGCAGTGCCCAACTGCTTCCTTTCATTATTTACCTCTATGGTTTCAGAGGTTGAATTGCCTTTAATTGTGATCACATCTGTTCTGCAAGCAGCACCATGCAGGGAACAGCACTGTAGTGGAAGCACTTCTACAAGTGGATAAGCTACCTTTTAGTTGTGCTTAAGGGCTACAGAGTGTTGTATTTTTGATCTAGGTTGGAGAAAGCTATTTAGGAAGAGAAGACCTTGAAAAGAACCAAACCATAGTTCTAAAACAGCTTAATTTTGCCATTTAATGGTTTGCATTCCATTTTTCTTCAGCTATTACAGAAAACTCTTAAATCCTGGTAGTTCTTGGGGCATTCCATGTATTAAAAAGCATGAGCACATGTATAAAAATGTGCCTGGTGTGAAGAACTGGGGGTGTTTTCACTGTGCTGTTGGGCAGATGAGAGGGATCATAATATGGCATTTTACTGTATCGATGTGTTTCCTCCTACAGAGAGGATGGAGAGCTGGAAGATGGGGAAATAGATGATGCAGCCTATGAGGATGTGAAAGAACATGGCTCAAAAGGTGATGATAAACAGAAGAATGAGAAAGGACACAGGAAATCACGGAAGAAACGCAAAAAAGAGAAAGAAAAGAAGAAATCCAAAAGGAGAAGACGGGATAAGCATAAGGTGGGGAAATGCAAAGCAAGCGGGTGGAGGTGCTGGTTTTAATGCCAGGTTTAACCAAGAAGCCAGGGAATTAGAGAAGAAAAATGCTTTTATTACTATTTAGGCAATCTTTAGTGTCTGAGGGCAGGTTTGGGGTGTTCCTTTCTCGCCAATGCACTTCAGTACTAAAGAATTTGTGTATTAAATAGACTTCTGACACATGGAAGGAAGTACATATTCACACATTCCAGTGACAGTTCATGTGGTGTAAGAGACATAAAACCATTAAATAACCCAACCGTAGCACTTTTGAAATGATAGTTTGGAAACTCACTTGTTTGCTTTGCCCCAATGCATTTCATAAACTTGGGTTTCCTCTGTTAATATCAAAGTACAGAATCAGATTGCCAGGTGTAACTGGTATTTCTGATACATATCTTCACTGGATGCTTATTTCAGTATTTCTTTTAATAGCAGCTTACAAAATGCTGACATTTGCGAGCATTTCACTCTCTGCTCCTGTCAGTGGTTGTGGTAGTTCTGACATGAGAGGATGAAGTGTTAAACCACTTCCTTAAACTGCTTAAATCTGAAGCAGCAGTGTAAGTTAAGCACTGGTCACTGGCAGCAACAATGGCAGCTGGACCATAGAGATTTGAGAGTGTTTTAGGATTAAATTTCATGTAAATTTATCAATTTAACTTTTTTGCTCATTATTCTCATGGGAAGAAAAGATTTCAGGCTGGTTCAATGAATCCTTCAGTGAAGTTCATTAAGATAATGTGACTTTAACCAACTTAAGTGCAAAACAAAATAGTATCCTAGAATAAACCTGAGCATTCTCCCTGCAGAGAATGGCAGAATGCTGGTCCTTTCTGTTGCCATGTGCCAGTTTCTAGCCATCTCCCAGATCTGTTAGCCTTCCAGCAGCATCCCTGCTGGGTGGCAGAGGTGCAATGCTCAGAGAGACCCATAGGAAGCAGGTACAATCCGAAGCAACCACACAGCCCTCAGGTTTGCATGGCCCCCTCGTTGGATCAGATCTTGTTCTCTGATACGAAGAGTGTGGCATCAAAGAGTGCTTGCTTTAGCTTCCCCCAGCAGCAGAGCTTTGTGAGAGTTAAGAACACATTTTCATTTACTAGGCTAATGCTTCCTTTAAGTTCCTGTACAGCAGACCAGTTGCACAAAGAGTTACACAACATTTGAGAGCTATTTTATTCTTCTTTTCAGCATAACTCCCCATCCAGTGATGACAGCTCCGACTACAGCCATGACTCTGACATTGAGCGTACAGAAAGGCCACATAAAAAGAGTGGCAGCTCTTCATACCGAGATTATGATTCCTCATTCAGTCAGGTAGGATTGTTTAAGCTGATTTCTCATGTCTTTATTAGGTGTAATTTAGAAAAGCAGGTGTAAATGCTGGGGTTTTGGAGGTTGGTTTGATGGCAGTGCCCATTCTCACAGGCTTCTGAAGGCACATCTAGTTCTCGTCTCCTTGAGGAGATCTCCAAATGTAAAGCATGATCTGTGGCATGAATATAGGTGATGCAAACAAGCGTGATACCACTTTTTCCTCCATCAGGCAACAGTTCAGGTATCTTTATTATTGCCTGCATTGAATTTGTGTCCAGCCTATGGCAGGGGTTTGGAGCTAGATGATCTTTAAGGTCCCTTCCAGCCCAAATCGGTCTGTGATTCTATAATTTACACTGTCCCGAGAGGAAGCAGCTCCTGAAAAGCCACCTTTAAATGTCTAGAGTTGATTCTGCATTGTGATAGTTCCATTTGTCCTGACTTTTCCAGTCTGTGCACCTTGGTAGACTTCCTGAGACCACTGGGTGACACAGAACACCAAGCTCTGAAGCTGTGATAGAGCAGCTTGAAGTACTCTGGTACTTCAGAGGAGAGGAGCTTTTCCTTTTAGCCTGAAACCATTCCAGAAACCTTTAGGCCAGCCAAATCTAGTAACAAACTGAAGATCCCATCTGCAGGAACAGGAGAAGGGCCAGTGCTGGCTTAGGAGTGGCCATAAGTAGTATTTCATCCTGACAGAGACAGGGCAGAGTGTATCATCTGTGTCTGGGATCATCAGGATTGGAGCTCATGAAGGGAAAAAATGATTTTAAGCATAGTTCATCTATGTGGCACTTACAACACTTGGAAGTGTGTATGGTAAACTGCTTTGTCAACCTCCTGGAAAAGCTTCCTGGAGTTTAGATGCTGATGCTGTTGCTTTTTATCTTTTTATCTTTTTTACCTATTTTGATGCATGCAGAATCAAAGTAGTAATTTTTACTGCATGACTGGTTCTCACTGTGTATTATTGATGTTTGCTTGTGCAAATCTGGTAGAGAGCATGATGATAAACCAGCATAAACCCAATGGGTTTATAGGGTGGTTCTTTGAGCTCTTGAGCTGCTTCTGAACAATACGATCCCCTCTCCACAGCATGGACATGTGTCAGGAAACTACATGAGCTCACAGAAAATGCAGCATAAAAAGAATGTCAAGAGTAAAGACTATGATGACTACAGTCACTACAGTGATGAAAACTTTGGGAATTACAACGAGGAGGAAAAGGATGAAGATTTTGCTGATCAGCTTAAACAGTACAGGCAAGCTAAAGAGACCTCCAGTACTGATTTGGGACCTCCATTCCCAAAGGAACCAGTGAAAAAGCAAGGGATGAAAGGGGTCCAGAAAGGTAAGAGAATTGGAATCATTAATTGTAGGAATAGCTGGTGTATGCTGGTTGTGTTGGGCATCACTTCAGGATGTTTTAACTCAGATCTGGCAATGGTGGCTTTCCTGCAAGCTTGCGGCCTCCCATCAGTGATGATGCTGTTCATTAAGAGCTAATATCATGTGGTCACATTGGTGCATGTGTTGAAGAAAAAGATCAAGTTGCGTGGTGTGTACGTAGTAAAGAGAGAAATAAAGCCAAGATCTTTGTTGTGTAACTGCTTGAGTAAGTTCCAACCCCCCCACCCCCCCATGGCAGAGAGGTTAGAACTGGATGAATGTTAAGGTCCCCTCCAACCCAAACCAGTCTCTGATAAGAAATCCTAGAGCTGTAAAGGGTCTTTCTGGTGGTAGTTTATGAAGGTCTGAAATGGGATTCGACTGGGGGGAGGAATGTGAATGGGTCAATGCCAAAATCTAATCTAGTCCACCCCAAAATTAAGAACCTGGAAGTTTTGATAGGTGCCTGAATACTTCTGTTACTATGCCCACAAGTATTAATATGGACTGTGTATTGGTACAAATACTATGCTAGTATCCTTTTATTTTCCTTTTCATAACTCTTCTTGCATTTAAGCTTCGCTGATACAAATCCCAGTGAAAAACTACTCCTCTTAAGGAGGACTTCTCCCTTGAATCATGGCTGAAGTTTGACTCCCAGTCAATTTGAGCAGGGTTTTGTATGACAGTATGAATACAGTAGTGGTCCTCAGGAAGATACTGTGTGTTGTTCAAAGGTAGTAACTTGTCTTTCATTTACTACAGTGAAGATTTATTGTTTGGTTCACAATGCAATAAATGGGCAAAAGATTGGCAGGATCTCTTTAGCTGAGACAGAAATGGCTTTTCATGTGCTGCTTGGCAATACTGCTTCCAAATCTCTGCCTGCAAGTCATCTGAGATGAAGTCAAGGTGTTTTCACTCCAGTTGGCCTTACTGTCATAGAGCAACTGCCACTGGAAGTGGGAACTATCTAACTGGTTGTCTTTGGGTTTAGATAGAGGAGAAAGCAGATACTCTGATAGTGTTAGCTGAGGCCATGACTCCTGCTGTGCTGTGGCTGCATCATTGCAGTCTTGAGCCTTCCAGACAGTTCCCATTAAACATTTCTATATTCACAGCTGTTCTTTTCTTTCTTAGGTTAAGATCTCAGATCTTGTGCATGGTGTGACAACAAATCATGCACCTGCACCCAGTGCCAATTGCACCCCTTTAGTTCTGAGTTCAGAAAGTGACCAGACAGCAGAAAGTACTTCAGGTGTTTGGGCTGGTTAGAAATAACACGTGTGCACCTCCAATTGTGAGTGCTGCTTGGGACAAGATTGATTTCATACTCAGTTTGTTGCTGTGAAGAGCTTTTCAAGCAGCAGGCACAGGGTTACAGCTGGCTGATGCGGTTGTATTTGCCAGCTCGTCATTCAGGAGAGTATTTAGGCTGCAAAAAGGGAGAGACTTGGTTAGTGTGATTTGTCTGTATTCGATGTCACTGGATAACCATTGCTCTTTACTTTCTGAGGTGATCTGAAGAGGTAATTTCTGTTTTCCAGGTATTTCTCAAAGAGGAAATAACTACAATATTGGTCGAGGGCGTGGGATGCAAAAGAAGCTGAAGCGTAAAGATCGTGGAAGGGGAAGAGGAGGCAACAAAGGCTCCGATGGCTTTCATGAGGTATGTACAATTAAAGGCAGATTCCAGATGTGGTTGTTGCAGATTACTGCATGCTTTGCTTTAACAGAAGGGTATTTCAAAATAAATGTCTTTAAACTTTACCAAGAGCTCCACACTGGCCCAACAGGCTCATAAAGAGGAGGAGAATTTTCCTACCTGGAAGTAAGAAGGAAAGGTGGAAGGTGTAAGAGGACAAGAAGCGTGTTGAAAGGGCTGGGCTGGGTCAAACTGGAGAAGAGAAGGCTCCTTAAGGGGGGACCTTAGAGCAGCTCCAGTGCCTAAAGGGGCTCCAGGAAACCTGGAGAGGGGCTTTGGACAAGGGCCTGTAGGGACAGGCCAAGGGGAATGGCTTGAACCTGCCAGAACAGGGGAGACTGAGCTGAGCTCTTAGGCAGAAGCTCTTCCCTGTGAGGGTGCTGAGGCGCTGGCCCAGGGTGCCCAGAGAAGCTGTGGCTGCCCCATCCCTGGCAGTGTTCAAGGCCAGGTTGGACACAGGGGCTTGGAGCAAGCTGCTCCAGTGGAAGGGGTCCCTGCCCGTGGCAGGGGATGGAACTGGAGGAGCTTTAAGCTCCCTTCAACCCAAACCAGTCTGAGTTCTATGATTTTTTCTCTTATCTAGAAACTTCCTAGAATTTCGCAACACTCAAGGTACAAAATATAATTGGTAAATTAATAATAATTTGCTTGTTTTTCTTGTAAATATGAAAAAGTAGCAGAAGGTGGTTCATGGGCTTTGGCTTTGAATGGTGCAGGGACTTCAGTGTTAACTATATCTGAAATTAAATGTTTTGCTGCTACCAGCAAAGAAAATGGACATTTTTTTTCTAGTTTCTATCTGAATCATGAGGAATTATCCTTCTCTTCCATAGCTGTGACTGTGGAAATGGAAATACACGTGACCCTGGTTTTCATCTAGTAATTCTGTGCACAGGAATTAAGAGACAATGTAGTGTTCAGTATTTGCACAGGAGTTGTAAATGTCTCACTCCAGTCTTCACTTAAATGCAGACTGATACAAAACCAGTGATTAATGGGTCAAATCCATCCATGGCTGGAAAACATTTAAGCCAACTCATGTTAAGTTTGAAATGTCTGTGGCTCTGCTCCCTCCTGCCCTCAGGAATGCACGTGGCTGGCTTCTAACTAATGTGGTGGTGGAGAATTTAGCCATGTTCATCTTTCCCCATGTTTTCTGCTGGCCAAACTCTCTGGGGCTGCTGGGTGGTCCTGATCAGATCTTCCCCAGATCTCTTAGATCCTCTTTGATGTGTTAGGATGATGCTTTGTTTGTAGGACTTCTTCTTGTAGAGCATGCCCAGTCCTCCAGTGCCATATCCCAGCCTGTGGGGAAGGGTGGAGGCAGCTCAAGCAGGTCCCAGCAGGCAGAAGGCAAAAAGCTGGGCTCCTGGCTACAGGGAAATAAGGAAATGGGACATAGGTTCCATGGGTTTCAATCTTGGTCCATTGGTTCAAGAGCTTTGTGGTGTGGGACAGTCACTGATTTACTCTCAGAGACTTGGAGCATCCTGTTTATGTGATACTTGCATGAACCTTGAAGAGGATCAGGTATTAAGTTCAAAGCTGCTTTGTGTGAAGCAGCTGAGATTTCTCTGGATTCAGTGTGCTCAGAGTAGCAACATGGAAGTGACACTTCCAGCTTGAAGATTTCTGCTTCTCAGTGTCAACAAAATCTGCAACTCATCCTTAGTGTTGACGTTGTGTGACATTGCTTAATCTGCTGAGCAGAATGGGAGCAGACACTTGGTGTGCTCACGTCGCAGTATGATGGCTGAGGAGAACCACAGCCATTCCAGAAGCTCCTACTCAGCACTCAGGTCCCTGCTCATCTTCGTGAACATGGGGAATGGGAAAAGGCCATTTCCCTCTACCATCAGACCACTTGGAAACCACCCAGCACTGCAGAGACAAGGTTTGTTCTACCCTCTGGTGCAGTTCCAGAGGCAGCAATTCATTAAAGGCTTCCATTGCCTTTACTAGCTGCATGAGGTCCCCTCAGCACCATCCCATACTCCCTACCTAGAGTTTTCCACAGTGTTTTTAGTTTATCCCAAGAGCAGATGCCACATGGGAATCAACTCATGAGAGAACAATTATTTGTCTCACCAAGTGCATAATAATTTTCACATGTTGGGTCATGATTGAATTGTGCTTCCTCTCTGCTTTCCCTCCTGGCATAAATATGTATTAAAGCAGCCGAGAAAAAGTATTTA
The DNA here is from genome assembly GCF_963264785.1 of Psittacula echo. Taxonomy (NCBI): domain Eukaryota; kingdom Metazoa; phylum Chordata; class Aves; order Psittaciformes; family Psittacidae; genus Psittacula; species Psittacula echo. The sequence goes on from NC_137738.1 coordinate 121,447,316, forward strand.
TTTACCTATAATTTGAGCTGTGGGTATAATAATTAAGAACTTAAATCATGGTGAAGTGAATCACATTTTGGGGTGAGTGGTGCCCCAGGTGTGCTCTTAATGTTTCCACAACTGTGCTTAATAAGAAAGCATCAGCAGGATGTTCATTTCTCTTACAGGATGGCAAACCAGTGAAGAAGTGGGTGAACATGAGCCAGGAGTTCATAAATCAACACACAGTGGAACACAAAGGCAAACAGATCTGTAAATACTTCCTGGAAGGGAGGTGCATTAAGGTAATTGTGCACTTGTTGGTCTCTGCTTTGCTGTGAGGAAGGGGGGAAGTGGCTCTGTTCTGGTTTACTTCAGCTGCTGCAGAGAAAATGTATGTTGAAATCAAGTGTTTTGGTGTTTAATGTTTTGAGAATTGATAGATAAATGCAAACTTATAGAAAAATATGTTACACACTTTGAATTATAACAAATTCTATCAAAAATATTGTGTTTATTAGTACAGACAGTGCAAACATCTGTGCTAGTATCATAAACTCACGCTGCTAATGTATCCTGTAAATACACATCAAGTCTTACAAGTGTGGAGTGTGTCAATAGGCAATGATTCTGAATGGATTAGATTATTTCTCTTTATGTGCCACTGTTAATTTTGAGCCATTGAAGGAATTGCTTAATGATGCTGAATTACTTCTCTCCTAAGTAAAAAGTGGGGTTGCAGCAATAGTTCTCCTACCAGAGAATCATCTTCCTGCAGGCAGCAAGGGGAAGGCCGCAGAAGGAAAAGAAGGCTCTTCAGAGCAGTCTGCTTCAAACGAAGCCCTTCCAACACAATCTCTCACTGCATAAATGAACTGCTATTGCTTCATTTTGAAGCTTATTTATGCTGCTGGGGAGTTGCATCCTCTGATGTCAGAGGAGTTCAGTCAGTTATAAACCACACTTGAGAGAACCTGCATGCTCCTCAAAGGCGTGTATCATTTCTGTGTGGTTCCTCTGTGTATTTAGAGGTAGAACATCCTGTTTCTTTTTCAGGTGGTGAAAATAAAGGTAAAAATGTGTTTTTCCCAAACCAGGAGCAATAGGAAAACACGATTTGTTGCTGCCTTTCTGTGTTCTAGTGTGTCCTGCTCAGTGAGATGAGGATTTGCTGCCACCTTCAGTTTTAAAACAATAAAAAAATACTCTTAGTGTGGTTTTCGTGAAAATCACTACAAAAACTGTGCATAAAACCTCTCACCCTACACCCTAATGTGTAGTGTGCTGTGGCTGATAGAAACTTGGTATTATTTGGACTCTATTTTTCCTCTGTGGAAGAGTCTTAATACTTTGCTTGTTGGACTTTAAGTTCTCCCACCCCCCCTTAAAACAGAATCCATACATAACATGATCCATAACTGTTTGTGTGGAAAATAATGTTAGTAAAATACTTGTTTAAATATCTTTTTATTGCAAATGACCAGCAGAGACAGAGAAAAGAACTGGGACTGAAAGAGCAGTTTGTTTCCTGTGAGCGCTGCCTGTATTTTAAGTCCCAATTTAGGAATTGTTTCTTTGTGTCCAAGCCCCCTAATCTCAGTTTTAGTTTGCTTCTAATGCAGTTCTGTGTTAGTAAAGATAAAAAGCTGCAATTCAGCAAAGGAGGATGTTTTTCTTTAAATATTGAGTAGAATTACTCAGCATTTCAGGTGGATGATGGGTTTTCTTGGCTTTATTTTTAGGGAGAGCAGTGTAAATTCGATCATGATGCAGAGATTGAGAAGAAGAAGGAGATCTGCAAGTTCTACATACAGGGTTACTGCACCAAAGGAGAGAATTGCATTTATTTGCACAATATCCTTTAAAAAGTAATACTTGAGTTAAACTGCAGGTTTATATTTACTCTTAAGTGATGTGATTTTCAAGGCTATTTCTTTTTCTAAGAGACTGTACCAAAGACTTTGTAGATTTAATACACAAAGATTATTTTTTTGTGGGGGGCATCAGGAAACAGCTGTGAACCTACAAGAACCCTGAAAGAGGGGCTTTGACAAGGGCCTGTAGGGACAGGCCAAGGGGAACTTGCCAGAACAGGGGAGACTGAGATGAGCTGTTATGCAGAAGCTCTTCCCTGTGAGGGTGCTGAGGTGCTGGCCCAGGGTGCCCAGAGAAGATGTGGCTGCCCCATCCCTGGCAGTGTTCAAGGCCAGGTTGGACACAGGGGCTTGGAGCAAGCTGCTCCAGTGGAAGGGGTCCCTGCCCGTGGCAGGGGTTGGAGCTGGAGGAGCTTTAAGCTCCCTTCAACACAAACCAGTCTGAGATTCTATGATTCTGCTGTGGAATTGAGACCTTGTCCTGGGTTCATCAGTAGCAGTCATTTTTCTCCTCCTTAGTAGCTGGTGCAAGTGCTGTGTTTTTGACTTTCAGCCTGAGAGCAGTGCTGATAACACTGATGTTTTTAGTTGCTGCTCAGTAATGTTTACTCTGACCAAGGACTTTGTGAGTCTCATGCTCTGCCAGGGAGGAGGGCAAGCCGGGAGGAAGCAGAGACAGGACTCCTGACCCAAACTAGCCAAAGAGGTATTCCATACCACAGCACGTCATGCCCACTATATGAACTGGAGGCAGTTACCCAGAAGGGTTACATCGCTGCTCGGGTCAGGCTGGGCATCGGTCGACGGGTGGTGAGGGGTTGTATTCTCTCCCCTTGTTATTTCCTTTATCATTATTATTATTTGTGGTAGCAGCAGTGGTTTGTGTTACACCTTAGTTACTGGACTGTTCTTATCTTAACCCATGGGAGTTGCATTCTTTCCATTCTCCTCCTCATCCCTCCGGGAGAAGGGGGGGGAAGAAGAAGGTGGGGAGGGTGGAGTGAGCGAGCGGCTGCGTGGTTCTGAGTTACCGGCTGGGCTTAAACCACAACAGACCTTCACCTTTTTAATCACAATTTTAGAATAGAGTCAAAAATAACATTAAGGCCACAGTAATGTAATCATGAGTGGAATATTAAATGGAACTGAGAGGTGTAAGTTGGTTATTAGCTCAAAGTTCTTATCATAGTGCTTTGGAAGGGTGAAGTGCTGGTGAAGAACCAAAGGATAGTTGAGAGCAGCATTTCATAGACTTGCCTGACTGCACAAACTAGAGATGAGCCTTTGTTAGGAATCCTTAACCCATTGCTTACATGAGTTCCCTTGCAAGTTCTATCACACAGGAGCAAAGTGCTACCAAGGAGATAAGTGCAAATTTTCTCATGCTCCCCTGACTGCAGAAACGAAAGAGCTGCTGGATAAGGTGAGCAGTTTGTGCCCTGGGAACAGGAGGGTTGCTGCTAAAAACAAGGAGGGGGGGAAGCTGGAAATTTCCATGTGATTCTCAGGGAATGTGATGCTAAGCACTAATGATGTTAAACTTCCCTGTTGCCTTTTCGCATGGTAAGTCTGTGGCCAGGTTCAGTATTAGGAATTCCTAGCAGTCATTTTTAGCCGTATCAGACATGTTGATTTTCCCAACTCGTGTTTCTGTCCATGAACTTTATTTGTGCCCCTGCCTGTGGATGTCTTCATGGAGTCTGTAACAAGAAGGGTGGCTTTTATGTGGCTTACCTTTAGCGGTGTAGAAGTTAGATGTCACCTGACTGACGTCTGCACTCAGGGTGGAGAAAGGAATGAGGTGCCTCCTCTGAATGATTCGTGAAATCCTGACCTTTAAGTAGGGTGTTTGCGTCTCTCTGCACTTCCTATACAGCAACCCTTAACTGAAAGTGACATGAATTTAACACTTGAAGCATTATGGATCTTGGAACAAGCCCTTCAACTTCTGTAACTTACAATTACTGTTTGAAGGAAATTACTTGTGTGCAATTGTCCCTTCCTGGCTGCAAAAGTAGTTTCACCCTGGTTGTGAATGGGTGTCCTGCAAAACAAGTCATAATGGATTTGCAGTCATTGTGAGTTTGATGTTAATAGTACTATTGTAGCAGGTAATCAGATGGAAAGGGCAGGACTGAACTGAGCTGCCCATGCTGCAAAGTTGATGAAGTGTTTGCTACATTCTTGTGTTCCAGGTTTTGAATAACGAGGAGGAACCGCAAAATGAAGATGAGAAAGAGCTGGAGGAGCTCCGAAAGCGTGGCATAGTTCCTCTCCCTAAGCCTCCACCGGGAGTGGGGCTTCTACCAACCCCACCAGAGCAATATGCCTTTTCTGAGTCTGACATGGAAAACTACCAGGATCCATCAGGGGACTATAAGAAGATCCCGTCTCTGTTTGAAATAGTTGTGAAGCCAACTGTGGATTTAGCACACAAAATTGGGAAAAAGTAGGTGTCAGAGCTTAGTGCAGAACCCTTCTTCAGACACGGCTGCAGGAGTAGTTGAACAGTTCTCTTAGCTCCTGTCACAAGTGTGCACTCCTGAGTGTATTTGCTGAGTTAAAATCCTGTCAGATATTGGCTGTCATCATTACTTCATGCTTTCCCTAGAAGAGAACTTCCTGAGCATTGCCCTTCCAGGAAATCACTCTGTTGGCTCTTGGTTTGGCTCTGTGCCTGTGTGCCTATCTCTGCTTGCAGGCTGAGTGGTTTGTTCTCTTCCACAACCTCTTTATGGCTGTAGCTAACAGACACTCCTGATGGAGACTGTTTGCCTTGGGATGTCTAAAACTCTTTGCTGCAGCAAATACCCAGTTCTGCATCTGCTAGTATGTTGTACATGTTCTACTTCCAGACACTCTGTTGTGTTATGATGAATATTTAGTGTATGGAGTTACTGTCTCTGAAAATGACTTTGCTTCTTTCAGATTTTAATCCACCTTAAGATCAGCTAAGAGCAGACGTTTAAGGGTGAGGAGGGCATAGCTAACAGGCTGCTGATCTTTGTAGGTGCAGAACCTGATTCTGTGATTTCCTTTTGCCTGCAGGCCACCGACCTTCTACAACAGCGCATCGCCCCCGAGACCACCGTTCCCGGGAAATGACCCGCATTCCCAGCACATGTATAACCCAGGGTCAAGTCCAGGACCAGGACCTGGCATGTCCCAAGGACATAACGGGCCACCAATGCACCCAGGTTCTCCTGGACATCATCCATGTGGAGGGCCCCAAGGCCCGGGCATGCCACAGAGTCCTCCCATGCAGGGTGTTCCACCAGGCTTTCTCGGACCACAGAACCAGAGTGGCATGCCTATGCAAGGACAGCAGGGTGGCCCACCTCACACCCCACCAGGTCTTGGTGGGTCTTATAATGCCCCAGGAGGACATATGGTGAACATGCCAAGAGAGAATCACTGTCCTCCAGGGCCACAGTACCAGCAGATGCCTGGAGAGCGGCAGCCCAACATGAATTATGAGCCTATTCAGAACGCAGCTGACTTCTATGACAATTACTATTCCCACCAAGCTGTACACAACTTCCAGCCAGCCAATAACTCCGGTGGTAAGGACACTTCAGAATTGCTCTTCCTTGATCTGGCGCTTTGCAGTGGTGTGGTATTGAAATATCATGGCTCCAAAGCTGAGCTGCTGAGAGGAGCTTGGATAGAAAGCCAAACCTCCTGGAATGTCTTCAGTGTAAAGGTGTTTTCAGCTGGTGTTTTCCAGTTGTGTAATACACGTCACATCTGTTTGACTTGATGTGGTTTATGTTTTCTCTCCTCTGTTGTAAAACCTTGTATAGGGTAGCTGCTGACTGGTGTTTTTGTGCTGCAGATGGACCATGGCATGGAGAATTCTCAGATCACCAGGCTCACCTCATGGCTCAAGAGTCGCATCAAGGTGGAAGTGAGTCGGACTGCATGAGTAGCCACATGGGCCATAAGCCAGCCATTAATGTACCAGATTTCCTTCCAGCAATGCAGAAAGCCCTTTACGCAAGACTTAGTCAGAAGCATCAGAGAGATGGAGACTCTGTCAGCAACCAGGGGCAGAGAGCAATGAGCAAAGATGAAGGTAAAGATCATTTTGCTGGACTTCTAAACATACTGACTGTGTATTAGCCTGGGACATGGAATTTTGTCACCTTACCACTCACAATTACTGTGTTTTCAGGTGAATGTACTTGCTTTCCTCCCAGCTTGTTCTAGGATGTTAGTATAGGCTTAGTGCTTTGTTCCAGTTCCAAGTAGAAAGATCCATGGATAATTTTTGGATATAGTTTGTGCTTTAAAAGGTTCTGTTGTGGATAACTCGATTCCTTCTTACAATCCCTCCCAGTTTCCAACTGGTTTCTAACTGCCAGTACTACAAGTGCATCTTAGATTCTGTTTGCACGGTTGTGTCTTAGTCTTTTTGCATATTCCATATCTCTAGAGCAGTGGTTTTCCCTCTGGGATAGCTGAACTTTGCAGTGTTAACCTGGATGATGGAGAGCAGTAACCCTGCTGAATGGATCCAGCCACAGAGTGCTCTTGTCCCTTATCCTGCTCCTTGCTGCACCTTCTTCTGAGGCTGCTGAGTTGTCCACAAGTGCTTCTGTAGGACCAAAAGGCAGCTGCTGTACCTGCTGTTTGTGAGGATGTGCTGTATCCTGGGGTTTTGAGGATGCTGCCCATGTAATTCTGATCAAATGGTGAGAGATGTGGAGATGCAGCCCTCCAGGCTACACAGAAAACCAGAGCACCGGGGGGTAACCTGCTCTGAGCTGGAGGCTGCTCACCACAATGACATGTCCTCCGATTCAGAGGGCTTTTGGAAAGCAGTGTAAGGGGAAAATGTTCCTGTCAGCTGCCTCCACAACGTTCCACTGCCTGTCATTGAGTGCTGGTGTGGTACAGCTGGTAGAGAGGGAATGCAGTCATAGAATCAGCTGGGTTGGAAAAGACTTACAAGAACATCAGGTCCAAGTGTTGCCCAGCCCTGCCAAGGCCACCACTAACCCATGGCACTGAGGCCTCGTCTCCATGGTGTGTGAACACTTGCAGGGACGGTGCCTGCAGCCCTGCCCTGGGCAGCCTGTTCCAATGCCTGAGCACCCTTTGGGGCAGGAATTGTTCCTCAGCTCCATCTAAACCTGCCCTGGTGCAGCTTGAGGCCGGTTCCTCTTGTCCCATCCCTTGTTCCTTGGGAAAGCATGTGTTATTGTGCATTAGATACTGGGGGGGGGCAGTATTTGTCTTCATTTCTCAGTCTACTGAGCCACAATAGACACTGTCGTCTTCTGCAAGCAGGTGAGTTAGGATGTGGAACTAAGCACAGAGCTGGGCTGATGAGGCTTGCCAAGGAAATTATATCCCATAAGTGAGAATTTATCCTTTAAAATAAAATATTCTTCCCTTCCTGAATCTTGAGCTTTCACAAGAATGTGGTGATTTGGATGTAATAAGGCAGCAAATTCCACATCTGTAATTGATCTGGTTCTGAGACTTACGGTGCTGTTTTACTTTTCATTCTGCCATCCCACAATGAAGATCAGTTTCACCAAGACTCACATTTTAAATGGGTTTTTTATTAGTACGGGTGGAAATAATTGTTTGAAACAGGTTATTTTCCCAAGTTAATGTTGACAGAGAGAACACAGCAGAGCTTGGGTGCATCTCAACTACCTACAGGGTGCTTTCGTTACATCAGTTCTTTGTTGAACTGGATTTTTGTCATTTTAGATTACAGTTATTGTAATACAGGGAGAGATTATTTAATACCAGCTCTTTTCAGTCTCAGTTTGCTCAGAAACTACCCTTCATATGAATGAATGGGCAGTATTCCCTGGTGATTGTTTGCTTGACTAATCTTGGTTTGGTGGTTTTCAGATGACAACGTCAACTGGTATTCCAGCAGTGAGGAGGAGGAGGGGAGCAGCGTTAAATCAATCCTAAAAACCCTAAAGAAGCAAAGTGAAAACTTCCGGAATCGGCAGCAACATTCCGCAGAGCAGCACATGCTTGGAATTCCGACTGACCCCCGGCTGGCGAAGGAGAAGGGAGCTGGGCCCCAGGCTGCTGACCCCAGGCTGAGGGCTTCTCCCAGGTCCAACCCGCGGAAGCCTTCAGAGTCCGGCTCCCTGGACCCGCGGCTCGTGCGGGATCCCCGGATGCACAAGGTCAGTGAAGGTGCTCACGGCAGCTCGGCCCTTGGGGGAGCAAAGCTTGAGCTGCACCACGCTGGAGGCAAGGCCAAGCAGAAGGGGATGGATGATGATGAAGAGGACTCGGAGCGAGAACTGCGGGAGCGAGCTTTCCTCATCCCCTTGGAGCCTTTGCCTGGCATGACGCTGAGGGATCCGCGATCCCAGCTCCGGCAGTTCAGCCACATTAAGATGGATGTTACCCTCATGAAGCCAAACTTTGCTAAGCATATTGTATGGGCACCTGAGGACTTGCTCCCCATACCTCTGCCTAAGCCTGACCCCGTCTCTTCAATCAATTTACCTCTCCCTCCGCTCATTGCTGACCAGAGACTGAACAAGCTGCGAGGCTTGAAGAGCGATGCCCATGCGAGCACGCTGCCTGCCGACCCACGCCTGGCTGCCAAGGCAAAGAACAGCCTAGCAGCCCGGGGCAGCTACCTGGATCCTGCTGCAGATTCCCATGCCAGCAGCTCCAGCAAGCTGGGAGATCCCCGCTTACAAAAGAACGTTGATCCCAGGCTCCACAGACTGTCGAGTGCAGACACACATCATGGAGTCGCAAAGGACCCCTCGCACCCCGCCAAGTTTGACCCCCGCCTCGCCAGGTCTGCTGCTGGCTCCTCACAGCCCCCCGAGGCTGCCACTGCTAAACCTGAGCCGGATGCTCTGCCTCCGTACGCTCCCAAACTGGCATCCAGTGGGGTGAGGCTGGGAGCTCCGGGCTCGATCCTGAGTGGAATCAGTCTGTATGACCCACGAGATCACAGCTCGACGCTGGACGCAGCTCCAGCGGCTTCAGGAGAGAATGGAGAAAACCAGAAAAAGAGCATTTTGAAAAATTCCGGTAAAAACGAGCCCGGTGCCCCGGAAGATTCAGCTCTGCAGAAGGAGAAACCCCTGGAAGGAGCCGGCTCCACAGAACCTGCTCCGGATAAAGCAAGCAGCAGCAGTAGCAAACCTCAGGCGAAACACTCCAGCGCTGCCCCCGCGGTGCACAACCTGCCCATCCAGGCGTTGTCGGGGCTGATCAGACCCCAGTACAGCGACCCCCGGCAGGTCAGGCAGCCTGGGCAGGGAACTCAGCCCCCGGAGCCCGATCCTGATGGGGAGTCAGATGACAAGTCCTTAAAAGATGTTTTCAAGACTTTTGACCCCACTGCTTCCCCCTTTTGTTAGCGATCGAGTCTTTTTACTGTTGTGAATATCGCAGGTTTCTGCTGTTTTGTAACTGGTTTACCTCTTTGCTTTATTTATTTGTAAATTATAATTCTCAACACTTTTCAGCTGCTAATCTCAGAACCACATGCAGTCCTCCAGTCCGCTCTAGTGTTTGCAAAGCTGTGGTATTTTCTATAGAAATACTTTTCCAAGTTCAGGGAAGACTAATAATTGACATGTAGAAACCCCCCTTCCCCTCCCATGTATCGTGTTAGAGCTGATTCAAGCACTTTCATTGTAAATAAGCCATGAAGAAGCCCCCCCTCTGGAGCTGTATATGTGTGAGCTGTCTCTTTCATAAAGGCCATGTAGATCTGATTGCCACATTTGTACGATTGTATAGACGCGAGCAATATTATGTACATTTACTGTGAGAGGCAAGGATTGCTTTGACCAGGATTGCCCGACACATCAAGCCAAACCCAACGAGTGATTCCAGACCCCACGGAAACGCTTTCAAGAGGAAAACTTTGCTCCTCCTTTTCAGATCAGTACACGTGAGACATTGTTTTTATTCACCCACTCGATATCCTTAGTGTAAAAGAGACCTATATCACATATTGAGGATGAAAAATGTCATATCTTTTAAAAGTATTTTATTCTATGCTGTATATAGAAGAAATTGTGAAGTACAGAGCTAGAAGGAAGGTCCTGTTCCAAGTGGAGAATACTTCAGTTGTCTAATACAGAAAAGGGTTTTATTTAAGTTTTTTCCACTCCTCCACCCCTCTGATTAGTGCTCTGAGTTACCTTGTGGTGTTCATGTATTTCAATGTATTTTTGTATTCAGCTGCTTAATTTGTATTGCTTTTTTTGTATGGATGTAACTGCAGTACTTGTATTCATGGTGTCTTTATGACATTTTTAACAAAACCATTAAAAAGGGTACAGTTAAAGGCTGGTGCTGTGCTGTTGGCAGGGGAGGAGCAGTGCGGTGTCCCAGGGTGCAGGTGACCATCGCTGCAGTCACAGTCACAGGGTTTAAACATACCTTGTACCAATGCACATGGTATCAACCCACTGCTCTGCTCACAGCCGCTGGCTTGGAGGTGAGTTGTTGCCATTCTCCTCTTTCGATACAGCATCCTTGTGAGGAGTGTGCTGCATGTCCTTCCAGTTCTGAAGCTGTTGCATGCGGAGAGCACAACTGACCTCAAAGCCCCTCTTGTTCTGGCCTTTTTGGGCTGCTTTTGCTGTGGAGGGAGCATTGTCCCCCCTCGCTGGCTGCCTTTGCAATAAAGATGTGCTCTCAGTCGCCACCTGCTTCCCCAGCACTTGGAATGTTTCTGTGCATTCCGTCTCTCCCTCAGTGGACCTTTGCCTCTGTGTCTGTTGGCAAAGGTCACGCCTGCAGCTGGGACAGCACAATCTTTGTCACAGACTCCAAGGGTTTGGGTTCTTGGGCCTGCCAGACAGGCAGGAATACAAATGCCTCGCTTGGATGTGCAAAACATGGCAGAGGAGGCACTGCTGAGGGCAATAATGGTTTCAATTTGCCTTCCTCGTGTCCCAGTGATAAATAGCATTAATTTGATGATATTTTGAATTGTGCTAACTCAGAATAATTGAAAATGAGATGACAGGAGTGAAACTTGGTTGTTTGGAATGATCTATCAGTCCTGTGTAACTACTTATTGCTTCATCTTGTGACAAGTTTGGCTGTTCAAGTTTCATCAAAAACCCAAGCCAGCAGAATCGGATAGCAGGGGAAAATAGTTTGGATGTAGCACATGGATTGATAGGGAAATAAAAGGGAAAAAGTGATGGTATTGAAGCCAAGTTGTGGTTTCACGGAATCCTTGTAGGATGCACAGCTCTAACCTGGAGTTACAACTTCCTGTGTTGATGCCATTGCTAAATAGGATTCTTTGTGGGGATTTTGATGAAAGTACTAGAAAAATAAAGAGGCAAAGGCAAAGCTTTGGTACCGAGAGCAAAATGGCATGTCGTAGTTGAGTAACTGCAGGATATTGGGTGCTTTGCCATCGGTCTGGTTATGGAGCCAGGGTGTGTTCTGGTAGGGGACATGGGATGCTGGCTGCTACCCCAGGGATCTGGTGCCATCTCTTTATCTTCAATCCAATCCCATTCTTCATTCTGGAACAGAAGGGGCACAGGTAAGTTGAAAGGGGGCAGCTGGTGCTTGCAGCCTGTTGTCTCCGTATGTAACTGCTTCCTTCCTTCCTCCTGCCAGATCCAGCCTCCATCGGATTTCCCAGCTACAGCACCTGGGGCTGCAGGGCTCCTCCATCCACCTCTGCTTGTTGGTTTATTCCTTACAGATTCCCTGGTGTGCTGCTGCTGCTGCTCTTTCCTGAAACACGGAGGAGATCCATCCCTACAGTGCAAGTAGGAAGCTATGTGATACAGGGAAGGTGCTGGAGCTGTCGGTGGGGACAATTGTGCTACAGCCTCCAAGCAAGTCACGTCGATCTGTTGTGTGGATTCATTGTGTGTTGTCTCTTCCCCCAGTGCAGCATGCTGGCATGGAGCAGCCTTCCCCTTGGATGCTTGAAACTCACACCCTGAGCTGTGGAAGCATGGAAGTGGAGAGCAGGAACAGGAGCAGCTGGTGGTGTTGGTCCTGGGTACTCCAGAAGCCCATAGCTATGAGGTGGGTGATACATTGAGTGTTTTACTCAGAGCTGAGAGGGATTTGGGGAGGAAAGTCTCAGTTCTTTGCAGGAAGATGCTCCCCACTCCTGCTAGCCCTGGAGATGGGAAGGAGTCAGATGTTGGTGTCTGGTCTTGGCTGATCCTGCACTGCAGGAGGACTGAGCATTGCTCAGTCACTGCCTGGGCTTTGCTGCCCCAGGATAAAAAGCCTGGTTTGTATTTCCCTGCTGTGATGAAAAGACTCAACACAAATGCTTCGTAGTGCAAATGAAATCCATTTATTCTTGCAAAGACAGAACAATTGCACTCCTGTTTCGTGTTTCAGATCTCAGTGATGCCCGAATTAACTCCCTTAGGCTTCCTTCTCATTCAGCGCATCTTTCCTCCAGCTTCTGTAGTGCATGTTACCCTCCTGACTTCATGTTTAGTGTATGAGCCCGCTGCAGGGCTCTACCTCTCTGGCTGCCCTTCCTGTGCAGTATTTAGGATTGTTACCCTGAGAAGAAAAGGGGATGGTTGCAAAACAGGTTGGTAGAGTGCTAAAGATCAGGGCCTGAGAAGGACCTTCCAGCTCAGTGGTTTTCTTGGGTGGGAGATGAGCAATTGGGTTGTTCACAGAACCCCTAATCCTTCATAGGATCCCAGACTGGTTTGTGTTGAAAGGACCTGAAAGCTCCTCCAGCTCCAACCCCTGCCACGGGCAGGGACCCCTTCCACTGGAGCAGCTTGCTCCAAGCCCCTGTGTCCAACCTGGCCTTGAACACTGCCAGGGATGGGGCAGCCACAGCTTCTCTGGGCACCCTGTGCCAGCGCCTCAGCACCCTCACAGGGAAGAGCTTCTGCTTAAGAGCTCATCTCAGTCTCCCCTGTTCTGGCAGGTTCAAGCCATTCCCCTTGGCCTGTCCCTACTTATTCCCCCCAGCCAGATCTGCTGGTGCTGCTACCTGTGTGTTCCTACCTCCTTCTGTTCACATCTTGGGTGCTGAAGAACACAGAACTGGCAGCTACTGAAAGTGATACAGTGAAGGTACCTCATCACAGGCTGCCTGCCCTGTGTTGTGGCATCATTCTTCTCTGTTCAGTCACCAAAGGAAGCACAAGCCCCTTCCTCTTTCCACAGGTGGCCACCCGTAACTGTACATCCTTTAACAGCTTTTGGGTGCTTGGGGGTGTCCTTGCTGTGTGATCCTTGTTCTTGCACCATCGGCACCAGGGAGGGCTCGGCCTTTGCCCGAGTCCTGCGCAGCCCCAGTTCATCCCTGTCTGAGGTGAGGGACTCTCTGGCTCTGTGCAGGAACAGGTTTCTTCTCCACTGCATGCAAAAAGCAGCTGCTGCTGCTTCCTCAGAGTCAGGCGGGGGCTGGCGCAGACCCTGTGAGACACAATATGTGCAAGCTTTAATGTATTGTATATGAACTCCTTTAAAATACCTTAAATGATGTAGAAGTCTGAGTGTATTGATGTGTGCGGGACCAGTGTGGAATCTCTACCTGTTAATGCCTTAAAAGTGCTTAAAAACCTCCTTACAGAATGAGAAAAGCAATGCAGTAGAGTCAATTTAGGGACATTTCCCAAGGGAAAAAGCCAGGTTGTAAAGGGCTTTGTAATCTAGACAGTCAAAATAAAAGCATGGCTGGTTCCTTCAGGATCACATCAGTGCGAAATGGGCGTATCTAATGCTTTTAACAGTAATTAAGCACGGGAGGAGCTTTGTCACCTGGCTGATGTTCATCCAATGGGCTCTAACAACACGTGTCTCTTCCAGAAAGACTCAGAAGGCTCAGGAGAAGCAGGAAACTGGGCACAGGATGGAAAAGTGCCTCAGAGGAGGCTCTGGTTGTGCTTGGTCCTGAGTGCTTTCAGGTAGAGCTGCTCTCACAAACCGTGTACAGTCAGATCAATCAGGCACCCAAGGGAAGCTCTTGGGCGTGTTGATCAAAGCCCATCTTGAGACAACGTAAAGGCTAAGACCAACATGGACCATTTCCAAATACAGGCTTCCAATGAGATGCTGCTGCTCCCCTGCCCAAAAATGAAGAGGCAGACGAGCTAACAGGACTTTAGAGTTGGTAGCAGTGACAGAGCCTATTGATGCTTGGAAAGAAGCGTGGTGGGCTTTGGAAACAAGGCAGAGGCAGGAAATACGATCACAGGAGCAAGCAGAGGTCCCACAGCAGGCAGCTCCCGCCCCCCATCACCAGGCTTGGCTCTGAGAGCCCACCCCCAGCATGGACTCACCTTGCAAAGCCCATCTGGTGCCACCAGCATGAACTTACTTTGATACACGCTGCCTCAGCTGCCTTCAGGACGTGCGAAACCGCCTGGACAAGGTTCTGTGTGTTGCTCACGAGCAGCTCAGAAGAGGATTTGCTCTCTGCAGTGACTGCTTTTACCCTTCAGAGACATTTTAAAGCACAGAAGAACATCGGTGTGTTCCCCTGTGTGGTCAGTTAATCCTGGTCCAAACCCAGATCATTCCCTGCACTATCAGAGCAGGTTTCCAGGGAAAACGGGGGAGGAAAGGGCTGTCTACAGGAACAGGAAGGGGAACTCTAATGCTAGACCCAGGTCCCCCAAGGACCTCTGGAGCCCAGCAGCCTTGGAGAGGTGCCTCACCTGGCCACGATGCCGAGCTGGCTGCTGATGGTGTGGGCCTGCTCGGTGGCACACAGCAGCTCCATGGAGCACCTCCTGTCCAGGCAGAGCTTGGCCACAGCACGGCCAAACGTGACAAACTCCTGCCCATCCAGAGCCATCTGCCTCGCGCAGGCAATGAGCTGGTCCTTGCTCTGAAACAGGAGAGAAATAAGTGTGTGTGTGGGAGAAGGAGAAAAAAGTCCCCATTTCCTCCAAGATAAGGGAAGGTGATAGCATCAAGGAATGGTTTGGAAGGGACCTTAAAGCTCCTCCAGCTCCAACCCCTGCCACAGGCAGGGACCCCTTCCACTGGAGCAGCTTGCTCCAAGCCCCTGTGTCCAACCTGGCCTTGAACACTGCCAGGGATGGGGCAGCCACAGCTTCTCTGGGCACCCTGGGCCAGTGCCTCAGCACCCTCACAGGGAAGAGCTTCTGCCTAAGAGCTCAGCTCAGTCTCCCCTGTTCTGGCAGGTTCAAGCCATTCCCCTTGGCCTGTCCCTACAGGCCCTTGTCCCAAGCCCCTCTCCAGGTTTCCTGCAGCCCCTTTAGGCACTGGAGCTGCTCTCAGGTCTCCCCTTCAGGAGCCTTCTCTTCTCCAGGCTGCCCCAGCCCAGCTCTCTCAGCCTGGCTCCAGAGCAGAAGCCCAGTTACGGTCTCAAACAGGGAAAGGTCTGGATGCCAAGCTCACATCTAATCAGAAGAAGTCATTTCTAGTGCTTTGCATGAATAGAGCTGGTGCCACCCTCATATGAGTGGGGTAATGTGGGGAGATGGGGGTTCAATGGGCACTGGGCAGCCCCATCACTGGCTCTGATCCTGCTCTTGGAGGGGAATGGTGCTGGGGTGGAGGGGGAAAATGCTCCTTACTGTGATGAGGCCCTTCCTCCTCAGGAACTGAGTCATGTGGAGCATCCTTGCTGCCATGTCCTTGGTGACCTGGGACATCTTGCTGGGGCCACCCTGCCCCATGGGATTGCTTTGTCTCTCATGCTTCGCAGGGCTGCTGGCAGCGGAGGTGCTGGGAGGACCCTTGTTGTGCTGTCAAGACAATACCTGAATGGGTTCCACGCCTGGGGTGTGCAGGTGCTGAGAAGTCTCTGCCTGTGTGTTTCTGAAGCAGGTTTTGGTGAGGGATGGAGATGGGAGAGCTGCCACCACCTTGCTGGTCTGCTCTGCCTTCCCAGCCAGCCCTTCTCCTGCAGTGGGGCTATCGAATCCATGTGCCCTGTGCCATCATCTCCCTGTGCCACCATCTCCTGGAGCCATCATCTCCCTGTGCCACCATCTCCTGGAGCCATCATCTCCCTGTGCCACCATCTCCTGGAGCCATCATCTCCCTGTGCCACCATCTCCTGGAGCTATCTCCAAATGTGTGGTTGAGAAGTGCTCTACACCCTTGCTGAGTGAGCTGGGTTGGGCACTGAGGCCTCTGCCAGCTCCTGAGAGCCAGCAGTGGCTGCTGGGGGATTGGAGTTGCTGGTACCCCACAGGGTGCTGGTGGGGAGGGGAGCAGGCAGGGGCCGTGTGGCAGAGCCCTTGCTCCTCAGAACAGCCTTTTGGACATGGGTTATTTATGCAGCAGTGCCATCAGATCAGATATCCAGCAGTGAGACAAGCAGGAACCTGATCTGACTTTGCAGGTGACCACAGGGCCAGACCATTGACCTCCAGAGGTCCCTGCCAGCATCACTTATCTTAGCACTCCGTGGTGTGAGTGTCAGGACTGGCTGCCAGCCCTGTGACTGTCACCCTGCAGCCAGAGCTGGTGGGGAAAAAGCTACTGTACCATTGCAGGTGCCTCCCTGGCAGCTCCACTTGCTCCTCCACTCCTGCTTGGGCAAGTCTCTGCTGACCTGGTGTGGCTCAGAGCATCCAGGGCTGGGAAGAGCTTGGCTGTGCTGTTGTGTTGCCTTGGGAAGCTCTGGTCCCCTGTGTTCTGCAGGCGGTGTCTGATGAGCTCCAGAACATCCCCACTGATGCCCTGCACAGCCTGAAGCTGCGTGATGAGGTAGTGTGCCTTTGCAGACCAGCACCAGACAATGCTCTCCAGGTGGAGATGTTCCTCATCCCGGTGGCTCTGGAAGAGCTGCCTGGCACTGCCCACTGCATTGGACGTGAGGACCAGGAGGTGCTCTGCGATGGAGAGCAGGTTTGCCTCCAACTCCAGTTGAACATTGGCCTCCAGAGCGTGGTGGAGGGTGGTTCTGACCCACTGGACATTTGCCATTAGCCTGTTTGCCTTCTCTTCAAAGGCCTCTTTGCTCCTTTCCATCTCCTCCTTGGACAGGGGCGTCAGGGCAGGTCCAACAACGTCCCTGATCACCTGCAAGTGTTCGGCATTGACCTTCTCCAGGTGGAGCAGCAGCGCCTTGGCCCTGAGGGCCAGGTCCCTCTGCAGGAGCTCACAGCGAACGCACAGGCTGGCATTAGGCAGTGGGGAGAGCAGGAGGGTGCTGGAGGCCTCCAGCAGCGCTTCCATCAGCACCTGGATCTCCTCCCTGAGCACTAGGATCTCACTGTGCCCATGGGACTCAGGGCAGGATGAGGAGAGCCGGGCAGCCTCCTGCAGCCTCAGGGAGCGCTCGGACACCGCAGCCAGGAGGCTCTGAGGGCAGAGCTTGTTCCTCACGGCGCTCCTCAGCTGCCCCAGGAGCAGCACATCCCTGCCTATGAACTGATCCACAGCACCCAGCAGGATGTGTGTGCTCACAGCCCACTGCACACAGAGCAGCTCCAGGCTGGCCCTGCCCACCACGCAGGAGCTCTCAAAGGATGCTGCCTTCTCCAGCAATGCTTTGGTGCTCATCTGAGCACGTGAAAACGTGGCTTGGACCTGCAGGAAGCTCTCCCAGCCATCAGGGGAAAGGGGGCTTCTCTCCCTGCAGGCGACACTCACGATGTCTGCTGCGAACTGAACCGCTCCCCCTAAGCCCATCATTGTCTCATCCAAAGCCTGTTTGCCTCGCAGGGAGTCAGCAGACAAGATGAAGGCAAAGACTTGCTGGGACAGACTGTAGCAGGGGCCTGCCACGGCTGCCAGGCACTCCTTGGTCTCACAGAGCCTTTCTGAGAGCGTGAGCGCCGCATGGAGCAGTTCACTTGGACAAGGGTGCTGCTCTGGGGCTGCTTCCCTGGCCAGGCTGATCACACGCAGTGTCAGTAGCTCAATGTTCTGGTACTGCCCCAGGGTCTCCCTGTGGGGACAGTCGGCGAGGGGCAGCGCTTCCTTTGCTGCATGCACACAGCTGCTGGAGAGCTCGAGCAAGGCAGAGCAAGCAGCACTGAGCAAGGCCGTGTCATGGGCTCCTGTTGCTGCCAGGAGAGCTGCGATCACGGGGTGTGCAGCTCCTTTCCTTGGGTGTGCGTTACCTGCTCGTGACGATGGATGAGTTAAGAAGTCTTCCTGCAGCACAGCCTCATCCATAACGGCTTTTAGCCTAGCATGAGATGGGCTGAGCTCAGCCCCCTTTGTAACATCAGCGCCTCGCACTTGTTCCCGCAGGGGGCTGAGGATGTCTGGGTGGTTGGACCCATCCAGCCCATCCTGGACACGCTGAGCAGCATCCATCAGGGAGCTCGCTGCCTTGGAAAAGACATTCCTGGTCTGGAGGCAGGAGAGTCTCTCTGCACAAAGGGCTGCAGCTGCTTTCAGCTCACGGATGGAGGTGGCCAGCTGCTCGACCCAAACCAGCAAACCATTCCTGAAGATGGGATCTGGGGCTCTGTCCACGTACCTGGTGGTGGCTTCCACCACCCACCGAGCCCAGCTGCTGAGGTGGGTTGTGTGCCAGGAGAACCCCTCAGGGTCCTGACTCCCCAGGGCCCGTTCACAGCATTCCCGGTCCTTGGCCATCTCCCGGATGGACAGCTTGAGGAACTCACATGTGCTGGCTGTGTCCTCAAAGCACCGCAGGAGGCTCTGCGTTGTTCCAGCCCAGGCGAGGTACAGGGACTGCAGCTGCTCGGCAGCACTCCCCCGGGCTCCATCGCTGCTCATTGCGGTGAGCAGAGCAGGGACACGGGCTAGGAGCCTCCTCAGGCGCTGCACCAGCTCCTGGGTTTCTGCCGCAGTGTGGGGCTTGGTGCACAGAGCCAGGACAAAGCCTGCTGCTCTGAGCATCCCCTGGGCGTGCGTGAAGAAGGCAGCAGTCAGGGGCTGAAGCTGCTTTAGAAACCCTCCTTGTCCTGCAGGAGAACAGCCGGGACCAGCGAGGCTGAGGGCACCTTCAACCAAGAGCCTGAGGGGCTCCTTACCCTGGGGGAAGGTGTCGAGGACTTGGCACAGCGTGGCTGTGAGCACCGCCTGCTCCAGGCTCTCCACCTCCTCCCTCATGCTGTGACATTGCCCCTCCAGCCCTGGTCCCCCCTCCTGCTGCCCCCCCAGGCCGCAGATGCTCTTCCTCAGCTGCAGCAGAGCCCAGCAACGTCTGACCAGGCCCAGCCTCTGATCTGGCCTGGATGCCTCTGCCAGGAGCATGCAGTGGAGAACAACTGCTCCTATGTGAGCACTGAAGGTGCTGTCAGAGAGGAGCAGGGGGGCCGGCGGGGACAGGAGAGCCAGCAGCCTGCGCACGTGCCGGGAGAAGGCCCCGCTTGTGTCCCGTGGCTCCTTGCTGCCTGTGTCATCGATGAGCAGGGATGTGAGCTCCTTGATGGTCCTCTCCATCAGCTGGAAAGCGCTGTCCTTGGGGCGGCTGACTTGCTGATCCCGGGAGCGTCTGAGATCCCTGTCCTTGGCTGCGTGGAGCAGCGGGACACGCTGCTGCAGGAGCTGCAGGGCTCGAGCCAAGCTCTTCCGTCGAGGACAGTCGCCCAGTGCCTCGAGGTGCTGTGCTGCCAGGCTGCTCAGCAGGAGCAGGGCCTCGGAGAAGGCCTGGAAAGCAGCCAGCACTCCTGGCATGTCCCCTGCACGCTGCAGCACGCTCAGGCGCTCCAGAAGCCAGCTGGCAGCCTGCAGGATCCTCCTCACCCCAGCAGCATCTCCCAGCCGAAGGATCTAACCAGGAAGTGAACAGCAGGAAAACGGCTCAGAGAGGAAAAGGCTCAGGAGTCCCTGTTCAGTGTCTGATCCCTTGTGCAGCTGAGGTGGCACCACAGACCCCGCAGGGCAGGACAGGGGAAGGGCAGGGGAAGGGCTGTGTTTTGCTCAGTGGGTATCCCCCAGTGAGGAAGCCACCATTGCTCCATCTAGAGCTTCCCCAAGCCCCAGTGCTGTCCTGGTGGAGGACAGCTCCTATCATAGAATCCCAGCCTGGTTTGGGTTGGAAGGGACCTTAAAGCTCCTCCAGCTCCAACCCCTGCCACGGGCAGGGACCCCTTCCACTGGAGCAGCTTGCTCCAAGCCCCTGTGTCCAACCTGGCCTTGAACACTGCCAGGGATGGGGCAGCCACAGCTTCTCTGGGCACCCTGGGCCAGCGCCTCAGCACCCTCACAGGGAAGAGCTTCTGCCTAAGAGCTCAGCTCAGTCTCCCCTGTTCTGGCAGGTTCAAGCCATTCCCCTTGGCCTGTCCCTACAGGCCCTTGTCCCAAGCCCCTCTCCAGGTTTCCTGCAGCCCCTTTAGGCACTGGAGCTGCTCTCAGGTCTCCCCTTCAGGAGCCTTCTCTTCTCCAGGCTGCCCCAGCCCAGCTCTCTCAGCCTGGCTCCAGAGCAGAGCTGCTCCAGCCCTCGCAGCATCTCCATGGCCCCTCTCCAACAGCTCCACGTCCCTTTTGCTGTGTTCCCTCCCACTCCCACCTTGACCCCCCGTCTCGCTCCAGCCCCATCCCCTCACTGTTACCTTTGCTGTCTCCATTAGGACCCCCTTTGCGGCCGCTGCCAGCTCCTCCCTGGGGCCAGGGCTGTGGGGCTGCCCCCGGAGCCTGTGGGCTGCCAGCAGCACCTTCCTCCCCGCCAGCACCAGGGCCTCGGCCGCAGGATGCGTCTCCTCCTCCAGCAGCTCATCTCCGGACTCCTCAGCCAGCCTGGAGCGGAATCCACTGTGCTCAGCCCTTTGCCATCCCGTGAGTACCTCAGCACGTCCCAACCGAGCACACACCCCTGCTCTGTCCCACCTCCCCTTTTCCATTCCCAATGGAATTCCCCTCTCATGTTCCCCATCCCTCTCTCTTTATGTTCCCACCTCTCCAGCAGGATGCAGACAGGAGGGGCAGGCTCTCTTCCCGTTTCTTTGCCATCCATTGCTCCTCCTTCCCAGCCCCAAATCTACCCGGGAAGCACCCCCCGAACCCACCTCCTTGCAGCAGCAGCGAGTTCTTCTGTGGCTTTGGCCAATGTTTCTGCATTCTGCCCTATATTGGGACAAATCCCATCTTCCCGTTCCAGGGCGAGGATGAGGTGGCAGAGCTGCGCAGCCATGGGGCAGAGGATCCTTTGAACGGCTTTGTTTTCCGTCAGGAGCCCGAGGTCAGAGAGATGAAATGGCTCCATTTTGTCCTGCCTGGAGAAGGGAATCAGAACCTGGAGTTATTTGGGATGATTTTGCATTTGGATGGCGGCTTCTGGCACTGGAAGCGCTGGGTTTGGTTTCTCCAAACCCTTTTCCCCCAGTGTGGACCCGCAGCTCTTCAGCCCTGTGTCCTCTGGCTGGGCCCATGGCACATCCATGGCTCCGGGACCTGGGAGGTCCCGTTCCCACCCCGCGGCTCCATACGGACACCCTTAGCCGAGCCCAGCCCCAGCCGGGCCGGTGTTCACTTACCGGGCACGGTCAGACCTGCGGGTGGGCGCTGGGGTCGTTCCTGCAGCGAGACCCGGTGCTGGTCACGGGGCCGCTCCCGGTGCCGTTACCTCCTGCCTGCCCGCGGGGCACACGGGGTGCGCGCACGGGCCCGGGCTGTGCGATGCGGACAGCTCCGGGCAGGATAGGACCCGGGCGGGCGGCGGCGGGGGATGCATTACAGCTGGGTTACCGCATCGTGGGGCGGGGAGGCGCCCGCTGCCGGCCGCCATCCCCCGGCTCCCTCCCGCTCTACGGAGCCGCCATCCCCCGGCTCCCTCCCGCTCTATGGAGCTGGGGACGCGCCGGGAGGGGGTCCGGGGGGGACGCGGCGGCGCAGGCCCCGCGTCTCCATGGAGACAGCAGCGGTCGCGGGGAGATGACGGCATCGCGCGGCGCAGGGCACGCCGGGAGTTGTAGTCCGGTGGCTTGGGGGTGGCCAGGGCGTGGCCTTCGGTTCCCTCAGCGGTGGAGCCGGGTCCCGGGGCCTCGTTGGCCCCGTTTGTACGTGCCCAGCCCCGGCGCCTCCGGCCCCTTCATCCTCCCGCTGTGAGAGCAGGGCCCGGGGGGCCTCTTGCTGCCGTCCTGCCCTGGGTCCATGGGGGCTGAAGGGGGCGTGTGGGCACCGCTGTTGCCCCATAGCTGAGGCAATCGGTGGTTTATGAGGGCAGGGGACACCGGGAAGGGCCCCTCCTCAGGCCGGGCCTGCCCGAGGCCGGGCTCCTGCTTCCCCCTTTAGCTGAGGAGGGCCCCGGAGCGGATTTATGGGTCAGAAAGGGCCAATTTCAGCCTTTGCCTCTCCCCCTCCAAGCTCTGTGCCCCTCCTGCGTGAAGTTCCTCAGCTGAGCTCCTTCCCCACACAAGGAGGGACCCGGCCTGTGCCCAGAGCACCGGGGGCAGGACACAGAGGAAGCGGGATAGAAAACACGTTTTTAATGCCCTGACTTCTGCATCCTTTCACTTCATGCACAACGTTCACCAGGAACCCTTCCCCTGGAGCCTGAACTGCAGCGCGGCCGCCTGAGGTATGGCGGAAACAGCCCTGTGGGAGCTCGGAGAGTAATGGAGGCAAAGGCGGAACCAGCACATGGGTGAGAGCTTTCACTGTGCAGTGGCAAGGATTGAGCCTCACTGAGATCTGACCATTGGCAATCCCAGAACCCCAGCCTGGTTTGGGCTGAAGGGACCTCAAAGCTCCTCCAGCTCCAACCCCTGCCACAGGCAGGGACCCCTTCCACCGGAGCAGCTTGCTCCAAGCCCCTGTGTCCAACCTGGCCTTGAACACTGCCAGGGATGGGGCAGCCACAGCTTCTCTGGGCACCCTGGGCCAGCGCCTCAGCACCTTCACAATGCCTGTGGCTCACGGGTGTCTGCCCGAGGCAGTGCTGGAGCCGGACCCAGCTCCCATACCCTCACAGTTGAAGCACTCCCATCCCGGCCGTGGCTCCTTCCCTACATTTCAAGGGAGGTCGGGGCTGAATTGAGCTTTAGAGGTGACTGTAGCGATGTGAGGGGTCACAGCTGCCTGGGGGCACTGCAGCTGCACGGGTTTCACCCTCCTGCACGCTGTGAGGGTGCTGAAGCGGACGGGCTCCGGCTGTAGGTGCAGGTGTGCGGGGCTGCTCTTCTGAAGGTGCTTTAGAAGAGTTTCTAGAAGCTCCCAGAGCACTAAAGAAGCTCCAGAGAGCACCCAGACCTTCACGGCACCTCAGACAGTGCATCCAGTGTGGGTGATGCCACTGCTGCTGCTGCCAAGGTGCCGGGGAGCTGGAGGAGAGCCCTGCCCGGTGAGCCTGCCCTGCTCCCCCTGCGGTGGGGCTGGGTGCGGGTCGGAGGGCTGGGGGGCTGCGGGGTGTGATTCATGCATTGTGCAATGAGCAACGTGCGCTGTGCATTGTGCACATGCCATGTGCCCATGTGTGCAGTGTGTATCCATCACGCTTGTGCAGCGTGCATCCTGCAACATGTAGTGTGCAGCGTTACTGCAGCAGGCACTGCGCGGTCTGCAGCATGCATCATGTATTGTGTAACGTGCAACGTGTAGTGTACAGTGTGCATCGTGCACATGCAATGTGCATTGTGTGACATGCAGCATATATTGTGCAACATGCAATGTGCGTCGTGCATGCAGTGTGTGATGTGAAACGTGCCTTGTGCAGTTTGTATCATGTCTTTTGCAGTGTGTATCATCTGTTGTGCAGTGTGTATCATGCCTTGTGCAGTGTGTATCATCTGTTGTGCAGTGTGTATCGTGTCTTGTGCAGTGTGTATCATCTGTTGTGCAGTGTGTATCGTGTCTTGTGCAGTGTGTATCATGCCTTGTGCAGTGTGTATCATGCCTTGTGCAGTGTGTATCATCTGTTGTGCAGTGTGTATCACGTCTTGTGCAGTGTGTGTCATGCCTTGTGCAGTGTGTATCATCTGTTGTGCAGTGTGTATCATGTCTTGTGCAATGTGTATCATGCCTTGTGCAGTGTGTATCATGTCTTATGCATCACGGAACACGCACTGTGCAATGTGTGCAGTGCGTACCATGCAATGTGCAACACGCAACATGCAGTATGCAGTGTGTATCATGCCTTGTGCATCGTGCATCATGGAACACACACTGTGCAATATGCAGTGGGTATCATGCCATGTGCAACATGCAGTGTGCAGCGTGTATCGTGTCTTGTGCAACGTGCAGTGTGTACCATGTGTTGTGCAACATGAATGGTGCAGTGTGCATGGTACATGCACCGTGCACACGGATCACGTGCACACGCACACACCCCATGCAGGGTGCGCGGTGCCGGGGGTGCTGCACCTCGTGCCCCTGCACCGTGCCTCGTGCCCCGTGCAGCGCAGCCCCGCGCCGTGCGTGACACACCCGCACCCCCGCGCGCGCCGCCGCCTGCCCGTGCCCGCGCCCGCGGTGCGGCGCCGGCGGAGGGAGGCGGAGGAGGAGGAGGAGGAAGAGGAGGAGGAAGAGGAGGAGGAAGGCGGCGGCAGGCGCAGGCCGGAGCCCGGCGCGATGGACAGCACGGGCAAGGAGCGGGAGGCCGTGCAGCTCATGGCCGAGGCCGAGAAGCGGGTGAAGGGCTCGCACTCCTTCCTGCGGGGGCTCTTCGGGTGAGCGGGGCCGGGCGGGAGGTTGCATAATGGGGGTGCGCGGGGGGGGCTTGCACAAGCGGGTGCTTATGGGGGTGCTGCGCACTCCCCCCCCCCCCCCCGCGTGCCTGTGTGTGGGTGCGGGGGACACGCACAGAGCCCCCATTGCCGTGTGTGTGCGTCCTGGCCCCCCCCGGTGCTGCCGCTCCCGCAGCTCTCCATGGACACAGCAGTGTGATGAGCCCGCTGGGCCTCTGCAGCCTGCGGTGTGTATGTGTGTGTGTGTGTGCCCGTGCCCCCCCGTGCTGGACCCGTCCTGCTCCATGGCGGCTGCGCTCATCCCGGCTTTATCCCGGCTTTATCCTCTCTGTGCCGAGGCGGCACCGGCCATGGGGTGGCCTCTCCCCCCCGATCCGGGGGTCCCCGCGGGCAGCGGCCCCCCAAGGCTCTGCTCGGTGCCCCCCATCCTCCTTGAGGCCTGATCCAGGATCAGGGGCTTATGGATGATTTCAGTCCATTGGATCCGTGTTTTCCAGCAGCACTGAGCCCATGGCGTGGGGCACAGAGACCCTCGCAGGGATGGGGCTGTTGAGGGTGTGTGCGATACCCCCAAAATACCAAATCCTCCTTGATCCTGGAATTCCCTGTTCCAACGCGGACATTCCTGGTGCTGCAGGAGCTGCTCCTCAGGGGGTTGGGAAAACCCGGCAGTTCTGGCCACCCCAATCCTGCTTTTTTTGGTGCTAAGCAAAGAGCATCTCTGGAGCGATGCTCCCCCGGAGGCCGGGATGAATCCAAACAGGAGCCTGGAAAAATCCAGTGCCCGCAGCTCGCCAAGCAGAAGTCACAGACACAAATTCCTTGCTAGCCTCTGGCAGATTAATCAGGCAGAGGCTGCTCCGGGCATAATCCAGGCGGGAAATGGCCTCAGCCCCCTCGGAATGAACCGGCAGGAGATTGCGAGAGGCAAATTCCTCATTTTCTTGGGCTAAAAATAGATGAAAGAGCTATGAAATGGTAGGAAAGGTGGTGGAGGCTTTGCTGTTGGCCTCTTCCCATGGCAATGGGGGTGTCCAGGCCCATGGGTGCCGGCCAGAAGGATCATGGACACGGGGTGATTTCCTGGAGAGCTCCATCCGCTGCACCAAGGGTTGGATTTGGGACGGAGGGGCTGCATTCACCCGGCTCGGGGTGCCTCTCGCTGTGTAGCATCACCTCAGGCCGCCTCCTCTGGCGCTGGCTCATGCACAAGGCGCTGTCAAGGGCGAGGAGCGGGCCAAGAACCCGCCTGTGCTTGGTGCTGTGCCAGGGCTGTGCCAGGGGGAGGGACGGGCAGAGATGTCAGTGCTGAACGTTGTCACCTCCTGCCTGTGGCCCCTGCGGGGTCAGCGTGAGCTGTGCTGCAGTGCTGGGCTCACAGGGGTCACATCAACCCTGATGGGCTCAAGATCCAAGGGACCCCGTTGCTGATCCGGTGGATGATGCTCATTGCAAGGCTGAGCGTGTGGGATGTCCCTTCTCTGCCCCATTGGGGCAGGCACAATGAGTGGTGCCTGGAGACAGACAGGGGTTGGCTCTGGAGCCACAGACCCTTGGGGTTGGAGACCTTTAATCACAGAACCCCAGTCTGGTTTGTGCTGAAGGGACCTTAAAGCTCCTCCATCTCCAACCCCTGCCGCGGGCAGGGACCCCTTCCACTGGAGCAGCTTGCTCCAAGCCCCTGTGTCCAACCTGGCCTTGAACACTGCCAGGGATGGGGCAGCCACAGCTTCTCTGGGCACCCTGGGCCAGCGCCTCAGCACCCTCACAGGGAAGAGCTTCTGCCTAAGAGCTCAGCTCAGTCTCCCCTGTTCTGGCAGGTTCAAGCCATTCCCCTTGGCCTGTCCCTACAGGCCCTTGTCCCAAGCCCCTCTCCAGATCTCCTGGAGCTGTTTCAGCTCAGCCCCTCTCTGGGGCTGGTGTTCAGTTCCCACAGGACATCAGGGTCCCTCTGGTGCCTTTCAGGGGCAACACGCGGGTGGAGGAGGCCTGTGAGATGTACACCAGGGCTGCCAACATGTTCAAGATCGCCAAGAACTGGAGTGGTGAGTGTGGGGTGCCGGGGGGCAGCGGGTGACCCGCCAGCGCCTGAGCATCCTCCTGTGAATCACTGCGCCGGAGCTCTGCATCCCGGCCCGTTTCCATGGGGACGCGGCTCCTCCGCTGTGCCCGGCTCCCCCATGAGTTATGCAGGGAGTGTGGGTGCAGGGGGTGACCTGGTTGTGCCTCATGTTCAGACAGGGGGGTGGTTACTGCTTCATAATGAAATCTTACCCCTCGTGCACTGGAGTCCACCAAAGAGGTGCTGCCCTGGCATTGCTCCTCAAGGAAACACCTTTTTGGGGTGGGACATCAACCCTGACGGGTTCGAGATCCAAGGGATCCCCTTCCTGATCCAGTAGATGATGCTCATTGCAAGGATGAGCGTGGGATGCTCCTTACTCACCCCATTGGGTGCAGGAGCACAGTGAGTGGTGCCTGGACACAGTCTGGGGTTGCTGCATCTCTGCACCTCTCTGGGCGGTGGGAGGTGATGCTGCTTGGCCGTTCCGTGGCGATCCTGCATGGTCCTGGTCCATGTGTCCGTGTGTGCTCCTCCCAGCGGCAGGGAACGCCTTCTGCCAGGCGGCCAAGCTGCACATGCAGCTGCAGAGCAAGCACGACTCGGCCACCAGCTTCGTGGACGCCGGGAACGCCTACAAGAAGGCAGATCCGCAAGGTAAGGAGAGGGAGGCCAGGATGTTCCCTTGGGAAGCTGCTCATGGAGGAGGAGGTGGCACAAGGGGGCTTTTGGTTATCACCAGCACTGCAGGGGCTGCAGATCCTCGCTGCAGGATACCCAACAGCCATGGATGCCTCCTGCCTTCTCTGGAGTAGGGTCCTGAATGAGGGAGGCTCCTGGGCATCACCGTGCTGGGCTGGTTCCTATAGAGGTGTCACCTCCTCTTGGTGACCTCTGGTGCTTTGGCTGTGCTGCAGGGATGTGAAGTGCTGCTCCTCAGCACCTTCCTTCCCGGATGAGCTTGACTTCAGTGAAATCCTTCGGCAGGTCTCGGGGCTGGATCACACTGGGATCCGCAGCCCCCTTCCTGGGGGTTTCCCTGGGGCAGAGGAGAGGTGGGAGGAGAATGGACCGAGCTTTGATGGGATGAGGAGGAAGGATCTGGATCCTTTAGAGCTGGTTGTGATGGGATAAGGATAGAGGATCTGGATTCTTTAGATGTGGTTTTGATGGGATGAGGATAAAGATCTGGATCCTCTGGATCTGGTTGTGACGGGATGGAGATAAAGGCTCTGTATCCTTTGGATCTGGTTGTGATGGGATGGAGATACGGGTAAAGGATCTGGATCCTTTGGATCTGGTTGTGATGGGATGGAGATACAGGTAAAGGATCTGGATCCTTTGGATCTGGTTGTGACGGGATGGAGATACAGGTAAAGGCTCTGGATCCTTTGGATCTGGTTGTGAAGAGCAGGGCTGTGGTTTCCCATTCCTTCCCCAGCTGAGTATGGAAACAGAGCAGCCAACCTCCCCTATTGCCCACGCTTCCCGTCCCAGGGGGCTGGAGAAGCTCACGCAGGCTGATAATTCCAGTGTGTAATTGTAAAACACCCCAGTTCCCCAGGGAACGGCAGGGGAATGGCAGCCGCTGCCTGTTCGGAGATGGGGATTTGCTTTTTGCTCTGTTTGAGGGTGCAGCTGGACAGAGCTGGGGTGAAAGTGGTTTGTGTTCTGCTTATCCTCACTTTCGACTGTTCCCTTTCAGCCGGGGTGGGCCAGGAGGCTGCTGGTGGGATGCAGGGGATGATGTGCTGGGTGAAGCGGGAGGAGATCTACAGATCCACAGATCCAGAAATGCAGCTCAGGGTTGAAATGGGTCCTTCCAGAGACACCTGAAGTGAGGAGCTCCCTGTCTGAGGAGCTGGGATTTGGTGGTTTGGTGTCCCGGGATCAGGTGCTGGGGGGGGCTGGAGCTCTGACCTGCTGCCTGACTCTCCTCTTTCTCCTGACCACTCATGCTGCAGAGGCCATCAACTGCTTAAATGCAGCTATTGATATCTACACCGACATGGTAAGAAGCTGCCTGGCAGCTCCGGTGGGTGCGAGGTGCAGGTTGGGAAGTGCCGTGTGGTGGAGGGGGGGCCCCTCCTCACGTGCACCCTCTGCTTCCCCAGGGGCGCTTCACCATCGCGGCCAAGCACCACATCACCATCGCCGAGATCTACGAGGCTGAGCTGGTGGATATTGAGAAGGTGAGAGGGAAACGGCACAGGGAGCGGTGGATCGTGGCTGGGAAGTGCTTTGGGAAACAGGGGGGAAGGTTCCATAGAACCCAGCCTGGTTTGGGCTGAAGGGACCTTAAAGCTCACCCAGTTCCAACCCCTGCCACGGGCAGGGACCCCTTCCACTGGAGCAGCTTGCTCCAAGCCCCTGTGTCCAACCTGGCCTTGAACACTGCCAGGGATGGGGCAGCCACAGCTTCTCTGGGCACCCTGTGCCAGCGCCTCAGCACCCTCACAGGGAAGAGCTTCTGCCTAAGAGCTCAGCTCAGTCTCCCCTGTTCTGGCAGGTTCAAGCCATTCCCCTTGGCCTGTCCCTACAGGCCCTTGCCCAAAGCCCCTCTCCAGGTTTCCTGTAGGTTCACAGCTATTTCTGGACACCCCCCAAGGAAGCTGCTGTTGGTTCCCAAAGGCCCCTGAGCAGGGATCCTGCGGCCTCTCAGCTGGCTGCAGATCACAAGGTTCAAGGAACAAAAGTTCATGGTTTCCAGATACTGGTTTCTGGACAATCCTTTTCTTGCTGAGCTCCACTGGATCCCCCCTCTCTGTTAATGCCCCTCCACGTGCAGCCCACCGAAGCCTTGCTGTTGACTGGTTTATGGTGGCACACCTCACCCTGCAGAAGTGACACTGAGGTGTTTCTGTCCCCAGGCCATTGCACACTACGAGCAGGCTGCTGACTACTACAAGGGAGAGGAGTCCAACAGGCAAGTGGCCTTCACAGAGGGTCTCAGCAGGGAGGGTGGGAGAGGGGGCTTTGTCCCACTCCTTGCACACTTCCAAACCACCCATTGGTGGGATGCCCACATCCTGCTTCCATTCCCGTTTTCACTGTGGCTGTCAGCTCCGCTGATGTGCTGCTTTGGGTCCCACTTTACACACCGGCTGCTACAGGAGGCATCTCGGGGTGCCAGGGTGTGGGTTGGTTCCTCCCCAGGCCACAGTTCCTCACTGGAAGCTGTTGATTGCAGCTCGGCCAACAAGTGTCTGCTGAAGGTGGCTGCCTACGCCGCGCAGCTGGAGCAGTACCAGAAAGCCATCGAGATCTACGAGCAGGTGAGGATGTGCCGCATCCATGGGGACAGCTCTCGCTGCCAAGGAAAATGGGTCAGGGTTGGTCTCAATATTCCATGGCCCAGGAGCTGCTGATGTCACTGCAGGGCTGATGGAGCCTTGGCAGGACAGTGTTTGCTCCTTTGCTTCCAAGAGTTGCTGTATCCCAGGATCCTTGCATGGGACCCCCAATGGGGGCTCTGACTCCACTTGGGATTAGCTGTAAATCTCTGGCTCCCCAACAGCTTCTTGTATGGACGCTGGTGCTTTCCCCCATCGTTACCCGCAGTCGGTGTAATCATAACCATCCCTCCTGCTCCTCATTTTGTCCTTCATGATGAGGTTTCCTTCCCCACCTCTCCCTGTGCCAGGTGGGGACCAACACGATGGACAACCCCTTGCTCAAGTACAGCGCCAAGGAGTATTTCTTCAAAGCTGCTCTGTGCCACTTCATCGTGGACGAGCTCAACGCGAAGGTCAGTGGGCTCCAGGCGTTATCCCAGCCTCCTGCATCCCAATCCACCAGCCTGGGCCGGCTGAGGCGCATCCCTGTGCGTGCAGGGGTGTGTGGCTGTTGCATGGGTGGAAGCTTCAAGTGCCGTGGTGTTGGGTTGGGTTCATTGGGAGCGTTTAGGGCTGGAAGGCAGAAGCTGGAGTGGAAAGCGAGCGGTTGGATGGGAGGTGTTGAGGGTTGGCTGCTCTCTTCCAGCTCGCGCTTGAGAAGTACGAGGAGATGTTCCCAGCGTTCACGGACTCCCGGGAGTGCAAGCTCTTGAAAGTGAGTAAAGCCGGGACCAAGGGAGAGTAAAGTGGGAGTAAGGCAGGAGCCCCTCTTGTGCTGCCGCCCTTTGCTCGGTGCCTTCTCACCTCACCCTGGATGTGCTCCGTTTTAACACCGTTAAAGCAGACCGGGCTCACTTGGCCTGGGGTTGATTCCAGACCTCTGGAAGCAGCTGCAGGATGATTGCTTTACCTCTCTTAAACCTTCAGCCCAGCCCCACACTGCTCCGTGTCCGTGCTCTGAGCAGGTTGTGGGGGCACCGCTGTGGGTGGGAAGGTGCAGGGGTCTCCTGGGTGCTGTCCGTGGTCATGGAGCATTTTCCCATTTTCCATGTTTTATCCCTAGAAACTGCTGGAAGCCCACGAGGAGCAGAACTGCGAGGCCTACACCGAGGCGGTGAGTGCTCAGCTGGGCCTTGTGTAACCTCATCTTTGGGGGGGGGCATACGCTGCTCCGTGTCGGGTCAGTTCTTGCTGAGTCCAACAGGGAAACCATCAGGAATGTCAGTGGTTGATGGAGCATCCCATGGGATCGGTGGCGGAGCCGCCCCAGCCTGCACAGCTCCTGTGCTTAATGCTCCAAACCTGCTGCTCCGTGTCCCAGAGCCCAGGGAGCTGCAGACCCTGCCCGGGAGCAGAGGCTGCTTCTGGGGTCTGGCAGCGGCTTGAAAGGCTCCGGGTGCCTTTGGGTGGCTCCTGCTTCTTGCCTTTGGTTAGTGCAGGGTGCGGGGTTTGGAGCTTCGCGTTGGTGAGGTTTGAAATGGTACGGTTCATTTTTCATTTCTCATTGAATTAAATTTTATTCTGGTGCATTTTAAATTTCAGTATATTCAGAATTTATTGGATTCTGTGTTATTAATAATTTAATTTTATTCTAATATTAATACTTTTGTTGAATTTTATTCTAGTTTTATTGTCGTCCCCTTCCCTTTCTTGTTCTCTTTCCTTTTTCCTTTTCCTTTCCCTTTTTCCTTTTCCTTTCCCTTTTTCCTTTTCCTTTCCCTTTTTCCTTTTCCTTTCCCTTTTTCCTTTTCCTTTCCCTTTTTCCTTTTCTTTCCTTCTCTCCTCCTTTTTTTCCTCTTCCTTTCCTTCTCCTTTCTTCTCTCTCCTCTCTTCCCCCTTTCCCTCTGAGCCCAGCAGTTCCCACACACACCTCAGGCCCTGCCCGATGCCCCTTCCTCCGCAGCCTCATTCACTTCCCAGTGTCTCAGTTGAGCTCCTGTCCCCGCAGGTGAAGGAGTTCGATTCCATATCGCGCCTGGACCAGTGGCTCACGACCATGCTGCTGCGCATCAAGAAATCCATCCAGGGGGAAGGGGACGGGGACCTCAAGTGAAGCAGCTCCCGTCCCGCCGCTGCGGTGGCCCCGGCCCAGCACAGCCCCTGTGCCACCAGCTCTGGCTTCGTTCCGTGTCTCACCCCGCGTGTCCATAGTGTCCTGCTCCGTGTCCCCGAGGCGGAGGCAGCGCCTGGGGCTGAGCCCCCTCCTCGGGGGCCCCGTCCCCGCTCGGTGCCCTCGAGTCCAGCGTGTAAATACCTCGTGCAGCTCAGTACAAGCCCTCGCTTCTGCTCTGCTCTGGTGTCGCTGTTTCTGTGCCGAGGGGACCTTCCCTGAGCTGCACGCGGAGCTTGGGGTGTTTTTTAAATGAGCTTTTATAACCGTGCTCTAGTGAAAGGCTTCGTGGCTCTCCTGTCCCGTGTGCACGTGTGGCATCCATCCCATAGATACACGTGTGCTGGAGGCAGGACACGCTGGGGGACAGGGCAGCTGGGGAGTAGACCCAGTGTACGTTGTATTTGGGGTTTAAGATGCGACGCTGAGGTTCTAGACGCCCTTGGATCCATTCTTCCACTTTATTTCCTGGCACAGCCCATCCTCCCATCCGCAGTAGCAATCTCTTTTTCTAACTATCCATTTACCTGACCTCCTGCTGTCGCTGCTGCAGGTTGTGCAGACACGTGAAGCCTCCAACCTCTCCACCATTGGTGATGCTGCCTCGTTCTTGCCCCCTGCAACGGCACTGACTGAGGTTTGAGGGTACACAGAGACCTTGGCTGAGGTCTCTGGGTGATGGCTGGGAAAGGTGTAGCCATGGGTGAAATTCCCATCGGAATTTTAGAGGTGTGATTGTAACCGAGGCTGATTCCATTGAGGGTGGCTCAGGAGCTTGGGCAGTTTGTGAGCATCTCACTGGTTGGCTGCAGTGAAGGGATTTTCAAAGAGTGGCTCAGGAGCTGCTTGCTTTGGCACAACTGCTCTTGGAGCGGGTCCTTCTGTGTGGCTGTTGCTGTAGTCCCAGTGCTGCTGCCTGGGGTTGGCTCTGCCCTCGATTCCCTCCCTGAAGCAATGGGCTCTGGCACCAGGTTTTGTGCTCCTGTTCAGTTCGTTTTAACCTGGCTGTTTATGAGGAGACACAGTCTGGTGCATTGGGCTGAAGGGTTTAGTCCTATTCAAGCTGGACTTTAGCCCTGCCATGGGCTTAAGCAGAGGCGAACCAAAGCTGCTGCCCTCACCTGGGGTAAAGGGATGGGTTGGAACCATTTTTATCTCATTTCCTTGCTTTTACTGCCTTTTTTGGGTCACTTTGCTGGTACCAGGCACATGGTGATGGCTGCGTCCTGACAGCCCCGT
Source organism: Psittacula echo (assembly GCF_963264785.1). Classification (NCBI taxonomy): domain Eukaryota; kingdom Metazoa; phylum Chordata; class Aves; order Psittaciformes; family Psittacidae; genus Psittacula; species Psittacula echo. Next base: position 121,480,411 of record NC_137738.1, read on the forward strand.
GGAGGGAAGCGCAGGCAGGAGGGTTATTGACGTTCCTACATTCCCTGTGTCACAAAGATCTGAGGCTTTCCCACCTTCTTTTGTTCACTTTTCCCATTGTCAGTATTCTGTACACTTGGGCTGAGCTGTGTCTGAGCAGAACCCAGGCCCAGGGGTTGTGGGGCCCGTTATGAGTAACAGCATTAAACTACAACCATTCGTTCCGTGTGAGTAGGCTGCAGCATGTCCGTCCTCCGGTGTACCCGTGGTGAATTGTGACACTGTAAATGACAATCTGCCACTGCTGTATCCCCTCTGTACCATGACAATGTATGACTGAGATGGCCTTAGCAGGAATATACTGTTCTGTGTGAATCTGTACATGAATAAAGTGAAAACCATGGATGTAACTGGTGAGCGATGGTCTTCCCTGGATGATCCAAAGCTGGAGCCTGATGTAAAGCATCAGGGAAGAGCTGCTATGTGTGATGCTTCCCTTCAGATCCCCGTCACCCCACTGACCTGCCTGTTGTGGGAAGCTGGAACAATCCCAAAGCGTCCCCATTTTCCAGGCGTGTTTCCCAACGCCAAGGCTGAGCTCCAAGAATCCCATCCTGACTTCCAGCGGCAAGGTCTGGCCTGGACGAGCTCTGTCCCCATTGTCCAGCACCAGGCCTGCAGCGTGGCACCCACAGCAGGGCTGAGGAGGGACCCTGGTGTCACACGGAGGGGACAGAAATGTTTGATACCAGTGACCACGTCCAGGATTTAATCAGAGCAGGCTCCAGGAGTAACTCGCTGCTGTACAGGGCCGAGTACAACAGGGTCCCTGCTTACAGGTACTGATGCTCAGGCTTTACACTCCCTTTACACCGGAGTGGGGACTCGTGAGCTGCACCAGGGACCCTGGCCTTGAATAAATAGTTCAAATATAACCTCTTGGAAATGCTCTTGTAGGAAATTCCCTTTCTGTAGGATACGTTACAATTCCACAGGGAGCAACACTCCAGGGATCCCTGTCAGGTTCAGAACCAGCTCTGTGCCAGTTTGGGTGTTGTTACTGCTTTGCCAACCCCTAAACCCTGCCAAGGTTTGACTGTGCTTACCTTCACGCCAGCACAACCCTCCAGGAGCATCCCTCAGCAGTGGAAATGCCAATGTAATAGTGACATGAAGAGAAACAGGAAAGAGAAGTAGAAACCCAGGAGTCACCCCAGGCAGATGTTTGTCAGGGCCAAGGATTCCACAGGTTCCTTGTGCCACACACAGGGATAACATCTCAAAGCCTTCCAGGTGCTCCAGTCAGGTCAATCGCAGCAACTACCTTGTTCCAGCTTGGCTTAGCAAAGGAAAAGGCAGGAAATGCTGACCCTGGACAGAAAGTGTCTGAGGTTTCCCTGTGCAAAAGCTTTCCCACCTACTGGATGTGATGGGAGATACTAAGGGAAGGTCTCCTTGTTGTGGTGAGGAATTCCCAAAGGCTGTACCTGGAGTCCTGCATCCGCCTTAGAGCAGCTCCAGTACCAAAAGGGGCTGCAGGAAACCTGGAGAGGGGCTTGGGACAGGCCAAGGGGAATGGCTTGAACCTGCCAGAACAGGGGAGACTGAGCTGAGCTCTTAGGCAGAAGCTCTTCCCTGTGAGGGTGCTGAGGCGCTGGCACAGGGTGCCCAGAGAAGCTGTGGCTGCCCCATCCCTGGCAGTGTTCAAGGCCAGGTTGGACACAGGGGCTTGGAGCAAGCTGCTCCAGTGGAAGGGGTCCCTGCCTGTGGCAGGGGTTGGAGCTGGAGGAGCTTTGAGGTCCCTTCCAACCCAAACCAGGCTGGGGTTCTATGAGGAGGTGCCCTGCCAGGGTTATTCTAGTCCAGTTCAGCAGCAGATGCTGATCAGGAAAAGCCCATGAACAGGAAGGTTCAGACTTAAGGCCTTCCTCCAAACCCCTTCACTGGGGCTGTTAAGCAGACACAGGCCTAAAGCTGCTGTTCAGGTTCCTAGAGAGTCTTACAGACAAATCTGGGCAATAAAGGCCTAAATCCCTTGATGTAGGGATGTTTTTCACCTCCTTGCACTCTTTCTGCCATTTAGCCACAGGAACCCTGGAGCTCCTGCTCAGAGCTGAACTCACCTCAGGGGACTCTTGCACGGGTGGGATTACCTGCAGCAGCTCAACGGGAGAACAGGAGGCAACTTTTCCAATGGGATTATTAAAGGCAGCTCCGTAGCTCTGAGCAGCAGTGGAGGAAAGAGCTCTGCTGGTGTCTGAAGCAGCGGGAAAGGGCTTGGATACAGGTAACGGGAAAATGTCAATTCCAATTCCCTACACTGGCGTTTCCTGCTGGAGCACTGCTCTTAATCACCCCGGTACACGAGGTGATTTGGTCTCTCAATTCCAAGTGAGAAGATGAAGACACGCACTGAGTATGAGTGCAACATTGTGCAAGGCTCCACTGAAATGAAAGTAAGAACCAGCACCTGCACACACACAGCACGTGGCTCCCACTTGCCCATTTTGCTCCTGGACAACCCAAACTGGAATGAAAGCCCAGATCTTCCCAAAGCTCACTCCTGTTCCCAAGGAGAGAGCTGGCTCGCTGCTTGGGTCTTTGGCAAAAGCAGAGATATCCCACCATTTCCTGAAAAGCACTTCAGTAAATCTCATTTTATGGATGATTTTCCACTAGGGAAAACAGAATTCATCTCACTAAACTGCAAGGCTGAGAAAAATCACGTTGATTCTCTTGATTGTACAAGTGTCATCAATCAAATCAAACTCACTCCTTCATTATAACCAAGCTGAGTACAAGCACCTCCTGTCACTGCAGGCAGCGAGAGCCAACGGGCTCAACTACATCCTTCCAGGTGTTGGGAAGAAGCATACATGGACTTGTGCAGCCTCTCCCACCACGCTGGTGCAGTCATACTGGGCCCTACCTTCAGGAGATGGAACTGTACCAGGTGGGGAACGAATATTGTGAGGAAATCCTGGCAGTCCAATGCAAGTCCTTCACATCTATCCCTGCTTCCTTGTCACACCTCCCCAGTCCCCTCGGTAGGCTCTTGGCAAAGGGCTGTACAAAGGCTGCAGCTGTAACTACCACGTTACTCCATGTTGACCAGAGCGTGCAGCTGCGGCTGAATAGAGTCTGTCTGTGTGTGCAGCACCGTCAGCTCGCTCAGGGTGGTTGCTATGAGGGCTTCCTGTGGTCCTGGTGTCCCATCAGACTTACAGTCTGTGCCCGTGGCAGAGCTGGTGTCATGCAGCACGGTCACGCTCCCCGGGGCAGCCGCTGCCAAGTTCTGGTAGTGGCTGTTCTCAGGGAAGGGCAGCAGCTTCTCCGGGATTTTGGGGGACACGTCGTATTCCTCATCAGGAAGCTCCATCTTGTGACCTTCATCATTCTTAGATGCTCCTTCCACAATGACCAGGAAGGATTTCCAGGGGGTGTTCTTATCGTGTATCTGAAAACAATTAGCAGAGAGCAGGTGGTTGGATACGTGGTGACTGGCCAGGAGGCACATATGGCTCAAAAGTGATGCTGGTGGACAAGGCCTCTATTTCCACCCCACGTAACACCGTCCCATCCCAACAAAGCTGCCTGGGCAGTGAGAAGGCCGCAAGGCAGCAGGACACGAGGTGCTCACCGAGGTGTGCCGCCGGAGCGTGGACTTGTCGGTGAAGGTCCTGCCACAGGCGTTGCACATGAAGGGCTTCTCCCCGGTGTGGATCCGGTGGTGCCGCTGCAGCGCGTTCAGCTGCGTGAACTGCTTCCCACACTGGTCACAGCAGTAGGGCCGCTCCCCTGCAGGAGCAGTGAAAGGGTGATGGTGGGTGCTGCACACCCCTGTGCTTCACCAGCTGATAAGGCACACGCAAGCAGGCTGGGCTGCACCCCCAGAGCGTGAACAGCAGGGCAGGGAGGGGATCCTGCCCCTCTGCTGTGTGAAGGGGAGACCCCCCCTGCAGCCCTGATCCAGCTCTGGGGCAGCAGCACAAGAGGGATGTGGAGCTGTTGGAGCGAGTGCAGAGGAGGCCATGGAGATGCTGCGAGGGCTGGAGCAGCTCTGCTCTGGAGCCAGGCTGAGAGAGCTGGGCTGGGGCAGCCTGGAGAAGAGAAGGCTCCTGAAGGGGAGACCTGAGAGCAGCTCCAGTGCCTAAAGGGGCTGCAGGAAACCTGGAGAGGGGCTTGGGACAAGGGCCTGTAGGGACAGGCCAAGGGGAATGGCTTGAACCTGCCAGAACAGGGGAGACTGAGCTGAGCTCTTAGGCAGAAGCTCTTCCCTGTGAGGGTGCTGAGGCGCTGGCACAGGGTGCCCAGAGAAGCTGTGGCTGCCCCATCCCTGGCAGTGTTCAAGGCCAGGTTGGACACAGGGGCTTGGAGCAAGCTGCTCCAGTGGAAGGGGTCCCTGCCCGTGGCAGGGGTTGGAACTGGAGGAGCTTTAAGGTCCCTTCTGACACAAACCAGGCTGGGATTCCACAATTGAAAAGGCTCTGGCACCTCCTACCTGTGTGCACTTTTATATGCTGGTAAAGTGAGTTCCTCTGCGCGAATGTCCTGAAGCAAACTTCACACTTGAAAGGCTTGGAGCCAGTGTGGATTCTGTTGTGGTGTTTCAAGTACTCCTTAGAGGCAAAGCTCTTCCCACATGTCTCACACATGAAAGGCCTTTCCCCTGCAGCATAGGTGAGAAGGAGAATTAATAAACACAGTACTTGAGAAAGCATTCTGGACTTGTGCATGATGTTTAACAGCAATTAGATCCAAACAAAGGCCATGGCAGCCTCATAACAGGATCTGAACAGGCCACGGTGATGAGGCACACAGAATTTCTATGAGAAATGTGCACAAACCCCTCCAAGTGCAAGGACAGCCCCACCTCTCCACAGATATGCTCACAGCACATGAAAAGCCCATGGAGATCTGCAGCTCGTGGTCTTCTCACCTTCTCTGGAGCATTTCAGCTTACTCCCACCACAAACACAACACTCTGTGCCTCCATGAAAAGCCTCCACCTGTGAGCAGCCAATTTCAGTCACACTTGTCTTGAAAAGCATTTGTTGGCTTATATTTCATTGTACTTTAATGTTTTCTGCCATCTATGAGTGGTTACAAGTTACTGGCAGAGGGCAGAACATGAACAAGATTGGGTCAATTAGGAGATGGAAGGTACCACACGCAGCTCATGGATGCTCAATGTGAAACTACAAAGGATTCCCAGGGGAAGGACCTGTGCTCTTAAAGATTTCTCTGCAGCTCAGAACAAGCCAAGAGAGCTGTTTCATCTTCTCTGTGCTAACGTTTCCACACTTAGAAATAAGTTTCCTCTTAAAGGTTCACCTAAAAGCTTTTGCTGATGACACATCTTTGGATATCGAAGACTGTTCAAGACAGCCTCAGTCCTCACTTCTGGCACTGAAAAGGGAACTCCTTTTCTCTTTCATCAGCTCTTTTTGCTGTCTCCACGCTGCCTATCCACCCGTAGGAACCTTTTCTCAGTAAACCCATGGTTAGGGATGAGCACTTCCCATTTTACAACAACAACAAAGCACTTTCTGAGTGCAAAGAGCTCTCGTGGTCTCCCAGGGGCCGCCTCCTACCCGCAGCCCGTGCAGAAGCAGCCTTACCTGTGTGGCATCGTTTGTGATAGATAAGCATGTGATTCTGAGTGAACCTGGCACCACACTCATCACAGACAAAAGGTTTCTCACCAGTGTGGATTCTGAAATGAGAAAGCAACATTAAAGCACCAGGGTTCAGCCCTTCCCTCTGCAGCACAGCACAAGCTGCCCTCGCTCGGTGGCTGCTCTCAAAGCAAACCCATGCTGCACGTGGTTTTAGTGTCCTGCACAAGCAAGACCCAGATGCAGACACTTCTTTAGGGTAAAAATACATTCTTACAGGTAAAAACTGTTTGTAAACCCCATATCCGGATACTTTAGTTTTAATTTCTGAGCCCATGCACACGTTAGGGCTCTGCTGAATGGTGCTGCAGGAACACAGCCCACAGGGACCAGTTTTCATGGTGATGCACATCAACAGGAGGAGCAGAGGTGTAAAAATGCACATGAAAGATGAGACATCCTCACCACAGGCTGTTAGGATACACAGGATAGGGCAGCACTGAGCTCCCAGCATTCAGCAAGCTCAGAGAGCAGTCACAGTGGTACACAATGGAGGGAAAACTCCACTTAAAACCCAAGAAATGACTTTCAAGCAGCACAAAGCAGTTACTTGTGGTTAGGAAAAGACACCCCATGGCAGGGAGGGGCCATACAGCTGCATCAGTGACTATACCACAGCAGAAGTTGGCTTTTGGGTGTGCTTTCTACCACTGGAAGTAAACCTGTGCCTCCAAAAGGGGCAGTGAAGGGAAGGGGCAGCTAACAAACCCTTCACCCTGCAGGGACATGCCACCTCAGAACATGTTGGCATCACCTTTAAGGATCCCAGTGGTGGTCCTTTGGGGTGTTTCTTCTATCCTTCCCTCTCCAGGCTATAAATCTGAACTGTGGCCACAGAGGCCTGCTTGGGTAGACCCCTAAAAGCAGGTTAAAGCCCTTCACAAATAGGATTTTGCTTCGGTGTCTCTCCCATGAGCTTTCAAGAGCACCTGTTTGCACCTCAGGCCCCTGAGTCACCCTGCAGTGTAAGCACCACAACTGACTTCATCAGCTCTCCACAGGTGACTGCGGTGCGTCACTCCAGACAGTGACATGTCAGCCTGTTTCTGCTCACCCATGAGTTGTTGTCTGTGCTTAGCACTCAAAGCTGGTGTTCTGCAATTTAACACACTGCCAAACCTTTAAAGAGTGTTTTCGTACTTATTGCATGACATTATTAAGGACAGCAAGAAAAACTCCTATAGGTACATTGGGGATAAAAGGACTTTGACAAGGGCCTGTAAGGATAGGCCAAGGGGAATGGCTTTAACCTGCCATCATCATCGAGATGAGCTCTTAGGCAGAAGCTCTTCCCTGTGAGGGTGCTGAGGCGCTGGCACAGGGTGCCCAGAGAAGCTGTGGCTGCCCCATCCCTGGCAGTGTTCAAGGCCAGGTTGGACACAGGGGCTTGGAGCAAGCTGCTCCAGTGGAAGGGGTCCCTGCCCGTGGCAGGGGTTGGAGCTGGAGGAGCTTTAAGGTCCCTTCCAACACCATTCCATGTGAAAGGTCCCATTGACTCTTAATAAGGTCTCCTCCCACAGAGAAATTAACTTCGGGCTTTCACAGCAGCAGGCCTTGACCCACCACCTCTCCTTGAGCTTAAGGAAAGTTACAGCAACTCCCTTAACCTGGAAAGCAGAGGGGAAAATCCCAAAGCTCTGGAAGAAAGGAAAAGCTGACACTTTCCAGTCAGGCCCATTTTACATCCCCACTTCACTTGAAGGCTCAAGGTGTGTTCCAGGGGATTCTGCTTCTCCCCCCAGAATCTAACAAGGCCCAGTTAAGTCTGTTCATACCTCATGTGGGTTTTAAGTGCAGAAGGCTGAGAAAATTTAGCCTCACACTCTGTGCACCCATAAGGCTTGTCGCCTGTATGCGTCCTTTCATGGAGCCTCAAGGCAGTTTTGGAGCTCAACCCCTTTCCACACTGTTGGCACTGATGACGCTCCCCACCACCCTCATGAACCTGGAGAATGTGCCTCTTGACGTCCTTCTTCCTCTTGAACTTCTTACCGCAGAGCTCACAAGGGAAGTGGCGCTCGCTGCTGTGGACGTGCCGCTGGTGGCTTTTGAGGTTGCAGCGGTTGGCAAAGGTCTGGCTGCAGGTCTCACACCGGTAAATGACCTCGGCTGCGATGCCGTGGCTGTGCTTGATGTGCTTCAGGAAGCTTTTCTCATACAGGAATTCCTTCTCACACGTGCTGCACTTGAAGTTGCTGCCGCGCTTCTTTTTATCCTCATCGGATTTCTTCAGGCTTTCCTCCAGTTCCAAGTGGCCATCGCACTCCTCGCTCTCAGGTTTGATGTTGTTCTCCCCTTGCTCCTCCTCCTCCTCCCTCTCCAGCTCACACATCTCCTGATCTTGAGGATACTTGTTTTCTTCAGCAGCAACCTCCGCGTTCTTCTGCTGCTCTCTCAGCCGCCTCGTGTATTTCTTCTTTGGGATTTCCACAAACACTTTCCTCCCAGCCAGCCTCCCACTTGCCCTTCTGATTTTGGCATAAGGAGGCTTCAGCACTTCCTTCTTTTTGTCCACTTTCTCTTTTGGTTTGGCAGCTGGAGGCTCAGGAGCCATTCTATTGCTGGGTCTGGCTGCTGGGGAGCCTGGGGGATCCAGGGCACAGTCGGCCTGGCCAGCTTCTGCCACAGCTTTGGGCTCCAGCAGAACACTTGGCTGGGCAGCGCTCTCTTCCTCAGAGGTCTGTGATTCTGAGAAGTTCTGCAACTCCAGCAGCACTGATTCCAGCATCTGCTTCTTTAATTGAAAGCAGGTTTCTGAGAGGTCCAAGCACTTCAGCTTTTCAGCTATTTCGAGCATCCGCTGCACTCTGTCCTCTTCCACTTCCACCCTGGCAGTGTAGACAAACTCCAGGAATGAGGCAAAATCAGCAACCTGGACCTCATTGAGGAACACGTTGGTCCTGGGGCCATCCATGCCCTTCTCGTTAAGGAACACCTCCTTGAAGAACTTGCTGGTTGCTGCCAGCACGGCCTTGTGAGCAACGAACTCTGCCCTGACGCCCTGGTACTCCACACTGACTGTCACATCGCAGAGGTGGCCCAAGAGACGCAGCTGGTGCATTTCATTCAGCAGGTTGATAGGAGAGGACTTGGACTCCAGCAACACTGCATTACTTTCCATCTTTCTTCTCTCTGTAAAAGGCTGTTAACAACATCACATGTTAGCTATTTGCATGGAGGTTCATAAAACCCAGAGATTTCAGCAGCCAAAGTCACATACAGACTTCTGAGAGTGCTTCACTTGACATTTAAGCACTTAGAATCATAGAATCACAGAATCAACCAGGTTGGAAAAGCCCTTCAAGCTCATCCAGTCCAACCCTTACCCCAGCCCTGCCAAGGCCACCACTAACCCATGGCACTGAGGCCTCGTCTCCACGGGGTGTGAACCCTTGCAGGGACGGTGCCTGCAGCCCTGCCCTGGGCAGCCTGTTCCAATGCCTGAGCACCCTCTGGGGCAGGAATTGTTCCTCAGCTCCATCTAAACCTGCCCTGGTGCAGCTTGAGGCCGGTTCCTCTTGTCCCATCCCTTGTTCCTTGGGAGCAGAGCCCAGCCCCTCCTGGCTCCATCCTCCTCTCAGGCACTTGTAGGGAGCAATCAGGTCCCCCCTGAGCCTCCTCTTCTCCACACTGAACCCCCCAGGTCCCTCAGCCCTTCCCCATCACACTGTGCTCCAGGCCCTGCACCAGCTCCATTCCCCTTCTCTGTCCTCGTTCCAGCACCTCCATGTCTCTCTTGTAGTGAGGGGAAGCTCACTCGAAGTGCTTGAGCTTAAGAGAGTATTGTGAGAAGCACAGGTTTCAAAAGCATCACTCAGCAGCTGTATCTCAAAGCACGCCACCAGTCACACACACGGAGTTCTCTGAAGTTAATTTGAGTTTAAATCTCAACCCTAATTCTGCCTGAAACACTATTAGAGCCTGTAATAGGGGCAGAGCAAACAGAGGAAGATCAAAGGAAATGTGCTCATTAAGGTGGAATGAAGAAATTATTCTCCCTCCTAATCAGGTAGTAAGAGAAAGGTGAGATTAAGTACAAGTTAAACACTTCCTGTAAGAGGCTTTGGAGATAAGCCTTTATACACGAATCAGATGAAATTCCAAATGTTTGACTGCCTCAAGCACAGGAGTCTGCACAATAGCCACAACTGGAAATGATAAAACTTCCTCAGGGCTTTCCTCTTGAAAACACTTCATCACCCAACATGGCCAAAGCCTCTAATTCTGGAGTGCTCACCTGCAGCCTCACAAGGGCTTCAGAGTCTCCACTAGTGTTCAGGTTGTGCTGTATTCCTCAGTAATGATTTAAACTGTCCCAAGGTTCTCAACAGAGCTGTTTTTCTCTTTACAATGTTTGATTCCAGAACAAACAATATTGCTATGAACTGAAGATGCTCTGAGCAACAGCCCCCACAATCAGCAGAGCTTTGCTGTGCTCCTAACAACTACATACAGACATGTTTTGAATCTGAAGAGTTTGTTTCCACTTCCTAATAGTTAACTAAGGTTTGTCTGCTCTCTGCAGTTGACTTGAAGCCTTCTATACATGGAACAGGAACAATGTTGCTCAGAAAGAGAAACCAATAGAAACGGAACAAGATTTAGGATGTGTGGAGACCTCAGAGCAGCTTCCAGTATCTGAAGGGGGCCTACAAGGATGCTGGGGAGGGACTCTTCATCAGGGACTGTAGTGACAGGACAAGGGGTAATGGGTTCAAACTGAAACAGGGGAAGTTTAGATTGGATCTAAGGAAGAAATTCTTTACTGAGAGGGTGGTGAGGCACTGGAATGGGTTGCCCAGGGAAGCTGTGAATGCTCCATCCCTGGCAGTGTTCAAGGCCAGGTTGGACAGAGCCTTGGGTGCCATGGTTTAGTGTGAGATGTCCCTGCCCATGGCAGGGGGGTTGGAACTGGATGATCTTAAGGTCCTTTCCAACCCTAACTATTCTGTGATTCTGTGATTTGTACTAATGTAAGAGTAAGGAAGCCATATTAAGCATGAAAGAGACATGAGAATAATGTTCATAGCATCAGGAAGAGATGCTATTTCTTCTCCCATAGGGCTGGAAAGTCAAACCTTCACTCATTCCAGCAGCCTGAAAGCTGACTCGCATCCCAACACAATTTACTGTTAAAACAGTTTTGGGGAAGTATTTTGAAGGAACTGTACAATGGAGAGTGACAAAACTGGAGGTCATTAGTATCCAGGGAAAAGGAATGCTTCATGGACTTGACACGACACAAGGCACAGAGCCAGAGGAAGCCCCTGCCCCGAGAGGTTTACAAATAAGGCAGATCTGAGGGAAGCAGGATTATTTCCCCAACCTCACGCAACAAGCAAGTGGGAGAACAGGGGACACCATCCACCACAGGCACCCAACCCCTGCCTTAGATTCTACAGAAAAGCATTCTCCTGAGAACCAAGAGATTCTCCTCTCTCCTGTATGCCAGCCTTTGGATCATGAGCTCAGTGAGCTGACTGGTAAGATGTAAATGCTTCTGTTAACATGACTCTAACAAACAGCTAAAGCCCACTGCTACTGAGCTGCACTTACTACACCCAGAAGACCCCAGAAGGGGGTAAGACTTGCCTGTGCTAGCTCAGAGCTCAATTAGCACCTCAAAATGTTGTCGTCTTGCAAGCAAACCCCAGTGCCACACTTCAGTTTTGACAGAAATGAGAACGACATGATTTGACTCCTGACTGAAAGGCTGACTCTTATAAACACGCATAAAAAACAATGTTTAAACTTTACCTGTTAAACTTTGCTGTTTAAATGCTCCCACTTTTGCTGCACCCTGAATATTTGAGACTAAATTAAGCAAAGACTTGGTCTAAGATAAACAAGCTTTAAATTCAGTTTAAGAAAGATCTCCAAATTTCAATTTTTTTCCCCCAACACAATTACTTTTCGACTACTTGTGTTATTTCACAACTATCCATCTATTTTCCACTTAAGCCCACAGCACAAGCTGGGGTCACGTGTAGATAAGAGCGATCCCCAGCAGGAAACAAGAGCCCAAACCACAGACTTCTCCCTCTGGGGTGAACGGGCTCTCAACTGTCCCCTGTGAGCTGACCACAGGCACGAGTGTCAACAGACACATTGTGCTGATCCCCTTTTCCTTAAGGCTGAAAAGCAGAAACCTCCTGTACTTTCCACCACAGTGTTTGCAGAAGCAAAGGCCACTGTGAAAACAGAGACCTCGCTCCCATCCAGCTTCCCAGCTGGAATATGGGAAGAGCATACTCCCTAAGGAACATGTACAGTAAGATACAGTGTGTTGTGTTTTACTCCTGTGGGAAGTATGCTGAGCTGCTGAGCACCAGGCTGACAGGACATGGTCCACAGAAGCATAATATATTCATCTTTAAGAAGACAAGGGCTGAAAATCTGCAGCTGGAGCTTGCTCACCAGGACTAGGCTGCAGAACTGAGACTCAAATCAAAGCAATTAATGTATCAGCTCAGTCATGAAACACTATGAATGTGTCCCCTTCCAGAGGCAAAACTAGCTGAAAAGAGAGAAAAAGAGCCAGCCAGAGTAAACAGATTGTGGACCCCTGAGCTTGTCCCTTCTCCTGCACCAGCAATTCTGCAGTCTGTGAAGAGACATCACTGCCAGGCACTGACCTGCCTCATTTAGGATCACTCCAGCCACTGAGGCTACAATAACAGCACCACAACCACTGGTCATCAGCAGCAGTTCAACCTGCAAAGGACAGCGCACTGCAGTGAACACCCGGTGTGACTGTTAGATGACAGGCTAGAACACTCCATGGATGCCCACAGCTTGCTCCCTCCTCCTCCTCAGCACGCTTCGTCCTTGGTCTTCCCTACTCGCCACAGCCCGAAGCAGCTGGGCCCGGCTGCAGCCCTCACCATCACGCCTCCCGGGCCGAAAGAGCGGGCAGGAGCCCTGGGACGGGTAACGGGGTCAGGCGGTACCTACAGACCCGCCGCTGAGGCAGATCCCCCCGGACCCGCTTCCCCTCCCCTTCAGAAAGGGCCCCGGAGAGCACGGGAAGGTCGGGAGCGCGTCTCGCTACCTCCCCAGGCCGGACCGGCGGCGGGGCGGGCAGGCAGAGGATCACAGCGGCCACCGGAGGCGGAAAGGCCTCCGAGGGGGGAGCGGGACGAAGCTACCACAGCTCCTGGCGGAGGGCCCGCTCTCACCGGGCCGGGCCCGCACGCACCGGACACCCCGCACTCACCGGGCCCGACCCGCACTCACCGGGCCGGGCCCGCACCCACCGGACACCCCGCACTCACCGGGCCGGGCCCGCACCCACCGGACACCCCGCACTCACCGGGCCAGGCCCGCACGCACCGGACCCCGGCACACACCGGGCCGGGCCCGCACGCACCGGACACCCCGCACTCACCGGGCCGGGCCGGGCCGCTCCTCAGGGCTCAGGCTGCGGGCGGCGGCCGGAAGCGCTGACGCGGGTACCCCCGCCCTGACAACGGCCGTTAGCGACGCGCAGGAAGTGGCGTCAAAGCGGCGCGACGGGCGTTGCTAAGCAACGCGGCCTAACGGCGACCCTCCCACTCATCCCAAACTCCCAGTTTTGGGGCTTTATCCTTCCCAAATGAAGGAGTTTTCTGGTCAAACCCACGCCAATGAAGGAGTCACGGGGCGGGGGGCGGGACGAGCGCGTCTTTATTCACATAAAAAAGGCAGATATGTACAGTGACAGTGCCCACGCCATGTGACAGCATCCCGGCCTTGCTTAAAAACCGTAACTCTGTCCAGACCTAAACCCAACACTTTTAACGGGAATTAGGGCCCGATCCTCTGCCAGCTCCCCCACACAGGGCTGCAGCACCCAACGAGGCCATGGCAGCAAACTTTTGAGGTCATTTAGCCCTAAATAGGGTAAAAATTCCATTATAAAAATGAAAGGGTGGGAGCGGTGTCCTCTGTGTCACCAACACTCGGTGGCACTGGGTCCCCCTTCTGAAGATCTGAGCTGTCTGGTTTATAAAGTTTACCTTGGTCAACTGACCAGAGCTCCGGAGCACAGGCCTCCCCCACAAAGGTCCCCGAGAACGTTTCTATTTTGGACCAATTGTGGTCTTTTTTGGTTGTAAGATCTATCAAGAAGCTTCTCCAGTGAGCGTTGCGGTCATGAACCTAGGGAAATAAAGGGGAGACAATTAAATCTGGTGTATTCCTGACAATGACTTTAATAACAGGTGATCTAATCCAGTGCAAAAATCGAATGGTGCTAGAATTAACACTGTGAAGCTGCGCTTGAATGAAAAGCTGAGCTCTGAATTGTGGATGGTTTGTGTTGGAAGGGAGCTTAAAGCTCCTCCAGCTCCAACCCCTGCCACGGGCAGGGACCCCTTCCACTGGAGCAGCTTGCTCCAAGCCCCTGTGTCCAACCTGGCCTTGAACACTGCCAGGGATGGGGCAGCCACAGCTTCTCTGGGATTCCACCAGGAAGATTCCACCCTTTTAAAGAATGAGTCCTTCCTCAGACGTTTTTAAGGTTGGATTTGCCTTAGGAAGACATTACAAGTACTTGGGAGATGTGGTTTGACAGCCAGCAGTGGGAGCTGCTGTGCTGCTCATGGAGGAAAACCGCACATTCAGAAATGCAGTTTTAAGAGCTGTTTTTTCAAGCTCTCTATATTTTTAAAAGATGGTCAATCAATTCCTCAACACCAAATTTCATCACCAGTGTGATGAAACCAGGGACTGTAGCGATAGGACAAGGGGTGATGGGTTCAAACTGAAACAGGGGAAGTTCAGGTTAGATCTAAGGCAAAAGCTCTTCCCTGTGAGGGTGCTGAGGCGCTGGCACAGGGTGCCCAGAGAAGCTGTGGCTGCCCCATCCCTGGCAGTGTTCAAGGCCAGGTTGGACACAGGGGCTTGGAGCAAGCTGCTCCAGTGGAAGGGGTCCCTGTCCGTGGCAGGGGTTGGAGCTGGAGGAGCTTTAAGCTCTCTTCAACCCAAACCATTCCATGATGCTATGATCCCTCCTGAAGGCAAAAGCCTTCTCCCGGTAGTTAAGCATCACTACAGCAGCCTGCCCGCCACAGAGGCGCCGAGAGCCGCGTACCGAGACGTGTCTGCGCAGGGTGGACATGTCCGTGAAGGTCCTCTCGCAGGCTCGGCACTTGTAGGGCTTCTCGCCGGTGTGAATGCGCTGGTGGCGGCGCAGCGCGCCCTGCTGGGTGAACGCCTTCCCGCACTGCTCGCAGAAATAGGGACGCGTCTCTGGAACAACGGAAGAGCAGCGTTAGGAGGCAGGGTCTCTGGATTTCAACGGATAAAAAGGATGAAGAGAAGATCCATATTGATTCAATGATGTGGATGGAAATGAGCTGGAGGCCACAGTCTGTGATCAATAGAAAGCATGAGAACTGCTCTCCCATCTCACAAGGGTTAACAGCAGGGACTACAGCCGCTCCCCCCTCCACCCTTCCTCAGCACAAACCAGGCCTCTTGACAAGCATCATCCATACGAGCCCAAGTGTGATGGGGAAGGGCTGAGGGAGCTGGGGGGTTCAGTCTGGGGAAGAGAAGGCTCAGGGGGGACCTGATCGCTCCCTACAAGTGCCTGAGAGGAGGATGGAGCCAGGAGGGGCTGGGCTCTGCTCCCAAGGAACAAGGGATGGGACAAGAGGAACCGGCCTCAAGCTGCACCAGGGCAGGTTTAGATGGAGCTGAGGAACAATTCCTGCCCCAGAGGGTGCTCAGGCATTGGAACAGGCTGCCCAGGGCAGGGCTGCAGGCACCGTCCCTGCAAGGGTTCACACCCCGTGGAGACGAGGCCTCAGTGCCATGGGTTAGGGGTGCCCTTGGCAGGGCTGGGGTAAGGGTTGGACTGGATGAGCTTAAAGGTCCTGGTTGATTTTATGATACAAGAGCATCCTGTGGCTGGTTTAATGAGCTGGGATCACCCTGAGCCCTTCTCTTCCTCATCCCAGAGCTTATAAAAGCAGTCGTGAAATAAAATGTGACCATGCACACTGGGAAGACCCAAGCTTCCAGTGCCATTTACTTTCCCATCCCTAAGCACTTGCTTCATTACCTGCATGGACATTACTGTGCTGGGCGAGGGAGGCCCTCAGCCCAAACGTCTTCCCACACACCCCACACTTGTAGGGTTTGGCTCCCAGGTGGCATCTTTTATGACACTTCAGGTACTCGTTGGTGGCAAAATGTTTTCCACACACGTCACATTTGAAGAGGCGCTCTCCTGAGGCAAGAGGAAAAAGACATTCTGAATTCCTGCAGCTGAAGTTAGCGCTTCAGAGTTGGGTTTTAAATGGCTTTCTATCCCTAGGTTCCTTCTTCAAACCCCTAACCAATGATTTCTATCAGTACAAAGGGAGGTGATGGGAGAAAAGAGATCGAAGGAACAGAAGTAATTACCACGTACCTGTGTGGGTCCTTTTGTGGCCAGTGAGTTTCCCTTTGTCAGCAAAGCAAGCCCCACAGTCCTCACAGATATATGGCTTTTCCCCTGTATGGGACCTACATGAAGAAAGACACAAGGGACAACATATAGGCTCTTGTAGCACATTCTTAAAATACTCTATTTGAAATTGTATTCTGCACACTTCATTTTTTCAATGCAGTGGAAAAAAAGCACATTCTGCTCACTCAGGAGATAAGAATGCTTAAAACAAGGAGGGGTGCTATAATAAAGCACTAAAACTCCCACTTCAGGTTCAGCTTTCCCTCATTCAGGCACTACAAACCCACCTTTCTCACAAGTTACACCTCATAGGACTGGCATCAGAAGGGAGGAAGCAGGGAAGACAAGCTGCTGCTGTGCAAGAGACTGAATGCACTTCCAGATGTCCCCAGCACAACGCCAGCAGCAGATGCCTTGCAATACTGTGGGTCATGTTCTTGGCTCCCGTGATGCCGCAGCATCATGCTCTCCAGGCTGCAAACTCTAACTGGCAGGATACTCCCATGTTTTAGGCAAAAGGCATTAAGGAAAGGCAGGCAAGCAGTGTTCCTGCACACATGCTGCATGCCTGACTTTAAACTAGCTCAAATCGGAGAAAGTCTGAGCCTGCGTTTTGGTCTAACACTGTGCTGAGGCCCCTTATTCCAAGCCAAACAGCAGGATGAGCAAAACCACATCTCATTTGGAGTTGTCAGGCAAAATGCTGCTAATTGAGACAGCAGCTCCAAACACAAACCCCACGGGTGACTGTTCTGTTGCAGTCACACTGTGTCTCACACGTGGCACATCTCTGCTGTGTTCCAGCTGACAGATTAGCCAAACATTCCAGATGCCTACAAGAAACCTGGAGAGGGGCTTTGGACTGTAGGGACTGTAGGGACAGGCCAAGGGGAATGGCTTGAACCTGCCAGAACAGGGGAGACTGAGCTGAGCTCTTAGGCAGAAGCTCTTCCCTGTGAGGGTGCTGAGGCGCTGGCACAGGGTGCCCAGAGAAGCTGTGGCTGCCCCATCCCTGGCAGTGTTCAAGGCCAGGTTGGACACAGGGGCTTGGAGCAAGCTGCTCCAGTGGAAGGTGTCCCTGCCTGTGGAAGGGGTTGGAACTGGATGGGCTTTAATGTCTCTTCCAACACAAACCATTCCCTGATTCTATGTCCTGCTGATCCTGAATCACCGCTTTTTAAACCCCTCAGGAGACAGAAGCAAGCTACAGACCCAGTAATGGGATTTCCCTCCCCTAGCTGAGCCCTCCAACATTTAACCTCCTCTTCTAAACTGTGCTCCCCACTTGGAGAAAGTCTGGGAATTCCATGGGATGATTCACCCCCTCCTGAGAGAGGACACAGTGAACAGAGACACCACCAGAAAGCAATTCATTCAGTCTAATGACTACAGAGGGAGTCCAGCTGTGAAGACCAGCTTCTGTACTGCACACCAGAAGTGAAATCCCACACTAAGTGACTTGCTCAGTGTTACACAGAGGGAGCAGAGCTCAGCACTGGGATCCTGAGGTCCCTGACTCACTCTATGTTACTTCTAATCACTGCAGGCCATCATCTCGTTGTGAAGGCTGACTCCAGTGACTGCCTTTTGCTCACCAGTTTGCCCAGGGCACCCATTCCCAAACGCTTGCCCAAAGTGCTGCAATGGCCAGATGCTGACACTGCCTTTGCGCAAGAGAATTAATCACAGATCCTATAGGACAAGATGTGAGGAGAATGAGTTGGAACTGGGATGTCAGAGGAGGAAGAGGAAGAGATGAAGCGTGCAGGAAGCAGGAACAGGAGCAGGTGTGCTGCAGGCTGACCTGGTGTGGATCTTCAGCTGTGATGGCTGAGCAAATCTGGAGTGACAAATGCCACATTCATAAGGTTTTTCTCCCGTGTGTGTCCGCATGTGGAACACAAGAGCTGTCCTGGAGCTGAGGATCTTCCCACAGACGGAGCAGAGCGGGCGCTTGACTCTGCCTTCGTGCTTCCGCATGGAATGTGTCCTCACGTCCCTCTTCCTTTTGAAAGTGGCGTTGCAGAGGCTGCAGGCAAACTGCCTCTCCTCAGTGTGGACACAGGCCCGGTGCTCCTTCCAGCTGTTGTAACTGGCAAAGGACTTGCTGCAGATGTCACACTGGTACACCTTACCTGGCAGGCACTGGTGGACGTCTCTGCAGTGATCCACGTACTTCTTCCGGGATACAAACTGCTCCTTGCACTTCTCACACCGGATCACATAGGCAGATTTCTTCTGCACCCTGCTTTTATTTACCTTCTTTACCTTAAACGCTTCATCTGATTCATGTTCCTCACCATCCTTCTCATTAGGGTAATCATCCTCCTCATCGTCCTCCTCAGTACAGACCTCGTTGTCTCTGCTATCATCAGCTTCTGAGTACCCCACATCATCATCTACCACCTCCTCGCCCTTCACACTCATTTCACCTTCATCTTCACCCACGTCTTCACACCTTGCTTCACCTTCCTCACACTTCTGCCCCTGTTCTTGCTCACTGCTACAGCCTGCTCCAGCAGCAGATGAAGCCCCAGGTTCTTCCTCACAACTTGTGGTCTCTTCCTGCCTCACACATTCACGCTCTGATGTCCCAGCCCACATCTCTCTGTCAGGACCTCTGTCACAGCTCGCAGGGTCTGGCTGATGCTCAGGTGGCACCACCATCCAATAGACAGGCACAAGCTGCCTCAGCTGCCCAGCCTCGTGGGTTTTTCTGCAAGACAAACAAACCACAGAGCACAGCTTCAGTGAGTTTCATTGTTTCAGCTCAGACATGTTTGCCTTGGAGGAAGAGTCATTTCCTTTTCATTGTTCTTCAAACCATTTGAGATATTACAGCATGTCTGGAGAGCCAAAAAAACAGGGAAACTTTGGGCAGAGTTGGACCAGGGAATCAAAAGGAATTAAAATATCTCAGTTCATAGAATCCCAAACTGGTTTGGGTTGGAAAGGACCTCAAGATCACCCAGTTTCAACCTGCTGCCATGGGCAAGGATACCTCATACTAGACCATGCTGCTCCAAACCCCTGTGTCCAACCTGGCCTTGAACACTGCCAGGGATGGGGCAGCCACAGCTTCTCTGGGCACCCTGTGCCAGCGCCTCAGCACCCTCACAGGGAAGAGCTTCTGCCTTATCTCCAACCTGAACTTCCCTGTTTAAGTTGCTTTAACACCACTATGGAGGAACAAAACAGACTCCCTTGTAAGCCAAACGGTTAACTGCTCATTGCTATTCAGTGAGCAGAACAAGCTGTATCACTGCACTCACAACCCATCTGGAATGTTTTCCCTACTACTGGACTGAACTACAAACAGATTTTGACGTATTTCAAAGAGAAGCTGAGCTCCAGCTACCTCCTGCCCCCACAGGCAGGCTATGGGGTACGGAGCTGTCTGACATGTACAGTGGCTTTCTGCAATTCTGGACACTGCCGTGCAATTCCAACATCTTGTTTTCAGTCAGGCAGTGCTCAAAAAGCCTGCCTGGAAGCTCAGACCACCCAGCAAAATGGCACAAAGGGCGTGGGGCCCACAAAAACTGCACTAAAAAGCACCACAGTGCCCTGACATTTATGAAATAAACACACCTCTGCCCTGGAGCCAGGCTGAGAGAGCTGGGCTGGGGCAGCCTGGAGAAGAGAAGGCTCCTGAAGGGGAGACCTGAGAGCAGCTCCAGTGCCTAAAGGGGCTGCAGGAAACCTGGAGAGGGGCTTGGGACAAGGGCCTGTAGGGACAGGCCAAGGGGAATGGCTTGAACCTGCCAGAACAGGGGAGACTGAGCTGAGCTGTTAGGCAGAAGCTCTTCCCTGTGAGGGTGCTGAGGCGCTGGCCCAGGGTGCCCAGAGAAGCTGTGGCTGCCCCATCCCTGGCAGTGTTCAAGGCCAGGTTGGACACAGGGGCTTGGAGCAAGCTGCTCCAGTGGAAGGGGTCCCTGCCCGTGGCAGGGGTTGGAGCTGGAGGAGCTTTAAGGTCTCTTCAACCCAAACCATTCCATGATTCCGTGAAATGGGGATTTTCTTGTGCATTTTAAACAGCTGATCATTCTTTTCAGGCTCCCATTCAAAACCCCACATCTGAGGTGTCCAGAATCACCCCCAAGCTCTAATTGCACAAGTCCCCTTTGATTCAACGGGAAACATTCCCTTAAATTCCCAGTCTGGGGGACCTCAATCCAGTAATCCGGACTGAGAGCTCGATGAGGTCAATGGGAAAAAATCTGTCCCAGTTTCAACACACTTCTGATCAGATCCAAGGAAGTCCAGAGCTAAAGCAGGGAGGACTTCGGGAACACTGTTACTCTGTCCCTCAGGGGGAAAACACACTTTCCTACCCGGACACACACACACAGGGAATGCTGTACCTTACATGAGCACCGTAGGCAGACCTGTGAGCAAAGCTGGCGGGGCAGCGCTCACACTTGTAGGGCTTCTCCCTGGTGTGTGTTCGCATGTGGACTCTCAGGGCACACTTGGAGCTGACGACCTTGTCACAGCACGGGCAGGCCTGGGCACACTGCTGCTGCCTGGGCACCCTGTGCAAGTGGTTGCTTGCAGCCTTCTGGCGCTTAAACCTCTTGTCACAGAACACGCAGGAGAAGCCCTGCTCGTGGCCATGAACCGTGAGGTGGTGCTGTCGGAGGCTTTGGGGAGTGGAGAGGAGCTGCTTACACCTACTACAGCTGTACTTGATGGCTGGGTTTGGGTCATGTTTGAGGTCCATGTGTGACTGGCACTGTTCGGTGGCACTGAGGGACCCATTGCACTGCTCATGCACCATCTGCGGCAGTACCTTCGCCACGCGCCGCGGGGATTTCCTCCGTCCTGGTTTAGTGGCAAACTTGGAAATTAAACTGTTCTCCTCCTCCCAGTGCTCAGACAGAGTGTTCTTAATGACGACACAGGCTTCCTCTGACTCGGCCTGGCTCAGCAGGGAACGACTGCTCTTGTTTTGCAGACTAACGACATCCACGCTGAGTCTGCTTCTGGCTCCTGCCTTGTTACACCTTGGTAGCTTTGCCACCCTGGGTTTTGGGTCTGGAAAAGCCATGTCCCCTTGCTCCAGGCTTGCTGGTTGCCCTTCGATGAGTTCATAGCCAGCCAGCAGCTTTTTATGCTTCTGCCTATCCCACAGTTTCCTCTGCACAGGTATTGCCATGACTTGGGAAGAGTTACTCAGCTTGTGGCTCTCCTCCAGCTGGATGCGTGGCCACTGCGGCCCCCCAATCTCTGTGCACAGCTGATCTTTAAGGTGAAGGCTCAGATCCAAGCCCTTCCTGCCCTCTGCTTTCACCTCTTCACAAATGTCAAGCAAATCCTTGCATTCGAGTCTTTCGGCTATTTCTTTCATCCGGTGCAGCTTTTCTGCCTCAATCTCCACTTCTGCAGTGTAAATGAACTCCAGGAAGGAGGTGAACTCCTCTGTGTAAATGTCCTGCAGAGTCACTGTGCAGTTCTTGGTGTCCAGCATCTCATCGTGCAGGAAAAGCCCCTTGAAATAGTTGCTGGAAGCTGCCAGGACAGCTTTGTGCACCAGGAACTCCTCCTGAATTCCCAGGTGCTGTGTGTGAACCGTCACATCACAGAGGTGACCGAACTGGTACAGGGAGTGCAGAGCCCGCAGGAGGTTGGGAGCAGCAACTTTGGATTTCATTCGAATTTTCTTCTTCTCCATCCTGCCAGGAAAAACAGACAAGGTTTGAATGCTCAGGCTCCTCTTCCATGAGCATTGATGTACAACAACATCGTGTCCCTGCCTGTGACAGGGGGTTGGAACTGGATGAGCTTTAAGGTCCCTTCAACCCAAACCACTCTGATTCTGTGATCATGCACTTCAGAAAAGCTCAGTGGAGATCCATGTCCTAATGCCTCACTTAGGAGGCATGGTAAAGACCTCAAGGTTACTTCTATCAATGCAACCACCATCAGCAAACACACTTGGTTTATTACAGGCATAGACTGAGATCTGCACTCCAGGATAACCCTTCAGAGGGAATATTCTGTAGCCTAGTAATGAAATACAAGCAACGCGACTGACTCAGCTTAATACTAAACCATTCTTCACCAGGCACTTTTCAACAGTAGCAGTCACAACAGTTTAGAGTGGAAACAAGGATCTTTCCCCATCCCTCTTGCAGCACAGGGTAACTGAAGCATAGCAAGTTGCTTCACTTGTGACGGATTCCAGGCTGGTGTTGAAACAGAGACATGTTTTCACAGTCACACCAGGCTCCACTCCTGCGCCAGGCAGCCCCTCGGGCCAAAGCAGGGGAAGAACTCTTTGGATCTGGTTCAATTCTGTCTCTGTTCTAATTCCCCACGTTCACAATCAGACCTGGGGGTTAATAATGCCAGTTGGCAAACTTGTATTGCATTTGGCCACTTAAATAATACCCAGGGACAAACCAGAGCTAGAAATAGCTATGAGTTGAGGAGGTAACAGTGGTTTATTTGGACAATATTCCAGAACTGCTCCTTCTCAGTCGACAGACAGAGGGGTCAGAAGTTTTCTCATGCTTTCAGAAAGAACCATATGTCTTTCCCCACCAGCTCCAGAGACAGACACCAGCAATTCTGACAGTAAATCCAATGCCTGAGAACTCGGTGGCTTCCCTGTCTCAACCTGCACAAGACATCTGCACTGCTGGCACAAGAAGTCTCCTTTCTCTTAGCCATAGGCCTTCAGATGCTCTGCTCCAATCCTCTAAGCTGCTACTCCTGATCTAGCCTAGTTTTTAAATGCCTATTGCTTAGCACATGCTTACAGCAGCTTTGTAACCCGGGGAAGAACATCAAGCCAAAACAAACAGAGGAATCAGGTTGTTATTGCTTCAAGGCTCTGTCTAAGCTTGGCTCGCTGTGCTTCCCTCACTGCAATAATGGTTGGCAGAAAACAACACCCAATTCTACTTTCACTTCTGATCTAAATCATGTTTGACATTCTATTAAATACATTCCTGGCAGATAGAAACTGTCTGATTAAGAAGACAAATGCATCTTCAACATAAAGTACCAGGAAGTGGAATACAATACATAGCCTGGAGTGAAGAGGTTTCAATAGCAAGCCTAAGAGATAGCTTTGAGAATCCTCTTCCTGTTACAAGCTACTGCAGCAAGCACCAGGAGGATAACTGTCTTCTAATGGAGTCACTCAATGCTTGTGACACCCCAAAGGATGGTTTAAAAGCTGCATTTAAAGGTTTAAACTGATTTTCCTCTGACCCTATTAAGCTGCACTCACAGGAAACACACATTTTACTGCATAAAAAAATGCAAGTTTGAGTGATGCAGAACCTCCAATATTTGGACTTAATTTGGGGGTTGATCCTGTGCACCCAATGTGTTCCTGTGAGAGGTGCCACCCCAACCAACAGGACTGTGCGGACTATCAGCCTTCTCCCCTTGCTGGTGTAGAACCTCCTTGCTCTGCACTCCGCACTGCCACAGAAGTCAGAGGTGTTTACTAGGGAAAACCAAAGTCTTACTACAGGAACAACAGCTGGGAAAAGTGAACACAAAGCAGGTGTTGAAACATCCCACAGAAGCTAGAAACTGAGGAGGGGATGTGCAAAATAGCACAGCCAGACCCCTACAACCATGCAGTAACTACCATGGTCTCTGCCTTACCAGTTCTGGCCTGTAAAGGCTCCCAGCTCAGTATCTGGCTACTCCTTACCAACAACCACCACCTACATGGAGACATAACCCCACCAGCTCTTACAGCACGCTTGCAGGCAGCAGGAAGAAGCACAGATCTGGAGGTTTATACCTATATCCATCCCACAAATTCACAACAGCTTCCACTTACCTGTCCCCAGCTTGTCCTGCTTAACGGTTTCCAACAGGATATCCTTCCTCATCCCTGTGCAGGACTGACCCTGGGCTGAGCTGCTCACTCACTAGGAGTGCTTAAAGAAATCAATGAGCATAGAACGTGCTAATTTCCTCCTGCTCCTCTTTAAGATCCCCATCTGTGATAAATACTCGATACACACTCCCCTGTGAGCTCTACTGAAGTGAGTATCTGATACTAAGCCAAACGGAGCGGAAGGTCCAACATCACCTCTTTAGTTCAGCTGGTTCTAGATTAAATCAGACTGCAATGTCTTGCCAATGAAAAATGCCACAAATCAATCAAGTCTCATTGGTTCTTTTTCTTCAGGAGCAATGAGACTGTGCTTTTTGTTCCCATTTGGAGATGAAATTAAGCTTTAGATTTCTGAAGTGCTGTGGAATACAGGTTGTTTTCCCATGTTCTACAGTTTCATGAGGTTGAGTCAAACACAGGCTATAAAACACTGTGTAAGATTATTATTGCCCCCCAGAAAGCCCAGCTAATAGATTTCCAAGTGTTTGGCTTTCCCTTTGGGAGTAAGGAAGCAGCTTGTAGTCCCCAGTGAAATAGGAAAGCTATTTCAGTCCTTACTCTTTGCACTTCATTAACACCTAATGACAAGAGAAGATCCTTGAGGAATTCCCATCTGCAGCAACGGGAATGCGGGTGACAAATGTCACAGTAAATCATCCAGTTATTGAATTAAAGGACATATTTTGTTCTAATTAAAGGTTGATGTTGGCTTGAAATAACCACCAATAACTGACAGGAAAAATAACAGTAACATCATCAACAGCGTAAGGTTTAATTCTGTGCTTCCACTGACACCCCAGTGTCCATAATCCTGGCTCTCAGCTCAAACTCCATCTGTACACCAAGCATTCCCAGAGCTGCACTCACCTCCCACCTTCCAGTGTTCTGGCCAGCCCAGACCCTAGGATGATCAGCACTTCTCCCCCCTGCTCCACTTCAAACACCCCTTATCCCTGCAGGACAAGCTCACAGTGGTGCTGCAGGGCGTTCATGAAGGCAGAAAAGGTGCAGTGCAGCCGGAGGAGAGCAATGAGCTGCTTCACAACCCCTCTGCTGTTCTCTCCCACTCTCAGGAACCCTCTCGGAGTTGATTCCAGGAAGCAGCAGATCTCACAGAGCACTGGGAGGGAGATCCCGTGGCTCCCTGCAGGTCACTGGGAAGCTGTTACTCCTTAGGAAGCAAAAGGGAGCTACTTAGAGGTTAACAGCACCATAAACACCCATCCTGCTGCACCCTGAAGCTGCTTCAATGGGAGAAATCAAATGAAAACGTTTTTCCCACATACTGCATGGCTTGTGTGTAACATTTCAGCTTTTTGCCTGGAAAAAGGGAATAAATATTTTAAAGAATTTGCATGTATCCAACATTTACAGAAAACATCATTAACCTTAAAAAAAAAACTACTGTGAAAGCCAAAGTATATTTCAATTCAATTACAGTTCCTGATAAGGACACTGGAGTAGAATCATAGAATCCCAGCCTGGTTTGCATTGGAAAGGACCTTAAAGCTCCTCCAGCTCCAACCCCTGCCACAGGCAGGGACACCTTCCACTAGAGCAGCTTGCTCCAAGCCCTGTCCAACCTGGCCTTGAACACTGCCACTTGAACACTATGTGGGCAGCCACTTAGTAAGCACAACTGCTTTAAAACCAAAGCCTAACAGGGGTTTCCAACCTCCAGGAAGTGATTTACATTTGCTCTCTGCAGTACTGCTTTTCATTTTGTTAATGATGCAATGACACAGGCAACAGCAGCTCTCCAGGTTAGGATGATTTAACACAGCAAATGAAGACGTGTGTGGTAAATGTTTCTAAATATTCAGATTAAATAGGTAAAAAAGTGAGTAACCCTCAAGATTTAAATAAAGCAAATACCTAAATATTTGTATTAAAAAGTAAACATTCCTAAGCATTAAGATAAAATCAACAAGTAAATATTCCTAAATACTTGGATTAAATAAAAGAGTAAATATTCCTACATATTTAGATTAAATAAAGAAGTAAATATTTCTAGGTACTTAAATAAAAAAGTAATTATTGCTAAATGTTTAGGTTAAATAGTCAGTTTTTGCTGCCCCGAGAAGCTGTGGCTGCCCCATCCCTGGCAGTGTTCAAGGCCAGGTTGGACACAGGGGCTTGGAGCAAGCTGCTCCAGTGGAAGGGGTCCCTGCCTGTGGCAGGGGTTGGAGCTGGAGGAGCTTTAAGGTCCCTTCAACCCAAACCAGGCTGGGATTCTACAAATAATTAAAACATTCTGAATATTTAGATCCCATAATTACAAAGTAAATATTTCTGAAGATTCTATTTATTGTACATGTTTCTAACCCATCCTTGCTCCTTGGACGTTCACTCTTCACATCTATTGTGCAATTTCTATGGGCCAGAGCCTCACCTGGTGTGATACTGCAGAGCCCTTTTGAAGGTACAATGATTTATACCCCCAAATATCAAGGAAGAAAACCCCAATCGATCAAAGAAATCACACTGCACACTTCTCCTGTTACTGCACACAAACACACCCTGCTTTTGCACAGTGTACACAATCCCTGGTTGCTTGGTTTCCTCCAAGACCTCTCAATTAGATCTTCAGTTTCAGGGAAGTGAGGAGGAAAACCTTACTTATTTTCCCAGTAAGGATTCCTTTAACCTCTCAATAGCTGCATGTACATGTACAACAAAGGGCCCTGATCCTGCAATCAAAATGAGAACCCTCAAAACACCAATGGTGTTAGGAAAAAAACCCAAACCCAAAAGAGCCCTGATATGCTTTTAAGTGAACATCTTTATCCTCTGTCAGAAACTGCCCAAATATCTCTCTGAAGTGCTGCTGCAGTGTAAGGACATGTAACTGCTCCTCCATAGCTGGCAGCAGCCAGGCAAAAGTAGCTTGCCAAACAAGACCAACATGGGTAGACAGTAACAGCAACACCCAAATCCTGACCAATGCAACAAACCCTTCAAGAGGGGATATTTAAGATCACACAAACATTCAAGAGCACACAAGCTGCCCTAAGCAAAGGGCAGTAAGACTCATGGCAAGACCTCACCTCAGTCCTCAAATCATAGAATCACAGAATAGTCAGGGTTGGAAAGGACCTTAAGATCATCCAGTTCCAACCCTCCTGCCATGGGCAGGGACACCTCACACTAAACCATGGCACCCAAAGCCTCATCCAACCTGGCCTTGAACACTGCCAGGGATGGAGCATTCACAACCTCCCTGGGCAACCCATTCCAGTGCCTTACCACCCGCACAGTAAAGAATTTCTTCCTTAGATCCAATCTAAACAAGCCCTTCCTGTTCTATGTTTTCTCATTTGTGCTTTGTTTCTTTTCCTGTACAATCAGGGAATGTTTGTCTGTCTTAAAGATGGGTTGTGATGATAAAAACACATTGGGAACAGTGAGATAAGAAGCTAACAGGTGAAAAAGAGTATTACGACAACGTAAGTTACTCAGCTGTACTAATCATCGGGAAAATGATTGGGAAACGTACCTGGGTCAGAGCAATCCCAGGCACGGCTACAGGTTGGGCAGAGAAGAGATTCAGAGCAGCCCTGCAGAGAAGGACTTGGGGGTGTTGGTTGATGAGAAAATGAACATGAGCCGGCTGCAGTGTGCGCTCACAGCCCAGAAAGCAACCGTATCCTGGGCTGCATCAAGAGGAGCGTGACCAGCAGGTCGAAGGAGGTGATCCTGCCCCTCTACTCTGCTCTTGTGAGACCTCACTTGGAGCATTGTGTGCAGTTCTGGTGTCCTCAACATAAAAAGGACATGGAACTGTTGGAACAAGGCCAGAGGAGGCCACGAGGATGATCAGGGGCTGGAGCACCTCCCGTATGGAAATAGGCTGAGAAAGTTGGGGCTGTTGAGCCTGGAGAAGAGAAGCTGCGTGGAGACCTCAGAGCAGCTTCCAGTATCTGAAGGGGCTACAAGGATGCTGGGGATGGACTCTTCATCAGGGACTGTAGTGACAGGACAAGGGGTGATGGGTTCAAACTGAAACAGGGGAAGTTTAGATTTGATCTAAGGAAGAAATTCTTTACTGTGAGGGTGGTGAGGCACTGGAATGGGTTGCCCAGGGAGGTTGTGAATGCTCCATCCCTGGCAGTGTTCAAGGCCAGGTTGGATGAGGCTTTGGGTGCCATGGTTTAGTGTGAGGTGTCCCTGCCCAAGGCAGGGGGGTTGGAACTGGATGATCTTAAGGTCCTTTCCAACCCTAACTAGTCTGTGGTTCTAAAATTAAGCCTATTCACCCAAGTTCCCACATGAAGCAGACACACAGTTTGGTATGTCAGCACACTCAGGGAACTGTAACAGCAGCACCTCTCCTGCTGCAGCTTCTGGCCTGCTCATGCTGGATAAACTGAGGAATTGCCATCCAGAGCATCCCAACCCTCCTGCACATCACCGGGCAAACTCCTCCATGAGTCTTTTAGAGCTGAATGGTTATTGTTTGTTTCTAAACAGACAGAACTCTGGTTTCTGCCTCTCTAAAACATATGCTCCCTTTGAGACACGACTATAACTACTCATGTGAGCTAATCGAGGCTGACCACCCTTCCCAGGTGGGACAGCACTAATACGCACAATCCCATCTGAAAGATACCACCCCTTACACCACCAACACAACATGGTTGTGATAATCTTCTGGCTTTTACTGCTTCCTTTGTGCAGACAACACATTTGTGTGAACACAGAAATCCTGCAGCATGCACCGGTCACCCTGAGCTTGATGGGAAATCACAAGAGTCACGGAATGCTTCAGTTTGGAGGGACCTTAAAGCTCCTCCAGCTCCAACCCCTGCCACGGGCAGGGACCCCTTCCACTGGAGCAGCTTGCTCCAAGCCCCTGTGTCCAACCTGGCCTTGAACACTGCCAGGGATGGGGCAGCCACAGCTTCTCTGGGCACCCTGGGCCAGCGCCTCAGCACCCTCACAGGGAAGAGCTTCTGCCTAAGAGCTCAGCTCAGTCTCCCCTGTTCTGGCAGGTTCAAGCCATTCCCCTTGGCCTGTCCCTACAGGCCCTTGTCCCAAGCCCCTCTCCAGGTTTCCTGCAGCCCCTTTAGGCACTGGAGCTGCTCTCAGGTCTCCCCTTCAGGAGCCTTCTCTTCTCCAGGCTGGAATCAGACCCCAAACACAGGAGCTCGGTGCAGACGCGGGCCGGGCGGGTGGACCCTTACCCCGCACACCGGCTCCTGAGGCGTCGAGGCCCGCCCTGCCGCCGCAGTGCACTGGTGGCCCTTCCGCCGGGCCCAACGGCGGTACCGGTACCAGCACCCGAGCCCCCCCCGCCCTCCCGGGGCTGCCTCCCCGCCGCCCGGCCCCGCCATCCCCTCACACCCGGCCTTACCCTGCCAGGCGGGGCGCCCCGCTCCCGCCTCAGCCGCGCTCCTCCCCGGTAACCACAGCGAACCCCCCTCAGCGGAGTGGTGCGGCCCTGCCGCCCCAAAGCAACATGGCCGCCACGGCCTCACCTCATCGGCCGCCGGCCTGCTGCGGCCATCTTGAGTGAGGGAAGCGGCGGGGCGGGAGGGGGCGGCCATCTTGGGCACGGGGTGGGGGGTGGTGGAGGTGGTGATGCAGCCGTCCCTGAGGCGATGCTGGGCTGTGGCTCCGGAATTCCTCCAGAATCCTCCAGGTTTCCTTGCTTTTTGTTCCAGTTTTGCTCCGGTTTCACAGCACATCACGCGTCAGGGCCCCAGACTTAAAACCCCTTCGAGGTGTTGCCAGGGTTCAGTTCTCAGGGGTGGTGCAGCATCATCCTCTACATGTGCAGTTTGGACTACAGTAAATAACAGTTCCTGTGGGGACTTGGGTTTTGCAGTGGTCCATCCATATTAGGAGTCGTCTTTTGAAAGAAATCCATGGATTTTCATACGTTGTTTCTACAAACCTGAACAAAGAATAAAAATCAAATCAAACCTGTTTGTTCTCACGCCTGCAAAGCGCGGTGGTTGGGTGTTAAATCAAGTTAAATTGTGCCAATGGCTGTCTATAATGGGTTTGTTCCTCAGGTGGGTTTAGTACATCTCTTTACCTTACAGCCCCATTGGCTCTGGCAGCTCCTCCATTGACACCAGGGCATTGTTGCCAGGGTGAAGAGATGGGTTTGCAGGAGCCAACTGAAGGGCCTGGGCTTTGCTGGGGTAAATCCGGGCTCAGGAGAAGCACAAATCGGTTCTCCCATCTCCCAGCCTGCTGTTCCTGCGGGATGCGCTGCTGCTGCCCACCAGTGACCCCAGACTGCTGTCATTCAGCACCCGAAGTGGTTCCAAACAGCCGCAGGCTGGGACTCAAGCTCGCGTTTCCGAGCCATAGGACAGATAAATTCCTCCTTGGACGTGGTTTTTAACTGAAGTGCGGGGTTTAATCTTCACATTTTAACAGCTTGTGGCAAGCTGGTGGATGATGGTTGTGATTCCTTGAGGAAATGTACGATAAATTCCTCCATTAAAAACACCATCAGGACGGGGCGGGTAGCACTGCCACTTCCTCTGCTGCTTGCCTTTCTATCCTGGGCACCCAAATCTGTACCTAGATCCTGTACTTATCAGGCTGCTGGCCTGGTACGAGAGCTATTAGATATTAGAACCGCTAGATACTCAAACTGTTAGATACTGCAACTATTAGATAGTCAAATATTAGCTATTCAAACTATTAGATATGCAAACTATTAGATATGCAAACTATTAGATATGCAAACTTAGATATCCAAATATTAGTCAAACTATTGGAAATTCAAACTGTTAGATACTTAAATTATTGGATATTCAAACTAGTAGATATTCAGACTGGTAGATATTTGAACAGTTAGAACTATTGGGTAGTCAAACTACTATCTATTTGAACTATTAGATATTCAAACGATTAGATATTCAAATTACTATTCAAGCTATTAGATATTCAAATATTAGTCAAAATATTGGTTATTCAAACTGTTAGGTACTCAAATTATTGGATATTCAAACTATTGGATATTCAAACTATTAGATATTCAAACTGGCAGATATTTGAATGGTTAGATATTAGAACTATTGGATAGTCAAACTATTGGATAGTCAAGCTATTAGATATCTGAACTATTATCTATTTAAACTATTAGATATTCAAACTATTAGGTATTCAAATATTAGTCAAACTATTGGATATTCAAACTGTTAGATACTGAAATTATTGGATATTCAAACTAGTAGATATTCAAAGTGGTAGATATTTGAACAGTTAGATATTAGAAATATTGGATGTTCAAACTTTTGGATAGTCAAACTATTAACTATTTGAACTATTAGGTATTCAAACTATTATTCAAGCTATTAGGTATTCAAATATTAGTCAAACAGATGCTCAAATTAACTGATATTCAAACTACTGGATATTCAAACTCTTGGATAGTCAAACTATTGGATGTTCAAACTGTTGGACAGTCAAACTATTGGATATTCGAACTATTGGATATTCGAACTATTGGATATTCGAACTATTGGATATCTGAACTAGTAGATATTCAAACTATCAAGTATTTGAACTGTTAGATATTCAAACTAGTAGATATTCAAAAGTGTTCCCCCATTTATGGCGAAACAAAGAGAGAGAATAAAAATGCTTAGCCTAAAACCACGCAGTGCAAAGGCAGCTTGCTCAGGCTGGGCTGGGCTGAGAGGCAGATCCAGCCTGACGGATGGCTCCTGCTGAGGCATGCACTGATTCCACCATGAATTTGGTTTTCAACCCTGATTATTTTGTTTGTATTCGGGGAATGTTTCTATTGTCAAGACACAGCGCGAGGAGTGGAGCGAGCGAGCAGCAATAAGAGTGATCCATGCTAAAATGTCAGGATAATATTCCTGTATCTTAGCACGAGGGAATGGTGTTTGCTTTTACTTTATCGGAAACCTGGTCTGCTCAACAGTTCTCACCCAGAGGACTTGGGAGGGAAGATGAAGTGCAGGCTCCTGTCCAATTTAGTCTGGCTTTCATAAGGATTGAGTGACTTGCTGCAGGAGCTGGCAGCCCGTGGCGCTGGGTTGTGTTGCTGTGTCAATCTTTGCAGAGCTGCCCAGGAGGGATTCTCCCAACGCTCCTTCGGCGCTGCGGCTGCGTGACTCCAGGCTGGGTTTCACACTTCTCAGGCTGGAGGAGACGGACGTGACCCTCCCAATGTCCTGGGGGTGCTCACATGCACTTCAGGGGTGAATCACAGAATCCCAGACTGGTTTGGCTTGGAAGACACCTCAAAGCTCCTCCAGTTCCAACCCCTGCCACGGGCAGGGACCCCTTCCACTGGAGCAGCTTGCTCCAAGCCCCTGTGTCCAACCTGGCCTTGAACACTGCCAGGGATGGGGCAGCCACAGCTTCTCTGGGCACCCTGGGCCAGCGCCTCAGCACCCTCACAGGGAAGAGCTTCTGCCTAAGAGCTCATCTCCATCTCCCCTGTTCTGGCAGGTTCAAGCCATTCCCCTTGGCCTGTCCCTACAGGCCCTTGTCCCAAGCCCCTCTCCAGGTTTCCTGCAGCCCCTTTAGGCACTGGAGCTGCTCTCAGGTCTCCCCTTCAGGAGCCTTCTCTTGTCCAGGCTGCCCCAGCCCAGCTCTCTCAGCCTGGCTCCAAAGCAGAGCTGCTCCAGCCCTCACAGCATCTCCATGGCCTCCTCTGCCCTCGCTCCAGCAGCTCCACGTCCCTCTTGTGCTGCTGCCCCAGAGCTGGATCAGGGCTGCAGGGGGGGTCTCCCCTTCACACAGCAGAGGGGCAGGATCCCCTCCCTGAGCTGCTGCTCACGCTCTGGGGGTGCAGCCCAGCACACGGGGGGGTTCTGGGCTCAAGCGCTCACTGAAGCTGGGTCATGGAAAGCTTCTCCTCACCCAACACCCCCAAGTCCTTTCCCTCAGGGCTGCTCCATTCTTTCTCCATCAGCCTGTGTTTGTGCTGGGAATTGCTCCAACCCATGTGCAAGACCTGTGCAGGGAAGCACCCTGTGGCGTCCTAGAGCAGAGGATTGAGCCCTGTCTCCCTCATCCCCAGTGAGTGTCCTGATTGCTGGATATCACAAGGAAAGGGAGGGTGTCTTATTTATTCTCTCTGAATCACTGATTCTTTTCTGCACAGTTTCAGCAGGAGGTGTCTGAATCCTTTCAGGCTGAGGAAGATGCTGAGCTCAGGTGCTCTATGCGTGGAGGAAGTGCTCCAGACGCTGGGCTGTTGTAATAAAACAGGATGCAACAACCTGCTTCACCCCTTTAAACCAAACCACAGCAAAGTCCAGGAAAGAATCACAGTTGGGAGCCCAGATTTTATCTTGTCTGGGAGTGAAGGAACACCTCGAGCTTTGGTCATGGTGACTAAGACCAGGAAAAGGGGAGAACCTGGGTTACTCCACTCTGGATACAGGTTCTGCTCCCATAGCACTGAACTATCAAATTTGCAGGGGCTTACCCGAGATCAGCAAGGACGTGCAGCAAAGCAAGGAATGGAAGTGTAGTCCCCATATCCCAGGCTGATTTAAAATCCCATCCAAAGATGGGATCTCTGGAGCTCCCCATACACAGCATCACCTGGTTGGCATCAGGACATGGACAATTTGGCTCTTCCTGGTTGTGGTGCAGATGAGCAAAGCGGGGGTACAATTTTTAACGCCCCAAACCCTTCCCTGAGGATGAGATGAAACCTCCTAGTGTTTCTCCCCTGGACAGCCACATCCTTTCCTCATGGCTCCGCCAGAGGATGCTGCAGGCTTCGGAAAGAGCCGCCGGGATTGCAGCCCTGCTCATCCTTTCCAGCATCCAAGAGAGCTGCATCCAGTTGCTCGCTGTCATAACCTTGACCTTCTCACATGCAGCATGGAACGACTTTAACGTGCTTACAGTTAGAGGAACTAAGCCTGCAGCTTTGCTGGGCTCATCACCAGCTCCCGCTGGCCTCTCCCAAGTGGCTGGTGGGCTCAGTCCCACTGACAGCACCCCCATGTGCTGGTACCACTGCCTGATGTGCAGGCAGGGAGTGCCAGCCAGACCTGGGCAGGGTAGGAGCAGATCTGTGTCCTTATGGGGCAGCTTCACAGCAGGAGCTGAGTCTGAGCTGGGCATCCCCTTTGCCATCAAGAAAGCAAAAAGACAAGTGAAATAGTTAAGGAGCATGGAGTGAAAATACTTTGGGAAGGATGGAAAAGGGCCGGTCTGAAAAGTTCCCCTTGGTGAGCAAATCCTGTTCAAGTGACCGCTGTATGGGGAGGAATCCGACCACGCATCTGCAGAGCCTTTGAGGAGGAGAGGGTTCAAAATGCGTTTTTGCCAAGTTTGGAGCCGGTGAAACTGAAGCTGTTCTGAACAGGAGCCAAGCCACCACTGAGCAAAGCTTGGGGTTGTCCCCAGAACAGAGACAGAGCTTTCAGCAGAGTCTCAAAAGGCAAATTCCAGACAAAACCCTAATGAAAAGCAAACAGCAGGCTCTTGGGCTGTGTGTCAGCGGTGTGTACTGGTTAGCCTCTAATGCTGCTCTGCATAATGCATTTCGGCATAGGATTGTGCTACAAATCACACAGACCATATATATTCCCCCATAGGCTGCTTATATGTTAGGTCTCAAGAAGCAGGAGTTGTGTATATTCCAAGATCTTGGTGTCCCATGAAAAACGTGAATTGGTAAAAGTCCTCAGGCTTTTTATTGTGTTAAAAAGGAGCTACCACAATACTAAAGAGAAGCACGATGTCGTCCTCAGCAAGGTGGGAGACACTGGCAGCTGGAGCAGACCAAAAGGGAACAGCAGCTCCTCTTTACAAGAGACCCCTCACTACAAAAGAGACATTGAGGGGCTGGAGCGGGGCCAGAGAAGGGCACCAGAGCTGGTGCAGGGCCTGGAGCACAGTGTGATGGGGAAGGGCTGAGGGACCTGGGGGGTTCAGTCTGGAGAAGAGAAGGCTCAGGGGGGACCTGATGGCTCCCTACAAGTGCCTGAGAGGAGGATGGAGCCAGGAGGGGCTGGGCTCTGCTCCCAAGGAACAAGGGATGGGACAAGAGGAACCGGCCTCAAGCTGCACCAGGGCAGGTTTAGATGGAGCTGAGGAACAATTCCTGCCCCAGAGGGTGCTCAGGCATTGGAACAGGCTGCCCAGGGCAGGGCTGCAGGCACCGTCCCTGCAAGGGTTCACACCCCGTGGAGACGAGGCCTCAGTGCCATGGGTTAGTGGTGGCCTTGGCAGTGCTGGGGTAAGGGTTGGACTGGATGAGCTTGAAGGGCTTTTCCAACCCGGTTGATTCCGTGATTCTGCATCTCCAGATGATTTCAAGCTGGCTTCCAGAGGGAAAGCTTTAGCCACAGCTGCACTCAGAAACTGGATAACTTTGCATAGTTGGTGGTAGATGACCCAAACTTAATGGACTAACAGCCCCTCCTGGATTTGAAACTCCATGAATGTATGAATTGTGTAAGATCTGTGATGTTCTCCAAGCCTACGCTGGATGAATCCGTTCAAATCCAAAGCTTATAAACTCACTGGAAGGGCTCCCACCGAGGTCAAGGGTCCTGGGCAAGAACCTCATTTGAGAAGGTCTCTCAGGAATGAACTTGGAGCCAGGTCAGCATCACCCATTGGCATCATCAGGGCGCCTGCAGTTTTGGCTCTGGCCTGTGGATTCCGGGTGCAGAGCAGTGCTTTTCCCAACCCATTTGTCTTTGTAGCCCATTCCTGGGCTTAGGCATTTGCAATAGGATATATTCCCAGAGCTTCCTGGAGGGGGGATGGCTGCTTTGGAGTGCATTCCCCACAATCCTGACACAGTGCTCTTGACAAGTGGCCTGTGAGGTCGATGGAGGACCAAATGTAAGAGGAGCATCACCGGATGGTTTCCCTCTGTTAGGAAATCAATCCCTGCGCAGCTCATTTGCTACGTGCCCTTGTTCACTGCACACAGTTCAGCTGCTGGCACATCGTGAACTTCTGCTTCTCCCTGAACCTGCCAGAGAAGCAAAATATTTTAACCCCTGCTAAACTACAGCATCAAACACAGTGTCTTTGGAAGCATAGGATTGCCTGTCACATCCCAGGACATGCTGAAGGTCTGAGTCAGCTCTGGAGAGCTCAGGCAAGCTTTTCCTCTCTACACAACCCCTTCTTTAACTCCATAACTCTTCACATGTCCAGTCAAGCCATATTCAACTAGTTTGATGAGTCTGGGCTTTATAAAAGGTTATAAAGACCTTGTTTCTGTGTCAGAAATCTCCAGAGCAGGTGGGTGATGTTCAGTCGCTGGCTAACAGACCCTGCTGATATCTGCAGGATGCTGGAGCTTTCTCCTCTTGGAAACAAGCTGCCTCCTGTTTAGTTACAGGCACTTAAATATAAACCATGCAGTCAGCAGAAAGCAAAACCCCAACATTTTTCTTGCTCTCCTACATACACAGGCCAAATGGACTGCAGAGGATCACAGAGCATCAACTCAGATTCGCACCTTGCTCCCAGCCAAGAGAAATAAACCAGAACACCCCCCCCCAAGCTAGTCTGAATGGCAAGAAACCAGCAGTCTCTTGCCAGATTCACAGTTCCTGCTCTGATCATGTTGTCATCCCGTAGTTTGACCAAGACTTGTATTAAAATAGCTGCTGATTCGATGAAGATGCTGCTGGACAAACTCCACCTGCTGACTGAGGAGGCTTTAGAGGGAAGAAATCAGTCCAAATCCATTGGATGAGGCTCTTTCCCAAAAACTAGCTGCATTGTCCTTTGATCCCCAAAAGCAGCATTGCCTTGCAAGACCTCAATCTCCCTCTGTGAAGCCCAAGCAAGCAGAAGGGCATCCCTGATACCTACAGGATGCATCCAGCGTCTAGATCCCTGCTGTGCACCAACGTGGATCCCTAAAGCTGGGCTACAGCTTGGGAGCAAGCAATAGTGGGGCAAACCAAGACGTAGGTACCCTCCATGGAGCTCTTCCTCAGCCAAGCTTTATCTGCCATAAGGAAAATAAAAGTCAATTGTGCCTCTGACCATAATCCAATATTGTAATTATGTGGTTAGTGATTTTGCCAAGGACTCAATTCGTGTTCCTGTACCCATCCGAGCCCTGCTTCATGTACAGCAGATCCAAAAGAATCACGGAATCATGGAATGGTTTGTGTTGGAAGGGACCTTAAAGCTCCTCCAGCTCCAACCCCTGCCATGGGCAGGGACCCCTTCCACTGGAGCAGCTTGCTCCAAGCCCCTGTGTCCAACCTGGCCTTGAGCACTGCCAAACACACCCCATGTAGACAAGGCCCTCGGTGCCATGGGTGGCCTTGGCAATGCTGGGGACTGGTTGGACCTGATGATCTTGAAGGTCTTTTCCAACCTGGCTGATTCTATGATTCTATGATATTGCTTGGAAACAGATGGGAATTTGGGTTTGCACCTGGTTGCTCCCTCTGGAATGGGTAGAACCGACATCCCGGACTGAGTGTCCTCAGGGAGCTGCCACCAGCTCAGAGTTTTCTGCTGCAGGTATGCTCCCACCTCCAACTGCTCTCACATGTTCCCTGCCTGGGATGAGAAAATGCCTTTTTTATCAGCAGCTGGGCGTGGAGGTTCTCGGGATGAGTAAACAGACAGCAAGGCTGGAGAAAGAAACACCTGGAGGATATTTTGGGATGTCTCCCCATTAGTCATAGTCTGTGTGTTCAGGAAGGTTCCCAGAGCCCAGCTGCGGAGCTTGGATCGTGAGGAGCATTCCTGGAGGCTGCATCTGTCCCCAGCAGGTTTTAATCCTCATTGTAACCCTGGCTTTCCAGCATGGGTGCTGGGGAATGATGTCCCTTTCCTGCATCAGCTGGTAGCAGCTTTGAGGAACAAACCTTCACGAGGTGACCAAGGTGTCTTGCTCAAAGGCCACATCTGCATGAATTTAGATGCATGTAAATTGTCCAACTGTTGAATCCCTCTGAGGATATCATAGAATCCCAGAATCCCAGACTGGTTTGTGTTGAAAGGACCTGAAAGCTCCTCCAGCTCCAACCCCTGCCACGGGCAGGGACCCCTTCCACTGGAGCAGCTTGCTCCAAGCCCCTATGTCCAACCTGGCCTTGAACACTGCCAGGGATGGGGCAGCCACAGCTTCTCTGGGCACCCTGTGCCAGCGCCTCAGCACCCTCACAGGGAAGAGCTTCTGCCTAAGAGCTCAGCTCAGTCTCCCCTGTTCTGGCAGGTTAAAAGAGGGTGGACTCAAAGGTACAGCTGCTTGAAAACGTGCCAGTGCATCTGCAGGGCGTCTGCTCAAGGACTTGCCAAGGCACGGCAGGAATGAGCTTTAACTACTAAATGCATCTGAAATGTCATCTGAGGTTGCTTTGGGTTTCAAGCAGCTCGCTCCAAAGCAAGCGACCTCCCTTCTGTGGTGGGTGTCCAAAATAGTGGGCAGGAAGTGGTCACCACCATAGGAATGGACGTTCTCTGGTCCTAACTTCCAGGTCTTGCAGCATCACATTCTTCCTTTGGCCAGGAATCTGGGTTAAAGTCAGCACAAGTAGCCACATGTGGAGCTCTGGGACTTCATCCAAGCAACCAGATACCTCTGCTCTGCAGTACAAATAAACAAGCAACACGCTGCAGAGAGGGGAAGAAGAGATAACACAGAGGAGACGAGCCAGGAGAAGGGGATGCTACAGCAGAAGAGAGGGAGAAGTTGAGGGCAAGCACTTTGGGCTGGTGCAGTGGAAGGAAAGCTGCCCTCTTAAAGCCTTCAGTGGTGCTCCAGAGCCCTTCTGCTGGCCCTGGGCTCCAGCTACTGTCCTGGAGGTGGGCTGAGAAAGGAAAACCTCCTTTTCTTACTGTGAGGGTGGCTGAGCACTGGAGCAGGGTGCCCGGAGAGGATGTGCAGCTCCATCCTTCAGAGATATTCAACAGCCATCCACACGTGGTCCTGGGAAGCAGCTCTGGAGACCCTGTCGGAGCAGGGGCTGGAGTTGGCTCACTGAATGAACTCTATTTATACACCAGCATCACCTCTGCATTCCCTGCCTCAGGAAAACCACCCCATGCGAGGCAGCCACATGTCAGGAGGATGTAGGCTGAAAGCCCCAGGTTTTATTGGCACAAGATATAGAACCCCAGACTGGTTTGTGTTGAAGGAACCTTAAAGCTCCTCCAGCTCCAACCCCTGCCACAGGCAGGGACACCTTCCACTGGAGCAGCTTGCTCCAAGCCCCTGTGTCCAACCTGGCCTTGAACACTGCCAGGGATGGGGCAGCCACAGCTTCTCTGGGCACCCTGGGCCAGCGCCTCAGCACCCTCACAGGGAAGAGCTTCTGCCTAAGAGCTCAGCTCAGTCTCCCCTGTTCTGGCAGGTTCAAGCCATTCCCCTTGGCCTGTCCCTACAGGCCCTTGTCCCAAGCCCCTCTCCAGGTTTCCTGCAGCCCCTTTAGGTGTTATATGAATAATATCAGGTATATCTTTGGCTCAGATACATCTGCCACCTCACAGCAGCAACAGGGGATCAGAAGCATTCAGTGTCAGACTCAGAGGACGCTGCCTGCTCATAAACCTGCACACAAACAGGTTCTCACGTTGCTCTGTGCTTGGGAGAGAAGATTTTGGGTCCAATTCCAGTGGCAGCGGGAACTCTTGGCAACAAGGTGCTGTGTCACGCAGGGGCTGCTCCTGCAGCACGTCACGTTTGCCAGTGCCGGGTTGGGAGTGAAGCCTGCCCTTCACTACGTGATTCACTCGGATACCAACCACAAATAGCTTTCTAGCCTCTGTTTTCCCCAATAATTCATCAAATCGCCCCTGGAGCCCTACTCCAATAGTGCTGTAATTTGCAGTATCTCCTCTGGTACTACCAAGAGCAACCACTGCAGCGCTGGCCATAATCATCCGCTTCATAACAGACAGACAAGAGTCATGAAAACTTCTTTAGGCTACTTAAATAACCCTGGCTTTATGTTTCCTGTAGGGACAATTAGATAACAGGCTTAGTATAAATGGAAAGCTTATGACGCATTCAGTCGAGCTGCAACACTTCACTGGTGTGAAACCCTGACTCAGGCCTCCTGGCTGCAGAATCAGCCCAATGCAGTTTCCTCAGCTGCTTTCGTCTTTTATGCCACCTTTCTCTGCTGTCCTGCCTGGAAAAGGGCCACAAAGCGATCCCTCCGTGTCAACATGGGCAGAAAATGGGGATGGAGCTTCGTGATCCTGCACAGTCCGCAGCGAGCTTTGGTTTCTGTGCAAGTGGAATGTTCAAGCTCATTAAAAACACAATTAATCCCCTTTTAACCATCCACATTCATTCCCAGCATGGCCATTAAACACAGAAAAGGAGGAGGGAAGTTTCGTGCTGGAAGTTAACAAATGGGTTGTTTTTGGACTCTTCCCAGCAAGTTCTGCTTTTCCCTTAAGCCCTCCCTCCCCTCTCCAGTCCCTGAGGCTCCATGCTTGGATGGGAAATAATTCATTATTTCCCTTGTAGAATAATAGCAAAGAAGAGTGAAGGGAATAAACGAGAACGGCGTTCTGCTTGATGAGGACGTGGGTCTGGCTCCCCTGGGAAGGTGAGAAGGGGCAAAGCTGGTCCTTTGCTCCAGTCCTGTATGTAACGGACATTTAGGGCAGGTAGGGCCAGGCCAAGGGGAATGGCTTGAACCTGCCAGAACAGGGGAGACTGAGCTGAGCTCTTAGGCAGAAGCTCTTCCCTGTGAGGGTGCTGAGGCGCTGGCACAGGGTGCCCAGAGAAGCTGTGGCTGCCCCATCCCTGGCAGTGTTCAAGGCCAGGTTGGACACAGGGGCTTGGAGCAAGCTGCTCCAGTGGAAGGGGTCCCTGCCCGTGGCAGGGGCTGGAGCTGGAGGAGCTTTAAGGTCCCTTCCAACACAAACCGGTCTGGGATTCTATGATATCCCACTTCTGCTTGGACATGCCAAAAGGCCCACATGTGTGGGAGATGGAATGTTCAATGCCATAGATGGAAGCTGGTCCCAGAACAGGGCTTGAGCAGGATTAAATTGCTTCGTACAGGCACAGCCCGAGAGTCTTCAAGCTCTGACAGCAATGGGAATATCCACCTCCCGTGGGCAAGGTCCCCCTGTGTAGCTCAAGTTTATGCCAGCCTCAGTGGTAAAAGAGCAGGTTGGGGAAGAGACCTTCAGCCTTTTGGCTCCGAGTTCTGCTTTCGTTTCACCTCTTTTCCCATTGTTTGTACAGCTCAGTCCTTGGCTATGGAACTGCTGCTCTTCCTGGTCGGCAAAGGGTGCTCACCCCGCTCTATGTTATCCCTCTCGCTGTCCATCCGGGGGTCACACTGCCTGAGGAGATGGGTAACTAATAACAGGGAGGATTGATCTGGCTGAGGAGATTAACACGGGTCAGTGGAACGCCGTGTAGCCGGGGCAGCAGTTAATGGGCTGAGCAGGGGAGTGACAGCTCCACTGCAACTGCCTTTTACATCTGGTTTTGGCCAGATAGGGCTTGCTTTGTAAATTGTGCAAGTCAGAATGAATCCATGTCTGAGGCGAGGGCGTTATTAACTCCAGCTGAAGGGGAGGACGAGGGATGCAGAGAGGTTTGCACAAGTCATTTACCAGCTTTGGGCTTAGTCCAACTAATGAGTGGTGCTAAATCTCAGGGACACTTCATTGCTGGAGGCAGGACCAAGCGTGAGCTGGGCTGAGACCTGCTGCACTCCACTGCGGATCGATGGCCACCTTGCCCCTTATGTACACCAAGTAAATACCCAGAAGTGTTCCCAGACAGATAACTGGTGTTTAAAAAGAAGTTTTCCTCAATTACCATGAAAGAAATGAATATTCCTAACTAGCAATAGGGCTGTAAGACGCCACACACCCCTTGGTCCAGGAGCAGGGACTTTTGCTTAGGCCATGAGCTCTTTGTTAAAAGCATCTGTTTCACTTCAGGATATTTAATGGTTGTGGAGTGCCAGAACTGCACAAATTCAAGAGCTGTAGAAACGCCAGAGAGGAGAAAGTACAAATCCTTCTGATGGAGTTTACAAAGCTTGACTTCACCTTAATTAAGATCCCAGGACGTGGTGCACTAATGGGCTTTTGCATTCTGGTTTCATTACTCTTTATGAGATTATAAACTCCTTTTGCAGAGAAATAAGAGAACAGCATTGCTGTAAACATGCTCACAGGAACATTAGTTCAAGCCTAAACCTTTAGTACCCAGAGGAGGAGTTGTGTATACATGGCACAGCTCCGCTTCCCCTGCCTTAATGCAGCTTGAATGTGCTGAGCTTTGCAAGGGAAGATAGAATACACTTGTAGGGGGAAAGCAATTCCTCCAAGCACAAAGATAAGTAGAGCAACCCTGGTTTACAATCACAGCACAGTCTGGGTTGGAAGGGACCTTCAAAGGCCATCTAGTTCCTGGTTATCTAGATCAGCATAGAGAACCGCATCCAGCCTGGCCTTGAATGTCTCCAGGGATGGGGCATCCACCACCTCTCTGGGCAGCCTGTGCCACTGCTTCACCACCCTCATTGTAAGGAATTCCTTCCTCACACCCAGCTTGAATCTCCCTTTTTTAGTTTAAAACCATCCCCCCCCGTTCCATTGCAGCCTTGCTGGAAAGGCTCTGCCCATCTTTCGTGGAATCCCAGCCTGGTTTGTGTTGGAAGGGACCTTAAAGCTCATCCAGCTCCAACCCCTGCCTTATCTCCAGCCTGAACTTCCCCTGTTTCAGTTTGAACCCATCACCCCTTGTCCTGTCACTACAGTCCCTGATGAAGAGTCCATCCCCAGCATCCTTGTAGCCCCCTTCAGACACTGGAAGCTGCTCTGAGGTCTCCACGCAGCTTCTCTTCTCCAGGCTGAACAGCCCCAATGTTCTCACCCTGTCTCCATACAGGAGGTGCTGCAGCCCCTGAGCATCCTCATGGCCTCCTCTGGTCTCGCTCCGAGAGCTCCATGTCCTTGTACTGAGGACCCCAGCACTGCACACAGTGCTGCAAGTGGGGTCTCATGTGAGCAGAGCAGAGGAGCAGGATCACCTTCTTTGACGTGCTGGTCACACTCTGGGGGTACAGCCCAGCACACAGTTGGCTTATAGGTTTAGTGTGCATAGACTTGCTGAGCACCCTGCAGTGTCCCTGGTGTGGCTTTCTTCATCCCACCCAGCAGTACAAGAAGATGTGAATTCAGTTCATCTGCACTGGCTGGTGACTAAACAGCCCCAGGGGAGACCCTGGCACACAAGGGTGTGAGTGATGCTGCGACTCACAGGATTCGACACTGCGGGTGCAGGGGTTTGCAGGGGGAGACTTTAAACACACTCAGAACCAGCTTTACTTCAGTCCCTCCGAAACAGGGACCTTTAGGGATGGTCAGATGGACACTGCTGATGTAATTTGGAAGGAAAACCCAGTGAGAATCAGGGCTGAGGCCATGCAGGTTGGGAAGCATGGACTGTAGAGCAATTACAGTATCCATGACCAGGCAGCGCCCTATCTTGTACCAAACATCTATTCATTCATTAGTCTGCTCTAGTAATTAGAGGATGAGTAATTGTGCCCTGCGTGGCTGGAGTGGGCCAGGGTCCTGTTGTTTCTGCCTCCCTGCACCTCCCACCTGCAGGAAGGAGAATCCACATGGAAAACACACAGCTGCACCAAACAGCAACGCTGCCAAGCCAGCGTGATGGATTCAACACACCCCGGCCCGCCTACAATCACAGCTGCCTTCTCACCAGCCCAATAAACCTCACACAGAGAAATCACAGCTGCGCTGAGGCCAGATGGGAAATAGAGGTTTGTGCTGGGCTGAGGTTTATTTTAGAGTCATAGAACCCCAGCCTGGTTTGGGTAGGAAGAGACCTTAAAGCTCCTCCAGCTCCAACCCCTGCCACGGGCAGGGACCCCTTCCACTGGAGCAGCTTGCTCCAAGCCCCTGTGTCCAACCTGGCCTTGAACACTGCCAGGGATGGGGCAGCCACAGCTTCTCTGGGCACCCTGGGCCAGCGCCTCAGCACCCTCACAGGGAAGAGCTTCTGCCTAAGAGCTCAGCTCAGTCTCCCCTGTTCTGGCAGGTTCAAGCCATTCCCCTTGGCCTGTCCCTACATACATCCAAAAACCTCAGCTTGGTCTGATTCATTTCTAAATGCCCTCAGAAATGGGGCAAATACAGGCACTTTTGGTTGAATATGACAGTGTGCGTTGTCTTTCCAGCGCTCCGTCTTCACGCTGGAGCCATGTCAAGGATGAAGTGTTGTGACATTCACAGGAGGTTCTCAGCAGAAGGATGTATTTTTAATTGCTGTGTGCTGCTGGGGAGGGGAATTATCACACGGGCTGAGAGCTGTGAAAACTACATCAAGGATCTCTATAAATCAGCTTAAATTACCAGTTCCTGGGGAAGCTGCACAGCATACTGGCACCACTGGAGGGGCAAAGATGGTTTGCACAGGCCTGACAAAGGACATCCATTTACGTTAGCACTCATTATTGTTTGGAAAGGGATCACACTGGTTTGGATACTGAGTCCTCATCGATACCTAGAAGGTGACAAAAAGGCAAGGTGATGTTTTCTATATCTGTTTTTGCAGCTCCGATTGTCAGAGGAGCACATGGGGTTGTGATGATTCCCAGCAGCCAGCCCCACAT
Organism: Psittacula echo; assembly: GCF_963264785.1. NCBI lineage: Eukaryota > Metazoa > Chordata > Aves > Psittaciformes > Psittacidae > Psittacula > Psittacula echo. The sequence goes on from NC_137738.1 coordinate 121,524,946, forward strand.
CCCCATGATCGCAGGTCAAGGTGGCAATGAGATGTGCCAGGCACTGCCGTGGCCTCGTTGAACAGCAAACCTGTCCTGGAGCTGTGCTGCTCCTACTGCAGGAGGCTCTCCATGCACAGTGAGCAGTGTGTTTTATGCAGAGGAAGAGAGTTTTCACCTCTCACACTGAACTATACTGAAGTTTAATTAGGTTGTGGTTACAGAGCACTCATCAGAGCCAGGTGCCTCTTGCTGCTGTAATGATGTTTATTATGGATGTGCCAAAGCATCCCAACTTCACTTCCACAGAGGGCCTGACAACAGGTTTATGGAGCACAGCATCCCAAAAATCACTTTTTAAGCCCATGGAGATTTTGCAAGGAGAGCAGATCCTGAGTGTGCACAGGATCCTGGACCACAGTGAGCATCCTGCATCCTGGCCCATGGCGAGCATCCCCCATCCTGGACCACAGTGAGCATCCTGCATCCTGGACCATGGCGAGCATCCCCCGTCCTGGACCACAGGGAGCATTCCCCAGTCATAGACCATGGTAAGCATCCCTTGGACCACTGTGAGCATCTCTCATCCTGGACCATGGCGAGCATCCCTCATTCCAGACCACAGTCACTGGATGGCCAAGGGGGACAAGCCTTTCAAAAGCACAATGTGTGAGGCAGAGCAAACTCAGTCACCTTCTGCCACCAGCAGCTGGGCTGCAGAAGCGCTGTGGCCCAGCAAAGGGCTTTCCACACCTCTGAAGCAACTTCAGGCTGTTGCCACTCACAATAAGTCATCACACAGAGTCACGGACGTTTCAAAGACAGCTCTTGGATGAGTCGTAGGCTACGGGAAGACAAGGGAAATGACAGGAGTCCCGTGGCGTGCTGCTCTGTTGCTAGGCTGTCTCCTTTCCACCCACCCTGCACTGACTCACGCTGCTGACCCCAGAGACACTTCACTTGTTGAAGATAAACCCGTGAACACAAGGTTTCCACACTCGCTATCGCCTCGGGGCGAACTGAGCTCTGAGGGACGGGAAGCAGCCCTTGCATGGTCTCACCATGCTGCTGCAGGCTTCCCAGGGGAAGATGTGGGTTCCTGGAGGAGGATGGGAGTGAGCAATCCCCACCGCAGCCTCTCCTGCAGCCCTGTGTGAAGGGAAGCACCACAAGCCAAAGCCCTGCTGCTCTTTGCTGCTGTTTCACCATTCCTGGCCACTCTGCAGCCCAGGACACAAAGGGTTCATGTGCTTGTTACAGAGGAGCTGGCAGTGCTGCTGAAGGCTTTCCCTTTCCAAAGCCCACCACTGCGTTACTGGCTCTGAGGTCACCCATCAGCCCCAGTTTGGGACCCCGCTGAGGAGGGTGAGGGTGTTGTGCAAGGCAGCAGGCAGGAGGAAGGGCAGGGTGTGCTGGTGCGTGCCAGCCCTGCTGCAGCCTTCCTGCACCACCCCGGCTCCGGCCGCAGCCCTGCTCCCACTCAGGATGCTTCCCTCATCATGGGCTGTCCCCAGCATCCCGCCTTTCCTCTCTTGTTCCTTGGGAGACGCATGGAACCTACTCTGCACCCCACATTCAGAGCACAGCAAAGCCTGGCTGCCTGTGCTGCTCAGCTCCCTGCTTTTCCAGTCATGGCAATGGGGAAGTAAACGCGTCTTCTTGGCACAAAACCCCAGCATCTCCTGCCACAGCTCTGCGCTCCCCAGGCAGGGCTTTGAGCATGGGGATGGTGAGATCCTACACAGCAAAGTGCAAGGTCCTGCCCTGGGTCGGGGCAACCCCAGGCACAGCAACAGTTTGGGTGGAGAGGGACTTGGGGGTGCTGGGGGAGAAGCTCCCCATGACCCAGCTTCAGCGAGCGCTTGAGCCCAGAACCCCCCCCGTGTGCTGGGCTGCACCCCCAGAGCGTGAGCAGCAGCTCAGGGAGGGGATCCTGCCCCTCTGCTGTGCTCTGGGGAGACCCCCCCTGCAGCCCTGATCCAGCTCTGGGGCAGCAGCACAAGAGGGACGTGGAGCTGTTGGAGCGAGGGCAGAGGAGGCCACAAAGATGATCGGGGCCTGCAGCACCTCCTGTATGGAGCCAGGCTGAGAACATTGGGGCTGGTTCAGCCTGGAGAAGAGAAGCTGCGTGGAGACCTCAGAGCAGCTTCCAGTGTCTGAAGGGGACTACAAGGATGGCAGAGAGGGACTCTTCATCAGGGACTGCAGTGACAGGACAAGGGGTAATGGGGTCAAACTGAAACAGGGGAGACTGAGCTGAGCTCTTAGGCAGAAGCTCTTCCCTGTGAGGGTGCTGAGGCGCTGGCCCAGGGTGCCCAGAGAAGCTGTGGCTGCCCCATCCCTGGCAGTGTTCAAGGCCAGGTTGGACACAGGGGCTTGGAGCAAGCTGCTCCAGTGGAAGGGGTCCCTGCCCGTGGCAGGGGTTGGAGCTGGAGGAGCTTTAAGGTCCCTTCCAACACAAACCACTCTGTGGTTCTATGGTGCTGGTCTTGCCACAGCGCTGGTGCAAGCGGAGGTGAGGCTGCCAAGCCCAGGCTTGCACTGAATGGCTGAAGAGCATCCCAAAATATGCTGGGTCTGTAGTTTTAAGCCCAGCTCCTGGACACATGAAAACGCCATCCTCTAAAGAAAACAGGCCGTACCCTCAAAGTGTCCCAGGAGAGGCTGGCAGAGACCTCAATGCTTGGCAGGGCTTGGAAGCCGAAAGGAAGTGAAAAAGATCCAAGACTGCCTTTTAAGCTAATCTTGGGAGTCATTGCAGCTCAGCCAGAGACCTCAGAGGGCAGAGCCTGCCACAGCACATCACAGGGCTGAGCAGCAGAGTTCCTCCTCCTGGTGTCACCCGAAGAGGAGGAACATCAGAGGCCATGGAAAGCCACCAGAAGTGACTGAATCCACCCCGATTCTTTCTGTCTTTGCTCATCCCCAGAGGAATGACCATCTCTGACTTTAACCACTTGTTACCAGCAGGTATCAGTTGCCATTAAAGACTTCATGGTCCCAGCGAAGTCACTTAAAGCTCAGTTAACAACAGCCTTTTGCGTTTCAGTCCACCTCACATGGATGGAGACCTTGGCTCTGAGGCCATGGAGCAGTGCGACTGCCTCGGCACGCAGGGACCTGCCCTTGCCCTCTGCTACCAGGAGACGCAGCGGATGCACAATGTGACATTAAAGCTTCCCAAGGGAACCGTGTGCTCGCCGGCCGAGGTCATGGAAAAGTTGATGAGTGGATCCGTGTGAGTGTGGCTCTGCAAACAGCACTTTCCTCTGTGGAGCAGGAGGTTGGAGTTCAAGGCACACACCTAGAACTGAGATACGAGCCTCCGATCAGCCCAGAGATGTCCCGCCAGTAAATGCCAACCATTGGGCTGCACAGTGTTTCCTGCCTCTTTCCAGTGCTATTCCAGCCCATGGGACCCGTGGGCAGCAGGACAAGGTGCACAGAGTCACACCATCCCCGTTACCATGGGCCGAGCCTGAGGATCAGGGAGGGAATCTCATTCCTCTGGAAAATGTTAGTGCATGGGAAGGAACATCCCACCTTGGCTTCTGCACAGCACAAAGGGTGACCTCAGTGTTCTATGTAAAGGGTGCAGCACCCGCACCATGTCGAGCAGAGGGGTGTCTAATGCACTGGTGGGGATGGAGCAGGGGAAGGTGGCTTGGCACATTCTGCTCCCTCCTGGGAGCTTCCTTAATGGGGCTGGAAAAGTCACTGCAGGTTATTTTGCTGGAAAGATGAACCCAAGAGACTGGGAGCTCCCATCAAAGGGTGCGTGAGCAAAGGGGATCCTGCCCCTCTGCTGCGCCCTGGGGAGACCCCCCCTGCAGTCCTGATCCAGCTCTGGGGCAGCAGCACAAGAGGGACGTGGAGCTGTTGGAGCGAGGGCAGAGGAGGCCATGGAGATGCTGCGAGGGCTGGAGCAGCTCTGCTCTGGAGCCAGGCTGAGAGAGCTGGGCTGGGGCAGCCTGGAGAAGAGAAGGCTCCTGAAGGGGAGACCTGAGAGCAGCTCCAGTGCCTAAAGGGGCTGCAGGAAACCTGGAGAGGGGCTTGGGACAAGGGCCTGTAGGGACAGGCCAAGGGGAATGGCTTGAACCTGCCAGAACAGGGGAGACTGAGCTGAGCTCTTAGGCAGAAGCTCTTCCCTGTGAGGGTGCTGAGGCGCTGGCCCAGGGTGCCCAGAGAAGCTGTGGCTGCCCCATCCCTGGCAGTGCTCAAGGCCAGGTTGGACACAGGGGCTTGGAGCAAGCTGCTCCAGTGGAAGGGGTCCCTGCCCATGGCAGGGGATGGAGCTGGAGGAGCTTTAAGGTCCCTTCAAGCTGCTCATGCTGTAGGGATGCAGCCCAGGGGGGTTCTACAAGCCCACATCTTCCCTCCTGCTGCTTATCTGGTGCCTGTTATAGAACAGAAAGATCTCAGCTGCAGGTCACGGGGTGGTGACTCTGTGCTGGAGGTTGCTGATGCATTTGGCTGTGCTCTGGCCCTCCTCCCAGAGCAGCTCTGCCAAAGAAACACCAGCCCAGAGAATTCCCACCCCACATCCCGTGCCTATCCCGTTAGTAAGCTGGGAAGCAGCCAGGCCGGGTGACAAAGGCAGCGCACAGGCTGTGACGTGTCACACCACCCCAACACCCTCATGGGGATGCGCGTTCCCTGCGAGCCTTCCAAGCTGTCCCGAATCTGAACCATCCAAGTTGGAGTTTGCTTCCCTGAGGGAAAGAGGCTGCTCTCTCCCATCCCATCCGCGCTGCTTGGAGATGGAAAAGCTCTTCCCAAAAGGAAAAAGCCACCTGGCAGGAGCAGGCAGCGAGTGACCAACACATCCCAGCCTGCAGCCTGCATCTGAGGGTGCTGCTGCTCCTCTCGTGCTCCTCCGGGGATCACTGGGATACTGGAACACATCCTTGTTCTGCGGTTTTTCCGTGCCCTTTCCCAGTTCCGCGCTGCGCTCACAGACATCCCAGAATAACTTGGCCTTTCCAGCGTGACTGTGGGATCTGAGCTGGCAAAAGGGATGGGAAGAGCCCATGGGAGCAGCCTGGATCAAAACAGGTGCTTCCCATTGCCTGCTGCTGCCTGCTTCTGAGGCAGCATAATCCCTCTTTTCCTTAGGCCAGGGCTGACAAGGATGAGCCGTGAGGAGAAGGAACACAGGTGGCTTTTTAACAGAGGTATTTTACTCACAGTTCTCAAGATGCTCCGCATTCCCTACCGAGGTCCTGATACCCTGAGCACAACCTGGGGGATTGTTTCACCTCTCTAAAGCAAAGGGAGTGCACCAGGATGGGTGCCTTTGCCTCTCAAGGTCCTCTGCAGACTCCCAGTGCTGCTCGTGCCCTGCACACTGGTCTGTGCTGGTGTCCCCAGCCAGTGAGCCAAGAGGAGAGGAAAGGAGGATGAGGAGGTGCAGAGCGGCACAGGGGGACAGCCTTCCCCTAAGGGGAGAGGCAGAAGAAGAGGGGAAGCTGGAGAAGAAGGGAAGCAGCATCCTTGCTTCCAGCCCCCAGGGCCCCCGTTGCTACAGATTGATGCCTGAAGCACGCTTCAACCTCACCCAAACACACGTTGGGCTTCAAACACACAACTCGCCCCAAATGCTCATTCAATGCACACCCTAAGGCACCCACACTCCGCAGCAGCGACCCCCTGCTCACGGAGCCGCTCCCATTGACTCATCCCAATGGGTTTCCCACCTGGATGGTGGGGCTCCCCCGGGACAGCCCTGGGAGGGTCTGGACCGAGATCCCTTCCTTAGAGGCTGACATTCGGGCCCCCGCCTGCTTTTGTCTGCGGGCTCCTTTGTGCGGAGCAGCTTTTATCACAAACCCCAAAGGCAGAGCGGCTCCATCCACCCTCTGTGAGCCAAACCTCATCCGCAGGTCACCGCCTGCCCTGCATGGGCTTGGGAAAGAAGATGGGAGCTCCTTGGGCAGGCAAAGCCTGGTGACCCCTCCAGCTCTGCTGATGTCACCGAGAGCTCGTTGCCATGGCAACAGAGCAAGGACCACAACAAGTGATCTCATCGGCTCCCAGTTCATCCCAGCGAGCCGGTTCTCACGGGTCTGTGGGACCAGAGGGGGTTTGCTCCCTGCCCTTGGGCACAGAGAGCCAGGGAGGTTGCTCATGTGCTTCATGTGCAGCCAGTGGGGCACAGAGAGGGTGGCAGAGGTCCCAGAAGTCATAGAGCCACAGCCTGGTTTCGGTTGAAGGGACCTTAAAGCTCCTCCAGCTCCAACCCCTGCCACGGGCAGGGACCCCTTCCACTGGAGCAGCTTGCTCCAAGCCCCTGTGTCCAACCTGGCCTTGAACACTGCCAGGGATGGGGCAGCCACAGCTTCTCTGGGCACCCTGGGCCAGCGCCTCAGCACCCTCACAGGGAAGAGCTTCTGCCTTATCTCCAACCTGAACTTCCCCTGTTTCAGTTTGAACCCATCACCCCTTGTCCTGTCCCTACAGTCCCTAATGAAGAGTCCCTCTCCAGCATCCCTGTAGCCCCCTTCAGACCCTGGAAGCTGCTCTGAGGTCTGTCCCCATTGACGCAGCATCTCCTGGTGTTCAGCCGTAGCTGCTTACTGAAAACACCAACACAGGTATTTGAGGATGATGGGTGCTATGCAATGACCCGAGTCCTGCCCAAGCTCTTCATTGCTGGCATGATATTAGGAACAATTCCTGCCCCAGAGGGTGCTCAGGCATTGGAACAGGCTGCCCAGGGCAGGGCTGCAGGCACCGTCCCTGCAAGGGTTCACACCCCGTGGAGACGAGGCCTCAGTGCCATGGGTTAGTGGTGGCCTTGGCAGGGCTGGGGTAAGGGTTGGATTGGATGAGCTTAAAGGCTTGCTGATTCTATGAAGCAAACTCCTGTTCTGCTTCTTTCTCTGTGCAGATCATCCCGTACCTTTATAACCAGAAGGAAGGAATAGCACAGATTTGCTATTTCTGAATTGAGGCTGCAGGCTGCAGCTTTAAAGTCCCTTCCAACCCAAACCATTCCATGAGTCTATGATAAAACACACATTCCTCTTCTCCCCCTTCCCGGAGCTGCAGCCATTTCACTCCAAGAGGGATGGTCCAGGGACGTGGTGGATTCTCCTCCACCTTTACAGCAGTGTTAATCAAGACCAAATGCCTTTGCAAAGGTGGTGAGGGTTCAAGCCCACGTTGTTCTCACCCCGTGCCAAAACTGCTGGCTGAGATTTATACCCCAAGGCAGTCCTGAACGCTGTGAACCGAGACACACATGGAGCGAGATCCCATCCGAGACTCAGCCACAGCATCGCAATGCAGCCGTGATTTGTGGCTCTTGATGAGGACCAGGGAGGATGCAGGAAGCTGTGGATGAGCCAAGATGGGAACTTGCTGAGGATAAAGAGAGGAATTGTGTCTTACATTAAACCCTCTGTTCGAGGAGACACTCAGATCGTATCAGACAGGGGTTGTAATTTCAGCCTAGAAGGGGATTTGTGGTTTGGATGGGGCTCTGATGTGGATTTGCAGCTCAGGCAATGCAGGACGTCACCAAGAGCACTGTCACACCATCACTCCGCAGCTCTGCTGCTCTTAGTGCCATCCACTCATAGTAAAGCCTATAAATAAACCCAGAAAGCTTGAGAAATGGGGCAGGAATTGCTCCAAAGGGAAGAGCTCCAAGGGAAGAGGAGGATGGCGCCAGCGCTGCACATTCCTGCAACCACGAGCTGAACCGCAGCATGCTGCGTTCCCATCCCTGCCCTTTGGAGTCAAGGAGACATTCCCTGTCTTCAACCTTGCCAGTGCAGAAGTGCAAGTGAGGGAATGCATCTCCCTAGGAACAACCTTGTGTTGGGGTTTGTCCCTGCTGCAGTGACCCCCGGCTCCGCTCTCCCATCGCTCTGCTGCGGTATCGAGATCACAGCTGCCTGGCGAGGCTTTTCCGATACGATCATGTCCCAAATCCATGCCAAAGCACCCGGAATGAGCTGCTTGACTCATAAAGCAGCTCCTTTGGGAAGGGGCAAGGTGGGGCCCGGCCCCAGCACTGCGCTTTCCCCTGATCCAAAGGGCAGCTCTTGCGGGGGGAAAGAGAATGTGAAGCTTTCAGAGTGGTGGGGTGGGAGGGCTGAGCCCCAAACCTCCTGTGTCCAGCTTGGAGACAGCCCTTGGAGCCCTCTCAGCAGTGAGGAAAAGGGGTGCAGCTCTTTGGGAAATGCCAGGAGGGCTTTGGGATGGAGCAGGCTTTCAGGAGCAGGTTCACTGTGTGTGCCGAGGGCGCTCGCTTTTCCTTAAATCCCTCTGCGTGTCCAGTCCCTCACTCGCAATCCTTTCCCTCATTCCTCAGTCCTTTCCTTCCTGCACAAACAGAGGGGAGGGCGTATTTCCCCAGTGAGGTCAGTGGAAAGGCTGCACTTGCCTCCAGCTGGGTTTGGATCAGGATGGGGTGTGCAGGTGTCCGGGCGGGATGAGGCATCGCCGCACGGCTGGATCCTGCCTTTCACAGCATTCCCCAAACACCCCACACCATTCCCGTCCTCTGCCACCCCGCGCTGCCCCCTAAGCCAGGATCATCCCTTGTTCCTCCCCACCTTTCTCCTTCTGCTGCTCCTTTTGGGATAACAATTGCAGGATCCAGATGCTTATCTGCAGGGCTCTTCCCATGGCCACCGCTTCCAGCGGGATGCTCACCCGGCCCCGCGCTGCCCTTCACCGAAATCCATGTGGATGCTCAGACAACACCCACAGATAACCCCTGCAGATGGGACAGCACCTGGGAAAGATAAAATGCCTTGGGAATGCTGCAGGAAAGGGAATGCTTCAGATATCTGTGAGATTTCTTATCTCCAACAAATCATAAACGTGAGAATCAGGTGAGGGATACAGTATATTTAATCCCAGAATCCCAACCCAGTTTGGGTTGAAAGGACCTTAAAGCTCCTCCAGCTCCAGCCCCTGCCACGGGCAGGGACCCCTTCCACTGGAGCAGCTTGCTCCAAGCCCCTGTGTCCAACCTGGCCTTGAACACTGCCAGGGATGGGGCAGCCACAGCTTCTCTGGGCACCCTGGGCCAGCGCCTCAGCACCCTCACAGGGAAGAGCTTCTGCCTAAGAGCTCATCTCAGTCTCCCCTCTTCTGGCAGGTTCAAGCCATTCCCCTTGGCCTGTCCCTACAGGCCCTTGTCCCAAGCCCCTCTCCAGGTTTCCTGCAGCCCCTTTAGGCACTGGAGCTGCTCTCAGGTCTCCCCTTCAGGAGCCTTCTCTTCTCCAGGCTGCCCCAGCCCAGCTCTCTCAGCCTGGCTCCAGAGCAGAGCTGCTCCAGCCCTCGCAGCATCTCCATGGCCTCCTCTGGCCTCGCTCCAGCAGCTCCACGTCCCTCCTGTGCTGCTGCCCCAGAGCTGGATCAGGGCTGCAGGGGGGGTCTCCCCAGAGCACAGCAGAGGGGCAGGATCCCCTCCCTGAGCTGCTGCTCGTGCTCTGGGGGTGCACCCAGCACACGGGGGGGTTCTGGGCTCAAGCGCTCGCTGAAGCTGGGTCATGGGGAGCTTCTCCTCACCCAACACCCCAAGTCCTTCTCCTCAGGGCTGCTCCATCCGGTCTCCCCCAGTGTCGTGGTTTAAGCTGATGATCAGCATCAGCAGGCAACGATACAGCACTGCACCCGTAGAAAAAATGACTGCTACTGCTAAACCAGGACACCCAGCCTGTTTAACCTGATGGCAATGGAATCCCAACCACCTGCAGTTATGTGAGGTGCACCCAAAGCTTTGACCCATTGATTCACCAAACTAAGGGAAAACACGAAGCTTCAGAAAGGGGAAGCATCCCCCCTCCACACCATGGGACCAGCTGCCTCCATGCGATGCTGCCAGCAGGATGCAGCTCCCAGAAGCTTCTGGTTACAGCCCCAATCCCTATGGGTCTGCTGGTACCGGCCAGTGGGTTTCCCCTTCCCAAAGCCACAATATCTCTGTCCTATGGGTATCCAAGTCCTCCTGAGAGGATCAGCAAGAGATTTGGGAACAAGGGCATCCTGGCGCCTGTGGTGATGCAGCCTGGAGCCCGATCCATCTTACTTGTCACCTTTTACATCTTTCACCCTGTGCCAGCAGGATATAGCAGCAGCAAAGCCCCCAAACACCACTGACCTCAGCCCCATTAATCAGCCATCCCCATGTAAGCAAAGGGAGCAGCGGATGCCTCTAAGACACATGTTTATCATAGCGCAGGGGAGGAGCCTGCCCGTGGGGACACCAAGAAATAGGGCTGTAAAAGAGATAAAGTGCCTTTGTTTCAAAGCCCCAAGTAAGCATTTTCTTCCCTGCTTTTGGCAGCTCCATGCAGAGGGTGAGAACGATGACAACAACCAGAGCTGGGCCGGAGTCAAGGGGAGTTCTTCCTCCAGCTGAAGCACTCCCCAGCGCTGACAGCACCACACGAGGGGCCCTTCCCTTTGTATTGACTTGATTTGCTTCACTTGTGCTGAAGTGGTCACGTTCCAGCCTGGGCACCGTGGCCCGGGTGGGCAGCACATCCCCTGGCACCGGTGTCCGGCTCCTGCTGCGCTGAGATAAGGAGGGAGGAACAGGCACATGGGACAATGGATGCACGTCCTCCGGGCAGGGAGCAGCCTTGCACAGCCTTTCCACCCCTTATCTTTATAGCCCATGTTATAACAATCACCCTGTCCCCATCTCTGTTTATGAAGTTCTTATCCTGGAGGTTGATGGTTATAAACAAGGTGCCTCCAGCATCCTTGGATGGGGAGCACTTTGGGCTGGTGCAGTGGAAGGAAAGCTGCCCTCTTAAAGCCTTCAGTGGTGCTCCAGAGCCCTGCTGCTGGCCCTGGGCTCCAGCCACTGTCCTGGAGGTGAGCTGAGAAAGGAAAACCTCCTTTTCTTACTGTGAGGGTGGCTGAGCACTGGAGCAGGGTGCCCAGGGATGGGCAGCTCCATCCTTCAGAGAGAGCCAGGCTGGTTTGGGGTGGAAGGGATCTTAAAGCTCATCCAGTTCCATGGGCAGGGACCCCTTCCACTAGAGCAGCTTGCTTCAAGCCCCTTGTGTCCAGCCTGGACTGAGCACTGCCAGGGATGGGTTAATGATCCAGCCTAGTTCTGCTCAGTTAAAACAACCAAACCCGCTGCAGTTCGCATGATGACAGCGGCAGAAGCTGCTGCAGGAGGGGCCAGGCCAGTGCCCGGGCGCTGCTTGCAGAAAGTGCTGATGTTTTCCTGTATTGCGGGGTCCCTCCCTGCAGGAAACAATGCATTGTCCTGCGCTTTCCGGCCAGCTCCCAGCGGGGACAGCCCCAGCCCCTGCCCTCCACACGGACACACACAAAGGGATTTCACCTTGTCCATGAAGGGGGGAAAGAGGCAGCGTGAGCCCTGCTTCCCAAAGAAACCCCTCAGAGGTGGCTTGAAAGCGAAGCTTGGCAGCTCCAGTAAATTAAGCCAGGTTTAAGGCGGGGGATCTGACCCTCAATTGCACTCAAGCCATGCCAAAGGGCACTTTGGCTCATGTACCCATGTCTCACTGCAAGCAGTGCCCTTTCACTCCTGTAACCCCCGTGCCCTACAGCAGCAGGGACCAGAGGTAATGGCTGCTTTACCAGGCTCACACACACTGCAGCTGGGGTCAGTACCCACCTGCAAGCTGCCGTCAGATGGATGCACAGCTCCATCCTGGCTGGATCCCTCCTCTCCCATCACCTCCTGCAGGGTGAAGAACTGGGAAGGGGCTCCCCGCACCGCGGGTCACCAGTTATTAGCCTCAGATGGAAATGCAGTCACAGAGCAAGTTAATTAGGGACCATATCCAAAAAGAGCAGGAGCCCCAGTGGGGGTGACCTCTGGATGGGATCCATTCTGTTTGGTTATATAGGAACGTTTGCCAGCAGTTTTCCATACCACCTCCTGCACATCTGGAGGTCTTTCCCTGCCTCAGCCACAGTGCCATCCCCCAAACCCAGCCCTGATCCATAGTGAGATGGCTTGGGAGCAGATTGAGGCACAACCACTGGCTCTCCTCAGCCCAGCCTATTTTGGCAGCTCAAAGCACCCCGGGGTCAGGGCCTGGGTTCTATTCACACACAAATCAACACTGATGCTGAGCAAAGGGCATCTTGTACCAGCATCCGTCCAGGAAGACCTGAGATATCCCAGTGGTGCTTCAAGTGGGGCGGGATTTACTCCTGCCCAGAGTTAAAGCAAGAAGATAAAACCTCACTTGACCTTTTCCTGGTGATTTTAGAGCTTTGTTATTTTCCCTCCTCCCCAGAACATAACATTCCCTGCCTGTTGGTTTGCCCTGGAGCAGGAGCTTGGCACAAGGTGCTCCAGGGATGCCCTTTCCCAAGCCCTGTATCAGTCCTGCAGCTGCGGGTGGTGATGATGGGGAGCAGCCCAGCTCAGGAGTGATTCCTCCTCCATCCTATCTAAATGCAAGGAAGCTCCTCAGGGTCCCCCCGCCAGCATCATGGGCAGCACAATAAGGGGTCGGATGCGGAGGTCTGACCTCCCGGCACACGCGGGGCTCGGCCGCTCCTGCCTTCCTGCCATTGAAATGCTGAGCAGCCCTGCTTCCGTGGGTAAATACGGGATGGGAGTGGGGAAAAAGGAGTTAAACAAAGCAAAACCAGAGGGCAGAAAACTCGGACTAATGGAAAATGACAACCACGTTGGAATCACCCCATACATCCCTCCATGGCAGCTCTCCCAGGCTGGGCTCAGGAGTGCAACTCAGTGGTCACTATGATACAATGGATGGAGTTGTGTTGTTAACCCCCCCAAACTGTATCACCGTTGCTGTATGAGCTTGTAACAGCACAAGGCTTTTGCTTCTCTCCTGTTTTACATGGATTTGTTAATCCATCTGCTCTATCCCAAGCTACATCAAAACACACCTCCAGGAGCTCGAACACAGCTTGGACGTGGTCATCACCCTGCCTTTATATAAGGTATTGGTTAAATGCCAGGATGGGAACCGTGCAGGGCTCCTGTAACCACCCCAGCTCCCAGAACAGCACAGGAGGACCCATTAATGCCCTGCTCCTGCGGACGGGACCACACAATCCCAGCCCAGTGGGACTCAGTGGCCTCCGAAGCTCAGCCAGAAGAGGGCACGTCTGCCTTGGCTGTGCGGTGAGATCCCGGCGCTCCGCACCCACAGGAACCCCTCCAGAGGGGCCCAACCACGCCTGAGGTTCAGCTAAAAGCACTCAAGGGAAGGGCTTCCAGCCTGGCTGCTGCTGTTCCTTGAGAGGCAGCAGTGCGGGGACATGGAGGGGAAGGAGCCATGGCTTGCATCACCTCCTTGTGCAGGAGCCACATGAGTCAGAGCCCAGCTCTGCTCAGAGCCGTGACTTAGGGTCACGCTGGCAGCATTGTGCAACCTGGGCTTCGCTTTTTTCCCCCCTTTAAGCCCCATTTTATTTCCTGATGGGGTTTTAGGTGTAAGGATGGAGGAGGTTTCTGAGCACTCCTCCATGACCAAAGGGGCCGGAAACGTTGAGGTTCTTAAAATGAAGCCTGAAGCATCAGGTAATTCCAGGGATTGGGATGTGAAGGACGTATTTACACACTTATAGACTCATTCTGGCCTCTCCACAAGATCTTTGCAGGTTTCTTGCCTGCCCATGTTTAAGCCCAACACTTCCCATGCCAGTGATTGCAGACAGCAGCTAAAGGATGAGTTGAGGGGTTTCCATGCATTTAAGTGGCTCCACAGGGAATGACCAGGACTTCCTTGCATGTGAGCTACAGCACCGCACATCCCAGGTGAGATAATGCACCCAGCAGCAGCTTCCACAGCCTTTGAGGTCCAAATCCCAGGGGATGTGAGCTACAAACAGGCAGGAATGAAGGGATTGGTTATTCCAATGCTTTTGCTGAACTTGGAATCCAAATGTTTGGAGTTCAAACCCAGAGGCCTCCTGGCATCCAGGCTCAGGAATGAAGCAGGGGCATTTCTGAGTCCCTCAGACATGACTTCCAGCTGCACCCTGGGCCTTGGGAAGCAAAACCATCAGAAAACAGGGAGCAGCCCACATGGACAGGGCTTATCTTTGGCTTCCCCTTGATTGCTGTTTATACATGGTTGTATGATGAGGGTTACATTGACTAACGTCAGCTCCAGATAACTCTGTGCTTACGCTGGGTTCAGCAGGCGTTGGTGACACTGGGAATGAAGCTCCAGCAACGCTGACCAGCTGGATTCCGACACATCCATAGCTGCTGCCGAGCTCCCTGCAAACAGCTCCAGCAGCTTCTTGCTGAGATGAGCACAACTGAATCTCAGGGGCAGGTCCTACAGAAGGATGCAGCCCCAGAAAGGCCCCAGGGCTCCCCAAAGCGCTGCTGTTCCCTAGAATCCAGGTCTGGAATGAAGAGAAGCAGAAAGAATCCTCATGGAATGTTTGGGTTTGGGTGATCCTCTATGGGACCTGCCCGTGACAGGGGGTCAGCAGCTCCAGGCTGCCCAGTCCTATACAGTCCTATTGACAGTCAATAGCAGCATTTTGTAACCCCCCTGTTTCTATAGGATGCTTCCCCCCATGCAGTGACACTGCAGAGTCCCCCAGAGGAGGACATCCAGTTCATGTGCTATAACTGCTAACTTCCTGGGAATGGAGATCCCAGAGGATGAATTTGCTTGCACGAGTATGAACAGGAGAATGGTAACAGCACTTCTGAAAGCAAGGAATGAATGATCCTCATTCTGCCCCTGCGTGGTGAATGGTGAACTGCAGAGGAGGCCATGGAGCTGCTGCGAGGGCTGGAGCAGCTCTGCTCTGGAGCCAGGCTGAGAGAGCTGGGCTGGGGCAGCCTGGAGAAGAGAAGGCTCCTGAAGGGGAGACCTGAGAGCAGCTCCAGTGCCTAAAGGGGCTGCAGGAAACCTGGAGAGGGGCTTGGGACAAGGGCCTGTAGGGACAGGCCAAGGGGAATGGCTTGAACCTGCCAGAACAGGGGAGACTGAGCTGAGCTCTTAGGCAGAAGCTCTTCCCTGTGAGGGTGCTGAGGCGCTGGCCCAGGGTGCCCAGAGAAGCTGTGGCTGCCCCATTCCTGGCAGTGTTCAAGGCCAGGTTGGACACAGGGGCTTGGAGCAAGCTGCTCCAGTGGAAGGGGTCCCTGCCCGTGGCAGGGGTTGGAGCTGGAGGAGCTTTAAGGTCCCTTCAACCCAAATCACTTTGGGATTTAGGACCTTGTCACATCCCATGAGCAATCCCTCATCATTCGAGCTCTATTAATACTTTAACCCACTCTCCAGGCAGTGGATGAGGAAGGAAGCACAAACCCATCCCTCCGCACCCAACCAAGCCCCAGCAGTGCTGCTGCGAGCTGGGGAGGGTCCTGGGGAGCTGCTCATCCCCTTGGAGGATTCCCACCCTCCCTTTCCTTCCCGCTATTGCTGCCTGGGCAGGACACCACCCGTCCCCCCCGGCATGTCCAACCCTGCCTTTTCCTTCTCATTTCCCTCCAAAGCCACCTCCTTCACAGGAGCGAGCGCATCAGTGGGAGGCAGAGGGGGGAAAAGCAATTCAATGGAGAAGGGCTGGGACAATAAATAGGAAACCAAGACACAACAGAGCTGGGTGTGCTGCAGACGGAGGCGGAGGGATGCTGCTGCCGGTGCCCGCCCCACTGCGTCACCCCCGTGTGCCAGCCCCTCCTGGGCCACAGGCAGTGGGAATGACAAGGAAATCACACTCGGCTCAGGAGCAGAGTCCCTGTTGGGTTGCCGAGGCAGAGCGAGCCAATGCTCCATTTCAGATGGTTTCTGCCACTCCAGTTCTTCCCCATCCCTGTGGTCCCTGCTGCCAAGCAGCAAACCTCAGGCAGGAAACGCAGGGGAAAAGCCACCAACGCAAGGAGCTCCAGCAGGAGGGTGAGGGAAAGGGAGCAGGAAACGGTGCTCTGTGAGTAAACAGTCTAGAAAGGGAGGAAATCCATACTTAATAGGAAAAGCCCACCCCTCCCTGCTCCAGAGAGGAAGCCACAGGCATTTGGAGACACCTTCTTTTATGTATGTGCGTGACCGTCCTGAACATCAGCCAGAGCCCTCACCCCAAACATCAATCACAGCCTCCCAGAACATCCACCCCGGACCTCACCACCCTGTTGGACCTGACCATCCCCACCGGTGGGATCTGCTATGGTGGAGGCTGGGTCTGTGGGAGCAAGAGGTGATGGGGCTTCCTTTAGGATTCCCTCTCTGCGGAGCACAACCAGCCCTGCACCTCTCACTCTGCTCAAGTCTCATTCGTAGCCCTAACAGAGACCAATTTATTTCCATTCCTATCCCAAGAGCAAAACTAAAGCTGAAGCTAACGGCACCTCCACATTGCCTGTCACCGAGCTCAGGTCCAAGGCGATTCCCATAGCCTGACACTCCCACATAAGGGCAGTTTTCCATGGAACCATAGAGGAAATGAAGCCCTCACACATCACCTGAGGGAGAAATGGTGCAACACTTCCCACACTAAGCCAGTGCTTGGACAGGCAGTGACTCACCCACCTCCACCCCAAGGGCTGCCCGCGTCCATCAGCATGCCCAGCTCTGGGTGATCAGTGCTGGACACCCACCAACACAGGAGAAATGTCAAACCTACACTGGGAAGAGCCATTTGCTATGAAATGTGTCCTTGTAGCCCATCAGTAACAATGAGCAAGAGCTGGTGAGGATGGTGCTTGGTCCACTTGGGTTTTAGACAGGGTTAGTGGAGAAGAGAAGCTGCGTGGAGACCTCAGAGCAGCCTTCCAGTATCTGAAGGGGGCTACAAGGATGCTGGGGAGGGACTCTTCATCAGGGACTGTAGTGACAGGACAAGGGGTAACGGGTTCAAACTGAAACAGGGGAAGTTTAGATTGGATCTAAGGAAGAAATTCTTTACTGTGAGGTTGGTGAGGCACTGGAATGGGTTGCCCAGGGAGGTTGTGAATGCTCCATCCCTGGTGGTGTTCAAGGCCAGGTTGGATGGAGCCTTGGGTGCCATGGTTTAGTGTGAGGTGTCCCTGCCCAAGGCAGGGGGGTTGGAACTGGATGATCTTAAGGTCCTTTCCAACCCTGACTATTCTATGATTCTAAGATGCTGCCCCATGTCCATACACCACAGTCTCTGCAGCATCACTGCTGTAGCTTCTGGCCAAATGCATGTTATGTGATATATATTATCTATGCATATATTACCTATGATTCTATTCAGCATTACAGCACTTCTGAGGCTGCAGAGAACCAGAGAATCCCAGCCTGGTTTATGTTGGAAGGGACCTTAAAGCTCCTCCAGCTCCAACCCTTGCCACAGGCAGGGACGCCTTCCACTGGAGCAGCTTGCTCCAAGCCCCTGTGTCCAACCTGGCCTTGAACACTGCCAGGGATGGGGCAGCCACAGCTTCTCTGGGCACCCTGGGCCAGCGCCTCAGCACCCTCACAGGGAAGAGCTTCTGCCTTATCTCCAACCTGAACTTCCCCTGTGCCAGTTTAAACCTCTTGCAGGCAGGAGCTGGAGGCACTGGGAGCTGCTGATCTGAGCTCACGAGCAGCTCGGTCCATCCCTGCTTCCCTCCTCCCCTCCCGCTCTCCCACTGTTTCCCTTGCGCTGTATTTCCCTCCATGTACTGCAGAGGAAGAGCCTTGCACACGTTGTTTGCTGCTGGAAGCCTCAGCTCCGAGCCTGCGGGTTTAGGTTCTGCTGCAGTTTTATGGGTTCAAGAGGGGAAAAAGCGAGGCAGAAACCTCAGACAGGAACATCAGTGAAACCCTTCCTCCCCACGCCCAGCTCCGAGGCACTCAGACACCAAAGCAAATGGGGCAACCCCCAGCATTTCCTAACCAAAGCAATGCTTTGCCTCTTGTTTAACGCTGTTGAAGCATCATTGCTATTCCCTACCACGACCTCCTGCTGCTGTGCGATGCAGGGAGGGGAAGCAGCAGGGTGATGCTTCTTCATTCCATGCAAGAGGAGCTGGATGGGGCAAAGCAGCTTCAGAGAGGGGAAAACATCACCCAAAATTGGGGTGAGAGAAGGCACCTCCATGGAGGGACCAGGGATGCTCAGCCCATGGCCCTGCCCTTGGGCTCAGCGTTAAACAGGAACCAGGGCCACGTCCTCGCCTGGGCACATTTATCTCACTTCTGCTTTGGGTGCTTTGTGGCTTTAGAGGTTTGTGTCTTTAACTTTTACCTTTTCATCCTAACTATCAGCCCCAGTGTTGCACAAGGGCTGAAGGAAAAGCATCGGAGGGTGCTAAACATGTGCCTCACCGTGCCTCACCCTTCAGCCAGTTCCCCATGAAGAGAAACACAACTTCGGGGTTAAACCATGCAGAATCCCCCCATCCTTTGGTGATTCACAATCGCCTTGCCCCAGTTTGCGTCCCAGGGCTGGTCACTGCAGGATGAAAAAGCCCGGTTTCCCTTCCCTTAGGCAATCCCTGCTTGGGGAGGCGCATGGCAATTCCCTCAAGCACGGCTTCAGGATCCACCTCGAGGAGGCACAGCCCTCCCTGCGCTGCCAGATTATCTCATGGCTTGTCCCACAAGGCAGATATCCAGGAGAAGGGATGGAATTCAGGGATAACAAGGAACTTTGGGCGAGCTGGAGCAGTTTCTGCAGGCTCTCACTGTGCAGCACAGAAACGCTTTGGGTCAGCAGGGAAATCACCACTCGCTCCGGCTTCCCCGAGCTCAAGCCCGGAGTTGAACGGGATGGGATGGATTGTTCAGCTGTAGGAATGCCAGGGTTTATTTGTACAGCCAGAGGGTGTGTGCGCTTCGCCAGGTGTCCTGGTGAGATTCCAGCATCCATATCCCCAAACCTCCCTGCTGGAATTAAAAGGAGGCGTTGCTGGCTTGGGGCTTTGTTTCAGTCTGCCCTTTTCTTCCCTTTCCCCCCCACTATAGTGAGCCCCCCAGGACCTGCTGTTGTACAACACGGCTCGCCCCACCAGCACATCAGTGGGGAGGAGACCCCTCCACATGCAAGCACCAAGGGACAGCCTCGAATGGGATTCGTGGTTCCTTAAACACGCTCCATCTGTGAGGAAGGCGCAGCGAGAGGCTGTTAGGACACCGCATTTCACACACCCCATGGGCCCCGGACCACCCAGTACAAACCAGGCAGCACTTCCACCACAGCAGTGAGAAACAGCAACATGAAAGCACTCAAACAGCAAGCTGAGAGGCAAAGCAGCCTTCGTGGGAGTAATTCCTTGCAAGGAGCCTGGTGATCCCACTGCGGCTCCCAGGGAGCCAAAAGCTACTGGGATGAGTGCCTGAGAGCTCATGTTCTGTTCCTGGACACCTGGGAAGCCTTTCCTGGCACGTAAAGAAATCATGGAATGGTTTGGGTTGAAGGGACCTTAAAGCTCCTCCAGCTCCAGCCCCTGCCACGGGCAGGGACCCCTTCCACTGGAGCAGCTTGCTCCAAGCCCCTGTGTCCAACCTGGCCTTGAACACTGCCAGGGATGGGGCAGCCACAGCTTCTCTGGGCACCCTGGGCCAGCGCCTCAGCACCCTCACAGGGAAGAGCTTCTGCCTAAGAGCTCAGCTCAGTCTCCCCTGTTCTGGCAGGTTCAAGCCATTCCCCTTGGCCTGTCCCTACAGGCCCTTGTCCAAAGGGGCTGGATCCTCTCTAGGAGCACCCAGCACTGGAGGACAGCAGCCCAAAGGCAGTGACGTGTGTCCTGATTTGACCTCCAGCCGCATGTGGCACCCATTATCCTCCGAGCTGCTAATAGCACATTGCATCAGCTCCCTCCCACCAGCGCAGACCTGCTGCAAGCATCTCCACCAAGCAAGCCAAGACACAGGGATCCCACTGGGATAGTACAGAGACAACCAGGAAGCCCGGCTGGTGCCACCAGCAGCTCCCAGCACACTGCTATCTCAGCGCTAGCTCCTGTATAGCCTGGAAACACGCTGTTCAGATGCCACCATCTCCTGGTGTTCCCCTTACTCACTGCCAGCTCAGTGCCCCATGCTCTGATGGGACCTGGCAACCCAGCTGGGGGATGTTCAAAGGACTGTGGGTGCGGAGGAGCACCCACGTGCACTGCCCATGCATGAGATAAGGGTGGGAGCAGCTTGGGTTTATCTGCAGGGGATAGGAACCTCCTCGGTCAGACAGGAGGCTGTTTCGAACATCGTGGATTGACGCAGCCGAGCAGCTCTGCTGGAAACTGCTTAGAAATAGGTGGAAAATGCACTTTCGGCAGCTGATGCTATGAAGCAGGAGGCACTCAAAGCCCCTGCACGGCCAAGGAACAGAGCAGCCTGCAGGGAATAACCCCCTGCGTGAGCACAGGCAGCGGCACCGCCTCGGGCTCAGCCCGCTGATCTCATCTGCTGTCAGGAGGGCTCAAACCCAGCCCAATCCTCCCCCAGCTTCAGCCTGGGGATGCTTCAGAGCTGGGGAAACAGCAACAACAGCAAAACTGATGGAGCTGCCGGGAGGGTTCCTCCATTAGGAACACCATAAACCTCCCCTCCACACTGAAAGGGTAAGAAGGGAGCGATGAGGCAAGATGCTGATGCTCAGAGAGATGGGATGTTCGGGTGGGAGCTGCTCCTTCCTTCCCCCACTCCCTATTTCCTTCCATCCAGGTGGGAATTCACTGGCTCCATCAAAAACCCACCTCTGCTGAGCAGTTACACTGGGATATAACAAGGGTTTTCCTTACACAGGGTAAAAGCACCAAAGGATAAGGTTTTTGAATGGTTTTGAATGGGGGAGCAAAGAACACAGGAAATGGAGACAAGCGCCCACCTCTGTCCCCTAGCCCCTTCCTCAATGCTTTGAGGCATCACCATCAACCCTTCCACCCATTGATCACACATCTGGGCAGTCACAGTTAATAAATAACAGGGACTTCAGAGCATTAAATGGCACCACAGACTGTGGGTGCTGGGACTTGTGTGTCACATCTGCGTTTGCTTCACCACCACTAAACAGAAACAGCATATTACGGAGAGAAATGGCAGAAGCCAAGCACGACATTGCCATGTAGATACAAGAAAGCCCTTGTATTGCGTGTGCATCCTGCCAGCCCCTTCCAGTCGCACCCAGCTTTTCCCATTTTACTTCTGCAAACGCATTTCCTTAGCGATTTAGCCCAAGGTTCTAGTTTTAAAGTATCTGGATTTCTCCTTTAGCAAGGTGCTGTTTGCTCCTTGTGCTACCCAGAAACCAAACCACACAGCCAGGAATCACCACCCAGGTCCTGTGCTGCTCTTTGCCTTGTCCTGCAGACCATAGGAATGGGAAGAGGGAACTGCCACATCTTTCTGCTCTTAAGTAAAGGCCAACGTTGCACGAACACGCTGACCTGCATTTTGCCCACACACTGCATAAATACCCATGCAAACATGACATTGATGCTGCTCAACAGCTTGGAGCCCATAAAAATACATGGCTGGGGCCCCCTTTCCCCTGTGCTTTCAAGCACAGTTCTCCAAGAGGACAACCCCAAACACCAACAACCAGCATTTAACCAGCAACAGGCAACTCGCTCCCCAGTGGTCCCCAGCAAAGAAGCTCTCCATCTCCATCACCGCACACGAGCCCACCAAGGGAATGGCTGGATTGCTTCTCCTCAGCAGAGCCGGGTGCCCTTTGCTAGGGAAGGTGAGTTTGGGCTCTACCAAGACAACTCCACTGCAGCCCTTGGTAGGTCACTGTGTGCCAGCCTCAGCCTTACCCATTGCTGTAAGGTCTAAACAAGACAAAGAGCCTGGCTCCCCAACACCTCCAATGCCAGAGCAGCAGCCTGGGCACAGCATCCAGGATGCACCATAGAGTCATGGAATAGTTTGGGTTGGAAAGGACCTTCCAAGCTCATCTACTCCAAACCCCCTGCAATGAGCAGGGACATGTTCAGCTAAAGCAGGTTAACCAGAACCACATCCAGCCTGGCCTTGAATGCCTGCAAGGCTGGTGCATCCACCACCTCTCTGGGTACTCGACCCTGGAGCAGTCTCCACCAAAACACCTTAGAATTCCCAACCATCAGCTTCAGCACCACCAGACCGAGACAGAAACACCTCTGAGAAAGCATTTTGCAATAGTTCACCCATTTCATTCCCTACCTGCTGTAGCAGAGGCTGCAGGTGCTCTTCTGGAGTCTGTGGGTCCAACGTACGTTGGGCTTGGAGCAATACTCAATACACAACACAGAGAAGATCCTCACAGCCCAGGCTCTCAGAGGGGCAGTGCTGGGGGAGCAGCCCAGTGAAATAGCTGTGGTTGGAGGAGCCTGATGCTCATCAAGCCCTGAGGAGCACGGTGGGAGCTGCTTGATCCCCATCACCTGGGGAAGGGGCTCCACTCAGGTGCAAGGAAACCCAAGGAGCTGTTGGCCACAGCCCCAGGGCTCTGCTGCTCATTGTGAGACCCTGGCCCAGGGTGCCCAGAGAAGCTGTGGCTGCCCCATCCCTGGCAGTGTTCAAGGCCAGGTTGGACACAGGGGCTTGGAGCAAGCTGCTCCAGTGGAAGGGGTCCCTGCCCGTGGCAGGGGTTGGAGCTGGAGGAGCTTTAAGGTCCCTTCAACACAAACCATTCCATGATCTCAGCCATTAGCAAGCCAGGAGCAGCTGGGTCAGCTCCTCAGTTGAACCCTGTACATTCAAGCCCTGCAGAGTTTATCACAGCTTAAGGAATGATGTTATCTATGTGAGCAGATGCAGTGAGGTCTCTCCCAGCCACGCCGGGTGGAAAACACGCTCTTTTGGCTTGAGGACAGTGAGTTCAGCCAAAGGGGCAGAGTGCAATGGGTGAGAAACAACACGAGCTTTACTTAACCACTAAAAGGAAGCAGCAGCCCCCAAGACTTCTCTGTGTAGGGGTTTGAAGCACTGTGTTCGTGCTGCTGCACTCTCCTTGCTGGCACCCATCCCACAGGCTTCACATCCCTGCTTCCCTCAGCTTGTTAAAGCAGGAGCCATCCCAAACATGTGGTTGTAAGCTAATGATGCCGCGGGTGAGAGCAGGAGGAGGATGCTCGATAACAGCACTCACTCTCTGTCCTTTGGGAGAGCTGTGCTGTAGAAAGCAAACAGTGATATGTTGGGGTGAGGGGAAGGGCAAGACAGAGATTGTGGGCTCTGATCATTCCGTTCACTAAGTGGGAATTAAAAGCAAATCTTTATCTGTGGAGCACAGGGCCCGGGGAGATGGAGATAATGCAGCTCCGTTGTTATCTCCATCTGAGAGATGGAGGAGCCCAGCCGAGCCATGGGGCTTTCATGCCTTTCTCTTAATGCCCCCCTTCCTGCTAAATACAGAAGCAGGAACCTTCAGAAGGAGAGTCAGAAGGTGTCCACCCGAAGAGATTAATGACATCGATCTGCCCTAATGAAGTCCACTCCTTCCAGGGAGTGATACAGCCCCAGGTTCCAGTACTGGAACCACATCCCTGACGTCTTTGTGCCTTCTTTAAATAGTATAGGATCCCAGCCCGGTTTGGGTTGAAGGGACCTTAAAGCTCCTCCAGCTCCAACCCCTGCCACGGGCAGGGACACCTTCCACTGGAGCAGCTTGCTCCAAGCCCCATCCAACCTTCCAACTGTGCTCCAAAACCAGCAGAGCCTATAAATAAGCACAGAGGGAAAGGCAGGACAAATAAACAGAGCAGCACAATCTGACCCCAGCCTTGGGATAAAAGCACCGTTCCTTCTCTGCCAGGTGGGAGAAGCCGCTAAGGCTCTGGGGAGAGGGAAGTGCTCTCCTTATGGGGCTGCCTTTCATGTGTGCTGCTGATAGCGTCTTATTGTAACAACCCCTTGCTGTTCAAAAGCATCCAGATCCCGGTAAGCTGGGATTCGCACAGCCTGGTGCAGTAATGGCTCTGTGGACCTGCTGCCTGAAGATGATGCTCTTCAGTGTAACCGCATCTCCGGGGCTCTGTGGTCCATGTGCTCCAGAATAAACCAGAAGACCCCTGGTGATGGTCACATCCTTGCCTGGTCCTGTCTGGCTGCTCACACTCCTCCTCCTGCCATCAGCAGTGGCTCTTTGCCGTGTCTCTGCTATCCCAAAGGGAACAAACGCTGTGATTGTGCCTCGGGAGCTGTTTTAGCAACACTGAGCAAGGTGGAAACACTTCCTGCCCCTCCAATGAGGCCCTGGTTTGTTAAAGCCACTTGGAGAAATGAACAGCACTAAAAGAAGGTCTTACAAAAATAATTACCGCTAAAATATGTGAAACTGTTCCCTCAAAGCTGGTTTTGTTGCACGGGTTCACAGGGGGGGTTTTGCTTTCCCTGCTTAAAGGCCCTTGCAAAACTCCTGGGAGGATCTGCAGAGCATGGTATTCCTTGGGCAGAATTAGGAGAACCTACTCTTAGGATGCCTCATCCCTGGCAGTGCTCAAGGCCAGGTTGGACACAGGGGCTTGGAGCAAGCTGCTCCAGTGGAAGGGGTCCCTGCCCGTGGCAGGGGGTTGGGACTGGATGAGCTTTAAGTCACTTCAAACTCAAACCAGGCTGGGGTTCTGTGATTCTACTGTAGCCTAAAGGGAATTCTAGTATACCTGCTGATAGAATTACACAGAATAAGGTTTAAAATCTGTATATGCAGGATGCACATGTGTTTGTGTGTAATGTTGTGGTATACATATATACAAATAAATAATATATGTATTTTCTGCAAAGACAAGTACTGGGGCAGCCACAGCTTCTCTGGGCACCCTGTGCCAGCGCCTCAGCACCCTCACAGGGAAGAGCTTCTGCCTAAGAGCTCAGCTCAGTCTCCCCTGTTCTGGCAGGTTCAAGCCATTCCCCTTGGCCTGTCCCTACAGGCCCTTGTCCCAAGCCCCTCTCCAGGTTTCCTGCAGCCCCTTTAGGCACTGGAGCTGCTCTCAGGTCTCCTCTTCAGGAGCCTTCTCTTCTCCAGGCTGCCCCAGCCCAGCTCTCTCAGCCTGGCTCCAGAGCAGAGCTGCTCCAGCCCTCGCAGCATCTCCATGGCCTCCTCTGGCCTCGCTCCAGCAGCTCCACGTCCCTCCTGTTGGGTCCATGACTCTCACACAAACCCTGTTCCCCATCCCAGGACCCTGCCCACTGCTCCGGGCCCCGCTGCTCGCCCCGGGAGCGCTGGTTCAGTGCCCGGCACCGGCCCGACGCGATGGCCTTGAGGACATCCCCAGAGGAAGCCCAGTTCCTTCTATTCTTCTCCTGCTGCTGGCGCAGGTGTCCCCCCCCCCGGCCCCATTGTCCCTTGTCCCAGCCTTGGGCCTTTGCACAAACAGCGTGATGTCAAGCAGAGGGTGCACGTTTCCTTCTCTGGCCCTGGAGAAGCACTATTTAACCAGTCCCTTCAGCCAGCTGACTGCTTAATTCCTTTAATTTAATCACATACACATCTATTTAAGTGCAGTTTTCCATTCAGCAGGATTGCTGCTCGCCAGAAGACAATTTGGTTTCGATTATTATCCGAAACAGGGTGTTTATGGGCATATTCAGCCCTGGGGGTTGAGAAACAACCCCCCCCCCCCTTTTAACTTAGGGACTGGGACATGATTGCCTTTCAGATGGGAACATTAGCCCAGCTGAGGAGGAAATGTGAAAAGTCTGGTGTATTTCACAGAAACAATAGGGTCCTGGTGTGTTTTTAAGTTACTCTCTTGCAAAACCAGGGCTATAAATATTAGCGTGAGCTTTGGGGATGAAGAGCCCACCAAAGGGAAGGATTTTTGTCCATGAAATCGTAACCAGCAGTGAACAGCTCTGGTAGGAACATCCAGACATTGACTGGGGGAACAGAAAACCCCAAGCCAAAACTAAGCCCAAGCCAAGACTAAAGGCACTGGGAGAAGCTGTCAGTTATATCCTTGCAAATCAAAGGCAAGGATCTGACCCGTGGTCTTCAAAGAGTCCTCTTCCCAGGGCCAGGAGCCCTTTTAGCTGGTTTGCCCTCACACACATCCCAGTGAAGGACATCACCAGCAGTTATCAGTTACTCGGCTGCAATGACCTCAGATACAAACCCTGGGATGGGTTTTAACTATTCCTGGTGTTGTCCATAGCCCCAGCTTGGAAGCATCCGGAGGAGCTATAGTTAGAAATGGCCGGCTTTTGTCCATGGAATTTGGCTGGGTAGAAAACCTCACAGAATCCTAGAATGGTTTGGGATGGAAAATGCTCTTTTGGGTTCCTGAAATCACTTCTTGTTGAGCCCACAGCTCGTCTGGGGCTGGGAAGAGAAAACACTGGCAGTGTTTTTGTAAGAGCACAGCCACGTACTGCCCCAGCAGAAAGGAAATGCTTTTGTGTTGAGCTCTCCTGCTCTGGGCAAGTCCAAAGAAAATCCCCCCCTGTTCCTTTCAGGAGGAAAATCGGAATAAACCCAACTCAAAATGGCACGAAAAAGGTTTTTTTTCCCCTCCCAAAGCAGTTTTCCAGTGTGGCTGCTGGCACAAAACACTCCAGTTCTGGAGGGTTAGTATTGATCCCTGCATGTTGTTCTCGGCTCAGACAGGAGTGACAGCTCCCTGTCACCCAAATGCTGCTGCTCTCTCTGTTGGTGAGGCTGCTGACATCCACTAGCTTGGGGTGCAGGGGAGGCTGGTGAAGGGAATCCAGCTCCTGCCCCTCCTCCTTTGCATCCGAGCTCTTTACAACCTCCAGATGTGCCAAGACCCAAACCCCAGGAGCAGTCCCTGCTGCTGGCCAGAGGACACCGAATCACAGAATCGTTGAATGGTTTGGGATGGAAAGGACCTTAAGATCTTTCAGTTCCAACCCCCCTGCCATAGGCAGGGACAGCCCAGGAACTAAGGCATTTGTAGGGAGATCTGGGGAAGAACAACAGAAATCCATAGTCTTTGGTATCAGGATTTTGGGAAAGGTTTATATTCAGGCTGTAAAGGAGGGAAAGGAACAAGGGGCCTCCTTGTTTCAGTTGCTTGATTGGGGTGCTGTGGCTCACACCCAGCACACAAAACCCCCCAGTTAAATCACCAAATAGGCAGGTTACTGGAGTGAACATTGAATCGCTGGTGAGGAAGGATGCCTGCTAAGCAGCATCAGGTAAGACAGACTCACAGGTCAAGGGCTTCACGCCTGAATTAGCTGCTGCAGGAGGGAGGCTCCAGGAGAAGGAACTGGGGATGCAGGAGGGCGAGGGGATCATCAGGAAGGGAACTGGGATTTGCTTCTCTTAAACTCAGCTTTTTGCTCTCTTGCCACCCCCTGCCCTGCACTGCCCGGCTCTGATGTCTGTGCAGGTAAACAAAAGCATTCCAATTCCAATTCCCATTTCAATTCCAGTTCCAACCACGCTGCTAGAATGGGTTTGGATCCCAAAGCACTGGTGCAAGAAGCCGTTTCAAGCCCTTTCAGGGGCTTTAGCCACATGAATATTTGTTTAAACATCACAGAGTGTTGTATCAGTGCTGTTGCCCTTTCTCTGCAGGGCCACCAACATCCACCAGACACAGCTGATGCTCTGCACCACACTGGCTCGGGGTCAAGTGATCAGAGAGTTATTAGCATGGAGCATCACAGCACCAGCCCTCAGCCGGTGATGCTGGGGCAGTGCTAACCCCAGCACAGAGGGTTTGCTCCGGACAGCATCGGGAGCTTGGCTCTGTCCTGGCAGCCTGGACCTTCCCACGACCTAACTCCTATTTCAGGGCCTGTCCATCTATTTAAAGCGCATGAAGAAGGAGAAAAATGCACTGGAAAAGTAGCCAAACATTCAGTTTCTGTTGGAGGCCGATAGCAAGGGATCCCACGCCTCTTTGTTTGTTTGGGTTTGATATGGTTTTGTCTCCTTTTAGCAATACACGCTTGAAAACTATCAGGCCCTATTTGGGTTAGAAAAACCATCTGCTGCATGAGCGAGTAGCTCAAGCCCTCGAAACCCAAACCAAAAAGGAACACGGCTGGTTTTAACTTCGGGATAGCCTTGCCAGCCCCTTCGCCTGCAAAGCCTTAGGATGGGAGCGAGGAGGGAAAGAGGAAGACAGCGAGGCGACCGCCACCAACAAGCAGCGAGCCGCACCACGCTACAGGAAACCATAGCCTCCGGTGATAAATAGGAGACCCGGAAACACAGGATGCACGTAGGGCGAGCGCGGCAGGACGAGGGGATGTGAGCCGGCGGCTGTCGAGTCCCCCCCGTCCGTGCAGCGGGATGGATGCCCCCCGGCTGCTGGCGCTGCTCCTGCCGCTGGTGCTGCCGGTGCCCGGCGAGGAGGAGCCCGCGGTGCTGTGCGCCGGCACCGCCTGCTACACCCTGCACCGCACCAAGCTGGACTGGGGCAGCGCGCAGGAGCGCTGCCGGCTCAACGGCGGCAACCTGGCCCCGGTGCGCAGCGCCGGCGAGGCCGCGCGGCTGCGGGACCTGCTGGCGGCCGCCGGCTGGACCGGCCCGGCCTGGATCGGGCTCTCGCTGCTGCGGGGCCGCTGCGTGCAGCCGCAGGAGCCGCTGCGGGGCTTCGCATGGGCGGCCGGCGGCGAGCGCGGCAACTTCTCGTCGTGGCTGTCGGAGCCCGCCGTGACCTGCCTGAGCTCCCGCTGCGTGAGCCTGCGGCCCGCGGGCTGGGCCGACGGCCCCTGCCGGACCCCGCTGCCCGCCTTCCTCTGCAAGTTCAGCTTCCAGGGCATGTGCGGGCCGCTGCCGCTGGCCGCGCTGCACCGCGTCACCTACAGCACCCCCTTCGGCGTGCGCAGCGCCCGCCTGGCCGCGGCCCCCTTCGGCACCCTGGCCGAGGCGCAGTGCGACGGCAGCCACGGCGCGGCCTTCGCCGTCTGCAGGGGGACGGTGGAGGGGGGCGGCTTCGCCTGGCACCCCCCCGGCCCGCTCTGCCCCATCGCCTGCGCCCACAGCAACGGGGGCTGCCAGCAGCGCTGCCTGGAGGAGCCGGGGCAGCCCCAGCGCTGTGCGTGCCACCCCGGGCACGTCCTGGCGCCGGACATGGTGTCCTGTGTGCCCGAGGATGTCTGCAACCCCAACCCCTGCCAGGGGACCTGCCGCGGCCGTCCCGGCGGCTTCGAGTGCGGCTGCGACGAGGGGTACACCCTGGCGCCCGACGGGAGAAGCTGCTTGGATGTAGACGAGTGCCTGGCCGGGCCCTGCCAGCACGAGTGCTACAACACGGCCGGCAGCTTTGTCTGCCTCTGCCGGCCCGGCTACCAGCCAGAGGCGCCAGGTAGCCCCCTCTGCAGCGATGAGGATGAGTGTGCCCGGCCCGGCGTCTGCCCCCAGCTCTGCATCAACGTCCCCGGCTCCTTCCAGTGCGCCTGCCAGCCCGGCTACAAGCGCCAGCCCGGGAGCAGCGATGCCTGCGTGGATGTGGATGAGTGCCTGCAGGATCCCTGCCCCGGGCTCTGCCACAACCTGCCCGGCAGCTACGAGTGCCTCTGCCCCCCCGGCTTCCTCCTGCAGGAGGATGGACACGGCTGCCGCCCTGCACCCACCGCCGCAGAGGAGCCCGTGGGGGTCTCCAGCAGCACCCCGAGGACCACGGGCATCCCACGGACCACGGGCATCACCCGGACCTCGGGCACCCCATGGACCACGAGCATCCCCCACACCACGAGCATCCCTGTTGAGGCAACAACACCGTCCCCCACAGCAGCAGGGTCAGCTCCCGGCGCCGAGCACAGCGCCGATGGCCCCAGGCTGCTCCTCTACTACATCCTGGGCAGCCTGGTGGCCATCCTGCTGCTGCTGGCCTTCGCCCTGGTCCTGGTGGCTTGCAGGAGGAGGGAGGCCAGGAAGGACAAGCGGCCGGCTAAGAGTGCGGCTGACAACTACTGCTGGGTGCCCGAGCAGCCGGAGAGCCACGGGGCAGGCGGTGAGCGCAGGTAACAGTGCCCGGGGCAGCAAAGGGGGAGGAAAAGCCTCCATGGGACAGAGCTGGTTTGCAAATGGGAAAGAGAAGGAACAGGGACGGGGGGGAGGGGGGTTGGTGCTGTCCAACGTGGGGTTGCGTGTCCAAGAGCCTGTCCTGGGGCTCCTTGTGAACCAGGAGCTGATCTCCCCCCCTCAAAGGCAGTGCTGGTGGGAAGGCAGCTGCAATGTGTCCTGTAATGTGGTTTATAAACCAGCCACTGCTCCTCCGAGGGAAGGGATAACAGGGACAGTGCTGTGAGGTGGAGGGGAATGGGGTTGAATTCAGGCCTGCAGAACCTCACTGTGCTTAAACCCAGCAAATTAAAAGGACTGATTTCACTTTCTAAAGGAAGCCAATTCATTTTGGTTGTCATTTGGTCTCCCCTCCCTGTGTTTGAAATGCTGACATGAGAAAGCAGCAGCTTCCCTGCCCTGTCCTCACAGCCCCACAGGCCTTTGCCATCCCTAAAGCACTGCCAGTACCCCCCCTTGCCTGCCTGGCCATGGACAGCCCGCATTCATCCCATGGGTTTGCTTTGTTCTCCATGGAATGGGTCTGAAATCCTCCTGTGTTTCCCCAGGACAGGCACTGGTCGCTGCAGCCACAAGCACAGGGTGTTTGTCCTGCTTTGTTGTTGTTGTTAAAGATGTCCCATAAGAGGTGATGGATTAAACCTGTTTAAAACCACAGCAGCAGCCAGCTTCTCACAGGGAGCAGCACTGGTGGGTATCAGTCATCCATCCCTGCAGCTCCCAGTGGCATTGCACTGGGTTTGGAGCAGCGGGACAGCGGTGCTTCCCAAGGAACGGAGCCCCTTCGCCTGGATCCACCCCCTAAGCTCAGGAAGTGCACAGCACAGGGAAAGCTGTAGACAAGGAGAGGCCGTATGGTAAAGGTGGGGAAAGCGAGGTTTAGAAGCACCATGGACCTGTTTCCTATGCGTTCAGTGTAAAAACCCTTGGAAAATAGAGAAAACAACACTCTCCATCACATACAGCCGGATGCGAGGGGCTTTTCCTGTTGGATCATACTTTTGGGGTAGAAGCCCTTCCTGACAGCTTGGGGTCCAGGCTGAGCGTGTTTTCCATCCCTCTCCCTGTAAAGGGTACACTGGATGTTGTGTATGTGCTATTGTTGTATAGAAGGTGTTTAACCTTGCTTCAGAGCACAAGCGTTCTCAGGGTGAAGTTGTTCCACAGCCTTGCCTGGATACCTCCCTTCAGAGAGCTCTTTATACTCAGTGATTCCGGACAAGGAAGCTTCTTCGAGCTGCTCCAGCACGGACCCTTCCCCAAACCCCTGAAGGGCGCAGAGACCGTCCCTGCTTCCCATCGAGCTTCAGTGTGTACCCACACACCACAAGGCAAAAGGGTGCTAGGGAAGAACAGGGATGTCCTTTGAGGGGGACAGGAGTTTCCTGAAGTTTCTGCTGGGTTTATTGTCTCCTTGAGGCTTAATTGCTGCGGAGATGGGGGCTGAGCACAAAGGAGTTTGCTGCAGGCAGGGACCTGCATCCTGTTCTTCCACGGAAAAAAACCCTTTCCTGCTGGGTTTTTTCCGTCTTCTTCGCGTGTCCATTGTGAAATGAACCAAACAATAACAAAACAAGGCAGAGGAAAACGTGGCTGATAGAGAGGTTTTGATGCTCTGCCCTAACGTGCTTCCTTTGCTGCGCACAGTGGCTGGGAGAAGCAGTGGGCGCAGCAGCGGCATTCTTGGATGCCCCTCAGCAAATCCCTGCCTGTGTTCCGATAAGCTCGCAAAGCCTCTGGAATACCTGAATGAATGAGACCAGTGAATAATCCTGCTGAAACCAGTGGGACAACCTACACAGAATCATAGAATAGTTAGGGTTGGAAAGGACCTTGAGATCATCTAGTCTGTAAAATCATGCCTGTGCTGCCGGGCTGTGCCAGCTCCAGGTCCCTGTGGGGAAAGGCAGGCACAGCCATGTTTGCTTTATGGAATTTTCCAAACGTTTGGAATCTCAGCAGTGTTTCTGCCTTAGTTTTTAGTTAAGGTATCAATTAGTTGTTGTATTCCACTATGGAAAAGGGAAAAGGAAGCACAGGTGTGGGCCCTGAGCTAAACTGTGTTATTTATTCCAGGAATTCCTCAGTAAAGCCCATAATCCCAATTTCTGTTACAATTTATGTGTATTCCAGGGCGTGTACTTTACACAATGGAGGATGGGAGCGGGTCCAGACTAGGGAAGACTAATTTGTGCCTCAGTTTAGCCTGGGGTCTCCCTGGTGGAAGATTTCCTGATGTAGCATCCTTCATCCTGGTGCAATCACACCTGGATAATCTCATGTCTCCTTTTCTTCCTGCCACAAACCCAGCAGGAATGTCTTGATCCTTTCCTCATTGGAGTTATCCAGGGGCGTGGGGAATCCCATGGGCAGAGGGGTGGATGGGTTGGTACCTGTCTTACAGCCGGAGGAGACGGGATGTTCATCCCGTGGGACCGGCACAGCTACCTCTGCTCCTCATCCTTCCGTTGAAGCAAGGACAAAGCCAGAGCTACAGCTGTCCCACTGCCAGCACGGCAGGACAGGGCTGATCCGCTTTGTACGTGGCAAGTGCTTTGTGATGAAGCTGTATTTTTACAGTGCACGATGAAGTTGCCTTTGATAAGAGCAAGGTTTTCCAATGCATTGATAACTCTGTATGTTGCTTTCCTGATGAGACACCAATAAACCCTGCCCAGAACACAGTGTTCGCTGTGGTTTTTAATAGAGAGAAGATCAGTCCCTGTTGGTTTGGTACACGTGGGCCTTGTGTTTTCTACAGCGGTGGTGCTACCAGACCCCTATCAGTGCTCATCCGTGTAGTGAGGTTAGTGGGGTCTCAGCCTTTCATAGAAGCTGCTGTCCTGAGTGAAAGGCCAGTCACGTCATGTCCCCCAGGGCCACGGGGTGGGGGCTCTGGGGTGATCTCAGTTGGATCCTAAGCCCATGAGCAAGGTCCCAAACCCACAAGTGAGCTCCTAAATCCCCAAGCAAGGTTCTAAGCTCATGTTCAAGGTCCTAAGCCCACAGGCAAAGTACTGAATCTGCAAACAAGTTCCTAAGCCCATGAGCAAGGTCCCAAATCACCAAGCAAGGTTCTAAGCCCACAAGAAAGGTTTTAAACCCATGAGTGAGGTCCTAAATACATGAGCGAGGTTCTAATTCCACAAGCAAGGTCCTAAACCCACAAGCAAGGTCTTAAACCCATGAGTGAGGTCCTAAGAACTCAAGCAAGGTCTCAAGCCCACAGTCAAGGTCCTAAGCCCACAGTCAAGGTTCTAAACCCAGAAGCAACCCCAGATGTTGGTGTAGCTCTGTATGAGGGCAGGGATCTGCATTTCTGGCTCTGGTCAGCAACTGGCCGCAGACATCACTGCGTGCATCCAAAGCTGTCTCCATGATGTGCACCAGCAGGGAAAGGCCATCCTGAAAGTGAAAAGGTCACAAAGACAAGGGGAAACCTCAATGACTCATAAACCCCCACGTGTATCACCCGCTTCTGTGACAGCATCCATGGGGTGCCCCGTCCGTCATTGCCACTGGCCTTCAGTCGGGTTGAAAACCAGGAAAACCCTACGGGACACCACATCTCATGTGGGTGTTTGGTGCCTCCATGCATCGAAGTACAAAGAGCATTCCCAACGTTGTCCTGCCTGCCCCGGGAAGCTCCCGTTGGGATGAGGTGGGGGGGTCTCTGCCAAGGGTGGGATGATGGAAGCATGAGGTAGTCATTGACCCCCCATTTATCATTTTTCCCTATTTCTGGGAAAGCTGCTGCAAGGAAACAGCTTCCACCAGAGGAATGTAGAGGAAAGGCACTGCCTAAGGCTGAAATACAACCTACCAAACACCATGCACAAAGAGGCAGCCCCTGCAATCCCACATGCTTCAAATATCTGCTCATTTCCTCTTTTCCTTGTTTTTATCCTTTTAAGTATTTCTTGGCTTTTGGTTCTCCCGAAGCCCTTTCGAGGCTGATCCATGGAGCTCGTGTCTCACCAAGCAGATCTGAGCAGGGCCAGTGACAATGTGACCGAGGGCAAGAGCCAGCTTGTGGCAAAGATCCGTCAGCTTTCCTATGGGAAAACCCAGCCTCCGGTGCCACAGGCAAGTGTATGTCTTGGGGATGGTGCAAGCTCAAAGGCAGCTCAGGGGGAAGGATTAGAGTCCAAGGCTCCTAAATGGGCAAGTCTTGAGCATCTTCCCTGCTGGGGTGCTGGCCCCATCTGGCCTCTCCATCCCCTGTAAATGGAGCTGAACATGAGTTCACTGATCAATGAACATCAATGATTAAATCACCCATTAATTCAGCTACACTGGGTTGGGGTGGGGGTACAGGGATAGGAGAGGGTGCGAAGGCAGGCTGCCACGTGAAGGTGATGGTAGAAGTCGTACATGTGCCAGATATTGCCAACACCCAGCTTTGGGAGGCTTTAATCCCTGTGGGAAACGGCACTGGCTGCTTTCCCTGGTTGTAATCCAAGAGTTAACATGGAAACATGAGCCAAGGGCAAAGGCAAAGGTACCAGACATGCTGCCAGGACCTAGCTCAGCCCCACCGTTACTCCCAGCTCCTGTGTTATGCACCCAGACTGAAATCTGGCTGTACCAGTGCGAGGTGCGAGGGCATCCATGGGGAAAATGGGTTTTCCCAGTTTTAACAAGGACAAGGACTCACCCAGCACCTGCTGTGACCTTCCCAAAGCCACCAAACAAAACTCCCTCTGAAAGCCACCCTCAGTTGTGCTCCTAATGAATGTGCAGCAAATGAAGCATCCTCAGCGCTGTGACTGAGGTCCCTGCTGCCCCTTGCAGGGCCCAGCCTCACCTGAGTGCCCCGTTGTGCCTTATTCTTGGACATATTGTCCAGCACTCCCTAACCTTGAGATATTTGTCTCCTTGTGTCTGATCCAGAGGAGGAAAATTCACTTTTCCACAGGGGATTCCACCCTGGATCTGCAGAAACATGGCTCATACGTGCTGGTGGACACCACAAGACCCCAAGCACATCACCCAGATCAGCGAAGAGAAGGGACCCCTGTGCAGTTTTCATGACCCCAAGTGGGATCACACAGAGAACATATATGGATGGGAAAGCACATAAAGCCTGTTTAATGGTCTCCTATTCATTTTGTTTTAATCTTAATGTAATGATTTAAGATTATATTGTTATATGCTATTTAATTTAATTCAATACTATTCCATTTCATTCTCTTCCCTTCATTTTATTCAATTTAATTGTATTCCATGAATTATGATTGAAGATTATATTCTTCCCTTCCTTGTTCATTCTAGACTATTTAATTCTATTCCGTTACAGTCTATTCCATTCTATTCCATGGTATTAGTTATACTATATTGTATTATATTGTAGTATTAGATTTTATTATATGGTATTACATTACATTATATTGCCTAGTACTATACTGCATGACATTAAATCGTGTCCTATCCCCAGCATTCAGACATCAGGAAACTCATTTCCAAACCCCAGCAGAACGAGCCGAGCCAGCCTATGACACATTCCCCATAACCGGGGTTCACAGCAGCTATTCCACATCCCGCTATCGGCACCCGTCTGCCCGGGGCACAGGGACCCTGTGAGTCAGGCGCAGTCCCAGCGGTGGGCGGTGATGTCCTCAGCCATCAGCTTTCCAAAGGGAAAAGCCGCCGGGCAGCGGGAAGAGCATCGCGGCGGGTGTGAGTCACCGGGGCGGGAGGCTCCGGGGCAGGGATCAGCGAGTGGAGAGGAGTTAAACCACGAGGAACCGCGCTCCTTTGTCCCTTCCCGGGGCCAGACCGACGCGGGAGCCCCTTGTCGGCAGTGAGGACGGCAGCGCCATGAGCTCGGAGCGCGCCGTGATGGGCGGGCTGCATTCTTGCCTGGAAGCTCAGGAGCAGTTCTCGTCAGGCAGCCTTGACGAGCGCATTTTTGTCCGGTTTTATAATAATAAAAACAACAGAAATCTATTGTGGGTGTTTGCTTTTTTCTTTTCCACCCGTTACATCCTGGCTTCTGCTGCTGTTTGCTTTGACCTTCCCCCTCGTACTTTTGCTGGTTTGACTCTGAACCAGATGATGAAGAAGGAGGAGAACAAAAAAGAAGAAGGGAAAGGAAAAGAAAAAGAAGAAAAAGGAAAAGAAAAATTAAAATAAGAAGGAAATTTAAAGAAAAATGAAAAAAGAAAAGGAGAACAAATTAAAAAATAAAATAAAATACTATAAAGTGAAGTAAAATAAAATAAAGTAAAATAAAGAAAAAAGAAACATAAAGAGAAAAATAAAAATAAAAAAGAAAAAGAAGATGAAGAACAAAAAGGAAAAGAAAAAGAAAAAAGAAAAAGAAAAAAGGAAAAGAGAAAGAAAAAGACAAAGACAAGAAAGAAAGAGCAAAAGAACAGAAGATGAAGAAGGGGGAAAGGAAAAGGAAATTAAAAGGAAAATCAAAAGGGAAAAAGGCCACCAGAAGTGAAATCCATGCAACAAAAACTGGGGACACAACAGGTTTCACTGGAGCCAAGCGAGATCGGCATTGCCGGGCCCTCCAGGAAACTCCTGGGAATTCCCTATTTACACCTTTTCTGGCCAGGAAGAGCAACCGAGCTCTTTTGGGGGTTGTTTGGTGCAGGCAGTGGCTGGTTCTGGCCAGGGGGACCTGTCCCTGCACCGACTTGTCCCTCCTTGTCACGGTCAGACCCGCAGGACACAGTCAGCCAGGGACGACGCTGGTTTTGGGTTGAGATCGGGGGTGAAAGGGTAGATTGGAGGCTCCACAGCCCGAGGCCTGAGCTCGCAATCGCTCCTCCTGCAGTCCGAGTGGAAAACAGCATTCCCTTGACATTCCCCTTCCTGGAGAGACCTGGAGGAAGGAGCGAAAGAGGCCAAAGAAAGGAGAGGCGTCTGATAGAGCGCATGAGCTCTGCTGCTGCTGCTTCCATCGGGATAGCTTTGGAGCTACCAAGCAGCACAGCTGGTTTGGTGATTTCTTATTAGCATTATTATTACTATTGCTATTCTATTGCTACTATTATTCCTATTCCTATTCCTATTACAGGGCTTGGAGCAACCTGCTGTAGTGGAAGATGTTCGTGCCCATGGCTGGGGGCTGGAACTGGATGAGCTTTAAGGTCCTTTCCAACCCAAACCAGGCTGTGATTCTTTATGATTACTATTTCTATGGCTATTATTAGAATCATAGAATCATAGAATAGTCAGGGTTGGAAAGGACCTTAAGATCATCCAGTTCCAACCCCCCTGCCATGGGCAGGGACACCCCACACTAAACCATGGCACCCAAAGCCTCATCCAACCTGGCCTTGAACACTGCCAGGGATGGAGCATTCACAACCTCCCTGGGCAACCCATTCCAGTGCCTCACCACCCATTACCCCTTGTCCTATCACTACAGTCCCTGATGAAGAGTCCCTCCTCAGCATCCTTGTAGGCCCCCTTCACATACTGGAAGCTGCTCTAAGGTCTCCACGCAGCTTCTCTTCTCCAGGCTCAACAGCCCCAACTTTCTCAGCCTGTCTCCATACAGGAGGTGCTCCAGCCCCTGATCATCCTCGTGGCCTCCTCTGGACTTGTTCCAACAGTTCCATGTCCTTTTTATGTTGAGGACACCAGAACTGCACACAATGCTCCAAGTGAGGTCTCATGAGAGCAGAGCAGAGGGGCAGGATCACCTCCTTCGACCTGCTGGTCAAGCTCCTTTTGATTATTGCAATTATTACTGCTATTATTACTATTATTAGGGGTTATTAGTACTCTTTTCCCCTTCTTTCCTTTTCCTCAAAGATTTCATGAGCTACCATGAACTGCCCAGGGCTGGAAGAGGACAAGCCAAACCCTAAGAGTTTCATAAAGGAACCTCCTTGCAGTGAGTGAAATAAGAAATGGGAATCTGTGGCTCCCAAGGGCTAATTGCAGTGCCTGTGTTGGTAAAACACCACTCTCAGAGCTGGCAAAATAACCAGGTCAAATGTCTTTTCCTGTCAGCTTTGGATGTTTCTGTTTCATCTGGAGTTTGCTTGTGGCTATGTTCTAACTGCAGAGCTGAAGCTGAACTCATGGGAAAGGGTCCGGCTTGTTGAGCAAGAAGAGGAGCCAAACCCCAGGGGTCAGGCCCCCATGATCAACCCATAGCCCTGATCCTGGCTGCCTCGGAGGGGATTAGAGTGACTGATGTGGAATTGGGACACTGGAGCTCGCACAGAGGGGATGAGCCGCAATGGCTGGAAGGGGACAGCAGCCACTGTGCTGGCACTGGTGGATGTCCCAGTGAGGTGGCTTGTGGGGCTGCCATTGCTGCTGCTCCATCACTGCGTCCTGGCAGCTTCATTGACTCATATCATAGAACCCCAGACTGGTTTGTGCTGGAAGGGACCTTAAAGCTCACGCAGTTCCAACCCCCTGCCACGGGCAGGGACATCTACTAGAGTAGGTCGCTCCAAGCCCCATTCCAGCTGCAGAGCTTCAGATTGGTGCTCACTGCAGTAAAGCCGACGCTGTACGTGTAAGCTAAAATGCTGAGCTGTAAATTGGGACTGCTCTGTTGAGAGCAAGATAGGCTGGTGCGGCCTTGGGGCATGAATAAAACAAGGGCAGTCTGTGAAGGTACAGGAATGAGCAAGACAGACAGGGCTGGGGCTGGTTCTTCAAGATGAGGAACAAATCAGAACTAACCTAAAACACACACACAACCGTTAAGTAATTCCCAAGAGTCCTTTCACATGCACAAGCACAAGGACATCAAGCAGTGGAAGACTATGGAGGACAATCAGAGACCCCTGGAGACCACCACTCGGCATGAAAAGTGCACATGTAATTAAAATGCAAATATTACAATGAGTTCCAGGAAATCTAACTAAAGCATTTCCCGGGAAAGGTTGTACACGCGTAAGTTTGTCTGATACATGGACGCCTGTAGACTCCAGGCACGCTCCCCTTTGTGAAATGACTGGTGTGTGCGCACAGCGCTGCAACAGGGAACGCTGCTTTCTAAAGCTCCACATCCAGTCTGAGAGTTGCTTCGACCGACTTTTGCGGTAACACGCCGAGACCAGCTCCCTCCTAACCAGGGCGAGGGACCCCGCGGGGTGCCCCGCAGCAGGTGCCCTCCCTCCAGCGCTTGTTTCGCCTTTGCTCAAGGCAATGAACAGCGTTTCCCTGCCCCGCTCTGCCGCTCAGCCCGCATGGACGGGGCGGGGGGGATCCCGGCAGCTCCCTCCCTTCGGGCGGGACCTCGGCGGGAGGAGCCGGCACAAGGAGCAGGGTGGGGAGGACCCCCACCCCCCCCCCCACCCCCCCCGCTGGAGAGGGCCGGGATTTACGGGGCCGCCCCCCCCGCAATCTCTCCGCTCCACGACGGCGGCGGCGGCGGCCCGTCCCCGGAGGCGCTTCCTTCCTGCGGCGGGCGGCGGGGAGGGCCGGGGCTGCTATAAATCGGGGCGGGCGGGCGGCGGCATGCCAGAGATTTGCCGTGCCGGCCGGCCCCTCCGCCGCCCGCCATGCGGCGGCTCCCGCTGCCGCTGCCGCTGCTGCTGGCCGGGCTGGGGCTGGGGCTCGGGGGGGAACCGGAGCCCGGAGGCCCCTCGGGAGCGCAGTGCCTGGAGCACGATTGCTTCGGGGTGTTCTGGTCGGCGCTGCCGTTCGCGGAGGCCGGCGCGGAGTGCCAGCGGGGCGGCGGGCACCTCATGACCGTCCGGTCCACCGTGGCGGAGGACGCGATCGCTTTGCTGCTGCAGAACCGAAGCGGGAATCTGTGGCTGGGGCTGCGCCTCGGGCTGCCCTGCACCGAACCGACCCAGCGCCTCCGCGGCTTCCAGTGGGTGACCGGCGACCGCAGCACCGATTACTCCAACTGGGCGCCGTCGGGGCGGCAGTGCGGGGAGTTCTGCGTGACCGTGTCGAGGGAGCTGCGCTGGGAGGAGCGGCCCTGCGAGGCTCCCGCCGACGGCTTCCTCTGCGAGTACAACTACTGGGGGAGCTGCCCGCGGCTGCCGCCCGCCGACGGGCTCCCCGTCGTGTACACCACCCCGTTCGGGGCCAGCGGCGGGGACTTCCTGGCTCTGCCGCCCGGCAGCGCGGCCGTCATCGCGGCCTTGGGGCTAGAGCTGCACTGCGAGGAGGACGGGGAGAGCGGGAGGCTGCGCTGGGGCCGCCCGGAGCCGGGGCCCTGGTCTTGCCGCTTGGACAACGGGGGCTGCGACGAGGCGTGCGAGGAGGACAGCGGGCAGGCGCGGTGCTCCTGCCCCGAAGGCAAAGTGCTGAGCAGCAACGAGCGCGGGTGCCGCTCGCCCTGCGCCGGAGCCCCGTGCCAGCACCACTGCGTGGTGGCCGGCTCCACCTTCGTCTGCATGTGCGAGGCCGGGTACTTCTTGGCCGCCGACGGCAGCAGCTGCGAGGACGACGACGACTGCGCCGTGGTGCCCAGCGTGTGCGAGCAGGTCTGTGTCAACACCGAGGGCGGCTTCGAGTGCCACTGCCACCGCGGGTACACGATGGTGAATGGGCACTGCCAGGCGCTGCCCGTGTCCCGCTGCTACAAAGCACCCTGTGAGCAGCAGTGCGAGGAGGTGCCTGACGGGTACCGCTGCGGCTGCTTCCCCGGCTACGCCGTTGACCCTCAGGTGCCCACCCACTGCGTGCTGCACTGCAACCGCAGCCAGTGCCCGGCCAAGTGCGACCCTTACACCCTGTCCTGCGAGTGCCCCGAAGGCTTCGTGCTGGACATCACCGACAACAGGCAGGTCTGCGTGGACATCAACGAGTGCGACATGAACTTCTGCCAGCACAACTGCACCAACTACCCCGGCGGCTTTGAGTGCCACTGCCCCGCCGGGTACCGGCTCGTGGACCAGACTGACTGCGTTGAAATCCTGGGGGAGGATGGGGAAGGAGCCTACTCTGGGGATTTCGGGCCCGGACCCCAGGTGCCCGTCCCCAGCCGGACCCCACCGAAGGCAGAGCACCTTCACCCCGGTGCCCTGGTGGGTATCACTGTGGGTGTCCTCTCCGCAGCGCTGGCTCTGCTGGCCCTGGCCTACCATCTGGCGAGGAGGTGCTGCAGGGCCCCTGCCACCATGGATTACAAGTGCAATTGTCCCCATGAAAAGGAGATGGGACTTCAGCCGGTCACCTCGGGGTGCGCAGCAGCCAGCCAGAAGCTGTAGGGAGACCGGGCAGGACAGGCAGAGGGAGGTGGACGGAACTGGGTAACATTTACTCTCCCCATCCCCTGCAGTCTTTGAATGATAAAAAGAGTTTGGGAAAAGCTGTGATTTTCCCCCACTCCCAGAAGCACTCCCTGCTTTCCAGCAGGCTCTTGCAATATTCACCCCAGAGAGCAGGGAAGGTGGAAGGGCCGGAGCACTGCTCGGTTCCTCTCCCTTTGCAGGCAGTGTGGGTGTTCAGCTTTCCTTTCCCTTTTCCAGGAACCAGGGGGGTTCAAGGGGAACCCTCGTGTGTTACAGGAGGGACGTCTCCTTCTGGAAGTGACTTTAGATCTGTATCTATCACGGGATGAGAGCCGCGCTGGCTGAGTTGCTGCTACCCGGGGAAGGTCACTTGGCCCCAAATCCCGCTCCCTTCACTGGGAAGCTGGGATGGAATGGATGGCATTCCCAGAGTGGCAAAGAGATGGGATGCCCTTGCCTTGCGTTAGTGGGTTTAAACTGACGGGTGATGGCAGAAGGAGCAAAGACCTTGTGCTCAGCACTTTGCACACTCCCAGCTTTTGCCTCTGGCCCCCCCCTTTTGCCTCTTGCCTTTGGCAGATGAGCACTTCCCACCTTAAATCACTACCAACAGCAGGGGCCCTGCTGCTGTCACAGTGTGAGGGTTAAACCACTTGATTTCTCTTCCCTTTTACCATTTTGGGGCTGTTTTGGTGTGTGCAGAGGTTAAATGTGGACACTGAGACTGCCAGGGTCATGTTTTCCATGGCAGGAATGGTCTCGTTTCCCCAGCCCATTTCTGCCATGATTTTCTGCCCTTAAAATGCTGTGGTTTCCTTTACAAACCCACTGCACCGACCCCTCCTCCCCACAGGGTTTTGTCCTTTGGGCTTGCCCAGGGCTGAGTCTAATCCATGTTGAAGCCTATGGCAAAACTTTCCAGAGGGGCCGCGATCCACCCCGCTGCGTGCTTCCCATCCGGGGATCATCTGGAAAAGCCTTTTGGGTGTTTTTCCATCCCCATCATTCCATGGGGAGTCCCGGCGCAAAGCCTGAGTGGTGCTGGGAGCCGAAGCGGCTGCGGGGTGAGTGGTGGGAGCGAGTGCTGACAGCTTTATGCCCATGAGATATCGCCCTGCAGCAGGGGTTGGCTTTCCCACAGGAAGCTTTGGAAGGCCGGGGTCAGCGCTTGGGAGGGCTGGATGCTGCAGAGGGGCTGAAGGGCTCGGGGGGGGGGTCCTGTGTCCCCTTATGTGCTAAACAACAAGCAGCATTCCCCCCCCGTTCCCATATGATAGAGCTCCTCTGCAGCCTCCAAGGGAAATAAAAGGCACTCACTGTATAAATCAGAGCTTTCCTAATGTAAATGGTCCAAGCCCCTGTTTTATACACCCGGCACGTTTGTAAATACTTATTTATTTATTGGAAATATACCCTCTGCAATGCACAATCCCATGTGTAGACAAATAAAGCTGGTTTACAGAAAGCTGCTGCTGAGATGTTCTTTCTCCCCTTCCCTAAAATGACTCTTTATTCCCCCCCATCACTAAGCACTGGTCTGTCTTAACCTGTCACGAGCCTGGTTGGAGTTGGGAAAAAAAGGAGCTGTGGGCTCTTAGCTGCAGAC
Organism: Psittacula echo; assembly: GCF_963264785.1. Classification (NCBI taxonomy): domain Eukaryota; kingdom Metazoa; phylum Chordata; class Aves; order Psittaciformes; family Psittacidae; genus Psittacula; species Psittacula echo. Next base: position 121,567,543 of record NC_137738.1, read on the forward strand.
AAGCCCTGCCAGTTATTCCATTGGCGTGATTCAAACAGCAGGAATGAGCCATAAATAATGGGGAACAGGAATAACATTAATAGGAGAAAGTCAGAAGCAAACAAGCTGGAAATGGGGAATTGAATGGTGCCCTAGGGATGATGTTTCTCTGGGGGAGTGTTTCAGGTACCACTGGAGGTGATGCTGAGAGGGTGGGATTCGCTTCTCCTGGCTTTTTCATGGGGAAAATCCACCCATTTGTGCTAAAATCCCTTTGCCTGGGAATTTGGGGGGGGGGGGGGGCAGATTGTTGGTGGGACCTAAATTCTTCCCTTTCCCCGTTAGCTGAAGGGAGGTTTGGTGCTCCCTGGTTCCTGCCAAGGCTGGTTTGCTCAGAACCCCCTTTTTCTGTATAGAAGGAACCCAATGGGGTCACATCCATCCTGTGCTCCCAACAGTGATGGAGAAGCCCAGCCTGGTCCTACCCCCTCACTTGGCTATAGCCAAGGGGCTGGTGGGCTTCCCTCCGTCCTTCAGAGTGTGTTTTGGGAAGGAGCAGCGAGTCGGTGGTGCATTGTTCTGTGTTATTATGGAGTGGCACCTGCTCTGTGGCTGGCCACTGCTCACAACTGCCTTTTGAGATCCCCACCACCCGCCATCCCCATGGAGCCTCCTCCGTGCCGAAGGTAGCCACAACACTCACGCGGCTGATGTGATGAACTGCACCCCAGGCCAGTCTTATGGCTTTTATTTGGTTGAACCGCACAGCACGAGGGTCCACGGCAGTTTATCACCTCTCCATCCTTGTTTCCCATGCCCCGTGGGCACTCACAAGGCCTGGGGCCACCCTAGAAGGTGGTGGTCTTGGTGAGGAGCGGCGCGGGCTTGCAGCAGGGCTCGGGGAGCCCGCGGTCCTGCTGGCAGGACAGGGCTGGGCACACGCAGCCCTTGCCCTTGTCGTCCCCCCGGGGCGCAGCGCAGTAGTCGAGGGGCTCTTCCTCCTCCTCCTCCTCCTCGGTTGCCCCCTCGCCAGCGTGGCAGCAGCAGAGGCTGGCGTCGAGGCAGCGCCGCAAGACGCCGTGGAAGGAATGCCGGAAGTTCTCGGATAGGAAGCCGTAGAGGATGGGGTTGGCGCAGCTGTTGGAGTAGCTGAGGATGAGGGAGGCGTTGTTGACGGTGGCATCCAAGCGGCCGGGCAGCAGGAGGTTGACGAGCTGCACCACGTAGAAGGGCATCCAGCACACCACGAACATGGCCACCACCATCAGCACCAGGCGCGTCAGCTTGCCCTCGGAGCGCCGGCGCTGCTGCCAGCCCACCCGCTGCGCCACCGCGCGCATCTTGCCCACGATCAGCAGGTAGCACAGCCCCATGGCCAGCACCGGCAGCAGGAACCCCAGCAGGGTGGTGTAGACCACGAAAGCGGCCGACCAAGCCGGGCTCGGCCAGAGGAGGTTGCAGGCCACCGCTTGGCCATCGCGGGTGGTTGCGGTGCCGGCGAAGATGGGGATGGGCGAAGCCACCAGCAAGGAGAGGAGCCACACGCCGCCGTTGACCATCTTGGCCACCCGAGGACGGCGGTAGGTGGCCGCCCGCAGCGGGTGCACCACCGCGATGTAGCGGTCCAGGCTGAGGACGGTCAAGCAGAAGACGCTGGTGAACATGTTGAGCCCATCGACGCCCAGCACGGTGCGGCACAGGGCCCGGCCGAAGGGCCAGTGGTGCAGGGCGGCCGACGTGGCCACGAAGGGGATGCTGAGCATGAAGAGTTCGTCGGCGATGGCCAAGTTGAGCAGGTAGATGTTGGTGGCCGTCTTCATCTTGGCGTAGCGCAGGATGACGAAGATCACCAGGGAGTTGCCCAGCAGCCCCAGCAGGCACACCAGGGCGTAGATGCACTGGATCACCACCATGCCCGCGATCTCGCCCGCCTTGCTGCCCCACTCCGCCTGCCCCTGCTGCCAGCCGCTCTCCCCCATGGCCATGCTGGTGTTGGGGGGCATCTCAGAGGAGGCCCAGCTGGATACGGTCCACAGGGACACGCTGGCCGCCTGGGACACTGCTGGGAGCTGCTCGGTGTCCGCACTCATGATGGGAGTTGGTCCATGGATGGGACACTGCCAGGGGTGGGGGGGTCAGCCTGCAGGCCGGGCATGGGCAGAGAGAGATGGGGGTGAGAGCTGTGGCACACTGGATGCGGAGCACGCTCCCCCGCCTTCCCTCTTGGATCATAGAATCTTGGAATGGTTGGTGCTGGAAGGGACCTTAAAGCTCCTCCAGCTCCAACCCCTGCCACGGGCAGGGACCCCTTCCACTGGAGCAGCTTGCTCCAAGCCCCTGTGTCCAACCTGGCCTTGAACACTGCCAGGGATGGGGCAGCCCCCACCAGCGCTGCCATCACCAACTCTCACAGCCACATGCATTGGGCAGCTCCAGCTGTACCCCCCCCATCTCCTTCCATCCCTACCCAGGCACCTGCAGGTCACTCCTCAGGGCAGCAGCATCCTTCTCCAGGCCAGAGCATCCCAGCTTTTGGAGGTCTTGCTGGGCATGGGGGGTGCCTTCACCATGCGTGGGGGCCTGCCAGTGACGACCCTGGCCTGGGAATCAGTGCCACCATCCCAGTGAATCCCTGCACATCTCAATGGTGTCATTAACCCCTGCGGGGGGAGCAAAGGGAAGGAGAAACCGAGCGGGGGATACGTTACCTCTCAGTCCTCCAGGGACCGAAGGAGCCTCCTGCTTTGCTCCGGGGGGGCAGGCGCTGTGATGTGCTCCAGTGGGATGCAGGGGCTGTTGGCAATGCAAAGCCCTGCTTGACCTGAATCAGATGACCAGAAGGATCCGGACCTTTTAAAGTGAAGGACAGACCGTGCGTGCCGGATGGGAATAAAGCTCGTCCCCATCACCCATTCCAGGGAAATCAGCTTGTCCATCGAGAATGCGCCAGCAGAAAGCAGCCAGGATTCGGGTTCAGGCTCTCCCGGGGGGAACAAAGCAGCGGACGTCCCCTTGCTCTGCCTCTCCGAGGTGTACGAGGTCCCGCTGCCCCCCCCCGAGGGGACACGCCATCCCCCGGGGCCCCGGCGCTGCGGGCGCTGCGGCGGGCGGGATGCTGCAGCCCGGACGCGGCGGTGATGGGCGGGAGGGAGGGATGGAGGGAAGGATGCAGGGAGGGAGGGGGGGACGGGATGGGGCCTTCGCATCCCCCCGCACCCCGGGTCCCTCCGGGGTGTCCCCGCCCGGGCAAGGCAGGAGATGGAGGCAGGTTGCCCTGGAAACCGCCCCCCCTTCATCCGTGCTCACTCCCGCATCCCTCCCCCTGCCCCGACATTCCCCGCCGCAGGGAGGGGGTGCAGGCAGGGACCCTCCTTTCCGCAGGAGGGGAGCATCCCGCAGCACCCGGCATCCTAACCCGGGGGAACAGAGGGTGAAGGGGGTGAGGACCAGCCCAAAAACCTGTTATGTGCTGAAAACCTGCCCCCAGATCACAGAATCCCAGAGTGGTTTGGGTTGGAAAGGACCTTAAAATCATCCAGTTCCAACCCCCTGCTACAGGCAGGGACAAGTCTACACCAAATTCCTTGGTGCAATGAGTAAAAATGGGGCAGAGATTCCATCTTTCTATTTTTATCTATTATTTTTTAAGCATCTGTTGTGTTTATTGGGTATTTTGTGTGGTTCTTTGGTAGTTTGGCTGGTTTTTTCCTATGAGAGGGATCAAGGACATCTTTATGCCAACAAACCACCGCCAGCAGCTCAGCAACAGCCCGGTCTGGGGCAGGCAGCACCACATGCCATCACCTATGGGGCTGGGGACATATTGATGGCGCAGCCCCATCCTCATCCTCCCACTTTGAGCCATCAAATGACTGTCTTTTCCTCAGTTTCCCACATCTCACGCTCCCAAGTCACGCTCCTGTGGGTCATGGAGATTTTGGGAAGTCAGGATGGAGCTGGGAGCAGGCTGGATGGGCTCATCTGTGTGTGGATGGGGTTCTGCAGGGCTGGGAAAGGAGCTAAACATGTATATTATATTACTGAGAACAGGCATGGGAAAGCAGGTGCATTTTTCCTCTTGGTGCTTAAATATACAACCATAGTCAATTGAGCAGCTGGTGAAGATGTTTTGGCTATGACATCCCAGCTTAAATAGCATGGATGTGGAGAAGCACAGAGGGAGCTGGTACCCGGAGCTGCAGGGACCACGGGGCTGGGCACAGAGACCCCATCTCCACACGCTGCTCCCCCTCCATCTCCATGAGGTGTTTTATTAGGGAGAAAATGACACAGAATTCCCTGTGTCAGCGGGTGCTGGGATGGACACGGAGGCCACCAGGCTCCAGGCGTTCCTGTTGCAGCCGGCGACCGGAAAATGGGGCATAAAACAATGAAACTGCCTGGAGATTACATCGACCCGAGGAACAGGAAATGGTTAAATGCTCCTTTACTGTAAGGGAGGAAACTCCTTCGCGAGGAGCAGGACTTCTGCCCACATTGTGCTGCTGGTTATGAGTGCTTTGGGTGGGGAGAGCGGGCATGAAGAACTTTGGCTGCACCACGATGTTTCATGGTGGCTGGTGCCACAAGAACCTCCTTATGGGTGGCTGTGGGTGCAATGACATGGGGCAATCTGTTAGTGCCCTGGGAATCATAGGATCCCAGCCTGGTTTGGGTTGGAAGGGCCCCTAAAGCTCCTCCAGCTCCAACCCCTGCCACGGGCAGGGACCCCTTCCACTGGAGCAGCTTGCTCCAAGCCCCTGTGTCCAACCTGGCCTTGAAGCACTCCTCCAGCAGCTTGGGAGCAGCTCTCCTGCTTGAGATGATTTCCCAACGGATCCTGCCCCGTATGCTTGGGAAAGATGAGTTTCTCTAAACCAAAGAGCCCCCCCCTTACCAGCAATAACAGCTTTAAACCCTCTCCTGGTGCTGCGCTCCATGCTGAGCTCACCAGCCTTTCCCTCCCTCCTTCCTTCCATCCAAACCTCACGGAGCAGAGATTTGAGATGAGAGCTTCTCCACCAAGTTATTTTGGTTGAGTCGCCCAAGCAGCCAACCCAACCTGCTTTCCCTCAAGTGCAGCTCTCCAGATGGTCCATGTTAAAATAAACCCCAAGTCATTCCCTCCCTGAGACAGCATCAAGTGCTGCTTAAATAGAATCACAGAATCATGGAATGGTTTGGGTGGAAGGGACCTGGAAGCTCCTCCAGTCCCAACCCCTGCCATGGGCAGGGACCCCTTCCACTGGAGCAGCTTGCTCCAAGCCCCTGTGTCCAACCTGGCCTTGAACACTGCCAGGGATGGAGCAGCCACAGCTTCTCTGGGTAAGATCTCATCTCAAGCTGAATAGTTCGTTTGCTGCCTGCAACATTAAAATCCACCTTGAAACACAGCCAAAAGTGTTAAAATAGGCCATCAAAAATGTCTTGTTCTCTGATCAGAATGAAACGCTGATGAAATGCGGTGCTGGGCAGAGCAGGCGGTGGGGGTTATTTTTTCCCCTTTCAGGCTATTTTTATGTTTAAATCTTTCCCTTAAAAAAGAAATGTGGTTTAGAAATGGAACTGCTGAAATATTCCAACTTGAAAATGTCTGAAAAACAGGCTTTAAAACGGCTCCAAGCTCTTATCCCAGGATGGAAATGGAGTTTCCAGCCCCTGCCAGGCTCCGGGGCACAGCTGGTAAAGCTCACACCAGGGACTCTGTTTTGGAGGAGCTGTATATGGATGCATCCAGTGGGAACATATACATGGGCTGTAACACAGGACTGTGTCGAATTAGCCCCTTTTCCATACCTCAGTGGTGGTGGCGCGATGAGGAACGTTCCGTTCCCTGCAGTTAATGTGGCTCATGTTAACCCATTGCCACCAACTTACATCTGGTTTCTCAGCTGATTAGAAGCCAGGGCACACTGAGGGCTTTGTGGGGCTGAATCCAGCCTGGGGAGTGCATCAGGGCTTGGGGGTCACTTCGCCATCACCATTGAATCATAGAATCAACTGGGTTGGAAAAGACCTTTATGATCATCTAGTCCAACCGTTACCCCAAGGCCACCACTAACCCACGTCACAGTGGTGCCACCACCTTGTCAGCATCCAGGAGCTGCTTTCCCAGCTAAAACCAGGCTAATCCCTGCAGTGAGACCTGGATTAATACAAACACGAGGCAGCCAAATGTGCATTTTCTCCACTCTCAGCCTCTCAAGCTTGAATATTAAATGTGAGCATCTTTGCTTTGCAGCATTTATATACGTTTCCTTCTAGCTGGGTTCTGTTATGCACGAGCCAAAAAGACTTTGTATTCTGATGGAACGCTGTACAGTTAGGGAGGAGGAGAAGGAAATCATCAAATCCCAAACTGTTTTGGATTGGAAGGGACCTTAAAGGTCACAGAATCCCAGCCTGGTTAGGGTGGGAAGGGACCTTAAAGCTCATCCAGTTCCAAACCCCTGCCACAGACAGGGAAATCAGGCTGAAACACTTGACCCCGCTGCTCCAACTTTAATCTTAGTGGTACAACATTAATGGTTCCATCAGTTCGTTCATGAAGAGCCCTCTCAAAGAGCTGCTCAATGGAAGACCCAGTGTCATCCCCAAGGGTGGTAGCTGCCTCTGAGCAATAACAGCACCATGGCTGGTGGCAGAGAAGAAGCAAAAGGAAGAGAAAATCAGTCTAAAACGCGTCAGAAATTTCCATGAAATGTAAATTAGAACAAAAAAAAAATCAGTTGATTTTCCAGTTTTAATGAAAAACAAATCACAAAAGGGGATAATGTGGTTCCCACTGGGGCAGAACAGTCAAGCACAGAAGGAAAAGAGGTGTAAAATGCTTTCAATCATGTTATAGAGTGGTTGGGTGTTGGTGCCTCCACTTTTGTGGGGGAGCAGCCATCACACTGAGCATCCCGCCCTTCCCCATGGCAAATATGTGTCTTCTTCAGTTATTAATTCCCAAAAGAGTGGATGGAAAATGAGTTGAAACCAATGAAATTCAAAAATAGGTTCTGGGCTTCTGATGGAGACAAAGGCTCCTCCTGAAAACCTCTGTCCCTTACAGAGGGGATGTGAGGCGCTTCGTGGCCGTGTTGTGAGAGCCAGTGGCATCAGAGAACCCCAAGTTTATTCCCTGAAAAGCCAAGTTTTTCAGTCCATGCAGCTGGAGCATCCCTCTCTGCCCTTTGAAGCAAGGGGAGAGGATTCATCCCCACCAGGCACAGTGGGAAACGAGACATTTTAAGTGGAATTATTGTGACATCTTCCCTGGAAACCTCTCTCATTCAATCACCTACAGGAAAAGTAAAGGGCTCATCCTAGAGAGGGTTTCCCCAGAACCCAACCAGACGCCACTGCTGCCCATAGCTGGGGATACCCTGATGATACCTGGTTCTGTCTGCCCTGCAGCATGGAGAGCCTCTGGGTACTGGAGAGCAAGGAGGGGAGGATGCGCCCAGCAGCAGAATCATAGAATCATAGAATCACAGAATAGTTGGGTTGGAAAGGACCTTAAGATCATCCAGTTCCAACCCCCCTGCCATGGGCAGGGACACCTCACACTAAACCATGGCACCCAAGGCTCTGTCCAACCTGGCCTTGAACACTGCCAGGGATTGAGCATTCACAGCTTCCCTGGGCAACCCATTCCAGTGCCTCACCACCCGCACAGTAAAGAATTTCTTCCTTAGATCCAATCTAAGAATGGATTGTGATATAATAGATTCATAGAATCATGGAATGGTTTGGGTTGAAGGGACCTTAAAGCTCCTCCAGCTCCAACCCCTGCCACAGGCAGGGACCCCTTCCACTGGAGCAGCTTGCTCCAAGCCCCTGTGTCCAACCTGGCCTTGAACACTGCCAGGGATGGGGCAGCCACAGCTTCTCTGGGCACCCTGTGCCAGCGCCTCAGCACCCTCACAGGGAAGAGCTTCTGCCTAAGAGCTCAGCTCAGTCTCCCCTGTTCTGGCAGGTTCAAGCCATTCCCCTTGGCCTGTCCCTACAGGCCCTTGTCCCAAGCCCCTCTCCAGGTTTCCTGCAGCCCCTTTAGGCACTGGAGCTGCTCTCAGGTCCCCCCTTCAGGAGCCTTCTCTTGTCCAGGCTGCCCCAGCCCAGCTCTCTCAGCCTGGCTCCAGAGCAGAGCTGCTCCAGCCCTCGCAGCATCTCCATGGCCTCCTCTGCCCTCGCTCCAGCAGCTCCACGTCCCTCTTGTGCTGCTGCCCCAGAGCTGGATCAGGGCTGCAGGGGGGGTCTCCCCAGAGCACAGCAGAGGGGCAGGATCCCCTCCCTGAGCTGCTGCTCACGCTCTGGGGATGCAGCCCAGCACACGGGGGGGTTCTGGGCTCAAGCGCTCGCTGAAGCTGGGTCATGGGGAGCTTCTCCTCACCCAACACCCCAAGTCCTTCTCCTCAGGGCTGCTCCATCCGGTCTCTGTCCAGGCTGGGTTTGTGCTGGGGATTGCACTGACCCAGGGGTAGGACCTTGCGTTGGCCTCATTGAACTTCGTGATGTTCGCACCCACGGGTCCAAACTCGGTTCGTGGGTTTGCTCTCCCCAAAACCTACGCAATTTCCCAGGTACAGTGAATAAAAGTGATTCTTGACACCACACTTTGGTACCCCATGGGACTTGTCTCCTCCCTTTCACACCTCAGGGATGCTGGGATGATTTCCATCGCATCCCAAGACTCTGCCGCGCTCGTGTCCGCTGAGCAGGGGAAGGTCAGAGCTGGGGAGGGCAGGAGGGTGCTGCAGCAGTGATTTGGACGTGTTTATACACAGAGCTCTGATGGACGGTGCGCGGGTGAGCTACGGCTGCCCCGCTCCCGGGAGGATGTCACCCCCACCCTTCCCTTCGGGCGCGGGGCTGCGCTGCCAGATGGGATGCTCCTCCCGTGTCCCGCTGCCAGCACCGGGATCCTTCCCGCCCGGCCCCTTCCCATCCCATCCCAGGGATCCCGCAGCCTGCGCAGCATCCCGGGACCTTCAATAAGGCTTTTGTGGATGGAGCCTGGCCCCGGGAGAGCTTTGCTCTCTTTCCTCTGGGTTAAGGCAGGAAATCAGGCTGGGATGGAGGTCGGAGATTTATCCTGAGCACACAGGGGTGAAAGGGGAGCTTTGCCTCATCCATGCTCCCTGTTGAGGGCAGCACATGAGGAACGCACCCACTCTCCTACCCCAGCATCCACACTGGGGACACTGTCAAGGTGTCATCTGAATCACAGCTGGGGATGTGGCGATGGAGAAGCCCAGATCTTGTCTCGGTGCTGCTGATGATTCAAATAAGTGCTTGAGTGAGGCAGCAAAGGGGAATCTGGCACTTTCCTATGACCAATGCTATCCACAAGGAGCTAAAGGTGGAGGAAAAGTCCCCTTTAAACCAAGCCTTTTGCACTGAAAAAGCATTCGAGGTGGGGCCTCAGAAAGAAAGGCCACTGAAAGAGCCTTTTCCCATTGATGCCTGAGTTTGGAGTGGGGAGGAAGCTGGTGTCAGGATCTGACGGTCCCATCACAGAGCGGGGACAGGGAGCCTGGATGGCAGAGGATGTTATTCCACGGAGGGGAGGGGGAACCTCCACTGGCTTTTTAGGAAAAAAAAAAGGGAAAAGAAACCCTGATTTTCCTGATATTGTTTTGCCCCTCCAAAGGAAATTCCAGCACTGGGAACCTTCAGGGAAACAATGAGCGCAGGGCTGGGGGTGAAGGGGGGGTGCCCCAGCTTGGCGTGGTCCTCTCGCAGCCAGGGCAGGTCCCAGTCCCACCACAGCCCTTTCGGACACAGGCAGGGCCCCACTTTATTGCTGGCAGCGAAGGGGTGCTGCAGAGAGCCCCCTGCCCTGTACCCCATGCGTCACACAGCGCTTGGATTTGGATTTGCAGTTTCCTCCAGCCTTGCTTTTTCCAGAGAAAACCACCCAAATTCCAGAGCAAGTCGGGCACTTTGGGATGCTCCTGGAATTTCATGCACGGAAGCGTCTTCTCTTCAGAGAGGGCAATATCTGAGCCTTGCTGCAACTGTTCCTGCTGCAGGGGTTAAACAAGCACATCCGCATCAGTGCACCTTGTCCTGAGATGGGAGCTTTAGGAGGAGAATTCTTACTTCTCCTCCCTGAAATAACAAGGCCAGATCCTGATCCAGCTCTGGGGCAGCAGCACAAGAGGGACGTGGAGCTGTTGGAGCGAGTGCAGAGGAGGCCATGGAGATGCTGCGAGGGCTGGAGCAGCTCTGCTCTGGAGCCAGGCTGAGAGAGCTGGGCTGGGGCAGCCTGGACAAGAGAAGGCTCCTGAAGGGGAGACCTGAGAGCAGCTCCAGTGCCTAAAGGGGCTGCAGGAAACCTGGAGAGGGGCTTGGGACAAGGGCCTGTAGGGACAGGCCAAGGGGAATGGCTTGAACCTGCCAGAACAGGGGAGACTGAGATGAGCTCTTAGGCAGAAGCTCTTCCCTGTGAGGGTGCTGAGGCGCTGGCACAGGGTGCCCAGAGAAGCTGTGGCTGCCCCATCCCTGGCAGTGTTCAAGGCCAGGTTGGACACAGGGGCTTGGAGCAAGCTGCTCCAGTGGAAGGGATCCCTGCCCGTGGCAGGGGTTGGAGCTGGAGGAGCTTCAAGGTCCCTTCAACACAAACCAGGCCGGGGTTCTGTGATTGAGCATCATGGAGGTGTGTGCATTCAGAGCTCTGCTCCATTGCAGCAGCCATGGACAACACTTTGGGGTGTATCATTGCTGACACTGGGGCCATGGGCTGGGTGCAGACATGCCCAACTGCTCCTTATCAGGTTCATTAATACGTGCCGAAAAGACCTTTCTCCCTTCCTCTGCTCTCCCCACTGCATCTCCCTTCCCTCTGCTGAGCCTTGAGTCTTAGATTCCTGTCTTAGCAAAGAAGGGGTCAGTGTCAAACGCTTCATTCTGGGTTTTCCTGCCAGGAGCCGGTTCATTTACAAACCACCAGCTGGAAGGTATTAGGCCCTTAAAACAAACTAAATCACTGCAGAACTGTGCCTCCCTGCAGCTGGCCTGCTATTGATTTGTGCTGATTGCTGGAGCCAGCCAAACCCGGCCTGCTGGCTGCTGCCTTCCCCTCTGGCAGCCTTCGGTGTGATGGAGAGGGCAGGGAGGCAGTGCTGGGGTTTCAGGTGCTGTGCTCTCCGTCGATGCTGAGTCCATGCGGTGGTACCTGCTTTATTCCCAGCTTCGTTTAGGAAGCACCGAGGACTTGCTGGTAGGAAAAAATAGTGGAAAAAAATGTGGGAAAATAGGATAAATATATTTTAAAATGATGCTCTGAAGGCTGGAGAATCACTGCTCCGGAGACAGGCTGAGAGCCGGGCCTGTGAATCATGGAACCCCAGCCTGGTTTGGGCTGGAAGGGACCTTAAAGCTCCTCCAGCTCCAACCCCTGCCACGGGCAGGGACCCCTTCCACTGGAGCAGCTTGCTCCAAGCCCCTGTGTCCAACCTGGCCTTGAACACTGCCAGGGATGGGGCAGCCACAGCTTCTCTGGGCACCCTGTGCCAGCGCCTCAGCACCCTCACAGGGAAGAGCTTCTGCCTTATCTCCAACCTGAACTTGCCCTGTTTCACTTTGAACCCATCACCCCTTGTCCTATACCTACAGTCCCCGATAAAGGGGCCCTCTCTGCATCCTTCTATGCCCAAATCAATCAGTTGGGAATAAGTTTTTCCGGGGAGCCCTGAAGATGTTTTCTCTTATTCCCTGGAATAGGCAGCCAGAGAAATGACCCCAAAACAACTGCTTTGGTACCAGCCTCTGCTACAGGCATCTTCCAGCAGGGTCCCAAGCCTGAGCAGCTTCTCTCCTCCCCATATGTGCCTCTTCCTTTGGTGGCTGCACAGAAAACCCTGTGAGGCTCTCCCAAAGCCAAGCTAATGCTGTTAAAAGCCTCCAGGTCCAGGCCATTAGATGTTCCTTGGCACCTCAGCACCCCCAGGATCTCGTTTCCACTAATCACTTGCTCTTGGCCAACACACGCGTTTTGAAGGGAACAAACTGCTTGCACAACTCTTTCCTCGAGCTGTCCCTGTGGTTCCCGTGTCCTCACCCTTCCTGCGCTTCCCTCAGCTGCGGATCCGATTCCTTTCTTTTCATGCCGAGCTTGCTGGGGATTACGACGACACAGCTAAACCCTGGTGATTCGTATGATCTCATCCCAAACACTAATTCCGACAGTTTGAGTTCATTTAACATCTTGCCAGCTTGGAAGGATGAAGTGAATGTGGCTTTGCTTTGCCTGTCTCCATTGGAGCATAGAAAATCACAGCTCTCCTTTCGGGTGCTGAGATTGCAGCAGATCCCCCCCATTCCATCCCAGGTGTGGCTCTCTGAGGGCTGCAAACCTGTTCTTCCCCCCACAGCCATGTTAGTGGGGGGAGGGTTTGCACTGAAGGGTAGCAGAGAAGCAGCACGAGTTACTCTGGGTCAGAAACACAGAAGGAGGAGAAGCAGCCCCGCATGATTTCAGCTTTCTGACAGCGCTCGGTGCCTGCCCAGCCGAGCTGGAGAGAGCCCAAAGGCAGGGTTCAGTGACTCAGAAAATGCTTGGTGTGCTGAAGAGGGCAAAGAGCCTTCCCCTGGCTGAGGGAAGGGGGAACTGGATGGGCCCCAGGCTGCGTTATCAGAGAGCCTGAAAACATTCAGCTGAATCAGAGCAGTTCCTGGCAGGCAGCAAGAGCTTCTCATGGGTCAAACATCCCCATGTGAGCACGTCGCATCAGCTCCACTGCCAGCGTGGTTCATGGGACTATGAATGTGGCCCTCACTCTCTTGTACCCCCTCTAGGGAATGAGCTGCTGCAGCATGGGGATGCTGAGCCCCTTTCCAGGGCTGCTCCCCATCAGTGGCCTCCTTCTTATCCCCTCCTTTCATTTCTTTGTACCTGTCAATGAGGGGAATAACCCTGTATAGGATCCCTGCTGTCTCTAGCAACATGGAGTAGCCAGGGTTTGTGTTCTTCCTACTCACAAGAATTAAGGTTTTGGGGTTTGGTTTTGAGATATTACAGTATGATAAACAATAATACCTGCTCTAGTGGAAGGTGTCCCTGCCTGTGGCAGGGGGTTGGAACTGGTTGAGCTTTAAGCTCCTTTCCAATCCAAATCATTCCATGATTCTATGCTAACAATACCATTATTAGGATCAGGATTTGGTAGGGAGAAGGAAAGGCTCCTAAAGCCTGCTTGGGTGCAAAGGGAAAAGCTGGCTTTGCTCACAGGGGCTGTGCGCATCCCTATGAGCACAGGGATGCTGAATGTCCTGGGGAGCTAGGGGCCTTGGGATGACCAGGTTTGGGTTTTGAAGGTGTGCAGCACCCAGTGTTTGCAGGAAACCTCCAAGTCAACAAATCCCAAGGAAATAGTCCTGGATTTTAGGCAGGTGATGGTTCTCCCTCTGCCTCAGCCTTAGGAAAGGGGCTGGTTTAGTCCTCCTTAGCCTGCATTTGCCCTGTGTACGGTGGACCCCACTACTGCCTGCTCACAGCAGAGCTGCCCTGCTCTCTTACTATAGCTGGACCCCAAATTCACAGCCAAGGGGCCACCCACACATAGAAGAGCAGGAGAGGCTATGGGTGCTGAGGGTATGGCAAAGTACACAGCTTGAGGGTGAATTAACAGGTAAATAAGGGCTCCTCAGGTGGTTTTTATCAGGAGGAAATCCCATTTAAATGGTGCAAAGGGCCCCTTCTTAGTGCTGGGGATGCTCCTGGTAGAGGTGGGTGTTGGGTGTTTCATTGGGTGTGATTGCTTGGCAGGGCTGAGCTATGCAGGAAGCTGTTGTTGTTATAAATCTGCCCTGGTTGGGCTCTGAGAGCACCCAGGGAGCAGCTCCAGCAGATAAGGGTCAGTGCATTGCTCCTTGGCTCCAAACTCTGATTGGGATGGTTCGGAAGGAGCAGGGAGCTGGTGGCTGTGATGAAGCACTGGGAGGTGGTGGATGCTGGTGGGTGCTGCTGTCCCCAGCCTGCTGCAGTGCGTGTGCGATGCTGCCTTGCTGCTTCAGTGGTACCTGGGTTTTTTGGGCCTTGGAGGCTCTGCTCTGTTGCAGAGAAGTCCTGTGTGACCTTACAGAAATCCCTTCTCCTTTTGCCTTCAAGCCTGGGGCTTGTTTCCTAACAGGAGAAAGGGTTTGGCTCTTGCTTTGCCTCTTCAGACTGCTGCAAACCGGTGCAATCATAGAATCAACCAGGTTAGAAAAGGTCTTTAAGATCAAGTCCCACCATTGCCAGCACTGCCAAGGCCACCGCTAACCCATGGCACTGGGGGCCTTGTCTACATGGGATGTGAACACTTAAATGAAACCCCTTTGCTTTCTGCCAGCTGCAGCCTTGGGTTTTACCTTGTACCTGCTCTTGGCTGAGCTGAGAGTCTCCAAAGCTGCTTTTGCATCCTCTGCCTGATAGACACCAAGGGTAGAACCACCCTCCCTTCCCCTGTGGCTGCAGGGCACACGCGACGCTGGCTTCACCTCGCTGGCACATTCTCTTCTTGCTGATGTGAGGTTTCCTGCACAGAGAAAAGCACTTCCATGCTCAGTGTGGAAATGCCGCTCCCCTGCAGGCAGCCCCTGCCTGCTCCTATCAGCTGCCACGCTGGGATCCTGTGTTTGCTCTCCAAACCCTGCTGTGCTCCCTGTGCCTGTGCCAGATGAAGAGGGTGCTGAGTGGAGCCACATGGTTGATGGAGTGAGGGCAGAGCTGCAGCGACTGCTGCTCGTGTTCCTTATCACACTCAATCACTGGCAGGGGAGCTGCTGCTGCTGCCAAGGGCTTGGCTAAGCTGGGCTTTGGTAACGCAGCTCAACGACCTTTGCTGCCTGATGGCGTGGTCTTGAGGGATGGTGATGGACAGGAGGAGGTGATGCTTTAGAGTCATGGAATGGTTTGTGTTGGAAGGGACCTTAAAGCTCCTCCAGCTCCAACCCCTGCCACGGGCAGGGACCCCTTCCACTGGAGCAGCTTGCTCCAAGCCCCTGTGTCCAACCTGGCCTTGAACACTGCCAGGGATGGGGCAGCCACAGCTTCTCTGGGCACCCTGGGCCAGCGCCTCAGCACCCTCACAGGGAAGAGCTTCTGCCTAAGAGCTCAGCTCAGTCTCCCCTGTTCTGGCAGGTTCAAGCCATTCCCCTTGGCCTGTCCCTACAGGCCCTTGTCCCAAGCCCCTCTCCAGGTTTCCTGCAGCCCCTTCAGGCACTGGAGCCGCTCTAAGCGCTGGCTGCAGGAGCGCAACCGCGGGGCTCTGCTGCCCTCTCCTGTCAGCTCTGCCCTGGAGCCGTTCCCCCTTCCCTGCCCACACCCGCTTTTGGGGTGGTTTCGGTGTCTTTCCAGCCCCTCTTCGCAAACCGAAGCGAGGGAAGCTGGCGGGAGGCGTGCGGGCGCTTCCCAAGGGGTTTCCCACATGGCGTAACCACAGCTCTCACTATGGCTCTGCCACCGGGTTGGGCTGCGGGTTTGAGGCCCTCCATGCACCTGCAAGCTGCAAAGATGCCTCATTCTTACGCTTTAGGAGCTTTTAAGGTTGCTTCAGTCCCCAGGCAGAAAGTCAGCTCCAGCAAAGAGAGCTTCTCATTAGCCATTGGGACAGGATCCTTCCAGAATGCCAAAAAACAGGCACTGACCCATCTGGAAAATTGTCTTCCCCTCCTAAAATCCTGTGCTATTGGGGGATGTGGTAAAACTGCCCCTTTGATTAGGAATGGTTTTCTGGCCCGAGATATAACAGGCAAGAGGTGTTTGACCAGTGCAGTTAATGGCCAGCACCCTGCGGGCATCTTCATCCCAGCTGCTGCTGCCTCATGTTCCAGAAAACAGGATCTTTAAACAGTCCAGACTTTTTCTCCTCTTAATTCAGGGTTTCTGCCGCCTCATGGGGAGGAACTGTTTACGGGAAAGCACCAATTTTTGGCAAGGGCATTAAGAAAATTAAACTCTGGGTGGTTTAAAAGCCACCTTGATACTGAAGAAGTGTTTTGGGAGCGTCCTCAATGCGTGCGTCCCCATGCAAACGACCGTGGAACCCCAGCCTGGTTTGGATTCAAGGGACCTCAAAGCTCCTCCAGCTCCAACCCCTGCCACGGGCAGGGACCCCTTCCACTGGAGCAGCTTGCTCCAAGCCCCTGTG
The DNA here is from genome assembly GCF_963264785.1 of Psittacula echo. NCBI lineage: Eukaryota > Metazoa > Chordata > Aves > Psittaciformes > Psittacidae > Psittacula > Psittacula echo. Next base: position 121,583,643 of record NC_137738.1, read on the forward strand.
TCCAACCTGGCCTTGAACACTGCCAGGGATGGGGCAGCCACAGCTTCTCTGGGCACCCTGGGCCAGCGCCTCAGCACCCTCACAGGGAAGAGCTTCTGCCTAAGAGCTCAGCTCAGTCTCCCCTGTTCTGGCAGGTTCAAGCCATTCCCCTTGGCCTGTCCCTACCTGATAAGGGATAAAGGCCTTTATTGCAGTTTGTGCATTTACAAAGCGAATATCTCAAAACCCAAGGAGAAGCCCAGAAAGTCGATGGTGTTTGTCTATGTTTGGATGCCAAGACCGCTGTTCCCGCCACCAGCACGTGCTGCGTTACCTGTGTGGGTCCTGCATGGACCAAGCAAGGAATGGATGGAGCTTCCAGCTGCAGGCAGGTTGCTGACGCCTTCCAGGCTGCTTTGCTGCTGTTTTACCCCACCATACCTGGGTCATATCTGAAACCCTGACTTCATTTCCCCTTGCAGTGGGTGAGGAGGTGGTGTTATCCCTGCTGCTGAGGGGCGATGGATGCTGGTGCTCCGTGCATCCCGCTGAGCTCGGGCAGGGAGCTGTGCTGAGCAGGTATTTGTTTACCCGGGCTGGGGAACCACAGTGCTGTTACTTATTCCTGCCCTGGCTGCTGTCCCACAGCTCCTGGATGCTGGCAGTGCCGGCCGGGAGCGCCGCAGACACTGCTGCGTTTCACAGCCCAGCTCAATGCCCCTGTGTCTGCGCCTCCATGGCAGCCTGGGGATGGGGGAGCAGGGTGTGGGGTGCATAGGGTGCAGGACAGCCATGGGGGGGGATGCAGGGGTGATCCCGGACTCCATGATCTGGACATCCCCTTGCCATCATCCATCGCAGAGAGGGGATGCAATGTGGGTCCAGCCGCCGGCTGGGGCTTGGGGCCGTGGCCAAGGTACACAGGACACGTCTCGGAGCGAGCACCGGGCAGGGGCTGCTCCCTGCGCCCCGTCTGACCCAGCGTTCCAGCCCGCTGCTCCATCCCAATGCCTCTCACGTCTTCCCCGTGGGCTGGGAGACGTGGCACGGGCTGCGGGAGGCATGGCCGGGCTGAGGGATGCTCCGGCCGCATCCCATCTTTCCCGTCCCCAAACCCCATCATTTGGGCCTGTCAAGTTCCATTAATAAGTGAGATTTTCGTTTGCACGCATTGAAGTGGGGGGGTTTGTGCACAAGTTCTCTCTGTGTGCCCAGACCTTGGCTCTGTTGGCACAAAGCTGTGCTGACAAAGCAGGGAAGGGGCAGAGGCATGGCGTGGAGCAGGATTCTGCTGCTCAGACCCCATGGCTTTGCATGGCTTGTGCCTGTAGGTGTATCTAACAGACTTACAGCAAGCTGAATGACCAGCAAGTGGATGGCTTGGTGAGCACATAGGCTTGGCTATGCAAGACAGCACCACAGTGGAAGCAAAGAGCTGGATTTATCCCAACTCCAGCAATAGGAAGAAACCCCTTAATCCCAGATCACCCCAAACCCAAGGAACTGAGGCTGAAGACGGGAGTAATTCAGTGACCTCCCCATTGCCTTGCTGGGGTCTGAGTGCTTGGCCATGCTCCTCTGCTCTGGATGGGTCTGGGGGTGGCAAAGGCAGCTCCTGCCTTTTGGCCATCAACCAGCTTGAGAAGTGACCCCAAAAAAGGTTTGGAATGGCAGCTGCCTGAAGGGATGTGCAGGATGCACCGGCTGGGAAATCTGAGTATTTAAACAGCGCAGTGGAATTTGTCTAAATCCTGCTAGATTAAATGCAAGCGTGGTGATGGATGAACTTCTGCCAGGGGGGATTGCAGCAGGCCACGTTATACAGGAATACAGTGGCCAAATGAGGGCTCAAGAGCTGCCTTTGGTATTAGGTCCAGATGCTGACGCACAAGGGACACAGTGCTGTTCTTCCTAATGGGAATTGTATTTGTAGTTTATCCCTTTAGCTATGGACAGCCCTGATAGGAAGGGAATAGCACTGGGAGCAGGTGAGACCCAAGTGCTGTGGCCACCAAACCTCACAAAGCTCATTGGAAATCATGGGGATGTTTTTCAGAGCCCCTGGTTATAGCACAAGGGTTTCTCTTGTTAGTCCAGAAAAAGAAGGAGGAGGATTTCCCTTCCTGTTGTGAAAGGAAGGCAATGACACCTTTGTGTTAAATCCCTCAATGATCCCAGTTTCCCCCCTGGTGTTCTCCATCTCTGGCCACAGCTTTTCACAGGGCATTTCTGGGAAGAGCGGGATGCAGCCAGGACAGAGGGATGCATTTATCCCCCCTCACCTCTCGCTGCAGGGCCCGGCTGACATCACCCATCCCTCACACCATGTTAATTTAACTGCACCTTATTTTGGAGAGCTTTGCCATTTCTTCTGGGCTCCTCCAAGAAGAGGTTTCCTGGCTGCCCAAAGGGAGCAGCAGGGAACTGGTACAGCAGGGCAGCACTGAAACCCAGCTGGGCAGGAAGAGAGCCCACAAACAGGGAACCTATTGGAGCAGAACACGCTGTGGGTGCAAGAAACCAGGGAGCTGGGGAGCATCTCGTCCTGTCTGTGGTCCCCATGTTGAGATGGGCCAGTGGCCACGGGGATGGGCTCTGATGCTCAGAAATGGGCCCTTGCTGGAGGGCTGTGCACCCAGCCTCTGCTGCTCCTTCTGTATAGCTCTATTTGATCATGGTCAGACTGAAGGACTCTCCCACCCATTCCCTCGCCATGCATCTCCCTGTTTGCACTGGGTGAGGAAACACCCCTCGTGCCTTCTGGAGCCTCTGGCACTCGCAGGGGAAGGCGCTACCACCTCAAAACCATTTGCAAATAGCTTCTGTTTGCTCAGATAAACACTGGAAAAGGGATATAATCTTTTCTTTCCTCGCAGCAGCGTGTTTATTGCCCTCGGTGCTGCAGCCCTGAGCATCACTGAGCACTGGTTCTAATTGTCTGTGCAGGAGGAGGCCACAGCTTCATGAGGGATTTTCTCTGAGCAGTGTCAGATACAGTCCCTACCCCTGGCAGAGGATGCTGTGTAAGGACAGCAAACTCCTGGCCCTGAGTATCCCCACTTTAGAGCTGCTGAATGCCATGGAAAACACTGAATATCAACCGGGGAAGATAAACCTGGCTTTGCTGTGCTCAGCCCTGACTCCTGCCCACCTGCATCAGCAGCACTGGGAGGAAGAATCATAGAACCCCAACCTGGTTTGTATTGAAAGGACCTTAAAGCTCATCCAGCTCAGCACCCTCACAGGGAAGAGCTTCTGCCTAAGAGCTCAGCTCAGTCTCCCCTGTTCTGGCAGGTTCAAGCCATTCCCCTTGGCCTGTCCCTACAGGCCCTTGTCCCAAGCCCCTCTCCAGGTTTCCTGCAGCCCCTTCAGGCACTGGAGCTGCTCTCAGGTCTCCCCTTCAGGAGCCTTCTCTTGTCCAGGCTGCCCCAGCCCAGCTCTCTCAGCCTGGCTCCAGAACCACTTGTATTGTTTGAGATGCCGCAAACGGGGCTGGGCGCAGCATCCCCCTTGCTTTCCCAGGTTCAGGGAGGGGATGCTGGTGCACCCACACCCAGACCGATTGCATGCTCTGTGGAGAGCCTGGGGGCACTCAGACCCGCGGTGGCACAGGCTCGGTGTGGCAAACCCGCGGGCTTTGCTTGCTGTGTGCACAGCTGGAGGGGAAAAGTAACCTCCTGGTTCAGCCCCGCAGTTAATGCCCTACCTGAGGAAATGCCTTTTCCTGCCTGGAGCGGAGCGGGCTCTGGCAGCCGGGTGAGCAGAAAGGGGCCTCAGGGCTTGGCTCTGTTTGCACAAGCACACGGCTGTGGCCGTGGCGGATGTTCCCAGCTCTCTGTTGCTCTCAGCATCCCGGTGCTGGTCAGGGAGGCAGGGGATGCTCCTGCTCCTCCCTGTTCTGATAGCCGCTGCTTTACACGGCATTCAGCACCTCTGAGGAGGGGATGCTGTGGTCCAGGGCTTTGCTGTTGTACGCGTCCTCTGCTGAGGGTAGGGAGGGCGCCTGACTCTCAAAATAGCTTTTCCAAGCTCATTAAGGCCTGCAGTGTGGTGCCTCCAAGCCGCAAGCCCTTCTGAGCCCAGGTGAATGTATGCCATCCCTGAAGCATGCTCCTACTGCTGCTCCCATTCCCATGCTCCTACAAGAGTTCTTAGCACTCCCTGATCCAGCAGAAAATAAACCCCACTGGCAACATATGGATTTTATGCTGGTTTAGTGTGTTAGGGCTGCTGGGATGGTGTTTGGAGAGAGGTGGTACAGAGAGAGGGGTAAAACCCTGCAGCCAAAAGAGCCAGGAGCATCCCCATGTGCTGGCTGCTTTGGGGCTTGGCTCCCATCAGCCAAAGGAAATGTGATTTGGTTTTCCTGTGTTTTAAGCAGATGCCTCCAGCTGGATCACAGCACTGCTGGGCCTGAGCTGCCACTGGGTTTCCTTCACTCTGTGGCACATTAATCATGGATATTCTGGGAACTGCGAGGTGTTTCTAGCCCCAGGGGGACGGCATCAGTTCCCGTCCAAACAGAGTGTTTCTATGTTAGAGAAGAAAGTGATGCAGGTGTGTGCTCTTGGTGGACACCTCCAGGAGCAGCAGGGCCCAGTGGAAAGGGCAGGGTTTTGAGCATCAGCTTGGCCTGGGTCTGCTGATGGACCTGGGTTCCTTTGCCTGCAAACCAACAGGATGCACCTTGTACCCTGCAGCAGGGAGTCACAGAATCACGGAGTGGTTTGGGTTCAAGAGACCTTAAAGCTCCTCCAGCTCCAACCCCTGCCACGGGCAGGGACCCCTTCCACTGGAGCAGCTTGCTCCAAGCCCCTGTGTCCAACCTGGCCTTGAACACTGCCAGGGATGGGGCAGCCACAGCTTCTCTGGGCACCCTGGGCCAGCGCCTCAGCACCCTCACAGGGAAGAGCTTCTGCCTAAGAGCTCAGCTCAGTCTCCCCTGTTCTGGCAGGTTCAAGCCATTCCCCTTGGCCTGTCCCTACAGGCCCTTGTCCCAAGCTCCTCTCCAGCTTTCTTGTAGGTCCCCTTTATGTTCCAGGTATTCCTAATACCGATTATTCCAATAGCATGCTGTCCAGTGTGCAAATCTGGAATGTTTCCCTGCAGAAAATCATCCAGAAACTACAAGAAAACACAGGATTTTATAGTGTTAGGTCAGAGATTTCCATGGAGTTTGAATTTGCCCAAACCCCGTGAAATTCAGTGGGCTTTGGGAAACAAATCTCTCCAATCCCGGCCAAAGGGGTTTCCACAGGAGCGGTGACTTTTCTCCTTCTCTTTGCTTGTACCTTCCAGGTGAACAAATCAAAACAAGCACGGAAGTGGTGGGGAGGATGCTGCGAAGGGGGCAGGGGGCTGGGATCTGAGCTCTGTTATTACAGAGAAAATGACCTGGCACTGAAAGAATTAAAGTAATGTCACCGGTGTTTGCTCTGGCTCAGCTCTAATGCGCCAGTCACCTTGACATTTCTAACAGAATTCTTCAAGTATGTAAGTGCACAAAAATTATGCAACTTGACAAAAGCAAAGAGGGGAGGGAGAGCGGAGCCTGGCTGGGATCAGCGGGAGCTGGAGGCTGGATGTGCCCCGTGGCCTGGATGGGGAGTGATGCTGGATGGAGCCTGCTCCTGCGCCTGGGGGTATGGTGGGGTGCAAAGGGAATGGGGCACTTTGGGCTATCCCTGCGTTCGAGGTGGTTGGGGGCTGTTTGCTGGGACACTGCAGTGGATGCAGCCCCAGCCCTGCTTTTCTAGGGCTGCTTTGAGTCTTTAACTCATTGCACTTAAAACATGGTGTGCGAAAACAAAACCAAGCAGCCCGTGGTTCCCCCAGCATCCCACCAGCCCCAGGGACCCTCTTCCTTAGGGACCGTGGTTTGGGGAGGGGGCCCAGGCTGCAGATGCCGTGGTCCAAGCTGACACTGGGTGATTGCTCATGCAGAAGCCCCGGCGGAGCTCATTTGCCTGTGTAATTGTATGCTTTGCTGTTAAGCGTATTGATTCTGAAAAGTTAATCAGACCATTTGGAGGTGCTCTATCTTAAAAACAGAGAATCCCATTAAACTGATTAAAAGGGAATCATCTGAAATAACCCCCTGCAACTTAAAACTGTTGAAATAGCGCCTTGTATTCAAATAGAATTATTTCAGTCAAACAAGGCTGCGAGGAGCAATCGCTCACCGGCGCCTTGTGTGTGCTGGGAGCCGCGGGCAGGGATCCCCTGTGGTACAGCATAAGGGGTCTGCTGGGATTTGGGACCATGGTGGTGGTGGTGAGGGGCTTGCTGGGGGACAGCCCTGGGTGGTGATGATGGGGATGGGGGTGTGATGAACATGTGGCCACATCTGTATGAGGGATGCAGCACGGCCTCAATAGACTTCTTGCAATGTGGGGAGGATCACAGAATCGATGAGACTGGGAAAGCCCTTCGAGCTCACCCAGTCCAACCCTTACCCCAGCCCTGCCAAGGCCACCCCTAACCCATGGCACTGAGGCCTCGTCTCCACGGGGTGTGAACCCTTGCAGGGACGGTGCCTGCAGCCCTGCCCTGGGCAGCCTGTTCCAATGCCTGAGCACCCTTTGGGGCAGGAATTGTTCCTCAGCTCCATCTAAACCTGCCCTGGTGCAGCTTGAGGCCGGTTCCTCTTGTCCCATCCCTTGTTCCTTGGGAGCAGAGCCCAGCCCCTCCTGGCTCCATCCTCCTCTCAGGCACTTGTCGGGAGCGATCAGGTCCCCCCTGAGCCTTCTCTTCTCCACACTGAACCCCCCAGGTCCCTCAGCCTCATCACATCCCAGTACAGGGTTTAAACCACAGAGGTCTGTTCTCAGGAGCATGGGTTATGTGACTGCACCTAAGATGTGCTGTGTTTCCATGGGTTTTATGCATCCTGGTGAAGCCCAAACAGCTTCTTGGACATGATCTTTGCCCTGTGCTGGGTGCCTGGTTTGGGATGGTGTCTGGGGGCTGCTCCTCACCTTGTAGGCCAAAAGGACTTTGGTGTGGATGTAAGATGTGTTTTTCAGACCTGGAGGCTCCTGCCCGCAGGCTCTTGCATCAGTAGGAGCGCTCCAAAGCATCCCACAGGTCCCAAGGGCAGGGGCCTCCTGACGAGGTCAGTGCCTTGATTTAAGCAACACCTTTGCTGGGAGGAGGAAGGAGATAGCGCAGGGTGCAAGGACTGATCCCTGCAATGCTGCTGTCCCACGGGCTGCAGCCTCTCACTGTGGTTTGGGAGCTCCCCAAATCCTCTTCTCCAAAGGCGCCCGTCTCCATCCTAACACCAGTGTGGAGTCTCGGGCGGACACGGCAGCAGGAGCTGATTTCAGCCCTCTGAGGGACAAGGAAAGGTTTTATCTCCAAGAGGATTCAGGATTGTTCCTGATTGCATCACTCACTGAAGCCTGCCGAGAGCCGGTGCCTTCCATTGCCTCGGTGATGCTATCGCCGGGGAAGCAGGACTTGTGACTGGAGATAAGTGCGGGATTGCTCAGTTCGTTTGCTTCCAAATGTGTTTGTTTTCCCCTTTCCGAATCTAGCATCTCCCCTTCCTGATAAGTTCAGCTTGCCAGGCAGCCGCTATTTGTAAAGAAAGCCCTGCTTGTCACCTCTGCAAGGAGCAATAGTAATGAGCACATCCCTGAGGGCCATGAGCACTGGTTCCATCACCCGAACAGGGAGCTTTGTGCAGGGACTGGACCATACTGGGGGGCTTCCCGAGTATTCCATCCAGCATCCAGCCTGCAGTTTGTGAGCTCCCTCAATCCTAAAGGACTGCTTTTCCGCACAAGACAGGCACATTGAACTGCAGGCTATTGGAAGTGAGCAAACACACAGGGAAAGTTTATCCTTGGGAATGTCGGGTGGTGTGCAACATATACCACTGCTTCTCTGCCCACGGGCACACTTGCACACTGTTCTTTACACACAGGGAGCTGGGAGAAAGGCTTTCCGTAGGCAAACTGTGTCATGTCACCCCTATAACCTCTGGAGAGTTGGAATGATGCTGCAGCCTTGGCTAGGATGCTGGTCCCCATAGTCGCAGGTGGTTTGGGACAATATGTAGCAGGTCATAGGGGGTTGGAAGGACTGGATGGCTTTATCCTTGTGGGATTGAATGAGCAGGAGCAGGGAGGGCTGTGGGTGCCTTTCCCTCTTCTCCAGGCCCTGGCTGATGTTTCTGTGTGCTTCCCAAACCTTATCCCACTCCAAGAGCCTCCATCTACCTTTCCTGGCCCTGTGAAGCAGGCAGGGGAGGTGTCGTCGTGCCAAACATCCATCCCTGACCCCTGCAGTGCTTTATCTCCTCCACAGCCACGGAGCTGCTGTTCTGCAGCATCCTGAACAAAGGATGTGCTGTTTTTCACAGCAGCGTTCATGGCTGCGAGCTGCCACCGGAGAATAAATCCTGTCCCCTCCTTGCTGGCAGCAGGGAATCTGCTTCCCAAGGCCGTCTGCTGTGTGCCAGTGCTGAATCCCCCCGTGCTGGGCCTAATCCATGGCACAGCGAGAGGAGGGGAAGCATCTTCTACAGCAGGAGGGGAACAGGGATAATTAATAAGGATCCCATTAGCATCTGTATGTGCAGGGGGCTCGAGGAGCAGCAGGATGCAGGGCAGCTTCCTGAATCCACATCCTGGCATCCCTGCCCTCCCAGGTGCTGTTTGCCCACCCGAGAGGCTTGGAGGCAGCTGTGCCCCTGGGGCCAGGAAGCATCTTCATCCTCCTCCTCTTCCTCCCACCTCTGCATCACAAGGACCAGGGTGTTTCCTCGGCTGTGTTTGCTGGGGACCCCGGGGTGCTGATGAGGTGTTAATGTGAGGGATGCCGGGGGATAAGGTGTGAGGTGCGGGGACCAGGGTCAGCGAGGGGCTCACCCCCCCCAACCTCATTGCAGACACTCTGCAGGAGAGCAAGCAGGGGAAAACCTCATTTTGCAGTGAAAAACACCCAAAAGCTTGGGAAGAGGCAGGGAGGGGGGGTTTGCATGTGGGTGGTGGGAAGGCAGGGGTGCTGTGGGTGGGAATGGCTTCTGTGGATTGGGAAAGCTGTCCCTTGGGGGGTCTTTTGTGATGGAAGTGGAAGGGGAAAGAGGGGGGTTAGTGAAAGTGGTGGCAGTGGTGAAAGTTGTGATGCTCCGGTACCCTCCGGCTGCTTCTGCAGTGGGGATTGGGGCTCGGCGTGGCAAAACCATCCCCGCAGAGCAGGGTGACCATGACCATGTATGACAGCAGCCCATGGGGATGATGGGGTGCACGGGGCAGCTGCAGGCAGGAACTGCCACCGGGCTTTGGCTGGCTCCTGCACTGGGAAAGGCTCAAACCCATCTGGAGTGAGGCCTGGGAGGGCAAAGTGAAGCTGTTTGGTTGCTGTCAGCAGCGGTGTGGGTGCAAACTGCCCTGCACCAGGGCAGAGCTGTGCTCATGGAGCATGGGAAGGGGATGCTTCTGAAGGCTGGGATGCCTCTGAGGGTCAGGTCCCCTCCAATGCAGTGTGCCGAGCCCATCCATGAGGGTGATGGGAAACAGGGACCAGCACAACCAGTCCCAGGTGCTGGTGGGAAGAAGCTTGTCAGAGGAGGGTCCATAGGTTCTTTCCTTGCCCCTCCCATGCTGGCACAAGAGAGATCCCAAGTGCAAGAGCAAAGTAGAAATCATTCCCCTCACTTTCCTATTTTTCATTTCCAGCTCTTTGCAGTCTGGTCTTTCCTCATATTTTCATGTCTCACTCATCACGGCTCCCTCTGACCTTTGTTTTCTGATTAAAAATACCATCTTTTGGTATTAAAATACACATGTGACACGTCCAGACACCCCATTCCTACTGCTTTCCTGTCTCAGAACATACCCAGAGTCTAAACCTCAAACATGAAACCGTAATGGGTGCTCTTCATTCAGTAAATGCTGGTGGATGAGGATGCTCAGGCAGCACATCTGCAGCCGGTGCCTGCAGAGAGATAAGGACGAGCCTTGCTGCTTGCATACAGAGCCTGGCTGATGAGGGGTGTAGTGGTCCCATGTCCCCTCCAGAGTGGATTTAACTCCTGGTGAGAGACCTCGGGAGCTCTGCCTCCTGTGCACAGATTGAATTAGCTTGGCAATGGGGTGGGGAAGGGTTGGGGCATGGAGACTGGGAGCCGGATCCCAGAGATAAGCAGTGCCCAGCTGGAGTGAGCACTGGGTGGGACTGGATCATTGTATGTCCCCAGGGAATGGGTCTCCAAGGGTGGGAAGAGAAGGGAAACAGGAGCTCTGCTGCTGGCTCCCTCCCGCTGCCTGCAGGCACAGCCTCAGAGCAGCACCGGCTCTTTCCCAGCTGGATGAGGTGATTCAGCAGTCTGCAGCTCTGCATCTGCAAATATTTGGAGGAAAATATCCACAAGTGCCTCAGATGTCAGCTTTTTCCTTTTTTTATATCTCTCTTTTCCAAGCTATCACCATCTGGTTATTCATGGAAAAAGAGGAAAACTGAGATTGTGGGGATGTTCAGGTGCCTTTAGAACCCCAGAATGGTTTGGGCTGGAAGGGACCTTAAAGCTCCTCCAGCTCCAACCCCTGCCACGGGCAGGGACCCCTTCCACTGGAGCAGCTTGCTCCAAGCCCCTGTGTCCAACCTGGCCTTGAACACTGCCAGGGATGGGGCAGCCACAGCTTCTCTGGGCACCCTGGGCCAGCGCCTCAGCACCCTCACAGGGAAGAGCTTCTGCCTAAGAGCTCAGCTCAGTCTCCCCTGTTCTGGCAGGTTCAAGCCATTCCCCTTGGCCTGTCCCTACAGGCCCTTGTCCAAAGCCCCTCTCCAGGTTTCCGGGTCCAGATATTAGGACCAGCCCCTAGTTCCTCACCCATGGCTTCACCTCCCTAGGGCTGGCATTGCCTGTGGGCTGCCTGCTCACCCTATGTGCGTGCCACGTGCTGCCAGCCCGGTGCCTACCAAAATCCCCCTGGCGCACACCAGGGATGGAGGAGCCACCACCTCTGCCCCTGCACCCAAACAGGCAGCTGGAAATAGCAGCAGCTCTGTTGGTTTACAACCACATCCCTGCCTTTAATGGGCTGTTTTGCTCCCCAACAGTTATGGATTTGGGCTTTTCTTTATGAACAAACCTCTCTTTTCATCCCTGCGTGTGACCCATCGGCTCCTCGAAACCAGGGCGCGCGTGAGGCAAGGGCTCTCCCCGTGCTGGAGCTAAACTGGAGCTGCCCCCGTCTCCCCACTGGAAAAACAAACCTGAATCCTACAAGTATAAAGGACCCTTGTCCGCAGTGGCCCCTATTCCCACGGGGAGCGGGTGAATGCAAGTCAATGGGTGCTGCTGCACCCCGGTGAGCAGTGGCAGCCTCGGAGCCGGCGCCGGGCGCCCCAGCTCTGCCTCCCTGCGCCATTCCCGGTAGGAATGTTTGCTGTCACCGCAGCCTGCGGCAGCGAGGAAATATTTTCCAAGCCAAGGGAAAAAAAAAAGAGGCCTCCCAGTGTATTTCACACAGACGGCTTCCAGCAGCCCTCTGTAGCCGTCTTGTTCTGCCGCCGCCGGGACACCGACCCAGAGGAAGAGAGGAGGCGAAGGTGGGAGAGCTTTAAAAAGCTCTGGTTAAGCTTGTTCCACCCCTGCAGAGCGGGGCTTTAGAGGCTGCAAAACACCCGGCGGCTGCTTGGCGGGGAAGAGGGGGGCAGATGGTTTCCCATTTGGATGCTCAATCCCCTCCATGCCCAGCAGCGTGGCCTTGGATGCTCAAAACCCCCTTACCCGGCATCGTGGCCTTGGGTGCTTAATTCCCCATTCCCCAGCATCATAGAATCACTGAATAGTCAGGGTTGGAAAGGACCTTAAGATCATCCAGTTCCAACCTTCTGCCACTGGCAGGGACACCTCCCACTAAACTAACACTATCACAGCCCAAGGATGGAGAGAAGCAGGGTCCCATGCATCGCAAAGCAGGGATGTAAAGGGATGCCCCAGCTCCTTCCCAGGCAGGGCTGGGAATGTAGGTCAGACCCCTCTCCTCATTGAAACCCAGTGACGATGATGGTGTTACAGGTTGGGCTGAAATATGTACCTCCGGGTCTTTACTCTGGCACCAAAACAAAACGTACTCAGAAAACCTGTGCAAAATAACCCCTGCTTGTGAATGCAGCTGATTGGAAGGGTTTCCAGGAGAAAGCGCTGTCCGACCCATGTAAAATCATTCCTGAGGCATGTGTTGGTTTGGGCACTGTTTCCTCTAAGGGAAAAAGAGAGAGAAAGATCAGAGCTGGGGGGGGGTGGGAAATGTTTGGAGGGAGCCGGAGCTGCTGCCTCCGGCAGAGCTTTTCCATCCCGCTGCAGCGCGGCGCTCCCTTGGAATTGCACTTCATTTAGCAGCCGCCGCCGGGTACGTGCCGTCGTCGAGGTGGCAAATCAGGAGCGGGTGCTGCGGGCTTGGCTGTGATGCTGGTCCCCATAGGGATGCTTCTGCTGCATCCCCCAAAGGTACAGGGATGCTGATTTTAACTGGAAGGAAACACTGGCTTAGGTTTAGTGGGGAAAAAGGTCCCAGCAGCATGCAGGAGGTGGCCCTTGGGTGAAAGCCAGGTGGGTGTTGCGGCTCCATCCCCATGCCCTACCTGGAATGGGCAGCCTCAGCTTTTGGGATGCCTTTCCCTAAGCTGCCCCTTTTCCCAAGCTGCCCCTTTTCCCACCAGCCTCATTGCAGACATTTATAGGGCCACAAGCAGGTGCTGAATGCTCTTCCTCAACTTGCGGTGGGGTTTTTCATTGGAAAAATCCATTTTCTTAGCATAAAGAAAGGTTTGCCGAGCCAGATGATGGCAAAAGTTAAGTCAATGACACAATCAAAGCTTTCCTGGATCCTCAGGACAGGCTGAGATTGAGTTTTGTCCTGGAGGTCAGTGGTGTGGAACTGAAACACCATTGCAGGTGGAAGCAACCTGTAGCTCTAGTGATGGGTGACACTGACCCATGGGTGTCCATGGGATGAGGTGCCCATCCTGGACCAAAGACCCCACCATAACCGAGCTGCACTGAGCTCACAGCATCAGGGGTCCGGATGTGCTGGCATCCCTGAGCAGATTTATGGGGTGAACCTGGGCTGCTGTTAGTGGTCAGGGAACCGCAGGCTCACAGACACAGGCTCTGAGGCCCAGGCGAGCTCCTGTGTTTTCTTTCGGAGCCGAAACCTCCGCTCCGGCTGTTTTCCCAGTGGCTCTGCCAGGCACACCTCGTTCCCATGAGCCTGCGGCTCCGGATGGGGCACCCGGGCAGACGGGGTCCCTTGGGAGCAGCGGGGTGCCCCAGCCCCATGGCAGCCGGGGAGGGGGGGACACGGGGAGGTGACACAGGGTGTCACACTGAGCCGAGCGTGCCACCGCGCTGCTCCCTGGGCCGGAGGAGCTGTGGCGCTCGGCGAGCGGTTCCCTCTGCTATTTATACCCGCCGCGCGCGAGAGGAGCCTTTCAGTATAAATGAGGCTATTTTAAAGGTCTTGGCCAGGTATAACTGGTTTAAACAAGGCCGGCAATGACTCAGAGGGCTATAAATGTCCGTCAGAGTCCTCAGTGAAGCTGTCGGGGATTGATCTCCCCGGCAAAGAGGCCTCTGACCAGGCAGCCCGTGCACACATCTGTCCCCGTGCTCCAACACCAGCCCCAGCAGCAGCACCCCTTCAACCTCCCTTCATCCATGGCCTGAGGGTTCATAGATATGGTTCCTCCATGGTTATCTTGGGTTCTGTGCTGGTACAAGCCCTGCGGTCCCCCTGTCTCCATCCTCCAGCCAGAGGCTGTTCAGCTGCATCCCGTCTGTGGGTTGAGTATCACAAGCCCCTGATGGACACAATGGGATGCTCCAGTGACTTTGGCTGGTCACAACTCTTGGGTTATATGGGATGTGTTAGGCCTTTTGTAACTGGGTCCCCATTTAACCGGTTGCCCAGAGAAGCTGTGGCTGCCCCATCCCTGGCAGTGTTCAAGGCCAGGTTGGACACAGGGGCTTCAAACAACCTGCTCTAGTGGAAGATGTCCCTGCCCGTGGCAGGGGTTTGGGACTGAGTGAGCTTTGAGATCCCTTCAACCCAAACCAGGCTGGGTTTCTAAGATTTGAGGCAATGGGGATGATGCTCTGGACCTTGGGTGATGCACTGGACCACCTTGGGCTGCAGTGGGGCTGCTTTATCCCACTCCATAATGAAAGCTGCTGCTTTCCTCCTCCTGCAGCCCCTTTTGGAACTGAAGCACCTTCAGAGTCTGCCAGGCTGGAAGGTTTCCAGCAGAAAAGGGGTTTTGTTAGGAAATAACAGGGGAGTTTTTAAAGCAGAGGGTTTGGGAGGAGTCTCTATATTCAAGTGTTTGTTTTTTTATTGTAAAACCAAAGACATTTCGGTTTTCAGAAACTGATCATTAAACATGAAAAAATATTTCCCCTTCATAAAAAAGTGAAACCAAAACCTGAATACTTTGGTCAGGTAAAACTTCCCCAGCCTGCCAGGGCCTTCTGGGGCCTGAGCTAAAGAAGACATCCATGGCAGGACTTTCCTGGGATGTGCAGAAGACTTCTCCTTTCCTTTTCCATCTGGAAAGCCGGTGTCTCTGGGCATCTCCCTCAGCACCTCCTTCTCCCTCCACCATGTGAAAGCAGGGCTGGGGTGAATCCTTAACTCCAGGCTTTCCACACCAAGCCCTCTCCCTCCCCTGGACATCATTCCAGATGCCTGCGCATCTTGTTTACCCAGCAAAATGTGCTCATGGAGGAAACCAGCGCAGGGCATCACGTGGGCCACGGTAAACAGCCAGCAGATGCACTCTGTTTGTTCTGCTTCAGAGCCTTTCCAGAAGGCACCGTTCTGATGGTGGGCTCCTTGGAGGGGGTTTTGCCCACACCCGTGTCCTACACGGTGGTGGATGCCCAGTGCCAGCAGCCCCGGTGCCCATCGCAGCATCCCTGGGTGCCATGGACCAGGGAGGTCCCCACTTTGGGCTGTCCTTGCCCATTATCAAATGCCCTCAGGTTTCCCAGTTGCCTCTCAGGAGCTCATTGTCCCCATTCATAGCGGTGCCACCACTCCCTGAGCATCGCAGTGATGCCGGTGGGCAGGGGGGGTCCTCCTGTCCTCAGAGACAGGACAATAATGGAACTTTATTTCCTCTCCCCAGCACATTCTTCAGGCACTTCCAGGGTTTTATTTTACCCTGTGGTGCCAACCGCTGATTCCAGTGACTGGTTACCTTCAACTGGCACATTGAATAATTACAGAGTGGGGAGGAAGGTTAAAATAGCACCTGGAGGACTGAAGATGCCAGAAATAGGGATGCCAGCCATGTCCCGACCAGCCGGATCCTTGGCGATAACTGGGAATGAAGTGAGTTTGTGATGGGGTACCTGAGAACCTGGGAATATCATTCCAGTGTTAAGAGACATATTTTGAGCAAGCTGCTCTAGTGGAAGGTGTTCCTGCCCTTGCAAGGGTTGGAATTGGATGAGCTTTAAGGTCCCTTCAACCCAACCAATTCCCGGGTTCTATGATATCCTTGGGCTCAGATCAGATATCAAAAATGACCAAAATTCTGTGCATTCCTGGTTCTTCTTTGTTAGACTTGTTAAAGCCTTGGAAAATATTTTCATGGATTAAGAAGCCCCATTAAATGTAGAATCTAATTAGGAGAGAACTTGAGTTCTTCAAATAGTTAAGTCAACATTACACGGTGTAATTGTGGTAATTCCCGCCGGTGCCGCAGCTGACGATGCCTGTTTTCATGTGTAGGTGACTCCATGGATGGGGAAAAAGCAATTCCCACCATGGAATTCCACTTATTTCAGTGGTTCCCATCTAAATCCTTGAATGACGAATAAAGGATCCCACCTGAATCCTTCAATGAGCTAAGGATATTGTTTCCTGACGTGCCCCCATAGAAATGATGGAAGCACCCTCTGGAGCAGGATTGCCCAGCTAATCCTGAATGTGACCTTGGGATTGGGCCATGCTGGAGAGCCAGGCACTGCCATGGGGCTACCTTGAGGGCTTTGATGAGGATGCTCAACCTCTCTCCAGTATATTTCCCCAGTTCAGAAATGGGAATCATCATCCTCATCCTCCTCCTCTTCCTCCAATTGTCTGTTCTGCTTGTTTGAGCGAAGGCTCCTGGAGATGTTCCCAGCCCAGCGGAGCCTCTTGGCCTTAAAATCACAGAACCAACAAGGTTGGAAATGACCTTTAAGATAATCAAGTCCAACCTTTACCCCCAGACTACAAAGGCCACCACTAAACCATGTCACAAAGAGCATCTTCCAGGGATCCTAAGGGGACGAACTGGGAATAAAGGCAGCAAGAGGGAATACTAGTGGCAGTGGGTGGCACAGGGACGATGGCAGTTCCCAGACCCCACCTTCACCCTTCCCTCTGAAGGAAGCCAACAAGAAACCTGGAGAGGGGCTTTGGACAAGGGCCTGTAGGGACAGGCCAAGGGGAATGGCTTGAACCTGCCAGAACAGGGGAGACTGAGCTGAGCTCTTAGGCAGAAGCTCTTCCCTGTGAGGGTGCTGAGGCGCTGGCCCAGGGTGCCCAGAGAAGCTGTGGCTGCCCCATCCCTGGCAGTGTTCAAGGCCAGGTTGGACACAGGGGCTTGGAGCAAGCTGCTCCAGTGGAAGGTGTCCCTGCCCGTGGCAGAGGTTGGAGCTGGAGGAGCTTTAAGGTCCCTTTCAATACAAACCTGTAACAGACAAGGGTGCAATAGCAGCCCAGGGAGGCAGAGCTGGATTTAAGTGTCAGGGCTGGAGGAACAACAGCAGGAACACCCTCTGTAACTGAGGAGCATCCTCAAGGGAACAATCTGGGTCAAAATCCAAGAGAACAGGACTCTCATGGAAGCAGCTCTCTTTTGCTGCTCCACAGCTTCCATTCCACACATGGGGGGGGGTGGTGGTGGTGGTGGTGGTGGTGGTGGTGGTGAGAGGTAGAAAAACCTCATCTTTAGTGGCAATAGAATTCAAAGTATTGCTGACCTGAGAGGGAAGTGGCACCTCATGAGGAGTGGTGTGAGACTGGGACCCATAGAGCACCCATAGAGCTCCGGGAGCATGTGCCACCTTATGCAGAGGTGCCAGACGGGGTTGGGGCATGGTTTTATTGCACACAGAAGTTCTCCCCATGGATTCTCTCCTTCTCCTGTGGAGCTCACTGGGAATTTCCATACCAAACCCAGCCATGCTGAAAGCACACGCTCACCTCGTGTCCAGAGGGGAAAATCGATGCTAAAGCCAACCACACCTCATCCTAAATGTCCAAAGTCAGCTGTGAGCAGGGAGCTGAGCGGGCAGGATCCCTGAACTGATGATCTCCATCATGTCCAGTAGCCACGTCGCTAATTTTATGGAATTCTCCTGGAATTCTGAGCTGTTTGTGCTTTGTGATGCTTCCAGGGAGCAAAAAGCTCTATGGAGATGCATTAGGTGGGGAGCCTGTCCTAAGGCAGAGCCAGGGTGAACCCGGGAGCCCCTTTCTGCTGCCACCCGGGGTGGGTGATTACAACCCCCCAGCACAGGCAGGGTGCTCCCATGGAGTGAGACCCCTGCCCCAGGGGATGCAGCCACCGGGGGTCCCCCGGGGTGTCCCCCGACAGCCCCCGACCCAGCGGACAGGCAGCAGGCGACAGGGGGCGCCCCGCCACCGCTGTTGGCCGTCGGGACCGGGGGGGACCCGCCGCTCCCACCCCGCTTTTGGGGTGTCCCCCCCCATCCCGGAGGAGACAGCCCCCCTCGGGTCATCCCCCATCCAACCCCCACGGCCCCTAAATACCGTCAGAAAAGGGCTGGGGTGGGAGGGAGGGAGGCGGGCTGCCGCTGTCGCCGCGGCTATCGCGATAGAAGCGTGCCCTCCTGGTTGGAAGCGGGGTTGGCGATGACTCCTGAGGGTGCTGGAGCCCTGGGAGGGAGCTGTAAGGTTCCTCAGAGGGCGGGAGGTGGAATCCTGCTCTGCGGTGGGTTTGGGTTAGGATCTAAGAATTATCGCGAGCCTCCGCGGATGGATGGGGCGGGTTCATCCCCCCTCTCGGGAGCGATAAATAAAAAAGATAAATAAGTGGGTGGATGAATGAATGAAAAAAACCCCAAACCCGGCGGTTTAGGGGGGGTTTAGGAGGTGGGTAGATATAGGTGGGGATCTAGGAAAGAGGCGAACCCGAATCCCCCGGGGGGGCGGCAGGGATGCTGCCGGGGAGGCACGGCCCCGGCCCGGGGCGGGTGGAGCAGGAGGAGGAGGAAGAGGAGGAGGTGGTGAAGGTGGAGGGGAGCCCTCGCTCCCTCCCGCAGGAGCAGGAGCCGCGCTCAGTCCCGCTCCGCCGGCCGGACCCCGCCGGGAGCCGAAGAGGCAGCAGCGCCGATGGGGCGGGCGGCGGAGCCGGGTGGGTTTTGGAGCCGGGTGGGTTTTGTCGTCCGTCCGTCTGTCTGTCCCTATTTCCTTCCTCCCTCCCTCCTGTCCTCTCTCCGAGGCTGTCGGGGGCTTTTCGGAGCGGCAGCGCTGCCCCCGACGGCGCCCACCGGGACCCCGCACCTCCCGGCCCGGCGCCGGGGGAGCCCCCGGGGCCCCCGACGGCGCTTCCCGCCGCGCCACCACCGCTCTTCCTCATCCTCCCCGCCCTCTCTGTTTGTTTTAGTTACGAATTTGTTGTAGGTACCTGAGCCGGAGCCCGGGGAAGAGCCAGAGCGGCGGCTGCCGGGCCCGCCGATGGGGCCGAGCCGGGGCACGGCCGGGCGGGCAGCGGCCTGAGCCCGGCGCAGGGGCTCCGCAGAGCACCGCGGGGAGGAAAGGTGCGTGGGGACGGGACAGGGGTGCTCCCGTCGGGGCTGCGGTGGGGGGGGGCGGCAGCTCCAGCAGGGGGTGCTGGGGGGGGGTCGGCTCCCTTCTGGGCTGCCCGGGGAAAAGGGGGCGGTTTGTGGAAATCAGTTCCCACAGGATCCCCCTGCAAAACCGGGGGGAAGCCGGGCCCGGGGGGGTTGTCCCGGCTCTGAGGGGTGCGGATAGGTGCGCGGGGGGCTGCGAAGGAGCCTCTCCCGCTTAGGTGTGAGCTGATTATTCAAATGGGCAGCCGAGGACCTGGGGATTGGAGGCTCGCCCGGCCGCTCCGTGCTATATCACTCGGGCACCCACGTCACTGCAGCACTTGTCCTCCTCTTCCTCCTCCTCCTCTTCTTCCTCCCTCCTCCCTCCTCCTCCTCCTCCTCCTCCTCCTCCGGCTCCTCCATCGCCTCCGGGCGACTCTTCGCCGCGAAGCGCTGCGAAAACCCACCCAAGGAGCAGCAGCGATTAAAAAACCAGCGCCAGCGCCGCTCGACACCCCCCCCCCCTTCCTCCCTCCCTCCTCTTCCTCCTCCTCCAGAGGCTCCGTCGGAGGGGAGGGAGGGCTGGGCGCTTTTTTTTCCCCCGGTTTTTTTTTTTGGGTTGCTCTCTGTCGTCGTTTGTTGTGGCTGTTAAATTTTAAACTGCCATGCACTCCACTTCCAGTATGCTGGGAGCGGTGAAAATGGAAGGCCATGAGCACACGGACTGGAGCAACTACTACGGGGAGCCCGAGGTAAGCAAAGGGAGACCGCGAATTGAGGGGGGGGGGGTGGTCCTGGGGTCCCCATCTCCGTGCCAGCGCCGGGACACGATTAACTTCGGCACCGAGGGCTGAGCGGGGCGCAGGCAGGGCACAGGCAGGGTGCAGGCAGGGTGGGGGCTGCCGTTCGCTATCTTCCCCCCTCCCGTTCCCTTCCCTCTCCTCCAGGTATTTCTCTTGCTCCCCTTCCCCTTGCTCCCAGTCCCGCTCCCAGGACGGAGCCGCCGGTCCTGCGGCCACCCCGTTCCGGTTCTGTTTTGTTTTATTTAATATATATTTGCTTTTCATTAACAAGAAAAACACCCACACACCCCCCCCCCCACCCGCCCTTCGGGATTTAACCCTTCCCGCCCCGCGGGGCACGGAACCCCGGCTCTGCGGACGCTCTCACCGGCAGCGCTACCGGCTGGGCTGGGCTGCGGGGTCCCCCCACTGCTCCCCGCTGCCAGTGTCCCCGGCAGGGCCACCCCGTCGTGTCCCGTTCCCCCCCCCCCAAATCTCCCTCCTCTCTCTTCGCTTGCCCCTGCAGAGTTATTCCTCGGTGAGCAACATGAACGCGGGGCTGGGCATGAACAGCATGAACACGTACATGACCATGTCGGCCATGAGCACCACGGCCAACATGACGGCCGCCACCTCTATGAACATGTCCTACGCCAACACGGGCATGAGCCCCTCGCTCACCGGCATGTCCCCGGGCACGGGGGCCATGCCTGGCATGGGCTCAGCCGGTGTGGCAGGGATGGGCACTCACCTGAGCCCCAGCATGAGCCCTATGGGTGGCCAAGCGGGTTCCATGAATGCCCTGGCCCCCTACACCAACATGAACTCCATGAGCCCCATCTACGGGCAGTCCAACCTCAACCGCTCACGGGACCCCAAGACCTACCGGCGCAGCTACACGCACGCCAAGCCACCCTACTCCTACATCTCCCTCATCACCATGGCCATCCAGCAGTCACCCAACAAGATGCTGACGCTGAGCGAGATCTACCAGTGGATCATGGACCTCTTCCCCTTCTACCGCCAGAACCAGCAGCGCTGGCAGAACAGCATCCGCCACTCGCTGTCCTTCAACGATTGCTTCCTCAAGGTGCCCCGCTCCCCGGACAAGCCGGGAAAAGGCTCCTTTTGGACGCTGCATCCCGATTCAGGCAACATGTTTGAGAACGGCTGCTACCTGCGCCGCCAGAAGCGCTTCAAGTGCGAGAAGCAGTTGGCCTCCAAGGACAGTGGTGGGGCGGGCGGTGGAGCGGGTGGTGGGGGCAAGAAGGGGCCCGGGCAGCCCCCAAGCCAGCCCCTGGGGGAAGGTAGCTCCTCGGGGGGCTCCGAGGGCTCTGCCGGTGCTGAGTCCCCGGCCAGCACCTCGCCGTGCCAGGACCACAAGCGAGCCCTGGCTGACTTGAAGGGGACACCAGGGCTGAGCCCCGGGGAGCCAGCGTCCTCACCGGCCCAGCACCTCCTGGCCCCCCCGCACGCCGGCCTGCCCCATGACGCCCATCTCAAGCCCGAGCACCACTACGCCTTCAACCACCCCTTCTCCATCAACAACCTGATGTCCTCCTCCGAGCAGCAGCACCACCACCCTCACCACCACCACCACCACCACCACAAAATGGACCTGAAGGCCTACGAGCAGGTGATGCACTACTCGGGCTACGCCTCGCCCATGCCCGGCAGCCTGGCCATGGGGCCCGTAACGAACAAAAACGCCTTAGAGTCCTCCCCTTTAGCCGGAGAGACTTCTTACTACCAAGGTGTGTATTCCCGGCCCATCATGAACTCCTCCTAAAAGGGGCGAGGGGAAAACCCACCCCCCCATCGAGGGGGGCAGCCCCCGGTACCCCCATGCAGCCCCTGGCAGAGCAGTGGACTATGAGCGCTCTCGAGCACGGTACATATGCATATATATATATCTATATATATTTTCTTTTTATTTCCTTTTCCGTTGGCTCCAGATGTTTGCATCCATCGGGAAACAACAGTCGTGTGTCTCGCAAGCATCTCGGGGGGTCACCCCCCAAAGCCACCCGTGCTGGGGTTGGGCTGCAATTCCCTTGTTTTCCCTTGGTTTTGGTGGGGAGGGAGGGGTTGGGGGCAAAGGGATTGGGAAAAGGGAGTTCTATTGGGCTTATTTTATTACTTTTCGTTGTCGTCGTCGCAAGGAGGTATAAATATATCTATTTTTTTGTGTGGAAGTGACGGGGAAGAAAAAAACCACAACGAAACACAAGCAAAACGAAACCCTCCTTCAGTGTGAAACCCATGCTAGTTTGGATTCCCAGGACCAAAAGTCTTGTAATATTGTAAAAAGGGGGAAAAGAGGGGTAAAAAAAAAAGGAAAAAAAAAAAGAAAAAAATGTGAAAAATGATAATAATAACAATAAAAAAAGTCAGGGTAGATCGTTGTAATTGAAGCAAACGCTTGATGTTACCGGGAGAGTAAACTACTTGGATCTGATTAATTTATCGTTTCTGTATGCTTTATTTATGGCTTAAAAATGTGTATTCTGGTAGCGACTAGCCAGATTTTCACAGAACTCTATTAAAGTGTTATTGGCGGTTTTTTTCCCCCTGCATCTCTGTTCCACCGGGATTCGCCCGCTTCTTCTTCACTGTCCTCCTCGGCCGGGCCGGGGTCCCACCGCCGCTCCGATGGCGCCGTGCCGTCCCGCTCCGCTCCCGACGGTTCCCCCCGGAGCAGCTCAACACGGGGAAAGGATGAGGAGGGATCGGGGAGCCGCTGCCCCCCGCAAAGAGCCCTTCGGCTCTGGGGGGGACCCCGTCGGGGCAGCTCCTCACCCCCGATGGCGGTGGGAATTGGGGGGACCCCTGGAACTTCGCGAAACCGGCGTCGGCAGACCGGGATGCTCTTTATTTGTCCTTCCCCTCCCGCTTCTCCCGGCCGCCCCATAGACACCCCCGGGTTATTTTCCATGTCTTTGCCCCCTCCCACTGCAACCTCCTGCCCGTCCTCCCAACCACTTGTTGTTTTCCCACGCGTTTACGGCACTCGTAGACATTGCTTTGCGAAATAACATTCAAATCCTTCTTAAAATTCCGCATTGTCCGCGGGAAGAGAAAAGGGGAGGGAAAAAAAAAGGAGGTGGGGAAGGGGGGGGGGGATGGAAAAAAAAACCCTTCCCCAAAAAAAAAAACAAAACAGGGATCCAGCCAGAAATCTGTCCGTCTCTATACGGGAAGGACACACACGTTGTGAACCAAGGCATGCAATGTGTTTCATTAGCACATAAAAGGCTCCCTCAGGGAAGAGCACGGGCGCGGGGGTGCCGCCGGTTGGGGCTCCGCGCCCCGCCGGTACCGGCCCCGGGATGCTCCACAAGCCGCTTCCCCCCAGTTCCCTTTATTTTTCCTTCCTTTTTCCCCTATCCTCTGGCCTGTTTCGGACTGAAACGCAACGAGGACTGGGGGCAGACAGGGAATAAAAGGAAATAGCCTCACTCTGAGCGTTCTTCCTTCTTCTCCCCAGCCCCTTCCCGGTGTTTTCCCCCCTCCTCGCCCTCCCTCAGCCCCGTTGCAACCGCTTCTACTCCCGGCGGTTTAAGCGACCGTGATCTGTGAATAAACAAAGTCAGTAAACAAAAAAGAAAGGGGGGGGGGAAAGAAAGAAAAGGGGGGGGGGGGGGGAATCTAGATCCAAATTCCAGGAGGGTAAACTTTCAACACCACGTCATACTTCAGCAAATTTACACAGATATTATATTGCGTCCCTTTCCTTCCTTCCCCCACCCCCCCGTGCTCCTTTCGAGCCATTGTGCTTAACTGAATTTTATAAAGCTGATCGATATCTTGGTAAAATATTCATTTTTAAACTAGCGGGCAGCGAAATCTTTGCTTTGTGCTAAAGTCAACACCAGCACAGTTTCGGCTCCCATAAATGCCGGGATGCTCCCAGCTCCCGCAGAGCCGGGCCGGCGGCCGGGGCGCAGGTAGGTGACGCCCGCCGTTCCTTCCCTTTCCTCTCCTTCGGGTCCATCCTCCTCCTCCTCCTCTTCCTCCTCCCCGGCTCGTTGGAGCGGCGGGACAGGATGAATCCTCCCCGCGGGTTCTGGGGGGTCCCATCCCCGCTGCCTCCCTTCTCCCGGCTGTTTTGGGGGGGAAAGCGCGGACAGGAGAGACAAGGGAGGGTCCGGGGCTGTTTCTGCCCTGTTCAACACCAAATCTCGGTGCTACGGGGTGGGAAACCTTGTGGCGGGGTCGGCGGCGGGTCGGAGACGTGCGACCGGACCCTTGCTTGGTTTATTATTTATCTTTATTTATTTACTATTATTATGAATTGTATTAATTTAAACACCAACCCCCCTTCGACTTTTTCACTCCGTGGCATTCTGTGGTTCCGGGCTGGGAGTCACCACGGCCGTGTGATTCCTCCCATGTCAGCGGCCAAAGCGCCGTCACCGCGGGCCCGGCCCCGCTTCCTGGCAACAAAATACAGGCAAAACCCTAAATATTTCCTCGATATAAGGAAAAACCCGGGAGTTTCGCCGGGATCCCATTCCCGGGGCTCTCCCGCTCCCCAACGGACACGGACACGAGTGGCACAGCCCACGGTGGGAAGATGCGGGGCGGAGGATGGCGGGATGCTTCCCGCGGGGGGTGTAGGGCCCGGGATGGGAGGTCCGGGGGCCGGTCTTAGTGAGGGCCGGAGCGAGTGGGTCCATGTCCGTGTCCCCGTCCCCGCGCCGCCGTGGCGGGTCACATCCCGCCGGTAAGAGCCGCTCGGCAACTAATGGGCTCTCAATAATTCATAACAGCCCGGCCGGCTCGTAATGCAGCACTGCGCGCTCGCCAATTACTTGTCATTAAAGGCCTGTCGCCCCTGCAGGGAGGGGGACGCGAGTGGGATGAAGGGCTCGGTCCTGCGGCCACCTCGGAGCATCCCTCCGGGGGGAGCCGAATCACAGCCCCGTACCCCGCACCGGGGCCGGGCAGTGTCCCCCGATCCCTGCAGGGGAATGGGGGGGTCACTGCTTTTTGCCAGCTATCCCCCGCTATTTTTCCTCCTCTCCCTGCAGCCGGGTACCCGCAGCTCCTTTAGCCCCCCCTTTCTCGGGTCTCATTTCTCCTGTTAACAGCGGGGCTGAGCGCTCGGCTCCCTTTCGGTCGTTAATTCCCCCCAAATCCAGTTTCATTTTGCAGGGGGACCCAGGGGCAGCATTGGCGTTGGTGAGGTCTGAGCTGGATTGGGCCGGGGAGGGGGGGGAAGCAGTCTGAGCCCACAAATCAGCCCCTATCCGTCCTTTAATGCATATATATATGCATTTATATATATAAATACATATATATGTGGGGTTTATTATTTTTCCTGACTTGCCATTCACCGGGAGGGGGGAAAAACACTTACTAATTGCTCGCCCCCCCAGTGTCATGCAGCGATGGCCATGGAAGCACAAAGAAGGTGGCACAGCTCGGGTGGGGAGGGTTAAGAAGGGCTCGCTGCCCGCTCCCAAAGCTGCCCCCTCGGCGGGACAACTGCGGGATAAATGCGGGATAACTGCGGGATCAGTGCGGGATAACTCTCCGCTGCCTGCCCTGCCCATGGATTGTGGGCAAAAAGTGCGTTTATTGATGATCTTTTAAAACCCAACTCAACCCGGGACCGGACAACTCGGGGGTGAGATGAGTCTAATTATTGCTGGTTCTAAAAAGAGCTGGAACACCCAAGTAGGGCTTAACTCGTCTCCTGGGAAACTGATGGAGACCTATTTTACAAGCTGTAATTCTGCTTTAGACTATTGCAGGCTAAAGGCAGTTCACACTGTCCTCTTTCTTCTAGAAATAGTCCTAATCCTGTATTTCGGCCGGGTAAAGTCCGCTTCTGCTCTGCACTAGATTAATCCAGAAACCACATAAAGCCAGGTAGGGAAGAGGATGGAAAAGGGGAAGAGTAAAAAAATAACCCCAAACCCATTCGGAGTTTGTTCCCTCTGCCCTGTCTAACCTTCAAAAGAGTAAATATTAAAGGATGATGCGGACTCTGCCGGCTCCTTATTTACGGGGCAGCTTCGTGGCCAGCGGAGCTAAACCCGGTCGGCGGGGCCGCTTTAGGGAGGAGAAGGATTTCGGGGTTCTTTTATTCCCTTCTCTCTCGTTGAGGTCGTTTTTCAGGCTCAGGCGAGCGAAATACTCCTCCTTTCCCGATGGAGCCTGGGGGGGGGGAGCGGGGAATTTGGTAGGTGGTTATTTTTATTGGGGAAAAAAGAAAAGAAAGAAAAGCAAAATAAATCAAAGCAAAATAAAAGAAAAAAAAAAAAGTAAAACAAACCAAAGCGAACTAAAACAAAGCAAGAACAAAAACAGGAAAAAAAAAAAAAAAGGAAGGAAAATAAAACCCAAACGAACTCGCTCGCAGCCACCTTCGGGCACCGCGATCCGTTTTCCCCCCATTCACGGAGCGCTGGAGCCCGGGGTCGGGCACAGGCGCTGCAGAATCCCCCCGGTAACCCCGGGATTCGGCTTTAAACCACTGGGCAGGGTTGTTTTTTGCCGGTCGGATACGGACCCCCTCAAGCCCGAGCCCAGGGCAGGGGGAGATGCCCCAGAGGGTGCGAACGGGGTCCGAGGGATAGGAAAAGCTGCATCGAGCCCGTGATGTTGTTTCGGGCGGGTCAAGGGACGGAGAGATGGAGGGATGCAGGCATGGAGGGAGTGATGGAGGGATGCAGGGATAGATGCAGGGATGCAAGGATGCAGGGGTAGATGTAGGGATGGGTGGAGGGAAGGATGCAGGGATGGATGCAGGAATGAATGGAAAGATGCAGAGACGTACGGGTGGATGGAGGGATAGATTAAAAGATAGAGGGATAGAGAGATGGAAAGATAGAAGGATGGATGGAGGGACAGAGGGATGCAGGGATGGATGTAGGATGGGTGGGTGGATGGATAGAAGGATGGATGGAGGGATAGATGGATGCAGGGATGTATGTAGGATGGGTGGATGGATGGATGGATGGATGGATGGATGGATGGATGAATGGCAGTTTTAACGGAAGATGGATGGAAAGACGGACAGGTTCTGCCTCCCCAGGCCGCAGGGCTCTTGGTGGGAAGAGTTGCTGGGGGGTTTGATAGCGACACGGGAAGCGCTAAGGAACGAAACGGGCCACAAACGGGCCGGGAGGGCGGTGAGGAGCAAGGGCTATGCTGCGGTGGGGGGTCCGGGTCTGTTTGCGGGGCAGCCGCGCGTGAAATTGCGTGTAAAAAAATCATAAAAACGGAAAAAAAAAACTTTATAAAACCTACTCACGGCGCCGAGGCAGCTGCCGGGGGGGGGGGGGGGGGGCGGAGGGGGCGGCTGTGGAGCGGGGTCGGGGAGGGGGGCTCCGGTCCCCCCATTCCGCCGTCCGAAGGGGTTTGTGGTTGCACACGCGTGTGCAGGGCCACGTCCGTGCATCCCGCCACGGCCCCCGCGCTCTTTCGTTTCATTGCTCTGCCTTCCCTTTCCTTTTCCCCTTTCTTTCCTCTTTTCCCATTTCTCCATTGCTTTCCTTTCCCTTCCCTTTCTTTTCGTTTCTTTGCCTTTCTTTTTTTCCCTTTTTCCTTTCTTTCCTTTAAATTTCTTCCCTTTTTCCCCTATTCCTTTTCCTTACTTTGCCTTTCTTTCCGCTTTTCAGTTTCTTTCCCTTTTCCCCTTTCTTTCAATTTCTTTCATTTTCTTCCATTTCTTTCGTTTTCCTCATCCTTTACCCCATTTTTCTCCCTTTTTCGTTTATTCCCGTCCCCAGATTTTTTTCCTTTTCCCCCTTTCTTTAAATTCCTTTCGCTTTTCCCTTCTTTCCCTTTCCCTATTCTTTCCCTTTTCCAAATTTATTTCCCTTTTTTTCTTTAATCCAGTTTCTTTCTATTTTTCCTTTATTTACCTTTTCCCCCTTCTTTTCTTTTTCCTGTTCTTTTTTTTTTTTCACTTTCCCCCCTTTTCTCCCATTCTTTCCTTTTCCACTCCCTTCTTTCATTTCCCCCTTTCTTTCATTCCATTCTTTTCTTTCATTCCATTCTTTTCTTTCCCTCTTTATTTCCTTTTCTTTCACTTTTCCCGTTCTTTCCCTTTTTTCAGTTTCTTCCTCTTTTTCCCCTTTCTTTAATTTTCCCTCCCTTGTTTCATTCCGCCCTTTTCTTTCCCATTTTCCCGTTCTTTCCCCCCTCCATGCTCACACCTCACCCTCACATCCCACCTTTTCCCACTCTACCCTTTCCCACCCCCCAGAGCCCCTTTCCAGAGGAGAGGAGTCGTTTCCCTGGCAGTGCAAAACGCAGCCAGGTGAGGCAGCCCCGATGCCACTTGGATGGGCACCGGGGGAGCACCGCGGCAGCGGGTCCCTCCTCCTGCTCCCCACTGGCCACGGGCTCCTTGTTTCAATAAACCACGGGGCAGGAAAGCCCCTGACACATCACTCGCTGCAGATAACACGGATTTCTGCACCAGGGAGAGCTCCACCTGCCCAAACTGCCCACCATCTATGCCAGCGTGCAAGGCCAGAGCAAGGTGCTCTCCCTGTGGCTTCCGGCTGGTTTTGCCTCACACCAGCAGTAAAAAGAATGATCCTCATCTCTCCACGGCTGGAAAACAGTTACAAACAGCACGGGGGAGTGGAATGCAGTGATTTTACTTCCTACGCTGTATTGAAGGCATCGAGATTGACGGATTTTGGAGACCCTGAAATGTTTTGTGTGTCACTGTCAGCAGCGGGGCTTCACCATCTGCATGCACTTACCCCCCCCCCCCCCCATTTGTTGTGATAATGGCACAAGAAATCAGTGTCGAGGGGAGCTGGGGCAAACTTCTGGGCTCACACTGAGCGTGCTGCTACCGTGTACAGATCCCTTATTAAAGCCACAGATTCCCATCTCCGATTGCCTCTTTGTGTCTGTACTTGTGTGTGATACCTGTGTCATGCTCCAGCAATTCCTGATGGGAATGGGGAGAAGCATTATCCCAGCCTGAGAAGGTGCTCTGCTGGGATGGAGCCTTTTAGGCTTCAGGGAAGTGAGTAGGGGGGGAGCATAAATCATAACAGCACCTTGAGAAAGTTGAGGAGTTAATGGATTTGTGGGGCTTTTTGGGGGATGCACGGTGGTGCTGTGCTGAAAGAGAGCTCGGGAAGGGCTTTGGAGGGGAAAGCAACCATAAAATATCCCCAAAATGATGATTAACCCCCTTCCTATGCCAAAGCTTTTCTACTACGCCCCACCATGGAGCTCCCCTCTGTTCCTCTGCATCCCTCATTGTATTCAATGTATTTCTATCCCTGGCGTCCAGCAAATGGGTGTCCCATGGGAAGGGATGGATGTATGGATGCGTGATCCTGGTGCATCACCTCTGAGCTGGCAGCCTGGGAGATGGGGACACAAGGCCAATGGCCCCGGGGGGATGCAGTGGGACGGGGGCAGAAGGTGGGTTTAATTTCAGGAGGGGTTGCCAGGACTTTCTGTCACCCCTGGGCCCAATCTGAGGCATCATTTGCAAACTAATAAAATTGCTGCAGATGTTGAGCCAACAGCAGAGCGTGTTCCTTGGGAGCATCCTGACAAGCTCCGGCTTGGAAAGTCATCAGCGTGCCCTGGTTTTCTCTTTGTTTCATCTCCTTTCCCACCCTCCTCCCCAGTTGCTTCCCTCTTATCTGGATTTTTAGGGGGACAAGACGGAAAAATAAGGCTGGAAAGGACCTTCTGCATATGGAAAGGTAAAAATCTGATGTCTGACCTGGAGGAAAGCCCATATCCAACCCCACAGTGCATCTGCCAGAGCCAGGAGGTGTGGAGAGACCCTCAAAGACATAAACCCCGCAGGAGGCAGGTGCTGCCCTGGCTGTGGGGCTGTGGAGTGCTCGAGGATGCGAGGAGGAGGGATACATCAGGCAGGAAAGGAGCTGGGTTTCAGCAGCATAAGAACCCTCTGTGCCCAGGAGGGGTTGTATCTGCTGAAGAGCCTCTTAACCCTCTCTGTATCGTGTTACTAAAGGGGAAAAAAGGAATCACGAGGAGTTCCTGCCTCTTCACCTAACCGTAAAAGAAGAGAGGATGCTATTCCCCAGCTTTCCAAGGTGTTGGGATCCATGAAACCAGATGAGCTTTGTCGTGGCCAAAAGCCAAGCACCAGCCAGGTCCTGGGAGAGGGGAGGGGAATGGATGGGTGAAAAGAGGAGACATCCAAGCTGTGGTGACAGGACAGGGCACTTGCTCCAGGCTGGTGAGGCTCTGGGTTATACGAGTGCAGGGTAGGTATTTTATCTGCTGGTTTCACTGGGATGCTGAGGCTGCTGGAGCCAAATCTGTGCTTGCTGATGCAGCTTGAAAAGATTTGGGAGCATTTTCCTTGTTCTGCGCTATGTCCTCAGCTCCCACATTCCCAAAACGTTACTCTGGTTTCTGCGTTAACCCAGTTTAGTAGAGCTGATCCCCATCCAACAGCACTGCTCTTCTCTCAGATGAAACTGGGGATATTTTGGGTCAGGGATGGCTTCTGCTGGGACAAAACAAGGACAAGGCATCTATGTGTCAGCGGCTGATGTGATAGGATGGTACCTCCGTCTGCAGGCAAGGCAGGAGGAATGAACAAGGGGCTGGGACATGGCAGGTTTTGGGATGCAGCAGGGCTTGGGATGTGGAAGGGTTTAGGATGTGGTGGGGTTTGGGGTGCAGGAGGGTTTGGGGTTTCAGGGCTCCCTGGGTTTGCAGGGACCTGTTCCCCCTCCACTGTCTCTGCTGCATCCCTGTTCTTCTTCTCCACCCTGCGAAGGTCTGGGAGCTTGGCTGGGCTCTGCCCTGAGGTCCTGCCTGCACTGAGGATGCTCCGGGTTGTGCTGCCCAGGAGCCGGGCAGGGTCCAGGGATGGGTCCTGCTCCCACAGGGAGCAAAGGCAGAGCTGACATATTTCCCCGAGTTACTTATTAACCACTGTTCATTTGACAGGATCAATATTTCAAGCGAGGGAGTAAACACTTAAGAAGCACCACTCTGCCCGGCTCTCCTTCCCTCACAATATGATTTATTCCCTAAAACGCATCTGCCTGGGAAGGAGGCAGCGCCCGGAGCCGGCGGCTTTTATCCGTGGGATATGCAAAGCACATTTATTTCGTCTTTTATCTCTCATATTGCATGTTGATCCCATACATATAGATTGATTTTGTTCAGGTAGATAATGAAAAGTCAAGTGGAAAATTTACACAAAGGCACTCAGGATCTCGACTTTCTATTGGTATATAAATTGGTTTATTACTTCATTCCCTTAAACAGGGACTTTCACACTGGGGAACCCTTTAGAATGTATCGTGTTTAAACACAAAGCCGTTTACCTTGCATGTGCTTTTTGTTTTTTTCCCACCACTAATTTCCTCGCCACTTTGGTTAATTACCAAAGATATTCGTGTTTAAACAAGGGCTCGCTCCTTCTCCATCCCTCCAGCAATTCATCTCCCTCCTCTCCTTCCCGACCCCCGAAAACTCCTGGCGGGAGGATTCCGAGCCTCCGGCTGACATGTTGAGCACCGGGGGCTGACAATACCTCGGGAGCTGTTAGCAATTCCCTATAAGCAGCTTTCATTTCGCCACCCTCACCCGGCGTCAGGCGCCGCGGCGGCGGTTAATAGAGGGCACTGGATGTGAGAGCACAGCTTGGAACAAACCCCCCCCAAAAAACCCTAAAGGAAACATTATTAATAAACATCTTCTGGACATTTGGTGGCGGGTATAGGCTGCTCCAGCTTAAAGCAATTAATTCAGGATACTGACATAAACTCTCCAGCTCTTTGACAGCTTGGAGCTGAAATAAAAATGCTAGTTCTCCAGGGAAAAGGAGAGGATAGTTGGCTCTTTTCTGGACTGTTTGCTTATAGGCCCAGAGAGCAATCTTCCTCGCAGAATGAAATGCAAGGACACAAACAATGTACCAGGGAGAGAATAGGAGATGGGAATGAACAGTTTGAACTATTTGCTCAGCAGAAGGGCAGCCACAATGCTCGGCCAATGGCTTTCCCATGCATCAACCCGGCTTCTTAGCCCCTTTTGTTGTTCAGCCTCTTCCTCCAGCCAGATAAGAGCACAGCTGCGGCGGCGCGGCTAAGTCAGGCCTTCGACTTATTCACCCAAATCTCATCTTCCCTTTCCTCTATGTCCCCCTGTGGGACACCCTCTCTGGTGCATCCCGTGGGTCTCCCTTCTCCCATCAGGTCACACCGGGCTGGATGCGAAGCCAAGGCACCGGTGGTGCACATCTTGCCTTGCGCGTGCCCCTTGCCGTCACACACATGCAAGCACGTCTTTGGTCACAGCAAGCTGCCCCAGCTGCAGAAGCTCCATGCTCTAAAGGTAAAGGCTGCAGCCATCATGAGCTGGCGGTTCAGAACTGCAACATGCAGCATTTTCCATCCCTTGAAGGCTCTGAGTGGTTTACAAACACAAGCACACCTCGTCCTCACAGTGCAGTGGTGGGATCTATCTCCTACCACTTGCATGGGAGCGATGGCAAGCACTGACGGCAATACCCTTGCAGGGGCAGGTCCTCCCAGCCACCTCCATCCTTTCCCTTCCCTCCCCACACCCCGCCTTGTCCCTGAAGATCACCCTCCCTCCTCTAATCCACCCAGGCCACCACTCGCTTTGCTTTACCGCTGCCGAGCGGGACGATGCTGTAATTCAACCAAATCGGCAGCAAGGTCGGACACCGCGGCGCTGATGCCGATGGGGATGCTGCTGCTATTTTTGCTCTTTGTCCTACCCCGGGCTGTTGGTTTTGGGAGCTGGGCTGTGCCTCGGCGTCCTCTTGTGAGGAGGTTTATTTAGCTTGAATGGGTTTTGTGAGGTGAAAAGGCAAAACACCGAGGACTAAAGAAAACGCTGAGCTCAGAGGCAGCGTTTGTAGGAGCACACCTGCAGGAAACACCGGGTTTAAACACTGCTGCTGTCACCGAAAGCTGAGGAACCGGCAGGGCTTTTGCTGTTTTGTTGTCTTGTTTTCCCCCCTTCTTCCCTGGTGGGTGGTCAGGAGGATGGGCTGAAAAGCAGGAGGGCTCCTATTGTCTCTGTGCTGCTTTAAGAGCTGACCCCACGTGTTCCTGAAGCTGCTGAGCACCTGGCTGCAGCACCCAATGAGCCCTGCCGTGATGGCACAGACCCATGTGAGCAAATGGGAACCCTGCAGAGGTGCCTGGCCATGTACTCCCCAGAGAAAAGAGCTTTTATGGCTTCTTTATGGCAGTATTTTTATGTCCAAGTGGTATCTTATGGGATACTCTTATTTAATTGTATTTGCTTTTCAACCTGCTCTAGTGGAAGGTGGCCCTGCCTGTAGCAGGGGATTTGACCTGGATGAGCTTTGAGGTTCCTTCCAACCCAACCCATTCCATGATTCATAGAATATCTCCAGTTGGAAGGGACCCATGAGGATCATCCGGTTTGATTTCCATTCCGCAGGCACAGGGCTAAAAGAAAACTGATACTGGTATCCATTTTAGGGTTGACCATTTCACCATCACCTTGAGCCTTGTGCCTGTCAACTGTGAAGCAACCTCTAAACCTCTAAAATGGACCAACCTGCCAAACCCAAGGCAAGAAGCATGATCAGCAGGTTGAAGGACGTGATCCTGTCCCTCTGCTCTGCTCCTGTGAGACCCCACTTGCAGCACTGTGTGCAGTGCTGGGGTCCTCAGCATAAGGACATGGAGCTGTTGGAACAAGTCCAGAGGAGGCCACGAGGATGATCAGGGGCTGGAGCACCTCCTGTATGGAGACAGGCTGAGAAAGTTGGGGCAGTTCAGCCTGGAGAAGAGAAGCTGCGTGGAGACCTCAGAGCAGCTTCCAGTGTCTGAAGGGGGCCTACAAGGATGCTGGAGAGGGGCTCTGCATCAGGGACTGGAGTGACAGGACAAGGGGTGATGGGTTCAAACTGAAACAGGGGAAGTTCAGGTTGGAGACAAGGCAGAAGCTCTTCCCTGTGAGGGTGCTGAGGCGCTGGCCCAGGGTGCCCAGAGAAGCTGTGGCTGCCCCATCCCTGGCAGTGCTCAAGGCCAGGTTGGACACAGGGGCTTGGAGCAAGCTGCTCCAGTGGAAGGGGTCCCTGCCCGTGGCAGGGGTTGGAGCTGGAGGAGCTTTAAGGTCCCTTCCAACCCAAACCATTCCATGATCTGAAGGGTGAGGAATGAACCCAGAGGCTCAGCCCTCCAATCAGCCAAGCAGAGTAATCCCAGCGGATCACCCAGCTCGGGGCATCAATCTGCTCCCGGCCCAGATGGGTTAATTAATGAGACATTAAAGAGGCGGAATGACACTTCCCACCACTCACTTAGGGTGCTAATTTCCAGACCACTCCGCCATAGACAAAGAGAAGGCGCAGTTAGTGCAGAGTAATTTGTGCTCTGTTCCCGGCGAATGAATTTAGGGGAGCAAATATAGTTATGCAGAATTTAAATTAAAGTTGACACTAATGTAAATACAGCAATGCAACTGCATGTTGAAGAAAAGTGATGAGGCTACGGTTTTAATCAGGTCCTTTTAACTCAGGTGGCATTTTAAATCCTTGCCATTTAAATTGGATAAAAGCCGTAAGCGGGGAGAAGGAGCAACAGAAAGTCTGTGGGATTGGCTGCGCAGCGGGGATGGGATCTGCTCCAGCTCCTTCCCGAGGGATGCCCTGGGTGCAGGAGAGGTACCTGGGCTCAAGGGAGTTGTGCAGCTGTGTGGAGGGGAGATCCACAGCAGGGTAGTGACTAAAACCCTGTGCTTGGCTCAGGAGGCTCCTCACCTGGGGAGGGACAGGGAGAGCATCCCCATGGCCCATCTGCAGACTTCCCAACCTGGCCAGACCCTGTTCTGAAACACAAGAGCTCTCTGACCCTCCTACATCCCTTGCATTGACATTCCATGGCAGCACAGGCACTTCCCACACACATCCAGGTTATCCAAAACATGACATAAACCCGACCAGCAAACCCCAGAGCATCTCTAACCCTCCTGCATCCCTTGCCTTGCCATTCCATGGCACACAGGTCCTCCCAGCCTGTGCACAGGTCATCCCAAATATGACGTAGACCCAACCAGCAAACCCCAGAGCATCTCTAACCCTCCTAAACCCCTTGCCCTGACATTCCATAATAGCACTATGGTGCTCCTCACCCGTGTCCAGGTCATCCAAAACATGACATAAGCCCAAGCAGCAAACCCCAGAGTACCTCTAACTGGAGCCAGTGCTACTCATCTCCACCTTGTGTGCTTGTGCAGCACAAATTTGGGGGGGGGGGTGTGTCTGCCCAACTTCCCCACCACTTTTGAAGGTTCTGCTTCCAGCCCCAGTCACAGACTTGGGGCTTTGGGGGAAAAAATAAAGAAGAAAAATAGAAAGGAATTAAAAAGCAAAGAGAAGAGGAAAGAGCGGAGCCCGATTCATCTACTTCAAAGCAGAGTGATCCCGAACAGGAGCATGGGTGCTCCGCAATAACAATAGGCATTAACTGCAACACACGGGAGCTACTTAACAAGAGCTTTGTAACCTGGCAAGACCCACAGTCATTTCTGTTACAGTTACTGGAACAATATATCTGGCAATTGAATTCTTCTGTCTTTTCTTTCCTTTCCAAGCGAATAGAATGCCCCTGGCAGGAGCTCGCTGCCAGCACGGCTTTGCTGCCCGTGTCTCTGCCACCAGATAAGGTGCCTTGGCATGAGGAACCCGAGCCGTGCCAGGGCTTGTGTAGCCACCAAACCGGGGTGGCTGTGTCCCGGTGGGCTGCTGGGATCATCTCTGTGCCCATGGACCCCTCACCAGGGCTGGGGACAGGCTTTGCAGAGCTACAAAGCTGGGGCTTGATGCTGCTTGCCTCGGATCATCTTGCTCCTGGAGGGCTGGTTCCTGGGCTTGGGCAGCCCCTGCAGTTGCAATGGCGGTGTGTGGGGGGGAAACCAGAGGGAGAAGCGAGCTGTGATGAAGAGGAAATACTGAAATGGCATCAGCTG
Source organism: Psittacula echo (assembly GCF_963264785.1). Classification (NCBI taxonomy): domain Eukaryota; kingdom Metazoa; phylum Chordata; class Aves; order Psittaciformes; family Psittacidae; genus Psittacula; species Psittacula echo. Next base: position 121,619,169 of record NC_137738.1, read on the forward strand.
TTCTTCACATCAAGACATCCCATGCATCCTGCTTGCAGATGGTGCTGGGACAGGGCCAGAGTAAGAAGGTACTGATTTGCCTCCCCGTATTATCCCCAGGAATCACAGAACCCCAGCCTGGTTTGTGTTGGAAGGGACCTTAAAGCTCCTCCAGTCCCAACCCCTGCCACGGGCAGGGACCCCTTCCACTGGAGCAGCTTGCTCCAAGCGCCTGTGTCCAACCTGGCCTTGAGCACTGCCAGGGATGGGGCAGCCACAGCTTCTCTGGGCACCCTGTGCCAGTGCCTCAGCACCCTCACAGGGAAGAGCTTCTGCCTAAGAGCTCAGCTCAGTCTCCCCTGTTCTGGCAGGTTCAAGCCATTCCCCTTGGCCTATCCCTATGGGCCCTTGTCCAGCCTCTCTCCAGGTTTCCTGTAGGTCCCCTTAATAATAATAGCAGTAATAATAACAACAAAAACTATGCAATAATAATAATAATAAATTGATAACAAATAAAGTAAGAATAATATCAACTAACTCTTGGGGAAAATAAATATTTTCTTGGGATATTCAAGACCTCCTACATTTAATCCCTGGCCACCTCCAGGCATCTGAGGTGCCTGAGCCGGAGGCCCCGTTGGGCTTGTGTGAAGTTCAGGCACCCTGGATCTAGCCTGCGGTGTTGTGGGGTGCAGAGGAAATACCCACGGAAGTCAGGATGGGTCATGCACCTCCTCCGTGCACCACTCTGCAATGCAGGAAACATCCAGCTCTGCACGTGATGGGACTTGTGCTATCCCAGGTAGGTCCTGCCTGGCAGGGATGCCTCCCGCAGGGCACCTCCAGCTCCTGGCCCCATCCCAGCCTCCAGAAATGTGCCTGCTGCTGCCTCTGCAGAGCCCGGCCCTGCACAGGATTTCATATTCCTATAGCTGCCCTAATCCCCTCTGTGACTCAGCATTGCTGAGATGCCTGACAGTAATAAAAAGTGTTATAATGCCATTAATTACCCCCCCTTGATATCCCGGCTGCTCTGCTACAGGAAAAGAGGTACTGCACGTGTCCAACTGGGGGAAAAACACTGAGAAGGATTCAAAGGAGGCGGAAAACACCCCCAAAAAGTGAGGGGGAAACCTGGGAGCATCTCAGGCAGCAAGGCGACGTGCTCCTGCTCCCCTGGGGGGGAAGAGGTGTCCCAGTGAAGGGATTTCACCCCGCAGCCATCCCCCAGCCTCTTGCCTGCACACAGCTGCCTGTGTCCACAAACCCCTCTAAGGACTTAATGAGCTTCCAGACAGCTATTGTCTTGACAAATCTGATTGAAACCAGCCAAGGAGTTCAAGGGTTAGGAGGGGAGGGACACACAGACAGGGCGACACCAGAAACCCCGTCTGGGTGGAAATCAAAATAAATGGGGCTCTTACATAGGTGCAAGCCGCAGAGACCTTTGGAGTGATGATAATTGATGCTGAAGAGCACCCGAGTGGCCCTGACACGCCATTCTTTAGTGTTTAATTTCTGGTGGGCGACATGGGGAAGGAAGAAGCAGCAAAGTTGATGAAGAAGCAGAGAAGTTGATGTGATCTGCCCTGATTTTTTGCTGTCCAAGCCTCTCCTGCTTTTGCTTGCAGAACTGATGGGGAAATAAGAAAGAGCTTGTGCACTGATTTAGTTTGCAAAGGCAGTTTTGGTCCCATGTGTTTTTTCAGCTTCCATGGGCTGGATGGGCCCCGGGGTCAAAGGAGCAGCAGCCACCCAAGAGGATGTACAACCCTTATCAAGAGGCTGGGGCGAAGTCCACGTTGCTCAATGCATTTTGGGCACTCCTTGGACCTTGCTGAATGTGTTTGGAATAGGAAAGGCGAAACAGAGGGCAACACAATCACCCCAAATTGCTCCTGCTGTGAAAGCAGGGGAGCCGCTGGCCCAGCAGACCCCGCTCTGCTCCAATGTGGCCAGCCACACTGACTGAGGGTGCTTTAACATCTTGAGACAGTCAGGAATGCTTTCCATGCGCGAGTGTAGTGCATTCAAACCCCGAAACCACCTTCCTCTCAACAAGACCAACAAAGATAAGAAATAGAGTTGAAGTTGGCTGAAATGAGCCCCTGCATCTGCCACACAATGCCCCAGCTGCCATTAGCTGTGACCGGGGAATGGCACTAGCAAAGTATGCTGGCAATGTTTAACAAACCATCCGTCTTTTACCTGGTCCTACTCAACAGAAACCTTTGTTTGAACCACGGGCCTATTCAGTCATGTTGCTGTCTGCTTATCGGGAAGATTAATCTCTTAGGTATCACCATATGAATTTTAAAACCAGCCCTTATTACACTGAGCCCTCCATTGGCGTGGTGGGAGGGTGAGGAGGCATTGCTATTGCTGGTGGGGAAGTTGGGCTCTGTTTGCCCACTACCAGCGTCTCATCCCCGTTACCCTCACCCATGCTAAAAACCAAGCACAGAGCAGTGAATCCCCCTTCCCTCCCTCTCCATGGATGCTCACAGCCTTATCAGCTTGTTTTTGGGAGGCTGCATGTCCAACAGCAGCTCCCACATCACACTAGCATGTGCTCAATCCTCCCATGCACACCCCTTCCATGCAGCAGGGCTCGTGCCGGGGATGCTGCGGTGGGAGCATCCCTGCATCACCCTGATGGGTATCCGAGGAGCGATGGGGACGAGGCCAGCTTTGCTGCACGGAGGGGTGCAGGGAGTGAGCCGGGAGAAGGTGGCTGTTGGGAAGGTGGCCATGGCAGGGGGCCGGGCCCCGGATTCCTGTTGGAGTGCTGTGCACACACACGCCTTATCTCGCCCGGCCGTGTTTGCGCAGCAGGGAGCCAGCTGCCCCGGCGGGGAGGGCAAGCAGCCAGCACCCATGGGAGCCCCCCAGCTCCAGCCCTTCCACCCGGGGGTCTCTAAGCTGTTTGTGTGCTGCTGTAGGGTTTTAACACGATGTTGGGGTCTCCTGGTGCTTTAGCACCCTTGATGGACCTGCTCTATGTGACTCGTTGTACCTTCGCTGGTGTTACAGGAGGTCATTCCTACCTCTGGTCACATCCACACCTCATGGCACTGAGAGGTGCCCGAGCACCAAGTGAAAAAGTAGAGGTCATTTGAGTTTATTTCAAACCCTGTACCTGGCTGGGTTATTGGCACGGCCCCTCTCGTGTCAGCGGGATGGCAGGTCACAGGCATCTCCTAGAGATGCCCCAGCACTCATGCACCCGCTCTGCATCCTCTTGAGCCTGTGAAGCATCCCCTCTCAAAGGGGTCTGTCTTGAAAACATTGGTGCTCCATGTAAAGAAGACCGGTGCCTGCCTGGATTTCCTGCAAGTCCTCTCTTTCCAGACCCTGTTGGGTGAAGATGATGCAACACACAGGATTCGGGGGTCCCTGCAAGTGGGTGGGAATCAGTCCAGGGTGCTGCAGGATGGATGGGGGGGCTTTGATTGTGTGACTCCCCCTGGTACTGAAGGCCCCTGAACTCAGTGATGTCAGGTGCATCTCCTCCCAATGCAGAAAGGAGCTTGAAACTGTGGTTTGAGCAACACCAGGGTGTTCCTGCAGCACATCTGTGCTGCTCACCCTCTCCTCTCCTGGTTGTAATGAGCACCATGGGGAATGTCCAGCTCCTTATTAATAATGGAAGATAGGAAAGCAAACATGCCTGGATGTACTTGCTGGCACTCATTGGAGCACGTGGCTCTTCCTGGCCTGCCTTGCCAATGGGGACAAAGATGCTTTTCTTCCCCATTAACTGACCTGGAGGGTGCTCAGGACTAACGGTGCATGATCATAGAGCCACAGCCTGGTTTGTGTTGGAAGCGACCTTAAAGCTCCTCCAGCTCCAACCCCTGCCACGGGCAGGGACCCCTTCCACTGGAGCAGCTTGCTCCAAGCCCCTGTGTCCAACCTGGCCTTGAGCACTGCCAGGGATGGGGCAGCCACAGCTTCTCTGGGCACCCTGGGCCAGCGCCTCAGCACCCTCACAGGGAAGAGCTTCTGCCTTATCTCCAACCTGAACTTCCCCTGTTTCAGTTTAAGCCCATCGCCCCTTGTCCTGTGATGGGCTGTAGAGCCACTGCCTGGCCACCCTTGCCCTCCTGAAGCAGCCCCTGTAATTACATATTTACCCATCGGAGCCTGTCATTATCTCATTGTCAGGAGAGGTTAACCAAGTGGCTCTGGGTCACTGAGAAGGTCACTAACAATGCTAGGAAGGGTTTAGATTCATTCATTGGCTCGGCATCATTTTGGTGCTGAGGGAGTGATGCTGAGGATGCTGTGGACACGTCCCTTCGCGAGCTGGGCAGGACATCCCATTTCCCTTGCCTGTCCCTGGTACTCTGGCAGGTTGGATGCAACATGCCATGCACGCGGGCAAGCTGAGCATCCCCTCATCCTCTGCAACCAAACTCACATCATGCATCCACTGCAGTCAACTGGGTGGTTGCAACCGTTCAGTTCGCAGTGTTCAAGGCCAGGTTGGACACAGGGGCTTGGAGCAAGCTGCTCCAGTGGAAGGGGTCCCTGCCCGTGGCAGGGGTTGGAGCTGGAGGAGCTTTAAGGTCCCTTCCAACCCAAACCAGGTTGTGACTCTATGAAGCGAGACCCAGCTCCAGGAACCAGACCTGTCATTCCTCCACCCAAAATGAAGCAGCTAATGGGGGTGACACTGATTTTCCATGCAACTCGCCATCCCCAGGCATTGGCTGCCCATTCTGCCCACAGCCTGCTCCCTGGAGCCTGCCTTGCCTTCAGCTATGACCTACCTCTGTGAGGAAACACAGGGACTAATAAACAGTCCATGAGCACCGAGTGTGAGCATTGGGCTTGCAAAGAGCACCTTGAAAGACAAGGATTTCCACCCTGAAGCAGGAGAAGCGGCCCCTTCCCCTTTCCCCTGCCTAAGCTAACTCTTCTGCTATGTGAAATAACAGGCAGGCGGAAACCCTGCCTACACTGGCAAGGGACAGAGGCTTCCCTGTTTGGATCCGAGATGGGGATTTCTGTGGCTGAAAGTACCTTTGTTATTTTTCCAGGAAAGCTTCCTTTCTGGCTGGCTTCCCCCCTGCATAGGATGCACGCAGCGAATGGGCTGCAGCACTGAAGGAGGAAAAATATTTAAACAAGCAATTATGAATGAGCTTTGGTTGCGAGCTCAGAGAGGGCAGTTTCCTACAGTGGTGTTAAGATGGAAGTGATTTACCCGGGAAGCCCAATCGCAGGAGTTCATGAAGAACGCCTCTGAGATTAGAGCTCTGTGGCCAGAGAGGACCAGAATTAGTCTGCTGAGCTCATTAATCACTGCTGCTACCAGGAAGCTGGGCTCCCCTTGTAGCGTGGGCATGCCTGGGAGCAGGTCCTGCACCTGGTCCCCATTCATCTTCTCCCCACCAGACTGAAGAGCCTTTTAGCACCCTGGGTCTTCTCCCCAGGGGGCTATTGCTACCCCACAGCCAAGTCGTTTCTCAATGTGATGGTGAGCCCCAGCCCCTGCCTGCAGCACACCTCAGCTCCTTGTTCCAGCCTTGCATTAACCTCATGGCTCTCCCCTGCAGCAAAACCCAGCTCTGCCTCCTCAACTGGGAGACGAAGCTCCAAGGTAAAGCCTGTGGAAAGCAGTGAGAATCTTTCCTCCAGCTCTCTGGAAGCTTTAACTCTGAGCAAGCTGCAGCACCTCAATAGCCGAGCAAAGCAAGAGCTTTGCATCAACCAGGCTTGCGCAGGAGAATGCAGGGAAGCTATGGGCTGGCCAGGCATAGGTCCAAAGACCCCTTCCCATCCCCACAGCACTGTGCTCTGCAGAAGGAAGTGTGAACCCTGCTTCAGCCCTTCCCCACCCTCCTCCAGGCCAATCCTGGAGCTCCCCACCCTACAAAGAGGGCCCAGGGCATCCTCACCCACCTGGGATGCAGCAGCAGCAGTAACTAGGACCTGCCTGGAGGTGCAGGGTGGGAGATGTGAGTAGCAGCACATATCGGGTTCTGGATTCATTCTCTGTGGTGGGGTTCTCCATCCTACCCTGTGTGGTGCAGCTCCTTCCCATGGCCTGGCTTTGCAATCCTCCTGCTTACTTGGCTGTTTCTAACCAGGTAAAGGAGTAAAGAAGCACAGGTGACTGAAAGGACCAGCCCTGGCCTGGCTCTAAGCACAAGCTGGGCTGCAGGGGCTGTGGCTTTGAGTGTGTTAAACTTCATGGCTGCTGCAAGGAGCCCTTGGCTCTGATGTGAGCCCACAGGCATTCCTCAAGGACAGAAGAGCCCTCTGAGGTCTGGCCCCATGGGTGTGTGTATGGGTGGTTTTATTGCCTCTGAGGGCTGCAGGCTGGCTCTTTGCTGCCCAGGAGTATTTCAAGTCGCATTCTTTGTTAGAGCCGCTCTGCTCCAGCCTTGTTGCAACAGAGCTGTAGCAACCTGGAGGTTTCAAAAGGCAAGGTGGGGATCAAAGCCCTTGGTGGCCTTGGGCTGCAAATGTTTACCTGGCTTTAGGAAATCTGCCCTGGCCTTGCTCTGGATCCTGGATGTGTTCCCTTGTGTTTGACACAAACCATGGCATAGGGATCTTACGCCAGGGATACATTAGTCTGAAGCATGTATATTGATACTACGGGTCCATGTGTTGATGCTATAGGCATGTGTGTTGATGCTATAGATACACATTCTTAAAGAGATTGATTATATTTAAAGGGACTATTGCATACAAAATCTCCCCCCTCACTCAGTCATTGGGGTCTTCAGGTGTGAGGATGAGTCCTTGGGAAAAATGTTGCTGTGTGCATCCCGTCCTAATCTTTAGATATCTATTATTTACTACTGAAAGGCCAAGTATGGATTGTTTGTTCCTTTGCTCTGGCCAGACTGGATGATGCTTATGTTCTTACACATGCTTTTCCTTCACCTAAGCCTAAAAGTCCCTTTTGAGCCCAGGGATACATCCAGCACCTTCATCGCCTGCAGAATTAATGGTGCAGATGCCTCAACACATGAGCTGTTTCATCTCATAGAGACCTAAGCCAGTGGTGGGGTGTTCTCTGAATACAGGTGACCTTGGTGCCGAGGCAGAGCTTGTTCCCATAGGAAGCTCACGGTACCAAGGCTGCCAGGCTCCTGCAATGTCCTTGAGAACTTTATCTCCATGAGTCACCATTACCTGGCCTCTACCAATCTGTGATATTTAAGGGAGTTTCCTCTTTAATCTGAATAAAACCTGGCACGAATTGGTGGTGGCCTCTGGTGGCTTTGGGGCTTGCCAGGTTCATGAGGAACCTGGTGCCAGGGCTCCCTTGGGCCCAAAGCTACTCGAGTAGAAACTTCTCTGCTGCCTTGCACCTCCTGAGCGCAGCTCCTCTTGCAGCTGATGGGCTGCAAGCCCTGGCTGCCTTTTCCACAGCTCCCATGGTGGGCAGCACAGAGCAAATGGAGGAACCCACCATATGTTCCCAATGGGCTCCGTCCAGGTTCTGTAGGCAGCATTTTGAGGCCAAGAAGGATGCAGGTAGTATGTCTCAGCAACGGGGCCAAAAGGCTAAGGAACTGTTTAATTGCTCATGAGATTTGGCATTTAATACACTTTCCATCTGCAGGGGTCCTAGAGGAAAACCTCAGTTGCATGAGGTTCTTATAGGTACTTGAGTGCCATATCCTGCAAATAACTGCAGAGGGAAAGGGACACTCATCCCTGCTCTGCTTGAGCAATGGCTTTTCCTACCTGCCTGGGTTTGAATGCAAACTCAGGGCTCTCCTACATGCAGCTGCTGTTAATAGGAAGCATTTGTTCCTTTAATGTTGGTGTGGCCATTGCATTGACGGTCGGCTGCAGGACCATAAGGCATTGGTGGTTAAAGCTTTTCAGCTGGGAGCATGGTGGGGTTTGGTTGGGTTTCCATATGTAGGTGGTATAAATGGAGGGCTAAAGCATTGGACAACCTCCTTGCATTGTCCTTCCTCCATCACCACGTGGTTTTGGCAGGCTTCGTTTTTGGGGCGGGTGAGCAAAGCGTGCCATCAGGTTTGATGGAGTCAAGGGAGAAGTTCAAGCTCCTTGAAGTTTGTCTGTGATTCTCATTTGAGCTGGCACAAATCACCTTCCCCAGCAGCTTTATGGGCTCCCAAGGACCTACCTGTCCTTTGTGCTGCAGAAAGGGGGGGTTCTGCTCAAAACTGGTGCAAGCAAATGCATTTGATTTGCTAAGTCAACGCAGAGCCAGCCCCTGGTGCATTTATCAGTGTGCCCATTCTCTCTCCTCCTAAACCATGTCCACAAGAGGTGAGGTCCTAAGGAAAAAGAAATGCAACACAGAAACCTTCCAGCCCTTCAGTGACACCGAGGGCAGGAGTGAGGCAGTCTGCATTCCTCCCTATCCATACATTATCTGAGAGGGATTATTTGCTCAACCCCAAAGCATGCACACACACACAAATTGGCAGCTGCCAAGAAATACAAAGCGCTGTATTCAGATGGGCAATATGGAGCCTATGAGCTGCCTGCTCCGATGTGCCCTGTGTTTTATCCCAGAGGAAGGGGGAAAGAGCCTGAGGATGGAGCAAAGGGTCGGTGTTAAATGGAGCACGCTTGGTATTAAATCACAGGAGGTCTTCATGGACATGCTGGGATTCCAACCCATCTGGAAAAGAGGGTATATGGATGTGTATGTGCACACACATAGGTGTATGCACAGGGAGCTGTGGGCAGGTGAAGGGAAGCCTGCCATGAAAAGGGGAGGCGTGAGCCGGGCTGGTCATTAGTACCTGGGTATGGCTGCTGCTGACCTGATGGCAAATATGAAATATCAAAGCCCTTGTCAGCACTCCTGAATGGGACAAAGAACCGGCGCATTAATGATTAACTCCGCTAAAAGCTCAGGCCTTTTTATTCCCATGGCGCTCCGGCTATCTCGCTGCCATGTGACATGCTTGGGCCATTTTCTAGCAGATTGGGGAAAGCTAGTGAGCAAACACAGGTGCTTTCGAGTCAGCAGCGCTGTCAGGGACAACCACAAACACCACCAGCTATGCCTGCCTAAATTAGCTCCTGTGTTTGCCTCCCGTTTTCCTTCCTGGAGATTTTACTTTCTAAGTCCAGTGTCTTTCGCTCCCGTCTTCGACTATTCACTTGCAGCGTTAAAAGAGAGAGAAAGAGAAAAGAAAGGAGAAGAAAAGGGGGAAAACACACAGAAAGGCTGCGCTTTGAACCCGCAACGCTGCGCGGGGACCCCATGTGAAAGACCCGAGTAAACTAATTAAAACTACTCGGGTCTTTAACTGCAAAACCAAAACGCGTTCCTTGTGCTCAAGTGGAGTGATTTTAGTGATCCTCAGCAAACACAAAGTCCTGCAAACATGTGCAGGGGGCTGTTTCTAAGAAGCCTGGAGCAGCGTGTTGCTGGAGAGGGGGAGAAGGGGTCTGGGCATGGGGGTGACTTGGTTACCGTCGCTTGCTGGAGTTACACCTCGGAGCAGTGCGTGTGTGACCTCCCCGGTGCTGTCATTCCGAGTGAAGGTCCCTCTAGTGGTATTATTTGCTTTAATTTGTCCCTTCCATAGCACAAATCAGACAGACTTTCTTTTCCTGTTCAAATATTTATGTATGTGTGTTATTGCACTATGCTTAGGCTCCTTGCAATCACAGTGGGGCAATAAAGAACAGACTATCAGCGTGCGATGATAAAGGTACTTTGAGTAAACAGCAGAAAATGAAATAAAGTTATAAAAAGGAAGGCCTGGGATGGTATAAATGTCTCCAAATAATCGTTCTATCGGCCTGCCTGATACTCGAGCAATTAACAACAACAGGAGTGAAATTGTACCCAAGCTGTGCTATTGAATTTAAATGCTGCCTCCTCTTCAGGCCCTTGAAGGAGGAGTAAAGCCTCCTGCCTTTCCAAAGGAGGGATTTGCAGCCTTTCAGGGGCTGCGTAATCCGGATGCAGCCTCTGCTGGCTCTGCTAATGGGAGGAGAGGGGCTGTAATAATTCACACCCCCCTGGCTCCCATGCACCCCCGATGGCTTCAGCTTTAGGGTGCTGCTAAATGCAGTGGGGTGACAAGGGCCATGCAGTGCTGAGGCTGGTTGTGGAGAGAAATCACAGAATCCCAGCCTGGTTTGGGTTGAAGAGACCTTAAAGCTCCTCCAGTCCCAATCCCCTGCCATGGGCAGGGACCCCTTCCACTGGAGCAGCTTGCTCCAAGCCCCTGTGTCCAACCTGGCCTTGAACACTGCCAGGGATGGGGCAGCCACAGCTTCTCTGGGCACCCTGGGCCAGCGCCTCAGCACCCTCACAGGGAAGAGCTTCTGCCTTAGATCCAATCTAAACTTCCCCTGTTTCAGTTTGAACCCATCACCCCTTGTCCTGTCACTACAGTCCCTGATGAAGAGTCCCTCCCCAGCATCCTTGTAGGCCCCCTTCAGATACTGGAAGCTGCTCTGAGGTCTCCACGCAGCTTCTCTTCTCCAGGCTGAACAGCCCCAATGTTCTCACCCTGTCTCCATACAGGAGGTGCTCCAGCCCTTGAGCATCCTCATGGCCTCCTCTGGACTTGCTCCAGCAGTTCCCTAGAGTTGGGTGGCTCTCCCAAAGGGAGGAGGATTCAAACCTGCAATGCCCAAGAGGTATTTTTGAGCTTGTATTGACTCTTTGCTGCAGACACAGTGACTCTGGCATGGTTCTACATGCTAGCTAAGTGCTCGTAAGCATCCATGAGACCAGTTGCAGCCTGGGGTAACTCAGTGGTGGTTGCATCCATTGCCTCCTATCAAGTGATTTAGGCATGGAGTGGATTTAGGTTGCATAAGCGAGAAAGTGGCACTGAGGAAGATGGTATAGTCAGAAAGTGGATCTCTGAGCAGTGAAAAAATGCAGGAGTTCGAAGCCAGTGTCCAGGCTTTGCACCAAGGACAATGAGTGCAGATGCAGCACAGTTCACTTAGGGGGGAAATTAAAATCTGTGTATTTAGCAGGATTATGCTTGAACTGGTACCAATCTATTTTGCCAAATTGAGCCGCAGCCAATTTCTCTCCCCTGCGATGGTGGATAAATATCATTAAATAGGGAAAAGATGAAGGCGACTGATGCCCTTGCATGAGCAGGAGCTGCCTGTGCGCTTGAGAACGAAAGGACAAAACTGGGGAGATTTGGATGCAAATCATCCAAATGAGACAGATTAAGCACAAGGGGCCAAGGGAGAAGGGATGCAGAAAGCGGGATGCTGGGAAAAGTGAGAAATGGCTCAGGTTGTGTGTCTGGAGTTGGAAATGGTCATGTGGAGGCAGGGAAAACTCTGTACTGTGTGTACAGGTCTCGGTACTCCAAATCTCAAGGTCTATAACAGACAGGGATGCTGGGAGCATTTCCCACCCCTGGACATCAAAGCTTTGAGGAGACCAGATGGTGCCATCCATGCTGGGGTTTTCTGCCAACAGCTTCCCCTCACCAGCATTCCCAACCTGGAATTCAACTGAGGGTTTACATGGCCACTGAGGGCTTACATGGCCACTGAAGGAGAAGTTTAAAAGCAATTCTCTCCTCAAACCAAGTCTTTTGGGTTTTGAACTTGGCTTCCCAGCAAAGAAATCAGAAGAATTACAGGAGTAATTTGTCACAACTTCTGGCTTTTTTGTTCTTTGCGTGTTTTTTGAAGAGCTAAATATTCCTTAGTTTGGGAAACTGCGTTGTTTCGAATGCGATCATGGATGCGAGGGCAATGTCTGGCACTTTGAGTTGCAGCAAGGTTTTGGATTCATGATCGAATTTATGGAAATGATTTTTACGAGCAGTATCACAGCAGGAAACCCCCTAAACCACTTCTTTTTATCCACTGCAGACTCGCTTCCACCCCCAGCCAATGAATGCACCCTCTTGCTGTGTTTGAAGAGGCCAAAGATAAATCTCTGGTTTGCCATCTGTGACAGAGGCACAGGTAGAGTTTAACCCTTCCTTTGCCTCCTCTCGAAGCCAAACAGTTGCAGTCTCCGATATTTCTTTTTCAAGTTAGGAATTCTTTCCTGTATGTTCTTATTCCAGCAGCAGCTGAGCTGGATTTGGTGGCCACCCACCAGCTCTTGACAGAGCTGGGTGCCAGGTTCTCTTCCCTCTGTGAATCCTCAGCTCCATCAGATGCACTCTGAAACCCTGTTGACTGGATTTCCCTTTGCACTGCTTTTGGTTCACAGGGAAGGGAAAAGCTTCCTAGCAGGGACAAGCTTGGACTGCTTTAGCACAGGGTTGTCCCTTGGATCTGTTATAAAACCCTTTCTGTGATGGCTTCCAAAGAAAGTTTGCAGGTTAATATTTCCCAGCATCATGCAAAGATGAAGCAGATCCCAACTTTCCTTCTTGTAGAACAGTTGTCGACGTAGTTTTAAATATCACCACACTCTTCTTGGGTTCCCTGTGGCCATAGATGCTCTGAGGGGGATCTCCTTAGCTCTATTGCATGATAACCTATATCCTTGTGGGCACTAGGGGATCCTGGTCCCCAGCTGGAGTCTGTGGGGAGATTCTCAGGGCTTTTATGGGTTTGAACCCATCTCTACCCATCTTGTCTGGGACAACAGCTGAGGGACCTGGGGGGTTCAGTCTGGAGAAGAGAAGGCTCAGGGGGGACCTGATCGCTCCCTACAAGTGCCTGAGAGGAGGATGGAGCCAGGAGGGGCTGGGCTCTGCTCCCAAGGAACAAGGGATGGGACAAGAGGAACCGGCCTCAAGCTGCACCAGGGCAGGTTTAGATGGAGCTGAGGAACAATTCCTGCCCCAAAGGGTGCTCAGGCATTGGAACAGGCTGCCCAGGGCAGGGCTGCAGGCACCGTCCCTGCAAGGGTTCACACCCCGTGGAGACGAGGCCTCAGTGCCATGGGTTAGTGGTGGCCTTGGCAGGGCTGGGACATGGTTGGACTGGATGAGCTTAAAGGGCTTTTCCAACCTGGTTGATTCCATGATTCTAAGAATAACTCTTCACAAGGCATGGGGAGGTGATGCCATCCATCCTCCAGCACAACCGTGCTTCCTCTCCGGTACAGGCAGAGCATGGGGCTGCCTCTCACTTGAAAGGACTTGCCTGTGAGTGTTGGTGCCTGCAAGACCTGGGTGCAGCTCCCACCTCTTGCAGGGTGAGACTTGGGAAGGTGAAGAGGGAGTCACAGAGCCTATGGGGGGGGGATGAAGCCTCAAATCCCCATGACCACGGAGAGGGGTGCTCTGGCTTGTCCTGGGATCTGTGCTGGGAAAGAGCATGGGGAAGCTGGAAAAGGATGGGCGCAGCTCCCAGGTGAGCTGTGAGGAGGCACATTGAGCTCCATGACCTGCATGGGGTTGTCACGATCCAGCTGAAGGACACGGGGAAAATCACCCTGGATATTGCAACACCCCTCAGCAGCCTTTGGGAAACCACCGTGACGCACTGCTCTCCCAGCCCCAGCTATTCAGCAGAGCCGCAAAGCAGAGGGCTCGGGCTGTGCTTGCAGACCTATTGAGTTAGTTTTTCAGTGCTTCATAAAAAAGAAAGACTGGAGGGTAAAAAAAAGGAAGCGATACTGTTACAATCAGCACGGTGTGTGATAAAGATTTATTGCAGGTAGAAAGCAAATAAAGGTATGGTAGGAACTTCTTTATTACCCATATCGTGATTGCTTATGTGATCAGTGACCTGGAATACATTCAAATTCATGTGAAATAAAAGCCCAATAGAAGGAGGCTTTTGCTTCCCCCTGCCTTCTGGTGACATGTGGGCAGTAGAAAGAGCAGCCAATTGCCGTGTTTACCCGCTTCCTGCTTTTCTGGAAAGTCAACAGTTTTTAAAGGCTTAGGCTGGCTCTGAATTAAGAAACTTGCTCTGGTTTAACTAAGGTCATTGGCAGACAAATGGTGTGTAACTGTGTGTGAGGGTTATTTCTCTATGAAGTTACTGTGCCAGGTTCACCCCACTCCGCTCCCACCATCCAGGCCTTCTCCAAGCCCTTTTCTTCCTGGTTTGAGAGGGGGACATCACTGCAGGCAGGCAGCAGAGGACCAAAGTATCCCAAGAGACCCAAACCACTTGCAGACGCCATGCTCATCACTGCCCTAAAGTGATCAAAACCCTGTCCAAGCGCTTTGGTTTCCGTGGCAGCCCACTGGTGTAGGTGGACCTGATGCCACCCCATTCCCATTTGGTCATCACTAGTTGCTCCAAGCCTTCTGCTTTGGGACAAGACCTCAGAAACCCATTGCTCTGCAGGCAAGTCCCAGTGGCTGCACCTCCAGGAGGTACCCGCAGGCTCAGATAAGGCCTGGACGGTCTTATCTGCTCGTTGCTTTCAGGCCATTCTTCTTTTGGTGGTTCATCCGTCACTAGTTAACAGGGCACCCTTGCACACTGGCTTTCTTTGTGCCGTATCTTTAACCTCCTACAAGTAAATACCCTTTGTACACATGTATCTGGCTCCTTGATAATGTATTGTATTCCTTCCACCACCAAAAGCATTGGTGGCATGAGGAGAAACAGTCCATTTAGATAAAAAGCAATTAGCACCTCTCAAGGCTGGTATATATTGTTCAAGAAAAGGGCCCTCACAGGAGGCCGGTGAAATTCCTCCTGGCTGGAAAGAAGACAAAAAGGTTATTTCAAAGGAAATCTCTCCTGCGGATTGGGAGATGCTGGGTTGGTTTTTACTGAAAATTAGGCAATAAATCAGTCTTTTCTTGCAGTTTTAGTCCAAGGGTCAGGTTTTGGTGACCAAGTTGCTGTGGTCTCTTGAGAATGGAAGAAGAGTTAGTAATAAGCTCAAAACCCCCCTTAAATTCTATGTTTCATGTACTGTCCTGTGGCATGGTCCTGGTGCATCCTTTTGATGGGCAGCTTGAGGAGGTGGCAGGGGGCGTTTGGGGGTTGCAGCACAAGGACTCAGCCCAGCAAAACATCCTGATCTCTTTTATAGCCCCCTCCCCTCGGTTATATCATCACACATGATGGGGTTTCACAGCTCAGTGCAAAGCAGTTTCTGCAGGTCTCTGGGAAGGGCCATGTATCTTCATTTATATGTTAATCTGCATTAAATAAATGTCACTATAAACAACTTGTATCTCGGGAGAAGGTGGAAAACATATGGGCATTTACCAACCAGAGGTTATTAATTTTACACTTTCCATCTGGAGCCTATAAAGGGTCCATTCTTAGAAACAATAAAGACCCAAGGTCGCCAGAGAGCACAGGGAAGGCTCTACCGCATGCGGTGTGAGGGCCATAAAGCCTTTGTTCCACCTCCAAGGTGCACATGCCTGTGTGCGAGTGCTTTGTTAAAGCCCGTGTGCATGCCAGGACATGCTCTCCTCTTCTTGTGAAGCTCCCTGCACCCGTAAACCTGAGGAGAAGCTGACGCTGGTGCCAGGAGGAGGCACGGGAAGGGATGCCTTGCTGGAAGGGGGCCAGGGAGGAAACATGGAGCTTCCCCCAGTGGTGCTGGGGATGTGGCACAGGATCATAGAACGCTTTGTGTTGGAAAGGACATGAAGATCTAGTTCCAAATACCTGCCATGCACAGAGACACCTTCCACTAGACCAGGTTGCCCAAGGCTCTGTCCAACCTGGCCTTGAACACTGCCAGGGATGGAGCATGATGTGCTCATGCGTGTCATGAGATGGGCTGCTGCGAAGTCTCCCCGAGCATGGAGAGGAAGGGTTAAATGTCCCATCCCTTGGAGACATCCGGCCATTGTGGACATGAGTGACAGGAGAAGCATTGTATGCTTGTTTGATTTCAGAAGCCAAGCATGGTCAGGCCTACTTAGGACTTGGATAGGAGACAGTTTGGGAATACTGGGTGCTGTAGGCTCATTTTGGATGCCGGAGAGGGACTTTTCATCAGGGATTGTAGCGATAGGACAAGGGGTAACGGGTTCAAACTGAAACAGGGGAAGTTCAGGTTAGATCTAAGAAAGAAGTTCTTTACTGTGAGGGTGGTGAGGCACTGGAATGGGTTGCCCAGGGAAGTTGTGAATGCCCCATCCCTGGCAGTGTTCAAGGCCAGGTTGGACAGAGCCTTGGGTGCCATGGTTTAGTGTGAGGCATCCCTGCCTATGACAGGGAAGTTGGAACTGGATGATCTTAAGATCCTTTCCAACCCAAACCATTCTATGCTTCTATGTGCTGCTGCAAAGCCTTTGTGTGTATGGAAAGGAATGGGTAGTTGTCCTATGCCTTGGACAGGTCCAGGCAGCATGGCCATGAGAATAAGGATCTTGGTTGTGCGGAGAACATGGGTGGTGGGACATGATGAGGTCACTATTTCATGCACAATTGTCCCCAAAAGACCCAACTGTGTCCCCAGAGCTGGGCCACAGGTCTGTGAGGCTGAGCAGGGCTGGTGGTGGTGCAGTTACACTGCCCAGAGCAGGCTCAGGGTGACAAAAGGCTCAGCAAACACCTCTAAACACTGCGGGGCTGCTGCCACGCAAGGGCTGCTGCTCTTCAGGCCCTTGTGCAGGCTGCCCCATGCCCCTCGTCTACCCCTGCGGCTCCTCCTAACCTGCCATCCTCTTGCTTCCCGTGGTTCTCGTTCCCTTTCTCCTCCTTTTGTTGCAGCCCTTGTTTGCTTTTCTCACCGCCTGCCCCTCTCCCTTCTCACCCCTGCGTTTATTGGATTTCTCTCTTGTTTCTCCTCGATCCCTTCCTTCACCCCCGTTCCTGGGCAGGAAACAAACCTCAGAGGGCTTGGTGCTGCTTGTGTGAACTTTTGACCCTCCTGGGTGATGTTTGAGAGGTGGTGGCATAAATGTGCTGCTGCCCTCACACCTGGATCCCAAACATCCCCCCCCGAGCATCCTCCCGGGTGGCCCATGGTGCTGGGGGTCCACACCAGGCTTGGCAGAGGCATCCCAGCAGGACCTCAGCTGCGGGGAGGAGAGCGAGGAGTGACCCAAATATTGCTTCCAGATACCCGTGCAAGGGTCAGAAATGTGTTGGCAATGAGTTAGTTGGTCTCAAAGGCAAAGAGGAAGCCAAAATCAAGTAGGTGAAGCTGCACGGAAGCTCCTTCACTGCCAACAGGCTGCTACTTTAAACTATTAAAGTTCCCTCCCAGTCTCCTGTTTTTAACAGATCTTAGTCCTTAAACCAAGAGGCCTTTTGGTTTAAAATAACCCAAACAATCAAAAATCTTAACAAAACCAAACCAAAACCCCAATTTGAGGTTGTTGCAGGAGACAAAGTAAAAAACCCACCACCCGTATGCTTCTGGGCACCAAGGGTTTACCCTAAAAAGTGAGGGGGGGGGCAGGTTTTTAAAGAGCATCTTGAGTTTTAGAGGGGTCTGCAGCAGCTCCAGGGTGTTCTGGAGCTGCTCCCTGGATACTGCCCATCTTGGCATGTAAATAGCTGCTAAAACTGGTTCCCTAGGAGTCTTGAGAGGCACAAAGACTTATGCTCTGAAGTCTTTTAGGCGAGCTGAAAACATCAGCCTGGAGCTCTCAGTAGAGCCTCACTTGTTAGGGGTGGGTGTTTTCAGATAGAAAGTTGATTTAGTTGCTGTTTTGGGGAAGGGAAAACTGGTTTGGTGTTGCTTCAAAGAGCGTTTTGAAAGGAAGGGTCACCGGGTGGTTGCTTCTAGAGAGGAGGTGGCCTCGTGCACTCATTTTCCAGCCTCCCCCAGGCCATAAAGTGGAAAAGGATGTCAATAATAGTTTTACTTCCATAGCCAAAGCAAATCCAGCCCTGAAATGAAGAGAATGGTGCGTACAACGTGTACTGAGAGTGATGTTTGGCTGCTGTGCCCTGTGGCAGGGCTCTGTGTGCCCCGGCTCACAGGTATCCCATTCCCACCTCCCCACCTGCCATGATAAAAACCTTCCCAGAGGAGTTTCTCCCACTGGGTTAAACACAACCAGCTGCCTGGAAGCTCCGGGTGCCAAACACACACGGGTGTTTTTCAGAGCTATCAGTGCCGGCCGGCCTCTCGATGGGTATTTCCATACGGCTCCCTGCTCCGTCCTGCCCCGTTCCCAGTCGGACCCGTCCCGTAACAAATCTATTCAGGGAGGCCTCTGAAAAGGGAGAAAGAAATGCCATCCATTCAGCAGCCCCTGCTCCTTCTGACACCCTCTGTCTCCCCATCCAGTTCATAAAGGACTTTCTGTTGGTTCGTGGCAACCAGGGAGCAGGAATGCCGCCGGCCGATCATGGTTTATGTTGTCTACAAAACGCCAACAGTATGGGGATCAGATGACCCTGGACGTGTTTATTGTAGTAGGGGAAATTAGCAATAAATAAAGGCAAGTGGGCAGAAGAAAACTGGGACCCTCTGGGACTCTTGTGTCTATAGGGTCAGAATCAAAAGAAGGCTTGATTTGCTCCTGTAATTTAACCCAGCCCCTGGGCTCCTTTATCAGAGCAAGGACAAGGACATGCTAATCTGAGTGCCTATAATTTAACGGAGATATACTGTACTTACACTGTGCATTTCGAGGTGGCTGCATGGTCCCGTGGGGCCCCTGGTCCTGGCTGAGCTGCTGTTTCATGTGAAGCTGCCTGCGGTGGGCTCATCCCGCTGTCAGAAAACAGCAGATTTCAGTGTTTTGAGGCTATTTGATGCCTGTGTGGGTTTCTTTGGGCCAGGGCTGTGTGAGCAGAGGGGTTTAGGGCATGTTTTTGCATTGGGATGCTGCTTTTCCCCATCCGTTCCCATGGTGGGAGCTGGGAGGTGCTGCCTCATCTCTCATCCAGCCCCACCGTGGGGGTCAGTTTAGCCATTTAGGCGTCAGGAGGGGGTGTTTATGAACCCTCTCTTCACTCACCCCATCCCAGCAGAGGGGAAGCATCCCTGCAGAGCCCAGTCCTCCTCCATCCCACTAAAGAGCCCGACACTGGTCACCTTCCCCTCCGGGCCTCTTATTTAGGAGGTTAATGGGATTACCCAGCAGCTAAATGGTGTGTGAATGGGTAAATGCAGTGCTGGATGAGGTCCCAAAGGCCCTGCACCCCTGGGAACGACAGGGAAAATACCCCTCTGAAGTGCCACCACCAAGTCTTGCTTTGGGGGCTGCCAGTGCCAGGCTGAGGTTTGACCTGTATCAAGGCCTTTTCCCTGCCTTCAGAACTACCCACTTGCCTTGTTCCTAAGATACTTCCCCCTTCACCAAGGATTGTTCTTCCCAGGGAAACAGACAGAAGCGAACCACGCCGGGGGGTTCAATAATCGGGGATGGCAGAGCAAGCCAATAAATTCTCTGCTTGAAAGATGAAAGCCTACAGTTAAAGCAGGAGAAAAAGCCCCAGCGAACAAAACCCACTTCCCTCAGCCCCTGCGTGCTGTCCCACAGGTGTCTGTGCTGCTTAACCAAACAGCCCTCTGCCCATGAAAGACGGGGCTGACAAAGCAGCATCTTTCCCTTGTAAAACTCGCCCTCAATGGCTGGAAAAAGCTCAGGCTGCTTTCTGTGTGTACACAGATGCTTTTATCTGTCCCTGCTCTGACTGCGGCATAAGCAGGATCAAGGCAGCTTTTGGCTCCGGCAGCATGTGGGTGCATGGGGAAGGGGCTGGGGTGAGACCTGGTGGATTCCCTTTGGCTTCAAAGGGATCCCTGGCCGAAAAGCCTGCCCATAGCTGGCAGTCCCCTTGTTGCCTCGCTGCAGTGACTCGTGGGCATGGGCAGTCTGCATTGGTGATGCCACATCCTCGCATCCCACTGCCCCAGGAGTGATGGAGCTGCTGGGAAAACTATCCCTATCCCTCTCTCAAGTGACTTCTCCTGCACCTTCCCTACCAGCGTGGTGGTGGTGAGCAATTAGGGACCCCACTGAGGGGTGAAAGCCTCATTCTGTGAAATAAAGCATTAAAATAGGTGATAATGGAGGAAATGAATGATGCCCAGAAGACGTTGAAGGTAAATATAATTGTAATGTAAACATGATGGCTTTAAATATTGGCTTTTATGTGACAGCTGCTCTCTGAGCACCTGCTTTAGGCTCTCATTCACCACGGCAATTTAGAGGCAGCAGCTTTTGTTGCATGACACAGAGAGAGAGATGAAACATCCCAACATTCCTATTGTCTTGGCTTTCCCCCATTCCATTTCCTTGACTGTGCTTCATCCCGACCCACTGAGACAGTCAGTGCTGTCACCATCCTGATGCCGGACCACGGACCATGAAGGGATGCAGAAGGATAACACTGCAGCCCTTCCTCGGGAGCAGCTGGTGTCTGCTCTTTGGGCATGTGGGGCTGGGGGCAGCAGCTCTGGGGGCACAGCTTTGAATCATGGAATCAACTAGGTTGGAAAAGCCCTTTAGGGTTATCCAGCCCAACCATTCCTCAGCTCTGCCAAGGCCACCATTAACCCAGGGCACAGCTTTTGGGTACAGAACCTGTGACAGCAGCTATTGCTTGGTTTGAAATATCTGTGCCCTTATGCACTGTTTTCCCTCCGGCAGTAAAAGATGGTGCAAGAGCACCTGTGACTATAGAAATTATCACAGGTTTCAGGGTTTTTGCATACTTTGCTTCATTTAAAATGCCAGTTTCTGAAGCTGCTTCGTTCTGCAATGAGCCTCTGGCATTCTCCCGAAGAAAACTGGGCTTTATCCCCCTCTCCTTTGTTTTTACAGCCTCGAGACCCAGGAGGGAAGCAAAAATTACACCCACCCAGGAGGGGTTTTTTTAATTATGTCCTTTTAAAGGTCATTCCATCACCGGGTATTAGTTCCATGGAGTCCTTTCTGAATGCTGGTTGTAAGCAGCAAAGCACTTCCAAAGCCAATCCAACTCTCGGGAGCGGGATGGGGCCCACCAGAAAGGTCCTTCTGCACCCTGGCAGCTTTTCCACAGTGATTAAAAGCTTTTCCTCCATATGGGGCTGTGATTCCTGCTTTTCCTGAAGCTCTGCAGAGCCGAGGGGGCGTGTTGTGCCAGGTTGGAGGGCTGGAATGTTCTCCCAGCCACAGTGATATCGGGGGGCACGGTAAACTTTTACCTTCAAAGAGCTGCGGGGATGGATAAGAGATGTGCCCGAGCTTTGTATTTGCTTTCAGATTAGTGAAGAATTGGCTGGAACAACGTGTTTTCTGTTGACTGTGGAAACAAGCATGGCCCTGGCCCAGGCTGAACCTGTGGGGGGACGAGCAGGGTCCCTGCCTGCAGCTGGGGGCAGGTTAAACCCAGCAGGAGCCCTGCTGTTGGGGTGGGATGGCAAAGATGCAGCAGTGGTGGCTGACATGGGCTGGGATGGGTGAGCCCAGCAGTGCTGGGGGTGGACAGAGGACCCTGGGGGCTCTTTGGAACTTCAGGACGTTTATAGAAGGTAATGAACAGACAAAGAGGGGAGGGTGAGAGCAGTCGGTGGCGTGGCTTAGGCTCACGATAGAAAATTCAAACAATATTAGACTCAAAAAGTCAACATTAGACACACTTCTACTAAGGACCTACAAACAAACAGAGTTCCTCTGTACACACATTAACAAACACAGCCCGGGTGATGATGATGGCGCCTGCTTTCACCTTCGCACTGCCTCCGTCGGCGTGGTGGCTATCGGTGGTTCCCCCCTGTTTTGTCCTTCTGGGGCTGGAAAAGTGAAGGAGAGGATGTGTAGGGTGAGCTGAAGAGCAGGCAGCATTGATGGGAACCCCATGAGGGAGCATGGGGGTGCAGGCTCCTTTTCCTGTTTCCTTTGGATTTGGACCTTGCTGCTGGAGGGGGGGTGCAGGTGCTGCTGGGTTCACTCTGGATCAGGACAAGGAGCATGAGCTGAGCAGCAGCATGAGTTGTTGGTGATGACACAGGGGATGTGAGGACAGGCACACAGCTAACCCAGGCTATCACAGGCGGGTTTGCGTTGGAAGGGACCTTAAAGCTCCTCCAGCTCCAACCCCTGCCATGGGCAGGGACCCCTTCCACTGGAGCAGCTTGCTCCAAGCCCCTGTGTCCAACCTGGCCTTGAACACTGCCAGGGATGGGGCAGCCAGTTGCTGCTAACAGGTATGAGGTGCCTCGGGCACAGCTTGAGGTCTGATTTTCTCTGCTTCAGCAGCCATCCTTGGATGTTTCTAATGCCTGCAGGGAGATCAAGCTTCTCCTTCCCAAAGACGAAGCACTCATCTTCCCCAGGCCCCACTGCTTGAGGAGTGAAGTGGGAGATGATCTCCTTTGAAAACCTGCCCTCATATATTGAGCTGCATAATGAGCCCCACGTTCCACGGAAAGGGAGAGCAAACGGAGCCCCTGGGCTCTGCTGCTGCTGTCTCCTCTTCCACCCTCAAGATTGGAAAGGGGGAGCAGTGAAGGGAAAACCTCCCTCCCGAGGAGCATCCTAATTGTCATTGCCCCCGCGGCTCCGCGCCAGACAGTCGATAGCACCCAGCAGGCACATGCAGGGCGGCTGCTGCTCCTCCGAGTCCCCGGTAATGCAATGCTCTTCCCCGGGATCAAGGTATTAAGGTTTAGGTTATTTGTATTGATTTTATGTGCTGCCATGCTGTGTCAGTCATGCTCATATTTGTGGTTCACAAATTCCTCCTTTAAATGTCACAGCCATTTCATCTCCCTCTGCCATCAATACTTCCAGCCGTGGGGGCTGTTTATTAACCCCCGGTGCCGGCTCCTCGCATCGTACTTCTCCTTCCAGACCCCTTTTTATTAGCAGAAAGAGAAGGAGAAAACAGAGTTACTTCCCTACGGAGGGAAGAGCGCTCCCGAAAGCGCCTTTCCCTGCCGCTGCCGTGCGGCTTTGCACAAGTTTTGGGCCCTCTAGTGGTTAATGCCAGTTTTGGGGCTGAAATTCCGGCATTTCCCCGTGCGCGGCTCCGGCTTCCTCCTGGCGAAGCCGGGATGTGTTTGGATAACGCGATTGCTGAGCGAGCGAGTAGAAAGAAAACGGCGGAGACGGCTTCATCAGGAGCCCGCCCTGCCCAGGGATTCCCCTGGAAAAGAGGGAGCGGGTTTGGCACATCACCGCTCCGGGAAGGCCCACGGATACCTCCAAAGACACAGGGATAACATCTGTATTAGCTGGTGTCCTATTTTCTTTGCGATCCTTTAACAAACAGGCAGCGGAAATACAAGCAGCAAACATGTTTTCCCCTCTTCCTCTGCGAGCGCTTACTTAAGCTTTTATTATATTTGGCCATGGGACGTTTGGTAAACTTACTGATGATATCAGAGAATGATTTTACAAACAGTAAAAGTTACACTATTGACACCTCCAAATTCGGGAGTATTTACATTGTGTTAGGTGCACACTTGCTCAGTGAGATTAACAAACATTACTCAAAAGGCTATAGCCAAATCCACCGTGGTTGTTTATAAAACCTTTACAACTCATCAGCTTCTACTAACACACTGGCACTGTTCAATTACCATCACTTTTAGAGAGCCTTAGCAAAACACCCAGTGCCCATGTAAATAGACAAATCTGAAAACTAGCTGGTCTGTTGGCTTACATACTGTAGGTAATGTTTTCTTTTGCTCAAATTTGTTCTAGAAACTAATCACGCTCTGATAAAGCCATCTGCAAATATGAGAAAGATTGACATCCACATGTCAAAGTTTACACAGCCTGACCAAGTGTACATATAGTGCGGGCGATGCGAGGGCCCCGCTGCGACGAGGCCGTGCCGATGGGGATGCTGCTGCGGGGACCGAGCCCTCAGCCCGGGCACCACTTGCTGCAGCCCAAAAAGTGGTGGTTTCCTCAGGATGGGGAGTTAAAAATGAATTATTCCAGTGCAAACAGCAGATCTTGGCTGAGCCCAGTTGGGATGGAGATGCTCTGCTGCATCCCAGGTGGCAGGGACCCAGCTCCAGAATGGTGCCACACTGGAATGCTCCAGCACCTGCCTGAAATTATCTTCCACATCCCCATGAGAGCAGCGTCACCACATCCCCCTTCTCCAGGAGGGAAATGAAACTCTTTTCTCCCAAGGTTTTTCCCTTGGGTGCATGGAGCTGGTCCATTGGTGAGTGCCTCAAGGTAAAGGGGCATCAGCAGCATGCTGAGCTGGCAATGCCACAGCAGGGCTGGGGCGAGTGATTGCGCCCGTGCCATCAGCTGCCCTGTGGTGCTTTCCGCATGGCAACAACCAACAAAAGAGTTGGAAAAGGCTTGGAGGTGAAGCTCAGACACGAGACTTGCCTCCCCCGACGAGGGCCGATGACTTGGTCCAAAGTACAGATTTCCGTTTGGCTTTTGGTTGCTAAACACGGCTTTTGTTGACTCCTAAACAAGGCCAATGCTCCAGATTTGGAGCTGACCCCAGCACCTGGCACCCGGGCCCTGAAAACCCAAGTACAGAAGGAGAAAATAAATCACTAACGTTTCACTTAATCGTATTGCTAAAGAAAGGATTTAATGGACTTCTTGTCCTTCTTTTAACCAAATAAAATACCCTGCCTGCACGGGGCTGAGCCTGGACACTTGCCTTGCCGGCACAGCGAGGGAGCCAACTTGGAGCGTGTGCTGAGGGAGCAGGATAAAACCTCAGGCTGGATGCCCTGGCCTCAGATCCTTGCTTTTCAGACCCTGTGGACCTGGGGCAGGATCCCAGACCGAGAGGCTGGGGACCACAGTCACAGGCTTGAGAACCACCACGGTGCACATCCCACCCGTGTCCTCTGCTGATGCTCCTCAGGGACCTGTGCTGCCCTCAGGAGATGGGGTATGCTGTTGCTCGCCTTGCTGCTGTTGGCATTGTTTGCATGTTGTTACGGAGCCAGTTTGGGATGGAGAAACGAGGAGATTTTGGAGCTGAGGGGGAAAGCTCCACCTCCAGCACAGTGATGCTCCATGCAGAGCTTCTCTCCTGGGTTCCCACAGCACAGAGCCCACAGGCATCATCACTCTTGGGGTCCCCTTGGTGCTGAGCTGGGAGGTTGGAGTCCTGGACGCTCCTGTAGTGCTGCTGGATTTTTCCATCAGTCCTGGTTTTGCCTCCATATTTCCAAGCTCTTTTCTCAGCTTCTCAGACAGAGAAAGACAGATATTAAAGCAAAAGTCACCCCTTTCCCTCTTCCCCTGCTCCTGCTGCAGCTGCAGGACACCTGGAGCTGGCCTTGCTGTATTGCTGCTGCCCACAGGCAGTCTTCCATAAGGAAGGGGCAGCTATGCCCTCCCTCCTTTCCTCATATCCCTGTGGAAAGCCAGGATGCATTGCCCTGGCTCTGTTAGCGCTGATGGGGCCGAATAAACCCCAACTGCTCCGCGCCGGGAGGCTGCTGCAAGGGGGACCTTGTCCGAGGGAAAAATTCAGCCTGCAGAAGGACCTTTAATGGAGTAAATAAATAAAGGGATAAATCCAGGCTGGCGTTTAGCAGGGGCTGGAGCTGCAGGTCCATACGTGCTAGCGTTAGGTGTTTTAAGGCGACTTGTTTGAAAGCACATCAGCATCAATCATTGTCTGCTGCTACTTGAAAACCAAGGCTGATAGACTAGCGGGGAGCAAAGCTTTCTGCCTGCCTCCGCAGCATGCTGCAATTCAATTAGTCATGGTCAGAGGGTGGCATTATTATTCATACATTACTGATTGTTCCCAAAGTAAACAGCGCGAGGATGGGGTCTGTGATCCTCTGCGTGCCCTTAGTCAGGACACAAAGGGAAATGCGATGCAGACCCTGGGGTGGGACGTTGTTTGCAAACTTCACAGGCAGATCGTGCTGGTTTCCATCCTCCTCGCAGATAAGTGTCGGTGTGTGCATACAAAAAAGCCCTGTGATACTGCACCCCAGTCGATGCCGCGATGGTTTCTTTGAGCACCGATAACTTTTTCTTTTTCTTGAATAAAAACCCACCCCACATGCTAATTTTAGATAGGATGGATGGCTGAAACTATGCAAATACAAACCCTGTCACCACAGAATATAATAATGATCGACAGCTCTAGCAATTAGCAGTAAACAACCGTGCGATGCAACACAGCAATATCATTTGCATGCTCACAAAATAGCCACCCGAAGCTGTAATGGCCTTTGCAGCCATCTGGTTATCGGCACTGCGGTGGTGGAAGCCAAAACAGGCACAAGACAAACGCTGACCGAAGTGCTGGGGACCAACTTCTGCCTCAGTTCACTTCCCGTCAGCATCCCAAGATCCCTTTCCCGACACAACCAGAAGGATGTGGGCTCCTGATGGGATCGCTAATTGCTTTACACCTTTCTGTCTGGCCCCCCCTTGCTCCCCTGCTCAGTTTATCACCCCTGCTAATGGTGCAAATTACCACCCAGGCTGATTTCCTCAGCGGTTTAATAAGAGAATGCAAAGGGAAGAAGCTTGTTCCAAGGCAGAAATGAGCTTACAAGAGGTCATAGCATCAGTGATGGTAAAGCTCCTGCCCACCCAGGTCACCCCTCACTTTCCTAGTGATGCTGCAGAGCTGAATAGATAGAAATAGATGGAGCTGTGATAGGCAGATGTGGAATAATCAGCTGCTTTTGCAAAGTCTTGGTGTCAAGTAGAGGTTTAGAAGTAGGTTGGTGCCATGGTACAGCACAGCACATGGTTATGTGCCAGTCTCAAGGGTGTGATAAAGTGGTTTAGGGCACGAGGACCCTCCAAATGAAACCATGATGCAGTGAACAAAATCAAAATGCAGTCACAATTAATGTCAGCATCACCAGTGCAGGTACTTGTATATGATGTATATGATATATATGATATAGGTATTGGAAAATCTTCATTTCAGATGTTCAAGCTTAGCTTGATCAAAGGCTAAATGGATTTCCAGATCTGAAATTCCAGCACTAAAAAATACAGTGGTTTTGAGCAGCCTGCTCTAGTGGAAGGTGTCCCTGCCCGTGGCAGGGGTTGGAACTGGATGAGCTTTAAGGTCCCTTCCAACACAAACCATTCCATGAGCCTATGATTTCCATGCTGGGTGAATGCAGAAGGGTTTTATACATTCTGATGCATTAAACTCACGAACCACTCCTTAATCTTGATGCTTCAGAAGCATGAATGGAATTTGCTGCCCAATTTGCCTTTTCTTTTGCGGCAGGGGGCTTGAGCTGCAGGTGGTATTTCTTCTTTCCATCCAAAAACCTAAAGATAAATTGTATGAATGTACAGAAAATCAGTCCTCTTCCTTAACCACCTCCTGGCTCCCCTTGGCAAACCTCTCCTTCGGCCTGCTAATGTATTTGCACTAAACTTGAAGGAGCGTGATCTACGTGAGAGCCCCACCACATCAGTGTTACTACAGGGTCTGATGGGCCACCCTCCAAATCAGTGTGTTTGCTCCTTTTCCTTGGGGAAGCAGCTGCCTACAATAAAAGTGTGCTCTTTTATTACTGCTGCCCCATGGGCTTGATGAAATTCAGGTGTGAGGGAGGAAGATTGCTTTGGGTAGGGTGAGGGTGAAGCTTCCTACTGCAGCATCCAAGGAGTATAGGTTGAGTGGAGTGGTGCTTGGTGGTAAACACAGAATCATAGGATGGTTTGGGTTGGAAAGGACCTTAAACCTCATCCAGTTCCAACCCCCTGCCATGGGAAGGGGCACCTTCACTAGAGCAGCTTGCTCAACATCTTCCAGGCTCAGTGGTAGAATTGCTGATGGGGCTACACCACTTTTGGGAGGACAGGCAGCAGGTCGCTTACAAACAAATCCCACCCAAAGGAAAACAACCACCTGATACACCAACAAACTCCAGTTTCCCCTTTTCATCTTTCTAAAACCGAGCCCATCTTCACCACCTCATTGATATTCTCCCCCTGCCCTACTCCTTCTCCAAAGGACCAACCCAAACGTAGCGACGGAGCAGCCGCAAACCTCCCCTCAGGACAGATGCAATGCCTGGTGTCAGTCAGGGCCGTTATTTTGCATAGCAGCACTGTTCTGGCCCCTTGACAGCTTGATTTAAGGCCGCCCTTGCTCATCGTGTTGACATGACAACTGTGGGATATGTCGTAAATATCCCAGGAGTGGGCAGGAATTGTGGGGCTGGATTGTACGGGTGGTATTGTAGGGCATGTGGCTGAGCCCTCAGCACGTCCCGGCGGCAGAGCAGGGCTTGCCGTGGTTTTGTTTGGAAAAGAAAGAAATGAGAAAGAAAGGGAAGACAAAACCTTAAGAAACCCACTTTATTTCTGGTTGATTTTGTATCTGCTGTGACTCTGGGATCACTCATGGACGTCAAGGACCCAGCTGGTGAAGGCCGTCAATCAACCAAGGGTTTTCTTAGAGCCTCAGAGATATCTATTCCCCCTCCCCAAGGCTGAGCTGCTGCAGAAGTGAAGCCAAGTCTCTTCAAGACTTGAAGTGGAGGCCAGGCTTTTAAATCTGGGCAGGCAGGGTGGTGAGAAGCAGCAGTGTCAGGGGGAAGTCTTGACCTAAAGCCCGTCAAAGCCAGGCCAGGGTCTTACTGAGCGCTGTGCTGGCTACAAGAGCCTTAGGAGCCAAGCTCTGGGGCATGTTGGACCACATGGCATCCCCCAGCAATCCCAAATCCCATTGACAGGCTGAGAGAGAGAAGGCTCCAGGGATACCTTCCAGTACCTAAAGGGGCTGCAGGGAACCTGGAGAGGGGCTTGGGACAAGGGCCTGTAGGGACAGGCCAAGGGGAATGGCTTGAACCTGCCAGAACAGGGGAGACTGAGCTGAGCTCTTAGGCAGAAGCTCTTCCCTGTGAGGGTGCTGAGGCGCTGGCCCAGGGTGCCCAGAGAAGCTGTGGCTGCCCCATCCCTGGCAGTGTTCAAGGCCAGGTTGGACACAGGGGCTTGGAGCAAGCTGCTCCAGTGGAAGGGGTCCCTGCCCGTGGCAGGGGTTGGAGCTGGAGGAGCTTTAAGGTCCCTTGAACCCAAACCAGGCTGGGGTTCCATGATTCTATGGCACTATTTGGATTGTTCTTGGCCTTGGCGACTGTGGAGCATCAGCAAAGCAGCTCCCACCACAGCCACCACAGCCAGCACACTGGAGCAGCCACGTCCCATTGCAGACCAAGAGCAGAAGATGGGGATGAAGAGATCCCTGAGGCATAGACACCAGAGGCTAGTGCTGCTCTGCCCGATTACATGGCATCCAGTCTGCCCATTTGCACCTGGAAACTATGAGTATCAGTAAAATCGTGCAATTGGTAGAAAATACGATTTTCCAGTGTGTTTGAGCAGTAAGTTACAGCAAAACAACGCAATTGCAGAAGTCCAGGAAACGATGGCACCATTCTGAGGTAAAGCAGAGCAATCCATGCTTGGAGAACTACCTCAGCCCCCATCTTCAAACCTCTATGTTCTGACTGCACCAGTTAAAAGCCCGTTTCTCAAGGCAGCACCCACCGAGGGGGGCATTTCCATTCTCTGGTTTTCTCTGAGGTTTGGAGTTTATAAAGCAGCACACACACATATTGAGTTTTGTTTCAAATTGAAATGAGACATTATTGAAACAAAGGAAAAGGTTCCTCTCCTCTCCCCCCTTTCTTTTTCTGCTATTATACGCGGCAAGACAAATGATGGGGAAAAGCTCCTGCCCACTTTTCCCTATTCTTTTTTCCCTTTTGTAATTTTGAAGAAAGACCCCAACTTG
Source organism: Psittacula echo (assembly GCF_963264785.1). Classification (NCBI taxonomy): domain Eukaryota; kingdom Metazoa; phylum Chordata; class Aves; order Psittaciformes; family Psittacidae; genus Psittacula; species Psittacula echo. The sequence continues at coordinate 121,648,620 of NC_137738.1, forward strand.
AAAGGAAGATGAGCCAGAGCAGCAAGGGAACAAAACCCATCAGCAGCTCCAGCGCTGGGATTTGAAAACGTTTAAATGCACCAGGGTTACAAGGGAACAATCTCTGTCATTTCCAAAGTTTCCTGAGTTGGAGGCGCTGTGGAAAGGAGAAGAAGCAAAGGGGAGAAAAAGGGGGAGATAAAGACAATTCCCAAATATGAAGCATCAAACGCAAAAGGTCAGCTTAGAGCTCACATTCATGTTTAGAAGTCATTGGACACGGGGGCCCTGCATCCCCCAACCCCTCAGCCCTGGTCTTGACCCAAAACTGAGCCTGACAACTGCATAACCTTGATCCAGTCTGAGATCGGCATGAATTAACCAGGGGCTTTATTTCTACCCCCACTTCTTCTATCAATAACCCCAAAGAGCTTGAAGTCCTCAAACCACCCAGGAACTTAAAACCCCCCTGCAGCATGGAAGAAGAGACATTGGGCCACCATGAGCATCACACCTGAGGTCCTCCCCAGCCTGCCCCAGCCCAAGGGAGATGCTCCAGGGTGAGGGTGAGCACATAGGGCTCTCCTCCCAAATACTCCTCAAGCCTTCAGAAAGGGCCTCTCGAGCACAAGCGGTTTGTAAATACTTAATAACTCTCAGGGAGCTTTCCCACAGATCCTCCCCTTGTGGTGCTGGTTTATTGCAGTCTCTTCTGGAGTTTCTGCTGCAGTGGAAGGCTGGTGCTCTTGAAGCAGCCCCTGATGCTGTGGGTGCCAGAGCTCCCGTCCTGGTTTTGCATGACCTATCCTTGATGTGGAGCAGGCTGGTGCCTGGAAATTTCAGTGTGGAAAGGTGTTGGCACGGGTGGGTTTGAGACCCAGCACCTCACCCTCTTGGTGACTGAAATGACATGGGGTCATTTCATAAATCCCAGATGAAAATGTTTGTTACTGAGCAAACTGTAAATGTGATGGGGAAGAGTGTCTGATGCTAAAGCATCACCTCTGCCCAGGGCTGGTTGGTGGAACATGGAGCCACCAAAGGCATGAGAAACCCCAGAAAGGACCTTTGTATTGGCCGGGGCACGTCCCACTGCTTGGTGTGGGAGCAGCTCAGCAGTTCTTGGAAGCAGAAATCATAAATGCAACACTAGTCCTTCCTTCCTCCCTTCCTTCCCTTCCTGGCTGCTGGGAGGAATGTCTTGATTAGTTTTGTTTGCCTGTTTGCTTGGGCTTGTTTATTTGTTGATGGGTGTTGTGTATTTGTAGGTGTGTGCCAGCTTTATTGACCGAACGCGAGCTTGAGGCGTAAGTGATGTTACTGGGAGGCATCAAGGAGGAGAAACAAGCTGGTTGGATTGATAGACATGGCATTTACATTCTGTGCTCAATCTGCATCAGTGAGGAGGGTCGCTGCGATATTAGTTCTGACTGAGATGTACTTTGCAGAGGTCCGAGGAAGCTGCTATCAGAGGGAAACCATTCAGCCTCCCCCAAAACCTGGCCAGAGCCACCACCAGATTCACCTGACAAGTCTCATCCCAGGGGCTGGTGGGAGGAGAAGGGGATGGTGTGCGCTCACAGCCCGGAAAGCCAACCGTATCCTGGGCTGCATCAAGAGGAGCGTGACCAGCAGGTCGAAGGAGGTGATCCTGCCCCTCTACTCTGCTCTCGGGAGACCTCACTTGGAGCATTGTGTGCAGTTCTGGTGTCCTCAACATAAAAAGGACATGGAACTGTTGGAACAAGTCCAGAGGAGGCCACGAGGATGATCAGGGGCTGGAGCACCTCCCGTATGGAGACAGGCTGAGAAAGTTGGGGCTGTTCAGCCTGGAGAAGAGAAGGCTGCGTGGAGACCTCAGAGCAGCCTTCCAGTATCTGAAGGGGGCTGCAAGGATGCTGGAGAGGGACTCTTCATCAGGGACTGTAGTGACAGGACAAGGGGTAACGGGTTCAAACTGAAACAGGGGAAGTTTAGATGGGATCTAAGAAAGAAATTCTTTACTGTGAGGGTGCTGAGGCGCTGGCACAGGGTGCCCAGAGAAGCTGTGGCTGCCCCATCCCTGGCAGTGTTCAAGGCCAGGTTGGACACAGGGGCTTGGAGCAAGCTGCTCTGGTGGAAGGGGTCCCTGCCCGTGACAGGGGTTGGAGCTGGAGGAGCTTTAAGGTCCCTTCCAACACAAACCAGGCTGGGGTTCTATGATGGGCTATGTTGGGCTGCCCAAAACAACCTTGGCTATTGCCACTGACATTGGCATCACCATTGCTAAAGGGATGCCAGGATTGCTGGGGTGGCTCAGTGGCCACATTCCCTCTGTGCCAGGGTCAAGTGCTGTGCCGGGAAGCTCGGCTCTGCCTCCCTGCCGCAGCGGTGGGGGCTCCAAGCCAGGCTTCAAGAGCACTTATCAAGTTTCAAGGCCCAGAAGGTAAATAAAAGGCACATTTTTGAATGTTTCATACTCACCAAACCAGTCTGGGGCTTCTTCTCTTTGAGATTTGATTCGAGGTTTTTAATCACTTGGTGCAGGGAAAGGAATATGAATGAAGATGGGGAAAAGATGACTTTAATCGTCACCATCCTGGTGTGGACAGCCAGGAGGGGTATGCTTCCCAGAGCCAGCTTTCCCTGGGCAAACAGCTCCTTTCTCCCTTTGCCCATCTTTTATGTAAAACCAAGACATTTATGCTCAGTTTGTGATTTGGCTACTTCCACTGTCAGCTGTTTTGCCCAAAGAAGTGGTAGATGTCCCATACTGGCAGTGTTCAAGGCCAGGCTGGACAGTGCCTTGGGTGCCATGGTTTAGTGTGAGGTGTCCCTGCCCATGGCAAGGGGTTGGAGATGGATGATCTTAAGGTCCTTTCCAACCCAAAGCATTCTATGATTCTATGATCTTAACCTGAGATTGGCAGCAGGCATCTGACTCACAAACAGCCCAGGAAAATCAGCTCCAAATTGATGCCCAGCACTGAAAATCAACCCAAAAATCACGTTGGGAGGCTCAAAGATCAAACAAGTCACTGTGAATTCATCCCGCTGGTGCTGGCTCCTTCCTGATGGACACGAGCTCAGTGCCTGAGGCACTGATATAAAATAAATACCCTCGGAGGACAAGTTTGCTGCTATAAAGGTGCACGGGCTTGCATGGAGCTCACAGCAACATCTGCAGCTGCCCCCAGACACACAGACAGACACACAGACACACAGTCTGATGTGAATTATTTAACACAAAGTGCCGTGACCTCTATTAACAAAGGGAGATGCTTCCAGACCTGCGGGCAGCACCATGGGAAGCAGCTGGATCCAAATCAATCTAATTGAAGACGGGCCTGAATTTATTATAGGAGCCGGTGGCAAGCATCCTGTTGAGGATGCTGAGGGAGGGATGAAGATGCCGGTACAGTATATTCCTTTTAGCTCAGCTGCAAAGATCACAGCCATGAATAGTGCTTAAGGAAAAGCTCCGCGGCTGAGTGAAGCCAGGCACAGAAAAAGGGGGATTTCTTCTTGGTGGGGGTGCTTTGGAAAAATAAAATTATCTTGAAATTTCCTGGTCATTTTCTTGTCTCTTTCTTCTTTCCCCTTCCCCTTCCTCCGCAATCAAAAGAAAGAACTGAAAGAAACGTGCACTTCAAGGCTTTAAATCTGAAACTTCCTAATCCCCTGAAGTCCACACTAGACTTCTTGCCTCCATGGAAACCCTAAAGCATTCATCCAAGTGATTGGCCTCCAATGAATTTTAGATAAGACAGAATGGAACGGAATTGATGTGATTTTAATGCAGAAGAAAGCGGTGGAAGGGAGGTCCACTTGGTTCATATTTGAATAAAGCAAACATGACAGACAAAAGGCTGACAGCTGTAAATGACATTGTCAGTACAAAAATTATCAGCCAGTTTACAATCTGTTTGCTTATGTTGAACAAACAGAATGTGTGTGGCATCCCTTGGCTTCATGAATGGCAGAAATACTTGCAGGCTCCGGAGAGAGGCAGATATCTGTTCCCTCCCAGCCCTCCCACTAGAAGATATCCGTTTGACAGCCACGCTGAAAAGGAAAATTCTCTTTATTTTCCCCTTCTCCTGCCTTTTTTCTTTTATTTTTCCTCCCTATTTTTTTAACCCTTCTCTTTATCCCTTTCTCCTCGTTCTTCGCCTCCCTTGTGGGGTGTTTTTGGGGCTTGTTTTGTTTGCAGGAGGGGAGGGCTGCAGCTCGGCGCAGCCCGCGCCGGTGCGGCTGCGATGCTGGATGGAGCCGTCCGACAGCTCCGGCATTCCAGGCACCAAACCTGCCGTTACCTAGCGAGAGCTGCGGCCGAACGTGCCTCCTGTTTTCTTTTCTTCCGTTCTTTCTTTTCCTGCCCAGCAGATCCCGGGAGCGCCTTTTGGGAGCAATGCTCTTGCTGCATTGTCCGGGCTGATGCTGCAGCTCCGGCTTCAAACCCCTTTTCCTCTTTCATTCCTTACAGCAGCCAAAATGTTCACTGTGACTGACAAACCCCAACCTTTTTCCTTTGGGTGCTGGCTTGATAAAGCAGTGATCCTTCTCCTGCTGTCAGAGGCACATGTGAAATGAGTTGTGGGGTCTCAGCGTAGCGCTGTGGGGCATTCAGGGCCCAGAAAACATCCCTCAGTTCATAATCCCCCTGTTTGGATGGGGCTTGGAGCAACCTGCTCTAGTGGAAGGTGTCCCTGGCCACGGCAGGCGGCTGGAACTGGATGAGCTTTCAGGTCGCTTACAAACGCAAACCATTCCATGAGTCTATGTATGTGCTATTTAGCTGCTAAACATCTTCCTTGTTTTATTATTTCCTGGAGGATTTCAAGTGTCACCCTGGGCCCTTGGTTGTGTTTTCCCATGTATTATTTTACAGTCAGGCTTTGCGGAAGCTCCCGCCCAAGGTCCTTACTTCTTAACAGCCCATCCCTGTGGCATCAGGCTGCATTGGCATCAGGTGCCTTCTGGTTCCTGAAAACGAATTGTCAGCAGCATAATGCAGTCCTTCATGAAGAAGCAGCCTGACCTCAAAGCCCATCTTTTGGGCTTCCCATCACCCTGCCAAGTTTCATTCCCCCCTGACCTGAGCCTTACAGATAGAAGGAAAACCCGAGGACGCGTTGCAGTGAATCAAGTCCCCTTCTTTCATGTAAATGGAAGGGGGAAAGATGAAATAAAACCCACGCCAGAATTTGTTTAGTGGCACTTGGCTTGTTTGATCAGAGGGAAAAAAACCCATGACAGGTGAGTACGGTCTGTGCAGGGCAGATAAAGGGACTAGAACAACATCAGGAGAATACGGCGATTGCTTCCCGGGCAGCCAAGCATCCAAACCAGGCACTCGGATGAAAAGTTTATCCAATTATGGAAAACCGGATGACGCTCGTTATGTTGTGTTACTCTTTTCATTTTAATCTAAATTGCCGTTTCTTTCTCTCTGATATGGCAATCGGTCATAAAGGGTTGACCACCATTAAAGCTGTTTGATTTGGAACCCTGTAGTGTTTGACTAAGAGGGTAAATGCAAATTTGATGACAGAATAAGGATAAATTTACATATCAGCTTCGGCTCACATGGAGAGAGTAAACATTCTGTTTATCTCAAGTGTCACTTTATGATTTCAGTAGAATATAAAACTGACCTTGGTCCAGACATTGCAAAAGACCTGAATGAAATATATTGTTGTCTAAATACAATTTACTCAAGTAGAAGTTGTCAGCAAACCCGGCGTAACTCAGCAAACAGGGTTAGACAGCAGGGTCGCGGGGACAAAATTGTTCCCATCCACTCCGAAATGAAAATCTCCGCAGCTTTGGAGAGGGTGGGAAAAGGAAGGAGCTTCCCCCGGTCCCTAAATCACAGCTCCTTCTTCCAGGGAATGCCCAAGGAGCTGCAAACTCCGGCTGCAGCAAGTGTGGGGAGGGTGAATCTATTTGGAGATCAATACGTTCAAATGCTACATTTGGTAGTTTGATCTTCCCAGCAGTTGTTATTGTCACCTTCTGGCTGTTCTTCTTTCACTTCTCCTAAGTTTGCACACATCCTTTTCTCAACATCCCCTACAAATAACTGCCCCTCCAGTTGCACGTGTAATTCAACAGCCCTTCCTTTCCTTTCTGCTCTTTGTAGTTGTGGGGAGGAAATATGAAACTTTAACGGTTAATTAAAATACTTCCAGGCTGTTTAAACTGCACGGAGCATTTCCCACCCCCCCACTTGCTCCGTCAGATCATCCAAAAGGAAAATACATGTAGGAAGGGACGGAGATTTTCTCCTGCCGTCAGCTAAGCGCTGCCTAATAAAGGGTCAAAACGCGGTGTGCAATGCTCAGCGGGTGACTTTGTGGATTTAACAGAGAGATGAGAGAAAACAACTGAACCAGTAAATAAGAAAGTCATTGGAACACAGGAGCGAGAGGAAGCAAACCTAGTTTTCCCAGGTAACTGAATAAACCGGCTGCTGCAGCGATGCCGTGGGCTCATCCCGAAATGCAGACCTGGCTGCAAGGCATGGGAATGAGCACAGGAGGTGATTTTGGTCAGTGGGCACAGGGAAAGCTGGAGAGACCCTGGATTGGCAAGGCAGGGAGACAGCAGAGCATCCCTGGTGCCCGGGCACCGGCTGCTCCGAAGACAGCAATCCCGGCCCCAGGAGCAGCGTGGGCTCGGCACAGACAAAGGCTTGGAGGGGAACAAAAGGCAGAGGGAGATAAAGGTGACTCGTGCGGGGTCGCTGGTCCTGCTGCAGAGGGGGTTCCAGTGGGGCTTGGTTCCACCTCACTAAAACCATCCATGTTTCCAGGCTTATTTTGACTGCCGAGAAATTCCACTTCCAGGAACGTCTGTGCTGCTCCACAAGTGGACCCAGCGCTCTTGGATGGGGTTAAACACACCAAGACTGGGGGGACACGTCAGTCCCACCAGACTGACACCCACAGCATGAATGCGGGGCTGATGCACGCTTTAATGACAGCACACGCCGTGGCTATAATGGTAACACTTTGCCATTACCATTTGTCTGGGCCCAGAACGCGTTTAAGAACCTGTTTGAATTCATGAGGTTGAATGAGGGAGCCTTGCAAAGCCAAAACTGATCCCGAGCAGAGGAACGAGCAGGGAAAAGCAGCTTTGCCCCGTGCTCCCCCGGGCTGCGTGGGGAGAGCTCCTGCCCCATTGCTTGATCTGTTCCCCCCCCCGTTTATAGAGATTATTTGCACTTCTAAAAGCCTGAACAAGGCTGCAGCTCCTGGGGGCCTGGAGCAGGCTGGGAGAACAAGGGATTTGGGCTGACCCCGGGAATTCCCGCTGCTGCATTGTTTCAGGGCAGCCAGGAATTAGCAAAAAGGGGGCACTTTGCTTCCAGGGAGCGAGGGAGGGGAAAATCAGGCTCTGCTGGGGTGAAAGATTCACGCGCTGTGGGTTTTGGTGGTGTATTTAAATCAAAAACCCCCAAAGAGGGGGAAAACGCCACTGGGAGAAAGGCTCAGGGTTCCCAGCTCCTGCTCCGGCCACATTATCCCTGAATTTGGGTCATAAATGAGATTATTTCTGTATCTTTTTTCCAAAATGTGGTGCTTTTCTGCTTCTAAGAGAGGTAAAAGGAGTTTTTGAAAGAAATGAAACTGTGACTTTTCCCTTCTTCCCTGCCCAGGGAACATCCGGCCTGTACTCTATTGGGGTTGCGGTAAAGTGGGTATCAGCACCCACATCCCTATCCTGGATTTCCTTAGGTGAGGAATAGCCTTGGCATGGTGCTGGCTCAGTTGCTGTCTCTGAGCTTGAGTGACCTGGGTAAAACCTGCCTGAGTTTGGCTTCACCTCCTTTTGAACCCCTTAGCGATGAGGGCGACTCTCCATGGCTCTATCCTCCTTGTAGAAGGTCATCCCTGCTCTTTCTGAGCATTAATCTGACAAGAGATGAGCAAGAGCTCTGCCACATGGGCCCCAGTGATGATGATGTTACTGGGGCTCTGTGGAGATGAGCTGCTTTCCCAGTGAGAAAGGCAAGAGGCAGCTTCCTGGAGTGCAAAGCACAGGATGAGATTTAGAATCACAGAACCCCAGCCTGGTTTGTGTTGGAAGGGACCTTAAAGCTCCTCCAGCTCCAACCCCTGCCACGGGCAGGGACCCCTTCCACTAGAGCAGCTTGCTCCAAGCCCCTGTGTCCAACCTGGCCTTGAGCACTGCCAGGGATGGGGCAGCCACAGCTTCTCTGGGCACCCTGGGCCAGCGCCTCAGCACCCTCACAGGGAAGAGCTTCTGCCTTATCTCCAACCTGAACTTCCCCTGTTTCAGTTTGAACCCATCACCCCTTGTCCTATCACTACCGTCCCTGATGAAGAGTCCATCCCCAGCATCCTTGTAGGCCCCCTTCAGATACTGGAAGCTGCTCTGAGGTCTCCACTCAGCTTCTGTTCTCCAGGCTGAACAGCTCCAATGTTCTCATCCTTGTCTCCATACAGGAGGTGCTGCAGCCCCTGATCATCCTCGTGGCCTCCTCTGAACTTGCTCCAACAGCTCCATGTCCTTCTTATGTTGAGGACATCAGCACTGCACACAGTGCTGCAAGTGGGGTCTCACCAGAGCAGAATGGAAGGGCAAGGGGGATTTGGAGCTGCTGATCTTCAGGAATCAAGAGGCACCTGATGAAGAAAGGTCTGTTAATCCAGGTGGGGATGGTCCATTTAGACCAACCACATCCTCCATGGTCCAAATCTCCTGCTTTAATCCTCTCCCTCCGAGGCTGCTTTCCCTTGATCCAAGTAGCTGGTTGGAGCGAGGACCAAACCTCAGCTCTGTGGAGAGCAAACAGAACACAGTGTGCATGGGACCAAATGCTCGTCACCCCTTGGGGCTGCCCTGGAGGACACTGAGGCCACTCTGGAGCAATCTCTGGGTCATTATGGGTGCTCAGCCTCTGCAGGGGGATACATGCCCCTGTAAACCCTTCTCTCCTGCTTCCTGTCCTGGTACCCATCCAACCTCTTGCTAACCTGAGGGCTGGGGCTGGTGAGAGTGCCCATACTTGCCTGGCCTGACCTCTTGCAGGTGGGAAAGCATCTTGCTGAAGCCCCAGGGACCCACTGCCCAGCTCACCATATCCCCCAGCACCTCAGTGAGTTCCGGATGGGGCCCATGGCCCAGGATGCCCTTTGCTGCCCATTCCCAGTTCTTGAAAGCCCAGCTCCATAGCCAGAATAATCCAATCTCCCCAAACCAGGACCTGTCCCATAGGCTGCCACGCAGGAAGCTGGTATCTAAAGATTATCCTGCCTAGGGATCCCTATAAAAAGGAGGAAGGTGGCTGCCAGCGTCACACACGTGAACCGTTCCCCCGGTAGGAACCAGAGCTGATAATGGAGTTGCTGACACCACCTCAATTACCACGCATGCCCGCCGCTCCATAATGAAGGAATTTTCCTCTCCTTGCAGTGTGAATACTAATGGGGCTGGGCTCCAGCGCGGCACCAGCACAGGAGGATGGTGCCATCTAAAGGAGCCGAAGGCAAAGAAGAGCAGCAGCCACCGCTGAGGGGTGCAGAGGGACCTGCAGCATCACCTTAGCTGCTGTGGGGTGGCCCAGCAGCAGGGCCCCCGTTTCAGGATGAAGTTTCTGATGGGTGTTTGATGGATTTTCGCTGCCTCAGAGATAATGAGGACCTTAATTTGCATAGAATTTGCCTATTCCCTAAAGCTGTTGTTCAAAGATATTTTCCTCCCAGCACCTTCTTGTTTCCATCATGTGCATAGCAGATATCAGGGAAATCAAGGAAAACATCTGACTATCTGAGATCCTTGATCCAAATGAAGCAGAGCCATCCACACCAAAGCCAAGTTGCTGTGAGTCCTAGAGGACTTAGAGCAGGTTTTTGGGATGGGGTTTTGGAATTGCCGTACCCGACGTGTACAAGCTCAGTCCTGCCCCGTAGCCTCGTTGGAGCATCAGGGGTGGTTATAGTACAGGAAATGGGACTTCCACAGAAAAGCTGCTGAGTTTAGCAATCCAAGTCAACCCATGGGCACATCTGCTGGAGCCCTGACCCAGCTTAAACTCCCCCTGATGAATTCCCTTTGTCAAGAGGGCTGCAGTCATCCAAAAAATCCTCTTGGCATACGCAGCTGACAAGCCTGAACCAACCCCAGCATTCCTATTTTACCTTTTTTGACTCACTGCACGCTATGAAAGGAACATCACTCATGATTTACAGAGCTGCCACAAGAGCCCTGTGAGATGGGGCTGCCCGCCCAGCTCCAGGTACGTGAAGGAGTCTGACACTGGTGTTTCAGCAATGAACTAATTTTCACTGGGCTTTCACTTTTACAACCTCTTTCCCCACTTCCCAGGTTGCTCAACTGGGAATCTATGAGACCACCCCGTGATAAAGACGTCATGCTGAATGTATATGTCATTAATCACTTGGGTTACCTTTCAACCCAGCGCGTTGCCTTTGTTGGAGCCTTCCCTCGAGGTACTGGAAAAACAAACAGACACATTCATAACAACCCCTTAGGGCTAAGTCAACAGTTGCATTCACCTCCTTAATCAACATCTCGGGCTTAACCAAGATCATCTCTAAAACTCCTCAAAATGCTACAAAGCGGGAACTGTACTTTCCCAGTGTGGATAATTGGGATTTTTACATGGCGTGATGATAGACTTTATTGAAAACCTGATCCTAACATCGTTGCTCGCTGCTGGGAGTCCTGAAGCCATTGCTCAAACTGAAGCGAGCGCTCAGATATCCAATGGCAGCGTGAAGACGCGCTTGGGCATGTTTTCCAAACCATTAATATTTGGCTGTGGTGCAACAGAAATGAAAGACCTGAAATCCTTTGCTTTCAACCACTCAAACCTTGCAGGACATGGACCCATAAAACAGGCCCCGCCATGCTCAGTCCTATTTTTATGTGTCTCTTGTAGAAGAGTGATGCGATGGTCAACAAGTCAAGAGCTGGGACACGCAGGTTATGGCCATCAGCAGGAGCTTGCTTGGTCCTCCTCAGGCAGAGGGCTCCCTGTTTGCAGGGTCCAACACTACGTTGTGTCTTCTTGATCAATGAGCACACCAGACCCGCTGCAGGGTCCATCTCACCTGCAGTCCTTCACCCAGCCACGTCCTCTCCTCTGCTGAAGCTCTCCACATCCTCTCAGGAGTGACAGAGCCTTCGCTGAAGTAGTCAAAATAGTTTTGAATGAGTGTGTCAGGTCGAGATCCTCAGCATAAACCATCCCCAACAAAGCCTATTTGCAAAGTAAATTTACTCTGGATTTCCGATACCTAGGAAAGTTTTTTCTATTATATTTATTTAAAATTACAACAGTTTACATTAGAAACAAGCTCAAACAATTAAGGTAAAAGATAAATAACTGCATACAGTTTAATTTTACAGAATGCAAACATACATCTATCGTGGTTCCATTATCCCAGTATTAAGTGCAATATAATTGTCTGATGCATTTTTGCTGACTTAAATGCTATAAAATTCAACAGGCCTGACTTTTATGAAATCATCTTTACTTCTGTTCATCATGCAAGCAGCGGCCTGCGATCCTGCCATGGCTCAGGGGAGCTTTGGGGGGACACCCTCAAACGGAATGTTTGCTTTCCTCTGGATTGCAGATGGTCAAAAGTACCACCTAAGAAGATGCAATTCCAAGAGTCAGGAGTTGGAGACTGCATTTGGAAAAGCAGAGTGTCATCCCAAGCAGTTCAGCTGGCAGGGAGCACTGTGGGATGCTCCGTACACCATGGTGAGCATCCAATACTTGCTGTGCTTCCCTTGCTCCCCTCATGAAACACCCCTGGGGGACGCGCTCTTTCTCTGGGATGCAATTACAAGAATTGGCTTCGGAATAATCCTTTTAGAGGGATAACAAAAAAAGGAAGAACATATGTGCTTATGATGTGAGGTTGGTACTGTCTGTGTAAAGGCAGCATTATATCAACAGCAGAGTGCACGGAGGTCTCCAAAAGAGTGGGTTTGGTTTGGGAGGAATACAATGAGTCCGAAGAAAGAAAGGGGAAAATTGAAGTTGATATTATCTTATTAGAGCCCTGATATAAAGAGATGGGAATTGATGATGTTGTTTAGCTTCAGAAAGAGACGGGAAAGGAGGAATGTGGCAAAATAACAGTCAATAACACACCGCCTGGAAAAGGGCAGCGGAGGTGCAGTGAGAAGCAGAGCTGGGGACCCAGTGCAGCCCAGTGGCCTTGGGGCAGGGTGAAGGTGAGTTGTCCTCATGCCGTGGTGGCATCGTGCTCCCTGGTGGTGCAAACCAGAGGCCAAGCCAATGTCCCACTGCTAAAACCGGAAGCACTTGGCTACTAATTGGGGTGTGAGTTACAGATCAATCACATCACTCTGAGCCCGGGACCGGGCTCACAAAGGTCTGCAGGTGCTTAGGGATAATCTGGTAAACCCCTACTCCTCCTGCTCTTTGAAGGTGCCTGCGGCATTCAGCCAGGCATGAAGAGAGGCTGTGTCTCCCCAAGGGCTGAAACGTGCCCTACAAAACGCTGGCCTTATCCCAGCCCTTTGCATCCATAAGAGAGTGTTGTGAAAGGCAGCTTCCCTCCATCCGCTTCCCAAGCACCTTCATCCCTCCTTTGTAGATACAGTACCTGCCTGCCACGGGATTTAGGAGGGGATGCAGCCCTGGTAGCATCTTATTATGCCCCCCTGAGTTATAACGAGTGTGTTTGTCTTGCAAACAGGCACATTCCTCTTGTGCAAGGATGCCTCCAGCTGCCTCCTGGGAATGAATCACAAAAGCCCACTGAGATTGGCCCTATAACTCCTGTCTGGAGTGGGCTGCTTGCATGGAGGATGCTGGTGAATGCCGGGACTGCTTTCCAAGGCAAATCAAGTGTTTTGATAAGATGAACCCAACACACAGGCAGGAGACGTTGATTTGTGGTGGCTCCTGTGGCAAAGGGCAGACCCTCAGCTGGTGTAAATTGGCACCATTCCCCCCTAGGGCCCTGGGTCAGGTTGTAAACTGGTGTAACTCAGCATAGCCATATGGATGTCACTGCATCCCCACTAACTCACCCCGCTGAAATCCCACTCCATGGGATGAGAACATTAACTCTGCCACCGGACAGTCTCAGGGATGCCTCCCGGATCCTGCCTTCATCCAGCACTGAAACATTGCAGGGCAACTTCATTTCTCTTCATTTTCTTATTATTAACAACCCTTTAATTCTTTCCCTTCCAGCCCTGTTCTCCCTTCCTGCTCCTGCACCCACAAAGAGAGGCTGCTACAAGAGAAGCCGGCGCTCTCATAACTCACTACCTAGGCAGTCGTGGTGCCCCAGCCTTCACTCGCACCCCCAGACACAAAGGCCATGTGTCACAGCCCCGAGACAAATGCTCCTGGCACAATGCTGCGACACAAGCAAGAGGGCTGGAGGTCAAAAGTTATTTGTGTAAGCCGGTGTGCTTTCAGCAGCAAGACATAGATGGAACAAAACTTTAAAGGTCAGTCCTGTCTCCTTTATTTTCTCCCTCCCTGTTCTGCCTGCACCTGCCCTGAGAGCCCTGCCCGGACAAAACATAGGGAAAGCGTTGCAAAACCTCCTGGAGAAGGGTGGGAATCATCCCAAGGGTGGGCATTGGGAAGCAGGAGGGCAGAGCGCAGCTCCTCCTGCACCCATGGACCAGCTCCATTTGCTGGTGGCAGCAAGGGTTGGCTGATGCATTTAGGCTGGGCGCAGCATTTCCATTGGGATGTTGTCGATTAGCTTTTAGGGAGATGAAGTTCATGAGATGGAGATTTGGGTGGTTTGCAGGAAAACATGTGGATGGAGAGGGGGGACAAGAAAAGAAAGAAATAAAAGGAAGTAAAGAAAAAAAAAGGGGGGGGAAAGGGGGAAAAGCTTGCGGCAGGCATGAGCAGACAATGGTGTCTCTATGGAGATAGGGAGGGGGAGAAAGGGTGAACATGCCCGAAAGGCAGACAGAGCAACCAAAGACCATACAGTCCCAGCCTGGTTTGTGTTGGAAGGGACCTTGAAGCTCCTCCAGCTCCAACCCCTGCCACAGGCAGGGACCCCTTCCACTGGAGCAGCTTGCTCCAAGCCCCTGTGTCCAACCTGGCCTTGAACACTGCCAGGGATGGGGCAGCCACAGCTTCTCTGGGCACCCTGGGCCAGCGCCTCAGCACCCTCACAGCTTCTGGGGAAAACCCCTTTGGACACACGGGTTTAGGTTCAGCTAAATTCACCCACCCAGGGTTGTGCCTCTGTATGCTTGCTAGCAAAGTTGTTGCCCTCAACTGGGTGAGGAATTGGATGAGCCTTAAGGTCCTCTCCACCATAAACCATTCCATGAGTCTATGAAAATCAAATTTAAAAGGAGTTCCCCATACGGGATTCATGGATTGCTGTTTTTCCAAAGACAATTGCCAGTTTTCCTTTCACACCCCCACAACAGAGATGCTGCCTGATAGGAGAGCAGCATGCCGCACGTACAGAAACTCAGGGCACCCCATTGCAATGTGTGCTGGAAGGATGGGAGGGAAAGAAGTGAAGCCATCCTGCTAACAGGCAGCTCCTCTCCCTGGTTCTCTCCTCTTGGCCATTCTCCACCTGAAGGACCAGCAGTAACTTGGCAGAGATGCACACATCATGCATGTGACAGGGATGCTGAACCAGAGCATCCTCACTGCGGCTGCTGCCTGGGCTCTGGGACCAGGCAGGGTTTGCTATGGAGGTCCTTCACCATGAGGACCCACCGGGGAGCAGCTTGTCCCCCCCAAGAATGCACTCACCCCCTGCAGAGGAGAGAACATCCTTAGAGAGTGAAACGAGGTCCTCACCTTTCCCTCTCCTTTCAGTTCCCTGGGACAAAACATGAATACCTCCAGCCAAGTGCACTCAGTCCGTACTTGTTTGCCAAGCCATTATCTCCTCCTGGGTTATGAGAAGGCATTTGTGTTTCAACGGGAATCCAATCAATAAATTCCACAGTCTTTCACCCTCTCTTCTCGGCAAACACATCCATCCCACCCCACCACTGCAGCAGGTTTGCTCCCTTTGCAGGAGTTAAATATTTGTGGGGCCTCTTGTTAAAACATCGGGAGCAGCGGCTGCAGCAGAGGACGCCGGCCAGTGTTGGAGGTCTTTCCATAAGGAAAGCTTGTGATCCCTTAGAAAGTGATGGTGACGGGGGGTCCTGCTGTTCTCCACACCCCAACCAGTGGTTTTGGCCATGGAAAAGGCAAATCAAATGAGAGAGTGTCTTCCTTGGAGGTGGACTCAATGGTCCCTATGGGGCCCTTCCAGCTTGAGATATTCTGGAGCACCTCTCCTACGGAGCCAGGCTGAGAGAGCTGGGCTGGGGCAGCCTGGAGAAGAGAAGGCTCCTGAAGGGGAGACCTGAGAGCAGCTCCAGTGCCTAAAGGGGCTGCAGGAAACCTGGAGAGGGGCTTGGGACAAGGGCCTGTAGGGACAGGCCAAGGGGAATGGCTTGAACCTGCCAGAGGGAAGACTGAGCTGAGCTCTTAGGCAGAAGCTCTTCCCTGTGAGGGTGCTGAGGCGCTGGCCCAGGGTGCCCAGAGAAGCTGTGGCTGCCCCATCCCTGGCAGTGTTCAAGGCCAGGTTGGACACAGGGGCTTGGAGCAAGCTGCTCCAGTGGAAGGGGTCCCTGCCCGTGGCAGGGGTTGGAGCTGGAGGAGCTTTAAGGTCCCTTCCAACACAAACCAGGCTGGGGTTCTGTGATTCTATGATTAAGAAAGCATCAGAATTCCCTAACTTGGCGTTTCCAGAGAGCCAGGCAGGAGACCCACTTTGGGGAAAAAGCCTGCCCTTATCTGAAGGATTTGCTTGCACACATTGGTGACAGCAGCATCACCCACCCCATCCCACTGCTGGCACCAGTGGGAGACTTTCCAATGACTGGTCCAAGGCCTCTTGACTTGATGGGATGGTGAGGCTCTAGGTCAGACACTGGAGGTATGCATCAAGAATACACAAAGCAAGGCCATGAGTCGAGAAGACACAAGAGTGCCTGCACACCGTGTTTGGGACCTATTTGCACGGAAAAACCTTCCAGATCTTCGTGCATTGAGTTCATTAAATAACACTTGATAATCTTGATTGGAAATATACTTTTCCAGATTCCATTCCAGACAGAAGGAAGCTGTGGAGAGCAATCTGGGAACAGAGATGTGGATGGCTGTTAAACACGGGGCTGAGAGCAGCAGCTTCTGCAGCAGTGAGAGGGGTTGGTTTTCTCCTAATGAAAGTTCCTAATCAGTGCTGAGCACTTCTGGGATACACAGTTCCCCTCTTCAGGAGAGAGAATGGGAATGGATTTGGCACTGGGAAAGCATCTCCTGACTTCAGCTTGCTAATGCCTCTGAAACAATAAATAAATAAATAAATAAATAAATAAATAAAATAAGAAAGAAAATAATATTATAAAAATAAGAAATACGATGAGAAATTAAGTAAGAAATAAAGAAAAATGAACGCTCTCTTTCAGATGCCGCTGTCATGGCAGATCCTCAGCCTGGAAAGAAAGAAACAACCTCTAGACCCAGCAGTACAGCTCAGGTAAGGCAATGCCAGCAGAAGGCACATTTGGGGCACTCCTGGGGCACTGGTGGCCTCTAGCAGGCTGCTGTCACCTTATATCACTGTGCTCTCAGGGGGAACAAAGCCCTTCCCATGCCCATTGACCTGGGGTTTAGGCTTGTCCCTTCCCAGTGCCTCTCCCACAAACGGAGGATGAGTTTCAGAGGTGCCCTGGGGAGGCCTTGTGGCACCTGATTTATCCTGGATGTGCTAAACAAGGAGGTCTTCTTGTTTTGAAACCTGGAAGATCCATCTCATCAAATGGCTATGGGCAAGGCAGCCCTTTAAAGGTTGTATTAAGAATCCCAGAACCCCAGCCTGGTTTGTGTCAGAAGGGACCTTAAAGCTCATCCAGTTCCAACCCCTGCCACGAGCAGAGACCCCTTCCACACAGGGGGTTCTGGGCTCAAGCGCTCACTGAAGCAGGGTCATGGGGAGCTTCTCCTCACCCAGCACCCCAAGTCCTTCTCAGGCTGCTCCATCCATTCTCCATCAGCCTGTGTTTGTGTTGGGGATTGCCCTGACCCAGGGGCAGGACCTTGCACTTGGTAAGGACCTTGCACCTTCATGAGGTTCACATCCCCACCTCTCCAGCCTGTCCAGGTCCCTCTGCATCCCATTCCTTCCCTCCAGCCTCTCACTGCATCACACAGCTCAGCATCATCAGCAAACTCGCTGAGGGTGCTTCATCCCGCAGCAATATCTCATTATCAAATGAAGCACTGTTGTAACCCCAGACTGAGCTGGGCTCTTTCAAGGCTTCGCTCTGGATCAGAAGACCTTTGGGAGGCCCTCAGTTATGGGCAGAATTGAAGGGATTTTTGGATGCCAGGCTTTAAAGCATCTTCTTGTATGTTTGTTTTCTCTGAGATGCTAAAGAGAACTTGACACGCTCACAGGCTTAAAGAAAGATGCTAAAAGTCCAAGGGAAACAGTTGTATTTCCAGGGAGAGCAATCCTGAGCAGCAGCTTCAGCGTGTGCTGGTTGTTAAAGGCTGGTGCAGCAAAGCCCTGGAGTCTCTCACTGGAAGCAGGACTTCCATGGAGCTGAGCCTCAGCTGCTTCCTTACAGCAGAGTGTTTGCTTTCTGCATCAGGAATAACTTGTGGGAAAGAAAACATGTCACCAGAGCAAGGGGGAGCTCCTGACACAAGGAATGGGAGCTGGAAGGTCTTGGCCTCGCTGCAAGAATCTCTCAATCAAAAGCCAGTTTCAAACAGTGAAGGCTGAGGCCAAGAGGGAGGAAATGCAGAGGAGAGCTTGTCAGGCAGGCAGGAGCTGCAGGCACTGGATGGGGAGCTGGGATGGTGCCAGCAGTGAATCGCTGAGCATCTCAAACTGGGGCATCATCCAGGTCCTGAGCAGTGGTGGGGACATGAGGAGCAGGGAGACAGCACATGGAGGGCATTTGGATGCTGGAGAGGGACTCTTCATCAGGGACTGGAGTGATAGGACAAGGGGTGGTGGGTTCAAACTGAAACAGGGGAAGTTCAGGCTGGAGATAAGGCAGAAGCTCTTCCCTGTGAGGGTGCTGAGGCGCTGGCCCAGGGTGCCCAGAGAAGCTGTGGCTGCCCCATCCCTGGCAGTGTTCAAGGCCAGGTTGGACACAGGGGCTTGGAGCAAGCTGCTCCAGTGGAAGGGGTCCCTGCCCGTGGCAGGGGTTGGAGCTGGAGGAGCTTTAAGGTCCCTTCCAACCCAAACCAGGCTGGGGCTCTGTGACTGCAGAGGTGTCCCATGCTTGCTTGTCTCCCTAAAGCCATGGCACTGAGACCACAGGGTGGGTAACTGGTGATGGGATTTATCCCAGCAGCAGCTCCTCTGCAGTAAGGGATACCTTGTGCCATGCCAGGATTGCTCCTGGTCTCCCAGTTTACACATAGCCGTGGACCCTGATGGTAGACCCTCAAATGGAGCACGTTATCCAGCTGCATATTCCCCCTTGGATCCCTCTGTACTGAATCACAGAGGCACCACTAGAGAATGAGAGGCATTGTGGCAGCATCACATGTGAAACATGAAATAAAATCAGGCTGTAGTATAACAACTGTATTATATCAGGCTGATTTTTAATTAGGGCTATTAGAGGGATAGTTCTGAAGTCATTGAAGTAAACGGGAACTATCTTAAGCCTTTAACCTCTTTAATCATCCCCACATGGCATGCCAGAGCTTGTGAACAGGAGCTTTTTGTTCCTCCCCAAACATCCAGCAGACAATTGCATGTGAAGGCATCATCTATATTTAATAGACAACCTGTCAAGACCCAGGCAGTGTGTTACCCTCATCCACATGCCTAGAAAAAGGAGAGGGTATCAGGCCTGGTTTTCAAAGGCAAGCATGCTCACAAAGGTGAATTTAAGGCCTTGGAGCTGTGTTTACTCAGCACCTCTGGGAATAGTGGCCTGGTGGCCATGATCCAGGTGCTATTGAATTCCTTGGAAGGGCTTCACTGGGTGTCCATGGGCATCGGATCAGGCCCTATGGAGGCAGCAGTGTCTCAGGGGAAATGCGACCTGAATTAGCACAAATAAAGCAATCTCACACATACACAAACCCAACTGTTTAAACTGCAGACGGCCGGTGTGGGGCTCAGTGTGTGCTCATGAGTCAGGCAGCGGTGTGAAGGCTGGCGACGGAGCTGTGCTGGTAAACCACAAATCCTCTGAATCAATAGTGTTCCGTTTGCTGTACTAATAACGGCGAGTGGTGCCATGAGCGGCGGTCCTGGGAGGGTGCTCCAGCAGGTTGGGGTTGTCTTTGCCCTTTGCATGCCCGCAGTCAAAACAGGCGTTAACACACACCTTCAAAGGCAAGAACGTCTGCAGCACCATCACACCCTCCTCAAGAGCGTGCAGCTTGATGGAGAGAAGCAATCACAGCATCCCAGGCTGGTCTGGGTTGGAAGGGACCTCAAAGCTCCTCCAGCTCCAACCCCTGCCACGGGCAGGGACCCCTTCCACTGGAGCAGCTTGCTCCAAGCCCCTGTGTCCAACCTGGCCTTGAACACTGCCAGGGATGGGGCATTTACTACTTCTTTGGGCACCCTGTGCTGCTGCTTCCCTGCACTGATGCTTCCAGCAGGAGGGTCCCAAGGGCTGCATCCAGCTCTGATGTGGAGAGAACAGGGATACTCAGGGTGCATAAGAGTGACAAGGTGTGAATGGGAGGTATGGGGGGGATGCTGCTTCTCTTATCCTTCTTTTGAGGTTTTGAGGGCCCCCAGGGACACGGGGTATGGGTGAGGACCCACACATCCGCCCTTACCACTGGGTAAAACTGAAGTGTTTGCCGAAGTGTGGCTCACCAAAAGGAAAATACTGAAATCATTCAGGTTCCCCACCACGAGACTCGATGAATTCCACAGCTCCTCCAGGATTTCAGCTGATTTCATTGTAACTACATATATTTAATTTCCTTAAAAGCCAAGGTAACTGGGTTGAGTTATAAACTAAATTAAAGGGAAGCTTCTTGGGGTGCCTGGATTTTCCCTCCTGACCCTCTTCCCTGTGGGAAAGGCTCTTTGAAAGGCAAGAAATCAAAGCCCAGAATTAAGCAAATCTCATTTCTCCTTGTTTTTTAATGTGTTTAGTGTGCTCGAGCAGGATCTAACCCCTGTTACCCAGCCCTGCTTTAAACGCAAACCTCTTTCAAAGCCCAGCCGCAAGTAGTGAATCGTTTGCCGTATGCTCCCTCCAGTGGGCGAAGGACCTCAAAGCAAAGGCAGCAGAAATGCTGACTTTCTGCTCCAGAACCCTACAACACAGAACCCCAGCCTGGTTTGGGCTGGAAGGGACCTTAAAGCTCCTCCAGCTCCAACCCCTGCCACGGGCAGGGACCCCTTCCACTGGAGCAGCTTGCTCCAAGCCCCTGTGTCCAACCTGGCCTTGAACACTGCCAGGGATGGGGCTTTTCGACATTGAACCAAACCTTACCCAGCCACGGGAGCTGGGGCCAGCCTGGGTTTGACCCCCAAGGGCTCTCCCTGCTTTTCCATGCTAAGCAAATCCTGTTGTAACTGCAGGAGAAGGCTGAGCTTTGCTGGGGCTCATTTAGCGCTGGTCAATCTGAGCTCAGGAGGTCTCAGGTCACCTCCCTGCTGGTTGGAGGGTGCCTCTTTAGGCTCCTTCAGCCACCCATCCCCATGAGCACCTTCAAAGCCTTGGCCCGGGCCTTTGCACAGCTACAAAATCCCCTTGTTCCTCCTGCCTGGGCCATGAGTAACTTTCCAACACCCGCAGCTGCAAAATGGGAACCTTTGGTTAATGAACAATGGGAAAGCCATTGTTTGGCAGGAAGAATGCACACTGTCAGCACGGCTCCGGGGCTCAGGGGGAGCAGGGTAAGAGCACAGTGACCCACAAGCTGCCATCCAGCACCAGCTTTCCTGTTAAAGCAAGAAGTGTGCTTGGACGGGTGCTAAAACACCTCCCGGTTGCTCAGATCTGTAATTTATGGTGCACTCAGGAGCTGAGATTTGGCGTGGAGGGGGTCATGGTGCCTAGGGAGGCGGGAAAGAATACATATAATAGAATCCTAGCATGGTTTAGGCTGTATCTAACCTAAATATAACGTGTGTATAACCTATATCACATATAACCAATCTGTGTTGTACTCTGAAATGGGATGCTCTTCTGAGATACCCCCAAGCACAAGAGTGGGTCAGGGAAGGGCACATCACGCTTAGCCATGAGTTTATCCCACCTCCTTCCAAACCCTGATGCCTTTGACCCGTTCAGCATCCCATGGCAGGAGTTTTCCTGATTTCCCATCGATATTGGAAGTGTATTTTGTCCAATGTGGGTTAGAAATGTTCCTTTTCCAGGCGGCTCTGCCCATGTGGCTGGGTGGCTGCAGACAGACGGGTTTAATTGCGGGATCACAGCCTGTGTCATTACTCCTGGCATCCAGGAACAATAGAGCTCCCTCTGCTAAAACAAGCACCTACAGCATGAGCTAAATCAAAGCCCTTTCAAACTGACCAATTCCCCCACCAAGAAAATGCAGTTTTCCTATTAAGCCTGAAAGCAATTATCTGGGATTAGCATCAGATCAAAAGGGATTACTTCCAGTATTGTTTCCAAAACCCTCAGGGCTGGTGGAATTACACACGGCACAAGGTGCAGAGTTGCTGCAGGATGCAGCCATCCAGCACCACACCATGGCCAGGCCTTTGGGTGTCCCTGGATGGTGCAGGGGTGATCCATTGGACCTCATCACGCTCAGCTCTGATTCCTATGCCTTTCCCTGTCCCAGGGCTGCATGCAGAGGGCATGGGGATGCTCCGGTACCCACCATGGGTGCACATCACTCTGGGTCCAAGCACTGCAGTGGTAACTCCATGCCCTGCAGACCCCAGAGCTGCACCAGCCCTTCCATTGAGCAGCTGGGCTCATCATGGTGACTGCCTCAGTTTCCCCACCTGTGGAAGGGTCAGGGGCTGGGGAAATCACCTCAAAAAGCCCTTTGGGAACAGCCGCTGAAGCACCATGCTTTAAAGCCAAGGAGTTTACCTGCTCTGCTCTGCCTCCAAAGCCTGATTAAGCCACCAGAATGTGAATGAAGGCTTCAGAGAGCAAAGGTGCTTCATAACATTTGCATTTCTTCTTTACTCTACCTGCTGAGTGGTTATTGCTCTGCCAAAAGGGTGTGAAAAACCAAGATCTGTGAAGATGCTGAGTGAAACTGGATGCAAGGGTTATTTCAGGTGAGATGCTGAAGGGCAGAGGGACCTTGAGGGTGAGGGGTCTGGGGTCTGGACCTTTGGGACCCCATAGCCCCATGCAGCAGCTCTGCTGGGTGATGCCTCTCAGGTGTGATGTAGTGGGGTAGGTCCTTGCTGGAGCAGGAGCCATAGATCTGCTGCAGGGCTCAGCGGCCAGCATGGGATAACATTTCATCCTCCTTCCCATCCATGGGGAGCCAGAGGTGAGGCTGGATCAGGGCAGGAGGGCAACCTGTGGGTGAACCCACGTCCTTGGGGGAAAGGGTGGTGCAGTGGGGTTATCATTAAACCAGCAGTGTCACAGTGGTGTCTATAGGCACAAGCCATGGTGCAGGGAGGGGAATATTGTTCTGTCAAGCAGCTGATAAAGGAGTCAGAAGCTCCCCTGGTGCCTGCATTCCTATGGAGCAGGCTGATGAGGCAGCTCAGCTCTTCCTATTTGGCCAATCTTTATTTTTGGAGCTCGTTCCTCCTGCCCAAGGTGCACGACCTCCCCATGGCCACTCAAAGCAAGGCTGCGGCTTCAGGTTTGGGGGATGCCGCACTTCAAAGCAGTGATTTCAGGAGCTTCCTGTGAATCTGGGTCATTCAGTGGCTTTGAGGCAAGGTCTCTATTAACCTTCTGGAAGTAAACAGACCCGCACCAGTGCTGCAGCCTGGCTCCCGCTGCGTGTGTGAACGGGAGGATGCTGGTGCTGCGAGGATCAGAGGTGGGGACCTGGAGGGTTCTTCACCCCCTTGGCAGTGCAGGGCAGCATCAGCCACGTCCTAATGGCATGAATCTCACTGGGGAAAGAGCAGAGCAGAACAAGGGGGAGTTAAACCCATTCCAAGGTCTGCAGCATCCCAGGAGTCCTGGCAGGGAAGGGTGCATCTGCTCTGTGATGCTTTGGGAGATGGGGAAGGGTTTTGCCTGTGACTGCCTGCTTTTTGCCTTCCTTTTACTCAGCAGAGCTGAATTTTCTCCATTTTAAAAAGTTTCTGCAGCAGAAAAGCTTTATATATATAAATATATATATTATACTTATATATATATATAAATGTATGTGTTGTAATTTTTATATATATGTCTATATATATATATATTACCCTTTGAGGCTCACTGAAGTGGGGATAGGAGGCCCAGCCCACACTGGGCTGTTAAAATCAAAGCAGGTAAACCTCACATCTGCTTATAGGTTTGGCCCAACCAACCCTCCTGATCTGGGTTTAAGGGCAGGGATGCTGTGATTTCTCCTCCTATTCCGCCCTCATTCCAGTTCCTGTCACAGCACTGTTGGTGATATCTAATTCTGCTCTTGCTGCAAAGGAACGATTCTTCTTTGCCAGCAGTGTAATGAAATCCAGTCTAATTTTTACTTTAGAAAAGGCAATTTTCATAAATGGTGTTCCACTAATGGCTCCTGATCACATATAAGCCCCACAGCAAATTACTCTTAATCCAGTTTGTCTGTGTTATGTTACCTGAGGGAAATAATATCAATCCGCTCTCTTTGCTGGCAAACTGTTTGCCAGGACTTCTCCAATATATATTAATCCCATCATTTATCTTTGTCAACTGAGGACAAAAACAATTTGGGGGAGAGCAAACGGAGGCAGGAGCTGCGTGTTATTAACTGGGGGAAAGCAGGTGTTCACAAAGCCAGGCTTATCTGTATTGCAAGAACTTGAGTCATTCTCCTCCTGCATCGCGCATAGTAAACAAGAGTTTAGGGGGAGTCTCGTGTTCAAGAGGAAACTGAAATTTCATCGCTCCTGGAATGATGAACACATAACCAAATACTTCAGGCAGACCTGTTGTTTGCTGTGAAATCTGTTTGGGAGAAAGGAATGAGATGGATCCTCTGCTGCGGGCGCGCTCAGTGGGCATCGCGCTGTGGAAGAGATCCTTGGTCCATGGGGTGCTTTTCGATGCTCTGGGGTGATGCCTTTGGGTGTCCCATGTGCTGGGAATCCTCCTGGGACAGGGTCCGGGGAAGGGACTGTCCAAATCTGCCCTTTCCCTGTCCTCATCCCACAGCTCCTGGCTCTGCTTGGAGGCAAAGCCCGTTCCTGGTGCTTTGGTGGCAGTGCTGGGTGTCACCTTGTTCTGAAATCCTCTACTGCTCCCCACAGACGCTCTCAGCTTCCTCTCCTCCTCCAGCATCTTCTTGTATCCACAGAATCACAGGATCCCAGCCTGGTTTGGGTTGAAGGGACCTTAAAGCTCCTCCAGCTCCAACCCCTGCCACGGGCAGGGACCCCTTCCACTGGAGCAGCTTGCTCCAAGCCCCTTTGTCCAACCTGGATGTGATTAAAGCATCGCATCACTTCTCACTCCCCATCCCCTCCCCTTTGGGAGCTTTGTCTCACTTTCTCCCATCAGTGCTGTTTTCCCTGGCACAGCATCTCTGGCGGATCATTCCCAGTGACTTTGGAGATCCCTTGCTTGGATTTCATGGTTTCGGGGAGGAGAAAGCCCTGCCATCAGCAGCACTCCTCTAATTGGGGCTGCTGACCTGCTCTGCACCACAGAAAGAGCTATTTTTTTCATCTGGCTTAAATGGGGCTTCAAATAGAGCTTCATAATGAGCCTCATTACAGCAGGTCCCGCGATGTAGCAGGGATTAAATTACCCATGGCAGGTATTCCCCCAGCCACAGCCCGGGCAGGACAACCCAGACATCACCCCTCGCCCCATAAAGCACAGGCGAGGAATGAGCTTTCCCACAGGGCTGTCACCGGCGGTGTAGGGCGCTGTCAGGGTGCAGGAGTTATGGGGTGCTGGGTGGCAGTGGGTCACACACCCCTCATTCTCTGATGGGACATTGCCCCCACCCTGAGTAAGAGAATTTAACCCCCCCCACCTTACCATTCCTGGGGTATAAAGACTGCTTTATTGAACAGCAGCATCCATCACTCACCAGCAGGTCCAAGGAGGTGATCCTGCCCCTCTGCTCTGCTCCTGTGAGACCCCACTTGCAGCACTGTGTGCAGTGCTGGGTCCTCAGCATAAGGAGGACATGGAGCTGTTGGAGCAAGTCCGGAGGAGGCCACGAGGATGATCAGGGACTGGAGCAGCTCCCATATGGAGACAGGCTGAGAAAGTTGGGGCTGCTCAGCCTGGAGAAGAGAAGCTGCGTGGAGACCTCAGAGCAGCTTCCAGTGTCTGAAGGGGGCTACAAGGATGCTGGGGAGGGACTCTTCATCAGGGACTGTAGTGACAGGACAAGGGGTGATGGGTTCAAACTGAAACAGGGGAAGTTCAGTTTGGAGATAAGGCAGAAGCTCTTCCCTGTGAGGGTGCTGAGGCGCTGGCACAGGGTGCCCAGAGAAGCTGTGGCTGCCCCATCCCTGGCAGTGTTCAAGGCCAGGTTGGACACAGGGGCTTGGAGCAAGCTGCTCCAGTGGAAGGTGTCCCTGCCCGTGGCAGGGGTTGGAGCTGGAGGAGCTTTAAGGTCCCTTCCAACCCAAACCAGTCTGGGATTCTATGATCAGTCTCTTTGATTAACTGGGAGGGTGGTGGAGCCAAGCACGCAGCCAGCAGGGACGTCTCTGCAGTGCCATCAGCTTGGGGACATGGGGCATCTCACCCAAGCCAAAAGGCCGTGAGAAGATCCCAGAGCTCCCCCGTCTGACGCTTCCCTTTTTGGCCTCTCCAGGTTCTGTTCATCCAACCCCTTGTAAAAGCAATTGGAATGTGAAATCCAAACGAGCGCTTTCATACCTCACGGGCTGCTCTGTGCAGCTGGAGATGCTCAGCACCACATTTCCAGGCTCTTAAAAAAACAAAGGAAAGGGAGATTCCTGCATGAAAACTCTGCCAAACCTTTATTATCATTGTTTTCTGCCAAAAGATGCTCTCTGCAGCTGCCTGCTCCATGCCCTGGGAGTCCATGAGTTCAGATCAGGACTGGGGGCAGAGATGCCCAGCCTGGGTTCCTCTGCATGGCTGGGACAAGGAGTCTTGGTGTCCCCAGGCCATGTGGTGTCCCCAGGCTGTAAGTCAGTGTTGGCAGCCCTCGCAGTGACTGGGTTGCCCCGGGCGCTGGTACAAAGGGCATCACCCCATGGCCTGTGGTGCTCGAGCATCCTTGTGTGCCCAGGGCAAGGCCTCGAGGGAGACCAGGAGAGCACCAGGGCCGGGCTCAGCTTCCCCAGCTCACTCTTGAGCCCAGACTTGGTGAGATTCAAGAGGGAGCAAGCAGGAGGACATGGATGAACCCATGCTGTGGCTGCAGCTCCATGGACCGGGCTCTGTGCCTCGGTGGCTTTGGGATCCTGGGGGGGATCTGGGTGATGCTGAGCACTCAGCATCCAGGACAAGCAAACTCATCCGATGTGTGTGTGAAGTGCTGTAGAGTGCTGGTCCTTCGTCTTCAGAGTCACTAGGTGGCAACCTAAGGCATCCTTTGTGTTGGGAGAAGGCTTGTGGAAGATGGGAATGCCTCTGCTCTGCCTCCGACCCGCTCCCCCTTCTTCTCCCTGTTTTTAAATCCCGAATTACTGACAGACACCATAAAATCATCCCGTCCCCCCCGTTCCTTAGCAGTGGAGGGTGAAGGATGGCTCTGGATCTGCTTTATCCCAACATTGCACCCAATAACGAGGCGAAGGCAAGCAGGTGACCACGTGCAAAGGCCAGAAATGATGAGGTTTCTGAGAGGAAAAACGTGATTGAGGGTAGGGAAGGGGGAGAGGAGCCTCAGCTGGACTCACTGGTGAGGGAGCAGACACTGGAAATCCCGGATTTGGGTGGCTTTGGGGAAGTCTGTGGCCAGCTTAATAGGAATTGCTGGTTGAGTGCTCATTTTCAGTGTGGTTTTGCCTTTATTCCTTGCCCACATTTTTTGGGCTCTTTTTTTCCGCGCCTTTTCATTGAAATGTTTGAAAATGTTGATTTTGGGTTTTTTTTTCCCTCAAAATGGATGAATTTTTTTTCCTGAAAGAGGATGTTCTGCCCAGGAACACAGAGTTCATCAGGCATTTACAGCCTATAAAATGCAGCCTGAATTAGAGGGAAGGATGTTTTTCCCCCAAGATTTACCATTAGCACTGACATAACCACCTCTTTTATCTCTCTAAGGAATGTCCTTCCAGCTAAACGTGGACATGGAGATCTCCCAGCTCAAACAGCGATCAGCTCCCTTCATCCCCTCTCGCTGTTGATGTCCCTGAAGGGGGAGAGTTGCAGCTCCATCCCTCAATAACCTTTTCCCTTATCCCATGACCTGTCACTGCTTAATCCATCTGCTCTGATGGCTTTTCCCTTCCCTCATTGTTTCATTTGAAGCTTCAAATTTGTCCGGCAGTCACCTCACGTGAGGAACACACAAAGAGCTTATCCCTGATGCTGCAAAAGGCACCTGTCCTGTGTCTCCTGGTCCTCCCTTAATTCTCTCCTGGTGCCCTTCTGCTGAGCATCGAGTCCTTCTCCCCAGAACATGGAGCTTCTTCATAAGGCCCAGCAGCCCTTACAATGTTGAGAAGGGAAACATCTCTCTTTGGCCATGGGAGGCAGAATTTCTGCTCCCAGTCTTGGTACCTGCCTGGGCAGGGGATGAAATCACAGCCCCTCAGCAGCGCATCCTTCCTGGGCATCACCCACCGGTGAGAACTGAGCTGCTTTTTCCCTGTGATCCAGGCTGGAAAACGTCCACTGGCTTCATCATCTCTCCATGCTGAGAAAGGAATCCATTAACACCTTCCTGTTGTTTAATTTGGCTCCCAGCAGATTGGTTTTATAGGACTGTCTACTCTGGGAACAGGGATTTCTCAGGCGGTTTATTCTCTCCAGATGTTCTGACCGTCTTTGGTAACCCTGTTCTGCACTGAACGTTAGCGTCCTTCCTCTTCACAGGGTGTGATGAGGTAAGACAGCTTGCTCCTGGGTATAAACGTTAATCACAAATGAAAGGGAGTCGTGATTCAGTGCAAAAACTGGGCACACAGTTTTAGGAGGCCACAAAGCTCTGAACTGTGCTGGAAAGTCCAAATCTCATAGGAAAAAGGGGACCGGCAGCTTGAAAAGTCTTTCAGATACAACAACCAAAGGATCATTTGGAATAGTTTTGTTTGGAATTCAGCCCCTTAAAGATATAATTGGGATGTTCACAATAATTCAGATTTCAGAAGTAAATAGCTTGGGCTGGTTGGTTTCCAACCACCTTTTCATACCTACAGAAGCACAGCCACTGCTGGTATCATCAAGGGATGGTTCAGGTCAGTTATCCCATTGGAAAATAACCGTCCTAAGGAAAAGAACAACTCCATACTCTTGCCCTGGCATGGTCTATTTCTTTATTTTAATCAACCTTCATTGCCCAGGGGAGCTGATGCTTCACATGAGTGACATCAGATGGTTTTGCCCCAAGACATGTGATGGCAGAGCAAGAACATCACCCAGCATCACTCCAGCTTTCTGCTGGACCACGGTGCCTAAGCCATACAGGCACTCATCCGTCCCAACAGCTCAATTAAAACCAGTCTCTTGCTCATGCCCCCAGTTCATGCCCCAGTGGCCAGTGCTCCTGGCCAAACCCAAGCCCTGGTGTAGACAAGACGAGGCACAACCGAAGCTGAGTGCTTCAGCCAGAGAAAACAGCCTTTGCTGGAGCATGGAGAGAGAATGGCCGTTTATGGGTTTCAGGCTACAGAAACATGAGCTTCTACTGGGTTTATAGTGTGGAAATAGCCCCAAAAGACTGGATCTCTCAGAATGGGCATTTGGCTTTGGGACAAAGAGCTCCACACATCGTTACTTTGGCTTTGCTTCCTCCCCGATACAAAGGGCTTTTTCTTAGCAGGGCTGTTGCTCCAGGATGGCCACCTCAATGTGCCGACCACTGCCCAGCTTCTCACAGTAGCTAAGTGGTGAGAGTGAAGAGGTTTTGGTGTATTATCAGCCAAATGCTTCTTAGGCTCCCTTCCTTGGTTGTTTAATTGTGGTTCCCTCCTGTACAAGCTGAGGAAGAATATAATAGGTAAGATACCCCCATATTCTTCCTGCCATAGCCTTTGGTCATGTGTGGCTGGAGTTTCTGTCTTGCAGGCTTCACACCTGGCTTTTGACTTCTTCAATGTAGCCCAGGTTGGGAAAAGACATGAATGACCGTGGCCAGGTCTTCATCTACCAGGAGAGAATGGGATCTCCCAGTTTAATGGAGAATCCTGCTCCTGGCTGCTGCTAGGTGAGAGCTCAGCACCCTGCAGGAGCACACTGAGGACCTGCAGATCCACATCATCACCAGCAGCTTCATCCATCCAGCTCTCAGACACCTGCAGATGTGGATTGAGGTCTCTGCTCCTCTTTGGTGCTCCCAGCTCTGGTTCAACCACAAATGCTTCATGAGAAGCACCATCTCCCCGGCCCATACAAGGAGCATCAGCTCTAGGAGACCAAAGCTGGCTCCAAACAGGATGCCTTTGTTGCAAGTGAGTCGAATTTGCCTGGGCTGGGGTCAGTTTGCTCTTTAACAAGTTGGAGCTTGTTTGTGGTGATGCCGTATGCTTGCTCGTTCAGTAGCACCCAATCCTTCTCCTGCATGAATGTTTCTGTTTCCCTTCCCTGTCCAGACCTGACTCCGCACCTCAAAGAGCTGTTTATTTTATAGGCTCTTTTCCAGGCAGATCACTGCAAAACATTCCCGAGCAGTTGTGCCAGGTTTTGATCCCCAATCCTGGGCAGAAGCAAGGCAGCAGCTGCGGGACAGTATAAATGATGTGCCAAAGTCCAAGCACATTACACAAAGCCCAGGACGTGATGTCCTTAGGCCAGTGTGACGTCCAGGTCCCTGGGCTGGACCAGAGCAGGTTTATTGAGCTCCATGGAGGAACCCCACCATTTACAAGTGAAAACCTAGTTTGTATGAGCTCTATGCTTGGCAGGTTGTCCCCACTTCTTTCAACAGCAACAGTAACAGGGGGTTTTCAGCTGCTGGGATGCAAATAGAAAGGTCTGTCATCTCCTGAAGATGCTACTTTTTATTAGAAGCACATCACAGGGCAGGCTTGCTGAGCAAAGACTTCCCATAAGCCTCTTTAGCTCAGAGTTCAAGTGATTTGTAGCTGGGTTAATAAAGTGCTGGCAAGATCTTAAAATGATTCAGTTTTGCTTTATGTACTTGTATTTATCTGACCTCAAAATACTGGCGTGTGTGTGTATTGCATTGATAATTGTCAAATAGTTGTGTTTACAGACCACATAATCCTGGGGCCCCTCTTCTACTTTCTCCCAACATGCCGCTTCCTCTTGGATTTAGACACGGTTGGCTTCAAATGATGATACAGAATCCCAGCCTGGTTTGGGTTGAAGGGACCTTAAAGTCAGGGAAGAACTTCTTGCTTATGTCTAACGTAAATCTCCTGTTTCAATTTGAACCCGTTACCCCTTGTCCTGTCACTACAGTCCCTGATGAAGAGTCCATCCCCAGCATCCTTGTAGCCCCCTTCAGACACTGGAAGCTGCTCTGAGGTCTCCACGCAGCTTCTCTTCTCCAGGCTGAACAGCCCCAATGTTCTCAGCCTGTCTCCATACAGGAGGTGCTCCAGCCCCTGAGCATCCTCATGGCCTCCTCTGCACTTGTTCCAACAGCTCCATGTCCTCCTTATGCTGAGGACCCCAGCACTGCACACAGTGCTGCAAGTGGGGTCTCACAGGAGCAGAGCAGAGGGGCAGGATCACCTCCCTGACCTGCAAATGAAGGTGGCATCTGCATTATCAAGCCATGGTGCATGACAGGGTAGGTCTATAGCGCAACATGCGGTGAGCTGAGAGCCTCACATCCACCTTATTTGTATTACTGGTGGTTTTATTCCAGCCTGTTTGGCTGGTGGGAAGGCTGAGAGGGAGTCCAGGAGGAGCCACAGAGAGCAGGAGAGATCCAGAAAGCATAAGGTGAGGAAAGCTCCAATCCATCAGTGCTGTTCCCTCAGCAGGCTGATAAAAGACATGATAAAACACACCAGAAATTAATATCTGGTGGGTTCTGGAGTGTTGCCCCTTCTCCCATTGCTACTACAAGGATGGCAACCCACAGCTGACAGGCAGACCACAGAACTGAGGCAGGGAAATGGTTATCCAAGGCTAAAATAACCCATCAGGGAGCTTAGCATGGGCTGGAGCCCTGGTGCAGTGCCTGGGGGCTGCTCGCTAAGCAGCAGCCTGGCCCCACCAGGCATTTCAGGGCTGGGGTTTCATATGAGCTTTATGAGCTTCATCCTAGTTTTATTTCCTTTTGAATTTAGGAGATGGAATAAAACATGATCAGCAGAGCACAGGAAACCTGCGGCGGGAGGAGAAACGCTGGGAAGCAGCAGATTTGAGGGTAATGAAACAGCTAGAGGGTGTTAGCACCATCCCAAACCAAAACCAGCCCCTTCCCAGGACACGAGCCTGTGGAGCCTTTCCGGAGAGGCTGCTCTCCACCTGCGGGAAGCACTGGGGATGCTTCTCTGTAGAACTGGGGAGATTTGGTTAAACAGAGGAAGTCCAGGTTGGAGATAAGGCAGAAGCTCTTCCCTGTGAGGGTGCCGAGGCGCTGGCCCAGGGTGCCCAGAGAAGCTGTGGCTGCCCCATCCCTGGCAGTGCTCAAGGCCAGGTTGGACACAGGGGCTTGGAGCAAGCTGCTCCAGTGGAAGGGGTCCCTGCCCGTGGCAGGGGTTGGAGCTGGAGGAGCTTTCAGGTCCCTTCCAACACAAACCATTCCATGACTCTATACTAGGTGGATGTTAAGAGGGAGCCCACTTTCTAGTGGCAATGTCCTGAGATCCCACGCTGCCCTGAAGCCCTGTGGGCAGAGGGATGGGGACAGTGATGCAGCATCTACATCACCATGCCCTTGGAAACGGGTGCAAGAGCAAGGTGGGTGCCTGTGATCCCCTTCCTCCAGACACCTTCCAGGTGCTTCTTGGGTTGGGGGCATTTTTGGGTGTTTCAGGCGCCCTCAGCAGATCTCTGTCCCACAAGTCTGCCCATAGCTGTGTGACGAAGCTCCAACAGCCACAGTGCCCCATGGCCGGGAGCTACATGGGCTGCAGCCTGGTCCTTCTGTATCCCAGGTCCCCGGCTGCATCTCCTAAAAGCCTGTCCTGCATGACGTTGGGTCACCTCCTTTGTAGCCTTTCTGGTGTCTGATGCTAGGGCTGAGCTCCCACTGCACCACGGGACTATCCCTCTTCAGCTCCTCCAAAGCACATCGTACATCTCAGACATCAGCTCCTCCGCCTGACTGTCTTGCACCAAAAGGTCCAGGAGTTACGTGGGGCAGGGGAATTGCAGGCAGTGTGATTGCAAAAGCTGAGCTTCCTTTGGAGACCCAGCTAACAAATCCTGGGGTGATGAACTCGGGCTTTCCCTGTACATCCAAACCCATACGTATGCGCTTTCTGAATCCTATTCCTCAGCACAAAAGCAAAAAAGATGTGTCCTATCTTTGGCCAAAGAGAGAATGAAAATGGAAAAAAAAGGGAAAAAAACAGGCAGTGATGTGCCAGAACTTTTACTTTTTATTAAAAACTTAAGTGCAGATGACGAGGAACCCACCTGGTTTTGATTTTTTTAATAAAAAGTCAAATAATCCCCCCAAACAATTCCTTCGCAATGGTTTCAATATCGGAACCGTAAAGATGAACTTTAAAGGCGCTTGTAAAAAAAAGAATATTACAATAATTTTAGTGCAAAACTCCAATATCATATTTTCTTTTATTTGAAAGAAAAAAGGGGGATGTAGAGAGGATTTCTTTCTTTTCTTTCTCAGGATGCAGCAGTTTCAGATAATCTGTTTACTTATGAAAAGAGAAAAGAGAGAAGGAGGAGGAGGAGAGGGAAGCTGGGGATGCAGGGTGGGAGCAGGGACACGCTGCCCACCTCATACCAGCAGCATCCACTCCCTCTCTGAAATCAGGGAGCATACCCTTGTCTGCTCTGTGGCCATGTGGTGTCCAACAAGGGCTGCGCTCCCTCATCAAGTGCCTTCAGTGAAGGCAGGAATAACATCACCCTTGTCTGCCCACCTCTGTGCTCTCACAAACCTGCAGTGAATTGGTATTTCATAGAACCCCGGCCTGGTTTGGGTTGAAGGGACCTCAAAGCTCCTCCAGCTCCAACCCCTGCCACGGGCAGGGACCCCTTCCACTGGAGCAGCTTGCTCCAAGCCCCTGTGTCCAACCTGGCCTTGAACACTGCCAGGGATGGGGCAGCCACAGCTTCTCTGGGCACCCTGGGCCAGCGCCTCAGCACCCTCACAGGGAAGAGCTTCTGCCTTATCTCCAACCTGAACTTCCCCTGTGTCAGTTTGAACCCATCACCCCTTGTCCTGTCACTACAGTCCCTGATGAAGAGTCCCTCTCCAGCATCCTTGTAGCCCCCTTCAGATACTGGAAGCTGCTATGAGGTCTCCACGCAGCTTCTCTTCTCCGGGCTGAACAGCCCCAATGTTCTCAGCCTGTCTCCATACAGGAGGTGCTGCAGCCCCTGAGCATCCTCGTGGCCTCCTCTGGACCTGCTCCAACAGAGGAGGAATTTAAAGATGCTCTGGTTCAGTAAATGGACAAAAGGGGCTCAAAATTGCTGGAGGAAGTGGGCAATGAGAGGGGTCCTGGGGGTCGTGGTGGCTCAGCTCCCTCTCTCGTGCAGGCTTGAAAGCTCAACTGCTTGAAATTCCTCCCTAAACGTGAATCAATCCCAAACATAACCCAGCTCCCCCTAAAAGCACAGTGCCATTGCTTCTAAAAAGATAGAAAAAGGAAAATACATTCATAACCCTGACAGAAAAGAGCCTTTTCCTAACCTGAATTTTCCATCCCAGAGAAAAGTGCTGGAAATACCATAACATTTCTGGGGGTGTAATGTACACAGGGGATGCTCAGACCCTGCATCCCACTGGGGATGCTGATGAGGAGTCAGAGATGGGGACCAGAAGCAGATGCTCCCCAGGCTGCAGCATCTCCTGCGGTCCCTGCCAGTTCGGTCTGACTCTGGCACTGGGATTTTAAACGTATGAGATAAAGTAAACTTTAATCTCCTTTAAAACGTATTCCAAAGTGGGGCACTAAAGCTGGTGAGGATTAGGAGGTGGTCAAAGAGTCCACCTCAGAACTGCTGGAAATCCGAGGATTTAAAATATATTAGCAAACAGAAGTGAAGCTTTGGAGAAGCTGCGCGGGAGGGACCGGAGACGGGAGCAGCAGCATCCTCATCCTGGTGGTACCCAGCTGAGGGACCACGGGAGGTGTGGGAGATGCTGAGGGGCTTTTGACAGCTCCAGCACGGTGCATAAAGGGAGAAATTAAATGTGTGGGCTTAACTGGGTCAGAAATTGAGGCTGAAACTGAAAAGTGAACCTGGACATGGCCAGAACAGCTTGGTTCGTATCTTTTGGAGGCTCCAAGGCTGAACAAGCCATGGTTTATAGGCACATTCAATCATGGCAGCACGCTGATGGGTATCTCCATAGCATCCCCATAGCAAGCATCTCTGTAGGCCCCATGCTCAGGACACTCATTAGCCAGCACCTGATCTGTGATGCTTGATCAGCACTGGAGGATGGGAGTTGGTGGATCCTGCAAGGGTGAGGCAAGAGGAGGGCCAGAAAAGGTCGGGAAGGGGCTAGCCAGAAACCTGCTGAGGATGGATGGGCTGAGGGACAGCTCACAAGTCCTTGCAGTTTGATCAGATTCCCCCAGTGCTTGTAAAGATAAAGCAATTTGCTTCCAGTGGTTTGGGAGCTATTCTCATGATGTCCATCTTTCCCCTGAATTTCCCATTCCAGAGGCTGTGGGATGATGTGTGAGCGCCTGCCTTCAGGAACAGGGATACTCCCGAAGGCAGGAAATTCTGGAAATAATTGAGGATGACAAGCATGGATTTTGCCCATGTGATTTATACTTTATTTTGTTTCAATCCTCCTGATCTTCAGCTCTCCCAGATGTGTTTTGCTGCCCTCCATCACTGGATGCGTCACAGGGATGAAGGCTGCTGCTCCGGTGCTGACGATAACAACCTGTGCTCACCTCCTCACCCTTCCAACCTGCCCACGCACCTGCGTTGCCTCGCCAGCAGCAAACACATCAACCATCGCACCCAAACCATGCAGTCAGAGATGTGCCCGCAGGCGGGGAGACCCCGGCCCCCCTTTGGCTGCCCCCAGCCCCTCTCTGCTCACCACTTGTCCAAATAGTCGTAAATCACCAGCAAATTCCTGGGGCTGCTGGGGGGAGGTTGGGCTTCAAAGGCAGCGAGGGGCAAACAGGAACCTTTCATTAACTGTGGGAAAAGCCTCCCCGTGCCCCGGACCACGGGAAAAGTCCTTGCCAGGTGTGTGGAAAAGGGGGAAAACCACATAGAAGGACACCAGCATCATCATAGAATCATCTGCTTGTGTGGAGCTCTTGGCTGGTTGTACACCCAAGAACCATGAAAGATGGCAAGGTGAGAGCGATAGGACTCCAGATTTCTTATTTATTGATGTGTTTGCGTGTTTGCCATGGAACTAAGTGGGAAGCTGTGCATTGGCACAAGGCTCCTGTTCATTGCTTTGTCAGCCTTTGCTTTCCTCCTGGCTTTGCTCCGGTTTTGAGTATCACTCATTTTAACACTGCAGAGGAAACACAGGTTACAGCAGGGTCTTGACTGCGAAGGGGCAGGGCAGCATCTTCATCTGGGATTGCCATTTCCTTCCAGCGTGACCCCAGCAGCAGACGTTTGACTCCTCAGGAATCAAGGTGAAGAAGAACAAACACGCGCCCAGACCAGGAAAACACAAACACGGAGCTCCCGAAAGGGCGGGTGCTGGGGGCGGATCTTCCTAGCTGGAAGCTGGAGTTGGAAAACTCATCAGTGGGCGATCTGCAAGAGCTAAACCTTAGCGAT
The DNA here is from genome assembly GCF_963264785.1 of Psittacula echo. Classification (NCBI taxonomy): domain Eukaryota; kingdom Metazoa; phylum Chordata; class Aves; order Psittaciformes; family Psittacidae; genus Psittacula; species Psittacula echo. The sequence continues at coordinate 121,684,746 of NC_137738.1, forward strand.
GGGTGGTCACCAACAGAAAGGAGGGAAAGGGGAAGAAAACGTCTACAAACAGATGATTTTCCATGAGGAGATGGGTGTCTGCTTTGCTACACAGGATAACTGCTGCCCCCCTGCTGAGAGGTGGAATTAATGGAATCACAGAATCCCAGCCTGGTTTGGGTTGGAAGAGACCTCAAAGCTCCTCCAGCTCCAACCCCTGCCACGGGCAGGGACCCCTTCCACTGGAGCAGCTTGCTCCAAGCCCCTGTGTCCAACCTGGCCTTGAACACTGCCAGGGATGGGGCAGCCACAGCTTCTCTGGGCACCCTGTGCCAGCGCCTCAGCACCCTCACAGGGAAGAGCTTCTGCCTAAGAGCTCAGCTCAGTCTCCCCTGTTCTGGCAGGTTCAAGCCATTCCCCTTGGCCTGTCCCTACAGGCCCTTGTCCCAAGCCCCTCTCCAGGTTTCCTGCAGCCCCTTTAGGCACTGGAGCTGCTCTAAGGTCTCCCCTTCAGGAGCCTTCTCTTGTCCAGGCTGCCCCAGCCCAGCTCTCTCAGCCTGGCTCCAGAGCAGAGCTGCTCCAGCCCTAACAGCATCTCCATGGCCTCCTCTGCACTCACTCCAACAGCTCCACGTCCCTCTTGTGAAGCCCAGCACACAGGTAGCAAAACCAGGAAAGTGAGGAATTACGTTATAGGGATGTAACTGGGAGCTGGGTTGGATTTGACCAGGGTGGGAGGGCCGCAGGTCTGGGATGTGACCCTGTCCCCATGCACTCCAGGAGGCTTTGCCCTTGTCCTTGTAAAGGTGCATGGTGGCACCTTCATCACCCTCATCTCCAAGGCCACCCAGAGTGGCTGGACGCTAATGGGGAAGGACTGGCAACCATCACCCCGTGTTCCTGTACCTCAGTGTGACTGCAACACATCCCATAGCAGCCTTTGCTCCATATATTTACCCCATATATATATTGTTCCATATATTTACTCTACGTATCCCTGCCCCTGCAAGCACAGCCTTATGATCTAAGAGATAAAGACAACAGCCTTGAGGAAACTGAGAAGGAAAGTTTAAAAGGAGAACAAAACCCAGTGCGTTCCCCAGTGTTGAAGTTTAGATGTGGTGTGTGCCCCCCCCCCGAAGTGATTTCTTTAACCCCCAAATACTCAATTGGTTTCAATGGGGATGGAAAAAGTCAGCAGAAGGTTCCCAACTGCCTGTGGTTGTGTTGAGCATGGCTTGGAGCACATTAACACCTGAGGTTACAGACTGCATTAAGGCTGTTCTCGCCTTATCTGAACCAAGACTGACTTCATCAGCCCCTACTGCCCAGCCTGGGCTTAGGGAAAGGCTCAGACTCATCCCCCTGACCTGGGCACAAGCCTAAGCACCAGGAGGGGTTTATCCCTGCACTCACCACACCTGCACCTAATCCACACCTTGCAGCCTATTTAAGCCCTCCCCAGGATGCTCCCTGCTTGCTGTTAGTGCTCTGCTGCTGTTTGTCCTTCCTGAGGGCTGGCTGGGCTCCTGCCTGGGCTGAGCAGCCTTGTGCTTGTGGAAAATGCTGCGTGATTCCTCAAATGAGGCATGCTGAGGGCTAGAGCTGCAAAGCCAGGAGCAGAGGCAGGGGTGGCTTTAGCAGGAGGAGAGGTTTTGGAGAAGATGGTGCTGAAGCAGAGCCTGAGCAAAGGTAAGATGTGAAGAGGAGGGAGAAAGGAGAAGCAGGTAAAGGAGGAATCCTGAGCACAGCTTTTTGGTGAAGCACTGAGTAAGTGATGGTGGTTGAGAGGAGCAAAGTCCTTGTGATGCCTCCGTGGGAGCTGATCTTGCTTCTGAAGGCAGTGCTGAAGAGCTTGGTAGCAGGGGTGGCTGCAGCTCCCCTCTGTAGCGGGTGCTGGTGTTGCTTTGTGCTGGGAGGAGCTGGACTGCTGGTTCCTATGGCTGGGGAATAGGAAGGTGCTCAGTAAACCCCCAGTGCTTTGTGTGTTAGTCCAGGTTGGACTGAAGGTCCTCGACTCTCCCGCTCTGCACTTCCCGCAGCAAACAGGCAGCTTTTCAGCACAGGGAGGCTTCAGGCTCTTCTTACAGAGCTGAAGTTGTCTCTGCTAACACAGCCCCCATTGCTTCAGCACTGAGTGCTTGCTGGTGGTGCTGGGGGAAATGGGGGCTCATGGCAGGGGCATGGGGAGTGCACAGAGAGCGTTAGTGCTGGGCTGGGATGATGCTGCTGGGTCTTTATCCCCTCACTGTCACCTGTGCTGGAAATGCTGCTGCACTGCCCAGCTCAGGTTTGTTCTCATTACCGAGTAGTGGTGCTGTGGACCGGATGGATGGGGGTTTTCTGTCTATAAATAAGGAACAGGGACTGGCACTGAGGTTTTTAGAAGGTGTGCTCGGGTCTATAGGAGACCCGGCTCTCAAATGTTCTGCTGTGCAGGGTGATGGGGGTTATTTTAGCAGACAATATTCCCGGGAAGCCTGGAGCCCTGTGCACTTGCACGCGTGTGTAAAGGTGCCAGTTCCCACAGCTCAGCTCTGCGGCTGCATTGTGTCTCCCAGCTCCAGGATTTTAGCTTTTGGAAGGAAGAAAGCTTGTCACAAAGCACAACCACTCTGCCCCCTGCCCGATGGGTGCTGTGGCTTGACTGCAGCCAGCAGCAGGTGGGTGCATGGATAACACCATGCTTGGGGCAGCAGGACCAAGGAAATTCCTTTTCATGGAGATCTGTGATGTGGGGGGATGAGGAGGAGGAATTGCTTTTCCTCTCCCTCCAGCAAACCCCTGTGGTAGCTCAGCAAGCAGCAGGGAGTGCTGGGCTGAAGGGGAATGGTGTGGATGCTGCTGGCTGTCTGGGATGTGTGCTGAGCATCTGGGACAGCGATGGGGCCTCATAGAATCCCAGCCTGGTTTGTGTTGGAAGGGAGCTTAAAGCTCCTCCAGCTCCAACCCCTGCCACGGGCAGGGACCCCTTCCACTGGAGCAGCTTGCTCCAAGCCCCTGTGTCCAACCTGGCCTTGAACACTGCCAGGGATAGGGCAGCCACAGCTTCTCTGGGCACCCTGGGCCAGCGCCTCAGCACCCTCACAGGGAAGAGCTTCTGCCTTATCTCCAACCTGAACTTCCCCTGTGTCAGTTTGAACCCATCACCCCTTGTCCTATCACTGCAGTCCCTGATGCAGAGTCCCTCCCCAGCATCCTTGTAGCCCCCTTCAGACACTGGAAGCTGCTCTGAGGTCTCCACGCAGCTTCTCTTCTCCAGGCTGAACAGCTCCAATGTTCTCAGCCTGTCTCCATACAGGAGGTGCTCCAGCTCCTGATCATCCTTTCTTTTAGCAGAAGCACTAATGCAGTCTTTCTCTGGACAATTGCTGGGTTTCATTTTATCCCCCCTAATTTGTTGAGCTCTAATTCTCTTTCCGTCTGGCCAGAGCTGAGCCACAGACTGAAAAGCCATGGGGAGAGAGCCGCTGGGTTTGGTGGGGAGATGTACACTGCGGAGATTACACAAACCTCATTTCTTCGGGCAGCCAGGCTGGAAACCCTCAGTACTTACTTTCATAGCAAATAAACCGCTCCCATCCATCAGCTGCCTGTGCTGCCAGGCAGGACGGTCGCTCTTCAGCACAATAACTATAATCTTCCCTTTTCTGCCCTTCCAAACCAGCTCTTCCAGCCTTGGACCTCAGGCAGCCTGTAAAACACAGCTACCGAAGAAGCCCAGCTCCTGCGGATGCTGTTTATTGCATTACTGCTGAGTGCTGCTGTGTCAGAGAGCTCTGAGTTTGGGGGAATTGGGCAAGCGGGATTTTTATTCCAGATGTGTAGTGTGAACTCTGGAATATTCCCATCCCTGACACATTCCCTGTGCTTTTCCCCCTGTAGGGGGGCCGGGGTGCTATGGCAGCTCCCTGTCCTCCGGCTTCGCACCCAAAGTGTGGTTAAGGTGCAGATACAGCCCCAGCCCATGGTTTCCATGGGATGGATTGGTTGATTTATGATGTGCCTGTGCTGCTGACAGCTCTGGTGACCATCACGGAGGCTCCTCCCTGCCATGTGCAGACCAGGAGCTGCTCAGAGTTCCCTTTCCAGAGAAAAGGGCTGTCCAGGTCAGCAGAAATGGGTTGTCAGGACCCAGTGAAGTCCTGTTGCTCATCCTCTGTGTGAGAATCAGTTTAACTTGCCCCTGAGCATGGACGTGCCTGCGCAGGCTGCTGGTTCCTGTGAAATGCTTTATAGAATTGAGGAATAAATCATTAGAATTGGAAGGGACCTTAAAGCTCCTCCAGCTCCAACCCCTGCCACGGGCAGGGACCCCTTCCACTGGAGCAGCTTGCTCCAAGCCCCTGTGTCCAACCTGGCCTTGAACACTGCCAGGGATGGGGCAGCCACAGCTTCTCTGGGCACCCTGTGCCAGCGCCTCACCATTCTACTTGTGATAAAAGTTTGGAAGGTGACAGAAGGTGTCTCAAAAAGCCCCAGCAGTATTTGGATTGATTTGAATGTACCCAGCGACAGCAGCTCCCGGTCCTTCACTTGAGGCTTGTATTTCTGCTTGCTCTCTAGTAAAGGAACGGTGGGTTTTGTTAGGTTTTATGTCAGTTCTGTGTTGCTTTAAGGCCCCGCGCAAAGGGGAACCTTGCCTTGGAGGGGAAGAAGGGGTTTTGGACGCTCCAGGTTCAGAGTGGAGCTGAACTCAGCTCTGCCATCTCCTGGCTGATGACCTTGAGCCGCAGCTTTGCTTCAAGGTCTGGTGCCCATCAGCAGCTTCTTACCTCATTTGTGCAGGGTACATCCTGTCCTGTGCCTGCCCCAGGGGTTAATCTGCTTTGGTTTATTGCTACCAGCTCCGTCCCCTGTGTCCCACAGCCCAGGCGAGAGCTGTGCCTGCGGATGGCGATGGGAACAAAGGTGATAATATCCTGCTGGATTCCCCATGTAAAGTCATCTTGGGCTCTACTCCAGGGGTCACGTCTCCCAGATTTAGGGGCTTGAACTCCTGTGCACCCAAGGAGCGTATTGGATCCCACCTCAGATCAGGAAGGTTAAATGAGCTCCCACACACACACGCTCGTCTGATTTTCTGTGCCTGTAACATTCTAGGTTGGTTTCTGGTCTCTGATGACTTAACTCACTGTATTTATACTTGGTTTATAACTTGCAGGCAGTTTATGCTGCTGGCAAAAAGAGTAAAAAGAGAGTTTTCAACGACTGTGTTCTAAAAATAAAGCCATGCTGTTGAAAAATAATAGATAGGCACCCAAAATCCAAGTTCCCTGAGTCTGCCCGTGCAGAAGCTGAAGCTTTCTCTGGCCTCCTGCTTCTTCTGCCTATTCTCCTTCGCCCAGTTCATCCACAGTTGCTCATTAGCCCAAGGGCAGCTGATAGATGACAATGTGAAATCAGACCTTCCCAGTGTCAGAGGAGGAATGTCTCCAGCTCTGCAGGTGGGATTGGGGCTCACTGTGGTCCTGCCTGGTAGGAAAGCTCCTTCCTGGCAGCTTCCACCACCTCACTCAGCTGCCTGTGTAAAAGTAGCTTCTACTTGTACCAATGAGCTTGGAGGGTTGGTGCTGAAGAGACCAGTGAGGTTCTGCTATTTTGAATGGGACAAAAAGGGTTGTTTAAGAGAGTGCAAGTGTGGCAAGGGACTTCAAAGCAAGGCAAGTAAAAAGTGCTGCTCTGAGTAAAGCTGTCTTTATATTTCAATTTACCAACTTCAGTCCTTCGTTAGGGCTAATGGACAAAACCATCTTGGTCATCTTTTTGCTCCCATTTGGTGTGTTTGTAGGCTTTTTTTCACTACATACCTCATTGCAGCACTAAAACCTGGGTTTTCCCCCTTTGTGTTAAGAGTGAGACCTTGGTCTGTTGATGTCAATGGCTAATTTGCCATTGATCTCCACAAGGCTGGAATTTCACCCAAAACAGCATTCTAGCTACTCTTGGTTTGCAAGGAAGGTCTCATATATATGTGTGTGTGTGTATATATATATATATATATATGTACTTACAGCTGGCATTGGTGTATTGAAGCATAAAGGGTGTATTGAAGCATGAAGGGGCCTTTTGGGACACAAATAAGGTACAGAGCTTTATGATGCAGGTGCTCCCGGCCTCTTCTGCTGCTCCGAGTCAGCTCTCATCACTAAGCCAAATAGGGGGTATGATGAGAGCAGCTCAGCTTCTGCTGGAGCAGAATAAATAGGGCTGTACTTACACAGTTTGAAGGCTGGAGTGCTTTGAGATGTTCAGAGGTGAGGGTGACTTCTTCTGAAGAGTGAAAAAAGATCTGATCTGATTTCTGCTCTATCATCCAGCTAGGTTTCAGTTCTACCCATAGCTACCTTTAGAACCTCATTTATCTGAGTATTAAAAAATACACATCTCCATTGTCCAGGATGGAGTAGGAAAGTGTTGGGGTTTGCAAAGCCAGTCCCTGCCTTGGATGTATGCCCTTCATTTCATCTCTATTTGAACACTTGGAGGAGCAGGCTGGGACTGGAGACATGCAGTGTGTGTGCCTGCAGGAAATCTGTGCCAGGGTTGGGTTATGAAACAAGAGCTGCATCCTACTCTAATGCTTTAACCACAGACTTGTGCTCTCCAATAGACTATGTTTTTTCTCCTCGTGTCCAAAAGCCATTTGAGTGTCTGGAGCAGCTGAACATCTGGTATTAACTGCTCATCCCAGCACTGGGCTTTGGAACAAGAGTTGAAACCACTGGAGTAGTCATAGCCCAAACAGATGAGTTTATCCCTCTAACTGACCATTTTGTTCCAGATTCTTCTGTGTTTCTCACTGTTTTGCTTATCTGTCCCTTTCCAGGAAGACCTAAGCAATGCCTGTGAATGGCTGGAGCTTTGCGCTGGGCAATGGGCTGGAGAGGATCTCCGCTGGAGGTCAGGTAAGGTTTCCTCTCTCTTGGTTTTGCTGCTGTTGTCTTTGTGTGGCATTAAAGAAATAGCTCTGGCCCAGAGCAACGTTTTGTTACACTCAGCATCTTGTCTGATGCTGGTTGCTAATAAGAAATCAGGGACTATGCATGGAAGACATCAGGTCCAGGGGTATGGAAAGGAGCTGCTGCTCTCTGGACTTTGGTTTGACCACCTCAGCTGGCTGTGGACCAGAAGCAGTGTGAGCTACCATGGTGTGTGTCTGAACTAACACCTCCAGCATTGAGGGCTCTGACCCTCATCCCTGCAGACATTCCAGGCCAGGCTGGATGTGGTTCTGGGCAACTGGATCTAGTTGGAGATGTCCCTGCTCATTGCAGGGGGGTTGGACTGGGTGAGCTTTGAAGGTCCCTTCCAACTCAAACCATTCGATGATTCTATGGCTCCGTGCAGAGCCTGAGATATACAACAGCTTACAGGGAAAATGGAAAACCTGGGAATTCATCATAGAGTTAGCAGTGTTGCTTCCATCCAGTGGGAATTTTTGCATTTTGGTGTCTTTCACCCCAGATTTGAGTGGAAAGTCAAGACATGTTGCTTGGTGGCAAAGAACTTCAGAATTGCATATGCTATAGGAAAGTTGCTGTTTTCTGAACAATTTTGGGGTGTTCAAGCTTTGCAATTTCAGACTCAAGTGATGTTTAAGTGAAATATTTCACCTAAAAATATCTTCTCATAAAATAAAGGAAATCGTTGCTGAAGTTGGGTTTTTCCGTGTGGAGATGTTGGTTTTGATGGAACTGTTTATGCTGATGAAAAAGCTTTTTAGCAGGAAGACTGTTTCTACCCACAGGACCATAAGGAAATGCCACTCTGCCTGTCCAGGGATGCACTTTCAGCTTTAAATCTTGCTGTATTCTGTAGTCAAACATCATCTTACAAAGGCAGATAGAATATGCATGGTGGGAACATTGTGTTGAGTTGTGGTTAAACAAGATACACCAGGGCTTGGACTGTGGCTGGTGTCTGTTGTACAAGATGTGATTCCATGTTGTAGTGAACGCTGTTGTGAGGCTGCATAAAGGTGATGGGGATCAAATGAGAACTGAAATCTTGCCTCGATTTGTTTTTTACATACCTTTGAAATAGGCATTATCCCATCTTCAGTCAGGGTCTTGGGCTGAGGTATCTCCATTCATGGGCTTCAAAGTAAGAATGTGGGAGAACAGCTAAAGTCCACCTTGGGTTTTCTGTAGACTTTTATGGGGATGGGATCTCACCCTCTGGCATGAGGCCATGTGAGCAGGTCTTGGCATAGCTTTTGAGGTGGGAGTTTCATCGCTGTTTTACCTTCACCCTCATTAAACCTGAGGCTTGACTCCATCCCATCTGGAGCTCCCCAAGCCTACTTTCTTGGTGTCTTCTGCTTGGCGTTTCCTCCTGGCGAAGTTTTGGCGACAAACAGCAGATTGTGGGTGAAATGAGGCTGTGTGAGGGTTTCTACATGGTCCGTTGGCTTTCTTGGGGGACAGTAGATGTAGCATTGAGTTTCATGTAACTCAACTGGACGCCTGCTGGAGGGAGCGCGTTTACCAGTGTTATGGGGTGGTATCCTCCTATGCCATTTAATAGTCAGGGAGCAGCATGTTGGTGTGGTTCTTGCAGCCTTTTTACACATCCCAGCTCTCCCCAAGGCAAGCAAGCAACCTTGAAGCTAAGAGCAGGTATAGGATTGCTGCTCTCCCTGTGATTCTGTTCTCAAAACAAGGACAAATCTTCATACTGATAAACTGGAAGACCTCAAAGACACCAGTAAAACTAAGCCCTCCCCACATTACAATTATGATTCTCCTCCCCACATTACTGTTACAGTCCCAGTGCAGATGCTTAAGCCTCAGGGAGGGAGGGGATGAGGTTGTTTTATTTAGAACTGAATGAAAGCCATAGATCTGGGCAGAAAGCACGGCTGAGAGAATGAAGAGTGATTTGGGAAGCAAGATTCACCAGTGCCTCTCCTGGAAACCAGTTTTTATTTAACTCGAAAAACATGCCAATAACAGAAAGCATAACTCATCTCGGGAAAGTTATGGTTGGCTGTAAAAAGGAATACAGAAAATTTTCCTACTCAAGCTGAAATGTTTTTCTTCTAATTCCTTGGTATTCTCTCTGCAGCATTATAAGCTCTAATTCATGTCTTGGCTGCAAGATCCGGCTGTGCTTAGCAGAGAGGGTCCGCTTCCAAATTGCTGGGGTTTTGAAGTCCCACACCTTCCACAGCATTAAACCCCACTATATGTCAGGTGGGTTCTTTTGCATTTATGAGACCTATGGCTTAGGGGAAAGGCAAAGAGGAAGATTGGAAGGTAAATAGCCAACTAAATGGAGTTTAACTGCTGCATGTTGGTTTAAATATCCTTTAAAAAAACCCTAATATTGTAAACTGAGATGGGTTCCAAGTTCAGGGGATTGCAGATGTCATTTATTTTCTTTCCAGGTAGTTCTCTCCGACCATGTAGTTCCGGCTGTGATTTAACGTCGGGAGGTTAAATGGAACCGTATGCAATTAGCCATTGGGCAATATAACGATGTGGATTTCAAAGTGCACAGAGCCTCCCCCAATTTCTGTTAGGAAATGACTTCCTGGGGAGGTCCCTGATGACTTTAGAGCTCCACAACCCAGCAGCCTCCTTTTCCCTAGACCCCACCATACAATACCTGCAGATACCAGGCTTTCCTTGCAGGACAGGGTTTGCGGCTCCGTCCCCATCACCTCTGGGTTGGACTTTGTGCTTTGTTGGATGTGTCACCACCTCAGACATTGTTTTTATTCAGAAACAGCATGAAACAAATGCTTTGGGAACTTCCAAGGAAGAGAATGCAAATAAATAAGTCCCTGTTGCATTTTCACTCTGGTGTCTTAAACCCTGCAGCAGCATCTTGGATATTTTTCCTTTAGGTACCCTTAGGTATCAGGATATACTTCCCCTTTCCGCTTCCATGAGACACTTGAATTCTTTAAGTCTTTTTCCCCTGAAAATAGGCTCTGACCCACACTTTCCAGCCCACTCCACACAATATGTAATGTACTTATTGGGTGTACTGAGTACAACTCCAATGCCCTGGACAAATAAACAGCGAGCACTAACTGTGGTTCGTGCTCCAGCTGGATGGTAGTTTCACTTTATTACCATGCTTGCAAAGTCAAAAGCTTGGACATTTACTGTACCCGTTAACAGGGCTTATTCCGCAGACTCATAATAAATCTTTATAACCACATGTGCCTGAGTTATAAATATCTGCAAAGAGCAGGGGGAGAGAAAAAGCAAGCGGCGTATAGAAAGATGTCTTCATGGCTTAATGTGTTTGGTGCTGGGTTTAAGCACTTGATAGTGTGTTTGAGGTGGTGTGCTGCTTGTTTTAGTGGATCTATTTCAGAGAGTGAAGGGGAATATTGATAAACAGCCTGAAACTATAACAAACACCATGTGAAAGACCTCAAAACAAACTCCTTTAATTCTAGTCAAGTGAAGTAATCTCTCTAATTCTAGCCTGAAAGCCAGGTTAAAACCTCAGTGAAACCCAAGTTTGACAATCCTTGTCTTTCCCCATGTTGTGTTTTTCCACATCCAGCAACAGGCTGCTGTCACAAGCCCTTCTCCCAGCTTCACTGCTGTGAAAGCAGCTTCTTCAGTCTTTAAATGGTGTGCTTATATGGGGGGAGAGGACGCACAAAAGCTTGGGGGTGTTGAAGCACTTTAAAAAATAAAATTAGAATCAAATGAGGAAATATTGGTATTTTATATATACACGTATGTTAAGGGATGTGCTTTCAGGCTCCCTTCTTCTGGGGTGGGTGACCTGGAGTGTAGCTGCATCAGGGCAGTGGCAGATATGGCTTCATAAGAACCAGAGTGAAGAGCACAAAAGTGATGCTCTTCACCTTGCAGGAATCTCCCATCCAGGACTGATGCCTGACCATAACCTTCCATAGAAGCCTACCCAGACCCTTTCATGGCATAGAACTGCTTAGCACTGATTGTTTTCTTCTTTTCCTAGTTTAAACCAGGGTCCATTAGGGCTGTCCTTGCAGGCGCTGTCCTTGATGTGCTTCATCCCCGCCGCCGGCTCCTTGTTTTTCCAATGACAGCTCACAGTTAATAACAAAATGAATGTGACAAAGAGCTCTCCTATGAGGGGAAAAAACCAGAAACAGCCCCGGTGAATGCTAGACAGGCTGGAGAGCTATTCATCTGACATCCGTAACTCATAAAATATAGATGGTTTGCAAAGTAAATGATTTATCATAGAAAAATAAAGCACCGTTTCCTATCGGCTCCTTCTCCGAAACCTTGCATTTATTTACCCTCCCAGCGTGGCAGCTTGGAAAACTGGCGTCTTGTGAAATATTGAACATGCTTTCTATTTTTGAAGAACTGTCAACATTTTGGGGGTGGGAAATAGGAATAGAATTAACTAAAAAGCAAGCCTGAAAGCTGTAAGTGAGGAGAAAAGCCGCGGGTTTTCTGTCTTTTAGCAGAGGTGGATTTTCTGTTGCAAAAATGGTATTTTTGCTGGGTTTTGGTGGTGGTCCCTGGTGGGACACTGTTTAAGAGAGGAAAATGTCTTTGTGCCAGGTAGCTTCCTGTATTAGTACCTTATTGCTGAAGCACTGTTGTACCAAATTACCTTTGTTTTCCTCCAGATAGAGCCAGTGGGTCTGTGGGGCAGCTGGGAATGTGCCGTGGGAGGATTTACGGCACCCGCTGCCTGCCGGTGTTCAGCTGAGAGTAGCTCTTATTTTCAGTGATAGCTGATATATTTTATTCAGAGCACTGCAGTAACAGAAGCACAAGGGCATGGGGGGTGGTTTTCATTTCATAATCAGAGCTTTTAAAGTGCAGAAGTTGTGTTTTGGTGAGCTGCGTGCTCGTTTCTGGGTGAGCAAAACGCTCTCTTCCAAGGGTTGCTTTTACCCAACCAGCAATCACTTAATTGCTAAGAAAAGCAGCTCTGTGAGCAGAATACAACTTCATCTGGACAAAGAGCTATATGATTCATTCATATTTTTATTCCCCCAAAGATATTTCCCTGCACATACCCCGTTTGTATTTGCACAGCTACATACCTAATTGGGAAGCCGTAAGCATCTCAGCAGTGTGAAATTAATACCATGCTATTACTGTTTGATCTAAAATATCCTTTCTGGGTTGCTGGGATAAGCTTCTCCAATGGGAGCTGAGGAGCTCCTGATCCTTAATACATGTTCATTCTGTTTATAATATTTTAAAATCACTTTTTAATGTTCCTGACATCTGGAAACGGCACTTCTCACTGCATAAGGCAGTCGCCCTCTTTCTGGAGCACTCCGGGGTCTTTGCCTCACCAAAGCACAAGCAAGGCAGGGAGAGGCTGGAATTCCTTCCAGAACTGGGAATTTCCTGACGATGACTGGTTTAAGCATTTGATTCGGTGTGGAAGCGTCGTGGATTTACACAGAAGAGTATGGGGTTTATTTTACAGCCTTGCAGATGCAGGAAAACAGTATCTGACTGCTGAAAGCCTCTAGGAAGGAGAGGCTGTGTTTGTCTGAATGGAGTTTGCGTCAAGCAGTGTGATGCTGGGTTGGTAAATCAGAGTTTAGGACTTCCAGCACAGCCGTTATACCCTTACAAATGCCCTCTTATACCCCATTACAGCAAGTGATGCTAATCACTGTCAGTGTACCTTCATTCTGCTGACTGCAGCCTGTCAATGGCAACTGGTTTCAGGATTTTAAAGACTTCTCATGTTGTACTGAATTCATAATTATGGCAATATCGTTCCAAAGCACCTACCTGCAGTCAGTGTGCCTGCTGGCTGCTGTAAGGTTTCTCATAAGCATTAGAATATTATTCTTCTGAAGCTCCAGGTCTTGGACTCATCTTATTTGAGACTTTTCTCCTTTCACTTGAATCCCCTGGTAATTTTGGTCAATAGAAATATGAAAAGTGAGGGGCTTGGACAATCCTCTTCTATTTGAAGCTGAACTGAATCCTTTTGGGGATGATGGATGTGCTGCTGTGTCTGAGAAAGTAACACATCTGTGCTGCTCTACCTGCTTGCCTGAATAAGGTGGAAAGAAGGGAGTTGAAAGCAGAAGTACCAGCACCAGGGGTGATGGGAATACATGGAGAAGTTGCACTGGAATAGGAGAGTGGATTCTTCCCAGAGGAGAACTTGTCCCTTTCAGGACTGGGGTCATTTTAAATTACTTTGTACTGGGACTGGCGCATCTCCAGTAGGAGAGGATCAGGCTGCCCAACATCAGGCATTTATTATGTGCTGGTATTTTCCCCTCAATAATGGACACAGGCTCAGAAATTCAGCAGTAGGCTTCCAGATGAAGCTATGGGGTAAGTCCATCGCTTTCCAGGGAGTATAACTCCCCAGATAACAGCACACCCATCAGCCTGGGATCCCTAATGCTCAGTGTGCTGTCCCTCAGGACGCAACCCAAAGGACCCATGTTGCATTACACTGTAATTGGTGCTGTCAGTTTAAATCCCAGCTGTAACTCTGTGTGTATTTGTGTTTAAGAGTGAGTAAGGCAGCAGGACTTCCCCCCCACCCCACTCTAATATATGTTGCTATACGGTGAGGAAGAGGAGAGACCACTAACTTACTTTAGGAAGGACTGGTTTTAATATTTATCCTATGGCAATCCTGCATCTGGCTTCGCACTGTTTAAAATCTTCAGGAATAGAAAGGGGAAAGATTGAAAAGCCACCAAAAAGCAGCTTTCCTCTTAAATTGCAAAGGGGAGGGTCCATTCCCAGCACTTCAGTCATGCAGTTTCTTCAGCAGAACACAAGTTTTCCTCCATGTATCCGTCAGCTGCCTGATGGGTTGGTCTCTTCTGCTTGTCTGTGACTTCTCTGTTAATAAATGAAGTCTGGTCCTCAGGGCAAAGCTCCTCTGGAAGCCTTTTGGGATCCCACACATCCCAAGGCTGCCACAGCTCCTGAGCGTGATGTGAAGCTCTTTGGGAGCTGCTGTAGCTTATTGCTGGTGCATTAAAGTAAACTAGCTCTGCTTTCAGTTTATTTTAGAACTCAAGGCTGTAAACCAAAGCAGTTTAATCTACTGACAGATGTGAATCAACACCCTGGAAGGGTGGAAAGCCGAGAGACTGGCTCCGTGCTTCCACTTCTGCTTCCAGGACATCATCTTTGCCCACAGACGTGAGGGAGACAACCACCGCAGTGTCCTACCAAGCGCTGGGCTGCCAAAAGATGCCCTACTGCTGCATCCTCCATGCAGCCTCCCTGGAGGCAACAAGGGCTGATGAACCATCCCAGTTCATTATAGCTAAACCCCCCTGCTCCTGGGATGGGACTGCTCCAGCCCTGAGTTTTCCTTTATGGTGCAAGTGGAGGGCTTTGATTTTCTTTTCTAAATTCAATTATTTGTTTGCAAAATTCAATGAGAAATCTTCAAAACTCAGTAAGAAAAAATCTTCAGTAAGATCTAAACAGATGTTTTGGAGAGAAGTTGGATGCTGTAGGAGCAGACTTAAGCCAGATCAGTGCATCAGAAAATCCAAATGCATACTCCAGCCCTTTGAGGTGTGGGTGACTTGCTTACAGTGTTATTTAGACATTGCCACGTGTCTTCCTGCTTAAACTGATCTGTGATACGAAAAAGCAGGGTCATCGTTTAGCCTTGGAGAACTTGATGTGCTTTGTCTAAAGGGATGTTTGCTCGCTGAGTTTAGACGTGCATTTTGTGCCCCTTGCAGTCTAACTGGTTATGTTATTGGTGATAATAACAAAAGCTATTCCCCCTCTTCTACCAGCAAACGTTCAGTCTGGAAGGTTTCAAGTGCTGCGTGTTTCAGTCACACTTATTCCATTTGTCAGGCACAGACATGAGGAGGCTTTTACAGCTGAAAGATGCTGCTCGATGTCCATTGACATACGTAAAGCGGAGGAGATGACACATTTATCTGCCTACATTTGGATATTTCACGTGGAGATAGGCACCAAATGGCTAAATCTCAGCTCCTTGGGATAAAGGCAGGGGAATGGGAGGTTTCTTGGCTACCACAGCATCGCACCCCGTAGCCTGGAAGCCTGCGCTAATGAAGATCTCTCCTGGCATATGGATCCCATTTGTAAGCAGCGGTGAGAATATCCAGGTCAGGCTGTCTGTGCCGGGGTGTCTGTCCGTCCATCTGTTTTCACACGGCTGGCGAATGATGGAACCCTCCAGACCCAAAAGATCGTAAATCTCAGGGACGAGCGCGGCCGCTTTTCCCATCCGTCATAAAACAATGAATTAAATTCATGCCTGTCAAAATACGCCGCTGCGAGCTCGCCTTCTCCTGCGGCCGGAGGAATACAAAGCCCCATCTCATTGCTGTAATTTATGGCCTCCTGGGGAGATTTGGGTGATTAGGGCTTGGCCCACCAACACGCAGAAAAACAGTAGGAACTCCAATAACTCCAAATGGAAATCTTGGGTCAAATTTATCAAACAAATCAGAGAGAAATCTATTTCTGTTTGGAGAAGGAGGAGATATATTACATGTTTAGTAGACGAGTACAGCTCTGGAACATTTGGCTATTCGGTATTTGTGAGTTTTGGAATTTCTAGCTTAAATAGTATCACCAGAGGACATGTGATGTATTAGACATGAGCACGTTTTTAGCCAAATAAAATATACAACTGCAAGCAAAGAGGTTTCTCAATGTTAACAACAACATATTTGTGCAAATGATGTAACCGAAAATTTTCTAGGTAGGACTTAAAAAAGCAGAGGTTTTAGTACTGGAAAAATACATGGGGGGAAAATAGATAAAATATGTTGGAAGTGGATGACAACAAAACCAGAGCTGGGAGGAGCAGGAGGAGGAGGTGATAAGGTGCCATTACTTCACTTACAGAGATTTAGACTGGTGGCTACTATTTGATAGTTGGACAAATTCTCATTTTGGATCAATCCTTTTGCCTGACCAAGACTGTAAATCGAAAACACACACCTGCGTGTGCCACAGGATGCACTGGGGAACACCCTGTACCCGTGTGTGTTTTGCCACAAGGTGTGGAAAAATTAAGTGATGTTTTATTGAGGACCTGGCATTCCAAGAGGCAGTGGGGATGCCCATCTTACCAAAAAAGTATGTTAAAAGGGTTCTGGGGCGATGTTTGTTTGGTAGAGATTTAGATTCAGTTTTCTCTGTTGGCATGTACTGGTGTCTTTGATTCATAATCCGTTAAAAAAACGCCCCACTGGGTTTTCCCTTTGAGGTCGATGGGGTTTTGCGACCCAGCATTCCCATCCAGGGATTCACTGGAATAGCCCCTCAATAATGGGAGGCAGGATCTACGTATATTGTATTAAAATAACACCTGGGGCCGGGGGGAAATATTCTCAGTCCTAATTGCACTCCGTAGGAGACGTAACCTGTGTAATCTAAAGGCACCACTGGTTTATTGGTTCACACTTCATAAAAGTAAGTTGCTGTGAGGTTTATTGCAGCTTTGGTTTTGGTTTAATGGGGGGAAAAGGTGGTTCTTTATGTAACAGCCTTTGTTACCTGCCCAGAGTGTGTCCGGGTGCCGCACCGCAGCCAGCTCCGCCGCCTGCAAAGGTCGGCTAAACAGGAACACGTGTTTGCAGGGGGAAGGCTCCTGCTTTGCAAAGGCAGGAGTTATACAAGCTACTGTGCTTGTGCCTTGGCAAAAACCACTGCAGGGGATGCAGGCAGGGCCTGGGATTTAAACAGCAGCAAAAAAGCTGGATGCATCCCGGGATGCTGCCCGGAGGCAGGTGGGAGCGCAGGGTATGACTGAACAGCACAGAGAACAGGGTCGCCGGGGAGCAGCCCTTTGGGAATACAGGCTGCTGATTTATATCTTCTTTGTGCAAGGCAGGAAATGGATTTTTTCAACGTAGAAATTATATTTGAATATTTAAAAGTGTATTCTTGTCCCAGATCGGGGTAAAAAGTTGGTTTCGAAATAGCCTGTGCACCCAAAAGTTTTGGAGAGTAATGGTTCTGTGTTGCTTAAACTGATCAGTTTTAATGGTTTTGATTTAAACTGATTCTGACCAGCTTAAAATGTCTCCCTTCACCTACCCCACATTATTTTAGCACATGTAATTACCTTGGATCTAGAAAAAAAAATTCTTTGAAAACCAAATGGTGTTTTTGGAAAGTAATGGAATAAGTAAGATAATTTTTATTTTCCAGAAGTTGTTTGTAGCAGAGGGGGGAAAAGGTGTTGAAACTAAGCCTTTATTCTGGAAAACATGACTTTTAACAAGTTGCAGGTACCTTTTGAAATTGCATCTTGTTCTTTGATCTTCCTCGTTGAGGAAGGTACAACAAAAACTATGAGGAAGGGAATGGAAAAATCCCACTGAAGAGATGTAGAAGCCAGGAGGCAGGACTCAGCTCTTGGTTGAGATTCTCTATGTGTGTGCCTGTCCCCCAGGCCATAAAACTTGCCCCAAATTAGATACTGAACCCATTGCTGAAGCCTGAGTGTGGTGGTGTTGAGCAGATGCTTGATTTACATGGCAAAAGGAGCTGCTGTGGCAGTGAGGAGAGGGAGGAACTGATGGAGAGTGATGCTCCTGATGACACAGTAGCTAATTATACATAAACTAATTACAAGGAGAGCAAACACAGCTCTGCATGGCTGGAATTCCAGCTTTGTCCTTCTCTTTCCTGGTGCATCCCGCCGCTCTGTGGCGCATGGGAGCTCCCGGCAATGAAGCTGTGAATTACGTTGTATGAGTCCTGGTTATTTACGACAGCCGCCCCTGGAAGCGAAGGCAAAGCTCCCATGCCTGGCAGTGATTTTGGTATTTAGGAAGCAGTTTAAGTGTATGGTAGCCAGGTGGAATCAAAGCTGCCACAAATCATTCCCAGCCGCCCGGAGCAGCAACCTGCACCAACACCTCTGGAGAAGGTGTCCTGCCTCCGGTGGGAATGGGGGTGAGAGCTGGCGATGCTGGGTGAAACCAGGTTCCTTCTGATCCAACTCTACATTTGGTGTGGTTTGAGAACCTCCCCTCGTTTTATCTACCTTCTTCCCAGCTAAAGTTGAGGCTGGTGGGAATTTTGGAAGACAAAGGTTTGGGGAAGTGCGAAATGCAGCCTATTCCCTATTTCCATAGAGGAGTTTGGTGTAAATGCCTCGCATTCTTTGCAACAGTCCATATGAGGGGGCCAAAAGCCCTCTTTAAATAGGTACAGATTTGTTTGTAACCTTTAAATTAATCCTTTAAGGATATTTGGTGAAGGAATCAAGTAAGAAAAAGTGGGTTTGAACAGGTTGAATGCCAGCTTGGATGGGGCTTAGAGCATGCTGCTGTAGTGGAAGGTGTCTCTGCCCGTGGCAGGGTTTGGAACTGGATGAGCTTTAAGCTCCCTTCAGCCCAAACCAGGCTGGGATTCTGTGATTCTAAGTATTTGCTCCATTCATGGAGGTCAAGAGTTCCCAGGTCCTCCCTGTGGATTCAAAAGCTGTGGAAGAAACTGTAAGACCCAGTGGTGACACCTTAGGAGACCATGTAGCCAGGGGACACGGGTGAACCCCTTATGCAACAGACCTCAGGGCATCTTTGTGTTCATGTTTTAGATGGGTTTGCCTATCTTTTTCCTGGCAATGATGTGATTTCAGTATTGCTTGTGCCACCACAACACTTGCTGATTGTCCCATAGGCTAACAAATCTGTGGCTGTAAATGGTTTTCTGAGCCCTGACTCCAGTTGGATTTTCAGTTCCTCAGCTGGGAGAAGGAAAAAGCTCTGTGTGACTTCCTATATGCTTTTTCCATAAATCCAAATGCATTTAAGGTTTTTCCCTTGCCAAAGGATGCAGTGTGTGCCCATGCCCCCTGGACCTGCCCACACAAACAGCATAGATGTTTTAGAGCATCGAGGATGCTTTTCATGCAAGGTAAAGCCTTCTGAAGCCAAAAGAACTGCAAACAAGGGAGCAGGGCTCCCAGAGTTCATTCCAACAGTTAGGTTTTTTAAATAACTCCTTATATTTACCTTTCTTACGTTAAACCACAGCAGAAAACACTTGTAACCCAATGTAAGACACTTACCCTGTTCAGCTCCAGTCATGCAGCTCGGGCATACAAACGAGCTCCAGGTTTTATGTGCAGTTCATTCTTCATGTTGCCTTTCTTGGCTTGTTTATGTTAGCGGAGCCTCCATCAAAATGATGTCTTAATTAAATCTGAAAAATGGACATTTGACTTTATTTTAAGTGATGATTTCATTCTGCCATGGGTATAAATTTCAGTTATACAGAACAGACATGCTCTCTGCACAGCTCAGTCCTGGATTATATATGTTAGTTAAATGATAGCATTTTTTTAGCTCCATATTTTTCAACTATTTGTTTAAAATAGAAAAAAAAAAAAAAAATCCAACAAAGCCCAAGCCAAACGCTGTTCCTTCAGCTCACATTGGAAGGGAAATCTGTACAAGGTTCCTAGTGCAATATCTGAACCATGGGTCAGTAATGTACAGCATAAATTATTTCTTTTAGGGAGTAATAGTAAGGGTTCAAGTTGTCTCTGCTTGTGAACCTGGGGTAATATTGTGTGTAGAACATCTCCACGGGTAAAGTGGAGCCCCAAAATACCAGGTCTGGGCTGCCCCTTTGGCTCTTGGTCACTGCTACAGTCCCGCAGCCATAATACTGAGCATGACCTAAGACTCCTTTTGTGTTCTGCAAGGAAGGAAATGTCCCTGGACCTTGCTGCGTGGCTTGGGGAAGAATGATGGAATCAATCAGGTTGGAAAAGCCCTTTAAGCTCATCCAGTCCAACCCTTACCCCAGCCCTGCCAAGGCCACCCCTAACCCATGGCACTGAGGCCTCGTCTCCACGGGGTGTGAACCCTTGCAGGGACGGTGCCTGCAGCCCTGCCCTGGGCAGCCTGTTCCAATGCCTGAGCACCCTCTGGGGCAGGAATTGTTCCTCAGCTCCATCTAAACCTGCCCTGGTGCAGCTTGAGGCCGGTTCCTCTTGTCCCATCCCTTGTTCCTTGGGAGCAGAGCCCAGCCCCTCCTGGCTCCATCCTCCTCTCAGGCACTTGTAGGGAGCCATCAGGTCCCCCCTGAGCCTTCTCTTCTCCAGAGGACACAGCACTGCATTCAGTCCCCGGGCACCCTGGGTTTTGCTTAAAGGCTGTGCTTTACTCTTCAGAATTTGTTCATTTAGGGGAAAAAAAATGGCTCAGCTACAAAGTGCCTCCTCTTCCCCCTACAACCATCCCAGTCCTGTTTGTGGGCATTCTGGATTTTACATTTCCAGCTATGTGCCTGCCGTGCCTTCCGAGTGATCCCTCCTCCGCCAAATAGAGAACAGAGGCCTTTAAAATGTGGAAAATTAAGAAAATGCAGAACACATCATTAAATCATAAACTCAGGAAGCTGTGGCAATCGTTCCTTCCACTCACAGAAGGTCCACTATAACCGAAATCTCTATTTTAATGATTTCCAGTTTGGATGCCCCCAATGTGCAATAGAGAACCTCCACTGTTTGCCGTAGAATAAAAGGGAAAATTGGGTGGTAAAAAGAAGAATGCTGCAGCTAATGCGGAACAGTTGCACATTTATATTCCACATTGCCCTGAGCAAAACTCTTCCTTTTATTTTGGAGCAAAAGCAATTGCTTTCCTCCCCGGGTACGGCGGCTGCACTCACATTGGGTTTACTCATCGGCTCTGACAGGTTTACCCCAAGCAGCTTTTTGAAGCAGCTGCTTTTCTGACATCCACCAGCCTTGTAACTATTTTATGTCATGGGGCTGCAGCACGTAAAGCTCCTCTGGCCTCTTAACATGCTTGGCAAGAGGGGGAACTGCTGATAAAGTGTAGTTTTTGCATGGTATTGCCAATGGTAGAGGTTGCACTCACTCTAAACCTGGGTTTGCTGAGGTTCCCCCTGCCTAGCATCCATCACAGAACCCATTGAACCCCACCAGCTGCTCCTCAGGCTGGCCCAGGGCAAAGCCATGGGTGTAGCTCAATACTGGCAAATCCTTCAATGTTGTGGTCTACTGCTTCAATGTATTTACCCTAAATACAGTGTAAAACAGGTCTGGATTATGGGCTTATTCCTGCAATCCTTCTTTTTCTTTTATCTATTCCTTTTTTTTTCTATGGATCAATAATGAGCTATTTGGTTTTCATCTGGAATTGCTGGATCTCACCAAAGATGATCTTTGTGGTGAGGCCAGAGGAGGCCATGGAGATGCTGCGAGGGCTGGAGCAGCTCTGCTCTGGAGCCAGGCTGAGAGAGCTGGGCTGGGGCAGCCTGGAGAAGAGAAGGCTCCTGAAGGGGAGACCTGAGAGCAGCTCCAGTGCCTAAAGGGGCTGCAGGAAACCTGGAGAGGGGCTTGGGACAAGGGCCTGTAGGGACAGGCCAAGGGGAATGGCTTGAACCTGCCAGAACAGGGGAGACTGAGATGAGCTCTTAGGCAGAAGCTCTTCCCTGTGAGGGTGCTGAGGCGCTGGCCCAGGGTGCCCAGAGAAGCTGTGGCTGCCCCATCCCTGGCAGTGTTCAAGGCCAGGTTGGACACAGGGGCTTGGAGCAAGCTGCTCCAGTGGAAGGGGTCCCTGCCCGTGGCAGGGGTTGGAGCTGGAGGAGCTTTAAGGTCCCTTCAACCCAAACCAGGCTGGGATTGTGTGCAATAGCATTGCTGGGATTTCAGATTTAGCTATGCAAAGGCTGGAAACAGGGAACAGCCTGTGCATCCATCCCCGAGGTGAAGGACCTCTCCTTGTTCATCAGGCGACTGGGGTCAGGAGCCAGAGCTCTTTTGCTGAGGGTATTTTCCATCCACTGTGCCATGCAGGAGCCAGCTCTCCTGGTTTTGCTCTTTCCTGGGATATCTGCAGGTTATGGGACCCCACCGCTGTGTCTGCAGAGACGCAGTTTTGTAGCTCCCCGTTTTCAGGAACACAGGGAGAGTTTTTCTCTCTTGGTTCAGTGTTGGTAGGCAAAGGATGTGGAGAGCAGCACAGCTGGAACAGGCATATCTGTTGCATCTCATGTCATCGAGACAAACCCTTCCATTTGAGAAAGTACCATTAGATTTGCAGCTTCCTCACTGCTTTGTGCTCAGCATTAAGGATGGAGATTCAATTTCCAGCCAGCTCCACAGAAACAAAGCACTAAAAGAAGGAAAATCTCTCTTTTTTGGTGGTCGTGTCTAAGTTCTTCCCGTATAACCAGCCTCATAATGTGTTTCCAAAGCTTTCATGGGCAATGCACACATCAAATCACTCTTGGGAACATACAATTAGCAATCCTCGCCGCTCCTTCCTTACTGGAAACCACGATGATTTAGGCTCAGCTTTCTGAGCCCATTTGTTTCCAGCCTCTGGTTTGAGATGAATTGCTCACTTTCCTACAGCCACATTATCCTTAAGCTCAACCCCTTGGGTTATTCCCTGTGCAAAGGGGGTGCAAATGCTGTTGTAGGCTCCTTGGGTGCATTCCTGCCCTATTCCTGCAGCTCTGAGCTGGGCTTTGCAGGGAATGGCCTTGGGTTTTCCCTGCTAACCAGTCTTGCATGTAAAATAGGGGTCTGCGCAGCCGCCCTCAGGCAGGGATTCAAGGGGAGGGATCCGGCTCCCACCCTGGGGGGATTATTCCCAGTATTTATTACTTGCGTTGCGGTAATGCCTAGAAGCCTCCGTCATGGCACATTGGGCTTTGTTTTTCATTCCAGGCGGCTTGGCGAGGGCGAAGCACGCTCTGCTGAAAAAATAAGGAGGGAGGGGGCAGAAAATAAAAGCCAAACAACTCAGCGGCTGGATTCTTGACTGGTGTAAGTCAGAATGAACTGATTTATATCAGCTGAAGGGCCAGCCCCATGCTTCTGGTACTCGGAGGATGGTTTGGGTTTGTTGCTGGGCTTTGGAAACCTCAGGTGCTAGAGCGAAGCGGGTAAACACGCCGCGCTGTGCCTTGCCCTAGGCTCTGATTTACTGTTCCTCCTGGCCCCTGCTGGCAGGGAAGATGGGCAGGGAGCGTTTTATTTCCCTCCGTGGGTAAGCACATTGCTGTGGGTCCTGGGTGGGTGTAAATCAACCCCATGCCAGCGTCTCCCCCGCCGAAGGCACAGCGTGGTCTGTGTTGCATGCAGTGGGTCTCGGCCGAGCCCTTGGCTCTCTTCCTTCTGCTCTGTCTGCTCACAGACAAAATCCAGTGGGAAGCCGAAACGTCCAGACTCAGAAATGTTCAGGAGTAGCCTCTTGATGAGCCAAGTACTCCTGAACTCCCTAAAGGAAGCAAAAAAAGTTGTATTTCTGGGATGAGGAGGCACTAATGTGGAGGGAGGAGCGCAGATGTACTCCTCAACTCCCTAAAGGAAGAAAAAAAAGGTTGGATTTTTGGGATGAGAATTTACTTTTTGGGAAGGAAGAGCGTGGACGTCTCTCAATTCAGGGGATTGGAGTTTTCTCATGGCGTTTCTGCTAAACCCCGGTCGAGATATCCAAGTTCTCCCTCACTGTTTGAGACTTGTTTTCTGTTTTCAGGTCAATTGAATTCTTTCTTGTTGAGTCCCCAACCTTCCTCTCACGGCCAGATGGAATAAAGGCTCTCTTCTGCCCGGTGGAAAATTACACAAAACCCAGAAAATTGATTTTCCGGGGCTTGTGCAGTTGCATGTAAGAACCAGACAGTTTTCATTTAGCCTGGCCCTCAGTGACTGGAGTTTGGTCCTGACCGATGCGGTTTAACGGTGATTGCTCAGCAGCGTCTCTTCCCCGGCCGCTGTAAATCAGCGATTCCCCATTGGAGTCAATGGGGGTGGGCCAGTTCCCACCAGCCGAAATTTGGCACTTGGAGATTTCTGTAAGACTTGGGAAAAGACGTTTTAGGTGGAGGGTTACCTGTTGGGAGAGAAGGAGAGGAACTTTGAGCTCTCCTGTGAGGATGCTGAGCCCTCTGGAGTGGCATCCCCCCTCATAATGCTCATAATTGGAAGTATGTATTATTTCACAGCAGTAATGAGAAAGAAATTAGGGAAAACATAAAGCTTAATCAGAGAATCGTGGAATGGTTTTGGGTGGAAGGAACCTTAAAGCTCCTCCAGCTCCAACCCCTGCCACGGACAGGGACCCCTTCCACTGGAGCAGCTTGCTCCAAGCCCCTGTGTCCAACCTGGCCTTGAACACTGCCAGGGATGGGGCAGCCACAGCTTCTCTGGGCACCCTGGGCCAGCGCCTCAGCACCCTCACAGGGAAGAGCTTCTTTCTAATCTCCATCTGAGCGGATGATGATGCTCATGGTTAGAAGCAGCGAGAGATGAAAATACCAAAATACCTCCAAAAGCCAGATAGTTGTGGCTCTGGAAAATACATTAACTGGATGTGATAGCTTTAAAAAATGTGATTTTTCTTTTTTTAATGGGTTTTAAAAGTGTAAAACCAAAATTATATCAGTGACTTAAAGTAACTGGTTTGTGCTGTGTGGTTGCTAGAAAACTCTGGATTTGAAAACAAAACCTGATCGGTTTAGTATTATTTCCTCTCTGTTTTCATACTCAAAAAGGGAAACATTCAAAGGAAAGGCAGGGAGAAGAGACAACTCAAAGAAAAAATTATCTAGCTTGTGTCCATAAGAAAATAGCTATTTTTTGTCTTTAGAATCAGTTTTTTGTAGCTTAAAGACTCCTTGCACTGGCAACACTCATAGTTGCACTGGCACATGGTCCCTTTTCTGCGGCTGGTTGTAGGCAAATCCTCATAAGTGGACAATAACAGAAAACAACCAAAAATTACCCAGTGACAATGTTGTTAGTAGCAGATAAAATAGAACCAATGAATGGCTCAAAGGAACACCTCATTTTTAACTTATTTTGGCCCAAATGTCATATTTGTCATGAAGTCCTTCATGTCGAAGTTGTTTTCTCATGTCATTCGTTCAGGCAGATGTAAGAATTTCTCTGTCCCATCTCAATCATTTTATATCACCAGCAAGCATCATCCACAGCCTCTTACAAATCCTCTTCTGCCCCAAAACTTCATTGGAGTCAAGTGATGCATTAGTGTGGTGCTCGGATACTGGATTTTCCCCTTGTAAACCCATCTCCTCCTGTACCCGTGGTGCGGTACCTGCTGAATATCTGAGAGGCTGGGGGTAAATGTAGCCTTTGATCTTTAACTTATCAAAGGGGGTTCTCTAGATTCAAGACAGATCCACTTGCTTGGCAAATTGCTGTCCTGCATGGGGTTAAACAGATTACAGCACAAACACGTGCATTTGGCAGGAGATGCAGGGTTAGGTGCTCACAGGGCAAAACCTTCATGGAAATTCAGAGAGAAATCAAAGCAGTGTGTGACTCGAATTCTGCAGTGTCACAAGCATCTGTTCCTGGCTTGCTCATAGCTTAAATGCAAGAAAAGGTCTCCACACCCTGGCTGCAGCACACGATCAAATGCAACTGGAGTGGTTTAATCAGTTATTTTCTGCAGTGCCCCGGGGCTCCTGCGTGGGGTGGAGCACTCCACAGCAGAGCCCCATATGCCCTCTGCTCCTGGGGTGCCTGGTTTGTGTTGGATGGGACCTTAAAGCTCCTCCAGCTCCAACCCCTGCCACGGGCAGGGACCCCTTCCACTGGAGCAGCTTGCTCCAAGCCCCTGTGTCCAACCTGGCCTTGAACACTGCCAGGGATGGGGCAGCCACAGCTTCTCTGGGCACCCTGGGCCAGCGCCTCAGCACCCTCACAGGGAAGAGCTTCTGCCTAAGAGCTCAGCTCAGTCTCCCCTGTTCTGGCAGGTTCAAGCCATTCCCCTTGGCCTGTCCCTACAGGCCCTTGTCCCAAGCCCCTCTCCAGGTTTCCTGCAGCCCCTTCAGGCACTGGAGCTGCTCTCAGGTCTCCCCTTCAGGAGCCTTCTCTTCTCCAGGCTGCCCCAGCCCAGCTCTCTCAGCCTGGCTCCAGAGCAGAGCTGCTCCAGCCCTCGCAGCATCTCCATGGCCTCCTCTGCCCTCGCTCCAGCAGCTCCACGTCCCTCTTGTGCTGCTGCCCCAGAGCTGGATCAGGACTGCAGGGGGGCTCACAAGACTGGAGCAGCATTCAGCGGTGTTGCATTCTGCTGGAGCAGCTGGTGCGGTGCAGAGCATCCCCAGAGGAGCTGAATTAGCCCAGCCCAACCATGTCCAGGTTCGAGCACAGCAGAGCTATATCATTGCCTGAGATGAGGAGGAGCTTGCTTCGACTGACGCCATGGCTGGAGCTGGTACCAGTTCCAGTGATGGGGAAACAGCAGTGCCCATGAGGCATCACCTCTGGTTGGGATGCTCCTGTCCTGGCATCCTCCAGAAAACTTCAGGATGCTTTTATAGTTCTAGATCTGTATCATGACTGGGGGCTGTTCCCTGGGGGTATCTCACTCTAGTGCTACAACATGGGAGCAGCAGGCAGCAAACTTGGTCCCAGACTTTTCCATTGGGACATCTGATTCTCAGTGCATGGGGCATCTTCCAGGGCAGGGACTGCAGCTGCATCCCCCTGGTTTTGCTAAGAATTAATCTTAGAGCACATGGGCTCATTAAGTGAAGCACTGAACACTGGATGCCACAGGAACCAGAAAGAGGAAAACTTCTGTATCTCCGTGCTGGACTTTTCAGAGCTTGGTGGCATGATAAGGCGTAGGCTTTCATGGGCTAGAGGCAAACTACTCCCTTTTCCAGGGCTGGAAAAGACACCTGGAGCAGGGGTAAGGGAGATGGCGACGAGTAAGACTGATGCTCTTGTAGGAGTGATGTAATTCATGGCTTGTACCCAAGGACTTGGGTATTTGAGGTGTGCAGGATGGTTTACATCCTGCCTCCTGAATTTCATGGCAGGGCAAAGGGCTCTGGGATCGTGATTGCTCTGGAAACCTTTCAGCACAACAGCTCAGACCGTGTGGGTGACAGGGGACACGAGGCAAGAGGCCGCTGGAGCTTTTACCTCCCTGCTTTTTGCTCCCTCAAGTCCTGCCATTGTTTGCAACTCTGCTGCCTCTCCAAGTCATTAAGGCTGCTTTAATGGCACTAAGCCTGAGCTGGAAAGATGTAACCCGGTCCAACAGGAATGCAGGCGGATGAAACCCGGTTGGAAACGTGCCACGGGAGAGCGCAGCTGCGGAATAAGGGTGCCAAATGGTACAGAAGGTTTTCGCTGGCTACCAGGAGAGCAGCTCGTTGGGCTGATGGATGTCTGCTCCGAAGCACTGTCGGGAAGGCACGTGCCAAGGTATTTGCGCATTACTGGGAAGCAGGTGCTGCTCAGAGGAAAGGTGAAGCTCCAGCGCCAAGAGCAACAGCAGCGGCAGAGAAGAGCCTGTCCTTCGATGTGTGCCAGCGGCAGACGTGGCAGAGCATCCCACCAGCACCACCTCACCTCTCCGTGCTCTGCGAGGTCCAGACATGACGCCAAAAAGCTGCCGAGCAAACAGCATTTTCGGAGCCATAACTCATTTCTACATTCCTTCCACCTTATTTTATCGCACCATAGTGACCAAGAGGCTCATGATGTGCTGCAACGCGTGCTTCAGAGGCTCAGCTTTCCATTCGGTGCTGCAGGTGTAGAAACAAAAGCCCTGAAGGGGCTTAAGTGGCTTCTTCCAGAGCAAGTCAGGAGGTGAGACATGAACCCATGTTTGCTGGGTCCCCACCTGATGCATCGTCCTTGGTCACCACCATGATACAGAGACACAAGGATGTGTTTTAGTGCCCCTTGGAGATGTATACTCCATGTCTGCAGCATCATGTGGTGCTATTTCAAAGGACTGGGCTTGCCCAAAAGTTTAAATCACTGCACTAACCCTATAAAAAGAGTCCACACTTAAATACACACACACAACCATGCTGCAAGCCGAGCTTGGAATCATAGAATCAACTAGGTTGGAAAAGACCTTTAAGATCATCAAGCCCATCCATTATAAAAAGCTTTTTACAAAGCTTTTGTGACTTTAGCAAGTGCCTTGACAAAGTTGGGTGTCTTTTTATATTAAAGCCTTGGCTTTCGGGTCATGTTATTGCACACGAATGTGGTTTTAACAAACACAAGCTCCTCGGCTTTGGAGCTGTAGGGGAAAGCTTGAAAAGACCCCAAGTCAAAAATGGGAAGGAAAATGGAAAGAGCCCAGGATTTATTATTTTTCTTATTATTATTTGCCTGGTTTCTGAGCTTGTCTTCTATTTTCTTTGGATCTAGCTCACGATTCGTGAGCTCCTGAGGCTGACAGAGCTGGGCTCCAGCAGAAGTGCCTGACGGCTGCATTTCTGCTCAGGCAGCTCTCACAGCCTGTAAGCAGGACAAACCAAACACCTTTGTATTATTCCTGCTTTCCTGGAGGCTAGGGAGTGAGTTGGTTTCCTCAGGGCTTTCTTTCCTCGTTGAAACACTCAACTCCCATCCCTCTTCCTCTACATTAAATGCAAGACTCCTCATCCCACTGTGGCTGAAGTGAGTAAATCCCTTTATAAGCTTTGAACCTTTTCCCTGCAAGATGCTGAATATAAATAAGTAGCATTCTGAGAGCTGGGAATTAAACCAAAAAGGAGCCAGAAAAGCATCTTCTTGGGCTATCACCTTGGGATGGAGGCAGCTGTATCCCGATGCCCTTCCCGGGGTACCTGCAGATGTCATGTGCACAGGTCTGCATTGGCTGAGGCAGGTCCCATGGCATCTATGGGTGAATCTCATGGCACAGCTTGTTCCTAAATGGGGACCTGGCTTGCTCCTCTGCCCATCCACGCATCTTGAGATGAACCTATATTTTCCTACACTTAAACATGGTTAATCTGGACCTAAGCCCAAAAGTACATAATGTTACAAAACCTGCCAGTAATGCGGGGGAGAAAGAAGCAAATCTGCTACTTTCCTCTGGTATTTTTGTTATGATTCATGTTCATTACAGGCTCACTGGAAAGCTTCAGGCTTTGCTTTGGGGCTTTTTTTTTTTTGGCCACTTCGTAGGTTTGGCAAACATCAGTGTATTTTGGGAGGCTAGAAGGGTCAGAGAGAAGACCAGTTGCTGTCCCTGGAGCTGGAGCAGATAAAACGTGATGGAGCAATGCAGTGAGGGCTCAGCTCAGAATTGGCAAAACTATTAAAATCCCAGTTTGTAACCAAAATGACTTTTTAAAGGTCACCTCCCAGCAAGCTGGGAGGAGGATGCACTGACTTTCTGGATGCTGGATAACAGCACCTGGAAATGCAGGGCCTTGGCTGGCTTTGGAGGCACGTTTCTTGTGCAGTTATGGGGTTGATGCTTTCATGGGGACACCAAATAGTTCAGGTGCTCTACAGAATCTTTTCATGTTGGATGTGTTTGTTTGGTGTCCTGACTCGTGTATTCATTGTGCGATGCAGGGGACGTCGTGGTGGGAAGGCTGGGCTGCAGAGGGATGTCTGCACGTTGGGTCTGGTGAAGTAGTGTGGGGTTTAGAGCAACATTTGGCTTGGCAGCCTCTAGATCCGTGTGACCTCCTGGACCCACTTAAGAAACCATTTCAGCTGGCTTCCTGAACCTGCAAGGGGCTGACCTGGGAGAAAGGCTCTTCCCTTTTCATGGCAGCTGCTTTTGGAGTAGCAAAACCCATCCGTAGTCCAACTTTGTGTTATTTCCTCATGTGTCAGTATGACAGCAACCATTTAAACAGAGGAAAGAACCCAAGTGGAGCCTGAATGAGAAGTTTCTTGATTTTTTTACTGAAATTCTCCAAGAAAAAAGCCTGGAGCTTACAGCAGCATCGTGCCAGAATGTCTTTTTACCACCTCCAGACCTAGATGCATGCTTGGCCCAAAAAAAGACATATTAGGTGCAATGAAGGAGTTGTCCCGCTATGAAAGGCTGTTGGAGGAAGAGGACATGTCCAGAGGCAAATGTACGGGGAGACACCACAGCCTAGTAGTTTATACTACACACATGCAATTGAGTGTTACTGGAGTCTATGGGAGGCCAAAATGCCTAAGGGTTTGGAGAGTGAAGGAGAAAAGCAATGAGCATGAGAGAACAGAGCATGGCAATTCAGATGGAATCGTAGAATCATGGCATTTGGATTGGAAGGGACCTCAAAGCTCATCCAGTTCTAACCCCTGCCATGGGCAGGGACACTTTCCACTAGAGCAGCTTGCTCCAAGCCCCATCCAACCTTGTCTTGAGCATATTCTTCTTGTCCAGAGCCCTGTAAGTCTGTTCACTGTTCCAGGGATGGGGCAGCCACAGCTTCTCTGGGCACCCTGTGCCAGCGCCTCAGCACCCTCACAGGGAAGAGCTTCTTCCATATCTCCAACCTGAACTTCCCCTGTTTCAGTTTTAACCCGTTACCCCTTGTCCTATCACTACAATCCCTGATGAAGAGTCCCTTTCCAGCATCCTTGTAGCCCCCTTCAGATACTAGAAGGCTGCTTATCCGCTGGGATATGCTGGCAAGGGTATAAACCCAGTCTCTGGTGCTTGGATGCACCAGGCAGATTGAGGTGTTGCAGTTGGCCGTGGTACGCATGGAATTGTCTGCTGGGGATGCAAAAATCAATTATTGGTGTTTTTGCAGCTCTGAGCCAGGCTCGGTGCTGGGGTCCTTTCTGTGGACTTTGTCTGCACTGATCGTTTTTATTGTCACAGCAAGGGAGGAGGAGGAAGAAAAATGACCCCTTTACTACTGGTGGTGGGGATTTCTTAAAATATTAAGCCGATACCTAAATGCCAAGCCTCACAGCAGTAAAAATGTAAGCTGCTAATAAAAGAGAGTTAATGTTTCACAGCGCGTACGTTTCTCAGGGTTTCCTGCTGATTTCAAGTGACTTTGCTTTGGCCCATGAATTTCGCCTTAAAGCAACATTCAGCCATCGTGCTACAGTATCCCAGACTGGTTTGGGTTGGAAGGGACCTTAAAGCTCATCCAGTTCCAACCCCTGCCACGGGCAGGGACGCTTTCTGTCAAAATCATAAATCAAAAATCAAAGTCATAAATAAATAAGTTATGATGAAGGTGTTGCCCTATAACAATAAATGGTATAATGGTGATAGTAACTAAGATCCATCACTGTATTTATCAATGACAAGAGCTTTGCCATTAAACCCAAAGCCAGTTATAGAAGATCCTGATGCCAGGATCAAGATCCCAGGTTTTGGTTCACCATACATGTTGTCATCAGCCCCAGGTTGATCCGCAGGCACCGGCATGGAAGTGGGTTCACTTGCAATAAGTAGAGGACAAAGCAATACAGAAAATAGAAGATATGTATTTTAATCGTATGGGTACCACAATCTGCCCCTATTTCAGTATTAAGTGCAGACTTCTCTTGGAGATCATGAAGTGCATTCTCATGGCTGGTCCTGAAGTGAATAGTTACTTTCAATATCTATTTCTGCTCCCATTGCTGAGATCTTTATTCATCACTGAATTTGCAGCAGGCTGCTGCCTGGCAGTCCAGATGTATTTCTTCTAATAGGGCAGAAAGTTTCTTTAAAAGAAACATACGTATTAAGCTTGTGTCCCTGGACTTCCCACTTCTAATGTTTCTTTATAGCACTTGAAAACAAAACAAGAAACAACAACCCGAAAAAGCCCCTTTTTCATGCAGTAAGTAACTAATTTAATCAATCTGATCCTCCCTTGAGAGGATTTTAATTCTGTAGTAATTCTAACCAGGCTCTCTGTGCTGCAGCTACTTTATTAATGGCATTCTATGAGACACGCCGGTGCTGTTCGTTATGAGTCCTCATTATAGGCAGCATCCAAGGAAGGGAGGACTTTGGGGCAGTCAGGATGAAAGAGTGACCTGAAATATTGCCAGGGTGGAAGGACGGAGCATCACTGGGCAGGGGTGACAGCAGGTCCCTGAACCACAGGGCAGGATCTGCTTAGAGAATGGACAGAGCCCCCAGGCTGAGAGTGGTGCCTCCATCCAAGAGAGTGCGGGCTTGGGGAGGAGCAGAGTGAAAAATGGAGTTTCCAGCTGATTGGGAAATATTAATTTCTTCTCTTTTTTTCCCCTTTTTTGTCTATTTCCTGTTTCTTTTTTGGGGGCAAGAAGTTAAACTATTGCCCCCATTTGGAAATGGAAAGTTCTTCCCTAAAAACAGAATTAATTTGGGAAAGACTGAAATGTTTCACTTTGGTGTTTCCAGTCACTCCAGAATGCTCTGATGCATCCCTGCAGGATGGGTTTTCTCTCATTTTTTAACCGGATCGCATTGGGTGGAATTTTCCATCTAATTCCCCAGGGGAAAAAAGGAAGAAAATCACTTTAGAAAGAAACAGCTTTGGCCCTAGGAGCGGTACCTGGGTGAGGTGAGAGACCTGCTCCCCTGGAGAAGGAGCTGTCCCCAGGAGGGCAGCAAGGGGTTGGAACTGGATGACCTTTAAGTTCCCTTCCAACCCAGCCCCATCTGGGATTCTATGATTCTACCTTGTGCATACTGGGATTTGCTTCCTTATACTTCTGGTGTCCTCAACATAAAAAGGACTTGGAGCTGTTAGAACAAGTCCAGAGGAGGCCACGAGGATGCTCAGGGAACTGGAGCACCTCCTGTATGGAGACAGGCTGAGAAAGTTGGGGCTGTTCAGCCTGGAGAAGAGAAGCTGCGTGGAGACCTCAGAGCAGCTTCCAGTGTCTGAAGGGGGCTACAAGGATGCTGGGGATGGACTCTTCATCAGGGACTGTAGTGACAGGACAAGGGGTAACAGGTTCAAACTTAAACAGGAGAAGTTTAGATTGGATCTAAGGAAGAAATTCTTTACTGAGAGGGTGCTGAGGCACTGGAATGGGTTGCCCAGGGAGGTTGTGAATGCTCCATCCTTGGCGGTGTTCAAGGCCAGGTTGGACAGAGCCTTGGGTGCCATGGTTTAGTGTGAGGTGTCCCTGCCCATGGCAGGGGGGCTGGAACTGGATGATCTTAAGGTCCTTTCCAACCCTATTCTATGATTCTATGATTTTTTTTGCGGCACCACAAGTTTTGCAGTGAGCGCTGCCAGGCAGAGCCCATCCTTTCCCTTTCTCCTTGGGGTTTCAGTGGGTCGGGATCCTTAGCAGTGGGATTTCAGTGGGACAGGGTGAGATGTGATCCTTAAGTAGCACAGCTTAATTTCACCTTCAGTTTCTGCTAGCACATCCTTTATGGTCATCTTCTAAATGACTATATATGCATTTACAAATGACTTTATTAAAGTCATTACTGATCTAACTCCTTTGTTGGGAGCAATGTGAACATGTGCCTCATTTACCAAGGTAAAATTGCAGCCTACAGTTCTCAAAAGCAAAAATAGCTTCTTTAATTCTTCTTCAAAGAATGCATTCAGCCAAGATCATCTGGTAATAAGTTGTTTTGGGCTCTTTTTTTCTGCTAAGATTGTATTTTCATTTTGCTTCATGACTAAATGGTTTAGGAATCTCAATCAGGCTGTTTCAAAGCCCTTTCTGCCTCCTTCAGCTGCCCTGGCATATTAATGAATTTGGAGGAAACTGCTAGAAGCTGAGCTTTGTGTGTTATTGCTCTGGATCGGTCCTGGGTTTGCTTTATTTTCTACCAACAGAAGAAATAGAAATACCATATCATGATCAGGCTGTAGCTTTAGAACATACCAGGGAGGTGAGAAGGTGTTTAGCTTTTCTGTGCGATGCCAAACTCCATCCCTTTTCCCTCCATTGCAGTCCCAGATGGTGAGCCCAGGATGCTTTAAAGCAGCAAGAAGTGAAATACAGTGAATATCTATGCAAAAAAAGCCTGTGGATGTTGTGAGGGCCGCAGTCTGCCTTGCCACAGATGGCATCTGGGGATGAAAATATGGAGCTGAGGGTCCCTGTCCCATTGAAGTGGGCTGATGTGCATCTGGAGCTGCTCTCACTCAGCTCCATTGGCCCTAAGCTGCTTTCTCCAGGACTGTTTGCACCATGGATGCTTCTCCTCCTGCTGGCCACTTCCTGTTGAAACATTGGGATCTTCCAGAGCTGGCTCTGTTCTTGTCAATGCAGCCATTACTTCGTGTTCATGTTTAGGAAGCTCCCTGGCAGTGCTCAAGGCCAGGTTGGACACAGGGGCTTGGAGCAAGCTGCTCCAGTGGAAGGGGTCCCTGCCCGTGGCAGGGGTTGGAGCTGGAGGAGCTTTAAGGTCCCTTCAACACAAACCAGGCTGGGATTTTATATTAATTGGCATCTGATTAAGACAATGGCTTCACCAAGAACATCCCTTCAGTTTGTCATTGCAACCCTATCCAACCCTACCCCTGGTACACCAGTAAACGTGGTGGGTGGTAAACAGGAGGGAATGAAGCCCATGGAAAGTTTTCAGCCCTTGGCTTACTGAAATGGGTAGTTTCCAGACAAAACCATCAGGTTTAGGCTTGTATTACTGGGTAAAAGACCAAGTACTCTGGAGAAAACCAGGAAAACTTCCATCATTGGGGCTGGATTTAAACCAGCTGAGAATCCCATTTAGCTCCATTCCACCCCAAAATCACGCTCTTGTGCTCTGATGCTCTAGCTGCAAAATTCCCGGTTATTTGGGGGTTGCACAGCAAATGTAACCCACTAACCTCGGGGGCCAGTGTCATGTCCCACTTGCCCAAAACACACATTGCTGGGTTGAGCAACACCCACAGGCACGTTCTGCTGTTCCTCTATCCCTCCATCTCACATATTTACCTTCCTTTGTGGTGGGAGGTAGGGAAGCCTCTGACTGCACTGAGGAGTGATGATGTGGAGGAATGGCATGTCCACAAGCTCTATGTTGTAGCCAGTACGGTGGGATGCAGATATCCAGTGCAAGCCACTGTTGTCCTTGCCTTTCCCTAGTGATGCTCATGTTTCCATATCATTTTCTGCACTGATCAGGCTTGCTGCAAACTGGGGAAGCGATCTGTGAAGTGCTCTGAGCTTCTGGATGTAAAACTCAACATTGTAGATTAGAGCATGACAGCTCCTCAGTCGTGTGTCTGCCCATTTCTGGTCAACCTTCACCCACAAGCTGAGCTACACAGGTAATAGTATTTTGTTTCCCCCTGCAAAATGCTTGTGTGCTTTTATATCTTTGGATAAAACCCTGGCTATTTACTATCTGGAGACACAGGGAAATTCTGCTGAGAGTTAATGGTATCCTTCCGGAGTGACCTGTCTTGATTTGAGGACAATGTCTGGGGTCCATAGGTGCGAGTTGTTATCCTGTGCCTTGAAAATGCTTCACCCCATAGCCTGTGAATTTAGATGAGAAACACAGTCTTGGTTTCAACAGAGTTTGGATCAGCCCCCAAAACAGCACATTTCTTGTTTGCATTTCACTTCCTCGTTTAAGATTAATCGATATAGTTCCCTGCTCAGCACAGGAATGAGGGTGGAAGGGAGAACTCAACTCAGCTTAACCCCTAGTGTTGAAATCCGTGCGAGGAATGCCTCGTTTTATTTTCCTAGCCTTTCTTATCCTGCTCTGCTCCTCCTGGGAGCTGTTTGCAGGAGTGTTTTGGTGTCGTTCTATTTTTGCTAGCCTTCTCCTAATCCACCCAGCTCTGTGGGGTATAGGAACATTTAACATAGCTGCGTGTCATTTCCGTGTTGATCTTGCACACTGGAATTTTATTTTAATGAATTACACGTATATTTTACTCGTGAAAGCAGGCAAAAGGCAGCTTCAAAGTGGGAGGAAAAGACCCATCAAAAACTCTAGACGGGCAAAGTGGGCAAAGGTTGGGTGGTTTTGGACACACCGCCATTGCCATCTCTCCCTTGTGTTATGCTTACAGATAAAGGCATGTGCTGAGATCAGCCTCTGAATGCGTTTAATACGTAGTAATTCCCACACTGAAGGAAAGAAAACCATGGAGGGAACTCATGCAATGGTATGTGCTGCTAAAGCACAGGCTATTTGAGGCACAGACCAAGGCCAGGGGCTGTTTTATAGGGCACTGAAGAATACAATAGAGGATTAATAAAGGAAGGAGAAGAAAATGTGGTTTTGTGGTCCCAGAATTACTTGAATAGTGGAAATCCTTCTGCTGACTCCAGCCTGGCTGTGAATTGGAGACTTCCAATTAGATTGCTAATGTCTTCAGGGCATTGCTTACTCATGAGTGTCTCCTGTCCTTGGGGTGAGAACCTCTTGACCCTGCATGGGGTGGCTGGAATCACTGTCCCTGGAAGTGTTCACAAACCATGTAGATGAGGCCTCAGTGCCATGGGTTAGTGGTGGCCTTGGCAGTGCTGGGGTAAGGGTTGGACTGGATGAGCTTAAAGGGCTTTTTCAACCTGGCTGATTCTATGATTCTATAACTGCATCAGGATCCTGCAGTCTGAAGAATGTTCCCCTGGGGTGAGATGTCTGAAGTGCATTCATCTTCTCTTTCCCTCAGATGAGGAAGAGGAGGCATATGGAAGATGGATAATATAAGCATGTTGTTTTTAGCTATTGAGCTGAACTTCATAGCAAGCCACCTATGCTGCTAGAGGGTATTGGAGTGAACTGCCCTGCTCCATGTGGACTTGGAGGTGCCACAGCAGCATCTCATGATGCACAGCATCCTTCCCAGCAGCTGAGTGCCCACGACGCCTTGTGGGACTCGTAGATTATAACACGAATATGAATATTTAGGGTGTTTCTTATTGGTGATTATGGTTTTTTTATGGCAAATAGAGGTCCTCCAATGTATCTGAGTTTCCTTGGCCTCCCCCTGCTCTTGCATTGTTCACAAGGGAGATGGCAATGACAGTGCAGTGATCTGTACTAATGTCAAGTTAATGAGGAAAGATCTCCTGTCAAAGCTGCTCGCATCCTGTTGTGAAAATCAATTCAACAAGATCACTTAAAGATTTTTTTCAAGCTTGATTAGGGTTTGTGGTTCTGCATTCACGCCTCATTTCCTAATGCCAGTCGCTGGAAAGACAATTTCCAGGAGCTTGTGAACAGTTTAAGCCAATAAACACAACTGGCATGAGCAGAATGGCAAAGTGAAATGCAAGTCAAATAGGGATGGATGGGAAAGACCATTATTCTGTCTGCTGAAGAGATGGGAGAGCTAGGATGTTAATCAGGAGAGAGGAACATCTGTAATGATATTTGATTCTTGCCTGCTTCCCCTTCTCTGAATGATGAAGTTTTAGCACCGTGTTTTATTCAAACCGGTGTTTGAATGAGGACAACACAAGAGTGGTACAAGAGTGGTACGTGGTGCTGTGTACTTGCTGGACAGCATCCCTTGGATGTTTGAGGTTGTTTCACTCAGGGCAACTCTGAGTCTGTTCATTCCTCACAGCTGATGGCCTCAGGTACCTTTGTCTTTTCCTCTCACAGATCTGTGAGAGGGGATGTACTGCCACCCATCCCACAGCCAGGTTGGTACCTAAGCATAGCACTGCATCCATGGCACCCCCTTTCCTCCTCCACACATAAGCAACAAGCCAGCTGGCCAGGCTTATCCCAAATTTCAGCCTTAGAGTCTTTTTCTGTCCTTAGTAAGAACACTGCACTTTCCTGCTCTGTTGTCTTGGCAGTGTTGGTGATGCTCAAGTTTATCCTTTGCTGCCCTCTTTTGCTTTCCAATAACCTGATACTTCAGCGGATTTATATTTATTTCAGCTTCAGATACATTAAGAGGTGCTACAGGAAACCTGGAGAGGGGCTTGGGACAAGGGCCTGTAGGGACAGGCCAAGGGGAATGGCTTGAACCTGCCAGAAGAGGGGAGACTGAGCTGAGCTCTTAGGCAGAAGCTCTTCCCTGTGAGGGTGCTGAGGCGCTGGCCCAGGGTGCCCAGAGAAGCTGTGACTGCCCCATCCCTGGCAGTGCTCAAGGCCAGGTTGGACACAGGGGCTTGGAGCAAGCTGCTCCAGTGGAAGGGGTCCCTGCCCGTGGCAGGGGTTGGAGCTGGACGCCCAGCGCCTCATCAGCCTCACAGGGAAGAACTCCTTCCCAACGTCTAATCTAAATCTCCCGTCTGCCATTTTAAATCCAATTTGTTCTGAGATTGAACTGTTACTAAACCAAGGTAACCTCAAGAGAAACACAAACAGCCCCAGTGAGGAGAGACGGGGTTGAAAACCGAGGCATACAGCAAGGTGTTTTAACCAGGTATAATTGCTGTCTCCAATGGTGCTGGCGAGCAGTGGGCTCGCTGTCAGCTCCTTTGGGTGACCAGGCTCCCAGGTCCTCCATCTGCCACATGGAGATCATAAGATTATATACTACAGTATGTAGAAAGGCTCGAGTTGCTGGTAATGGCCTCCTGGATGGCAGCTTCTCATGTTGTAAGACCCCAGCAATGCAACTTTGGGTTCCATCCTGCCAGGATGTTGGCATTTGCTGGAATATTAAAATCATTGTCATTTGGGCCTCCCTCCTGCAGGAGATTTGGTTTAATGTTTAAAAGAATAGTTATTAAGTGAAATCAAAATGTCCTTTTGATGCTTAACATGGTCAAGCTGTCACCTACCTGGGTAGTCAGTCACTTGCATTTGCTGCTCCCTGATTCGCAGCCTGGATGAAGACATTTCGTACCTGTTGGGGTAATTTACTGTCACTGTGTTTGGTTTGGGTTCAGGCTGAGGTGACCCATGAAAGGCTGTGGCTCTCTTGGGGCCATGGAATAATAAAGTGCAGCCTTTCCTAAAGCTCCTTTTTTTATCATTCAGTTATTTCTCACCATCCAGCACCATGTTCAAGGAGGCAACTCGCTCTCCTGTGTGACATATCATGTTTCTCTTCCTTTATTTTCATTTTTCCTCCTTTTTTCCCATTTACCAGATGCGCTTCTTCTTCCTTGGCTTTTTCTGACTTTTATTTGCATTTCCTGTGGTCTACAGGCTGTGCTTTTTCTTTGCAATGTTAAAGGGGGGTTGGAATGGTAAAGACTGTGATGTTAAAGTCTCTTTGTCCTGCAGAAATACACCTATGTTAAGCATAAGAATACCCTGAACTTTGTAAGTACAAGAAGTTTGCTCCCAGGTTAGGGATAAGCAGATGGGTACAGCTTTGCAGTTTAAATGGTCAAAGGGGCAAAATAGAGTAAGCAATGCTTATTCTATTGGTATTTGCTGATGTTTGAGGATATAACAGCAGCTTTTATGGAGCTTCCCAGGGGTTGCAGTCCCAAGGCTGTTAGAAAAGGCACTGTGGAGAGGCCAATCTCCCTTTCCAGAGACACAGACAAGGCTGTGGCATCTGTTTTGGAAAAGCAGCAGCACTTCCAGGTGGGATAAAATATTCCAAGGTTTAGAAAAGAAGAAACATTCATTCTCCTCACTGAAATACATCAGCTGTGTGGAAGAGCCTTTTTCACTTTGGTCCTCTCCATGTTATAGCCTCAAGAGCAGCTGTGGTTAAAAATCAGGGAAGCTGCACTCTCACATGGGGGCAGGTGTCAGGAGAGTCTCTTGCACTGAATGATAAGTTGCTTCCCAGCATCCAGAAATCCTACAGGAATTTTACCTGGGAGCTCCCACATGTAACTGCAGAATGGGTCCATGAGTGGCTTCTAGAGGCACATGCTTGAGTTCTTCCCATAAAGCAAAGAGAGATTTTTCTGTTGCTGAATATAACACATGAGGCTTTGTCTGTTGGTACTTCAGAGTGAGAGATTTTATTGTGTGAAACACTAAGCAGGGCTCAGAGAGTGTTTTTAAACCATGTATTTATTGGAATGACATTTCCCTCTATTTCCAATATTTCCAGCTGCAGTTGTACCTCTGCAGCAGGCAGCGTGTCTTCATTCAAGACCAAGCTGGAAGTGGCTCTGCACAACCTGATCTAGTTGAAGATGTCCCTGCTCATCGCAGGGGGGTTAGAACTGGATGAGTTTTGGAGGTTCCTTCCAACCCAAACCATCCTATGATTCTGTGATTCTCTGACCCTATGATTCATCCAGCCACTGCAACTTCTTTCCTTGAGGGGGCAGGTTGGGTGTTTTGGGGGTTTTGCTGATTTTTTTTGATGTTTTTTGATTTGTTTGCCTGGGTTTTTTGGAAGATCAGCTGGGCCGATTCAACAAAGCCACTCGAGTTGCAGCAGCATCTCAAAATTGCGTGTCCTACTGAGCACACGTGGAATAAGCGGCTTTTCTGTTAGCGAGAGAAAATAAAGCTCTTTCTGCCTCCTTCTGCTGTGTTTGCAGTCACTGCAACACGTATTTTTACCCGTGCTTAAAGGCATGGTGGTAACAAAGAGGGCAGCGAGTTCTGAGCGCTGCCGACCTTGCAACGGGAGCTAGCTGTAACATCTTTCAAAGTGTTCTCCTGGGGTCCATATGTGTAGACTGGTAAAGCTGTTAACGTTCCCAATTAGGTTTTAATTTATCTTCGTTTCCTCAGCGTTGCCATTAAAAGTCACACCATAAGCCATTAAACCTGCACATTACAGTCGCGGAGTTTTGTCAGGTGCTGGCTAGCAAATCTAACCATAGACAAGTGGCAGAAACTGGACTTTAATCCCAGCTTTTATAAAGAAAGAAACGTTTAAATGGGTCAGGAGAATTTCCCCTGGACATCTGTTTGACGTATAACGTGAGGATATTTAAAAGCCTTTTAAGAAAAACAAATAAAGGCTTCCACATTCCCAAGGACAGAAAACATTTAATCTACTTCTACAGTCCTTTCAAGAATTTACCAGTTTGGCAGGAGATATATGTCATTAAAGAAACAACCAATAAGATTTATTACGGCTAATTTATGTCTGTAACAGCTAAGACGTATTTTTGGGTAGCAGAGCTCACCACGGGCAGTGTTTTCCTTCCTGCACATTCTTATTGTTTTAGTTTATTACAGCAGCACGTCTTGTGAGATCATTTATTGCTTAGCACGATGGTACGACGAAGCCATTTATTACAGGGAGACATCAACACATGGAGTGAGATCACTCCTTTTCCTTGGGGTCGGTGTACTGGAGGTGATGAAATCATGTATTTATCTACAACTTATTAGATGCATTTTGATTGACTGGGGATCAATTTTTGTTTAACCAACTGTGCTGATGAGGAAGTTTCTGGCTGCAGCGCCGCAATGTTCCAAAACAGCCGTTAAAACAATTATCAGAATATGGGAGCACGGGGCAGCCCTGTAACACATGTTTGCAGCAAGAAGAGGACAGTTCTAGCAACTAAAAATATAAGCCAGATGGAAAACTCATCCAGCTCCAAGGGGGGAAAAAAAAAAGCTCAACCTGTTGTAGGCTTTTTTATAAATTGGGAATGGTACAGTAAATGTTTGGGATAACCCAAGTCACCAGTAGGTCTTTCCTGCCATTGGTGAACTCCTGACCTTATTTCCTTGGAGGGCTGTTAAAATGAAGTCAGAGGGCAAGCAGAGTTATTTGCCAGCTCTGTTTTCACTTGTGTGGTCCAGAAAGTTAACAGATTTTTCTCGTCCCCCCTTCCATGAGACAGACACAGTGATGAGGGGTATGAAGAGATAGCTTAATTAACCCTCCCAAGTTACTGAGGGAGTCAGGGGCTGCCTGCATGACATGTGCTATTGGAGTGGTGCTTCCCATCCCACTGAGCAAGACCTGTTTGCTTTGTTGAGGGCTGGGGACAGCACTTTAGGAGGTTTCGGGTCTTCCTGGTTGTACGATGGTAAATAGCAACAAAGGCAGAGATTTGCTGCTCTGGTGTTTCAAACAGATGGGGAGAAGAGTCTGGTCAAGAGAGAGTTAATTCCCTTTGTGCCCTACCTGATCTTGCAGGCTGGCCAAGAGGGTGGGTTGCGGGATGCTGAGCATCCTGAGATGGGAAAAGAGCATCATGAAGGAAGGGGTTCTTGCTTCTGGAGTAAGTTTAGAGCTGGCAATATTCTTGACCATTTGGCATTGAAGTGGCAGTTTACTTGGTAACTGGACAACAAGTCAAAATAGAGCAAAATGAGCAAATAAAATGCAATGTAATTCATGATGTCAGAAGATCATCTGAGGGCAAGGTCTTGTGGGCTGGAGGTGGCCTGGAGGCTGCACCAGACATCAGTCTTCATCCCCTTGACCATAGACTGCAACTCTCTGTATGTCTCCTTCCTGCTGATTGCATTGCAAAGCCTTTTATATGATCCTGATGTTCCTGAGACCTTGTCCTGAGTCAATTCTTGAGTGTTTCCAGAGTGTCATATGTGTGATGATGTCTATCAAACCCTTCCTTATGCTTTTGTTGACCGTTGGAAGATGGCACAACATGGAGATGGTGTTTCTGCATGGTCTTCTGCAAGGAGACAGCTCTGACACCTCAAATTCACGGCTATCCAGCTCCTTTGTGCATGGTGTCTCTGACCTCCACGGTGTCTCTGACTCAGCTTTTGGGGAAAATGCAGCCAGTTCCCTTGTTATTGTTACACGGGGTCTCCCAGGGAAAACAGAGACCAAAGCGCAAATGTCTGTACTCCTGTTTATCAAATACTCGTTACTCCAGGCTTCTCTGGAGATGAAGAGATGGCCCAGGATGAGGTGTGATAACCTGTACCTGAGTCCTGTTCAGCACATCTGCTGCTGCAGAAGAAACAGAACTTGGTTTCTGGAGGCCAGAGGCATGGGCAGAAGGAAATGAACAAGAGGAGATTATCCCACACTGGGGTAAGCAGATACATTTCCCGCGAGAGACTGGGGTAAAGCAATGACAGGAAGGCAGATGCCTACCCCATGTCTCCATTCCCATGGCCAGCTCAGTTAAAGAAAACACTTGGAGAAGAAACCATTAGCCATTAGCTTTCCTTATTCCCTTCCTTCTGCCCTCAAAGCCGTGTTCTGGCAGCCAGCCTGGACTTTTATGTTGTTTTGAGGGAACCTGCTGGAATTCCTGACCCTTGTGTGCTACAGCCAGTGTTGAGTTCAACCAAGGAGTTTTTCCTCTTTATTTTCTGGCACAGGCTTCCCTGTTACTACTCCAATAGCCTAAATAAACATCATCAGCCCCTCTTAAATGTGCATCCCACAGTTGCGTGGACCTCTCTGCTTTAGCCCTTTTAGCAGGAGGGGGCTGCTTTTCCTTTGTAAGAGGCTTTTTTTCCCCCTAGTAGAATCAGGTCATAATTAAAGAACCCACATGTGCACACCATTCCACCAACTGATTCATGAACTGCTATATTGATTGCTTCCTACTAATATCCGAGTCCGTTGTCTTTTTGCTACATCCCAACCTTGCTCTGATCTCATTCCCCAGGTTGCGAGTGTGGGAAAACAACGTTTCCAGGGATGGAATCATTGGCAATATCAGGCGTCTGAGGCTGGGAGGATGCTCACACCCAGCCAGCCCTGGTGTAGGTTAATACCCTGCTCATCTACATCTAATTGCCCACGGTGGTGATGAATTAGCATGACAAGCAGTGGCAGCAGGAATCCGAAGCGGAGCTGAAGGGTGAATCACAGGCAGCATGTTTCATTTTATCGCCATGCTCCACAAACAGCAGCCACATGTTCCCTGGCATGATACAGCTCCGCGGCCCGAGGTGGATCATACTCAACACCAACTACTTTCAGCTGTGCCGGTGCGATGAAATGTTTCAGACATGTGGTCCCAGGGCTAATCCGCACAGAGACGATGCCTGGAAGCAGGGAGAAGGCATTTGGGAATGAGCGGTACATGTAAATAGATTCCTGGAGCCTGAGGCACATGGGGGGCTCTAGAGTTCTGATAGGGAGAAGGAAAACCCTGATGCTAAGGTGGTTCTGAAATTTAAGGATTTAGTGGCAAGATTGACTATTTCCCCCCCAAAAAAAACCCAAACAAGCCCAAATCTAATCCCCTTGCAAAGGATGAATTCTATCCCCCTCTCCTAATGATTCAGCCCTGGGTCAATTTTCTTTGGAGCAAAGCAATGGAGTAACAGCTTGCTAGGACATACAAGAGGTCCAAAGGTATCCCAGTGCCTTGCCTCTGGGTGTCACCAAAACATTGCAGTCCCACTACTGACATCATGCATGGCACCTTCTTCATACATGTCGTTTGCTGCAGATTTGGTGCAAATCCTGGTCATTTGGTGATCCATTGGATAAAGAGACGGATTTTCCACGGGTTGCAGAATTATAATGCAGAATTTTTTTTGCATTATAATTTCTTGCATAATTTCTTTTGCATTTTGCAGAATCGTAATGCTCACTCCATCTGTAGCAAGGGGTGTTTGGGTGATTTGATGCTGCAGGGAAATGAAGCAGAGCTCAGCAGTCGGTTTAGAGCATGAGCCATTTCCCATTGTTTCCTATTACCCTCTCAGGATAGCCCGTCTAGGCTGGACTTTGGTGTGAGTGGAAGGACCCACAAGAGCAACGTCTAACAGCATGAAGGCTTAGGGAAGAGTGTGAGAACTGAGCAGGTAAATGGGATACTTTTTCCCTCTTGTGTTTTCCCAGCCTCTATTTGACGTGATGGTGTTTATGTGCTCTCTCAGCTAGACCAGGAGGTGCTACTGTACCACTCTAATGACCTTAAAGATCATTAAAATTGCATGGATTGGGGTGGCTGGTGGCAAATTTGCCTGTCTGTGTGCAGAGCTCTCCTCATAGCTTTGTAAATCCGAGAGGTTTGTGGCTTGAAGGACTCAGCCACGCTTTGATGAAAACAATTTCTCATCCAGATGCAGTGATGCTCACCGGTCTGAAGGCAAAGTCCTTAA
Source organism: Psittacula echo (assembly GCF_963264785.1). Classification (NCBI taxonomy): domain Eukaryota; kingdom Metazoa; phylum Chordata; class Aves; order Psittaciformes; family Psittacidae; genus Psittacula; species Psittacula echo. The sequence continues at coordinate 121,729,207 of NC_137738.1, forward strand.
ATCAGGGTAGCCGAATATTCCTGGGGCACACTTAAATCAGCTTTAAGTGACTTAATTCAACTCAGGCTGATTCCTTATCGATTTAAATGACTCATTTAATCTAAACTTTAATATCAATCAATCTTTTTACCTTGCCGCTCTCATCTTCTGAGGCCAGAGAAATGGGATCCAGCTGTTTGTGTTTAGGTCTGCGAATGGCTGCCAAGGCGGAGAAATGTGGGTTCTTTGGAGTGCAGTTATCCAAACATTCCTGAAGGTTAGCATGGGGAGGCGCAAGGCATCCCTGACGGACCCGGCTGGAGGGGGTGTGGAAGGGTCTTCTCATCCAGCCCCACTGCACAGCCCCTTCCTGGACACAGCGCCCGGGGTCTTCTCCTGCCACAAGCGATGGAGGTTGTGCAGCTCAGCCAGGCAAGCTGTGGATGAGGTTCTCTGACCATTACAGAAGGTAACTGGGTGTTGAATCCACACCTTACCTGCTGCAACTTAAAACCTGACTTCTTTTCTTGTCCACAGTGACACAGAGAATCACTAAATAGAATCCCAGCCTGGTTTGTGTTGAAGGGACCTTAAAGCTCCTCCAGCTCCAACCCCTGCCACGGGCAGGGACACCTTCCACTGGAGCAGCTTGCTCCAAGCCCCTGTGTCCAACCTGGCCTTGAACACTGCCAGGGATGGGGCAGCCACAGCTTCTCTGGGCACCCTGGGCCAGCGCCTCAGCACCCTCACAGGGAAGAGCTTCTGCCTAAGAGCTCAGCTCAGTCTCCCCTGTTCTGGCAGGTTCAAGCCATTCCCCTTGTTCTGTCCCTACAGGCCCTTGTCCAAAGCCCCTCTCCAGGTTTCTCATCAGCCTCTTTTAGGTATTGAATCACTGTTATTAGGTCTTCCCTGAGCCTTCTCTTCTCCACAAGCTTCTTCATTTCCATTTTTCAGTAGCCTTTAACACTTAACTGTTGCCCTGTTTCATCTCAGTTTTCTCTAAGATGAATGAAACCAATTGCTCCTTTCTCAGGGTTTGTGTTTTCCAGACTTCTGATCATTCCTGGTCCTCCTGACCAGCTCTCTCCAATGGGTCTTTCAAATTCCAAGGAAAACAGCAACTGAGGAAATTACCTCCATAACTGATGTAAAGAATTAGCAACGAGTGGCCTTATGCATCACAGCTCAAAAAGAACTTCCTAGGGATGAATTCACCCAGTGTCTCACGTTAGCCGAGAGCTGAACCATGATGCTAACATTGTTCTGCAGGGATCTAAAGGGGTGTGCTGAAGACCATGGGATGGCACACACGCCTCCAGCTCTGCACCAGCTCATGTACATCCCTGAACGGGGCCATCCCAAAACCTGAGAGCCCCTTTTCCATGTCTTGGGCATGTGGCAGCCCTCCCAGAGCCAGTTTCAATTGTGGTTGCAGCAAGAAGCAGACCTGAGTGGCAGCACCCTGCTGGCCTGGCTCAGATGCTTCTGAGATGGTATTTCTACTATAAATCCTCAGCTCCCATCCTCTTTCTCCAGCCTCCAAAAACTCCTTCTGAGCTGAAAGTTGGCCCAGATGGGCTTGGCCGGGTAAGGACGTTTTTCCACCAAATTTGAAATGGAAAAATAAAAAAATCATGTTTAGCTGGGTTTAATTCAGGTGGTTGGTGGAGGGGGTGCTTGTGGCTATTGAAATGTTGGGAATCTCTTGTGCTCACATCCCTTTCTTGCTGTTTGGTTGGTTTTGTTTTGCTCTGAGCCATTGAAACATGGAATATTCCCTGGTTCAGGCTGAGAAAAGAGCCTGGTAAGGTGAACCCACACATCCCTGTGTGCCGTGACTTTGGCATGAAGTAAAGGCTCCTGCTGACCATGTGGCTGTTGAATCATCTAGGTGTGTTGTTTTATCTGTGTTCAGGCGAGGCTGTACGGTTCTCCTTAAAGGATCAGAGCATTTATTGGTTACTCATGACTGATTGTGTATATCCTGGGACAAAGGACTGAATTCTGGTGCCTTGTGCCCTGTAGGAGCACTTGGAGTCAACCTCTGAGCTGGTCGTGGGGTCTGTGGCCTCTTGGACATTTAATTACACATAAAAACCAGGCTGGGGGAGAGTCATCAAAGCACCACCGTGAACCAGGATGGTTGGGATGCTCCCATAGGACAAGCAGTTCCTGGATTTAGGATTTTGGGTTACATCAGCCATGTCCTGAGGCTATTTCAGGGCATCTTGGCCCTAAGCAGAGGACTGGTGGGGTTTATTGGGGTCATAGCCTCTTCTCCCCACAGTCTGGATTCCTTCTGGCTGTTCCAAACAGCCTGTTGCTTTCCCAACCCTGTCTCTTCCTCATTAAACGATGGAGGCTCACCACCTTCTCCAGGCCATATCTTCCATTGTTTCTCCATCCTTAGCCTGCACTCTTTATTGTCCTATCAAGATGCAGACCTAAAAATGGATGGGTGCCCTCCTGTCTGCATCCACCATTTGCATCTCTGAAGGTTTATTACTATGGTCACACTCAGGCTGCTCTTTTAGAAGCTGGGTTTATTTCTTCCATGGAGCAGGTTTAAGTGCTTAGACTGTTCTCTGGTTCATCCGCAGTTAGTCTCTGTCTTTCCCAAGCTGTGGTCTCCAAGCTGAACACAATACTACACCTTAGACAGCTCTGGTTTTGAGCAGAGCCCCATGTCTGGTGGCAAAGCTCCTAGCGATGGATGCATATGTGATCCCCTACATTTTATGGTTTTTTCTGTGAGTTGTTTTACTTTGTTTTTAAGCAATAGCAGGATATATCCCACCTAAGCTCCATCAGGCCTTGCTTTGATGCTTCCCTTCCCAAATTTCTGCCAAACATCCTGAAAAACTGGAGTAATAGCCCTTAAAACAATGGCACTGGGTTGTGTCCTTGAGTTCCAGCTGCTGAGTAGCAATGCAGCACACAAGCTCAGGCAGAGGCAGGAGTTTGGCCAAGCTGTAGCATACCAGTGCAGAGGAATAGCAGTGATTTTATTTTTGGCACGGGCAATTAAAATAGTCCATGTAATTCTAGCAGTTTGCCAAGCTGTACTGTATTTTATTTGTGAGCTCTTAAAAGCTTATACTCTTTTGTCTTCAGTCCATGTGAAAAGTGGACAGTGCTGTATTTTAAGTATAATTATGTGGATTTGAAAGTTTCCTTTTTCAGTCTTTTTACTGTCTGAGCCTTAAATGCCGCATGGGCTATAATCAGCTGCAAAATGGATCCATGTGCAATGCACATGGCAGAAGTATTTCTAGCTGCATCTCCATCCTAACAGCACCACTGCACTCTGGAGCAGGCGGAACTTGGATTTCCGCTCCAGGAAATCCAAGAATCACATATCAAGGATTTCTCATTCTTGCCTTTCACATGTTTCTGCCGTGCTCAGTCAGAAAGCAGCAGATTTCTGTTGTTCTCTTCCCCCATTATGAAAATTACCTTGGATCAGAAAGAGCGTTGCTGAGGCAGAAAGTGAATCTTTTCCTTTCTGACGTTGGTTTCGTATTTATTTAGAGATTTCAAACTGGTTTCCGAAGAGGCCATCAAGGCTCCGATATCTCATCCTCTTTGTTTCGGTGTGCTATAACCGACTTTCCAAAGGCAGGCTGCTATAGCAAGTTTCATTTTTTAAGGAAATGGCAGTCACTAATGGAAAACACTCTATCAAAATCATCTTGACCAACTTCAGCTAGATTCTCCTCAACTGCTGCTTCTGGTTTTAGATTACCACTGGTATCATAACTGGCATTTATTTAATACGGTGCTGTGCTTCTGAAGAGCTGGTGGCATGAAGTATCCATCTGGGAGAAGAGCACATAAAGATAATCCCTCTTATTTGCTTTAAGAAAGAATGGGTTAAAATATGGGCATGTGGGTGCATGGCTTGGGGAATCCTTATGCTCCAGCCACACATGCATGAGCTCGGTCTCCCTTGGAAAGAAGGAAGCTCCCAAACTATTTAAAACCTTCCCAACAGACCTCCCACAACTGATAACTTCTTGAAATCTCAAACGTCTCCAAAGATGTACATGGCTTCAAAAGGGAATCCCCTCCAATGATTAGAACCGTACAGCCTCCCATCTGGATTCGAGCTCCAATAATAAGGGTCAGGACCTTGTCCATACGTAGTAAAAAAAAAATACTGTAAGAAAGCACTTTTTTAGTATTTCCAGATGTAGGGAGAACATTTTTCTTTTTGAAATACAATGAGAAAGCTTTGTCAAGCTTTTTGGGAAACAAATATATAGGCAAGCCCAGCAAAGAAAAACAGTTTGCCAAATAGTAAAGACACGTTAGGGCAGGTGAGTTTAGGAGTTGGCAGCATGAAGGCAAGCAGATTTTTGAACTGTACTGTAAATGGGATTTAGTTAAATCAAATGGGGAACCACGTTTTAAATAGACTCATGGATTTTTTCAGGACAGAAGGGATCATTAAATTTTCTAGGCTTTTCTCCAGTATAACCTAACCCTTGGTTGCTCCTGAAAATATATAGATTGGGAAAGAAGGGAAAGGAAAGGAAAGGAAAGGAAAGGAAAGGAAAGGAAAGGAAAGGAAAGGAAAGGAACCAATAACTTGCATTTGTATGATATTTTGGAAGATCTGCTTTAATCAGACTTGGTGTCACAGCTTCAAAAGCTGTAAGGTCCACTCCTCGTCATTCGGATGGTCCATCCCCATGTGCTTTGTTTAATGTTCAGGTTTGCCTGGCTTCAGCCTTCAGCTGTTACTTCTTTTTATCCATTTTTCCTCATGATTAAACAAAAAAAAAGCCCCAAAGCCCTTTAAGCATTTGGTATTTTTTATTTCACAAAGGTATTTCTGCACTATAATCAAATTGCTTCTTGGTGTTCTTTTCACTACATGAAGCAGCTTATGCTCCATGAATCCCTCTCTGTTTTTAACTCGAGTTCCTCTGGCTGTCCCCAGATGACACCATTCAAGGGTGATACGAGGCTCACGTATGATTTCCTTTCAAAACATTCCATGAGGAACAAAACTAAATGCAAATGGCACTTCCCTAAGAAAAAAGAAGGTATCTGCCCATCTGCAGACAAGATAACTTTGCACACATTTGCCACTTTCACATGTGGATAACTGGATGCACATGGAAAATAACTCAATTTCCTTGAAAAAATTAAAATAAGCAAAACATGGTTTTAAAACAGTTGAAAGCAGAAGCATTTTCTTAGTTTCATTTTTTTTTGGGGGGGGGTGGTGTTTCTGTTTCATTATATACCGCATGTTCTGCTTGGATATTTTGGTTCACAGGGTTTCCCTCTGCATTTTTTTTCCTCTCCTTTATTTTCATTGAAAGAATAAGAAAAAGAAAGGAAAGAAGGAAAATGAAAGATTTTGTTGTCTTTAAGGAAAAGGACTTACTGCCTTCTTAATCTTTTAAAGGACTTCATGGCACTTTAAAAAAAAAAATAAATTTATTTCTTTAAAAGCCACTTTGCGTGGAGAAAAAAGAGCATGTTGATGGGGTTTTTATTTACCCCATTCTGGCTGCCCTGATTACACTGCACACACCAGCAGGATGTCTGGGGTTTGATCATCGCACTGGGAGGACAATGAGTAGGTCCCTAGGGAGCGTTCATCTTTCTCCTTTGATTGTCTTGCCTGAAGCATCCTCTTCCCTTTAATACTGAGCTGAAGCCAGAACACAGGAAATCTTGTCTGACAAGGTTAAGGTCTTGGAAAGTTTCATGCGAGCTTCGTTCTACCTCCTTTGCTCCCCTGAAGCATGCTCAGGGGTTGATGCCTGGAGCTGAACTATGTTGGCAGGTTTGACGTGTGACCAAGACGGTACAGCACGAGGAAAGCATCCCAGCAGCATCACCCTTCTTATTCCCCTGCTTCATGGAGGAAACAAGGCTGGGACACTGCAGCTGGAGCCAGGTGAGCACCATGGTTGGGGCTAATTACAGAGTTGGACACAAATCATTGGTGGAACTGCTGCAGGTTGAAATTTATCCAGTTTTTAGGCCTGGGAATTAAGATGGAGGCTTCATGGATGTGATTAGGAGTTTATGTATGTCCAGTGCAGCAGTAATTCCTGAAACTGGGCTGTGAATCTGGAAAACTCAAATGTATGCATAATGTCAGGGCACTGAAGCAACTTGGTCCAGTGAAAGTTGTCCCTGCCCATGGCAGGGGGCTGGAGCTGGATGAGCTTTAAGGCCCCTTCCAACCCAAAGCAATCTGTGATGACATCTGCTCTACAGCCAGATTCAGCACATTTTGCTTAGCTCAGGAATTCATTTGCTCACTTGGATGTCATCGATGTGATCAACTCTGCCTGCCAGTTTTGGCACTTTTGCACCCTATTGCTGTAGGCTGGGATTTATTGTGACAGCTGCTGGGGTGCAGCCAAGAAGGATGAGATGAGAGAACGTTGTTGTGGCTGCTGCAGGACAGGTTAAAATGCTCCTTTTGCAGGAGTCTGGGTAGCCTGTCTCTCTTTTCAAGGCAAGAGCAACAGGAGCAAAAGGGCCCGCCGGGTCACGGCGTGTTTATGGAAGCTCCGTTTCTTGGGACCTTATGAGACTTTTGGGTTTCACTTTTAAAAACACTGTTTCTAACCCATGTGACTGCCGAGAAAAGCTCAACAATTTCATCTCTGTGAGTTGGGGAGGCTCAGAAGGCACTGGAGAGGGAAAAGAGGAGCCTTTCAAGTGCTTTCACTCTGCAGCTGATTCCATAAATGTTTGGGTCCTGACTCACCATTTTGAATGAGTTTTGACTTGGCAGTGCATGTCTAGCAAAGGCTTTGTGGGATCCAGTTCTTCCAGAGGCGGTCTGGATTTTGCTGGTGTTTTGCTTCATTTGGGGATTTTGTTGTTGAATTTCTTTCCGTTTTTATTTATTTATTTTTTTCTAATTTAAATGATCCCTGAAGATTTCCTATCGACAGCCAAATACTATTTTGGTTACCAACAAGTGCTAGGAGCATTTCTAAAGGAGTATCAAAACCAATGGGCACCTTTTGCTACCTAGAATGAGGAACCTGCTGTTGATAATCCAAGAGTTTATCACAAATGGTTCATTTATCTTGCCTCTTTCACCTGGAATAGGATTCAGGAAACAACTTTAGCAGTGTGTAACTGCTTGCATTTAACAGAAAATGTGCATGAAAAGTTATGCCTTTTAAAGGTAGAGTTCCCCTTACCTGAGCTCTTCCCTGCCTGCACCCACCCTGGGCTAGGAGAAGTGATGCAGTAATTAATCCTGTGTCGGTAATAGCACGGATCCTGTGTCCCCTCTGCTATTCTGCACACCTGCAGCAGGAATTAGATGGGGCTGGCTGGAGCAGGTGGTTCTCAGAGCAGCATGTAGAGTCCAGTGTCATCCATGACCTTCTGCTCAGCCACTGAGTGGAAGCACACGGTGGGACTCTGAGGTTCCCTACCTGCACCAGGGTGCTGCAGCAACAGGAATCTCTTTGTGTCCCAGCCTTTCTGACTGGCCTCCAACCCTTTCCCAGCCCCATCACCCTGCATGCTCTCAGCTCCTTTCTCCTTCATAACCAAGATCTTGGGAATGGTGAGACTCTTCCTACCCTTTCCACACCGGCTCCATCATCTTCTATTCAGTGTCAGGTTGACGCACACTCCATCACTTCCCAATTACCTTTTGTGCTTTCTCCTCATCCCTGGAGAGGTTGATCCCTATAAATGTGCACCAAACAACTTCCATGACCTTGTGAGACCCTGCTTAAAACACACCCCGTTACCTGCAGGAGACTTAGCCTGTAGCTTTTTAAAACACAATTACAGCAGGTCTCAGATGCTCCTTTATTGCTTTTAATGTTATTTAAGGAGAGAGGGAAAAAGGAAACAAAGACCTAGCTGTGTAGATTCTCATTTCACTTACAGTGAGGCTTCGACTAGGGAATTTGGTCTGCTGAGTCCAAAAGGTTAAATACCACACAGAAATAGTTCATACCTGTGTCAATGCAGCTAATATTTAATTACTGAGCAGTTATGTTTGCTAAAAGCTCAAAGCTCAAGCCATGCATCAGACGAGACCGCAGAGGCTAAGAAATGTAAAGGTGTGCTGCCTTGGGATAAAACTACTGAAGAGGCAGCGTTTGCACACCCAGCTGTGGTGGCAACCACCATGGGAAGAGGTCACTGATGCTGTGGCCCCCACCACTGGCCAGTGGTGGTATCTGCTGCTCCAATCCAGCACCATGACTGCATTTCATACATCATAGAATGAGCCAGGTTGGAAAAGACCTGTAAGACCATCAAGTCCAACCATTCCCCAGCACTGCCAAGGCCACCACTAACCCATGGCACTGAGGGCCTCTTCTACACGGTGTGTGGACCCTTCCAGTCATTCCACCACTTCCCTGGGAAAATGGACCTAACTTTGCCCTTATAGGGACTCCCCATCTCCAGCAAGTGCTCTCCAAATGTACTCTATGCAAGGAACTTGCATCACACTTGCCCCTTCTACCAGCAGTGCCAGCTATGAGCATTGGAAATGGTCCTTACCCAGACTTCTTCCAGACTTAACCCAAACACATTCGGTTCAGTGGGAAGCACTCTCCTCATCTATTCATGCTTTCTGACCTTTATTGCTGCCAGCCCCCATTACTGGGAAGTTTCTCGCCTCTCCAAAAGCAGCTAATTTAGCTCAGACTCCTCATTTCAGAGGTAGCTGTGAAGGAGGAGAGGGTTTTTAGCATAGCCAGTCACCGTGAATACCACAGCTTATTTTTCTGTAACCTCCCAAGCCACCATGAATCAGCATCTTCATGGTGCAGAGGGCAAATAATTGCGAAGGAAGCGTGTTTTTGCAGCGTGCGTTGAGCTGTTTCTGAAAGGGGGTGGTGAAGGTGGTGGTTCATTAGCAACAAGTAGCTGGATTCTGCGAGAGTTAAAAGAAATACCCAGATTTTCTGCATTCCGCTTTTCCAGCTTGATTCCAGCCTGTCTGGTTGCCTAGTCATGGATGCATTTCAAGCTTCTGATTGAAATATGGACAGTGTGTGATTTAATCGGTACTTGTTTTATCTGCAATGCTCCGTTTGAACTCTTTGTAGCATGCTGTATCTTGGCATGTTCAGACATGCTTCAAATTTGCCATCTGGTTTTGGAACCGAGTACCTGTTTCTCTTAGGGTTGCACTCCCTGTCCCTCGGGGGGGGGGTTCTGTTTGTTTGCTTTCCTGGTCTTTGAGATGGGATTCTGCTAAGGACAGAGCTCTCCTCTATCACACTCGGGGAAGCAGGACAAGGGCAGCAAAGAGCTGCATGAGCCAACCTCAAACCCCTTTTGAAGCCTGGTTTGCATCTCTGTCCAAAAGTCGAGATGCTTTTCTGAAACTCATCCAAACATATCTGAGACTCTTTGGGTTAGGAATTGGGTTAAAACCCAGGAGAATTTTAGTTTTTAATCCCCGCTTTTTAGTTTTCAATCCCGTCTCCAGCATTTCTGTACTTACTGGTTCTTGCAGAGCCCAGACTCCAGTGAAAAAATCATAATTCACGGGCAAACGCATTAATTCTCTCTCTGCTCTTGGAAGAATTTAAGATGGCCAGATGTGTGCAGTCATTGTGGATGGAAAAATAGGATGAAGTTAGCCCAGACGTTTCCCCCCACTGCGTAGACTGTAGCTGGGACCTAAGCCATGGCTTTAGGATGCAGAGATACCCCCAAGACAAGTCATCAGCTCTTTCTCTGCAAGCTGTGTGTTTTCTTTTGGCATTTTACCACCAATAAATCACTCTCCTCTGGTTACTCCACATGCACACACATGCTTGGTCCCCAAATCTACCCCGACACCTGCAGATCATCCAGCCTGGTGATATGGGGTCCTCCACCCCAGGGGTTGCTCTACCAGACCTGGTTGGAGGAATGAGTTTATCAAATGAGTTTATCTCCAGCATCTGGAGAGGGACTCTTCGTCAGGGACTGTAGTGATAGGACAAGGGGTGATGGGTTTGAACTTAAAAAGGGGAAGTTCAGGTCAGATCTAAGACAGAAGCTCTTCCCTGTGAGGGTGCTGAGGCGCTGGCACAGGGTGCCTAGAGAAGCTGTGGCTGCCCCATCCCTGGCAGTGTTCAAGGCCAGGTTGGACACAGGGGCTTGGAGCAAGCTGCTCCAGTGGAAGGGGTCCCTGCCCGTGGCAGGGGTTGGAGCTGGATGAGCTTTAGGTCCTTTCCAACCCAAACCAGGCTGGGATTCCATGATTCTATGATATACAAGCGGTGTGATGCTTCATAGAGGAAACCTGCCCCAAGGCCCCCAGTGCCACCAGCAGCCTCAGAGCTCGCATGACCAACACCATCCAATGTGCAAAACCCAAAACCTTTGCCTGCCCTTGCTAAAAATAATGTAATTTGGAAACAAACTGCACAGTCAGACCTAGAAATTAAATCAGGTAGAAAAACCACCATCGTTTTCTCCAAGACCATGTCCCAGAGAGCATCTGTGCAATGGTAAAATGTTATACCAACTCCTATGGTACTGATATATTAGCCTACAGTACTGAAATATTGGCCCCAGGCAACGTAAATCAGAGCTGAGTTGCCGAAGTTGGCGGAGCCCCACTGATTTACCCCGTTACTGCCCAGCACATTGACCTGCCCGAGGGTTTTAATCAGGTCTGAAGCAACTGGAGTAGAGAGCCAATAAATTACCGTGTGCTTTTTGATAGCACGGCAAAGGCTCCCCAGTTGGAGAGGTAGAACATCTGAAATCAAACCATCAAAATACGGCCCCGCCGCTGCTTTACCCCTTCAGCCTCAGTTCATCAAAAAGCCAGTAAAAGCCTCTGCGGGTACCGCCTGGCTGCTACTTATTCTCCTCCTAATGAATGTGGAAATATCCATGGCAAGTGGAATTTATGGATGAAGGAATTCCAGTTACCATCATTTCATCTCCGCTGTAATAAGGCGGGCTGCGGCTGACAGCCCCGTAAAATACTGCCAGCTCGCCAAAGAAACCCTGGAAAAGGGTCGTCGGGCCCATCCAGCCTCATCCACAGGGGGAAACCCACCTTTAAACCTCCAGAAGAGGTTTATAACATAGTGCAGCTCCTGTTCCTTCACAGGCCTCTTCGCGAAGCCAAATGAAGGCGAACCAAATACTTTATTGAGTGGGCTCTGATGACCTTCGCTTATTTTTTTCCTCTTTAAATGAGCAGATCTCTTTAAGGAGGGGGGGAAAGAAGTATATGAAAAACACAAACTAACTTCAGATGGTGAGTTTAACCTCCAGTGGTCTCTTAGATTAAAAAACATTAAATCTTTTTATCTAAATTCTAATAAAAATCATGTCTCCCATGGTTTTAGTGACTGCTTCCAACTACACTTTCAAGCTTATTATTTTCAGGTCAGGTAGTGTGCACTGCAAACCTTTCTGTACTCTTTTTTCTTTATGTATGCATCTCAAACCATTAATTTAAGGGTTGCTTGTACAAAAATACTTTGCTCGATATTCTTGCCTGCCACGACTTCACCCAGGAAAAAGCTTCACGTTTAAAACGAAGCGACGTCAAGTTTTAACTGATAAAGGAGAGCATTTTTATGGCAAATCAAATCCGCTGCACATTTACCTACCTTCTTTCGTACAGTGTTATAAATATACCATGTTTTAATGTATTAGCTGAGAAAAATATCTCTTTTTTTTTCTAAATCTTCTAAAATTACTAAAGCATGGGAAGGGTCGAGGCAGCTTGACTTCATCCTCAGGTAGGAGCATCCCCAGGGGTGATGCCGAGTTCTTGATTTCACTGCCTGGAAAAGCCTCCGGAGCCGAAAGAAAACACACACATTCCCCAATAAAGGGAATTTCTGAATGCTTTAGGGGAATTAACTGCAGATTTTGGCCAAGCTGAGATGGGCACAACTTGCTGGCTGAGAAGCTTATTAGTTAAGCAGTAAGTTTGGGGTGATCACAGTCATTCATTGATCTGGCCTGGATTCAGCCCAGCCTGCTGTCAGGGGGGTAAAATGAGGGAGGCAGAGTCCAATTGTCAGTCTGGGGTGGGGATTTTGCTATTTTCTGGGATATGTTTTGAAATGCCTGTTGGGATCTTGAACTGTAATTCCCAAATGGTGTTTTGAGTGAAAATGTAGTTAAAGCAAAGGGGTTTGTTTGCTTTTAGTATGTAAAATGGGGAAAAAACAACCCCCAAGACAAAGCGACCTTGTTTTGTTTGGGGTGAAACAAGGCATTTAATTTAATCCAAACTTGAATATTGCCTTTCTCTTTCCCTGCCCCATCCTTCCCCTCAAAAAAACACCACTGTTCTCTTTTCACTTCTGTTTGATTTGAAATAATTTGATTCCATTTGTTATTGTTGTGGTTTGCCTGCTCAGTTGAAAGTATGATTATTCCTGTGGCTTTGCCTGGTGCAGGGATGAGTGGGATGGCAGCAGCGTTCCTATGGAGCACTGCACTTGAGCTTGCAGGATGGGAGTTTGGTGGACTAAAAAGACCCTAATGCTGCTGGATGGAGGAGGAAATCCATCCAGCTCTCCATGCCAGCAACACACAAATACCCCAGCCAGGGCCTCTGATGGGTGCACTTACCACTTTTGACCTTGTACTGTCCTTCCCTCGCCTACAAGCAATGGCGATGCTCTGGCTGTAGGTGGAAACCATCATTAGGAGTCGGAGTGGCTCTTCAGACAGCTCCTTTCATACTACTGATCCCAGTTAGCCTACTGGTGGTGCAGTGCTTTGTTGGAGAAGCTCCTCTTCAGCATCCCATGCTGGAATGGGCAGCTTCTATTGCCTTTCCCTGCACTGGCTGTGTTTTCTGGCTGCTGCCATAAGGCAAGATGTGTCTGTTCTCAGCCTCTCCCAGTTCTGTGTTAGTATTGACAACTTTCCACTGAATGGACTAACCCAGTTGCTGGAATTAGATTTATTCCTCACCTACTTAAAAAATGCCTTTTTAATGGCCTTAACCTCAATGAATAGGGAATATTCCTTGCGCCCTTCTGCTTTCCTGATTGATTTTGTACACTTCTGAGATTGCTGATGCATGTATATTGTTTCTCCTGTTTTCTGGTGGCAGCTAAAATCAGAACATCGTGAGGGACGCCACAGTACAATGCACCAAGCTGTGTTTGACTTCCATCACATAGAAGTATGTGATCCCATTGTGGTTTATATGGAAAATATACTATTGGCTCTATAATATCGGTGAGTATCATACATGCAGCTGATAAATCTGAGGATATCTTAACATCCCCAGTGAGGCTAACTTGAAAATGTCAAGTTATGCCAAACTAAGCCAGTGTGGTGCCTGTCGGAGCAGGAATGGGTCAGGCAGAAGCAGGAGTAGGTTACAGTGACATTTCCTTCCCTTCATAGCACTCTTGAAATATTCCCAGCTTTGAAATATTCTCAGACCTTTAAAATATTCTCAGCTGCAGCAGATCCATAAACTGAGAGCTAAATCAGGCTGTTTGGAGTCTCCTTTTACTTGAAATCATAGAATCCCAGCCTGGTTTGGGCTGGAAGGGACCTTAAAGCTCCTCCAGCTCCAACCCCTGCCACGGGCAGGGACCCCTTCCACTGGAGCAGCTTGCTCCAAGCCCGTGTCCAACCTGGCCTTGAACACTGCCAGGGATGGAGAAAATGAAGCCAAAGTTGGTGGAAATAATGAAAATGTTGCAATAATGGGGTGAAGCAACCAGCTGATGTTCAGATCCCCTCTTCTGATCATCTCAGAAACCAGCATTTCCCTCTAAACCTTGCTATTCCAACAACTAAACAACCCTTGCAATCGATGGGGGCATTTTGCTGCCTCAGATGTTAGGGGAGAAAAAACCCTCTGACTTTCTATTCACAAGAGCATTTAAACAACACTTTACATCAAAGCCCTTTCATTCTCCAGCCAGAGGAGTTATAAATGGGGCTCGGTGCAATCGGTGTGGCTCCTGCCTCGGGACGGGGCACTTCAAATGCCTTGTGCTTTCAAATGCCACAACATTAATATCCACCATCCTGGAAGTTAAAAGAATATTTATACACGTACACATCACATTAATAATGCATCGATTGACTGCTCTTATATTTAGAAACTAATATATTAAAACAAATTACCAAGTGACAAAACTTTCTTGACAGGGGATGAAATATGTTGGTCTCCTTTATTGTATGTTATATATATTATTAGAAATCAAGTAAATTCTTCCCATACTGTGACTTTTTAAAGCAAAGTCTTTGTGTCTGATTCTCATTTATGCTCTGAGCTCTGTGCGCTCCCCTGCTCGTGTGAAGTGGCAACGGGGCAGATAAGAACCAAGTCTTTCAAAACTGAAGACTTTAAATCTCCTCATTTAGGATGTACTTGATGGGAGAAAATAACCTTCCACCCTGCCCGTAGCAATGCTGAGGGTTGGAAATCAAACACTAAGATTTCAGGATCCCAATACTAAAAATCTGAAAGGTCTTTAGCATAATCCTTTAATCTGTTTACCGTCAGATACAAGAGAAAATGCTTATTTACAAGAGCAAACATCTACTTCCATTTCAAATAGGAGCTTAATCTGTTTAGAGAAAGGCTTGGGAGGAAATAATTCAAACTACTTTAAAGATTAAGGTTATCATCTTCTTTTTTTTTCCTTCAAAGGAGATCGCAGGCAACCTTCAGAGGAAGCTGCTCTTCCAAATTAGCCTAAAAGTGCTTAAAATACTCAATGATTGACCTCGTTGCAGTAAACCTACATATGAGATAGGCCAATTTTTGCCTGTTTTGGAATGGCTGTAAAACTCGTGGCCCCGCATCGGGTGAGTTTCCTATCCTGCAAACGTGTGCATGGTTCCAGTTGTTCAGTTAAGCTTTATGGGTGGCTCTAACAGCCTCATTTTCAGGAGATGACATGACTGTGATGTTATATTCCATTTTCGCTCCTGTACTGAGGTCATTAGCGTGCTCTGCAGCAAACATTAGTGATGCTTTTGAAAGGGCTTAGTGCTTAAACGCTTGGTTTTCTTTTGAGTCTTTATTTAAATATACTTTTGATTGAAACCACCCGTCCTACCAGGCAGCCCTTCCTTGTGCTGTGCATTGATTTCCATGCAACATGTTCTCCTGAGGACAGCAGAAATTGACTCCCATTTACTGTAAATCTGCTTACCCTGATGAAAAGGGGCATAAAACCTATTTTTGGGAGAAAAGACAGACACTAACCTCCCAGCACCTTCGCAGCAGACAGGGATGAGGCAAAACGGAGCTGCAGAGGTGGCTGCATGGGAAGGATCTGGGCTTAGCATAGGAGCTCTGTGGGACTAAACCCCAAACTGTGCTCCTCTTCCCCAAAATACCACCGTCAGTAACATGAAACACCAGCAGTGGGAATGTCACCACCTCCCACAAGGCAATTGCATCACCTCAAGTGATTAAACCGCCCATGATGAAGAGCCTAGACTGATGTAACGTGAGTTATCTCCTGTATTGGCCAGCATCACATATGTATTCTAAGTCATTTGCTGTTGTGCCTGTCAACTGAGGTTCCCCAATCCAGAGGGATTCTGACCCTTCTCTCATGAAGTCCAGTCATCCCCAGACTTCTTAACCCTCTTGAGCCAACAGCAGAACTGCCAGAGCCTCAATAGAGCTGAGCTTTCAACAGGATCTCAGCAGAAGTAGCCACGTTATGAGCTCATGGACTTACCTTCAGTGGAAGCAGCCACATCCCTTTGTGTTTGAATTTATCCCTCAGTTTGTAGTACTCAAAGTGCAGGTAGTGCTCTCCTGCACCATGGGTATCTCCCTGCCCTCCTTGTTTCACAGCACTGCCTTGTTCCGCAACAGAACTCAGAAAGCTTTGAAGAGGAAATCACTTCTTTTCCTTCCCCACCTTATTTCAGGTAAAAAAATTGGTGGCTATAGAAAGCAGCAGGGAGCACCTATACCGACACATCCCAGATATTCCGATATCTCCCAGCTTCCTCCTCTTGGCAATCCAAACGCCAGGGCAGTCTTCCTCCAAGACCTCTCAGGAGGAGGATGTCAGCAGTTACCCATGTGTGTGGTTCACTGATAATTCAGAGAGACTCACGCCTTGTGCTGGTTTTGGGGCTTTGGTGATGGATGACACCTGTGTCCTCCTGGAGCACTGTAAAGCAAAAAAGATCAAATATATTTGATCTACATCCTTCAAATAATGATTTCCTTTTCTTTTTTCTTCAGGAGAGGTAAGACAGGCATGGGAGGGGGCACCTAGAAATGTAAAAAAACATTCCATCAAGAATGGTTTGATTTGTTTGAGTTTTTATAGGCATGGAAAGTACTAGCTTTGCTTTATTAGGAGTGTGAAATGCCTCTTGATGCTCTGAATGGGCTGTTATTCTTCCCTCTGCAGAGCGAGGCCATCTAAGCACCATCCAAGAGGAAGCCACCATGGCAGAGGATGGTACCATCAGGTGGACTTCCCTCCCTTCAGGTAAGCGTGGCTTTCTTCCCGATGCCGATGTTTCTAGATATATCTATTGCACCTAAGGATGGCTCACAGGGTCTTAACTTTCCTGCAAACCTTGAATGCAGTAGTCATAGAAACATAGAATGTTTTGGCTTGGAAGAGACCTTAAAGGTCATCAAGTTCTGATCCCCTGCCATGGGCAGGGACACCTTCCACTAGTCCAGGTTGCTCCAAGCACGTCCCTTCCAACCCAAACCATTCTGTGTTTCTGTGATGAAACATAAAGAATGAACCAGACTTGAGCAAAGCTTGGAATTAGTTCTACAAGTCTGAGATTGAAGATACTGCTGCCAGAGCATTTTGAGATGCTTTCCCATCAGTCTGGGCTGAGGAGGTAATCTGGGCTGCAGACTTTTCCGCATACAAACTTGGGAAATTCAGACAGTGAATGGAAAAAACTGGTGAGGTTTTGATGGAAGTGTTTTGTGAAAAGCCTCAATTTCAGCTTTCCTTTATGATGGAAATGTCAGTAATTCATGCCATATCAAACAAATGCAGTTCTCACTTCCTAGCTGTGAAGAATTCCCCTGCTGAAGAGTGATCCAACTCTTCCACAATAAGTGATGGAGTCAGCAAGGTGAAAGTTTATTTCTGTGTAACAAGGGTTTAATTTAAACTAATTATTGCTGTGTTAAAGAACCAGTGTCCTCCATTATTTATTTACAACGTGTGCATTAAAATGCTTAACTAGAGCTCAACCTTATTAAACCAATCTGCAGCATCAGCAAATCAGTCAGTCAGTATTGCAGCCTCCTCGGAGAGCCTGAAATGATCCTCCTTATATTCTGTTAAATGCAGACCCCAAAGTCATACTGGAGTCAGAAGGGATTTCTTACAGGGCAAGGAGCGAAGCCGTTATTCACACTCTTATCTGGGCTTAAATCAGAGCACAACAACGAGGCGCTTTTAAAACGTGCGAATATGGAATATTCACATGTAAGCAGGCGCAGTGGGGAGCGTGTGCCAGGTTTCATTTGGGGTTTGGAGTCCAATAAGAGCAATTACAGAGTGTGTGGTATTGTGGAGCCTATCCAGGGCTTTTTAAGAGGGATTGCTGATGCTTATTTAAGACACGATCCTGCCCTGGGAAATGAGTTCCTGCCGTCACCATTGCTTCTGTAAAGCAAAAGGCTTTGTCTCCGGAAGGTGCCAGGAACAGGGTAAGGGATGGTCTGGTCTCAGCTCTCTTTATCAGAAATGGAACACAAATTTCATAAGACTTTAAAATTTGGTGATGGTCTGGATGAACATTAAACATTTTAGATGATAAATAAGCTCATGTTGAAGAGCATCATCATTTCTATATAGGAAAGTAAATCACCCTGAAGCACTCTAACAGTCCCAAAACACAGCATCCTAAAAGAGTGTTCAGCATGCTATTTTGGGGAGATTTTTCCTTTTCCCCCATTACAAACCATGGTCCTGAGCATTCACAGAATAACACAATCCCAGCCTGGTTTGGGTTGAAGGGACCTTAAAGCTCCTCCAGCTCCAACCCCTGCCACGGGCAGGGACCCCTTCCACTGGAGCAGCTTGCTCCAAGCCCCTGTGTCCAACCTGGCCTTGAACACTGCCAGGGATGGGGCAGCCACAGCTTCTCTGGGCACCCTGTGCCAGCGCCTCAGCACCCTCACAGGGAAGAGCTTCTGCCTAAGAGCTCAGCTCAGTCTCCCCTGTTCTGGCAGGTTCAAGCCATTCCCCTTGGCCTGTCCCTACAGGCCCTTGTCCCAAGCCCCTCTCCAGGTTTCCTGCAGCCCCTTTAGGCACTGGAGCTGCTCTCAGATCTCCCCTTCAGGAGCCTTCTCTTCTCCAGGCTGCCCCAGCCCAGCTCTCTCAGCCTGGCTCCAGAGCAGAGCTGCTCCAGCCCTCGCAGCATCTCCATGGCCTCCTCTGCCCTCGCTCCAGCAGCTCCACGTCCCTCTTGTGCTGCTGCCCCAGAGCTGGATCAGGGCTGCAGGGGGGGTCTCCCCAGAGCACAGCAGAGGGGCAGGATCCCCTCCCTGAGCTGCTGCTCACGCTCTGGGGGTGCAGCCCAGCACACGGGGGGGTTCTGGGCTGCTGGGAATGTCCATGCGTGCTTTGGAAACACCTTTTGGGCCTATGGAAAAGTCCCTGAGGAGCGAGGTCCTGCACTCCTTATTGCAGCTTCCAAATGAAGGTGGGCTGGGGCTGCAGCTTGCCTGGCAGCTGGGCAGCAGCAGGCAGGAGGTGATAATGCTCTGCTGAACTGGTGATCAGCACCCATCCTGCCTGCAGGGAGAAGGCTGCCTGACAGGCATGGGAATGGGTTTTCCATGGTGGACAGATAGAGGAGAAACTGCTTCAAGTCGCAGCAAGAGCAGTTTCTAATGGCAATGGGTAACAGCTTGCGAGTGGCAGTGGAGAGGAGGATATAAAGAAGTGGGGACCTTGCCACCTAAACCTTGTTAATCCTTAAGGATTGTTAATCCTTGTCAGGGATAAGGAACTGGTCCTGATTTGCAGCTGAGGGATGAACGCCTTGGTTTTGGAACCCCTTGCTCGGTGGGCTCTGCCTTCTGGGGTTTGGCCACTAGATGCCCTGCACGCCGCAAGGAGCACGGACCCATCACCGTGCCCCTGGTCAGCACCGGCACTGAAGTGGACCTCAAGCTGTGCACCTCGTGGCTTCTGCGGCTCCTGTGGGATTCCGTATGACATGAAGATGGCTCTGCTGGGAGCACATCTGTCGTGGTGGAATCACAGCGGGAAATACCAGACTTGCCATAGGGTAGAATCACAGAACAGTTTGGGCTGGGAGGGACCTTCAGCTCCAACCCCCTGCAGTGAACAGGGAGGGCATCTTCAACTAGATCAGGTTGCTCAGGACCACATCCAGGCCTTGAATGTCTCCAGGGGTGGCACATCCACCACCTGTCTGCACAGCCTGTGCCAGTGTTTTCCCACCCTCTTTGTAATAAAGATCTTCCTCACCTCCAGCTTTCCTCATATCCAGTTTATCAGAAGCCAAGGAGCGCATTCTCTGTGCTCCTTAGACCTTTACTCCTTCTGCCCAGGCTCATTGCTGCTCACCAACAGCCAACTCTGAATTCCAGACCTCGCTATCCCAAAGGCCTTTCTTCAGTGGCTTCAGGAAACCTGGGCTTTTCCCTGGCGTTTGACAAAGTGCATTTGTGGCCTTGCCTTCGTGGCAGAATTAATCACACTGACAGGCCAATGCAGCCCCATCAAAAGGGCAGAGCTCCACGAGACCAGGCAGCTCCTGCCCCGGCCTCCTCCATCTGAAGCCGTTCTTTGCAAACACTCATTCATTTTCTAGACAGATCTGGGGGGGACTCGGTTTTGGTGTGTCCCCTGGGCAGGTTTTCAGCTTTTCATATGACTGGCAGGGTCAAGCGACAGAAATGCTTTCCGGGGGTGATGGACAGCAGAGAAAGGAAGCCTTTGTCAGCATGGAGCTGCCACTCTCTTTTTGGTGACACCTTTCTGCCAGGCCTGCCAGCGAGGCTGAAAACGGCTGTGATTTGTTTGGTAACTTCTTATGGATGTGCCTCTACTTCCACCTATTTATAACCTGAGCTTATAACCCTGAGTTAGCCCCTGGCTATCCACAGCCTACCCTTGTCATTAGGCTTGGGAGAGGTTGCAGGGACAGGTGTTGGACAGGTTTTAATCATTTTAATTTGTCTAAAATTTTAACACTATAAGTGCGATGTTGTTATTCTTTCTCTTGTTATTTGCACAGCTTTATTCCCATTCTGCACGTGTGTAAATCCTGTTGCAACAAGCACCGATGCTCTCTGCCAGAGCAGAAGCCTGCAAGGTGAGCAGGGACATGATCTAGTTAAAGATGTCCCTGCTCATTGTAGAGGGATTGGACCAGATGAGCTTTGAAGGTCCCTTCCAAACCAATCTACTACATGAGTCCATGATTGTAGGACAGGCTTTGCTGCAACAATGGCCTGCAGCAAGAACGACTTGAACCACACTCTGAATCTGTGCATCCTGGAACCTGCATCCTGCAACCACTGCAGCTGCCACAAGCCCCAGGGCCCACTGGCTGCATCACGCTGTGTTCCATCGTTCCTGTCCTCTTGGCTTGCCTCTTCAGGGAATCTCTGCATCGCATCCAGGTTTCCAAACACCTACACCCCTAGGTGTAAACATTACTTCTATGAGCACGGTCTTTGATCAGGGCTGGGACGGTGGATTGTGTTTGGTGAGCAGACGTGGAGGTCTTCTGGAGTTGGCTTTGGAGTGGTGAATGCCTGGATGTGTTCCTGTGTAAGCTGCTCTAGGTGGCCTTGCCTTGGACCAGAGGATCTCCAGAGGTCCCTTTCAACCCTAATGATTCTGTGATTTTGTAGTCTGCCAAATGGGCTCTCCTGGCCACCAGGAATGGCCAGAGGGGTCACGCTCCTGCAACACACTGCAACTCCTCCAGCATAAGTGCTCCTCAGCACACAGTTCTGGTGTTTACCTTAAAATTAAGGGATTTCAGTGCATGGCCCCAGCAAGGCACACGTTAAGGCTGAGAGAGGAGCATGATAGAAGCCTTGAGTACAGAACCCATTTCTTCAGCTGCATTTTGTCTGAAATAAACCCTTCTTCAAGAAAAAGGGACCTTTCTCACCTTCTGTGCAACAGGGAATGCGATTTTCTCACATGCCAAACATCCATAAACCCAAGAAGCTCTAGGAAAAACATCCTCTGAGTTTTCTCTCTGCAAATATTCTCTCTTGGAGCCTTCCTTTTTTAAATGCCTGCTTAAACCCACCTCCCTGCTTTTCTTCATCATACTCCCAGTCCCTTTCCTTCTCCAGAAATAAATCTGAATGTCTCTTGAACTCATTTATACTGCTCGGTTGCCTTCCCCAGCCTAACTCATTCCATATGGCTGCTGCTCTTTGCGTGGAGCAGTTCTGCCTGGGTTCCCTCATTTACTTCCAAGATTCTTAATTTTATGAACAATTTCCTAACAATCAGATCAATTAGAATGTGGAAAAGTCCTCCAAGGGAAGCGGTAGGATCCCTGTCACTGGTACAGTGCAAATTTGGGCCAGACAAAGCAATTCCGCCCGTCCTCGGCGGCACAATCCTTTGGATGGGCTGATCTAATAAAGCAAATATTTTCCATCTTGGCATTCCTGGGGCCTGATCCTCCTCCCAGTGGCACCAGTGGCCAGGCTCTCCTGCCTCTTCGGGGCAGAGCCTTCTGTCTGTGGCTCTGGCTTTTTCCAGGGCAAGGGCCACGTGATGTGGAATCACTTTGGGTTATTTAGGCTCGCTTTCACAATTATAGCTGCTGCTGCTCTGCTATTCTTGTTTCTCTTCCTTATTTATTCTGAGTAATGCTTGACACATGCTTATTTCATGCTTCATCCCGATGTATTTCAACGCAAGGCAAACATGAAGAATGAAACCAATACAGTTTTAATGGATCAAATACCATCCTACTAAAAACCACAATTTTCGAATCAAGGTTTTTATTGAAACAGACTTTCAGTCAGAGCAAAGCGTCCTACTGAAAACCAACAGCTCTTCAGGCTCTTGCCTGACGGTCTCTTTTATTTTCCCATCTCAAACAGGTAATTTTCCAATCAGACCCATTATACCAAATCAATTTACGTTCACCAAAAATATATAATTACAAGAATTAGCCCAAACCAACGTATTTTTTTAATCCTTCGCCTGTTAACTCAAACCACATATCTGCAAGTAGGAATTCTGTCGGAGACCAATGGAAATGTATTCCAAACAATGCATTCTTATTCAGATTCTTATACACTTTAATCAAAAAAATCTTGTATTATCTGCAACCAATATCTCCCAAGTCAGCCCATTGCATTCTATTTAAAGTCAGACCGCTTTGACTGACCCCCTGGTTCCTGGGGAATTAATAGCGTATGCGAATTGAATGCGATGCCTAATGACTTTGATATAATAACACAAGCAAGTTATTTCCAGTATATCTATAACGAATGGATATATTGCTGATATTTACCAAACCAAAACATATTCTTATTGAAAACAGGAGGGATACCGAAGGAGGATTAGCTTTTTCCCTGGCCTTGCATGGCTGGAAATGTGGAGACCCATAGGGCAGTGCTTGGGGGAGAATATTCCCACTCTCCGAACTTCTATGGTCTCAAGCAGAACAAAAACCTTTTTTGTGCTGGAGACTGTCACATTGCAATACACCTTCCATAACCTCCATAAAGCCTCAGATAGGGGATTTTTCATGACCACAGCTTGCATGGGACCATCTCTGTGTATGGTTGGGAATCTTCTTGTGGCTCCAGGCCAGCAGAGATCCACCTGCCTGGAGCCAGCACTTCACTGGATTGTCTCCGTCCCTGAGATGTGGTTGCTGACAGCAGTTATATCTGCTCTCAGCTTTCACTTCTGGCTAGAAGACAGGTTCTCCCTTCTCCAGAGTATCATGGACCTCGTCTCTGTGCCAGGTCTAGCTCCAGATGAGCTCCCTTGCACGTGGATGACCAAATTCCTGAATTCTCTGTTAAAGAAGGTCTCAATAGAGTCTTTTAAAACAGCGATAAAACTTTCTGTCGTGGGTAGGCTTACACCACATGATATGTCCCCTCAGTTCTCTCTTCAGCCTGTGGCTGAAATTCCACCTCTTACTTCCCATGACCATACTGATCTCACCTTGCTTTGGCAGCTATCTCGAAGTGGTCTGATCCAGCATGGAAAGGCAAAGTGCCACCATAGGACAAGTCCTCTGATCTTAATGGAGCTTGGATCACCCTTGGGAGATGCTGGTCTTCCTCCTGGACTGCGAGAGGGAGCAGGCAGCAAGAGACACCTTCAGTCAGGTGGACAACCATGGACCGCAGCACCTATGAGCGTGCCAGTAGGAGATGGTCCCAGCTATGCAGTGCATAGGAAGGGGAAAAGGCTTCATAGTACCGGTGAGTCCCCATCTCCATCCCTGTGGCTCTTCCCAGTGGCTGATGGGATGGTTGAGATGGAGTTGGCATTTGGATGCCTGCGGGGCAGCAGGGACGCTGGGAAGCCAGCCTGGCTAAATTCATTTACTTCTCTGCCTGCTCCTGTATTTATGGAGGGGCTGAGCAGGCTTGGCAGCGTTCTGATATTCCAGCAAAATGAGATATTAATTTTCTCCTAAACGCTCTATAATTTTATTTTATTAAAAGTTTTACAAGGAGAGGGAGGGGGGAAGGTTTATTTGCACCATCCCAAATGGGTGCCAATAAAACCTTTATACCCTACCGCAGGCTCAGGTACTCCACGTCTGCAAAGACAAACACGTTGTGCAGAGAAATTCTTACTTCAAAAATACATATTACAGAAAGGATATAGAACTTTATGGGTGCTGCATTTCCTACCCCGACTTTCTCCAGTGTTATACGCCAAGCATAGAGACCTGAAAGGGAGGAAAGAGGGAAATAAACCTTAGGCAAACATAGGGATCTCTGGGAGCTTCCAGTGTTTTTTACTGGGTAATACCTGGATTTGAAGTTTGGTGCCTTAGGAACTGAGATGGGTTTAGAGGAGAGCTGCCCCAGCATCTCCTCCTGGTTTGAGGGGTTGGCGAGGTCACATCCCTTAGAAGGTGATGGGACTTTCCAAAGTAACCTACAGGGGTTTTGCTCCTGCTTTTTAACCCCACAGCTTTTACCACCTCTTAGGACAAGCTTTTACCATCACCTCTTTCAGACCATTGGTTTTACACAAAAAGGCTAATCCCAGCTTGGCTAAACCGGGTTAACCCTGCTAAAGGCAGGTGATTGCTCCTGGTTGAAACTAACCAAGAACCAGGGCTGGCTTTTAAGTCCTTACGGGGGGAAATTTGTTTGCAGCTATGGACTGGGCAAAGGAAGCTTCTGCAGCCCTTCCACAGCACTTATTCACACAAAGCTTTAATAATTGATAATGTTATTTAATAAAATCTGTTACAAGGTTCTTAAATAACTCTTTATGATCCTTTCATGATTTATGTCATGACACATAACCTCGGGTGTATATATTTTATGTTATTACAGATGTGTAAACTGATATTAATTGTACATATTTTGCCCCGAAGTGAAAGAACTTCTTTTTTTCTCTTTTTCCCTTGGCCATATAACTAGACATATAATAATTTCTACAGAAGGTAAAACCAGCACATATAGTAAAAAAAGGGATGAAAAATGTTTGTGCAGCTCTGCCTTTCATTTTAAATGAATATAAATGTTCGTATATGTCATAAATTTAAGCTGCAAGTAAATTACTGCCAAGTTCTGAGCCCATCTCGTGTTTGAATCCTGGAGTAAAATAGAAAACATTTGTTGAATCAGTCTGCTGAAAGCAGCAAGGAAATGATGTAATGTTTATGAAATATGCAGTTTTGATACAATCCAATTAGCACTCTCGGTTGCTTTCTAGCAAGCTTGCAGCAGGTTTGCTGGGATGGCCCCACAGCAGCAGGGATGGGTGGCTTTCCTTTGGAGGCTTCCTGTAGGTTACTCTCAATGCTGGTAAGGATGCCCTCCTAAATGCTCTTAGGATTTAGTCCAGGACAACCTACCCAAGGCTTCATGGCAGGGCAGGTCAAATGGGTGAGCAAAGCTGTGTTTCCAAGGAAGCCTTTCAGCAAGAACTGCCAAATCTTCCCTTTTTCTTCAGTAAAACACCCATTGGCATCTGCTGCCTTCCCGTGTGACAGGGATGGTGCATCCCGTCTCTGGGGTCTTCAATGGAGTGAGCCCAGGAAGCTTACTCGGAGTGGCCATACCCAGCAAAATAGGACTGGGACACACGATAACATCCCAAAGAACTCCAGCACCAGGAGCTGCATCCTGGCTTTCCGAGCCTCCAGGATTTTCCACCCTGAAATCCATCTGTGCAAATGATAACCCCAGATACAGCATCAAAAGGAAGGAAACCAAAGCCAAGATACCTTCCTCTTCCAGTGCGATTTACAAAATATTTCAGCATCTGGAACAAGGGACATTAGTTTTGATTATTTCCTTATGATATTTATTCAATTTGTTATTCTTCAAGCTATTATTGTTTTTTATTCTCTCCCTCTCTCTCTCTGCTCTTCTCTTTCATCCCTGTTTTTCTGTTCATTTGTCAAGCACAGCTGAAGGGAAAAAATCATCTGCAGGAAAAAAAGGAGTCTCAATATGTCACCAGAGTGGCCTTTTTTTGCTTTATGGCAGTAAATGAACTGCCTACCCCACAGAAAAAATAAAGCCAGTATTTGAAGTTTCACGTTCTAATGACCAAAATCAAAGCACAAAAGTGAGCCAGTAATTAAATACTTGGGTAGTGTATTTACCCAAACCTCTGCTAATGATGGTTTAATGCTGCTGATGGATGCACTCACGTGCCTACCCTGTCATGGGCTGCAAGTTACCTTGAACTCGCATTAAATATGGAATTCAAAGTCAGGTGGCACAGAGACACAGCCCTGCTTGGAGCTTCAGAAACCAAAGCTGCTGAAACCAGTCCAGGAAAGGTTCAACGTGACCCAGCTTCAGCGAGCGCTTGAGCCCAGAACCCCCCCGTGTGCTGGGCTGCACCCCCAGAGCGTGAGCAGCAGCTCAGGGAGGGGATCCTGCCCCTCTGCTGTGCTCTGGGGAGACCCCCCCTGCAGTCCTGATCCAGCTCTGGGGCAGCAGCACAAGAGGGACGTGGAGCTGCTGGAGCGAGGGCAGAGGAGGCCATGGAGATGCTGCGAGGGCTGGAGCAGCTCTGCTCTGGAGCCAGGCTGAGAGAGCTGGGCTGGGGCAGCCTGGAGAAGAGAAGGCTCCTGAAGGGGAGACCTGAGAGCAGCTCCAGTGCCTAAAGGGGCTGCAGGAAACCTGGAGAGGGGCTTGGGACAAGGGCCTGTAGGGACAGGCCAAGGGGAATGGCTTGAACCTGCCAGAACAGGGGAGACTGAGCTGAGCTCTTAGGCAGAAGCTCTTCCCTGTGAGGGTGCTGAGGCGCTGGCACAGGGTGCCCAGAGAAGCTGTGGCTGCCCCATCCCTGGCAGTGCTCAAGGCCAGGTTGGACACAGGGGCTTGGAGCAAGCTGCTCCAGTGGAAGGGGTCCCTGCCCGTGGCAGGGGTTGGAGCTGGAGGAGCTTTCAGGTCCCTTCCAACACAAACCAGGCTGAGGTTCTATGATGATGACCAAAGTTCTCGGCAGCTGGGTCCAGTGGCCACAAGTCTCCTTGCTCTCCTCCCAACATGAGGACAACTGTGTTGTCCTGTTGGCCAAGAAGGTTCCTCTCACCCTTCAACACGCCCATCCCAAGAAAGGATCTCTCCCCACCAGGAAGTCTGTGGAAGAGCTTCTTATCAAGCTGGGCCCATAATGGACTTCATGGCTACCTGGCCAAACCAGACACAAAAACCCCAGCATGTGCTTCTTGGAGGGAAAATATGAAACCCAAAACATGTCATGTTTGTCAACCTGAACCATCATCTTCAATTCAGACCTGAAGTACTTCTGTGCGCTTTGCAGAGTGATTTAACTCTTTTGTTCTAACTTCGCCTCTTAATTCGGTCCTGTTAGAAATAAACAAATGCTGTTTGGAAACAAAAGGCTTAAAAGTTTTGCTTGGGAAATGTCAGAAGCTTTAGCAGATCTGAAGTGAAATGTTTTGACATTTTCACAAAGGAAGAAAAGGAAAGGAGAAATCTGTGCTGTTTGCAGCTGAAATCAACAGCTGAATCTGACTGAAGGTATGAAGAGTTTCTCTTTTCTCCTAAAACTCTTCTCAAAGGAAATTACTTTCAGAGGAACAAAAATACCCTGCCCAAGCATAGTTTTTGTCTCCTGCTGCAAGGGAAGCCTGCAGGAACCCTGCACTCTCCTTCTCCACTGCCTGAGCTGGGCTCATCCTTCCCACAGGACTTATGGATCTTCCTTTGCCAGCCAGCAGCTACTTGGGCATAATAAAAATGCACCTGTTAATAACCAGGCAGGAGATGGCCCTTCTTAATAGAGTGAGGACCTTGGCCACTACATCATCTTCAAATCACTACAAATCCCTCTTTCTCCTCGCAGGTGCCCTCATTAAGCCCTGCTCTCATTAGATGACCAGGTAATAGAATCATAGAATCACAGAATCAACCAAGTTAGAAAAGCCCTTCAAGCTCACCCAGTCCAACCCTTACCCCAGCCCTGCCAAGGCCACCACTAACCCATGGCACTGAGGCCTCGTCTCCACGGGGTGTGAACCCTTGCAGGGACGGTGCCTGCAGCCCTGCCCTGGGCAGCCTGTTCCAATGCCTGAGCACCCTTTGGGCAAGGAATTGTTCCTCAGCTCCATCTAAACCTGCCCTGGTGCAGCTTGAGGCCGGTTCCTCTTGTCCCATCCCTTGTTCCTTGGGAGCAGAGCCCAGCCCCTCCTGGCTCCATCCTCCTCTCAGGCACTTGTAGGGAGCGATCAGGTCCCCCCTGAGCCTTCTCTTCTCCACACTGAACCCCCCAGGTCCCTCAGCCCTTCCCCATCACACTGTGCTCCAGGCCCTGCACCAGCTCTGGTGCCCTTCTCTGGCCCCGCTCCAGCACCTCAAGGTCTCTCTTGTAGTGAGGGGCCCAGAGCTGAACACAGGATTCGAGATGCGGCCTCACCAGTGCCCAGTGCAGGGGATAAACAGTCAAAGGTCTGCTAAGGTTGGTGCTGATTTTGGTGGTGTTTGTCACTCCAGTGTGTTTCTGAATGCGGTCCCCTCTTTGCTGTTCTCTCCTCTTCAGTGCCTGCACTTACAATAAGTTGGCCTTTTGCTCCATCCTGAGCGAGCTGAGTTTATTTAAGTCAGTTTACAGTGGCATGGGCTAGAGCTGGGTGTTACAGCACACACTCAATAAATTACCAGCTGCTAAGAAATGTGTTTGGACAATGGGGAAAGACAATAGCTGAGATAAAAAAGAGTAAAAGTCGTGCCTGCTTTGAGGAAAGCAAACACAATGCTGCTGCCAGCAGCCATCCCATACGGGTCTGAGCTTGTGCTCTCCACATCTCCCATGCCTGGGCCAACTAACCAACCCTTTCTCTTGGTTTTCCCATGGCAAATAGGGCTGCGAGTGGGTGAAACTCCCCTTTGGTCAGGCCAGTCCCTTTTGCTGTAGAAATGCAGAAGAAAAGCCCAGCTAGGCTGGCATGGGTGGACATCTGCCTATCTAATCCCAAAGGACCACGCACCTCCTCTCAACCTCAACTTGTGCAATGCAGTGAGCTTTGATTTTATGACCCCAGGAGAATTTGTAATGCAAGAGCAGCAAAACAGGCTGAGAACATTGGGGCTGTTCAGCCTGGAGAAGAGAAGCTGTGTGGAGATCTCAAAGCTGCTTCCAGTATCTGAAGGGGGCCTATAAGGATGCTGGAAAGGACTCTCCATCATGGACTCTAGTGATAGGACAAGGGGTGATGGGCTCAAACTCAAAGAGGGGAAGTTCAGGTTGGAGACAAGGCAGAAGCTCTTCCCTGTGAGGGTGCTGAGGCGCTGGCACAGGGTGCCCAGAGAAGCTGTGGCTGCCCCATCCCTGGCAGTGTTGGAACTGGATGAGCTTTAAGGTCCCTTCCAACACAAATCAGGCTGGGGTTCCATGAAAGCTGCCTCAAAACCGTTGTGTGCTGACTGCAGGTCACCCCTGACTCTGTGAGATGCTGCTTCTCCATCTTACCCCCCCGAGTAAGAAACGATGCATGCGGCTGCATCACTCCCTGCTCAGGCAGAACCGCAATTCCTCAGCTCCTGGCTACTGGGAAAGTTTACTGTGGAAACTGATACCCTGCTAAAAGTCCTCCTTCACCCCGGTGTCACTGCAGGTAGGGCTGGGTTGGAGGATTACACCGCGGCTGCCCGCCGCGCTCATTGTCCTCTGAAGCGTGGATGAATGGGGTAATTTAACCCCAAGGAGATAACAAACCGCCCTGTCTGTACCTTTGCATTTCCCATGAAGCTGCCGGGTGTTGGTTTAAAGGGTCTTTTAACTAATTATCAGGACATCTGGCTCCTTCCAGGTGCTCTGTGTCGCTTTGGTCGTCAACTCAGAACAGACAGAAGAGCTTTAATTACCTCCAGTGCTCATTCCCTGCCTTTGGGAACTTGAAGAAGGGCTTGCAGGCGGTGGGTACCAAGTCTTACACTCCAACGGCCCATCCCACTAAGGAAGTTTTGCTCCTCAGACAATACCTGCTCTCAGGGAGCTTTATGAGGCATTTCTCAGCTTTTCTAGGTATGCACCAGCATTTTTCCTTCAAAGTGGGCTTTAAATGGGTAACAATTGTACCAGTTTAGAAATACACCAATAATGCCTATACTAATCTAAACCAAAAATAATGAAAATATATCAATCTAAGATTAACGCAACTGGAAATTAGTTGTCCCCTTTGCCAACATTTATGGGTTGATGTCTTCTACAAGCAGCGAGGCATGTTAACCTGTGCTCCCTTGTATATGCCAATAAATTTCCCAGCTGGGAAACTATCGTCCTCTTTCTTCCCAGCTATTTTTTCCCAAAAATGTGTAATTTCCCAAGATATACCGGCTTCTTTTCTCCTGCCTTAATTGCTGTGTGTTATTTGCACATGTCCATGAGAACCTGGGTGCAACCATTGTGGCGAAAAGTACAGGCAGCAACTGCTCTATACAACCCGTGATCCTAAAGGGTAGCATCCCCTGTAGCCCAGGTCTCCATGCCCAGCCAAGACACCTGGAAGCAGGCATGGAACCAGGGATAACTCATTCCTCTGAGGGCAGAGGATCCAGCATTTCACTACCGATCTTCACGAAAGGCTGCAGGCCTTAGATCACAGCTTTAATTTCGCCTCATGTCAGATCTTCCAGCAGATGAAATGCATTCTGCTCCGGGAAGCCATCTACCATTGCAAACATCCAGCATAAAACAGCCTATCAGTTTTATTAAGCAGGATGCTGGGCAATTTAATAGCATGCTTTAATTCGGTAGAATTCATCCAGCTTAAGTATTTTTCCATGTTCGACTCAACTCAGTTTATGATTTATCAATTACCTATTTCACATATATCACAGGTTTAACTTTTTCACTCTCTAAATCATATTCCTGGCTGAAGAACTTGGGGGGTTTTTGCAATTGAAAACAAACCCAAACCCAATTCGTGTCTCTATATGAGGCATGATACTTTCTGTGACACGTTTAAAACATCATTTATGATAGATGCAATGCAGCAATGAGTCAGAAGATTTGCAGGATTTTCGTGAGGTTATAGTGACCTTTTGAGGATAAACTGTATTACGTATTAATCTTTCCTACAAATAAACCTGATTTCCATCAATAGGCTGTTCTGTTGGGTTTTCCTTCCCCATACTGAATATACCACCCCTTTGGGAGAAAGCCTGTCCTGTAGCATCGCTGACATCCCAGATGGTTTGAGAGGACCTGCCCTCTCATTCGAACACACAATGTTGGTTGATGAAAAGCTGAACATAACCCAGCTACAGTGTGCACTCACAGCCCAGAAACCAACCATATCCTGGGCTGCATCAAAAGGTGCGTGACCAGCAGGTCATGGAGGTGATCCTGCCCCTCTGCTCTGCTCTGGTCAGACCACACTTGCAGCACTGCATGCAGTTCTGGTGTCCTCAGCATAAGAAGGACATGGAGCTGTTGGAGCAAGTCCAGAGGAGGCCACAGGGATGATCAAGGGCCAGAGCTCCTCCCATATGGAGATAGGCTGAGAACATTGGGGCTGTTCAGCCTGGAGAAGAGAAACCGCATGGAGACCTCAGAGCAGCCTTTCCAGTATCTGCAGGGGGCTACAAGGATGCTGGGGATGGACTCTTCATCAGGGACTGTAGTGACAGGACAAGGGGGAATGGGTTAAAACTGACACAGGGGAAGTGCAGTTTGGAGATAAGGCAGAAGCTCTTCCCTGTGAGGGTGCTGAGGCGCTGGCACAGGGTGCCCAGAGAAGCTGTGGCTGCCCCATCCCTGGCAGTGCTCAAGGCCAGGTTGGACAGAGCCTTGGGTGACATGGCCTAGTGTGAGGCATTCCTGCCTATGGCAGGGAATTGGAACTGGATGATCTTAAGGTCCTTTCCAACCCAAACCATTCTGCGACTCTATGACTTTTCATTGATGATGGGAGGTTTGTGTCTCCCCCAGAGCCTTATTTTGTAAAGCACATACTGAAACGCTGCCTGAAAAAACAAACAGGAAGCTTAGATCCCTCACCCGCATCCCAAGGGGAACATCTCCATTCAGTGGAGCGGGCACCGGCCCAGGCTCTGGCTGTGCAAAGGCATGGCAATATAATTGCAATAGGCCCTACGACAGCCCTGCCAAATTAAAATGGATCTTGTGTAAAGCTTTTCTTTTAATGGCCCATTGTATCCCATCCTGACCAACTCCTGAAGACTTCCCAAAGCTGGGTAAGAGCCTGGCTTCATGGAGGTCAACTGCAGAAACTTCCCCGGCTTAATGAGCTCACGGGCTCTCCCCATGTCTCTTACGACTTTATTTATGCTGTGGTTTAATGAATGATTGTCCAATGCAGATGCGTAAATGACTCCAAATGAGACTGAGATCCCTGCGGGGGTTGGTGCTCTATGAAAACGGGATATTAGCCTGCCTCTGTCCCAGGGATCGAGGGGGGGATAAGAGAAAAGATAGGGAGAAAATACAACTCACCGATGGATTTTAAGCCAGGTTGTAAATTTTGCCATTTTGCAGTGCTGCTGCTCCAGCTCAAACCCACGGCATGGGCAGGCAAAAGGGAGTTATTGCTCTGCAAAAACACCCCCAAAAAGCAATGAAGTCATGCAGAAAACCTGCACCAAGAAGAGAGTAAAGGCTGAAGCCACCACAAAGCCCTCCCTCCGCAGTGTTACAGCTCCATTTTATAGCCTGTAGTACCGTTGATCCGTCAGCATCTCATCAATAGGGATCGATTTAATAAACCGATGTGATAATTAGGTGGGGGTTTATGGCTTCAGTCTGGTGAAAATGGTTTTAATTCTAGGGTTTAACATGGAAAATAAACCTTTCCAAACCCAGAATCACCCATTAAAGCTGACATTGTGAAAAACATCCATCTCATCCTCAGAAACATCCTCGTGTGTTTTAAAGACGTATAACAGCAAACATTACCAGGAGCATTAGAGGGTCTCTGCCAGGAATCAGCCGGTTGCAAACGCTTTCAAATGGAAACAACTCAGAAATCTCAAAAATGTTTGCAAAAAAAGACATTTTCACTTTTCCACCAACTCTGTTATTGATTTTCCAGCCTGACTGAGGAATGCTTGTTGAATTTTATGGAAACTGATAGTGGGACTATATGAAACTGGCCATAAAAGATAACAGATTTTGTTTTAAAGTCAGATAAAAGTTATAGTCCCATGTTATTTGGCATATGAATTTCCTATGATACCAATAAAAATGTTAGTTATAAAGCATTTCCTGAGGAATGGCTGTAACCCCAAATGATCATGGTTATTTGCTGAGGAAAATAGGTTTTATTCCGAACAATAAACCTATGCAGATTTATTAACCTGGGAAACACACAGCCAGCTCATGTACCAATCCGGTTCGAGCTGATGGAATTAATAACACTGATATAATGAAAAATCTCTTTTACACTCCAAAAGCATTGCCTGCATAATGTCACACATAAAAGAGTTTACTTAGCAGCCCTTTAGCTCTGTTTTCCCATTCTTCGCAGAAGTCTTCATTCACGACGGGTTGGTTCTGTTTAAATGCTGATATTTGCTGTGGATCGTGTTACTGCAGCGTTATTCCCTGCAGATGAATGAAAGCTGAGCATGAACTAACAAGAAAAACACTCGGAAGAGGAACAGTTGAAAGAAGCAAAAATGCTTTTCATGCTTTCAAGGTGATGGCGAGCGAAGCTGATGGGACAGACGCAGACCCTGCCTGGCGTGTTCCGTGGCGCAAGAGCACCTTAGCTTGCATGTGATGAGCGAGCCTGACCCTTCCTGGAATCCAGCCACTGAAAGTAAATGGGAAAAAGACTAAATGGAGAGTTAAGCTGAGCTTGTTCCACCCAGGAACCTGTCAGGAGAATGCTGGATTGGGCTGCAGTGAATAGAGGCTGAGCTCCGATGATAGGTGTCAGGAGTGGGTCTCTCCAGCCGAGATCTGTATTTTCCCTCCTCTTTGAGACCACAGCATAACTCTATTAATGACATGACACCAGAGGATGCAAAGCTACAAAAGCTTCAGCTGTCAGCTTTAGAACTGACTTCCAGTGCCTAAAGGGGTTACAAAAAAGCTGGAGAGGGGCTTGGGACAAGGGAATGCAGGGACAGGCCAAGGGGAATGGCTTGAACCTGCCAGAACAGGGGAAACTGAGCTGAGCTCTTAGGCAGAAGCTCTTCCCTGTGAGGGTGCTGAGGCGCTGGCACAGGGTGCCCAGAGGAGCTGTGGCTGCCCCATCCCTGGCAGTGCTCAAGGCCAGGTTGGACACAGGGGCTTGGAGCAAGCTGCTCCAGTGGAAGGGGTCCCTGCCTGTGGCAGGGGTTGGAGCTGGAGGAGCTTCAAGGTCCCTTCCAGCACAAACCAGGCTGGGGTTCTATGATTCACCCCTTCTGCTTCACCAACAGAACATCCGCACTGCTCCTTTCCTCCCATGGGTTTGGGTGGCCATGCTATAAATGCCACCAAAGGCACCTACAACCGCTTGCTTTGGCCAGTTCAGCATCAGCAGCCCCAGCACAGCCACCTCCTGTAGGGCCCAGGCAGTGGCCAAGCAAACTTCCCACTGTTTAGGGACCAAGTTCCCCAACTTCCCCTAAGCCAATGAAGTTTTTAACATTATCATGCGATGTTATGATGTTTTAATGTAGGAATAGCTGTCTTAAACTAGACACTGAAAATAAGCTCACTCACTCACCAGCTAGAGGGCAAAAGCTAAAGCTAAGCTGAGGACTCACCTTTGGGAAAAATTCAACAGAGGTAATGAGCAAAACAGCCAGCTGAACATAAGGCTTGCTTTAGTTAAGTATTAAAGGCAGCACAAAGATAAGATTCAGTTCGAAGGAAAAAGCATTTTTTTTTTCCTAACATTGTTTCTTTTAATTTTTCTTCGTTTTACCCTGAAACCAGCTACCACTGTTTAATTCATTCCACATTTCCCAAGGTCGAAGACCCCCATTCCTGAGCACCAGCGTGCTCCACAAATGTTACTTCTTTTATAGTGCAGAACAATAAGTGTTTTATGCCATCCGCTGCCTTCGCATCCTCAGGATGGATGGAAGCAGTGCCAGTGAGACAGCAGAGAGCTGCCAGAGAAGCAGGCCATCATGAAACCCATCCCACCTCAGTGTGTGGAGCAGATAGAATGAGAAGGAGGGGTGATAGCATCTTTGGAAGGTCTGACCCCAAGGAGATACTGATATGGCTGAAGCAGCAGCTCAGAGCTGGAGATGCTCAGTGCTGGCTACCCTCTCCACAGCCTCCTGAGGGTCAGAAGTCCCATAGCATAGTTTGGATTGGAAGGGACCTTCAAAGCTCATTTAGTCCAACCGCCCTGCAATGAGCAGAGACACCTTCAACTAGATCTGGTTGCCCATCTGTGGGCTCTGCTTTTTCTTATGCAGAGTTTGCTCTTCTGGATAATCTTCTTCCAGAATAATTGATCTTAAAACCACCCCTGAAAGCACCATTGGAAAACCAGATGGGAAACTTTTTTCCTTGGCTTTGGTACCTCCTTCCAGAAGCTATCATCTCTATTGATGGCTGTATTTACAAGACCAGTGTTTTCTCCATGTGTTTAGCTGAGCAGCCTTTAAAGCCAAGTTGCTCCTCATGCAAGCAGAGCACTGACACACTCATCTGATGGATGTGGGAATGATAGGAGCATGCATGGGGCCCAGACCAGCTGGGCACACGCAGTGTAACAGGCACCTTTCCTGTCAAAGAAAGCACATAGAGTCACATACCCCCCCCCGAACATCGTATACTCACCTGACCCACAATGCTTGCAAACAGGAGCCAGAGGGTTAACGGGGGATTGGGATGTTGTACAAATCAGCGCATTCTGCTTTTATAAACGTATGTATCTATACAGGGAGCGAGGGGCAACCATGCTGGCTGAATCCTGCATTCTTCTAAGGCAGAACCGAAGTCTACAGGACATGTAGTAAGGCAAACAGCATGTTTTCAGGTAATTAGTGTTTATAATCAGTTTGTAAAGCTAAAGGGAGTCCAGATCGCAATGCACTCAACTTAAAAAACACATAGAAAAGACTTTTTTCCCTTTGCATATGCATGCCAATGCCAAATTAACATCTGCATACAATATATGCTCTGGTCAGACCCAAAATATTGTTGTGGTTATGGCCAATTCACTTAAAATTCACTAAAAAAACTGATATGTTTGAAACCTCACATTAATATGGATGAAATGTTTTCTGTTCCTTTAACTTCTTCTAGGGTTGGGTTTTTTTCTTTTTTAAGTTAAAGTTTCACATTAATGGTACTTATAAACCACAGCTGTTTCACTGTACTATATAACAATAGTGTTTTGTATCTGAGCAAGTTTGGAAATCTTCATGCTTACTCAATCCTTCCAAAACCAAAAGCAACCCCACTTGTTCCTTGAAATGGAAGAGGTATCTCTAGTGTTTGCAAAACAATTACATTCCTGACAACTTTTCATAAAGATGATGTTTTGGTATTGCTTCAGAGATGAAATGAGATGAAATTCAGCCTCAGAGCCCGATGGAACTTGACAGTTCTGGCTCTGGGGCTGGTTTCTGTTATTGCTGTGGAGCAGGGAAGGGAGAGCTACAGAGCTACTTCACTTGCACTGGTGAGTCTCCACGGGGATGCTATGGAAAGGCAAGCAGTGCCCCTTGCGTCACCAGCAATGCAGCAGAGCCACAGCCCCATGGCTCATTGTACGCTAATCACAGCACTTACACAGGCTTTCTCCACAACATGAAACCTAGGACTGCACTACTGGCTGCACTATGGGCTCAGGTCAACAGTGCAGCCTCTGGATGAAGCCATCAGGTACCCCCTGAGGAGCTTCAGCAGCAGGAACCAAAGGTCTGCAAACTCACAGCATTATAATGCAGGGCTTTTCCCCATGCAGTCATCCTCATGAGCATGGTTTTCAGACAAGGGCTTGGGAGAGTGCTTTGTCCTCCCAGGCTGTTTTCTTTATGCCATGGTTGCTTTTCCCTGTCCCCTCCTGTCCCTGGCCACCACCCAAGCTGGCATGGCAGGGTCTGCACAGTTACGCTGCATCCCATGAGGCTGGAGGTGTGCATGCACACCCACGTGCAACCCTGACCCACCCATCTACTGCAATTGGGCATACCGAGCTACAGATAACCTCAGTACAGGGAGGTGGTCCAGCTTTGGTCAGTGAAGGTGGCTCAGTCCTTCCTTGCAGTGACATTTTCATGTTGGGAGCAGAGAAAGGGGCATTAATAAGATGGGGAAGTTGTGGTGGTGCAAAAACTCAATACCATGAGGGATCCTGTGGATGACCAGCAGTAAAACAGCATAAAGTTCAGCAAGCTGCCAAGAGAACCCTATCAGGGACACATAGGTGGCTAGTCAGCAGTTCCCTACCGTCCTGTTCATCTCCAACCCATCCTATAAGACCCACACAGGACCCAGGCTGGGAAGCCCTTTTCTACCTACTGCTAAACCCTAAGTGCTTTTGCAAGCCCACACTGCTCAGGATTCTTTGCTGTAGGTGTAGAGCTGGGCTTTGAAAGACGTGGCTCATGTGGCTTTGGAGGTCACCGGTTGATTCCATCAGTGACCATGGAAAGCAACAGGATGCACACATGCAGGATATGTCTCTAGAAGCATTCAAACACAATGTAGGCAAGGTGCTCAGTGCCATGGGTTAGTGGTGGCCTTGGCAGTGCTGGGGTAAAGGTGAGCTTAAAGGTCTTCTGCAGCCTGGCTGGTTCCTTGATTCTCTCCTGCCAAGAGCCAGCAGCTCAGACTGCTGCCGGAGGCTGTTTCATTCTCACTTCCAGGCGGATCGGGAAGCAGTTCCCCGGGTTGTGTTGTTTTGTTTTCCTCAGCACATTTCATCTCTTTCTCCAAACCTCCAGCTTTCCGAGAGCGGTTTTGAAGTGGCCTCAGTTGTAATCTGACCTCGCTCCTTGTCACGTCTGCGTCAGCAGCTCTGGGGGCCGTGCTCGGATGCTGACAACTATTTCTAGCTTTAAAATACGACTCTTTGGCAACCCAAGAGGCAAATCCCTGCTGCCTTCAGAGTGTGTCTGCAGAAAAGGGATGAGCGATCACGGCACATCACAACTGCAACCAAGGTTGCCTGAAGCTGCCTGAATCCCACCCTGGTTTATTCTTGCAGGTTACTGTGAGCCCGGCTATTTTCTCCCCTGGGTGCCAGCAGGCAGCTGCAGCCCCAGAAATAGAGGGAGATGGGATTGCTGCTTGATACACCGGGGGCTGGGATCCCAGCATCTCCACAAGTCTTTGGGCTTCTGGAGACCAAGTAGGATCAGAAAAAAGCAATGACAAACTGTGGTCCTCTCCTGCCAGGCACCACCCCCTGGACATGGATGCAATCGGACCCTGTGCCTCACCCCACAGTCCTGCTGAGCCATGGCTGGCCCTTGGGTGTTGCACGGCCTAGGAGCTTGATGTAAATGGATGAGGTTTGGCAGGTCCAGTCAAGGCCACCGCAGATGGGATCAGCTGGCCAGACCTCCTTTTTGACAAAGGGAGGTCTTCCCTGTGGGAAAGGCACAGAAACAACCCTGGGCCAGAGTGGAAGCAATCATAGCTCCTAAGAAATAAGCAGGGACTGTTTTAAGGCCACTTCCCAAGGTTTACAAACCCAACCCTGCCCACCAAACCCTTCCACCTCCCCTTCCTCATGCAAATACCTTCTGGCCATGGCAGCCGCGTCTGCTTGAGTGAGCGGTCACAAAGAGGTCTCCTTTGTCACATCTCTCATGAAAACCAGCTGGCTGACCCAAACAAGCACTGCTGAGGACACAGGGAGGCCTTGGCCAGCACACGCTGCGTTGGCAAGAGCATGCAGCCACGCAGCCCTGCCTCGGCTGCATGGGGGGAAAGGAGGAAAAGAACAGCAAAGCTCTTAGGGGGTATTTAATAGCTTTGTGGCTAACAGGGAGGTCCTTAAACCTTCTCCTGGGCTCACCTGTGAGGACTTCCCAGGTGAAGCTGCTTTCTGACCCATCAAAGCTTGAGTTCACAGCAGTAACCATGGAGCTTTGTGTTTATCTTCCCCTGGAGGCCATGTGAAATTTCGTGTGATTACAGAACCCAGCCTGGTTTGTGCTGGAAGAGACCTCAAAGCTCCTCCAGCTCCAACCCCTGCCATGGGCAGGGACCCCTTCCACTGGAGCAGCTTGCTCCAAGCCCCTGTGTCCAACCTGGCCTTGAACACTGCCAGGGATGGGGCAGCCACAGCTTCTCTGGGCACCCTGGGCCAGCGCCTCAGCACTCTCACAGGGAAGAGCTTCTGCCTAAGAGCTCAGCTCAGTCTCCCCTGTTCTGGCAGGTTCAAGCCATTCCCCTTGGCCTGTCCCTACAGGCCCTTGTCCCAAGCCCCTCTCCAGGTTTCCTGCAGCCCCTTCAGGCACTGGAGCTGCTCTAAGGTCTCCCCTTCAGGAGCCTTCTCTTCTCCAGGCTGAATAATGATATGTCACACTTTCTGCTTTCCCAAAACCCAGATTTTACCAGCTATGAAGGGGAATCTGTTAGACCTGTGTCAGAAACATTCTTTGTCGTGGAATTACAGTACCTGACATTAGATCTTGTGCTCATAAGAAGAGGTGCATCCTCACTGACTCAGTGGTGTTACAGAGATTGCTGCCATCTTCATGTTTTAGAAGAAAAATAGGCCTCTGTAGGTTTAGGAATAATCTCTATTAATCCCTTAGTTCTTCAAGAAACCCTTCAAGAGTTTAGAGCTGTCCATGCGTGTGAGCATCGGCAAGGTTGAAACCGAAAGATGTTTCAGCCAGCCCCAAAATGAAGAACGTAAATATGAAATATTAAAACCAGATCTGCTCTAGAGAAGAACTTTGACATTGCCACAAATCTGAAGAAGAAAGGGAAAACTCTGGCATATAAATCCAGGATGACATCACTTTCTGAGAACCTGATGCCAAAACAGTGCTATCTTTGGGAGAGCCTCTGTGAAAGCTTTTGTCATCTTTGCCAGGTTAATATAGCTTTGAGATTGAAAGTGCTTTCATATTTATATTGAGGATGAGAGGCAGGAGGGAGAGGGCATGTTTTCCTCAAGGGAAATATTACATTTGTATCTGTAGTATCAAGTCAAGGAACAGAAGACTTTGTCTTTGCCATCTTCGTGCAAGTCATTGATCTCCCTTCCCCAGCTTCACAGAACCCCTGCCTGGTTTGGGATGAAGGAACCTTGAAGCTTCTCCAGTTCCAACCCCCTGCTACGGGCAGGGACACCTTCCA
Organism: Psittacula echo; assembly: GCF_963264785.1. Lineage (NCBI taxonomy): Eukaryota > Metazoa > Chordata > Aves > Psittaciformes > Psittacidae > Psittacula > Psittacula echo. The sequence continues at coordinate 121,769,052 of NC_137738.1, forward strand.
TTAGAGCAGGTTGCTCAAACGTGGTCCAAAGCCCACTGACACACAACGGTTCTGAAAGGAGACGAAATCCCTGGTACTCCTTGGCAACTGAATGACTCTGTTATTTCCTGAATATACAAATATAGATATATATATATGTGCAGTAAACTTTTTCCGTCAAAGAAAATAAAAACACCAAAATCCCATAACCGCAGTGTTCAGATAAAGGCTAATGCATGCGGAGGATTTGCAGCCACACTTGGTGCAAGCCCAGCTGATTGCTGACCTCCACACACCACAGACCGATGCTGGAGGCCAGGAGTTGCTTTCCCCCTAAAGCTTCAGGTTATAAACGTCTCTCAGCACCTCCAAGAAGTAAAAGCCTGTTCTCCTCGCTGTCAGAGTGGATGGCTTGGATACCAAGTGACATAAATATTGCAGCTGTAGGTGCTGATGTTAGTGGGGGCTTATGCAAGCAGAATTACAACTGTGGAGCTTATCGTGGTCACCACTGGGACTCTGTGCACACACACACGTGGTGCAGCAATATGCTGTGTCATTCTGTATAAGGGGTATATCAGCAGGGCTGTAGGCTCCTGGGATGTCCCGCAGGGAAGAGCAGAACACAGCGAGCAGGCACCAGGTGAAGACTCTCCTTGCAGTGACATGTGCTACCATGGTCATCTATTGCTTGGGAAAACTCTGGTTTGGCTCAAGCTAACAGAAGTATTCCCGTTGGCATCCTAAGGGGTTAGGTTTTGAGCCAGAGATCTCTTCTTGAGAGCTTGCTCAGGAGTGGTGGGGAGGCTGGATTTTGGCTGCTCCAGTGTATTGCTGCCATGTAAAGCTCCAAAAGAGAGCATGGTCCTGATGCTGAAATCAGGGGGGGCAGGAGCCAGAAAATGCTGGAAGCAAAGACCCCAAACAAATCCCCAAATATGATCAGTGTCTGAAGCAGGGTAACATGACATGCTGCTCTGCCTTTCCAAGGTGGGGTGGGACAGAGCTTGGAGCAACCTGCTGTAGTGGAAGGTGTTGAACAAGGGGCTGGAACTGGATGAGTTTTAAGGTCCCTTCCAACCCAAACCAGTCTGGGATTCCATGAGTCAATGAATCCAGGCTCACAGCAAACCCCTCTCTGCGCAGGCAAACTGACACCATCCACGGAAAATTGGACTTGATTGGAGTGGAACTTTTTGGATTAATGGGAACAAAGCAAGAGGGTGAAAATCGCTCTGACACTTCTTCAGTGACAGCGTTGTCAAAATCGATACCATCCCTTGGAAAAAGCCCATTTTGACAAAATAACATTTTCTGACAGGAAATAAATGAGTTTGAAACTGTTTCCATCAGCTCTACCTGCCCCATACATCTTTAGCACTGTTTCTCCAGTGAGCACGGAGCAGGATGAAGCGCGTTACAGCCCCACTCAAAGACCTGCACTTTGTTACTGGAGACTCGCTGCTGGACCACATACTTGTTTTCCTTTTTAGCACATAAAGAATCATAGAGATTTAAACCCATCGCTCTGGTTAGAAACAAGCCGTGCCGTGGCAGGGGGGCTGCAGATGTTTGGCACAAGTACAGACCGCGGCTGATCCCCTCAACCGGTGCTTCAAGCTGTCCTCTGCAGCAGTGCAGAGCATCTATGTGTGTACACATATACTTATATATACATCTGTGCATGTATATATGCACACGCACATACACATACATACCATACATCCCTGGAGAGGGGCTTTGGACAAGGGCCTGTAGGGACAGGCCAAGGGGAATGGCTTGAACCTGCCAGAACAGGGGAGACTGAGCTGAGCTCTTAGGCAGAAGCTCTTCCCTGTGAGGGTGCTGAGGCGCTGGCCCAGGGTGCCCAGAGAAGCTGTGGCTGCCCCATCCCTGGCAGTGTTCAAGGCCAGGTTGGACACAGGGGCTTGGAGCAAGCTGCTCCAGTGGAAGGGGTCCCTGCCCGTGGCAGGGGTTGGAGCTGGAGGAGCTTTAAGGTCCCTTCCAGCACAAACCAGGCTGGGGTTCTGCGATTTATGTATCTCACACATTTCATGTCTGTACATGCACAGACATATACGTGTGTATGTGTACGTACACACATATACATATATTTAGGGTCTTCCTACTGCACCAGCAGGAAAACACAGATGGACTTGGAAACTAACCAAAGAAGAGAAACTTTAGACTGATGATGTGCATTTCCTAGACCTGTCATTTTCTAGGCTGTAACCTCCTTAGGAGAGGTTTTATTAGGCACGTTCCCTGCAGCAGCCTGTTTAGTGTGGCTGTGTAGTAACCCACCCCAGAGGCTGTGTACACTTGGCTGAGCAGTGTGGATGGACATCACCTTGGCCAAAGACCTGGCCCTCAGACAGGGTCAGTTTTCAGCCAATACCACCCACTTACCTTGGAGAACATCCTACGTGCAGCTTCCAAAATTGATTGGTTCAAACGGTTCTGGGTTCTTTGTAACGAAAGCCTCCCCCTAGTAGTGCATTTGCAAGCAAACACACAAGGATACGTGCCCAGCTCTTACTGGCTCCCAATAGAAGCTGCAAACCAAACCATCATTCGCAGATTTAGAAACCTTCCCACAATTGCTTAAGTGACTTTTGAAAATGGGAAATTTATCCCCAGATTGCTCTGGCACTTTATAACAGTTCCTCCTAATAAATAGCCTTTTGGGCCACTGGGCTTACTCGGTTTAGGGGGGGACTGGCCTGGACCCAGCCTTGCGCACCCACAAGTTCCCCTCATGCCAACTGCCATGGAGACCTTCCCCATAGTCCTTCTTTGCTGCTCCAAGGAGAAAATCCCAGCTCAGCTCCTTATTTCATAGCCCAGTAACAGCCCAAATCCAAATAAGTCTTCTTGGAGAGCCTATGGAGTGGGTACTGGGGTTAGGAGCCAGCAGTTTAACGGCTGACTCTTACATTGCCAGCACTTTCTGGGGAAGCCTCCAGATCTGGTAGATCTCTGGGCAGCGCCTGGGAGCTCCAGAGAGGATGCTCAGCGTGGTAAATAACGTAATATGGACACTAAAGTGATTGCATCACGGGCAGCCTGCGCTCCAGACCCGAGCCAAAGAAATAAATCAGTGTTTCCTCCCCGAGAACCCCTCTGTTTTCATCCTCCTCCCAGGCAGTTCCCTCTCCCACCCCCTTGATTTGTGAGCTCGGCTAGGTTGCAGCCAGACCACAGGTAAAGCCCTGCTGGCACGTGTAGTTCTGCCTCACAGCCTCCAGGGCTTTCCACTGGCCAGGTTTTCCCTTCCTCATCACCCTGTGCTTGAATCGAGCTATGGCAGATGTGCCTCCCACACCAGGGGCTATCCCAGCCCCAGCACTCACCCAACCTCATTCCAATTGCCTTAATTAAGAGCAAATACGCTTGGCAGGGGGAGAACCCAGACGCTGAGGTGATGAAACCTAAACGTGCCTCAGACGAGCATCACTGCACACGCTGATAGGCAGGGACGAGCTTTACACTACCCAGGCTGGGTTATAGCTCGTAAGAGCTCACGCCTCTGAAACCTGGCTCCCGCTGCTGGGTCCCTCTTCCTCAGGCTGTCCATCCCCCCCAGCTCTGGTTACAGACCCACCTCCCGTGTGCCTGTGCTGGCTGCTCGCTGCCAGAAAGCTAATGCCTTCACACAGCAAGCGGGATCTCTGCCTCGCTTCAGCCAATCTGCCCTTTACATCCCTGCTCCAGCCTTCCCGAGGCAGTGATTTCTGATGGGGGATTTGCCTCTGGCACATATCTTGGATTGTTTTTCCACCTGAAGCTTTGCAGCCCCTTAGCTGTTTCTCTACAAAGTGCTCTCTGGTTTTGCTGCTGGCCAACAGCATGTACATGGAGGGGCTGCTCATGGGGCAGCATCAGCTGCTGTGTGCAGAGGAATTAACCTCCCGCCTGTCCCCAGCACCATGACCCTTGTTCTGCTCTTGTAAATGCATTGGTCATTCAGAGACCTCTGCTTAGACCAAGTCCAGCTGTGCCCCTTGGCTGAACTGGGTGCTGACAAGGTGCAGCCCATGCACAAGGATCACATCCATTCAGTAGCATGAGGTGGGATGTGGGTACCAAGAGTGTATTCGCAGCCAGTAAAGGTTTCTACTTAAGCTTTCTCACTGGGGACACTAAACCATGGCATCCTTGACCTGCCTCAACAAGTGACAACAGGTAACAGTGGATCATCATAGAATCCCAGCCTGGTTTGTGTTGGAAGGGACCTTAAATCTCATCCAGCTCCAATCCCTGATAACGGGCAGGGACACCTTCCACTAGAGCAGGTGGTTCCAAGCCACTGTGTCCACCCTGGCCTTGAACACTGCCAGGGATGGGGCAGCCACAGCTTCACCATTCTCAGTAATTAATTTCTTCGTTATATTTAACCTAAATCTCCAGGCCCCCATACCTTGCTTTCCAGTTGCTCTGCTTGCACCAGAAATGTTGCTGGTAAGGGCAAAAGGCTTGAAACAGGCTTTGAGGAGAGTGGCTGTGGGTCTGTACGCACCTCTGCATGCACACAGGGAGCCGATCCCATCCAGCAATGCCTCAGTGATAGCATCTGTCCAGATGGGTAACTGAACCAGGCTTCCTTGTGGAAACTCCACTCTCACAGCAAAGCACAGTGGGGAAAGGAAGCTCCCAGCTTCCAGACAAAACCCAGAGTTAAATTCAGTGGCTGAAACAATCCTAAAAGAAGTGGTTTTTAAATGAGAAAGTCCTCTGCCTAACCATAATAGTCACAACCGCATTTAAAGGCTACCAACAGCCAGGCGCTCAAGGGAAGAACAGAGACCAGAAGCGTCGCTGCGCAGCCACCCGGTGTCACCCAGCGCGCTTCCCCCGCTGCCTGCGCCTGCCTGCCCTCGAGCAGCACCCCGCGGACCGGCACCGCTGCTCCTGGTGCCCCCTCAGCCCAAAGGTACCCGCAGCAGAGCAGGTTCCTGCTGTGCCGGGAACGTGCCTGCTCCCGGCTGCGGCGGCGGCTGCTGTTCGTGGAACAATGGGGTCTCCCTCTGGTGGCAGAGCCCGCCCGAGATGCGCGGCCGCCGCAGGCAGGGATGGGGCTGCGGGACAGAGGAGTTGGCTTCCAGCTGCATCCCATGGACTTGGCAAGGGTCCCCAGGATGCCCCGGGAAGCACCACTGGCACCAGCTTCCTGCAGAAGCCAATGGAGGACCATGCACAACGCATCTCATCAGACATTGCATCCCATTATGTGCTGCATCCCATCACACAGTGCATTCTGTCACACAGTGCATCCCATCACACGCTGCAACCCATCATTCGCTGCATTCCTTCACACCCTGCATCCCACCACGTGACACGTCCCACCACACAACACATTGCAACACATAGTGCATCCCGTCACACACTATATACCATTACATTATGCATCCCATCACGCAATACATCCCATCACATGGTACACCCCATCACACAACATATCCCAGCACATGATGCATCCCATCACACATTGTATCCCATCATGCAATGCATTCCAGCACACAGTTCATCCCATTATGCCATACATCCAATCATGTGATACATCCCATCACATGTTGCATCCCATCACGCACTGCATTCCAGCACACACTGTGTCCCACTATTACATGGATGGAGCCCAGTCTCATCCCCAAGGCTGGATCCCCAGGCTGAGGAAACAGTGCTTTGCCCATATGCAGTGCTCCTCAGCTGCCTGCACCCAGCAAGCACTTGCAAAGGGATATCTTTGCCTTGGGGCTGCAGGGGATGCAAAACATCAAGCTGTTGTTAGGGAATTTTGGCAGGTTCCTGACAGCCTTGGAAGGGGATAACTCAGGCACTTGCACACCACCCAGCAGGATGCTCATTAAAAGGATCAGGCTCTGTGCTATGTCTCTGTCCAACCCCAGCACTCGTGTCTTCCTCATCCCATCCCATCCAAGCCCCAGTCTCATCTCCATGGGGTGTGGAAGCATCCTGCATGGGATGGGGGAGATGAGGAATCACAGCTGGGTCCCACTCGCCAGGGTGCTGCAAATCCAGCATATACCAGTGTGAGTATGGGGTGCTGGGAGGCGGGGGTCAGGGCACAGACAGCCCTGAAACACAAGGGCCCAGGCGTTAGGAACCAGAAGATGCTGCAGGGCTAGAGGTGGCTGGCAGAACAGCACAGCTGCCTATGGGACACAGCACAACGTTTTCAGGCTATTCCAGCCTTTTTACAGCAGGTTGCCACCATGCTGGTGGGCGTTTTCACTTACTCGATCCCTCTGCAGTGTAGGAGCTTGGCATGGATGAGCTCATAGAACCAGCTTCTCCCAGCTCCCCAGCAGCAGGGTTTTCTGGCAGCCCTACACAGAGGACAGGCTCGTTCCTTCAGGCTCATGAGCAGCAACGTCTCAGCACTGGGGATTGAAGAGATCTGGCTTCCCAGAGCAGCAGAATCCTGGGAGAGGCCTGGATGGGGCTGTCCCCATGTTGCCCTTTCCCCCTGGGGAGGGTTGTATTGCCCAGGCTGCAGGGTGGACAGGGGCCGTGTGTGCTGCATCCTGGCTTTAAGGGTGTTGCTGTCAGTCATGATTGCCAAAGCTGCTCTGCCACAAACTGAAACACAGCTGCAAAGGGATAAACCTGGCAGGAACCAGCCACCAGGCTTCTGTCTCAGGTGACTCCTCCATCCTCACATCCTTTAAAGCTCGTCAGTGACAGTCTGGTGGCCCTGGCACAAGTACTTTCGCCTGCTTAAAACCCCCTCCTTTCCCTCCTACGCTTTGTACTCAGATGCAAAGACCAGCTCTGGCTGGAGGCTTTGCAGCGGCAGAGGCAAAACTGAGTTTTGCTACCCCAAGGTTGAAGGCAAAATAATTTCCCGGGGTGGGATGTCAAATGTGGCATCATCCTCTCTCCCCATCCCTCCCACAAAGACACGCTCTCTGCTAAAAGCCAGGCCTGTATTCTCCTGCCAGGACATTTCCTCCCTGCCCCGCTGTAGGACCTTCCCCTTCTCCAGACAATGAAGGGACCAAAGCCAATGGCAGCGGCTGGTGGAGCCAGGGAATGCAAAAGCCCAGTGGAGCCCATCCTGAATGCGCCCCAGCCGGCTGGACAGGAGCAGGATAACACAGCCCAGCTCCTGCCCACCTCCCTGCTGGCACCCAGAGCTGCCCCCATAGCACCAGGACTCACCCAGTGAGGCCACAACCCCCCCAGTGCAGGAGAACCCCAAACCTGCGCAGCAATGAGGCACGAGGAGCAGGGCTGCAGTGAGCCCACAGCAACCCAGGCTCAGCACAGGGCGATCCCACCCAGCCAAGTGTCCCCCGAGACCCCCGCAGATGCTGTTGGAGGCCAGGGGACAGAGGGTGAAGAGTTGGTGCTCAGCCAGATGCCGAGGGAAGGCGAGGAGCGGCGTGTGCCCACGGGAGTCACGTTTATTAAAGCTTGTTATAAAAATAGATCACGCACCGTCGTGGCACATTTGTCCATGTCCACCCCTGGGCAGGGGCACTGGGGGGCTCCAATGGAGAGGGCTCCATCACACAGCTACAGCCTGGGGAAGCCAGAAACCATTCCTTGGAGGAAAGGCGTTCCCTTGGCCTGTGACGGAGCCGGGGTGCTCCTGGCGATGTCTTGGCATGAAGGCGTTTTGCTGCCCTGCATCCAAGTCTTCAGAGACACGAGAAGGAGAAAGAAAAACTGAAAGCAAGGGGGGGAAACAATACAAAGAGGGAAGATTGAGTCTCCTCTGTCACCCCTTTCTGAGGTAAAGTGTCCAGCCAGCGCGAGCAAACATCCCAACCGTGCTTCCCTGCACTGGGAATTGCCATGGGAGGATGTCACCTCTCAGCACACGAGCTATCTCCTCATCCCCACAGGCAGCTTCTGGAGGTGCTGGCACTTTGAGCACAGTTCGGTGGCACTTTGGGCACAGTTCGATGGCTCTTCGGGCTTCCGTTACAGTTTGCAGGTGCTTATTCCAAGAGTCACTGTCTCCAGCCTGCTGCTCGGTGGCTCTAGGACGAGGAGGCTGGGATAGACAGTCCATGGATGGTATTTAGAGAGTCTGGAGATTTCCCCACAGGGCTGGTAGGTTTTCTGTCCACCACTGCAAGAGAAGGGAAAGAGAAGAATGCAACAGCAAGGCAGTGGATTGATGGACTTCAAGCAAGTAGCTGCAGTCACATCTACACACACACGGGCCCACTCCAACAGCCCCCCCAAGAGGAGCTCTGCACCATGTGCCCCCCAGCCCTTCTCCCCAAGTAAGGCACCCCATATCGGACCTCTTCAGGGGAATTGGAGAGGAAAGGGGCAGATGCAGATCCCAAATGATGGACAGACACACTCACCATTGCCGTGGGGCCAGCTCTGCCTGGGGGGATGAACCAGGCCAACCCCAGCCACACACAGAACACGTCCCATGTACTTTCTTAAAGCCTGTGGTTGCGGAGGCCTGGGAGGGACTGTGCTACCAGCACAGGGAAGGGGAATGGATCTGGACACAGTGCCAGCTGTGGTCAGTCTCCTTCTGAGCTTCTCCCCACCCCTGGCTCATCCCAGGCCCAACCTGGCCACAGAAAGCACCATTGTGCAGAGTCAGAGGCTGGTCCAGGCCCAGAGGATCCCCACACACAGGCTTTAGAAGATGGGACATGGGACATGGAAGGCCCTGGGGCTGCTGGGGGCGTCAGAATGAGCAGGGAGGGTTTCCTGAGGACATAACTGCTGTGAAGTCAGACAAGTTCTGAATTGGAGGGTGAAACTACTGAGTTTGTCTTTATTTCACTTTCTTTCCTTCTCTCCTCCAGTCTGTTTTCCCCTTCTCTCCTCTCCTTTTTTCCCTTCTCTCCTTTTTTCTCCTTCCCTCCTTCCTTCCCTGCTTTCCTTCCCTTCTCTCCTTCCTTCCCTGTCTTCTTCCTTCCCTTCTTTTCCTTCTCCTCTCTTTTTCCTTCCCCTCTCTTCCTTTTCCTTATCTCCTTTTTTCCCTTCTCTCCTTCCTGCCTTCCCTCCTCCTCTCCTTTTTCTTCCCTCTTTCTTTTTCCCTTCCCTCCTTTTGTCCCCCTTTCCCTCCCTCCTTCCCTCTCTTCCCCTCTCTCTGTCCCTTCCCCTCCCGCTGCCTCTCCCCACAAGATGCCGACGCGGGGCAGCACCGAGCCGGAGCCGGGCGGCTCCTCGGGAGCGGAGCGGGGCCCCGGGGCTGCCCCGTTCTTCCTCCAGCCCCTTCTCGGGCCCGGGCGGAACGGTTCGTTTCATAATCCCCTATTTGGGTTGTGGCCATAAGGAGCGGAACCAGAAAAGCGATCCGAAAGGAACTGAAAATAAAATCAGCTTTTAAAGGGAAAAAAATAACAAAGTTAAAAAAAAAAAAAAATTAAAAACCTAGGACAAAAAATTAATTTAAAAAATAATAATTTTTTTTTAAAGCCCAAAACGTAAAACCAAGAAGCTACAAAGGTTTGAAGGAAGTCCGTCGGTCTTTCGGCAGAGACAGCTTGAAGTCAGAAAACTGGCTCCAAGTCACTTAAAATACCTCGGAAAGCATATTAAATCCCCGCGGTCATCTCTCTTCTCTTTTCTTCTTCCTTTCCTTTCTTACTCCTTTCTTTTCCCTTTCCTTTCTCACATTCTGTATCTCTATGGTATTTTCTTTCCCAAAAAATTGGTCTGCAATTATCGGTTTTCACCCATTGGCACTCACAATAGCTCAGTCCCAGCACAGCTGATGTTCTAACCCGCAGCAGGTTGCCCGCTTTAGAAAAGGCAAAGGGGCGTGTGTGTGTATATATATAAAAATAGATATATACACACATATATATGTATATAAAATGAAGCCATAAAATAATATAAAATAAACAAAAATGTAAAACCCAAAAAAAACCAATAAAGAAATGAACTAATGAGAGGGAAATGAATTGCAAATGTGGAAAAGAATAGCAGATCTAATACCGCGCAAAAGGAGGACATCGCCAAGGGGTTTATACCCACAACAGCTGAGTTGGGAGCTTTAAATCGAAAGCGCCTACCGAGGAAACGAAGCTTGCTCCCATAAATGAGACGAAACAATTAACGGGAGGTAATAGGAGCACCCCAATTAACGCCTCAAGTATACGAACGCTCGATTCAACCACGCTGTGCCTTGCGTAGGGAGTTTAAATACTCCCCAAAGCGGAGGATTTATAACATTGATAGCGCCCAGCCTGGGTCGGACTGGGGGAAAGGGCCCCGACGTGGGGGGGGGGGGGGGGGGGGCGCACAAATACCGCCGAGAAGCCGATCCCTGCCCGGGAATGGGGGGGATGATGGAAAGCGGAGGATTCGCCTCAAATCCTCTCGCTTCTCTATACAGGCGCAAATAACGAGGGAAAACGGGGTTCCAGGTTGCAAGCCAGACGAGGACCACCGTCGGGGGTACTGGCGGCTCACGACTCTCAGGGAAAGCCGGGGGACCGGGTTTGCCCGCGGCCGCCGGCCCAGCTGAGCACCCCGATAACACCGGGGAGTGGGGACAATACAATCGACCGGAAATATCCAGCAGGATAACCCCCTCGTGGAGACCCGTGCCCAATCCCTCTCCCCCTTCCTCTGTTTCTGTCCCGCTTGCTGAGGCCCCAGGGAGCCCGCAGCCCCCTGTGCTGTCCCGTGTGCGTGTGTCCCGTCTCACCTTCCCTCCCGTGCTGCTTGAACGCCATCGCCGTGGCCAGGTCTCCGCCGTGGGCCGCCACGCCGGGGCCGTGGTGGGCCAAGGGGCTGCCCTGCGGCTGCCAGGGATGCCCCGGGGGGATGTAGCCGCCGGGCGGGCCGCCGTAGACGCCGTGTTGGTTGGACGGGGGGTAGGCGCAGGCTGGGAGGAAGCTGCCCACCGACGACAGCCCCGGGGCCGGCTGCGGACAGGCAGAGAGACGCGTCGGGGACGGAGCACGAAACGGGCGCTGTTGGGGTTACCCCCACGGGGAGGTGGAGGGCGCAGGAGGAAAGGGAGCAACAGGAAATGCCCGTCCCCGTCCGCTGTGTGTGTCCCCAGCAGTTACCTGCGGGTATTTGATATCTCCCTCTATGGCAGCCTTGTCGATGCCGTTGACTGCCTGGCCCGGGGAAAACGCCGTCCTGTTCACGCTGGGCCAGTCTTCCATTTTGGGGGGGTAGGCAGACCCCTCTGTGCCAGCCAGAGCCCCTGCGAAGGAGAGCGCGGACGCCCCGTCAGCGTTACCCCCCACTTCGGCCCCGGACCTGGCCCCCGGAGCAGAGATTTCGGGTGAAACATGGGGAAAACAGCGGTTTGCAAGTTCCCGTTCTTATAACGCGATGGGGAGGGAGGGCACAGATCCACCTCCCCTCCCAATCCCTGCCGGCATCCTAGGGATACAGCCTGCTCCCTGCTAGAAAGCCAAGGGAAGGCTGGAATTCGGTAAATTAGATGCACCTTGTTTGGGGGAACTTGATGTGTTGTGTCCCCCCCAAAAACACGGTCCCTCTGCTCACCCCCGCTCCTTCGCTTCCACTTTCCCGATAATTTAGGAGGCCCAATTTCTCTTCTGACGAAGGAGATTTATAAAAGTGACATCGGAATTTTAAAGATAAATGATTATGCACGGAGGGAAACGCGTGCGGTTGATTTACTCGGGCTTTTGGAAGGATAAAAGGACTCGCATTTCTCCCTCTCCCATCCTCCACGTCCCGTCCCGTCTGTCACACTCGGAGCCGGCTGGGCAGGCGGGCCGAGGCTCGGGCCACGGCGATGGGAGCTGTAGGGGCGCCGGGCCTTCTCCCGGTTTGGCTTTTAGGGAAACCAGAGCGAACCCTCGGGGGAGAACCAGGGGAACACCGCGCCCGTTTTCCGAGACACTCGCCGCCTTCTTCCCCCCTCCTCTTTTTCATCTCCCGGGTTGGTTTTCTCCCCCTTTTTACCCTCCTTCCATGTTTTATTTTTCCCTTCGCAAAGGGAAACTCAGGCTCCGAATTTGCGGTCGGCAATCTATCATCCCTGAGAAAATATTTTCCACATTTTTCATAAAAAGTTCAAGATGTCTGAGCCTCGCCGCATCTCCCCCATCCTCCCCTTTCTCTTTCCCTCCCCTCCCGCCCCGTCCTTCCCGAGCGGGATGCGCCCAACCAAAGAATCAAAAATAGAATTAAAGCAAATAAAGCGGGGTGTGTGTGTGTGTGATGCTCGGTACCCACCCGTCTGCTCCACGAAGGTGCGGATGCCCAGGATGTTGGTGACGGAGTGCGCCGAGGGCCAGGAGCGGGGCAGCCCGACGTGGGGCGCGCCGGGGTGAGCCCCCACCTTGGCGGCTGTCGAGGCCATGGGGCCGGGGTATGGGTACTGGTAGATGGGGCTGTAGGGCAGGGCGGGCTGAGGAGGTGGCTGTTTGCTACCCTCGAAGGGGCCGGGCTGCGAGAGGCTGCCGATTTTGTTGCGCAGGATCCTGCTGATGGAGCTGACCGAGGGCACGTTGTACTTGTCGCAGACGCCGTCCGCCAGCAGCCGGTCTCGGATCTCCCAGGCGAAGATGCCGGGGTCGCCTTGCTTGTAGTCGCGGATGTGCTTGACCACGGCCGGGGTGGTGACCCGCGGTTTGCTGCCGCCGATGGCCCCGGGCAGGATGGAGCCCGTCTCGTTGTAGCGGGCCAGGATCTTGCTGACGCAGCCGTGCGAGACGCGGAGCTGGCGGCTGATGTCGCAGGGCCGGATGCCGAGCTGCGCCAGCTCCACGATCCGCAGCCGCACCGCGTTCGGCAGCGGCCGCCCGTTGACGAAGACACCGCCTAACTGGTTCACCTCCCCGTAGGTGTGCTCTGCATGGCCGGACACCGCGTTACCCACCACCGCGGTACCGACAACCGAGGTACCGAGCACCGCGATACCGACCGGCGGCCCGCGAGGAGCCGGAGGCCGCGGGGATGTGAGGGGATGGGGACCCGGACACTGCGCCAGTCGCGGCCCGCCGCGAGTGTGTAGGGTAGGAAAGGAACAGAGGGGCAAAGGAAAAGTGAAAAAGGAAAGGAAAAGGAAATGAAAAAGGGAAGGAGAAATGACAGGAAAAAGAAAAAAAAAAAAAGAAAAAGAAAAAGAAAAAAGGAAAAGGAAAAGAGAAAGGGAAAGAAAAAGAAGAGGGGAAAAGGAGAGGAAAATTGAATAGAAAATTGAAATGAAAATTAAAAAGAAAATGGAAACGAAAAGAAAATGAGAACAAGAGAAAAAGGGAGAAAGAAAAAGAAATACAAGCAGGAAGAAATGAAGGGAGAAATGAACGGGGGGGAGAGAAATAAAGACAGGAAAACGAAGGAGAAGGAAAAAGAAATAAAAGGGGGTGAGCAGAAAGAAAAGAGGAGAAAAAGAGGTGGAGCGTGGGGAGAATGAGAAGATTCGGGAAAAAAAGAAGGAATAGAGAAAAAATGAGGACTAAAAGAAGATAAAAAAAAGGAGGAAAAGAGACAGAAAAAAGGATGGCGAAAGAAAAGAAAAAAAAGAGGCGAAAAGACAGGAAAAAAGAACTAAAAAAGACAGCGGTGGAAAGGCCGAAAAAAGGAGAAACAACGAGAACTGGAGAAAGAACCGAAAGAGAAGAGCGGAGCGAAAGCGGAGGAAGGGAGCGTGGAGGAAAGGGGAGCCGAGCGCCCTCCCAGCCGGGCACGTCGTGCCGGACACCCGCCCGCCGCCACGACGGCCCGGAGAGCCGCGCCGAGACCGGGGTCCGGTCCGTGCCCCTCCAGCCACCGGGCCCGGGGCTCCCCCCACCCCCCAGCCCCACCGCGGAGCCCGTCCCGGAGCCCTCCCCGCGCCCGCCCGCCTTACCCATCGCCCGGCGCCGGGGCAGCGCCGCTCCGCCCGGGGAGGGGGCACCGCCTGCCCGCCGCGCCGCAGCCCCAGCCCCGGCATAGACGGGCCCCGGGAGCGGCGGAGCGCGGCCCGGCTGGGCTGGGCGGGCGGCGGGGGTGTCCTGGCGGCTCCGGGCCGGTTCCCCCCGCCGCTACTTGGGATCAATTTGACGTGGGAAACACGTCAATCTCGGCCGTCACGGCGGCGGGACGCCCATTGGCTCCCGCGCCGCCCCTAAATGGCCGCTGCCGCCGCTCCCCAGCGCTAAGGGGGGGAACGGGACGGGTTGGGACGGGGGAGGCCGGCACCCTCCGCCTGCCTCCGAGGAGCTGTGTCTCGTCTCCCCCCCCCCCCCCCCCCGCCCCTCTCCAAGCCCGCTTTAGGGCTGCGGGAAGGCAGAGAGGGGTCGACACCCCCCCCCAACCTCCCAGTTTGAGGCTCAGATTCCACCCCCCCGCCGTCGTTCCCACGGGGGACGGGCACCTGCCCTGCCTCCAGCCCCGACGGCCGGGACCTGCGGGCAGGGACATCGCTGGGGTCCGGAGAGGATGGTTAGAGGCTGGGGGGGTGTTTCTGAGGGGAGCTGCCCGTGCGGGTCTGGGCATCTCCTCCACCCGACTCCCCCCGCAGAGCCTCTGCATCGAAATCCGCCTCTTTTCTTACCCGAGTAAGAATGCAGCAGCGTAAAACGGGGATGGGCGAGCGTCTGGCGGGGAGCGGGGGGGTCTGTGGATTCCCTCTACCAAGAAAGGCCGATGGGAAGGAAGATCGTGAGAGTTTCCCCGCAAACGACAGAGAGGTTGGGGGCAGAGAGCGGAAAACGGCCTCGCAGCCAGCCTCGGGCATTGCGTTTGCAGCCGCATCGAAAGCCGGCTCCTCCCAGGGTTTGAATTGAGGGTATGGGGGGAGCTGGGAGCAGCGGCTCTGGGCAGCACCGTCCTGACAGCCCCCCTCCCGCTCCGGACTTCGGCCGCCCCGTCGGCAGCGCGGACAGCGGCGGGCAGGAGGCAAACGGCGTTTCCTGCCAGGGGCACAGCACCGGTGCGGGAACAGGCACGGGGAGAACTCCACGCGGTGCCCACTCCGCTGCCCCTTCCCTTTACCCCCCCATTCCCCAGCCGTGGGGTTAAACCCTTGTGCTCCCGCCTAAAGGTGCGCTGGAAATCGGTGGTCGGGAAAAGAGAACGGATCGATTAAAAAGCTGCTGAGAAGCGCGAAGGGATGAGTGATCCCTGTGCGCATCCCTCACCCACCGCACCATCAGGCTACAGCCTCCCGGGAGTGCCATGGCGATGAGTTTGCCGTTCTCAGCTCCGGCGGAGCGGGCGGGAGCTGTTGCCTGGAGCCGTGGGACGGAGTCAATCGAAAGGCGGTCGAGGAAACCCGTTGCCTTTCTCCCTGCCCTGGGTTTTTTGGGGGTATGTAGGGGTCTCTTCCCACCGTCGGAAGAGCCTTTACCCCAGGGGCCGTGCTCAGCTCGCAGCCCGGCTGAACCGCCGCAGCCCGCCCGGGGCCGGAGAGGGCTGCCTTTAGCCGAGGGTCGGAAGAGGCCTGCCGGGATCGGCTCCTGAACACGCCTCGAGTCCCTCAAGGCCGCTTCCCCCTTGGCGGAGCCCCGGCGCTGCAGCATCCCCGGGCAGTCCAACAGCGCGTTGGGACCGGGGATCGCGGTGCCTGCCCCGGAGCCCCGGCCCGGGCTCGCCCGAGCCCATCCGACCCTCCTCGGCCGAGCCAACCTTTGTCTCCCTCTGTTGGGAAGCGCGGAGAAACCTGCGGGCAGGATCCGAGGTGAGGGGCGGAGGGCAGGAGCCGTGGGCCCCGGGGGAGCCGGGAGCACCGCGCCCCACTGCACCCTCCCGGGGCTTTCCTCGCTCCCCCGGGACTGCCTCCGGGCCTCGGCTCCTGTCCAGAAGGGACAAGGGTTTGGCATCGTTAGAGGGGACGGGAGACGCGTTCGCGGGGCTGCGCGGCTGCCGAGTATCTGCGGCAGAGTCCGACCAGACCCGGGTGGGTGTGAGGGAAAGTAGCGGGGAGGGGAGAAAAGAGAAGTGGAGAAGAAAATGAAGAGGGAAAAGAGAAGAAAATGAAGAGGGAAAAGAGAAGAAAACGAAGAGGGAAAACGGGTACCAAATGAATTAGAAGGGGAAGCCTAATTAAAAAAAACGAAAACAGAAAAGAAGAAAGAGGAGAAGGAAAATAGGAACAAAAAGAAAACCGAGAAAGGAAATAAGGAGAAAAAGGAAGCGAAGAGGTATAAGAAGAAGAAAAACAAAGAAAGTAAAAATTAAAAGGAAAAAATGGAGGGTGGAAAGGAAAAAAGAAACCAGAAAAAAAAAAGAAAGAAGAGAAAAAAAGGAAAAAATGAAAAGATAAAAATAATAAATTAAATAAAAAAGAAAAACGAAAAAATATATCAAAAAATAACTCGATATAAGAACAAATGAAATCAAAAAAGAAAATGAAAAATAAAAACGAAAAAAGAGAAAGATAAAAAGAAAAATTAAAATTTTTAAAGGGAAAAAAAAAGAAAATAAAAGGAAAAATGAAAAGGGAAATAATTTAAAGTAAAGAAAGGAAAAGGAAAAGAGCAAGGCAAGAGGAAAAGCCGGGGGGCTCCGGGAGGCCGGGCCGGGGGCAGCGGGGCCGGCCCAGGGTCGGGGGTTCTCCGCGGGCAGACGCTCTCGGAGGGAAGGGAGAGGAGCTCAGGACGGGAGGGAAACTCCGGTGCCTGTCCCGTTCCCTGTCCCTATCTCCCTCCCGGGGCCAGGGCCAGGCTGCCCGGGGCCGTCAGACCCGGGCGCACTCCACGGCTCCTCAGAAACAGACAAAAACCTTCAAAACCGCCACCTTTTTCACCTCGCCGCTGCTGTGACAGCAGCTCAGAAACCCCTCAGTTTAACTCCACTTCCAAAAGCTGCCGGACATCGGTGCCCGTTTGCCCGCCGAGCCTCCCAAGGCGCTGGCTCCGTGCGGGAGACGCACGGCTTCGCAGCGGGATCTCTGCTGGATAAAATCGGTACCAGCAGCGAAGTGGGTACCTCCGAAAGCGTTTTAAACAGAAACACCGGGATTATTGCTCATCTGCTGGAGCTGGGAACCGGTATCGTTAAAGGTGGGAGTTCCCGTGTGTGCCCCGTTGTTTGTTCTATATTCATTAAGGAATCAAAGCCTCTACGGCTCTTGGAGGGGATATTTAGTTTATGGAGCTCATCTTCTGCCACAGTCCATCATTCGAAATAGGAAAATCCCGTCGCAGCGGGTTCAAAACATGCTCCCATTCCCCAAAACGAAGCACAACGCTTCTCCCTCGCAAAGAGAAGCCGGGCGCGGGTGCTTTTTGTGTCGCAGGATTACTCCTGACAATCTTCTTTCCCGAGCCTTTTGACACTGGTTTAATACAGAGTTGAACAATTCCGCTGCAGTGAAATAAACTGCTTCAGTTTGTTGGGGAACAGGCTTTGAGAGCTCGGAGGAGAAAAATCATTCTTCAAAGCTCCATGTGCTGTCTGAGCCACTTTGTTTAACCATCTATTTCGGTTTGGTAAAGGCCACAGGTTGGGTAATTAACAATAACTCGGTTTCATTTGTCAAAAGCGATTTAGGTCTATAAAATATACCCTGCTGCAAGCCAGAAAGCTCCATAATTCCTAGTGGAGAGAGGAAAAAAAGCAAAAATCCTGGAGTTTTAGGTTTGGGGTATTTTTTCCGAAAGATTACATTTTTGATCACAGATTCTGAATGGGAAAAAGATATCCTGGATCCTTAATACGCTCTAATTCTTGTGTAAAACGTTGCTGATGTGAGGACAACAGAGATTATTTGTAATTATTGCCATTGCTCAAATAAGCAGCGGTGGATACAAACTACCTTTCTTTTTACACACATCATCAAGATTTTCTTCTCCCTTTCTGCCTGCAAAGCATCTCGGACCACTTGTGAGTCACTGCGTGTGAATTTGGAACCTCTTTGCACGCCCTGAGAAGTATGCAGGCAGTGGGAGAGCTTTTTAGCTACAGTCTGGACCCTTCAATCTCCCACCGGCTGTGGAGGTGCAGCCACCACCTTGCCTCACTAGTACTGAAGCAGTAAGAACACAAAGCAATATGAGAGGAGCATTGACGGAGTCTCAACGCTAACGGCATGCAGAGGTCTCGCTGGAAGGGAGCCTGTTGGGAGAAGCGGGCAGCGGGACGGGACTGCCTGCTCTGGCTGTGCCTCAAAGGAGGGGGTGAAGCCAAGCCTCTGCCTTGCAAAGGCTCAGTCCTGCTCCAAGACATCTGCCAGGCGTATGGAGACAGCTGGCTCGCAGGAAAGGCTTCATGGAACGCTGGGATCAGTGCTGAGATTCAGTTCAGATGGATGGGGATGGTCTACCCCTGCTCCTCACTGCAGCAGTGCGGGTCCCTGGGGAAGGAGCCTTGACTGACCACTCGGAAAGCTCACCCAGCACAGGGCTGAGAACAGACAGTCCTTGTGACACTGGTGGGAGCTGTAGGTGCTGTGAGAAGCAACGAGCACTCACATAAGGTCCTTGTCTCCTGCCTGCCCCAAGCCCTCAGGACTCGGCAACAGCCTCTCCATTTGCTATGGTGAATATTTCATTGGTCCTACAGTGAAAGAGAAACATAAAAACCGCTTCCAAATATTTTCCTTTAGATTAAGGTCCTGCTTAACGCTAAGCCCGTATGGAAGCCTTTACCTGAGCGTAAATCTTTGCAAGATCAGTCTATTAGCTCCTGCCCAACTTTGCAAACAAGCGCCGCACGTGCTTGCAGACAGAAGGGATGAAGGGCTGCTCAACCTATTCCTTTGTTTTCTTACTGGAATGGTTTTCTCATGACCATAATGAAGTGGGAAGGCCGCACGCTTGGCAAGGGAAAGGGATGTTAAGTTGTGCTGGTGGAAAAACACATCTCGTAGGCTGAAACAGCACCAGGTCTCTTGTTGCGTTTGGCACCGTGCGCATGGACAGCGGCTGCATGCTGGATGGTGTGCACGTGGCCCCGGGAGAGAACAGGGAATCTCCTCCTTGTGGAAAATATTTTGGATGAGATTGGATATCTTTACTCACGCTTAATTCCAATGGGCTTTATGGCATGGATCCATCTGGTGCATCACCCCCAGGCTCTCAGAGGTGGTTCTCCATCGGTTTAGGGCTGGATCTGCTCATCCGCAAGGAGTCCTGGGGAAGGAATATGAGGAGGGAAAGGAAGGGATGAACATCAGGGTGACCAAAGCCAATGGTCTGGAATTAAAATAGGATAAATAATTGGTTAGGATCCTACAGAGGAATAACCTGCCCTGCCTTTCAGACAGCAACAAGGTCCATGAACCCGAAGACAAGGTCTCACCCTGAGGCTCTACCTCCTGAATACCAAAACCAGCCAGGACAGCTCCAATGGGAAACCCTGACTCCCACTTTGCCCATCACCTGCTCCCCTGGCTGCAGAGACAGCTCTGGCAAAAGAAAGGAGCTTGCCTCATGCATTTTGCTCCATGCCTGACTTGGTGTTGCAGGTGGTGAAGGATGTAATAGGTTAAACTTTATAGCATTGAGCTGTGAATAAAACGTGTCTCCTGCAGCTCTTTATGACCTGGTGCCACACTTCATAGCTCTTAATGGGGGTGTGAGGTGTGCGTTCGGCGTGTTGACTCAGCGAGCCAAGAGCTGTGCTTCACGGTGTTGTACCAAAGCATCTCACAGTGTTCAGAGCCATTTAGTGGCAGGTAAACTCTTTTCAGGGATCATTTCACAGCAGAAAGTTGTAGCAATATGAAAACGTGCCGAGGTAGCAAGGCAGGAGCGAGGTGAGCAGCAGAGAATGTTATAACCATCATAAAGACTCTGACTAATCATCACAAAGCTCTGTTTATTTCTCCTATATGTGCCACAGGGGATATAAAGTGGGATTTACAGCACTGTGAAGAGCTGCCTTGTCCGTTCTAGCCCCTGAATCACCTCTCAAGGGACTGGTCCAGTGACTCTCCCTTTGCTTCTCATTCCTGCCTGCCCGTGCTGGCAGAGCACTGCTTGCACAAAGCCCTTACAATTAAAGATATGGGGGGAGAAATACCCAATTTTCACTGCCCTGGACACTAGGCAAAGACTAAGGGTGGGCACTGCGAGCAGCAGCCTGCACTGCATGAAGGCACAGCCTTCCCTCCTCCTATGGGTGCAACAGGTAAACCCTGCAGTTCGCCCCTGTATTTGATCCTGTACTTGCTTAGTACGTCCCTAATTAAACATTGCCAGCTCCTGGAGCTGGTTTTCCAGGTTTGCCCACACTCTCCCTCCCTTCCAGCTGGCCACAGCAACACACCATGACCTGAGTACAAAGCTCTTGGGATAAGCAGGGCTTTTCTCAAGGCTTCATCTCAGCCAGGAGCTCCCTGTGCAGCTCCAGGACCAAAATCATGGTGTGGCCAGAGGGATGAGCTGCAGGCGATGGGAAGAAGGATCCTCAGCTGATCTCAACCCCTTTGCTCTGAGAGGCACAGAATCATAGAATAGTCAGGGTTGGAAAGGACCTTAAGATCATCCAGTTCCAACCCCCCTGCCATGGGCAGGGACACCTCACACTAAACCATGGCACTCAAGGCTCCATCCAACCTGGCCTTGAACACCACCAGGGATGGAGCATTCACGACATGCTGCATCCATGGTCCTTGGCCAAAGATGGGGGTGGTGGCACAACCATGGTCCTTTTCCTGTGTCACAGGAAAGAGGGGAAGCTTGTGACATGGCTGGTGATGATGCTTCAGACTTCAAATATAACAGGTGAAGACCAATACTTGAAGATGAGTCTGTGTAAGACACTTCTCTACCCTTCCTGGTGAAGCCAGGGTCTGATCCTGGTTTTATGCCCTCTCCCATAATAAAAGCACCCATAGATAGTGACGGGTGCTGCACAGCATCGGTACCAAATGGGATCATGCTTGGACATGGATTATTTTGGAATGGCAGTGATTGCTCAATTCCCCTCATCTCTCTAAGTCCATAGGACTGGCAAAACCCAATGAAAATAACCCCCAAAATAGCTATTTATATTCTTATAAACTGTTTTAATTCAAGTCTTTCTCTAGAGGGAGAAAAAGTCCTGTAAGCAAAATGGGTCTTTTTTGTTTTGGAGGGTTGTGGGTTTGAGTAGAAAAGTTTTAAGGTGCAAAAGATAAGTTTCTGACTGTATTTCTTTGACAGATAAAATACCCAGTCCTACGGATGGGAAAGCTTTCATTTAAGGGAAAAGGCAAAACATTCTGATCTCTCTGGCTCGGGTTTGAAGGGAGCTGCTCTGTTAGTTTGCTTTGAAAGAGGGGAAAACCCCTCCTAGCTTGTTTCATCTCAGGTTTTTCCTGTACAAGAGGCACAGCCTTTTGCAGTAGGCTCTTATAAAGAACATACTCGTGGTGCTGGCCTGCAGCTGTGGGGGCAGATGGAGCTGGAGAGCTGCTGAATAACACGATGGTGCTTTCACAGCCACTTCTTCAAACCATTTCCAACGTCCTGAAGCCTCCCATCTCCTCCCAGCCCCTCCTCACCTCGCTGTCCATCCCTGCAGGCAGAACCCAGAGCTACCAGACTTGTTAGCACAGGCACGTGTTGGGCTATAGCTGACACAGATGTCATTTGAAATCAGATACTGTGTTAGAGCTGCCGCAGCACGTCAGACAAATGGTGCACAGCCCCCTCCACCCAGAAATGGGCATAAAAAGACCTTTTCTTGCTCTGCCCCCCCCCCCAAGAAAGCTCCAAAATAGATGATTTTGGTTTGGATAACACACCATTGGGTTTAACCTACCTAAATTTGTCCGATCCTATGAGCATCAGCAGGCAGGGGGGAGCTGGGAGGTGAAAGCAGACCCAACCAGGAGCCGATGGGCACTTGCAGCAGCTTCATTGTGCAGGAAGCCCAGCATCTTCCAGGGAGCTTGCATGGACCTGGCAGCTCCTTCCTCCTGTTGAACCTGTGCCCGTGATATCAGCTCCTAAAGATTTTAAGCAACAAATGGAACATGGTGTATGTCAGATGAACGCTGCCGCTGCTGCTTTCCGCTGGTTTTCCTGGAAAAGCAGTGGCAGGAAGGAGCACAGAGTGTTGGAATGGGAACATCTGCGTCTCTGGCTGCCATCGGTGGGATGGGGAGCATGGGCTGCAAACAAAAAGCTTGTTCTTTCTGGAATTCCCCCTCTAAATCAAGCACTGCTCCTGTACGGAAAGCGCACAGGTTGGTTGAGTTATTGTGTGCTGTCGGACACGTGCGATGCCAGAAGCAACTGCAATATAGCCCTTTGCTGTTCCTGAACCCAACCTGAACAGCTCTGCTCTGCATGTGAGGATTAATTTGAGCAGCAGGTCTGGTACAGACTTTATTCCCTCCACACTCCCTCTGTCTTTGTGCATTTCTCCTTCTCCAGAAAGGGAGGGTTGCAATGCACCAGCCTCATCGGGACCAACAGCCGCTGGCTTGGGATGGGCAAAGCAAGCCCCAGTCCCCATGATGTGCCCCAAGTGCCAAATCCACCCCTCTCCTCCACACCCTGAGGTTCTCCTTCAGACCAGGACTGAGCGAGTTTGGTCCCTGTGGAAAGCCAGGCCAGTAATTTGGTTAAAATGTGAATGAGACAATGTAAAAGGAAAATGGAAGTAGAGTTTGTAAAGGCTGCACACAAACAATGCTTCCTGCTCTGAATTCAAAGCCATCAATAGCTGAGCGCTTTCAGGGCACAGTATCTATTCTGTTTCCCATTTATATGCTAGAATTGTGGTAGATGTCAGGAGAATTTAATACACATGATGTAGGCATATGAATAAGCTGGATCCTTTTCTGGGAACAAGTATTCATAAGTCTCCATGTGGTTCCACATCTACAAAGACATGGGTATTTATTTCATGAGATCTGGACTCCATTTCAGGCAAGAAAAATCCCACTAAAGCCAATGGGGAATCTTTCTGTTCACGTCAATGGATCTCAGAGCCCTGATTCAGGAATGCACTTAAAACACATGCTTAACTTTAAAGCCAGGCTTAAGTCTCACCAAAGGCCATTAGATGTAAGTGTATGCTTCTGCTGAAAGATGAGGAATTTAAACAAGCATTTATGTGCTTACCTGAACCGGAGCTTGGCTCCTGCTCACAGCGGAGAGAAGCTGAGGCTTGTAAAAGGAATACTACAGGAAGAGCACACATTGGAAGTTTTACAGGTCCAGGTTTTCAGCCTGCATTATCCAGCCAGCAACAGGGAAAAAAGCTCTTTCACAAAGGCAGGGCTCCCATTTCCCACAGTTTCTGGGGTGAACACCACCAGTTTGCATGGCCCCATGCTCTAGCCAGCAGCCCAGCCAGTTTCAGGAGAGGTTGCCCTGCTCTTCCCTTTTTGGCCATCATTTCCCTTGTGAATGAAGCTCAGAGGGTGATTTTTATCACTGCCACCACAGGGAGAAAGGCATCTCTGTCTTCTCCCAAGAAGCACTTATGTATCAGTAAAGCTGGAGAGGGGCTTTGGGCAAGGGCCTGTAGGGACAGGCCAAGGGGAATGGCTTGAACCTGCCAGAACAGGGGAGACTGAGCTGAGCTCTTAGGCAGAAGCTCTTCCCTGTGAGGGTGCTGAGGCGCTGGCCCAGGGTGCCCAGAGAAGCTGTGGCTGCCCCATCCCTGGCAGTGTTCAAGGCCAGGTTGGACACAGGGGCTTGGAGCAAGCTGCTCCAGTGGAAGGGGTCCCTGCCCGTGGCAGGGGTTGGAGCTGGAGGAGCTTTAAGGTCTCTTCCAGCACAAACTAGGCTGGGGTTCTGTGATTCTATCTCAGGTTCACTCCTTGCCAGCATAAAAACACCAGTTCCTCCCAAAACCCTCCCTCTGAAGCACGGCTTTGCCTGATGGGATGGAGGAAGCCCCAGCAGGTGCCACAGCCCCCTTGGGGTAATAGCCTGGACCAGGCCATAACCCCCCCATGCACACGATGCATTTGAGTGAGCACATGCAAGTCCTGCAGGAGCCCGATGGCTTCGCATCCCTACCTGGGTACAAGCTGCTCCAGGCGGGATGCAGGGAGAAGCTGCCTTATCCCTGGCAAATAACATGGGCAGGTTAAAAAATGAGCTCCAGCTCAGGCAAGGGGAGGAGGGGATTCCCTGGGCTGCCTGTGAGGGCCTGCGAGAGACGGACATCACCTTGTCTGCTCTTCTCTAATTGTTTCCCCTCTCCCAAGCCCCCACCCTGGCTTTTAGCACCCTGCAGCAGAACGAGTGACCTGCTCCGGGCTCCAGGATTCAACATCTGCAGTGATTAATCTCCCCAGGATTAAGTTCCTCTGATTTAAACCAACAGATAATGGCTAATAAGGGGAAACATCCCTATCATAAACACTGCTTTGGCATTTACCATTTGAAATAATTTATATTCTCTGGTCTAGTGGGTTTGTATCACCAGACTTAATGACTGTTTCTGTTTAATTTTCAGATGCTTAATTGCAGTAGAACACTTCAACACCATTAAATTAAAACAAGCTACCAGCTTTTCCTTGCCTACGCTGCTGGCCTGGCTCCAAGTGACATTTAAAGCGATCTCAGATGTTTTCTTTCTGCCACACAGGCTGCTCGCTTCCAAACAAAAAGCGTGTGGACGCGTCGGGTACCTACAGCCACTGACATGGGAGCATCAAAACAACTTCCAGCAGGAGGGAACTGGGATGAGGCTTGGTAGCCACAGCTGCTTGCCCTCCTCTGGAGCAGGTCTGTGGTACCTGGCCATGCCGATGGCCAAGATGCTGCTGGGTGAACTGGCTGGGGGCACAGAAGGACCCCAAAATGGGAGTAGAACCCAGAAAGGAACTGTCAACCCCCTAGCCTTTTAAACCCCCCCTTCTCCAGCCCAACACAAGCTCTGCTGGGGCTGCACTGGAAAAGATTCTGTTGAGGGGGTTTATCTTGGGCAATTTCACATCTTGGAGCAAATTTTCCAATGTGGAAGTACTTTGGGTATCAGGTACCTATTAAAAATGAGTAAGAGGAAATGGAGTTCCTCTATAAGTTAATATTCTTTGGTAATGGATGTTTAGAGTTAGTATGTGTCTTTACAACATCATTCATAGGGGCATTGTTTGCTTCTGACAGTTTTGCTTTTAAGATGAATGTGCTTATGAAAACCTTGTGCACTGCTCCATGAGGCAAGCTCGGAATCCATCAGCAATACCATGACCATGACACAATGCTGGGAGAGCAAAGCAAATGACAAACAGAGTCGGGGGGGGGTGTTCAGAGACCAGTGTGTGTTGAAGAGAAATGAGCTGAAGCGAAAGCTGGCCCCTCTCCAGCCACCCTTCCTGTTCTGCTGTTGGCACTACCCGAGAAGAGGGAGACAGTAAAAATACATGCGAGGCAGTGAAAGAAAACAAATTAATAGGGGGGGAGAAAATAACTGAAACCTGCTCATGTTTGGGCTCTTTTTAGCAAACAAACACATGGAAAAATCACATAAAGTTTAAAGAGAGCCTCAGCCAAGCGTGCTTGTTAGACATAGAAAGAATTTCATCGGAGGTCAGCGGAAACAATGCAATTAGAGGCGAGTTGCATTTAGCATGTTGGGATTGCATCCAGTTGACGTGCATCCTTGTGGAAATTCAAACATCATGGAGCAGACCCTGAGCTACTCCCAACTGCTAACGCTGTGCTGGGGTTTGTGTTTCTTTCATGGGTGTTTGACTGTCTGCTCACCCAACCCTAATGAGACGAGGTGAGATGAGAAGCCTGGGTTGAGGGTTACATGCTCTAGTTGGATGCAAGGCAGCCGAGAGCCTTGCCGGAGGTATGAAACCATCACTGGTAGGAGCTGCAGGAGAAGGGGATGTCAACATACTGCTCCATCAGGACATGCCTTTCCTGCACCCCTAAAGACCATTCAGAAAATGGGGGGAAAATGGGTGACATCTGGAGGAGAAAAGTTAAACATTGCTCTTACTTGGGCAAAGGTGGTGTCCGTGTCCTGGTGATCTGCAGAAACCACAGAACCCAGCCTGGTTTGGGTTGAAGGGACCTTAAAGCTCCTCCAGCTCCAACCCCTGCCACGGGCAGGGACCCCTTCCACTGGAGCAGCTTGCTCCAAGCCCCTGTGTCCAACCTGGCCTTGAACACTGCCAGGGATGGGGCAGCCACAGCTTCTCTGGGCACCCTGGGCCAGCGCCTCAGCACCCTCACAGGGAAGAGCTTCTGCCTAAGAGCTCAGCTCAGTCTCCCCTGTTCTGGCAGGTTCAAGCCATTCCCCTTGGCCTGTCCCTACAGGCCCTTCTCAGAAGTCCCTTTTCCATGGTCAGCTGCCCCCACCTTGCAGAGCACAAACTGTCTCCTATTTAGGATACTTGCATCCCAAAACACAACTTGGTGAAGCCACAATGCCTGTTTCCATGTATCACTTCCCAGGGTGGATCGGTTGCATGAGGGCTCTGGTTTCTGCTCTTCATCAGCTGCTCCGTCACTTCCCACCATCATCGCTTTGTGGGTAGATGTTTGCAAAGCTGGCCTGGCTCAGGAAGGAGGAGCATGGTGAGATGAGATCCACCACATCCCCACCTCCAGCTTCACCTGAAAAGCAAGAGCAAGCAACTGCCTGTTTGGTAGGAAAGCGACTCCTGAAGGGGATATCTTTCACCTCTTTGTGACTTCTTCCACAAATACATCATCCTTCAACACCTTTTTGTTGACAAAATCTCTGTCAATACAGCCTGAACTTCAGACTTGATACCATCTCCGTATCAAGAGGAACCGGTTGCACCAGAAGTGCTGCTGTGAGCAGTGTCTGTCTGGAAGCCCAGCCCTGATATTGGGGTTACATGCAGTTTGCTTTGTGAAAGGGTATTTCTCATTGCAGACCAAGCTGTGGTGCAGGGCAGCCAAGGCTCTCTGAAGTGGCCCCTGATGTTGAGCTGCTTCATGAGGACATTTCTAACACAAAACACCCTTGAAACACACTCTCTCTTCCATATGCAAAGCACAGAGAACAAGCTTTGAGTCCTGCTGCTATGGAGGTGTTTTGCAGGGGCCCAGATGCTCAGTCTGCTGACAGCAGCAGTAGCCTTCATTTCCCAAAGCAAAGCCAGCAGAAAGATCAAATGCAATCAACCATGTAAAGGAGGAGGCAGCAGAAAGCTTACCCAGGGAAGAGCAGCTTTCAGTGCACCAAACACTGAAAACCCCAGTCTGTGATGTGCTGCTGGAGCCTATTCTGGAACAAAACCACCCGTAAGCTGCAGCACCTTCATTCCTTGGGCAGATCCAGGTAGTTTTAAGGGAGCCACAAACCAGACCATACCTGCAGGAGGCTTCGAAAGCCATGGCTATCCACAGCTTTGTGCTTGTACTGATCTCAGTGCCACATACCCATGAAGAAAGGTGCTTGCCCAGCAAAGCATGTCCCTGCTGGAGCCCAGCCTATTAGTCCAGTGGTCTAGGGAAATCCTCATTAACCACTCAGTGATGAGCCCAGAGTGAAAAGAGGGAATTTTATGACATGGCAGACCCCAGTTTCCCATTAAGATCCATCCAGGAAGCATCCCCAAGGATGCTCCTGCCCTGCCTCCATTTTGGCACAGGTAATCTCAGATACAGACCACAGGGACCAGCTCACAGAGGCTGAGCACCGCAGCAAACCCTCAGGGGACAGGAGCAGTGCCAAGGGAGAAGTCCACATGAGCAGGAAAAGTGCTGTAAAACCTCCCTCACCCCAAAACCCTGTATTTACATTAAAGCTTTTTTTGTTACTGGCAATGTTACCGGGTTTAAGTGGAAATGGAAGAGCGGAGATGAAGGAGGTGCTTTATCTGATCAGCCATCACTTCTGGAAATGTTAAGGCCTGAAGTTTGAAAGCGGAGGTAAAGTTCAGCAGGGTTTCTTTGGTAAGAATTAGAAACATCTCTGGGCTGTCAGCACTGACCCCTTCCCCATTAACCCCCTCCCCAGGGGGAGAAAAGCATTAGATTATCCAAATAAGGGGAGGGAGAAGTATTTTTCCCCAAAACCTCATTTCTCAGGATAAAACAAGCTCGGGACTGGGGTAGGGGTTTGGGGGCAGAGTCACTGAGCTCTCAGCGCCGGCTACCCGCCGGAGCAGGCTGAGTTGATGGTCAGAACCCATCAGAAAGTCTTCTGAACTGGGGAACCAGCCCCACACCAGCCAGAAGGGAGCAGGAAGCGGGCTCAAGGCTGCCGCAGCCCCGGGTGGTGCCGCCGGCGGCTCCCTCTAGTGCCGCTGCCGGGAGATGCCGGGCGGGCCCTGGGTACCGGGGATGCTCAGATCTGCATCCGCGAGCGGAGATGCTTTATTGGGAGGGGACAGTAACCAGAGAGCACCCCAAGGTGCGAGCAGGCACAGTTGTTGTTCCCTGCTGATAAACCTGCTGGTAAACACACCGTTTCAAGAGGGATGTGGAGCTGCTGGAGCGAGTGCAGAGGGGGCCACAAAGATGCTGCGAGGGCTGGAGCAGCTCTGCTCTGGAGCCAGGCTGAGAGAGCTGGGCTGGGGCAGCCTGGAGAAGAGAAGGCTCCTGAAGGGGAGACCTGAGAGCAGCTCCAGTGCCTAAAGGGGCTGCAGGAAACCTGGAGAGGGGCTTGGGACAAGGGCCTGTAGGGACAGGCCAAGGGAAATGGCTTGAACCTGCCAGAACAGGGGAGACTGAGCTGAGCTCTTAGGCAGAAGCTCTTCCCTGTGAGGGTGCTGAGACGCTGGCCCAGGGTGCCCAGAGAAGCTGTGGCTGCCCCATCCCTGGCAGTGTTCAAGGCCAGGTTGGACACAGGGGCTTGGAGCAAGCTGCTCCAGTGGAAGGGGTCCCTGCCCGTGGCAGGGGTTGGAGCTGGAGGAGCTTTAAGGTCCCTTCCAACATAAACGAGGCCGGCACGCTATGACTGACCTGTTTGCAAGCCAGTGCTGCAAGATCACCTGGACTAGAGCCTGCAGGGTAGCTCCTCCTGAGAAGCCATGGGCAGCACACCTCATCTGGAACGTTGTCTCTGCCATGATTTGTGGCAATTCCAAGAAAGTGTTAAAAACCATAGGAAGTGAGAGGTCCAAGCTCCAGATTAAATACCTCATTATATACCTGTGTACCTGCCAACACACACAGGAGTGCTACACATCAAATATTTGCCCAGGGAATCTGATTCGGTTCATCTGCAACCAGGAACTGAAACAAGTGAGAGGGGCTCACGTGTGCATCCAACATGAACCGCAACCAATGGCTGCACCAGCACAAACTGCTGATTTGCTTCTGAAAGCCTCAGACCCAGCATCTAGCGCAAGCAAATAGGGCTGCTGCGCTCTGCTCCACCTGCAGCCTCTTCAGTCCCAGCAGTGTCCCCTCCTAGGGAGGATTTTACAGTCACTGAGACCATCATCTTGGAGTGAGAGATGGTGCCAGGAACTAAAGCACAAGCCCTCTAGACCATAGGCAGAGTGAGAGCAACTGTCCCAGACCCCGTATCTTCTTCCCAGTAAGAATCATCATAGAATGGTTTGAGTTAGAATGGGGACCTTAAAGCTCACCCGGTTCCAACCCCTGCCACGGGCAGGAACACCTTTCACTAGAGCAGCTTGCTCCAAGCCCTGTCCAACTAGCAAGTTGGTGACGAGCATCAACAGAGCTCCCTGAATCATAGAAAGGAGCCGAGATAAACACAACTGCGTGTGATGAGTGGGGAAAAACACACAGCGAAGGGATGCTGAGATCCCCTCAGACCACGGGGTGAGGAAGCCCCTGGGGTCCTGCAAGGGCTCTTTATTGGGCGTCGATGCCGCTGCAGCACCGTGCAGCTTCGCAGCGTGCCGGGAGATGGCAATCGTCCTCTTCCCTGCCCGCCAGCAGGGAAGTGAGCTGCAGGCTGCTACCGAAACACGCCGGGAATAGAGCTATTAAAGCCAACAGCCTCGCAGATAAGTCCTGCGCGGGGGAACACCTCCGAAACAGTTCTAAATGAATGGGGATTTATTTCTTGTATTTAACGCAATAACGTGTATTTGCCCTGCAGCGCATTATCTCCCTCTATATTCTCGAATAAACTGCAGAAAATTAGAGTGTCTCTGTTATCTGTTTGCTATCTGCGGTGGGATTAGAGGCGTCATGAACTAAGCTTTGAATCAACAATGTTTTATTGGTTCATGTCACTGAAGGCTGGTTACTACCGAGCTAAATAAGACATCAAACCTCCCTCCCTCCCTCCTCCCCTCTGGGCCGCAGCACTGCGGTTGCTCACACGAACGGCCACAGCTCCTCTTTTTGGGGAGAGGAAAGGAGAAAGGGGCTTGTGCCGCGATTTCCAGCATTCCCTGCTGCCATGGGGACTGAAAGAGCGAATGGTGCTTCCCCTCCTGGGAAAGGGGATGGCCACTGAGAACTTGCAACAGCCATGGCCAGGGTGAAAAAGCTTTCATTTAATCACTGCTTCTCTATCGCATTTCTAGAAATAGACTCAAATAACTCATTTCTAATTATCCAGAAATGGGGAGATGGCCCAAAAAAGGGCAGCAAGGTCTGAGGCCAGGATAAATAGCTTGGACATCATGGACCTCACAGTCCAGGAGCTGGGAAGGGATAAAGCAGTATATTTGCTTTATTCAGCCTTGTCTGAGCAGCAGGGAGGCTTGGCTCCCTCTCCCAAGCTTCTGAGGAGAAAAAAAAACCTGGAGATTTGATTTTCCATAATTACAAAACAAAATCACAAGGGTGTTTTCTAAAGGAAACAACACCTCTACAAGGGAGCTCCAAGTTCCTCCCCAGCCAGACTGCGGTGGATGCTTATTCCTATGATGCTCTAGAAGAAATCTGATTTACTCCAGCTCCATTTTCCCCAGTGCTTCCCAGAGCAGATGACTGCTGACAGCAGGGAAAGGGACCAGGGACATCTGGGAAAGGAAAATGAATGGATCACAACAGAAAGAAGAGGAAGAGGGGAAAAGATGAGTGAGGAAAGAGATATGCCTGACTCCCCCAGTAAGCTGGCAGTCTGGTGCAGAGTCCAGCTGAGTTCCAATGGTATAAATGCCATTCCAGCACCTCCCAAGCCACCTGGAGAACAAAGTCAATTGAGGGGTGACAACCATGCGCAAGAACCAGGGTATTACCACTTGGGTGTTTGTGCCCAGTGTGTTTTACCAGATACAGAGCTCTGCTTCGCACTAAATAACCTTTGCTTCTGTGCATAGAAGAAATGCTGGTTCCTCAATAAGATGTCCTTACTTAGTTTTCTATTACTGTTATCAGAGAGGATCAAACCAGACAGATGCATTTACTGTTTTCCATCAAAAGATAATAGAAAGAAACAGTTTATAAAATCAGATTATATGAAAAATTGCCTAATGATTATAATTTCTAAACCCATTGCTGAATAATGATGTATTCAAGAGTTGTCATCGAGTGATGAAAGAAACCTAATATGAAAGATTTTCTCTATGAAGAATGACTACAGATGAATTGCACAGAGATACAATCCTCTGATAAAGGACAATAAGAGCCTCTAGAACACTTAATAATAGACTACTCAGGATGAATTGAGTATTGCAATAAAAGCCCATAAATTAAAAAGTTTCAAAATGATTTCTGATAAAAGACATGCCAAGGTGAAATAGAAAAAAAAGCCAACCCTTTAAATCAGCAGCTCCACTGGTACAGCCCAGGAGGTGAGAGAAAAGGCACTCTACAAACCCCAAATAAGTGATTTTAAAGGGAATGCACCTTACACACGAGAAGCTTTTCTGTAAGTCAAATCAGGGTACAGATGTACCTGTGCTGATGCCCACGGGGGCTTGGCCACTGCCATGGATGGGAGTAGATGTGTTTCTGCTGTGCTGTGTGGATGGGGCTCTGTGAGGAGGAGCCCAGGGGTGAAGGTTACAACTGCAAGCAAGGAGTAAAGTGAGGTTGAGGCATCCACCAACCCCTTCTCAGCCCAGGGCCCCAACACAGCTCTACCCTACCCTCAAATCACTGAAACTCATTAGGTTTCACAGGCTTTTAGCATTAAAGAGCTTTGAAGAGCCACCTTGGGCATCAGCTGGGCATGGCGGGATGCTCCCAGGCCACGATATGCCCCAGCACTAAGGAAAAGCCAAACACAACCACATCCATGATGCCTCACCAGCAATGGATCCCCCTGCAATGGCCAGGGAGAGACCAGCAGCAGGAGCCCACCTTGGAAGGCAAAAAAAAACCCAAATGGGACTGAAGACTGACCCTTCCCTTGAGCATCTCCTGCCAACCTGATGGGATGACCCCAACACAGCAGGTTTGAAAGCATCCGGCTGCAACCTGGTCCTGCAACATCTTCAGAACAGGTCACAGCCTGCCAGGAGGAAGGTAAACCTGGTTTTACAACATTAGACATGGTCTGTAATGCAGATGGCTGTACTTAAATAGCCCTGCTCACTTGCTGTTGCGCAGGGAGCCGAGATGATTTATTATAAGCTGTGCCAGCATATATTATTCATGTTGGAAGCAAGGAAAGGTCTTTGATATGTATCTGAAAAAGCTTCAAACCCATAAAAGAGATAAACTTGTATGAATAGTGTCACCCAGAGTATAGATGAAACTCTCAGACACATCTTCATATCACACAACGGAGTGTAGGGCTACCATACTTATGCAATCTGTATTAATTTCACTTAGAAGAGAAATTCATTACTGAAACATCTCCACTGAGGGAGAGCTGACCCAGGCAGGGCTTTCTGGGCATGTTATTAAGCCCACGTTAGCATGCACACTCTGGGAGCCTCATTTAGTGCAAGCTTCCCAGTCAAAGCCAGCAGTTTGGGCTCAGAATGACATCAATCCATCCCAAACCCCACCTCATTTAGGCAGCAAGTGAGGGAATGATAGGATCCATCCAGGATCACTCCAGACGGAGTTGTTGCATCCCCGCAGGTCCCCTGCCAGCACTGGGATTAGACTGTGACTAATTATGGCTTTATTTCCCTTATTAAAGGAGACACCCGAGTGTTCAGCACAATTGCAGCACAAAACAATCATCATAAAGTCTCCCACTAAATGTCTGCAATTAGAGCATTCACTATTAATTGTGCTCATTAACCTCACACACAGAGCAGCTGCTGGAGCAGGGACAGGGAAAAGCAGGGAATTTCCCTGCCTGGCAGGACCAGGGATGCAGAGATGGCAATATCTTCCCCACATCACACAGATAATACAGTTGGGGATAAGGGGAAAGTGGATTTAGATGCTTTTTGTGGGTGGCTGATTTCACCATCACTGATCGCATGGGGAAAGTGACAACTTGCCCATGATTCCATTAAAAGTCATTATTTGTGGAAGCAAACTCAGGCCTAAATCAACTGCAAATGGGCTGGAGTCCTTAGAGAGACCAAGCTCCAAAGGATGCAGAGCACCTCATACAGCACATACCCCACATCTTCTGCTCTCGCTTCCTGGCTTTGCTCTGGTTCAATCTGGGTTGCTTCAGCTGAGGATTGGTTTTTTATTGCCCTCAAATTATTTCTATTTTTAACTTCCTGAAGTCCAGGAAAATGCTTTAACTTTCCTGCAGCCGCTCCAGTTCTCACAGCTCATTCCCAGAGCGCACAACACAATAAAAGGACAACAAACACAAGCCAGGGAGCCCAAAAGCACAAGCATCGCTCTTGGTAAAACAGCCATTGTGTGTGGAGAGAAGCACGGCCCTTTCATG
The DNA here is from genome assembly GCF_963264785.1 of Psittacula echo. Taxonomy (NCBI): domain Eukaryota; kingdom Metazoa; phylum Chordata; class Aves; order Psittaciformes; family Psittacidae; genus Psittacula; species Psittacula echo. The sequence goes on from NC_137738.1 coordinate 121,802,523, forward strand.
TGGCAGCCAGGGTTGGAATTAGAGGAGAAGGAAATGTTTTCTAATCTTTCCTGTGTCCAGAAGAATCTATTTATGTCACCTTGTTATTGCTCCTGCATGGAACTGCTACCAAAATCCATCACACTGAGCTGCACGCAGCAGAGCAACACAGAAACGGAACAAGAAACCTCATCATTCAAAGCTTTCTGCCCTTGGTTGTGCTTTAATCATAGAATCCCAGCCTGGTTTGTGTTGGAAGAGACCTTAAAGCTCCTCCAGCTCCAACCCCTGCCACGGGCAGGGACCCCTTCCACTGGAGCAGCTTGCTCCAAGCCCCTGTGTCCAACCTGGCCTTGAACACTGCCAGGGATGGGGCAGCCACAGCTTCTCTGGGCACCCTGGGCCAGCGCCTCAGCACCCTCACAGGGAAGAGCTTCTGCCTAAGAGCTCAGCTCAGTCTCTCCTGTTCTGGCAGGTTCAAGCCATTCCCCTTGGCCTGTCCCTACAGGCCCTTGTCCCAAGCCCCTCTCCAGGTTTCCTGCAGCCCCTTTAGGCACTGGAGCTGCTCTCAGGTCTCCCCTTCAGGAGCCTTCTCTTCTCCAGGCTGCCCCAGCCCAGCTCTCTCAGCCTGGCTCCAGAGCAGAGCTGCTCCAGCCCTCGCAGCATCTCCGTGGCCTCCTCTGCACTCACTCCAACAGCTCCACGTCCCTCTTGTGCTGCTGCCCCAGAGCTGGACACAGAACTGCAGGTAATTCACATAATTCACTCATCACACCCACAGGATTTGTTCCAGCCAAACAGTCTTAATCCAGGGGTGCCTGAGACAAAGATGCCCCCCGAACCTTCAGCCCATGGGGCAAGGCCCTCTGCAAACAGTGCTGGGCACAGATTTCAGCTTTCCAGCCTGCACCAACACCACCAATGCTCCAGAGGAGGGACTGTCCCAGCTCTCCAGCTTCAGATCAGTCCCAGAGCCATTTCTGGGAGAGGTTCAGTCCCTTTCTGCTTGCCTTTCTTAGCCAGAATATTCATATTTTCCCATCTGCACCTTGTTTCAAAGCCCTTTCTCTCCCTTCCTTCCTTTTTGACAGTAAATGTGATGCTTTTGTTCCCATCCTTTCTCTGACCCTGATCCTGTGGAAAAAAAAAAAAAAACAACAAACCTAAATGCCCCAGCATCTGAAGTGGGTAAAATCCTGGCTCCCTCCAAACAGACAGTAAAACACCCATTCATTCCCCTCCGCCGCGGCGCTCACCCCGTGACTTCAATGGGACAAACTCACAGGGCATAAAGTTGTTTGTTGTCCCTTAAATGGCTCCATTGTCTATTGTTGGGCTCTTTCCTGAGCTCTAAATCTTCCTTTTGCTCTGCTCGCTGCCTGTCCGAGGGCCCTAAGACACCCTCCAAACACAGCAAGAGCCCTTGCAGGGTCCTGGCTTTGCTTGGAGCAAGGGGATATTTGTCCTCGTAAAGATATTTGTCCTCTTAAACACGTTTTCTGCCTGGTCTGTGAGGCCTGTATAAAGGTCCCCCTCCCTTTATTAATGGGTTTGTGTTGCTGCAATAGTGAGTAACTTCATTTTTCCCCATGGGAAGAATAAGGAGCCTGTTTCGGCAGCAGGCTCGGAGCCCCCCGGCCCCCCTCACCTGCAGACTAGGCTGGCTGCAGCTCTAGCCCCAGCACAGGCAGAGCTGAGCTTTAGGCTGCCAAATCCTCATGGCTGGAAGAGACCAAGGAGAAAGAGCTTTTACTAAGAATACATGTAGCTGAATACATTAGGCACGGCTCCTTCTCCAGCGCCTCGTGACGGAGATAAAAGGTCTCTGTCCTGAAATCAGATGTGGCACTTTTGATCACTGCAACGGGGTGAGGGGATAAAAATATCTTGGCTCAGCAGAGGTGATCCCAGACAGGCCTTTCTGGGAAATTCCCGAATCCAACTTATTCCAATGCGGGAATCTGTGTGAGCTATCATCAGTACAGCAGCGGAAGTACAGAAGAGCGATGTGCACCCTGCGCCCATCACCTCGCCTCCGGCCCTGCAACGAACGGCGCTTCCCCGTGCTCGGAAGGGATGTGGAGAGGATTCAGGGATTAAACCCCGCCGCGGCGGCGGCTGCCGAGGCGGAGATGCGGGGATCCGCCACACGGTGTCAGCGGAGATCGCCGCATCCTCACCGGCCCCGAGCATGGAGCGCCGGGGGAGGAGGGTTCGCTTTGACCCTGTGCTCCCCGGGAGCCTCCCGGCCACTTCTCGGTGGTCCCTTCGCCTTTGCTCCCCCTGCGCTGGAAAACCCGGGATCCCACCGATGGCCCTGAATGCTACAAGGGGGAAGATGCTGCTGGCAGCTTTCCAGTGCTGGTCCTGCCCCAGGGACCCCCAAAATGGAAAGGGTAAAGGACCAGCACGGTTGACCCAGGGAGATTTTCCACTCCAGCCTGTGCCACATCCGTGGCATGAACAACCCAAATCAGGTTAACAGACACTGCAATGCACAGATAACCTCCGCCACAGTTGCCTCCTCTCTAGTGGTTTTTCACCTCTGTTTTCCCTTCTTCTGCCCATTTTCTATTCATTCCTTCTCCACCACACTTCTTGTTCCACCATCTTCCACTGCAAACATCCCCAGGGCATCCCCAGCCCTGGCATTCACCCCATGCTCCAACAGGCTCCTCTGCAAAGGGACACAGCTCACACAGCACAGCCCAGGCTGTTCATGTGCTGGACAGTCTCACTTCAGTGGGTTTATTTTAATTCTTGGGTATTTACCTTTTAACCCAGATGGTCAGTGAGGTTATTGAGCCTATTTTAATGGTGCTACATCAGTGTGGTGAGTGCTGTAGTGCTCTGTTTCTATCATTACTGCATGGAAACACAGGTTTGAAATACAATTTCCCACTATTTATCCTTGCCAACCCCACAGTGAAAAACCATAAGAGATAATAAATAGGCAGAACTTTTCAAATGCAGTTAAGAAAGCCTCCCCCTGCCATGGTCTACTGATGGAGGGAGATGTTCAGAGGAGCCCACACCAGCCAAGGCTGCATTTGCAGCCTCCTTTGGCTTGGCATAAGCATGGGACAGTGGCTGCCTTTTCCATCCCTTTCTTGTCCCAGGTAGTAATAGAAAACCCTGAAAAATGAGTTCTGCTTCAAACAATACAGTTTAGATGCAGCAGGTTTCTCTGCACTCATCTCCAGGTACTCTTTGGATGCACCTACTTCAGATTTCCCACTAAAAGCAGCAGAGCCAACAATTTTTCTCCCCCTTCAAACCAGAGCAGAGATCACACAAGAATGTAATAGCCAGAATTCAACAAATGAGGCCCTAAAACTAGCTGTGTGTTCTAGGGCTTCCGATAAAAGCGATCAATAAGCCCCGAGTATGATTTTATGGCCTTCTGGAATATGAAGCTGGTTGAGCTGGGGCGCCTGAATAATTGCAATCAGAGAGACACAATTACTAAGACCAATTTCAGAGATTAAGCGAAGCCAATCACTCCCCTTGCCCAGAACCACAGCACCTCCAGCACAGCAAGGTCCCAGTTCATACCTGGGTTCCCAGGTACTAACAAATACCAAACCCACTAGAGGGAACACGGCAACAAATGGCAATCAGCAGCATAACCCTCCCTACACTTTGCTATAACAAAGCATTTACAGCAGGTAGGGGGTGTTTCACAAGCTTTTCTTGGAAGTCTGGGTTTTTCCTTCCATCCAAGCTCCCTTTCCCTGCCTTCCTCTGTGCTCCAGTCATTTTTGGAGTGTGGCATTGGCCAGAACACTGCTTGCCTGCACAAAGGAACTGAGCTACTCCACAGAGGAATGAGATGCTGAGCTCTCAGCCCACCTTTCATCCACCTTGCAGGGGCCAGGGCACTAAAGGCACTTCAAGAGCACTGACACAAAGTGTGTCTTATGACAGACTCCTTAGTCACTCCCCTGCATCACTGCTGTCCCAACCATCCCCTGGGGAGCTCTGATATGGACCAAGATCCAGCACATAACCACCAAAAGCAGAGATGGGCTGGGCCAGGGACCACCGGCTGCTCTGAGCAGCATTTTAAGTGGACATCTCCAAGCACAGGGGGTTAAGACAGTCCTGCTGCCCCTTGGGATGGGCAAGCATGGAGATGCAGGGCCCGGGGGAGTGCCAAAGGGCTCTGTGCTGCCCAGGGCTCCCAACCTAAGGGTAGGTGGCCAGTTGGCTTTGAAATACTTGCTAGAAACTGGAGGAAGTCTTTCAATACCTAAAGGGGCTGCAGGAAACCTGGAGAGAGGCTTTGGACAAGGGCCTGTAGGGACAGGCCAAGGGGAATGGCTCGAACCTGCCAGAACAGGGGAGACTGAGCTGAGCTCTTAGGCAGAAGCTCTTCCCTGTGAGGGTGCTGAGGCGCTGGCCCAGGGTGCCCAGAGAAGCTGTGGCTGCCCCATCCCTGGCAGTGTTCAAGGCCAGGTTGGACACAGGGGCTTGGAGCAAGCTGCTCCAGTGGAAGGGGTCCCTGCCCGTGGCAGGGGTTGGAGCTGAAGGAGCTTTAAGGTCCCTTCAATCCAAATAGGCTGGGATTCTGTGCCCATACATGCCTGAAAGTTCTCACCACACACAAATTCAATGGGCTAAATTGGAATTTCCACCTTGGGGCAGATGAGCAGTCGGGATGGTGTGAAAGGGAAGCGAGTGGAAAACCGGGCTAAGCCACTGCAGAATAATCTTTGGTCTATCCACTGGGAATCTCTCCTCTCCAACAGCAGCATAAACACACTTCACATAACACTGTTCTCAGCCAGAAGATTACTGATGGGCTCACACAAGCATGAAGAGAGGCTTTGCTCTGCAACGAGACACCTTGAATATACAGCAGGCTGAATCCTCACCTCCACCCACACGGAGCACCGGGAATGCCAAACACAGGGCAGCAAAAGCTGTTCTCTTGATTATGGCAAAAGCAAATTCACTGGAAGTCCTCCAGTGCCCTTGAGAAGTTCAAGGTATTGCAAATAAGACAGCACAGAATTGCTGTTTTCATCGATTTCACAAGAATGCTCCATCGCTTGTTGAGTTATAAAGAACTAAACCACAGGTTAAGCGATTACAAGGTCATTTCAGCCAATAGTAAGACTGTTGCTGCCCATCAGGCTCCATTGCTCAGGTTGAATTTGGGTTTCCTAATTTGATCAGTTTCATCATCTGTACATCAAGTTTAGTAGCAAGTCCTTGAAAGATCTTAAACTCTGTGACTGGAGCACAGCAAGGTATTTATTCAAACCCATCACTGAGAAGGGCAATGTTGAAAGGAGAGGCAAGACCATTATCTCCCCACATCTGATAAGTCTTATGATGACCAGTTCATTATAATTGATCAAAGCATTTATGTTCATCTCTAAAGAATGATGGGGTTTTGACAGGCCAAAAGACACACATAGAATCATAGAATCAACTAGGTTGGAAAAGACCTTTGAGAAGGTCTTACAGGCAAAGACATCTTACTGGCAAATGCAGAAGCACCCATAAACAAGGCAAGGTGGTATCAGTGTGATAGAAGCTGTGTTACTGCAGCTATTTCAGTGCCCAAAAAAGCACTCTCCAAATCAAAGTTGTTATAGTACTACAAAAGCAACATCCAGAACATATACCTGTTTATAGGGGGCAAGAATTAAATCAAAGCACACTGCCTTCACCTTGCAGACAGCGGCTGAGGTCCTGGAATTAAAGGCAAACAATCTTCCAGACACTAAACCAGTATCTTCAGTTATTAAGGAAGAATACAGCTTTATAAAGACTATATTGTATGATAGGGCATTAAAAGGTGGTCAGTGCTGATGGCAGGAGACTCATGTCATCTTCAGAGACCCCATACACAGAGCACTAGGGGGGGGAAATTAAAGGTGCAGTAATTAAGAGACAGCAGGACCACATCTAAATAAGTGGGTTCCTGGTCATGTGCCATCCACCCTCTTCCTCCCAGCCCTGAGCCCCCCCTTTCCCCACCGTCTTCACAGCAGCGGGGACTTAGAGGGAATGTGTCAAAGCACATTTCAGAGTAATATGGCTGGAGAGCCGCATTCAGACCAGCGTGTTGTAATGTGTCTGACAACATTATATTCTGATCCAGCTCTTCACGTAACCTTCAATTTATTTCTAAGCCCCTGTGTTTATTTAACCGAATCTGTCTCCCGTCATTTGGAGCAGTAGCACTCAACCTTTAAACAGCCCAAGAGCCACTTCAGCCTCGAACAGATGCAGAGAGCTCCCGAGTCAGGGAGTCACAAAAGAGCCGGTGCATTGTGCCGCGGGCGCACCGAGCCCAGTGTTATTCATCGCGCTGGCGCTGGCACCTCGGCAGGGTAGTGAACCACGCCGCTCTGGGGAAGGGAGCACAGGTTTCAAGGGCTCAGGTGGGCTCCAGCGCAGCAGGAGCCAGGCAGGGATGCGCAGGACCCCCTGCAGCCGGAGGGCTCTGGGTTTGGGGTGTCAATGCCATGGAGCTCTGCCGCAGCCCTGGACAGCCAACCCTTAGTGTTTCAGCATGCTAACCCATCCTTCACGTGGTCACAGCTCCAGTCCCAAGGCACATGCACTGGTGACCACCAGCTGCTGGCATCAGGTCACAGCATCACCATCTCCACTTAACAGCAGGGATCATCGCTGCTGGTTCAGTTATTTATGAGCATCATCACATCCTTGCCATACATTTCATCTCAAAAAAAGCCCCTTTTCCCCAAACCTCTCTCCTCCTTCTACCCAATACTTCCCAGATACAAGGCCACTTCCAACCTTAACCGTTCTATGAGACAAGAGGAACCCAAGTCACACACTGTAGTGGTCCCCAGTGGAGGCAGCCCAAAGCACAATGTCTCAGCTTCACCAATGTCCCAACACACAGCAATTCCACCCACCCCATTGGCACACAGACCAAATCCATCAAGATTTCAGTCAGTCCCTGGGAAAACAGCATCACCAAGAGACCCCAAAAATCTGGGAACCCTCCCTAGGTGCTTTCCAAAGCTTCTGGGCACTGGCATCAGCCCTTCCTTTGGGGAGGGGGCAGGAAAACCTCCACTGTGACAAACCCATCTGCCCATGACCGTGCACTTGGCACCCAGAGACCAGAACCCCGATGAATTCCTATTGCTTTCTCTTTAAATTCACTGGATTTTCATGCCAGCTTTGACTTCACCATGTATCGTTTAGAAACCTAAAGCAATTCATAAGAGAAAACCTTGGCTTGCTTTTCTGTTTACTGTTGCCAAGCACAATGGAAATGTTAAAATGCTAAGTCACTTGACACCTGCCACCCCAGTAATGCACTTGCTCTACTTTTTTTGTAGTTACAAGAGTTGGTGAATATATTTCAAGCTCTTCAATTCACTTAAGTTGAGACAGACATGCTGCATATTCAATGAAATGCCACCATTGTGACACGTTCCCTATCCTCCGTTGTGCTAAGTCTCTTCATTTATTCTTTTACAGTCACAGAATTTATTCTGTTATGAATAAAATTACCTCTGATGTCCTTCAGAAAATAATGTAGAGCTTTTGACTGAACGCAGGAAGTTCAAGGAAAATATTCCAGGTGGCCAGGACATGAAGAACAAGTCACTGAACCTCTTTCATTGAGCTGTCATCTCTTCCTCCAGCTCTTGCTTTGCACCCCCCGGCTCCAGACAAGCTTCTGCCTTAGTGAATAATGATTAACAGTACCAAAGCCTTTCATCTGCTGTATGCCAGCTCCATGTGCCACAGTGGTGTGGGCTGCTGCCTAAGAAGTGATGCCCATGGCCTCAAGGTCTCCTCTGGTACCACTGAAGCACGTTGTCTAGTGAAACCACTGAGATTTGCAATGACAAAGAAACCATCTCTGTTATCCCACTGCACACACAGCTAAGGTTTTGTACTAAAATAGTGCTCTGGGTTGGCTCATTTCTTCTAAATCTTGAAGATTTAGGTGGTTTTTCAGCCTTCCCCTACGTGGGAATGCAGGAATGGGGTGGGAAGCAAACAGCCCGGCTCCCCAAGGACTATAGTCACTGAGCTGTGAATGTGGTCACCTGAGATGTCAGTATTGCAAGAGGGAGAGGGTTAAATTCGGGTGACTGTGCTTCAGTAGCAGCTCTGAGCCCTACAGACACAACCACAAGGGACACAATGCAAGCCTTGACTGGAGACTGCAGAGGAAAGTGGTGCCTTTCCTTGGGTTTCTTGAGGGTTTGGGGGCTGGGAGTTGTTTGGCTTGGTGGTTTTTACATTTAAATAAGGATCCTGATCCTGTTCATGACTTTGCTGGCAGCAAGAGGGGAGAGAAACCCCCAGAGGAGCACCTACATTCCCCCAGGACATCCCCACTAGGGATGTGCTGGATGAAGTGGTACCTAAGCATCTTGAAGCTTGGACCAAGTTTATAGCAAAGGGAACTGATATTTGCAAGTACATTTACACCAATGCCTACAAACTTCCCTCCACTCCCAGCAGCTCCAGCATCCTGGAAGTCAGAGCAAGAATGGCTGGAGAAATGGGAACCAAAGAGCCTGATTTTCAGCCCTGGGCTTTAGAAACACCAACCATACTTTTCCTGCTGCCTGAAGCATCCCTTTTCTGAGGGAGCCTCTGCTTTATACACTTGGAGTCATGGGCTTCCCTACCCAAGGTCATGAGCTTCACAGTGCTTCCAATTGTTTAATGTGCCCATGTACTTCCGCCTTTTGTAAACATCTGAGCACAAGTAGACCAAGCCGAAGTTGATCATTGTATTAATTTGGAATAGGGATACAGAGATGCTCTCGGAACAGCGGAATGAAGATGGGGATATGGACTCATTTTCATGTGCCTTACAGTGTAATTTTTCCCCCTCTATTGTCAGCATCATTGTTGATCCTGAAATAATAGTGTCTGAGGAGTTATTCAAGAGATGTTCAACATGAGAAAAGAGCCTCAGAAAATAACTGCTACAAGAACATTTAAATAAAGCCTGAGATTAGAGGCAAAATACAAAAATCACTCCAAGAAGCTCATTTGGTTTCATTCCACTACATTTGAGTGTTATGGGGGGAGGGAATGGGGGAAAGCATTCTAAATTGGTTGGGTACAGTGAGAAAAAGCCCAGGCATCTCTACCTACACCACAGCCTATTAATATACCCTCAGATTACAACATGGGTCAGGCTTTCAGCATTTAGCTGAATGCCTCAAAAGCTTCATCAGCTTGCCTGTATCTCTGCTGCATGCCTGGCTTTTCCAGAGGGCTGGAGTAGAATTGTTCTTGCACAGCTCACAGAGCAGCGCTGGGGTTTTTCCTTCCCCCTTTCCCAGTCAATCTCCTCGTTTTTAAGGCCTTCCTGCTGATTTGCTTTGCACTCAGCAGTAGAAATAGAACACAATTGCCAACTTCCTCCCTTGAACCCCAAATAGTTGCAGCAAATGGGTTTGGTAACGCTTGGAGATGAAACCAGTCTGCTCCTATCCCAGCAAAGCCAAGCAAGCAGCACCTCCACACCCAGCAAGGAGCATCTTAAAGGGACCCAGTTCTCTGAAGAAGCCCTAAACCAAAGTCCTCAATCTGCCCAATTTCTACCCAACAGCAGTTCTGCTCCTCTTTGCCTCTCACTTGAATCAGAGACCACAAAACACCTTCCAGTCAGCCGTGTGGAAGAAGCCAGGCTGCTGCCGGTGGTGTGAATCACATCTTGTGATAAGGAAACCTTTTAGGTTTACTTCTAATTATTATTTTTATAAAACATCAGGCTTTTATCTTAAAAAGAAACAACTTTTCTGTGCCTTTGAAGAGCAGAACCCTCCTGATAGTCATTACTTGACTCAGCTGTTCACTCAGGTCTTTGCCTTTGATGCAAAACTTTGCTTTACAGACAGCATTTAGCATCCTGATTGATACATAATGTGACCTACTATTGGAGTAAATGGGGTATGTAACACTATCTCATAAGCAAAAGAGTTTACTTAGTTGTACTGAGAAGAAAAGAAACCAAACCCTTGAGAATCATTATCTAACAGAACTACTTAGAAAAACAAAAGGAGGGAGAAAACTACCAAAACGGGCCGTTTCTCCTTCCCATCTTGCTTCAAAGAACAGGGGGAAACACCTCACAACGTATCACTTGGCCACAGCCTGCCAGCCAGGGTCTTGTCCTGGGCTTGAAGTCCCAGATGCTTAGGTCTTAGGGGAAAGAAAAGGGGCAAATCAATAAAGGCACCTCTATAGCAAGGAAAGTCAGAGTTACACCAAGGAGGAAGACTGATCAATGTATGCTTTAATTATTGCCATGGCAAGGCTGTGATTAGCAATAGCTACAGCAGTGCTATCAGTATCAATGTGCATACAAACCATAACCACCCAATGCCTGACACCTGAGCATCCAGAGGAAACAACACAAGTTCACCACAACCCCTGCAGCTCCATGTTTGCAATTCCCCCCTGGACATGACCCTGTGGAGCAGGCAGCCCAGCCAAGCAGGCAGGGAAGCACTAGTGTCCTGCTTTCAGGCTTGAACAGAACAGACTCAGTGTAAGCTGAGTTTGGTGCAAGAGCTCCCCAGGGTTGCTTTAAGCCCATAGGGAAGGGGCACTAGGAAAATAGCTATCCATAAAGATCATAACCATCACTGTCCCAACAGATGCCACCGACCTCCACAGCACAGCCCCTCCTCCCTGAGCCACCCTAGCTACTGGGACATCCACATGGGAGAGAGCAGCGAGTACCTGGGATTACACATTAGCCAGAGCAGCCGCACCAAGGTCCCGGGAATAGGAACAGTTACGAGACAGAAGGAAAAGCAGTCGGTGACACTGTTAATGTGTAACGTTCCTGCCAGCTTTACCTCACCTTCTGCTCTCCTTGCTTTGGGGTGTCAGCATCTGCCAGGAGCCCAGGAACAGAGCAAAGCCTGAACAAGCCCCCTGGTAGGGTTTATGTACCCCAGGGAGGGGAGGTTGGGTGGGAGGGGTGGGCAGCCTCATCAGGCACCTGGTGGTGCCCCACATGCAGGGAGGGCCCTTTCTATGGGCCCAGGAAGGGCTTTGATGAGGGAAACCTGGTGAAGGTTGTTCCTGGGAAAGGTCCAGGAGTGCTCTTCTCAGGATGGTCCTGACTCTATGAGCTCCTGATGGGGCTGTCCCGTGGAGCTCGGAGCCCCCTCTCCTTCTTCCCCCTATCTACAGACCCTTCTGCTCCCTTTCCCTTCCCCAGATCACACTGTCTCCCCACACACTGATGTCTCTTTCCCTTTCACACTTCCTCAGCAGCAAGTGAGCAAGCACAGCAATAACAAGACAGCTGTTATCATCATCATCACCATAGGATGACAGAATCCCAGGCTGGTTTGGGTTGAAGGGACCTTAAAGCTCACACAGCTCCAACCCCTGCCACGGGCAGGGACACCTTCCACTGGAGCAGCTTGCTCCAAGCCCCTGTGTCCAACCTGGCCTTGAACACTGCCAGGGATGGGGCAGCCACAGCTTCTCTGGGCACCCTGGGCCAGCGCCTCAGCACCCTCACAGGGAAGAGCTTCTGCCTAAGAGCTCATCTCAGTCTCCCCTGTTCTGGCAGGTTCGAGCCATTCCCCTTGGCCTGTCCCTACAAGCCCTTGTCCAAAGCCCCTCTCCAGGTTTCCTGCAGCCCCTTTAGGTATTGAAAGACTTCCTCCAGTTTCTAGCAAGTATTTCAAAGCCAACTGGCCACCTACCCTTAGGTTGGGAGCCCTGGGCAGCACAGAGCCCTTTGGCACTCCCCCGGGCCCTGCATCTCCATGCTTGCCCATCCCAAGGGGCAGCAGGACTGTCTTAACCCCATGTGCTTGGAGATGTCCACTTAAAATGCTGCTCAGAGCAGCCGGTGGTCCCTGGCCCAGCCCATCTCTGCTTTTGGTGGTTATGTGCTGGACCTGTTCCAACCATCCTCACATCCTCCTTTTCCTGGCATGAACTGCCATGGTTGCCCCATAGTGTTGGGCTTTAAGGTAGAGCTACTGGGAACAGCCCATCCTCTCCATTGGGGCAGCCCACACAAGAGCTGCACTGTTCCAGTGGGGGTAGGGCTCAGCTTCTCTTATCACTACAGTTGTATCCCGCTTCCACCCCCTCCCAGCCCACCTCCGAACAGCCCTCGCAGTAATCTCCATCACGCTGCCACTTTGGATGTGTCATTTTTCCCAGGGAAGTCCTTGGAGCACAGGGCACTGTTGACCTGCTCCAGATGGGGTTTCTCTGCTGCACACCAGTGGTGCTGAGCACCAGATGTACGGGGGAGTGTTGGCAATCGGTGTTTCCACTCTCACTGAGGCTTTGTGTAGGGTAGTGCTATTAGTGAAGGGCAAGTTCAGCTGAAAAGTCATGAAAATGGGTGAAAAACGAGCTAAGCAGCACTTTGTTTCAGCTCCGGGATCTCCCAGAGTAGCCCCATAACCAGTAAGTCCTATCTCCATTGGCGTTATGGGGATGATACTGGGTCAAATCCTCCCTGGGCACTTCCTGAGAAGCCACTGGAACTGGCATTGCCACCCCCATCTCCCAGCCATGTCTCCTTTGATGCCCGCCAGCACCACAACCTGTGTCAGCAGCATTCCCACCAACAGCCTCACTGATCCCTATTGACAGTGATGCCTCAGCCATGCTCCCATCGCTCCTGCCGAGCTGGGGTCCGGATGCCTGGAGATGGACGAGTGATTGATGGGGCGCCCGCGATACGCCACGACGTGCTCCTTATCTGTGGCTTCCCAGTTGGTTCCCATGTCGCTCGCGGGGTTTATGGCATCAATGTCACTCTCTTTCCCTTGGTTTTCCTGTTTTTTCAGACCTGTCTTGGTTCTTTCACGCCTACTCGTGTGTTCCAGAGAGCCCCTTTCATCTTCAGGATTAGTAAAACTGGACAAACTCTCCTGGGGAAGACTCATCTTTCCCTACTGCGAATGGGAGACAGGTTAGTTTGGAGAGACGGGTACCTGTTTTTCATGGCAGGAGCTAAATTCATCTAAAGCAACTTCCATGGGAATTCTTAGTTAACATCAATGATGGCAAATACAATACAAGAACTTGGGTGCACAAAGAAAGACCACGGTTAGACATGAAGAAGTGGGTGGACAGACTTTGTTAAGAGGAAGAAGAAATTCACTCTGAGGGTGAGCATCGTTGTATCACCAGGAGAGCTCTCCCCCTTTTCAGGCAGGCAGCTCCACTTCCCCAGGGACATGGATCTTCACCTGAAAACACTGGGGAAGTCCCCACATCCCATGTATGTGCTATGAGCAGTGCTGGCTTTGCCAGGCAGGTGAGACCAGGACAAGTCCATGGCATCTCCAGGGGGACCCCAGTAAAACTGGTAATGTTAGGATGTGAGGGGACTCCTCTGGTCCCCACGCAGTCACCCATGGGCAAGGGCTGGTGTCTGAGCACAGATGTGACTTGAGGTTGATGCGTCTCCATCAACCCCCAGCACCAGCCGCTGTGCCCCACCAGCTCCCACCAACACTTCCACCAATGGCTCCTCCCCATTACAAAATCCAAGATAAAATTAAATGAGAACATGAAGAAGGGATCATAGAGCCATAGAATCATGGAATGGTTTGGGTTGGAACGGACCTTAAAGGTTGTCCAGCTCCAACCCCTGCCACGAGCAGGGACATCTTCCACTGGAGCAGCTTGCTCCAAGCCCCTGTGTCCAACCTGGCCTTGAACACTGCCAGGGATGGGGCAGCCACAGCTTCTCTGGGCACCCTGTGCCAGCGCCTCAGCACCCTCATAAGGAAGAGCTTCTGCCTTTTACCTAACCTGAGAATGGATGCACACTTCTAAATCAAACCTGGGTGAAAGGGGAGCTCACATCTACCTCTCCACGGGCTCCATCTTTCTCTTTCCCTCTCCCGTCCAGCCGAGGTGCCATGAACAAGAGCAGGCTTTGCTGCTGCCAGATTGCAGTGTGTGCTCAGACCTGCAGGACAGCCCCTGGCCATCTGCTGCCCCAGGTGTGTACACGCCACAGCAGAGATAGTCTTCTGGCTCCTCAAACACACCAGTCACCCGACTCAGCCTGTGTGGGGGCTGTTAAAGTGGCATGTGGCATGTTTCCCCATCCCGCTCCCATTGCCTGCATCACTGTCCCCAGCACTGTCTCTGGGGATTGCAGTTGAAGGCTTTGGTGGTGAATGGGTTTGTCTTCTTTATCCATCATTAAATGAGTCTGGAACAAGGGATAACTTAGCACAGACTTCACAGAGACTGCTCCTGCTCTTCACTGAAACATGCCATGTCCTAGCACAGGGTATAAGGGCCTTCCCAAGCTCCCATCCTCTCCAGGGGGAAAGGTCCTGATCATTTTGAATTCCTTCATGTTTATGAAATAGGTGTACAAGAAGTTGAAATTTATTCCTTCCTCCAGGCAAAACTTGGGTTTATTTCACCCTACCTCATCAACCCTGAGCATCCCAATGCAACCAACCAACCCTTAGTGCTTCCCTTTGATTTGCAAGGTGAGATTGCTCCCAGGATTTAGGGACCTCTTGGGAATGCTTGGGCTCACGTCTGCCCCAGCCTGTGCCACCAGCCCGTGCCACCAGCCCAGGTTCTGGGTCTGGGCTTACCTGGCACAGATGCCCATGCTCTCCAGAGACTGCATCCTTAAGCTTAGCTCCTGAGAAGTGGTCTCCCTGAAGCCCACATGTCTTCAGACCCCCTTGGATACCCAAAGCTTCCCCTTCATGCATCATGGACCAGGCTCCAACAGGCCAAAGCAACATGGGCTGCCTCAGAGACAGAGACAACGGGCCCGCAGGAGGTTCAACCAGCCTCCAGACATCGCTTCCCAGGAGTACCAGGGATGGTGCACACAAAATGCCAGACTGGGTTATTAGCAAGGCCAAGGTAGCCTGAACTGGCTCAAAATCAGCACCAGCAGTAGCCGAGAGCTGTCACCATGCTCTTCGAGCGATGAACCGGAGGAGGACAGGCAGCTCCACCTCCTCCTGTAGCTGCAGGAGCCTGAGAAGTTGGCCAAGCCTTGAAATGGGAAAATCCCTTTCCCCTCCTCTGGGGCACAAGGAGATTCATAACTCACAGTCCTGTCCAGAGCCAGGGCGCAAAGAGGTGCTGGTGGATGCTGCATGAGAGAGGTTGAGGTGGAGCCTATCCCAACCTCTCCAAACCAGGGTCCAGACTGAACCCCTTTGCACACCCACCTCTCCAAGAGACTCTGTGCAAGGGTGTTTTAGGAGCAGGGTGTTCTCATCATCAAGATAGGCAGCGTATGGGGTAAAGGGGATGGAGAGGGGGACAGACATCTGCTGTCTCAAGGAGCTGCTGAAGGAGGAGCAGATGGGGAGGGCACCAGAGCACGGGGCAGGGCTGAGCAGCAGCTCATCACCAGCTCAATGCCATTTATTCTCCCTGGAGCTGAAAGATCCAGCAGTGCTTCCAATGGATCCTCATGGAGAATCCAGTCTTCTCCAACAAAACCATTACAATTATTGGGGCTACGTAAGGAAGACAGGACAAACCCACGGAGGAAAGGTATCCTGCCCTCTGCTCTTCCACCTTCTTTCCTGAAGCAACATTTCCTGACGATCCTACAAGGCCTCCCCTACATGTGAATCATCCCTCCAATGAGACCTCCCAGCCTGCTTTCACTCACCAAGAAAGATTTAATTCTCACGATTGAGCAAAATGAAGCCACATGGGTTTGGCGTGGAAATCCTTGTCACCTTCTTCATGCTTCTTCCAGGACCTGACAGCTTGGCTTTCACACACCCATCAGGTGCCAAAAGCCCTCAGAAAAGGTTTTCTTTCAGTAATGAACACAGATTGGGTTTATTAATAAAATAGTAACTGCATGGTTCACAATACAGCCAGAGAGGCAGTTTTTCACTGTCACCAGGACATGTACAAGGCTTGGACCCCCTGTGCTCCATCAGGCATCACTTTGCCACTGGAACACCATCAGCAGCAGGTCCTGTGTCACCCAGCATCACACTGGGGCTTAGAGCTGTTCCTTGCCCAGAGGTTGGCTGTCAGTGGCTGGGCAGGGGCAGCAGTCTGGAGCTCAGGCTGGAATCAGCCTCCTGAAGGCACATCTTGCTGTTCCTGTGAGCTCTGGACCATCCTCCTCCCCACCTCCAGCCACTCATCCAGCTGCTCCAAGCTTCATACTCCCTCCCTCCATCCCGTTTTCTTCCCTTTGACCTTCCCTCACCTGCCCCAAGTCCAGCTGTGGCACCTTTTCCTTTCTCCCAACCTCTTCCTACTCCTGCTGTGCTGTGTGGATGCTGGGGAGGCAGGACCCATGCCTGGGGGGGCGGTGGGACATGGGGCACAGCAGGCTTTGCCGCAGGGGGACCTGCACACATGATGCATCCATGGGTTCACATCTCTTATACAGGTTTATAACCTTATCCAGCTGTACCTGGAAATGTAATTCCCCTCCCAGACATCCAGACTGAATCTCTTGTTGAGAAAGCTGAAGACTTCGCAGGTATGTCAACCAAGAGCCAACTACATTTGTATTTTCACCCCCAACTTCATTCCCTCTCTCAGCAATGAGGGCACTTCCTTATCCAAAGAAAACAAACCTGGCAAAGTTATTAATTGCTCAGAACAAGATCTCTATTGATTGGTATAAGGATCAATCACTTTATCTGTGGGCAGCTCTGTTAGAGCTGCCTGTGACCAGGGTATTTAGCTAAGAGATATCTGTCCCGGGCCCTGGGGAGTTTCACAGGGGAGTCCAAGGTCTCTCCAGCGCTCTTAAAAACACAGCAGGTAGTGGCGAGAATCCAGACGAGAAGAGATGGGGAAGGGCCCCTGTGACCTTCACTCAAGCCCCAGCAGCCATCAGTGATGCTCTTGGGTGGAGTGATGGATCCTCCGGGTGGGCAGTGACCACAGAGCTCACCTCGATGCGGGGCTGCGCTGGTGATTCTCTAAGCCTTTGGAATAGAAACGGGCGACCAGAGATGCCCAGAGAGCCTTTCGGCCAGCTGTAACCTCCTCCAATGTCTGAACTCGAAGGGTCGTACCTTTCACAGGAGCCTCTTGCATCCAAGTACCACTTCCCATTGCCGGCTTCAGGGAAGTCGGACAGCGCCGCTCCTCCCCACCCCCCAACTCCATCACCTTTTCTTCGCCTCCCCTTTAAGAAAAAACACATAAATAAAGAAAATTGCCATCAAAAAAACGCCCAGCAAACCGAAAAGGGGCAGGGGAGGGGGGGCTGCAGCTGGAGCCGTCCCCGGCAGCCCAGCTCTAATCTCCCGCAAACCCCTGCTATCAGAGCTTGGATCAGCATATCTAATGTAAACGAGCTTTCACACATAAATAACGTGCCACATCTGGCTATTTGGGTTTTATAGCGTCTTAGCTACCGAGCGATTTATAGAGGCCGAGCTCGCTGAAGAGCAGCCCGGGCTCGGCCAGGGGAAGTTGCGGTTGCCCCGAGGTGGGTTGGGGGTAACTGGGGGGGGAGGGAAGATTTGGGCAACGCCGGCAGAAAGC
The DNA here is from genome assembly GCF_963264785.1 of Psittacula echo. Lineage (NCBI taxonomy): Eukaryota > Metazoa > Chordata > Aves > Psittaciformes > Psittacidae > Psittacula > Psittacula echo. The sequence continues at coordinate 121,819,989 of NC_137738.1, forward strand.
GGCTTCTCCGCATCTTGAGGGCTGGGGGGTGGAGGGAGGGCTCTGCCCCCCGGGGGAAGAGGGGCCGGCTCAGCGGCGGGGCCGGGGCAAGGCTTTAAAGAGCCATCCAGGAACCGGCGTGTTTGCGCTTATAACCAATTTATTGCCGCCGAGCATATGGCCGGTGCTGCGCCTGGCGTCACCCGCCGGGGAGGAAAGCAAACAGACCGGGCGGTGTGAAGCCGCAGGAAGGAAGGAGCGGCCGCCCTGCGCTCGGCGGAGACAATGCGAGAGGCGCGGAGGAACCGACGCCGCCGCTGCGCCCACCCCCCGCCCGTTTAGGGCCCCCCCCCAGACCAGGTGAGCCCCACCGCGGCGGGCACGGGCGGCGGAGCAACGCGGGGCGGGTGGGACAGGGCTGGCGACGGGGGGGGCGCAGGTAGAACTTGATGTGGAATGGAAGTGGGGGGACGCGTCCCTCTGCCCCGACGGCGGGGTCCGCGGGTCCGAGTGCGCGGTGGCGCCGGTGGAAGCGGGGCTGGGGCGCTCCGCCCGCATGGCCCGGGGAGGGGGAGACACCTTCCCACCATCCCCATCCCCTTCCCCCCCGCCCCGGTGGCGGCACACTTCTCGGCTGCGACGGCAGAGTACGCCAGAGGACCGGGAATGGCCCCGGTTCCCGCTCTCCCGCTGCCGTCACCACTTCCCATCGCTGCCCCCGGTGCTGCCCCGACTCGGGCCCGAGCACTTGGGTCGGGTCTCCACCGGACGAACCTTTCCCCATCCTTCCTTCTCCCGAAAAGAACCCCATCTCCCCTTTCTTCGCCGCTCTGCGCAGGGTGGGAGGGCACCGGAGTTTTCCTCGGAGGCTTAACGGGGATCCCACTTCCGACACATCCCCCCCGCAGCTACCTGCGCACAGCCGGGCTCCCCTCCATGTTGTGTATGCGGGTGCGAGAAGTAAATTCAGATAAGAAAGTGCTCCCGGCCGTAAATCCCCGCATTGCCACGGCCCGGGGCCGGGCTCCCTTCCTCGAGGAGGGGGGACACATTGCTGACAAAGCTTAATCTCATTGCGACATGTTTAATCATTAGAGAGACGGGAGCGAATAGAGCCCGGAGGGGAAGAAGCGTTTGCCCTGCAAATAGAACAATTTATGATAGACTAGAAGGGGAAGGGAAGCCCCAGGCCGGGTTTATAGCTTGGGCCGGGTCCTGGAGCGGGGGGATTAAATAAGACCAGCAAATAGGTGGATCGGGGGGGCTGCGGGTTCCGGCTTTGTGCTCTCCCGCACGGCCTTAACAAACTGCCTCTGCCACTATTGGCAATATTTTCAAAGATCTCATTAAAGTGCATTTATCAAAGCCCTAACATGTGCCCTCCGGCTCTGACATAACCCCGGCAGCCCCCAGGGAGGAGGAGGAGGGGGGTAAAATCCCAATTTCTATTACAATTCACCACCTCGGGAGGTTGGCTGGGGGCAGGCGAGATCTCCATCTACAAATTTATAAGTAATATCGGTGAATTGGAAGGATTTCTCCGCCTTTGAAGCTTCGGGGGGAAGAAGATAGAGTAATCGTGATTATAGGAAAGCTCATTTAGATTCCTATGTCCTGGAGAAGATTTAATTGTCTGCGGGAGAAAGGATTTTGGGGGGCGCGGGGGCTTTCTTCTGAGCTTCGATGGGGAAGGCTGGTGCCGGGTCCCTTTCCGTGTGTGTGGGAAGCTTCTCCCCCTTTTTTGCCCCCTTTTCCCTCTTTTTTTCTTTCCCTCCAAAACACCCCTAATGCCTTTGTCAATGCCATTTTTCCAGCCGTGAAAAGAAACGGGAATTCCACCCCGCAGAAACTCCGAGCCCCGCACGTTACCATTAAGTTCCTGAAAGGCACGGAGGATCCAGAGGGCTCTGGTTTCCCCTTGATTTCAGGAAATAGGAATTTTTGCCCCTCCCAGTCCGGGCCGCCGCTGTACCAGGTACAAGGGAACGAGGAGCCGTGGGCTCGTGGTGTCTTCTCTCTTTCCCACGGCCTGCTGCGGCCGCGGACCCGCCTAACCGGCAGCATCGCTGCGGAGCTGCGGCTTCAGCGCCGGAAAATGCGATTTAAATCCCCCCCCCCGAAGGATACGTGCAGAAGCCATTGTTTTATTTTTTATTTTCCTCTTTTTTTTTTTTTTTTTTTTTGGTGGTTTTGGGGGCGTTGTGTGGTGCGCTTTTTTTTTTTTTTTTTTTTTTTTCCTGATTTTCTTCTTCTTAATTTTCTCGTTGATTGGTTTTTGGTTTTTGTGGGGTTCCTTTATCACTCACAAAAGATGTCTTCTTGAAAGACGCTGCTCTCCTTCCCCCCCCCGCCACACTTTAAAACAAAGAGGGTGTCGCTTACAAGGGATGCTCCTGAGCTGAAGGCCCTAATAACAATTATCAGCAGCGACACGGGCTGCGCTTCTCTTCCTCTATTTATTTCAAGTGTAGCCCATTCTAAGAGATAAAATAAACCTGGCCCCTTAACAAAGGCTTCGTGTGGGCTTCGCTAATCCCTCCCGAGTGGCAAGGTGCTGTCCTTGTTTATTTATTTGGGCTCTGGAGTGAGGGAAAACAATAGCTCGCACCTCGGGTCTAATCAAACAACAAAGTGATCCACCTGACAGCAGTACCCTCGATGCGGGGCTGGGGTCGGAGGGAGAGAACCGCACAGCGCCAGATACCTTCTCACTCATTTATACACATATTATATAGTATTTTATTTAATGTATGTGTATGATATCGCTCGACAGAGAAGGGAATGAAGTCGGGGCGTCGGTGGCTTAAAACAGACGGAGAAACCGGGAGCTTTGCAGGGAGCTGGAGCCTAAAAGCGGGGAAGGAAGAGTCGGCTCCTCGCTGTTTAAGTCCACTACCCCTGGGCCGCCCGTGGCGTGGATAACCCCGTGGGCCCACTTCCCGCCTCGCCGATGCGGGTGCGGGGCCACGCGTGAGCAAGGAGCCGCTTGCAAGGGCTCCTTCCCTCTCATCCCGCACCCAAAGCCTCTTCCCCGGTCTTAAATAACCCCCAAAACGAGCTTTAAGGGCGCTAAACTAAACGCCCGCCGCTCATGGGTTGCGGGACCCGGTCCCCACGCAGGTCGAGGGGAGGGGACAAGCAGAGGGGAGGGAGGAGAGGGGTGTTTGAGCTACCTGTGAGAGCAAACAGGTAAACACCGACCGCGGGCAGGGGCACTTCTCCTCAAGTGTAGCCCCTCCGCCTATGTGCACCGCGCCGTCGGCCTCCTGCGGGCTTGTGCAAATAACCCGGGGGAACGGGATGGGGGGAGCCGCACTTGCACCCTCCCGGCACCCTCCTGCCCTGCCACCCGCTTCCCGTAGCGCTGGAGCAGCCCCACAATTCACTTTGCTGGCCCCACGCTTGGGGAGGGCCGGACAGTGCGGCAATGGGCTCTCAGTGGAGCGCTGGAACAGGGGCACAAGGAGAGGGAAGGCACGAAGGGTGGCAGGGCGCTATCGCGATAGCCGCCGACCTGCAGTCGGGTTCCCCCGACATACAGCCCTGGGCTGCATCCCGGCCCCGCGACCGCTCCTGACGTCAAAGGGCCCGACCGGTTCTTACGTCACCACCCCGGCTGTTACGTCACGGCGTTCCGGTGCTGAGTGAGAGCGGCCTCGGGCCTCAGCCTTGCCCGCTCCTTGGACACCCGCAACCCCCCATCCCCGTGGCCGCGGGGCTTTGTGCACCCGCGAGAGACCTTTGTTCTGCCGCTCGGTCCTTTCATACCCGGTGGCACCGGGGCCCGGCTACAGCACCCCCCATCCCCAGGGCCGTGTACGCCTTGAACGGGCCACGCTTCGCTCATGGGCAGCCCCCGCTCCGCCCGCTGTCGCGCCCCACCTCGAGTGGGGTTTGCAGGATGCTCTGCCTGTGTGGTGGCATTTGCGGGTCGGTTTGGGTTTGTGTGAGTCCTTACCCTTATCCTTATTCTCTTATTCTTATTTTTATTCCTAGAATTCTTATTATTCTTACTCTTGTTCTTTTATTCTTATTATTCTTATTATTCTTATCATTATTTCTCTTATTCCTCTCTATTCGTACTCCTATTTCTACTATTATTCCTGTTATTTCTATTCCTACTATTATTATTCGAAGCCCAGCTCTTCCCCCAGCCCGAGGAGTGGATCTGCCCCTTGAAGCTGCACACACCGCCAGAGATGCTCATCCTGTGCCTTCCCGGTTGGCTTCCTCCGGGATTCTTTAAATCGAGCCGTTATATCGCCGTGCTGCCTCTGTCGCGACTGGCACTGGTCATTATGGCAATTTTTATCCTTCGCTTCCTGCGGTGGGAAGGAATTAAACCTCCTCCCTCCCCCCCCACCCGCTCCGAGGGGTGAATAAATCGATCGATAAGGCAGAGCTTGGCTGGAAGTTGGGGCTCTGTGTCTGGTGGGTGCCTCGGACCCCCTTCCCGGGAAGGGGAGCGCCCGCCCAAAGGGGTTCCCTCGATATCGGGGAGGACTCCGGAATGGATGAAGAGATAGCCATTGAGTGCGGTTGAATACCATGACAACTAGGAACAACCTCAGATTTATTCCCAACAGTTAGGACACATTGAAAGAGGGCGTCAATCACGTATTATTTCGCCACTGAAATAAATGCAAAAACTGCGCCGAGACAAAGGGTTCCAACAGAAGCCGGACATTTGTCTACATTGCGGACATTGTTTCCAGCTTAGCCATAGGGTTGTATTTGTGTTTGCGCGGGTCCGACCACCCAGGATGTGCTCAGGGGCTCGCTTTAAAAAAAAAAGGGGAAAAAAAAAGATCCCTGGGCATTGTCAGCCACAGCACATACTTTATGGGAGGCAGGCTGGGGGAGGAAGGATGGGGGCAGCGGGTAGGGAGAGGAGGGGAAGGTGCGGATACATTGATGGGCAAGCCGGGGGATGTCTGAGGGACCGTCTTCTTCCTCTTCCCCACCACCAGAGCCGCGTTCCCGCTCTCTTCTGCTGGAAGAGAAACTCGGTCAACTTTGGTTTCTTAGGAATAAAACCCCTTCCCAAATTTTCTGTGACCCCCTCCCCCCCCCCCTTCCGGAAACCACCGTTATCCCCACTCATAAGCGCGTCCCGGGCCGGCTCCAGGATGGCTCAGGGATGAGGAAGAGGAATGCGAAGAAGGTCCGGGCCGGGGTGCGCACTGCCGAGGGTGAGGGGAAGGAGAGGAAGGAGGAAAACGAAGATAAAAGTTGGGGTCAGACAGATAGAGAGGGAAGAAGCTGAGGGGACGTGGAGGGGGGGCCTTTCGCGGCCGCGCAGCAGAGCCGGCACCCGCAGCCGGGGATGCTGCGGAGCTCCGCGGCAGTCGGAGTGTGTCTCTGTATGTGACACCTGAAAGTCCGGCCTTCCACAACGCCCTTTTGGAAAGAAGCCCCTTCACTCCCTCCTTTCCCAGGCCCCGAAAGAGAGAGAAAAGCCAAAACCCCAATAAATGAAGAAAACCTCAGCTCTATTTGAAGCTCCGTTTGGCTCCAGCCCGTTAAATCAACCAGACTGTCCGGGTTTTATTCCCTTGGAAGAAGGAGGCAAAATCAATGAGACCTCTTCAAATAAAGCCCCCCTCCCTCAAGTAATCACCTCCCGCATCTCCCCGGGTCGTGACTGACGATCGCATTTTGCCAGTTCGGTTAATTTCGGAGCAAACTAGAATCAATTACTCGCTGTTTAATTTCCAGCGTTCATCCCTAAGCCTCAACCAAAATATTGACCTAGGCGGTTTAGATAAGTTGGTCTCCTGCCATCTGAGCCGCCTCCCCCCTTCGGTCCATGCGATGAGCGCTGCCCCCAGGGCTGCGCGGGCGCGCAGGCTGCGCGGGGAGAGGGGGAGGGCACCTATCGCATAGTTATCTGTATTTTATTTCCCCGCTGCCTCGCAAGGCAATGGGTGGAAAACGCACTTTAGAGTGCGGGGAATATCGGTGCGAGGCTCTTTGTATGTAAATACAGGGTGTAAAAAAAAGGGAAAAGAGAAAATCACCCCCTCCCTTCTCCCGGCGTGCCACACACACACACCCCGCACCCGCGGAAGGGCCCTCCCCACGCCGGTAATTAACTGACACGTTATACCACTCATCACCAATGGTGGAAGCTCGGAGCTCGCCCAAAACCCGCAATTTCACATCTGCAAACACTGTCTTCATCCACTTGACTCCCAGGACCCGCCCACACGTGGCCAACCTTGCCCGGGTTTAATGTAGGTTTTTTTTCTCCCTCCTCTCGGCAGGTTCATGTGTGGGGACCAGCCTTTCACGGACTGCTCGCTCCAGCAATGGCTCGGCTTCTCCAAGCGGCAGGCGCGGGCTCGGGGTGTTTGAGCAACAGCCAGAAGTGATTTATTTTTTCCTTCCACTTTTTCTTTTTTTTTTTTTAATTTTTTTTTCCTTTTCCTTTTTTTTTTTTTTTTTGTGTGTGTAATTTTTTTTTTTTTTGCTCCCTCTTTTTTTATATATATTTTTAATTTTTGGCGTGTCTCTCCCCTTTTCCCCCTGGAGTTACAAACTATTTCCGAAGCTGCTCCCGCTCTCTGAATTTCCCCCCGTGGCACAAGAAGCCCGTCCGTGGAAACCACCACCGCAGAGATCCACCGCGGCGGCTCCGCTTCTTCTTTTGCACCAACCGCTTCGGTTATCTCCTATAAACCTGTGTTCCCGTTATATTTACCCCCCCTTCCACGCGTGCCTCCCCCCCCGCCCCGCTCCCCGCGGCCGTGCGCGGCGGGGCTGTCGCCGCTCCGCGTGTGCGTGGCTCCAGTGACACGGCGGGTCAGAGGAGCCGCTCCTCCAACTTTCCCTGCCTAAATTCGGCCGAAACATGTCTCTGACCAACACAAAGACGGGTTTCTCGGTGAAGGACATTTTGGACCTCCCCGACACCAATGATGAGGACGGCTCCGCTGCGGAGGGGGGTGAGGAGGAGAGCGAAGCTCCGGAGCCTCCTAGGAAAGCGGGGGTGCTGGGGCAGACCCCCTTGGACGCTGTGCAGACGCTGCCTTTGAAGAACCCTTTCTACGATAGCAGCGATAATCCCTACACGCGATGGCTGGCGAGCGCCGAGGGCATCCAATACTCCCGTGAGTACCGGGGGAGACGGGGCCGCGCCGCCCCAGACTCCAAGCGGTGGGGCAGGAGGGGTCGGGGAGGTGTCTATAGGGTTGTTGGGGGGTGTTCGCAGCTCGCCATTGCTGGCTGAGCCCCGGCCGGTGCCTCCATCGGCCCCATGCCTCGGCGGGGAGAGCCGCGTTGCCCGGCGCCGGCGGGATGCGGGGAGGGATGCGGGGTGCGGGGGGTGCGCAGCGCGGAGCTTCCCCCCGTCCGCTCCTCCCTGACGGGCCGCTCCCGGTTGCAGTGCACGGGCTGGCGGCGGGCGGCGGAGGCCAGGACCCATCCGCCAAGTCACCGGAGCCGTCGGCCGATGAGTCACCCGACAACGAGAAGGAAGCAGCGGGCGGCGGGGACGCGGGGAAGAAGAGGAAGAGGAGGGTGCTCTTCTCCAAGGCGCAGACCTACGAGCTGGAGCGGCGGTTCCGGCAGCAGCGGTACCTGTCGGCTCCGGAGCGGGAGCACTTGGCCAGCCTCATCCGCCTCACCCCGACCCAGGTGAAGATCTGGTTCCAGAACCATCGCTACAAGATGAAGCGGGCCCGGGCCGAGAAAGGTATGGAAGTGACTCCTCTGCCCTCCCCGAGGCGGGTGGCCGTGCCGGTCTTAGTCAGGGACGGCAAACCCTGCCACACGCTCAAAGCTCAGGACTTGGCAGCCGCGACCTTCCAGACGGGAATCCCTTTCTCCGCCTATAGCGCCCAGTCCCTACAGCATATGCAATACAACGCCCAGTACAGCGCGGCCAGCAACCCCCAGTACCCCACAGCACACCACTTGGTACAAGCGCAGCAGTGGACTTGGTGAAGGCTGGAGGGGAGAGCGCATCCCCCCGCACCCGCGTACCCCCCATACGCGAAAAGAGGAGGAAATCCCCGAAATAATAAAGCGAGACAGAGAGGGAGACAGACTGAAGCTCCAAAAATAAAACTCGGAACTGCGGGGGAAGGGATGGAGAGGGAAACGCTATTATTATTATTATTATTGCTATTATTATTATTATGTTGTTTGGATTTGCTTTTTGGTTTTGGTTTGGTTCTTTTTTCCCTCTCCCGTTTCTTTTCCCCTCTATTTTTTGGGGGCGGCTCGGTTTCATTTCGGGGGGAGGCAGGGAGGGGGGGGAAGGGAGGGGAGGTGTTTTTTGTGCGTCATTGTTTACAGAAATTTTTGCGCCATTCAGTGGTCCTGTCTACCTACAGCTCAAATAAAGGGGGGGGGGGGGGGGGGAGAGATCGTCAGAATTAAACAAAAAATAAAGGAAGAATAAACCCCGCTCCCCGCTGCTCCTGTGGTTTTGTGAGGACCGGGAGGGCACCCGGACACGGCGGCTCGATTCCCCCCTTCCATGGGGATGCTCGGCCCCGTGGAGACCCTGGTAGCCCGGAGCGGGTGTGTTTTGTGCCGTGGGGAGCGGCCGGAATGTTGGTTTTGGTTGAGTTCGCTCAGGGGTTGCGCACAACTAGTCCCGAGTAACCGGGAACAGAGGGAAAAGAAACGCGGGTTAAACCCTCGCCGTTCAGCGCCGCGGGGAAGCGGCTCCCTCTGCGCGATATTTTAATACGAATTTTAATTTTATTTAAGGAAATTCAATTTCATCTTTTAAGGAAAACAATTCACAGCACCGATAACAACGGCCAACCGGATTTGTTCGCCTCCTCGGCCGCCTCCCAGCCACGTTTCGGCATGGGGCCGGAGAGGAGACCCGGCCAAGCAGGGCCGCCAGGCAACTTCTTTCTTGGAGGGGCAAAACAGCTTTTTCTGGGGCGTTCGGCTTCATCCTGCTGGCGAAAATCGGGGCGAGAGGTTAATGGATTATTTCGTACCTGTGGCTTTGCTTTTCCACCCCCCCTGTGCCCCGTGGTGCGGGGGTCCCCCGGCCGTAGTTTGGGTACCATCATCACCATCATCACCCTCCTCACCCCGCGTCCCCCCGCGTCCGTTTTGCTCAGAAAGGAGCATGGAAACTTCGCGTTCAGCCCTCGGGAATGCGCCGGCGGCTGGGGCAGGTCGGGGAAAGCGGAACACTTGGGGTACCCCCAAAAAAGGGGGAGAAGCGGCAGATTTGGAGGGTTTGACGGCCTGGCCGCCGTGGAACGGGGAGCTGGGCCCGGCCCTTGGGAAGCGGCGGCCGGTTTCGGGCGGTCGCAGCTCCGTCTCGGAGCGGGTTTGTGCGGCGCCGGGGCGGCTGCGAGCCCTTCGCCCTTCCCTGAGGGTTTTAGGCTGCTAAAGCTGCTCGAACACCAAACAAATGCATCAACAAACGAGGGTTGTGCGGTGCGCGACCCGCGGCAGCGCCCGCCCCGTCCCACCGCGACCGAGCCGAGCCGGGCCGGTTCAGTTCAACATCCAAAGCAAAGAAACGATCGGTACCAGCTCCGCCGTGCCCCTCCGCGCCAATCCGGCCCGGCGCAACCTCTGCCGGCCGCCAAACCCGGCACCGCCCCGCGCTGCGGCTGGGTTGGTTTTACGCTTTTCTGGTTTTATTTGTATTTATATTCGTATCGCCGTTTTCCCGTTCCCCCTTTCCCCGCCGCGTGAGCCCGTCCCCAAACCACCGAGGCCCGGCAGCCGCTCGGTGGACGCCGCCGGTGACTTGTCCGTGCCCCGGCGGGGATCCACCGAGGCAGAGTCAGCCTGACAAGCGGGGAACCGGCCTCCAGCCCCGGGGAATATCTGCCGGGTCCTGAGCAAGGAGGAAACACGGATACGTGCAGGTTTTCCCCTTTACAGCCCCAGCGTGCGAGGCAGGAGCGGAGAGAAGGAAAACTGACACTTCTTGATTATTTTTCCCCCTTTTTTTTCTTCTTTCTCTTTTCCCCCAGGCTTTGCTAAGTCTATAAAACCAGTTGTGTGGCCCTAACCTCCGTGGCCTTATATCTCCCATGCTGCCGGGCCAGCTCCGGGCAGTCTATCTTTGCACAATATACAGTAGACTTCACAAAACAGCACAATGGGGGAGGCAGGGAGGTGAGCATGTTAGAGGCGTGCATATTAAAGAGACGGAGGCCAAGGCAGTCAGGGCCGGGCCGGGAGGGGGGAGAGAAAAAGGAGAGACAGTCTAAGGGGGGGTGGGCCCCCTCCCTGTGCCTTCCCTCCCTTCTTCTCCCCCCTTCTCCCTTCTTTTTGGGGCCATTCCATTCATTTCGGGGAGGCAGTCCATCCCGGAGTCAGGGAGCAGTGTCCTTTGCGTTTTGTTAGGGCTGTCACTCGTGCTCATTGTTAGGCGTGTTCTACATGTTGTATCCCATATGGCCAGCTGGGCCGGGGGACCCCTCACAAAACCCAAATTGTGCCCAGCTTTCAAACCCAGCATTGTTGTCTGTGAAAGGAAGACGAATTAAAAATTCGTGCTATATCTATTCTGGAAGGCAAAAAAAAAAACCCGGGGGGTGGGGGGGACACAAGGAGAAAGAATCCCTCTCTCTTTCTCTCCCTCTCTCCCTCTCTCTTTGAAGGCTAACAGAGGCCTCCTCTTCTCCCAGTCCCCGCTGACAAGTTTCTCTCTCATTTCACAGGAAATTAGACTCTCCCCCCCCCAACAAGACCCAAGCGCATCTCCCCCGTAAAACCCACGTCGGGGCCCGCTCCTGCGCCTCCGGCCGGTCAGCAGAGCTCGGCTGCGCGGGGGCTGCGCGGGGGCTGCGCGGAGGCAGCGGCAGGCAGCAGAACAAGGCTGCATTGAGGGCCCGGTAATGTTATGCAGGCGGCCTCCCTCCGCGGCCCGGCCGTACCGCGCGGCGGGCTGGCACGTCCCGCTTCTGCCCCGGAGAAACGGCTCTTTCTTGTCGTAGCTCCTGGTTGTGCAAGGCAGGCCGCCGGGGGGGGGGGGGGACGACGGGAGGGAGAGAGGGGAAGGGAGGGCAATGGAAAAGGAAAAAAAGGGAAAAAAAAAAAAAAAAAGGAAGATAAAGAAATGCGGGGAAAAAAAAAAAAAGATTTAAAAAGCGGGGGGAGGGGGGAGAAGAAAAGGGGAAAAAAAAGAAGAAGAAATGAAAAAAAAAATCCTGAAAAAAAAGGAAAAGGAAAACGAAAAAGAAAGGACAAAAATAAAAAGGAGAAAAAGAAAAAGGGATAAAAGAAAAGGAACCAAGAAAATGAGAAAATGAGCAAATGAGAGAAAAAACCGAGAAAAAAGCAAAAAAAAAAAAGAAGGAAAATAAAAGAAAAAAGAAAAAAAAAGAAAAAGAAAAAGAGAAAACAGAAAAAAGAGAGAAAAGAAAATAGAGGCAAGAAAAAAGAACGTAAAAAGAAAACAGAAAAAGGAAAGAGACAACGAACAAGAAAAAATGAAAAGCCAAGAAAAGAAAAAGAAAAAAAGAAAATGGAGAAAAGAAAAGAGGACAAAAAAAAAGAGTAAAAGATGAAGAGGGGGACACCGCTTTCTCAACCCAACTGCCCTTGGCACTTCCAGTTCCAGGCAGAGGGATTGCGCAGCGCTGCGCGGGCGCGCTGGTGACACCGGCCGCCCCGCTCCTGCCGTCACTGTTGTCATCAGCCTCCCCCCTTTGCCCCGCTACCCCCCCTCACCCCTCCGGTGCCTCCCTGTCCACCACCGGGAGCCGCGCGGGGAGCCGCACCTCGGCAGAGCCGCCCGTCGGGTCCAGATCGCGCCACGCTCCGCGGATGGCGACTTGGCGCAGAAACCCGTTTGCTGGGGGGGGCTGTGAGGAGCTCTGGGTCCCGCTCCTGGGGCTCCTTTCCCTTTCCCCGCCATCTTTCCCCCCTTTTCTCCTTCCGCCGCCCTCTCGCAGGGAGGGAGCTGCTCAGGCGGGCGGATCACCTGCTAATGAGCTGGAAGCCCCTTAAGCCCTGGAAATAACTTACTTCGTCACCTATTGACTGTTTGGCTTAGTTTGGAACCGGTGTGGATTTTTCGGGTCTTTTCAAGAGAGCCGGTCAATGAAAAGCTAAGCCAATATTTACCAAGTAGAAGGGCAACTCTCGGCGGTGTTTATTAAGGGGCTGGTGGGGAAGGGCTGCGGGGGGGTTAGGGTGCGGCAGGACCTTCCCGGGGCAGCTGGAGCGGCGAGATACGGCCCGGGCGGTGATGCGGGAAGAAGGCACTTGTGGCTCCAGGAGGGCGATGCTCATCCCCTTGTTATCCTGCATCACCTGCAGTCACCCCCGCACTCACTCCCGTTATCCCGGCATTGCCTCCTGTTGTTTTTCCACATCCCATTCCGTTATCATCCCCGCATCCCTACATGTTATCCACTCATCCCCTCCCTTATCGTCCCTGCAAACCCCTCCGTTATCCCCGCATCACCTCCTGTCACCACCACACTCCCTCCCGTTATCCCCATATCCCCTCCTGTCGTGATCCCACATCCCAGCTCGTTACCATCCCTCATCCTCTCCTGTTGTTATCCCACATCCTCTCCCGTTGTTATCCCACATCCTCTCCCGTTACCATTCCCGCATCCCTCTACATTATCCCTCCATCCCTCCCTGTAATCCCGGCACCTGCAATCTCCCAGCCAGCCCCCAGTCCGCCGCCGGCTCCCCAGACAGAAACAGCCGGTGGGGGTTATTGCTCCCCGCAGCTGGAAGGATTTATATTAGATGCATTTTAGATATATTTTAAATGCTTTTGATGTGATATCCCTCCCCCCCCCCCCCGGCGAGCAGCGGCCGCAGGGAGGCAGCAGAGCCCCGCGCAGCACCGAGCGCAGCACCGCTACCCCTCCGCGCTCCCTCGGGGCCGAGGCGCGGGGGAACCGGCGGGATCGAAGCGGTGGCACCGGCCCCCGACCCCTCGTCTCCACTCCCCGTCGGGCTGGGCCGCGGGCGGCCGCAGGGCGGCGCTGCCGGATAAGGGACGCGCCGTCGCACACCCCACCCCACCCCCCCCGACTCTTCTCCCATGGACACAGAGGGTGCAGATCGCGCCCGGGAGCCCTCGCAGCTTCACACAGGGGGAAGGGGCCCTTGGACCCGCTCGGAGACACGGCAGCGGCTCGGACAGAGCAGGAAGAGAGATGGAGGATGGAGGCAGGATGGGCCTGGTCTCTGCTCCCAAGGAACAAGGGATGGGACAAGAGGAACCGGCCTCAAGCTGCACCAGGGCAGGTTTAGATGGAGCTGAGGAACAATTCCTGCCCCAGAGGGTGCTCAGGCATTGGAACAGGCTGCCCAGGGCAGGGCTGCAGTCACCGTCCCTGCAAGGGTTCACACCCCGTGGAGACGAGGCCTCAGTGCCATGGGTTAGTGGTGGCCTTGGCAGGGCTGGGCAATGGTTGGACTGGATGAGCTTAAAGGGCTTTTCCAACCTGGTTGGTTTTGTGATGGGAGCACTCCAGGGAATAGTGCCACCTAGGAGCGTCTTTGGGTCTAAACTGATGAATCCCAAGCCATTGCTTTGAAATACAGCAGAGCTCTAAGCACAAATATCAGTCCCATATCCTTATGTGGGGCAAGACTCCAAGCCTGGGGACTCCTACTACCCAGACTGGGGGTACTACAACCCCTCCTGCTCCCAGGGGTCACACAGCCCTTCAAGCCGCATCCTTTGGGCGAACAGTGCATCTCCAAGACCTAAGCAAGTTTTGGTGCAAAGCATTCACCTGTATTCTATAGTTATGAGCATCACCAACATCAGAAGAATAACCGCACCAGTGGAACAATGAGGGTACTGCAGCATTCCAGAGAGCACCTGCATGCTCTCCTCCCAGCCTTCCATCTCTTCTCGTCCCTGTGTGGAGTCAGAGACAGCCACGGGGATGTCTACAGCTGCCTCACTGCTTCTGAATGTGCCAGGGGCATGCCTGGCTCGTGCAGAGGCAGTCACGCATCCAAATGCTACAGGTATGTGCTTAAAAACATCCCTGGTTTTGAAGGATCCAACTCAAAAGTGCTTTGGGAAAGGCCAAATAAATGGTGGCCTCTGGGCTGCCCATGCTGTGCCTTCAGCAAGCCCCCACCACCAGCAGGCAGCCCACTGCTCTGTGCAACAGCCACAGGGGTGCTCAGGGCAGCTTTTCCCCTCCCTGTGCTGTTCAGATGGTGCTACTTGCCAAAACCAGCTTTGAAGGAATGTCAATGCTCCCCATTTTGTACCAAAACCAAGAGTCCAGGAGGAGCTGGTCCCACTTCTGGAACATGAAAGCATCTGAGCAACAGGTTAGAGCCCACAGCAGCAAGTTAGGACAGCTTTGTACCAGAAAAACCCAGTCTGGGGAAAGTGCCAGCTCTCATTCCCAAGATCTGACTCTGGGAAAGCACCAGCTCATTCCCAGGAGCAGCGGTACCTGCTCACCCCTCCTCAGTGACCTCCCCAGCATGATCCCACTAGGAAATGCTTCCAGAGGATCAGATACAGCCCTCATCTAAGCAAACTGAGACTGAAGGCTTGGCACTGCCCACCCTGGAGCACAGTGAGGGACTGCCATTCCCTCTGGGTGCAGCACGATGAGCACTCTCCAATCCAGACACCTCCAGTTCTTCCCCAGGAAATAGCCCATTCCCAGTCCCACAAACAACCTGGTTTTCTTCACAGGCTTGTCCATTCCGTGCTTATTTCTCAGCAGGCGAAAAATCACTTAAATTCTGCATTCAATGCAGTGAAGAGCAAGACTTTGATTCAGGGGATTCACTCTTCAGTGATGGCAAGTTCACTGGGGTCCGCACAGTACCATTAATGACACTTTGTATAAAAAACAACCAGTTCTGCCTCTTTGCTCTTCCTTATGTGTACATACACATATATAAGAGCACCAAGAAACAAGAGCTGGAGGGGTTCATGGGGCGAAGACCTCACTGTGCAGCCATCCCTTAGAGGTGCCCCCCATGCTCCCAGCACTGCTCCCACCTCACACAGTGCTGCTGTGGCTCCACAGACAGGGGACCTGACAGACACCACTCACCTGAGGGGACACGATGCTCCAGCACCTGCCACCAGTTCTGCCACTCCTGGGTGCTTGGACCTTACCCAGGGGGTGGCTGCCGCCCACTTCCCAACACAAGAGGCTTCAGAGGCAGCTTCAGCACCATCTCATGGCACTGGGTTTCTTCATGCTGCCCAAATCACCTGGCTCAGGGGGCTGGACAAGAGGAACACCCCTCTTTGGCCCCCCTTTCAGGCAGTTGCCCTCTTCCTCCCCCCTGTTCCTGGCCATATCAATGTTCAGGACATGCTGGTCCACACCAAACATAGAATCATAGAATAGTCAAGGTTGGAAAGGACCTTGAGATCATCCAGTTCCAACGCCCTGCCATGGGCAGGGACACCCCACACTAAACCATGGCACCCAAGGCCTCATCCAACCTGGCCTTGAACACTGCCAAGGATGGAGCATTTGAACCAGCGGGTTCAGAGCACTTGGGATGCTCCAGGTCCAAAGGACAAGTATTTGGGTTGGAAAACAAAGGATTTAAGTCTGAAGAGGGTGTTATGGTTGGGGTGCAGCATCCTCCCTTCCTGCAGGCTCCCAGGCTAACCACAAGCAGCAGCTCTGGCCAACCCACAGCAACTGAAGTCTGCCCCATGGATAAAAAACATGAGCATCAATGTGCAGCTCCCTCCAGGTGCTGCAAGAACGTTCTGACATACAAACCAATACATCAGACAAAACCAACCTAAAACACGAGTTTTCACATATCCATTTTAGTGTTTAATGTATTTTACTGTTTTATACAAATAAGGTTTGGACAGTTTGAGGTAAGTGGGGTGCATATAATAGGTCCTAGTTCCAGTCACATCTTTGGGATTTAACTGCTAGAAATCACATCAATGCTATCGATAGAAAACATTCACGATGCGATGTAAAACTCCGAGAGCTCAGAGAAACTTGCCTTGAATTGCTGCAGTCACTTAAGCGGAGTCCTTGATCCTGCACAGAGATGAGCTGTGTTTCATGGGCTTCAGCACCATTTCAGGGAGAAAGTTCTCCACGAGATAAAAACCGCAAGCAAAGCTGCTTAGAATAAACTGTGTAAAATCACATTTAATCACCACCACAGCTTGGGCTGGTGGAACGGGCTGAACTGCTTCAACTACTAAGGAAAGAATCCCTTTCAAAAGGTGTATGTGTATTCTGATGTAAGTGCAAAGGACACCAAAAGCAGTACACCAACATAACTCCAAGAAACACAGAGAATTCAAGCATCTCAACATCCCAAACCTTATTCTGACTACGAGGAGTATATAGGATGGGGGAGGTTTGGGGGACTTAAAGCACAGGATCCTTTCATCATGTAGGGTTATATCTACCCTAAGAAACTAAGTGGACTTGGTGACCATTCATGGGAAGTGTGCTTTCCATCACCAAAGTGCCAGGAGGGTCCTTACATCCTCCCCTGGTTATTGGAGCATCACTCCAGTGCCAGCCTTGAGGTCTTGGCAGGGGCTGCATCCCTCATCCCCCTGCCCTGTGGTCACTCACTGAGGCTGATGGAGATGAGTGGGTTGCAAAGAGCACACGGGAGAGCTTCTCCCTCCCTGTGACTTGGGGGATGTGTTGTATACATGGAATCATAGAATAACACCTTGCAGGAAAGAGGCATTTGCAGGAAGAGTTCATCTCCTGTTGTCCAAGACTATAAAAAACCAAGATAATCCCAGGAGGACCTCCCCAGCTATTTTCTTACTCAGACACACTTTCTCCCCCTCTTCAAAGCTGTCCCACAAAAGCCTGAAAGTCACAGGTTGTTGTAACCCTGACAAACACACACCTGATTTGTTATCCAAGATCAGACCAAGAAATTCAGCTTCAATATGCTTTTGATAAAAATGGCCTTAAATCCCTTATGTCCTTTATCCAAGGCTCAGCCCAGGCTTCACCCTCAGCCACACCATGGAGAAGGACTTGCCTTGCTCCGTGTTCAGGAAGCCAAAGGGGTGCAGAGCTGCTCCCAGAGGAGCCCAGAGCCCAATAACTCTGCAAAGGAGGGGATGCAACAGCAATGGTGCGGGACAGAGCCTGTGATGCACACAATGCAAGAGATGCTCTCTTTGACAGTGTCTCCCTGCTGGGTTTGCTTCTTCCTCTTCCTCCTCTTTATGCTTCT
The DNA here is from genome assembly GCF_963264785.1 of Psittacula echo. Classification (NCBI taxonomy): domain Eukaryota; kingdom Metazoa; phylum Chordata; class Aves; order Psittaciformes; family Psittacidae; genus Psittacula; species Psittacula echo. The sequence goes on from NC_137738.1 coordinate 121,837,113, forward strand.
GCTTCCATAACCCCTCCAGGGGTTGAGGAATTCTGATCCATGGCACAGCAGCTTTCCTTCCACAACCTGAACACAAGCAGAAATATGCTTAATTCAGTAAATATGGCAGGAATCATAGAACAGGTTGGGTTGAAGGGACCTTAAAGCTCATCCAGTTCCAGCCCCTGCCACAAGCGGGGACACCTTCCACTGGAGCAGCTTGCTCCAGGCCCCTGTGTCCAACCTGGCCTTGAGCACTGCCAGGGATGGTCTGTGTGCCTCCAAACACAGCTGCAGCAAACAACCCTTGAGGTTTTTCCCCAGGTGTATTCACTAAAGCTCACAGCAGCTGAAAGAACCTCACTAAAAGTATGTTGTAGTGTATGTTGTACACCCCCCAGGTGTAAATCACAGCCCATGGAGACAGGAAAACCTGCTTATACACAAGTGACTTCTAACCTGACCTTACTTTGCCTTACAAGAAAGATGAGACATTGCCTTTGCTGAGATGTAAGCAGAGCTCAGCATGCATCACAGATATCCAGAGGTTTTTGGAACTCCCACACTGCTTTCGTCCCAGGTGGAGTGGGGCAGCAGCTACATGTGAGACCCATCACCTGCATGCTCAGGTACCGTGACAAGTGAGGAAGGTAAAGGGGACTGCTGGTGATTTCAGAGGTTACCACAGAGCCCCAATGAAGGGAATAGCACATGAGCCCTATGGTGGGAATGAGCACCCTCAGACCCACCAAAGGGGCTAAGGGGAGAACATTTCACTGCCACCCTTGCAGATCCTTGTCTCCATGGATGCTGCCTTTACACGTGCATCCATTGTGACCACCACCAGCCTCAATCTATATATGCAACACATGAATTTACACACACTTTTAAGAAAGGCACAGAAAGGGGTGCTGGCAGTGCTAGGCATCCCATTAATTCACCCCTGCCATAGCAGCAGTTTGTCCAGCATGAAAATACATCAGGTTCATGCAATTCTTACCACAAATTTGCAAAGACAAAGGCTTTAAAGGTCAAAAGAAAAACCTCACTCATGGCTTATAGGATGCTTGTTTTGAAGCAATGGATAAAAGCAGGACTTGCCTTGGATGGTCCTTTCGGAGTTAGGCAACAGCTGGATGAAAATCCACTACAAAAGAGAATTCAATGTTATCATTAGCAGTGACTTGGGATAGCAGCTGTTTGCTGTGGTGTTCAGGAGACTGCTTGATTTGTTCCTCTCAAGTGAGGCCACTTAAAACTCCGTACTACAGAGGGGAAACAAACAGCAACTGGAACATCTGCAGCTTGTTTGTGGCTTGGCTCTCTTAAGGTAAGTGTTTCAGAAACAAAACTCAACCCAGAGTCAACAAAGAACAAATGAAGCTGATTAAGAGGAGGAGGGAAGGAGAAGCAAAGATGGTATCATAGGAACACAGAATCAGCTAGGCTGGAAAAGACCTTTAAGATCAATGAGCCTGACCTTTATGGTCAACCCATCTGTACCAGCCGGCATCCCACCACTCCCTGGGCTGGGCACTGTAACTACATACCCCCCCTTCCAATATAAAGATTGGGAAAAATAAATCCATTAAAATAGACTGATTACAAAATTCAAACAATGGAGAAATAGTAATATTGAAAGTGATTTTTGCAGTCCAGGACATCCAGGAGTAACTTTTCTCCTCCCTTCTTCTAGAACCAAGTACTTCTGTGTTTGCAGCCTGTATTAACCATCCCATTATTAAACTGCAGCCTCAGTGCTGCATGGCCCAATTGGACAGAAACCTGGGCAAAACCTGGTCTGTCCAAACTCACTCTGGGACAGATTGGAAGCAAGTTAGTGACTGCCAGCTAGTACAGACAATCACAGAATCCTGGCATTGTCACCTTCAGTGTGAGCCTAAGTTTTCATAAGGGTTATGGCAATGGTACATTAGCTCTGGGAAAATGCTTCATCAAAAAGCATATGAACCTCAAGCTCCACCTGTACTGACATGTATGGGTCCACCTCTTGCTGATCCCGAGCCCATCAAAGTCTGAAGACACCTATTAACCTCACTGAAGAACCTTCTTGCCTTTGGAAGACTCAGACTTTGGAAAATGTTATTTTCTGGACACTCCAGCATCTGTAAAGGAATAAATCAACTCAGTGGCATCTTCTAAGCCATCTGGCCTAACATATCATCAGTTTACCACTGTCACAGAGACCCTAAACGAATCTAGACTCTCCATGTAGCTAAAACATTGTGGAAGTATTCATATAGGAACCTAAAAGTCATCACTGTTCAACTCCATCCCACTCGCAGCTCAGATGTAAAGCTGAAGCAGCAAACAAGGTAAGACTGTTTTTCCATAACAAATCAATTTTGTTTGGCTTAAACTAAAGCCCTAGGGCTGCCTTTTCCTTTGTAGCCATGCTTTGTGTCTGGGTTAAGAACCTTAAAGTGTGCTAGAGATAGGCTTTTGTTCTCCATCTACTTGTTTTTACCTCTCTGTTACTGCTGAGGTCAGATCTTCATCTAGTGGTAAACAGCATCTCTCCATTAGAGCCCATAGGGTGTGAGGTTTGCTTCAGCTGAGAGCAAACTGCAGTGAGCATGTTCTCTTCTTCGCAAATCACTGCAAGCCACAGCTCTGGAGAAGCTCCTGGACAACTTTCTGTACACATCATACTGGCTTCCTGGAGTAAATCCTGCTTTCTGCTCTCCCCCTGCGCCTCTGGTCATGGTGGTCCTTCAGAGGCCCAGGCAAATAAAAATGTGATATTTATTTTACTTCAAGAATGACTGTTTATCCATCATTCTGTGTCCACCTTTATCTTATTTACTACCTCTTACAACAGCAAGAAGTCACTGCCAGGTAACCCCTTTCATTCCAGCCCTCTCCTTTGTAAGTAAGGATGTCTTCAGTCACGCCATTTGCTCTGTGGCTGAGCAACGCAGCCATGAGAGGAATACACCACACTTGCTTCAAACCTTCAGCTAAAGTGCTGACATTTGCCCCTTGTTGCATTTCCACTGGGTCTGGTCTGCAGTCTTACCCTTCAATCACATTCACCACCTACTCCAGTTGTGATTCATTATTATGGTGGCCTTCTATGATGGGGCTGCGGAACTGATGGACAGGGGCAGAGCAGTTGATGTCATCTACCTGGACTTGTGCAAAGCGTTCGACACTGTCCCACATGACATCCTTGTCTCTAAATTGGAGAGACATCAGTTTGATGGGTGGACCACTCGGTGGATAAAGAACTGGCTGGATGGCCGCACACAAAGAGTTGTGGTCAATGGCTCGATGTCCGGCTGGAGACCAGTAACGAGTGGTGTCCCTCAGGGATCAGTGTTGGGACCGGTCTTGTTCAACATCTTTGTCGGTGACATGGACAGTGGGATTGAGTGCGCCCTCAGCAAGTTTGCGGATGGCTCCAAGCTGTGTGGTTCGGTTGATACGCCGGAGGGAAGGGATGCCATCCAGAGGGACCTCGACACGCTTGTGAGGTGGGCTGATGCCAACCTGATGAAGTTTAACCATGCCAAGTGCAAGGTCCTACACCTGGGTCAGAGCAATCCCAGGCACAGCTACAGGTTGGGCAGAGAAGAGATTCAGAGCAGCCCTGCAGAGAAGGACTTGGGGGTGTTGGTCGATGAGAAACTGAGCATGAGCCGGCTGCAGTGTGCGCTCGCAGCCCAGAAAGCAACCGTATCCTGGGCTGCATCAAGAGGAGCGTGACCAGCAGGTCGAAGGAGGTGATCCTGCCCCTCTGCTCTGCTCTCGTGAGACCTCACTTGGAGCATTGTGTGCAGTTCTGGTGTCCTCAACATAAAAAGGACATGGAGCTGTTGGAACAAGTCCAGAGGAGGCCACGAGGATGATCAGGGACTGGAGCACCTCCCGTATGGAGCCAGGCTGAGAAAGTTGGGGCTGTTCAGCCTGGAGAAGAGAAGGCTGCGTGGAGACCTCAGAGCAGCCTTCCAGTATCTGAAGGGGGCCTACAAGGATGCTGGGGAGGGACTCTTCATCAGGGACTGTAGTGACAGGACAAGGGGTAATGGGTTCAGACTGAAACAGGAGAAGTTTAGATTGGATATAAGGAAGAAATTCTTTACTGAGAGGGTGGTGAGGCACTGGAATGGGTTGCCCAGGGAGGTTGTGAATGCTCCATCCTTGGTGGTGTTCAAGGCCAGGTTGGATGAGGCCTTGAGTGCCATGGTTTAGTGTGAGGTGTCCCTGCCCATGGCAGGGGAGTTGGAACTGGATGATCTTAAGGTCCTTTCCAACCCTAACTATTCTATGATTCTAGTCGTAGAATCCCAGCCTGGTTTGTGTTGGAAGGGACCTTAAAGCTCACACAGCTCCAACCCCTGCCACAGGCAGGGACCCCTTCCACTGGAGCAGCTTGCTCCAAGCCCCTGTGTCCAACCTGGCCTTGAACACTGCCAGGGATGGGGCAGCCACAGCTTCTCTGGGCACCCTGGGCCAGCGCCTCAGCACCCTCACAGGGAAGAGCTTCTGCCTAAGAGCTCAGCTCAGTCTCCCCTGTTCTGGCAGGTTCAAGCCATTCCCCTTGTCCAAAGCCCCTCCCCAGGTTTCCTGTAGCCCCCCTTAGGTGTAATTCTCTGCTCACACTCTGGCTACATCAGGTGAATGCAGAAGGCAGCACCTACCTGGGTTTTGAGAGGTTCCTGTCCCAGCTCAGCCAGAGGAACAGAAGAACTCTGTTGTTCCTCCTTCAGAACAGCAGCAGGGCAGAGCAGGGCTTGGGTTCACCCTCAAGAGCTGGTTTCTTGGCTGTGTGACTGCATCTCCCACCATGTCCCTAGGGACCACAAGATCAAGATAAGCAAACTCCTCAGGATAAAGACTGGTCATGCTTACCCACACCGCCTTATCCATCTTTCACACATTTTTCCCTAAAGCCTGTAGAAGGTATTAAAAAGCCATCAGGAAAAAAAGAGCCTTCTGCTTAACAAAAAACATCTTGGTCAATCCCACCATAGAGAAGAATGGCACTATAGAGCAGAAACATGAACAAAAACAGTTTCCTTCCCCTATCAAAGAACTAGGAGTGGAGGGGGTTGACCCACTCCATTAAGTGCCTTTTGGTTGCATTAAAGGACTATTATTAGTTTGCTGGGTAAGAAGCCATTAACACAGCAGAGAGTAGGAATTCCATATATGTTCCTGCTGTTGGTCACCACCAGAGACAGTGTCAGGCTGTGGGGACCCCCTCACGTGACCCATGCAAACAGTAATGATGTTCCTAAATGTTCAGTTTCCACCTTCTTCAGCTGCATTTTCAAGGCAAACATCAGCTTTCCCAGTTCCCATCAATAATTCATGGGCCACTTCAGATAGTCATCAACTATATCACCAAATCAAATTAACATATCTTGGGGTTTGGAACCCAAGATTTCCTGCTCCAGCCCCCAGGACACCTGCTTCTGTTTGGGTTGCCACTTAATCATTGCATAATATTTGTTTTGACTTGGTTGTGTGTAAGAAGAGATTTATACCATTCCATCTGGCTGCAGCATGTTAGTCATCAGAGGATAAAAGCCACCCTCAACTCCTCCATTGGCTGTGTTAGTGCAGCTCTGTCCTCCTTTATGAAGCTTTGGAAGCGAACACCAGAGTGGAGAACCTAAAAATACACAGAACTAGATAGTTTGCCACGCTGTTTATCAGCCTCACCAGACTTAAGCAAATAACACATGCCACTTGAGTCTTCTCCCACCTCTTAAACTGCCTACACAGCTCTCAAAGAGGTAACTTCAAGTTACTTCAATCCTAGTTTTGTCTAGGCCCCTCCAAAAACAAAACAGAAGATGTGGTGTGACACAAGGGTTCCACCTGAATCTATTTAGGATGACTTCACCATCATTGTTAATATAGCTCTTAGTGGTGCCAGGATGAATAAGGGTCCCATCATCATAGGTGTAGGACACTTGAAGCCAATTCAAAGACAGTGCCTGTCATCTCAGTCTAAAGAAGGGCTTGACTTGACATCCACTGGAATCAATGGAAAGACTCACATAGATTTCAGGAGACACTGAATCAGGTTCTCAAAGGAAGACAAGCCTCAAGAAGTGACTGATGGATTTAGGCTTCACATCTATTGGCATTTGGAGATGTAATAAGGAGTTCTGACAAGTCACAGATACATAAAAAGTATCAACAATAAAACTCTACAAGATCATTTATAATCAAGTGTAAAGTAAGTGGAAATAGCAGCAGTTGCAGCATAAAGTACTTCCAGTGGCACTTGTTGCAGATCTGCTATTAACACATTGGGGTTGCAAAGGATAAGAGCAGAGACACACACACACCAGAACTGGGCTTGCAAGCATCCAGTCATGGCAACAGCAACCCTGGGAGGGGAACAACAACCAGGGCAGAGGGAATGTGCTTTCCTGGCAATTCCACGTGCTGCTCCTGACCGATGCCCTCCTCCCAGGTCCCCAGAGTGACGTGCTACCAACACCCAGATGCCAGCTGGCGCTTGTGTGGCAAGTCAGAGGCTCTTCCAAAACCATCCTTTCAAGGCCCTTCACTCAGTGTGACCTGGGGACAAGGGGTACATGCCGCTGCTTTTAGCAGAGCTGGTTTTCCCATGTACCCATCATTAGCAGATCCCAGCCACGGCTGTGACATGAGAGGGGACAGACACCCAAAGACTGTTTGAAGGGACACCAACTGGTTCTCTTCTGATTGTGGCAGCACTTACCAGCACTTGGAGGATGCTTTCCTTCACCACCACCATCGCATACACACGACTGTGACTGACCTACCTGTGGGCAGGCTCCTTCTGTAGGTATCTGCTGGCACCTCAGTTTTGGAGTGCTTTGGATAGCATCTTCCTCTAGGCATGGGCTCTGCCTTCCACCAGAGGTGCTCCTCAAATGTGGGGTTGAGCACGGGATGTGACTGCAGCCACCCAAGGGGCCAGGATCCCTCCTTGTAGCAGGTCACCAGCAGTTTCCTGCAAGATGAGCACATTAGCTCTCTATGAAGCAAGTCAACCTCCTTGCACGCCAGAGCAGCCCCAGCCTTTCCAAAACCACACTGGAAGACACTGCACACCTCCATGAGCTACAGACAGGCTCCCCCTCCTTTACTGTGTGATCTGGGGGGATTTATGGATTCAAGAACGCAATGGATTCAAGGATTGCTGGGCTCCAGTGGTGGGCAATAATGACCATGCTCCTTTACCTCTACTCCTAGCAACACCATATGGATGGGGACTTGGCTTCTTCATCCACACCACTGGCCTGGACAATTGCATTGGCCATTGTATGGCATGGATGTACACCCAATCAAGGGGGGGAATCTACTACCTGTGAGGTGAAGCAGAGAATGAACCAACCTCCAAACTGTAAGTGCAAAGAAACAGCGGGGCAGGCACCCAGTACATTCTCCTGCGGGGCCATCAACACCTTCCTCAGGGGCTCTGCACATCAGCTTTGGGGTAGGCATTGCACCTATGTGCGGACAGGAAAGCTCCTTAGAGAAAAACCCATTACCCTTGGTCTGTTCGCACAGGTCCTTCCAACCAGCACTTCATTTCCTGAGGGAGGCAAAAAAGAGTCCATTTTAAATGTTATTTGAAAGCAGGGAAAGCAGATACCATCAGAAGCCAACGCGCTGAGTAACAGCGGAGCAGGAGAAGCTGTTTTACTCATTGAGTGGCATTTTACACACAATGGTTTACATTTTAGATAATTCAGTGCAACAAAAGTCATTCAATGATACCATTTGCAGCCTTTGAGCAGAATGGATCTTAATTGCCAAAGAGACATTTTTCCTTCCTATCTCGGGATCTGTACTTCAGGATTTTTGTACTTCGAGCCTCGGAAAATTGCAGCTCTCTCCCGATTAAGTGCTTAATTGCGGTCAGTGCTTTCCAAAGTATTTGCAGTCGCTGGCTTAAGTTCTGCTTCAGACACACACCGTTATCAACTTCTTTATCAACCTGCACAATTCCTCTGCATCAAATGCATTCTGAAGCATCCTTGGTGGGCCTTGATCACATCCCTGTTCCTCAGGAACTCCAATGAAGAGCCCTGAGAGCTGGGCAGCACTCACTAGCTCAGGCTCCAGCAGTTTCCTACCTTCCTTCAACATCCTTTCTCATCTGAAGTGGCAGAGCTGCCCTTCACCCTGGAATCACGGGCAGAATTGGCAGCCTGGAATGCTGCCTGCCCAGCATCCACCACTGAACCCTTGCCTGCCCTCTGCACCCAGAGCAGCAGCATCTGAATCATAGAACGGCTTGGACTGGAAAGGACCTCGAGATCATGTAGTTCCGACCTCCTGCCATGGGCAGGGATATCCCAGGTATTTAACTGGATTTGCCAGGAAACCAAAGGAATTTGACCATGATTTCAAGCCAGGCTAACGTGTGATGTGCTGGACAGCAGCTGAAGCTCTAAGACCTTGCTCTAAATTAGGAACCATAAGGGTTTAACCCATTTTTCCCTGCAATCTGAAGCAGGCGGCCAGTTAATAGTCAATTCCCCACAGTGTGGGAGCTTTTGCAGATTCCCAGACTACAGCTGCTTGCTCCAAGAGGTCCGCATGGGCTTGGAGCACCCTTCGGACAGGGGTGACCCTCACCTGAGACCCCATCCCAAAATAAGGTATTTCAGTCTCAGACTAATGGAAGAGAGTAAGGCAGGGGGCACTGATCCCAGTACAGAAATGTACCTGTCCCTTTGGCCAGGGTGCTGCTCCCAGGCCCCTGCAGTACACATGGTCCTGCTGTAATCAGGTTCACTGTGATGGTCCTGCTGCAGCCAAGGATGACCCAGAGCTGCTCGAACAGCAAATCCTGGTTAGCACCCGGCTTTAAGGCTGATACCCAAAACGCCACGCTGGGCAATGATAGACTGGATTGCATCAACATGACCCTTACATTTTGCCACTGCAGTTATCTGCCTCCATGGAGGACAAGCCACAGGCACTTATCAACCAGCACCCAAGGAAAACACTCGCTGGGTGCTCAGCAGCACTGCCACAGCATCCAGTGATGAGAGCAGACCCATCACCAATGTGCATCAGCGGCTGCCAACAAGGTCTCACGGCTTTATCCCCACCTCTTACAAGACCATGGGAAGATGATGGTGAAGGGTCACAGCACTCAAATTAAACATGATGAAGTCTCTTCTGGAAAGCGGGCAATAGGTCTCCGGGGATCACTGTCACATTTTGAAACTCATGTATTGCACTTCTGTGGCCTATCAAGCGTAGATTGCTGTTGGGATGAAAACCTCACGAGATTTCCCTAGTGATGTGGCAAGAATCGTATTGTCTGAAACATGCTGGACCTTAACCACAGAGAATCTCTCAGCACAGGTTAGAAATACTTCTGCCTGGGCACACGTATTACAAATCATCCTGGAGTCTTATCTCTGGATCTTGGAGTAATCCCCTTGCAACCAAGAAATGAAAACACTCCTCATCTCTCCCCAGTAACTCACAGGAGTTACTCTTTGGGAAGGAAATTGTTCAGGGTATTTATCCAGGAAAGCCAGTGTCTGCATCTGTTTCAAACAGAGCAGAAAGCCCGAGAGCTGTTCACATCCAAGCATCAGGAAAGCCATCAATGCACAGGAGTGACATGGTCAAGGTTCGCACAGCCAGAACTTAAACCCTCATTTAAGCTCAGCCTGTGCCTCCAGTTTACACAAGCAATGGCTACGAGTGTCAAAGCAAACCAAATACGCATGAAGTGGCTAGAGAGGACCAGTGACACCTTCTGCTTGTTCAGAAGGGCTCGTCTAAGTCTCTGCAGTGTGCGGCTCACTCTGTAGCAATGGCTGGGTGTACCTGCCTGAGGCAGCACCATGCAGGCAGGCACACAGCGGTCGGGCACACTCCATTTCATGTGCATTTGCAAGAAGCTTTTGAAAGGTTTAAAGGCTTCTCTGCACTCTGGTTTTAAGGTAATGAGTCAAGCACCAGCCCCAGCCAGGATCAGGTCTCATCCGGGCACCCTGCAGTACCTTGAGGGGCTAAGACAGCTCTGAGAGGTTCCCCATAAATTAGGCATCAGGAGTGGTGTTAACGGGACCTCAGCTCCATGTTCAGCCATGGGGTCTTAAAGAGCCTCATCACTTCGTGAACACTTCATCATACTCGAGTTAATCATCACCTGCAAGGAAGACCTGTGCCTCTTGATGTCGTGGCTCCTGAACAGGAATTACCCACAGCTCCCAAGAACTTCCCAGCAGGAGGAAAACTACAGCCTCCGGAAGCAGCAGATGACATTGCGAGTGGTGCCACTGGCCGACGTGCAGACAATATTGCTGCTAATGGTTAATACAGTAGTATTTCCATTTCACTGTACATGAGAAAAGATAATTACTTCCAGGGTTTAAGAACTGAATGTGTTGATCCAAATGTAATCTCTGTATTTTAGCATTTGATTATTACATTAGAAATACAAATGTCAATGGGCTGTAGGAACCAAAGTTATCAGAAGAAAAAAAGAGGAGATGTGTCGCTGAAATTGCAGCACAGAGGGAAGAGCAGAAGCCAACAGGGGACTTGCAACTTTAGTTAATTAAAAAGATATTACATCTGAAAAGTATTTTGGGAGCTGAGAGCTTTTGTGGTTCCTAAGTGATGCTTTTGCTACACCCGGAACAAGTGGAGGTCGGGGCCATGCAACCAGACAGAACTGAGGATCACTTCCATTTCCTGATCACCCAAATCAGAGATACAAAGACCTCAACTGCTCATCTCCCACAGCAAGCAAGGTCCATGTTTTACAGCCATTTAGTGACAGTTCAGCTGTACCCACCTACTCCCTTGTCATGAGTTAATATGGGAATCACAAACCACGCTCCTGGAGATGGAGGTCTGAGCAATGCTTCACGGACACTTCTCACAGGCTCAGAGACTGGAGATGCTTTTGTGTTTCCATCCTGTATCTTTTTCTTCCAGTTGGCATCTTGCTCTGGCATCTTCTTCCATCTCCGCAAGCCCAGATGGGCTTGTTTGTCCCTCTTACCCCAAACCTGCTCTAATGAATCTGGCACTCACAGAGTTTTCTTTACACCGCAGCCCAATTCAATGCCAAAGAGACACAGTCTGACCACAGCCCCAGCAGAGCAAAGCCCATCTATTAGTGAGCTCAGAAACGAAGCTTTGTCCTCCAGGAAGAGATCCTTATTCTGAACTTGCTGCTAAAAGCATCAAGCACAAACTGGAAGCCTGTGTGTAACCGGTAACAAGAGCGTGCTGCCAAGAATGGATTCAAATTGTTATGATTTGCTGTTGAACAAGCTATTGCCTTGATTTCCCAGCAAAGTTCAAGTTTGCAGCACTGATTAGTCCCGTGAACATGCCTGAAGCACCTACTGTTGTATGAATTTTTATTACCTTGCCAGCATCAGCGGCTGTTCAAAGTTGGGGCCTTATTGCAATTGATGACAACAAAATCAGGGAATAAAGAGAGGGGAGGGAGAGGAACTGTTTGTTAAGGTTTTTTTCTGTTTCCTTTTCAATAAAATGTCAACTCCATTATATAGGTGTCAACTCCATTACTGTAATGCTCCTCCTGTAACCTCAGCAGGTAACTAGCTGCTAATAACACAAGTTCCTCAAAGGCAGCGCTGAGGGCACGCGTACCTGCTATAGGCTTCCATCTGTTTAAGAAAACGCCTGTTTCTCCCTGGAGGCACAAATACCATTTTCATTATTTTGTTCTCATTGTCACTCAAAAAGAAAACCCTGCTCCTTATCCTCAGGAGCCTGTGGCAGACACGGACCAGCCCTTGTTATAGGGGAAGCCAGGAAATAAGAAAGCAATGCCTGGCACACCAATGGGGCCATGGAAAACCTGCTTTAGAGAGCACCAAAGATGGGAGAAACAGAGGAGCAGCTGCCCCAGGGCCCTGCTCCAGGTAGGAGACACCCCAGTGTGCTGCCAAACCTTCATCGGGTTGTTGTGGGGGGCAAAGCCCCCCAAAAGCAGCAAAATCTGAAAGTTTGGGCAACCCTACAGGCAGGCTGCACCATGACCATCACCCCACCGTCACAGTCACCAAACCCCTTGGGAGGCTTGAGCAGGTTTGTGTGTTCCTGAGGTCAGGATGCGTTTGGAAAGAGAAGGCGGGTGTATGGCAGCAGGGCCTGTTTGCAAGCACCATTCCCCACGGCTCCTGTTCTAAGAATTCCTATTTTAAATAAGCAGGACCACGATCAGGAAGCCCCTCACCCTTTCCCAGGCAGGAGCTGCCAGAAGCCTGGAGGAGCACGGCTCGCCTCCTGCAATCCCAGCTTTGTTGGCTGCACACATCAATGCGGAGACAAAGATGAGCACATATTTAGAAAAGAATAAAGAAATCCTTCGCAGAGCAGGAGTTGTTTAGATAATTGATTTCCCTTGGACTTACAAGCACTAAATAACACCCACCGAGCCCCAGTGCCCAGATAACCTTTTCCTTCAAATCTCTCTTCCAAAGGATTGGCCTTTGACAGAGGCATCTCTCAGAGTGCAAATCCAGGCAGCTCTAAGCCAGCTCATAGGTAAGACCTTTCTGAAAGAACGCCGGGCTGATTCCTCAAGCAATTATTTTGCCTTAGTATCCTTTGCATAGAGAGAGCTCATTAACTGCCTGCCAGGTTCTGCAGATCCACACTGGAAAATGAACTAGCACAAATGTCATAATTAATTAGCAGTTTAATGCTAGAATGAACATAGCAAAGGTGCTATAAATATTCAAGCGACGGGGAGCTCCGTGCTGGATGCACTGCCTGTGCAGGGATGTTACTGGGGATTTCATATGGCAGGGACCACACAACGGGCCCCACATCACCATCCGTTAGGGTAAGCTCAGCTGGAATCACAGAGGGATGGGGAATAATCTCTCATCTCTCATCTTTATGCTGTTGGATGTCTTCCTCCAAGGAGCTGGGCAGCGATTTCCACTGCTGGGACCAAAAGCCCTGCCTTAGTGGGTCCCAGGGCTCAAGCTGGTTTGCACAGCCCCAAAACCCTGTTGCTTTTCGGAGAGGTCAAGGCTGGTCCTACCTTCCCCCCCATCCATCAGGACATTCTGTTCCTGTGTTTTCAGTGAGCACCATTGTGACAGTGGACATCAGGCAGCTTCCCAGCACCTCTCACAATACGGCTCCCCCCTTGCATGGGGTAGATATGAAGACATAACCATTTTTCGCACGTAAGTCCTGAAGCCTTCACAAACCTCAGCTGGGTACAATCCCACTCCACAGGGAGAAGAGGAGCTCATCAGCACGTACAGCTACTCACTTCCCCATGGACCAACACGGAAGGATTCAGACCCGAGTCAACCTCAGCCCCTTACACCAGATGTGCAAAGAGAACTAAAAATCATCCAGGTTAGCTCTTGGCAAGAAACACCCTGAGAAGACACCCTGCCCCTTGCAGGCACTGGGGAGTGTACTCACCTATACCTGGAGCCCAGCAGCTCTGCATGGGACACCACACACCCTGCTGTGGGCTCTGGACCAGCACTCATAAGCCTACAAGGTGTGATGGAGCAGCCCAGGCATGGTTCCTACCCTAAACATAGGTGACCCTGGGACTCAGGCACGTTTTCCACCCCAAACAGTGCCAGGGCTCTGGAGCAGAGAAGGAAAAATAAGGAGGAGGAATCTTGGAGGTATCTGTGGCTTCTTTAACACTCCCACAGCTCCACTCCTCTCCCATCCACCTCCAGGAGGTCTTTGGGTAAAGAACACACAGGTAAATGCAGCCGCTGTGCCAGGCACCCATCTCCTGAGCACCCCAGGTAGTGATGCCACCGCTGCCATCCACTCTGCTCTGCTGCCTATGGAAGGCAATGCTCCTTTCAGCCTCTTCTTTAGTGCCACTATCACTTTGCAGGCACTAACTCCATGGTGACAACCAGCACCTGTGACACTCACAGGTCAGAGCTGGCGCCGCACGTGCAGCAAGCAAGGGAGGAAAACAAAGAGCTGGAGCAGTAACCCTGGGTACGGAGGGGAGGATGGCCTTGAGGAGGAGAAAGCACACAGCAGAGGCGAGGAGGCCCTTCAGTGAGGTTTCTTCTTCTTTTAACCTAATGAAATCTTTCATTAACACAATCTGGAAGAGGCCAGTACTTCTTCAGCATCTGCTGGGATGCTTTGTTCCAGTATCCCACTCCTCCTTCCTTTGCCTTTGCTGGTTTAACATGCCTGGCCTGTAGATGGCATCTTCCAGCACCCCAAAAACGCGACATTTCCAGGTTTGTTCCCCCCAAAGCACTGCCTCCTGCAGCGGAGAGCAGTGGAATAACAGCCTTTACCCTCATCAGTCATTGGGGTAGCACACACTATGGAGCTCAGCCAGTGAACGCCGCTCCTTGGGATGCGGCAGCCTATTCCAGAAGCTGGGAAGGCATCAGCAGGGCACTCACCTCACCTACAACCTTCCAAACCCCAAAGGTAATTTCCCTGTGCAACAGTTTTAGATCCAGGCAAAGGTGGCTGCAGCAATGGGGATCTCTATGGAAGGAATCTGGAGGGAATCTGGGGGATGCCTTTCACCACCACTTGCTCATCTGAGAGCAGAACCAGGCTCCTCCAGGTTCACATCACCCATAAAACCAGTTCAATCACCTCCTCCTGACTCCGTCTTGAACCGGGCTGTTATTTCCAGCTATTGCTGTTCACTGCATTGCTCTGCTTTTTGGGTTTGGATCACCTCCATACAAGGATCCCCCTTTGGAGCACTTCCACACCAGGCTGTCCCATAAACTTTCATATTCATTGAGAGCCACAAGACACTAAACTACAGATTCACCAGATACATAAATCAGATTTAAGGACTCTCTGCGCGCCCTTTTCCAGCTCAGTGTGGTGCTGTAACACAGATGCAGAGTCAGGCAGGGCAGCACAGCAGGGAATGTGGCTGCCCAGTGCTCAAACGAGAGCTGGATTTACCCCAGGGGGGTTTATAAAGCTATTTCAGAACCTGAAGATGCTGACTGGCACCCAACAAGATGAGCTGGTACCCAACTGCAGAGCGCAGGGATGCTCTGGGTGCATCAGAGAGGCCCAGCACCACAAAACAGCAGCCTGAAGTGCCCAAAGCCCTTACAGAAACCCCCTCTGGCTTTTCCCTTGGGTTTATGGTCCTTCCTGAGGTCTGGAGAACCCTGCTCACATCATGAACTGTCACACAGCCTGGACACCCCTGAGCAGGCACCGTGTGGCCTAAAGGCAAACCTCCCTCTGCACAAAGGGGCAGAGAAATGAGGGGATGAGGACACAGAGATCCCTTCTCCCAGCCCGAGGCCACCTTGCACCCCAGCACCAGCCACCCCTTCCCATGCCAGCCCAGCTCTGCTCAGCCCATGTGACAGCATTTGGACCCAGGCTCAGCTCAGTGCCTCCCGCTTCCCAATAGCTGATGATGTAAAGTCATCTCCCATGCACTGGCTGCCCTCAGTCTAATTTAATCAAAAGGAAAAGCTCGGATACAATTTCTCCTTTAAAAAGCTGCTTTCTGGAGGCTCCGTTGTGCCCAGCTCATTTCTTGGGAATATTTGGCCTTTCATTCTGCATCCTCCCATCCTCATCTCTGAGGTGGGATGAGCAGGAGCTGCTCCTCGGCTCCCCTAATTCATCAGACCGGATGAGGGAAGCCCACCAGGCAATGGGGAGGGAGATAAACATCCTTAAAGCTCAGCTTCGTAGCTGAGTACCATTTAACACCAGCACCCACACCTCTGATGAACGAAGACCCATGGACCAACTTCCCTCGCTCCACATCACCAGGAAACAAAACAATTCCCCTCCATATCACAGGGAAACAAACCAATTCCCATCCACATCACTGCAAAATGAACCAATTCCTCCTCCCCAGCCTCTGCTGGGTCTTCTACCCACACGACCCATCAGACACGCTCCTACTCCACAGGCTCGCACAGAAACTCTTCCTCCAGAAGAGCAGTTTTCTCCCTGCTCTGCTCAGCCACCCGGAGCCAGGGCCCTGAGTAACTATGGTTACTTCTAATTGCACAAGGAATATTATTCCGACTTCCAGGATAATGGAGAGGATCCTTCAGGAAGTCTTTCTACTTTGCAGTTTCCTCACTGTGTCTAAATCTAACCCAAAGAGTCACCTTGACCAGGCGCTGACATAAAGATGCCAACAAAAGAAATCAGGAGATGTCATCAAATGAATATGGAGGTGTTTCATCTTTTCCTTTAATTATTCTTGCCAAAGAAAACCCATGTGTTGCTAAACGCCCACCTGGGGCTTTGTGTAGAGCCAACTCTGCAGCTGAAGACTGTCCAGCTTACTATCCAGGCTGGATGCAGGCAGCCTTTGACTCTTCCAGCCTCCTATACACTGAATATCTTGTACTGTTTGCAGCACGAGCTCCTGAACGTGCACAGGGACTGGTGCCTGGGGGCCTTCCTGCCCTTCAGAGGAGTTTGGTCTGAAGGGAAAGCAGCTCAAGCCATGAAACCCTTGGGCAGCCGAGGACTCAGCAGCTACAGCAAACACTGGTATGAACTGGGGGTCAGTTCTGCAACCCAGCCGTGATGTTAGAGCCGACAGAGGGCTCAGCTTAGCGCTGACCTGGGCACAGGAGACAATGGATACAGGAAGGCAAAACAACAGTGTTCAATGAGTGAAATGCTCAAGTAAGGGGTTTGGGGGGTCATCTTTAACAGAAGGAAGAAGCCCCATGGGTTTGGGTAACCCCACATCAGCAGAAAGAGCCCTCCTGGATGACAGAGCAAGACACGAGGCACCAGTAAAATCCACCCCAATGGCACAGGAGTCTAACAGAGCCCTGGCATCCTGGGCATGTGTCTCACCAAGGAGCATGAAGACATTTGATGATCCTTTCGCCAGCAACAAGCACAGCCCAGGTACAACAGGAACAGGCAGGTCCCGTGTGAAAGGGCTCCTCTTCCAAAGCCAGAAGCAGTTATGAGCAATGTGAAATCAAAGAGGGACAGAAAGTAACCCGAGCGGTAGCTCAGGAGCCCGGAGCTCCCTGGTGCTCCTCTGCAGGGAAGTCACTGAGCCCTGCACACCGCAGTGATGAGGAAACCCAGCCTCGTTATTCAGCCCTGCTAATTAAAGAGGGAGAGAAACCAACATGGACCAAGAGCTGTGCGAGCTGCGGCGCAGCACAAAGCAGGCAGCGGCAGCACGAGCCCGCAGTAGCGCAGGAGAGGCTGGGATGCCAAATAAACATGGACAGCGCCTGGTACCTGAGGGAAAGCTGGGTGAGGAGCCGCTGGCACCTCAGTGGGTGACACCTCACTGACACACAGCGCTGGAGCGTGTTCTGTCGCACTGGTGATCAGGAAACATTAAAAACAGCTCCTGGGTATCTCACTTCAGCAGGAGGACCAATGGTCCCCGTACCTGAGAGCCCTGCAGGAGATGCTCTGCTCACAACACCATGCTCCTCAGCACAGCCTGAGGATGCAAAACACAACCTGCTCCAGTGGAAGGTGTCCCTGCCCAGGGCCAGAGGTCAGAACAAGAGGAGCTTTATGGGTCCTTCCAACCCAAACCAGCCTGTGACTTACCTGAGGTATCCATAGCTGGAAACATCCCCTTCCACAGGCAGGAGGAAAACCAGGTTGTGCTGCTATGGCTGCACCACCCAAACCCTGCAGCAAGCAGAGCAGAGCCCACAGCAGCCCTTGATTAGGGCCCTACCCTCCCATGGGCCTTAATAAACTCTGCAGGTAGGAGTCAATCAAGGCCCCCATAACAGCCCACATCTGTGGCTGCTCCTGGCAGGCCACCAGCAATGGCAGGAAACACAAGAGCCAGGAGCTGGCAGCAGAGTTAGGGCCTGTTTGTGAGCAAAATGCACCAGGGAGAGCATCTTGTCATTGTTTCAATGAGAGAAAACCAGAGATGACTGCAGGTATCACATAACCCAGGCCTAAGGGATTGGGTTTGGTAATATCAGCACATTGATTTCATCCAGCACCAGAATCAGTGCTGGGTGAAATCAATGAAACCTTCATTAAGAGGGTCAGCAGCTGATCCCTGGCAGTGGCTGCACCCACTGCCAGCCTCCGGGGTGTTTCTAGAGGGGTCCTGTGCTGCTCAGCATCTTCCACAATGGTTGGGAAGAAGGCCTGGAAGTGCTGTTAGGATTTTCAGCCACCCCCCATCAAATTAACAGCATGGTAAATGAGACAGGAAGGGTGCTCCTAAAAGGCAGTGGGAGCCACCCAGCAACCAGCTGTGACTTAATGCACCCAAACGCAGCACCCACGTGCCTGGGTGTCAAGGGCAGAGGAGGGATGAAGCTGTGCGGGCACAGCCAGCACCCACCCAGGCAATGGGACAGGCAGTGCCCCAGGCTGTCAGTGAGGATGAGGAGGCACAGACACCTGATAAATGTGTCCTTGCCCTGCCAGGCTGTGCTATCGCAGGGGGTGGGATTGGATGGGATGGATAGTCAGAGGCTCAGGAGGTGATTTCAGCCCAACACACAGCATCCGTGGGGCAGAGCAGACACTGCCCACTGCGGGTGCCAGGAAAAGGGTGAGAAAGGCTCCTTGGGAACAAAGCCCCAAGGGAAACAATCCACCTGGTGAGCAGAGAAGGATCTGATGAGTCCAATATGTTTATAGTGGTCCTCTCCCAAAAAGTAGCATAAGGAAAACCTGCAGTCACAAGGGAAAATACGGTGAATGTTTCTGTCTGATGGAAATCGTAGCTGACTAAAGAGGTGCAGATGAAGGGAACCTTAAAGGGGGTAGATGTCAGGTACAGCAAGAATAACACACATATAGCCCCCATAAGCCTGCTATTGAGTTTAACATAAGCTACCCAGGCACAGGCACGAGCCCAGCACCTGCAGCAGGAGCAGAGCTTGCTTTTGCCACATCAATATCTATCTTTTCCTGCAAACAGCCCATTTAGTGACTCTTACAACTGCTAAATCTGGGGTTTATGTGGAAATGATTTTAGAGAGCACTGGAAACCCCAGGTTCCTTTTTCCATCTAACAACGTCTTTAGAAAGCAATTCTTTAAGCCTCCATTTCCAAGACCCTTTTAATCTCTGCAAATTATTGGTAAGAGTGGAATGGAGGCAAACTGCCATCAGCTGTGATCACAACGCTGTGCCCGGGCAATGAGTGGCCACCGCTGATGATTTAGTAGAAACTATTGCTTTTAGGCAAGCTGCCACGGAAATAAATTAGCATTTATACGATTATTGAAAACCACCACAAACCCCCGAAATCAGCCTCTATCTGCGTGTCAATTGTGTCCTGCCAAGGTCAGTATCTGTGCTGTAATAGGCACGGGCTCCAATAGCGGGAACAACTTATGTGTGGAAATGAGCGCTGTATGGCCAAAGTGTGTCATTATTATCAGGAAGACAACCTGCTCTCTGGAATCACATCTGCATGGGGGGAGGTGACCTGCGGGGAGAGGGGGGGCCGGCATCGGGCAGCTCGGGAAACAATGCCACAGAATGAGAACCTCATAGTTTGACTCTGGGAGGTGTTTTCCCACCACCATCCACCCCATCGCTCCTGTGATACCACCCCTGGAAATCGGCTTTTGAGGCTACTTTGCTTGAATCTGTGGCTTGATATTCTCAGGGTACAGAGGGACACGGTCCATTGTGGGGCACTCCCACTGGTTAAGTTCGAGGAGTCTAAATGAGCGATGCATTTTGGGTGGTACATTTGCTGTACCGACAGGATTTTCTTTACCAGCAGCCCAGTCTAACGAAATGGAACATCTTCCCATCAGAAAACGGAGTCCCTGGAGCTGGGCTGGGACAAAGGGGAGCGAAGGGCTTCTGCCAGAGGGAAACAGCAAAGGGAAAAACACGGCAACGGGACCAAACGTTCGATACTGACCCTGCCAAAAGGCTCCATTTAGGGGGAGTTACAATGCCCGGCTTAGGAAACGGGGAAACCCTTCCCTGCGGTGCTGTGCTCCTTGTAACAACGCCGCGGTGTTGATGCGGGCAGGATGCGGGGGGAGCTCAGTGCAAACACCGGGAATTTCGTTGGCTGCGTTTCCCTCGGCTCCCCCCAGGCTGCGCTTCCCCTTCGGCTCTGCAAGGGGGTGCCGGGAGCAGCGGCCTCTGCCCCTGGGAGCCGGGCGGGGGGAGCCCCGGGACCTCCGGAGCAGGCAGGGACCCACCACGGACCCCGAGAGCCCGTCCCAGCCCCATCATGGATGAAACCTCCCGCATCACCCCTCATCCCGCTCCTCCAGCAGCAGTTTGACCGCGGGTCTAGCGCTCGGGGTCATTTTCCTACCGGTGCACCCATCCTGGGCTGCTCTCCCACTGGTTACCCATTGCATTTCATTCCTCCTGCACAAGGTCCCAAGTTAAATGTCCTGCGTGTAAACGGAGTTCATCGCTTGAATCCTTATGGACCACCTCGGTGGTGCCAGATCCCAAACCCCACGTCACCTCTGCTAGGCTCACGGGGCCAGTCCTGCTCATTCCTTCACCATATCTCTGCCTGGTTTGTTACCAGAGCAGCACCGAGGCCCCAGTGAGGTCCCAGTCTCCTCCCTGCCCCAGCGGCGTGCAGGGAATCATCCCCGCCGTACCGGGAGCAGCCTCTTCCCTCCGGAGGGGAGCGGGACACGGCGCTCTGCCTCTCCCGGCCAAGCTCCATCCATCCATCTCCGGGTCCCTGGTTTGCCAAGCTGCCGGAAACAGCAGGGCTGTTTCCCTGAGGGGCTGACTCGGGTCCCCATCCCTTCTCCTGCCTGCCCGGGGGAGCTCCGGCCTCATCCCCATCCACTGGAGTGATGCCACTGGTCCTGAACACAAAAAGGAGCCTTTAAGTCTGGCGAGGATGGAGCTTTCAGCAGTTCCACTCCCAGAAAAGAGGGGACATGCTCAAGGGATGGGGAAAAGAAAAGAGAGGGGAAAAATCAAATTAAATGAAATAAAATTCAATGCAACTGTCAGCCTTTTGAGGAAGACTCTGGAGCTGGGCTCAGATGATGCTCAGCAGCACACAGCACAGCACAGATGTACCAACAGTGCCTGGGAACACCCGGGCAACGGGAACAGGCACCGGGGTCTCTGCTTGCAGCCGCTGTACCGCCAGCTGAGCAGACAGGGCTGTGTGTGTCCCCCCCGGGGGTCTCACTGATGGGTCACCTCCAGCCGCAGCGGCAGAGCACAGCCAGAGGGGCGGCAAGAAGCCCCCCCCCGATGATGGGCAGCCACGGAGGAGGGGGTTAAAATGCTTCTTTGAAGCAGGGAGGGGGAAACCAGCACAAAATCACTTCAGGAATTCTGTGGGAAAACTGCAACTGGATAAAGTGCTGCAGGAAAACTGGCCGGGAGCTTCGGGCCGGAGAGTAGCAGGAGCTGTAGTGCACACGGAGGTCTGAACTTGTTCAGGTCACCCTGCACCGGGGTCTTAGAGCTTAAGGCGGGGAGAACAAACTTTGAGAAACACAATTGTTCCTTCTCTGAGCTTTTATCTTTCATTTCAATTCCGTAATCGCCAAGTGCTGGAGGCGCTTTGCTCGGCGGCTCTGCCCGAAGGAATCGGGGAACAGACTGTTTGGAGACAGGACAGGAAGGGTCCGGTCCAGAGGTGCGGGACATGACTGGCTCCCCACAGTGCGGCTCATCCCTTCCCGGAGCGGGGCCAGTCCCCCCCCGGGAGGGGAGTGCAGCGCAGCTCCCTGGTCCGTTCACATGGATGGGTGCGGGTGGGCTGGCACCCACGCGGGGCACCCCGGCCCGACCCCACGGCTCCTGCAGGGTGTGTGCGGGGTCGGCTCCGTGCTGCCGGTGCCTCACACACACGGCGCTGTGCATCCGGAGCGTGTCCTCCCGCGCAGGTACGCGGGGAGCTCTGGCCGCCGCTCGCTCCGTCGGATCGCCCCAGGGCAGAACAGGCAGGAGCCGCCGGCGGCACCCACGGCCCCCCCCGGCGCGGGTTCCCCCACACCCCGTCCTCTGGGATTGCAAACGGCCGTCAAATTGCCTCTGGGAGCGGCGGGGATGGGCAGGACGCGGCCCTGGTGGCTGCCCCCCGACGGGCGCCGGGCCCCGCCGCGGGAGGCTCCAGCGCCGCAGCCCGGGGCGCGGGGAGCGCGGGAAGAGCCCCGGCCGGGAGCGCGGGCAGCCCCGAGGGAGCGATTCGTTGTCGCAAAACCAACGAACAAACGAACAACGACCAAAGGAAAAGCCCAAACCCCAACCCCAAAACCAAACGGAAAACGAAGCATCAGCCCTAGACGGACCTCGGTGCTGTGCGGGTCCCCGCCCGGGCCCGCACCAAGGCGGGAGCGGCTTGGGCGGGCGGCGGCGGCCCGGAGGCTCCATCCCGCAGCCTGAGGGCCCGAGGCCATCCCGCTGCCTGCCCCGCATCTTGAACCACGAGCGCTGTCCCCGGCTCCTGCCGCCCGTCCGCGCCGTCGGGTCCGACTCCGCGCCGCAGCCGTCGCACTGCTCCAGGATGGAGGCGGTTGATTTTGGGGGACCCCCCACACACCCCAGGACGCGGTCTTGACGCCCCCCCGCCCGCTCCGCGCCCCACGGGGACCCGGCAGGTACTTACGGGCTCGGCCTCGGGGCCGCTCACAGCCGCTCCGGCTCGGCCCGGGGGCGTCCGGGCTTAAGAGCCGTCCGGCGGGCGCAGGACAATGGCCGGGAGGAGGGGGCCGGGGCCGGGGCGTGCGGCGGGAGGCGGGGAGGGGACGGGGCTGCCGCCGCCGCTCTCCCCCGCCGGGCGCGCTCGCTCCGCCCCCCCGCGTCTGGCGTAAACCCGGCGCCGGGCTAAAAGAAACGGCGAGCTACCGGCGCCCGGGGCTGGTGGCCGCCGCGCCTCGCCCGTGCCGGCGGCAGCGCCCGGCCCGGCCCATCCCATCCAGTCCCGTCCCGCCCCGCCATGTCGCTGAGCCCCAAGCACACGACGCCCTTCTCGGTCACCGACATCCTCAGCCCGATGGAGGAGAGCTACAAGAAGTTCGGCGGCATGGACGGGGCGGGCGGGCTGGGCGCGCCCCTCGGGCCCTACCGCCAGCCGCCGGTGCCCGCCGCAGCCGCTGTGCCGCAGCACGTCGTGACGGGCCCCACCGGGGCGGCCGCTTACCACATGCCTCACGGCGTCTCCCAGTTCCCGCACGGCGCCGTCGGGGGCTACTGCAACGGCGGGCTGGGCAACATGGCCGAGCTGCCCGCCTACCCCGAGGGGATGCGGAGCGGCGCGGCGGCGGGCGGCGGCTGGTACGGGGCCGGCGGCGACCCCCGGTACTCCAGCAGTAAGTGCGGGCGTGGGGCGGTGAAGGGGCGAGCGGGAGGGCGGGAGGGGGGGAGCCGCTGCCCTCGACGGGGCGTCCGCCGGCGCTGAGCCGCCCGTCCTGCTCAGTCTCCAGGTTCATGGGCCCGTCGGCGGGGATGAACGTGGCCGGGATGGGCGGCCTGAGCGGCATCGCCGAAGGCGCCAAGGCCATCGTGCCGCTGCACGCGGCCCCGCGGAGGAAGAGGAGGGTGCTCTTCTCCCAGGCACAGGTCTACGAGCTGGAGCGGCGTTTCAAGCAGCAGAAGTACCTGTCTGCGCCAGAGCGGGAGCACTTGGCCAGCCTGATCCACCTCACCCCGACCCAGGTGAAGATCTGGTTCCAGAACCATCGCTACAAGATGAAGCGCCAGGCCAAGGACAAGGCGGCGGCCGCGCAGCAGCTGCACCCCGACGGCGGCGGCGGCCTCTGCCAGCAGCACTCCCCGCGCCGCGTCGCCGTGCCCGTGCTGGTGAAGGACGGCAAACCCTGCCCGCCGCCGGGCAGCGGCACCCCGGCCCCCGGGCAGCCCGCGCCCGCGCCCCCCTCCGCCGCGCCCGCAGCCCACCCGCACCCCGGCTCGCTGGGGCAGGCGGCCGACCTGGAGGAGCTGTCTCCCAGCCCGCCGGCGCTGCACGGCCCCCTGGCCCCTCTGGACTCGGCCGGCGTCGACTACAACAGCGGCATGGTCAGCCCCAACCTGCTCTACGGCAGGACGTGGTAATCCCTGTGTGTCCGTCCGTCCGCACCCCCCCGCCACAGCCCGCCGAGACCGGGCCCTCCCGGTGCTGCGGGGAGCCCCGACGGGGTCCCCGGGCCCGTCCCGGTCCTTCCCCGGCCTCGCTGCGCTGGTTTTTTTTAAGACTCTCCGGGTTTTGGAGACCCGGCCCCGCAGAAAGGGCGGGCGGGGGGGGGGGGCCCACGCGTGGGTCCGGTGCTGCGGGCGTGGGGCTGCGCCGTTACTTGCTGGGTGCGTGTCTGCGGGTGTGTGCGGATGTGAACGCGTGTTTGTGCCTCCGTGTCCGTCCCGGTGTGCGCGGCCCGGGAGACCCGCCCCGACGGGGCGTCCGGTCGGCGGGGGGGGTACCGGGGAGGCTGGGGGGGAACCTGGGGGATGCGGGGACCCGCTCCCTTCCCGGACCCGCTCCCGGGGCAGCGGCAGCCCGAAGCGAGGCGCCCCCGGTGCGCGCACACCTGGACAGAGCCCGCGAACGCGAACAATAAATCTTCTGAAGTGCAGCTGATCTCGGCAGAGTTCGTTTGGGAGGGTGCCCTCCCCCCGCTCCGGAGCGCGATTCCAATGGGATGCGAGCGAAAGGGAATTGAGCGGTACCGGCGGGACGAGCCGCGGCCGCCCTTCGGAGGACGGGCAGCGGCCAGAGCAGGAAAGTAACCCAAACCCGGGCCAGGCAGCGGCGGAGGGAGCCCGGCGGAGAAGCCCCCGGTGCTCGGGTGTAACGGGGCAAAGCGCTTTTATCGTTGTTGTATCGATCATTGCTCGGCGAGTGAGCGCCAGGCGGGGACGGTGCCGCCGGGCCGCGGAGCTTCGTGAGCTTCCGACGAGCTGCAGAGGCCCCGCAGACCCCGTTATTCCCGGGGCCGGGCCACGGCGGGGAACAGGAGGAACGGCGGGGAGCGTTGGGACGGCTCGGGCGGCGGGGTCGGTCCCCTCGCCCTTTCCCCCGGGAATGCGGCTCGCGGGGAGCGGGAAGCAGCGCTCGGAAGTTCCCGGCTTTTGGGGGTTTATTTTTTCCCTTTTATTTTATTTTTTCCCTTTTTTTCCCAATAAAAGGAAATCTCGGTCTCGAGAGCTGCTCTTTCCTTCCCGGCGCACACACGGACGCGGTTTGGCCGCCCCGGACATCCTCAAACCCCCGGTTTTTCCTCCCCTCTCTCAGATGCCGCAGGGGTTCCGTTCCGGGGGGGGGGGGCCCGCTGCCCCCCGGCCTCGCATGGGCTCCCCAGGGGCGGCCGCTCCGCTCCCGGGACGGAAAACGGGGACTTCAGCCTCTGTGAGCCCACGGAGCCGCTCCCGGCCCCTTCCCGGGGGCCATCCCGGGGGCCGAGAGGGGAAGGGGAGATGCCCGCCGATGCCCACCCGGAGCCGCTCCCTCGGGGGACCCCCGCTGTTCACCCCCTTCCCCGGATGGGTTTGAGACCGGGGGCATGAGTGGGGCCCCCCTTCAACCTTGCCAAGACAAAGGGGATGGCACCAGGCTCAGCTCCAGCTTGGAAAACATACGGATGTGTAGGCAGAGCAGGTTGAGGATGCCACCGGGATCCTGGCCACAAGGGCCATCCCCAATACCATGCAGAGGCAGCCAGATCCGGGATGGTGAAGCTCCCCGGTCAGGCCCTGCATCCCATTCCTGTCCCATGGAGCAGAGGAACCACAGATCGCAGCCAGGCACTGATTTAAGCATTGCTCCAAGCCTTGGGGTGGGCTCCACATCTTGCAGGGCTGAGGAGCCAGCTTGGAGGCTTGCAGCAACCAAGGGGTGAAGAAGACGCAAGTAAGGGACAGCCCCTTCCCGCAGCAACCCCCCAGAACCTTTATCCAGCCCCATTTCCATACCCCCAAACACAGGGACCAAGGGACAAAAGCCCCCCAGCCCCCAGGTCCTTCCTCCTCCCTCCAGCCCCGTGCTCAACCATCTTAGTTACACGAAAATCTGCATTTGCTGCTGGTTTTGTCCTGCTCGAAAAAGCAAAATGCCGGGAGGCCATGGCCGAGGGCTGATGCTCCCAGCTCCGGGCAGGATGGAACTCTGTGCATTACGATGAAGAATTCTGCTCCACCCTCAGTCACTTGGAAATAATGAACCCGGTTTCATCCTTTCTTCCTCCCAAGGTTACGTTGGTCCTGTCTTTCTCCTCGCTGCTGGTGATTAATACCGGGGCCCTTGAAGGACAGGCCTGGAAAACCACTCCAGAGCTGAGGGGCTCACCAATTTCTATGGTACAAGTCCCAGCGTGGCACAAGGGAAAGGTGTTACAGTGGCATTAATGCTGCTCAGTTAAGTCCCAGAGTTCGGCTTTGGGTTAAACAAAGATTTTAAATGCTGTTGGAATTACTTCCCAAGAAATGACTATGAAGATGTTCAGGCAGGTCCAGAGCACAGATCCACAGCCACTGTGGAGGGCTTGGAAATGAACCACTCGCTCCTGCTCCCGGTTTCAAAAGCCACTTTATAAAGCAAATAAAAATAAGCACTGATTTGGTACAGCCACACGGAACCCCTGCAACGAGTGCTAAAACCAAAGGGGAACGCTGGCCCGCGCAGCTCCTTTCAATTGACCCCAAACCAGCCCAGTCGGTACAGAACAAAGCCAGAACCAGGCACTAGGTGTAAAAGTTGAAATGTTTTACTTCAAAGACCCCCCCCCAAAAAAAATCTCCTCTCTTTGTGAGACATTCAAGGAAGCATCTGAGGAGGAACAGCGGTGTCCAAGTGCCTAACCCCATCCCAGCTCTAGGTGCCCCGCACAGCCCCGGGGCTGTCTTCAGGCTCCTGTGTGTGCAGCCAAGGATGGCTGGAGCTGAGGGTAGCACAGCAGGATGGGGATAAGGAGTTCCCACCTCCTCAAGCATCTCACAAGCAGAGCAAGTTCAGGGCGCTCGTACTCTGCAACCCGCTATTCCCAAGCCACACAGCCCCCCCAAAGGAAAATCATCATCGGTTGGGTACGAAATGTGCACGTTTAAACAAGTTTAAAAACTACAGGGATGGTTCTTCAGGATTCTCTCTTTTTTTCCCCCCCTCCCCAAATAATAAAAGAACAGCACAAAAAGCCCGGACACTTTCTGTGATTAAAAAGGAAGTCGCCAGGAGCTAATTCCAGCCGTATCTTCCCGAGGGAGGCGGCAGCGGGTAGGGCCTCCCGGGGCCATAGGCCTGCAAGCAAACAAACAAAAGCAAGCATTTATTTTTTGGATTAACATGGTGGTAAACAAGGTCCATGGAGCATCGGCCCACACAAGGGACACAGTAAACCCTGCACGGGAAGGTGTCCAACGCTCCCAATGGCAGCGCTTCCCTGGGAAGACAAGCTTGGACTTTCCCGAGCACAGAAACCAGTACGTTAAAGCCACGTATACACACACACACACATATATATACACAGACATATTTCACCATGCATGCCCCTGGAAGGGCAGAATTGAAACGAAATTCTCCAATTCCTACTGACAACGTGGCTTTGCTCCACGCGCTCTTTCTGCTTTACAGAGAGCAAGGATGCAAATGTCACGTTGCGAATTACAGCATCGCTAAGATTCACGATTCCCATCATGAATATCTTTTAGAGGAAAAATACCTCTCAAGTGCCACCTTCCTGTTCTAATGGTGAGCAGCGTGATGCTAAAGCAGGGCAGGTACCTTAACAAGTAAGTATTTTAAGGAAAAATAGAATTAAAATAACTGTATTTGTTACAGAAGCAGCATTTTCCGGAACACACTCAATTTGAAACAATAGGTGAAAGATGCCTAAATTCTACCTTGGAAATCACTCCCAATACATCTGTGTATTTAAGCTGAGATGAGGCATTCTGTACACCGAATCCAGTGACAAATTTCATCAAGTCCCCTTTGAAACATTTAAAATCATTGCAAAACCTGATGCACTGCAGGAAGGTCATTCAACGGATGCACTAACGGCAGCGATGGGGCTTTGTTTGTGTCCTCCCGGGAGTTTTTTGGTGTTTAGGGAAGAGGGGCTTCCTTTCATCCCTTCTAAAGGGAAATCCATCCTTACCCTCTCCAACGGGGGCTCAAGGATAAGCAGGGAAACTGGAGCGGTTTGCTTCAGCCTGCTCCGGACAGAAACCCATGCAGTGCACCCAAAAGCACTGTGTGGAACACACTGCTTCTGCCGTCAGGAAGGTTTTATCTTTTTTTTCAGGTTTAACTGTGATCAGTTTAAATAGGGAACAAGCTCAAACCCCTTCCAGTTCCACACAACCCCAGCGCAGCAGCGCGATCCAGCCGCACAAGGCGTTTATCTCGCCCTCCAGTTGTTGCTACAGCCTAAAATCAAAATGTCAAACACCTGCACAACACCATCAAGTTTATCTTTAGGTTTTGTGGAGGAGCTGGAGGCCGCCAGCAAACCCCCCTTCACCACCGAGCAACCCATATCCATGGCAGTTGCATTAATTTCATAAGCACTTTGTAGCAGCGCGTTTATTAACCTCTTCAGACCATGTTCTGTATGCTGTAAAAAAAGAATTCAGAGGTGAAAGGGACCAAAGATAATTATTTATGCTGCTACGTGTCACCACTTCCACTTGAATCCCTTTTCAAGGCTTTAAAGCTTTGAAACGTACAGGCAGCAACGCTAGATTCAATTATTGGGTTTGCACCCAAAACCCTTTAAGGGAGCTTCTAATTCTGCTGCAGCGCTGCCGGCCCGGGGGAAATAATGACATCTGACAGTTCATTTAAAAACAACATGGAAAAGGAGAGAAAAAAAGGCAACAAAAAAATAAAGGAAATAAAAACCAGGTGGAAAGCAACAGAAATGCAAAGGGGAATTCTAAGGAAGCAAATTTACTTGAGCCGAGAGATTTGTCCTTAACATTCATATTCACACACATGATGGTTAAAGCTGTGGTCACTACCCAGATTCAACTTCATTTCATGATCCAGCAGACATGTCCCGTGCCTGTAACAAGTGAATTAGGTGTTGGACACGACTGCAATATTACCAAAAGCCTCCTATTTAAACATTCAGGTTGCAAATAGCCAGAAAACAGCAAGGGCTGAGGTTTTCCATCATTGCCAGGCTGCAGACACCCACGATGCTCCAAGACTCCGTGGTTAGGAGGCTGCTTTCCCTGAGCCCCTGCTGCAAACATCCTTGGGAGACAATTCCTGTTCTCCTTTGTGATTCCAGCTGTAGCTGTTAACATAAAGATTTAAGGTCGGGAATGAACTAGTTTGAGCACTGATTCCCTTCGCAAATATATCTACCTATGCTACCAGGATAAAGGGTAGAGCAGAGAACAGTGCAGCACACAGACTTTTTCAAGTGTCTATTTTCCAACCCTAATTAAATACCACCCAGACTCTACCAGCATCAAAATCCTCTGCTGATTTTCCTCCATCATTACAGCAGCCCCTGTTATGGGTTAGTGCAATTATGCATTTTATTCCTCGAGTGTTTTGGGTAAACCAGTGTAGCACAAAATGAAAGGGTTTTGAATCACAGAATAGTTTGGGTTGAAAAGGACTTTCAAAGGTCATTGAAAACTGATCCCATCAATATGCTTCATCCAAATTAGAAATATACCTTAAAAAACCCCTCTGGGGACTAGCTGGGCAGCACAAAAAGGATTCAGTGTTTCCCCATTAAGCCTAATGTGATCATAAGCCACACTGCCTACTTTTGCTTATAACCAAAACCACCTCTGGAAGGATTTATGCTGCTAATGCCTCCCTGCTATCCCTAGAGCAAGCATGCACAGTGGTATACTGGCCTCTTTCCCCCTCTGTTTCTTGCTGCAACACCAACCTGACAACTGAAGGAGCCGTAGACAATTCATACTCCAGCCTTAACAGCCTTTGCACCAAAAATGCTCCAGGGTAGGAGCTGGGGGGAGAAGGGACCTCACTGTGGCTGAAAGGGCTCAGCTGAACAGGAGTTTCTGAGGTGGGAGCGCTGGGCAGGCTGCTGGCTGCTACAGAGCCTTTCGGCAGCACCGAGCAATCCTGCACCCACAGACAATGCTGAGGACGGTGGTAGCAGCCCCTGGGCTGCTTCTGCTGGGCCTGGGGCCTGACGAGCTCAACCACAGAGAGAAGTGCTCTGCAAAAACCTTCCCCAGCAAAGGCCAAAGGCTCTTCTCTCCCAGACTTGGTTTGACAGTGCTTGTTTTCATTGTAATAGCTGCCTTGAACCCCCCACACCATAACAACGTCGCTGTGCAAAGGCAGCTGTGATACAGCGCTGAGACCCACAACCAGAACAGAAAAGACCTACGGCAGACAAAGAATCAGAGAAGCGGTAAAAACACAAGACTTCCACGTGTGCTGTATGACATCAGTATTTAAAGGGATTGTACCTGCAGGCCTTGCTGCCTAAGCAAAGGACACTGGGATCTTACCTAATGCACATACCAGCAGCACAGAATTTATACCCACATGAACGCTGACTATACGCTGCCACTGGCATGGAGAAACGCCCCAGAAATCAAGCACCACATTTGAGCGTGTGGTGCTGCACTTTCTAACACACATTTCTGTGCAGAAGGGACATGGGCAGACTGGGAAGAAGAAAAACTGGGAGCGCAGACTAAAAAGTGATTTGGCTTGAGCTAAGAGGGGAACCAGGTCCCATCAGAAGGCAAATTTCAAACAGTTTGTGCCTCAGTTTCCATGAAAAGGATTAGGAAATAGTGTTAGCAAGCAGCTGAGTGCTCTTCCTCCTCTTTCCCCATTACTGGCCAGTAACCTTCCCACCACCGAGTGGTAATTCTGACTTACACAAAGAGCAGCAGAACTTAACGTTTACTATAGATACCTGAGATTTATTTTAAACTAGAATACAGCACTGTAAATACATTTCTAATACAAGAGTACATGGAGATTATGCTTTTACTGGGAACACACACAATCACATAAGCAGAATCATCTGCTGCTTTCAAGGAGCATTTTCATTCTGTGGCATTTTCATAAGCTGATGGCAAAGTCACCCGGAATTTTGGATGAGGTTCTCCTACCACATTCACTTGCTTTCATTTAACCAAAGCTATTTTCAGGTGTACTTTCACAGACATGCTTATTTCTCTGGCTACTAGTATCTACCATTTGCTTTTAAGTAGTTTTCAGCTAAGAGAAAACCAATAAGCATTTGAGGAGGGAAATTAATGAAGTCGTAAGAATCTATATTTTAAACATACTGTGGAGAAACCTGGAGAATCCCCAAAATAGCATAGTGGATAGATTTCCTTACAGAACAGGAAGACTCTGATTGAAATACTTGCCTTCCCATCATGTTTTCTCAGGCTAAAAGAGGTGTGTGACTTGCTTGGGTGTTTGATCTACTTGTAATGAAAAGCACTGGTGCACAGTGATGACACGAGCCTCTTGCAGGGATACATGTGGAGGCGCTGGACACAGCTGGGAAGTTACCTGTGAGCTTTCACTGGCTCCTGGGCTAAAACCAGCTCGGGACTGGCTGTCTCCACCCCAGTTACTCTCCACAGCCACACGCAATGGAAGCCTTACTCAGGAAGAGAACACCACATACAGAATGGGACAACGCTTTCCTACCTGTCTGCCCCTGTCCATGCGATCTTCGGGTCTCTGTGGGTAGCCCATGGGTCCGCCCAGCCCCTGGTACTGGCTCGGCTGGAACTGGTTTTGGGATTGCAGCATGCGGTTCCAGGGGAGGAGAGGAGCAGCCCCAGCAGTTCTGTGCAGAGAGGAAACACACTGTGTGAGCTCGGCTCCGAGAGAGAGTTTCACACCACAAACCCAGATTTCTACAGTCTCATACACTAAATGAAGCACTGTCACACCCAGCTACGCCTGCAGACAGCCAAGCTGCTGGGGATAAATCAGGGAGGGGGGAACACCTTCCAAGATTCTCCTACTGAAAGCCTACTCTTGCGTACTGCCTCCTCCATCCCAGTTTAAAAGCCACAGCCCCAGGTACCACCACACGCAGCAAATTCAATGTTACAAATCCCTTGGAAGGATTTTGTCCATCTTTTTATTTTTTTAAGGGCAAATTCACCAGTTCACCCGCACCGCTCCTGACCGTGGATTAAAGCCCAGAGCTCACCACGTTGGCTGACTGTAACACACCATCCAGAGAGTAAACATGTGCGATCCAGGAGAATGAGGCTTTCTTTTCTAAATGTCCAGACTCTTTCTGGGAGTCCATTCTTTCTAGTTAATTGCAGGTTGCAAATGAATTCTTACTGCAAGTATTCTGAATCTAGGGTAGGGGCCTTGGCTGCTTTTTCCCATCCATTATTCTGCTCAATATGTCAGAAGGTCTGATCGGGAAGAAACCTTTTCAAGTTCTATTGATGCCGTTTTCAATTGACCACGGTGACCTAGCAACATAAGCACTAATTGGCATGGACTGACTGACATTTGGTGTACAGTTTATATGGGAACGCAAATTCAACATCCATTATAAGCTAGTTTGCCACCCTAGATTACTGACAGCAAGAAATGTTTTAATTGCCTTCAAGTACCTATTCTAACATTACAATTATAAAGCAACAGGTATAATACAGCAAATCATTGTTTGATATAAAATATTTGGAAAAATGATATAGGCATGATATAGTATTTAAAGCTGAGCGTGGTAAGGGTACAACTCCTCGCAGAATTCATGTTTTGCAGCACAATCTGTTGTTGTAAAGGGAAAAACACTGGATAGTGGAGCCAGTTAATCTCTCCTGACCCCTGCTTAAGAGGGAGTCAGCTGAGCAGTGTGCGGCCAGCATGCCAGGAGGCAGGAATAGCAGAGAGCATGAGCACTGTGGTTTGTATCTACCTGCTGCTCTGCTGAACTGAGTTATTACTCTGTGTGTCTGCAAAGAGCCTCTGCCTACGTTTACTGCATTAAACAGGCAGGACTTCCACCCTGGAGGAGTCATCCCTACCCAGCGGCTGATCTGCTCTTTCATGCACACATGAGGTTGAGGTAGGAGGTTTGACTTTCCTGCCCAAGGGAGGGTTCACAGCTCCACAGAGCTCTGAGCAGCTGAGGAAGCAACGCTGGGAGAGGAAGGACTTTTAAACACACGTTTCATCAGCAGGAACAGAGGCAAAGTTGGAATCAAGGCAGGTACAGATTAAACTGAATGAAAACAGGCATTTGGACCTGAAGGCTTTCTGGTTTTGGATGCAAACTGCTCTCAGCTGCTCTACCGGGTCACATTAAGACCTGCCTGAACTTTAAGGCAGCAAAGGAAACTCCTACCATCTTAAGAAACAAAACAGCTCAATTCCTGCTTATAAAGTATGAGTCTTACCTGATAAACATGCAACTGGTAAATGTGATGTGCAATACAAGTACTAAAACCAAACAGGCACAAAAGCCAAGTGGCAACACTGAACTGTGAGGTTTTATTTTTAGCTTCAGAGGCATGTCCAGAAACACACACTGAATCATTCATTAGGAGGAGCAGCCCTGTGCTTCAAGTTAACAGCGCACTAAACCTGCAGGGGCTAAGCACTCGAACCCGGTGTTTTAAGAATAATATTCTTATTGATTATTTTGAGCACTCACCTTTTCCTCCCATTATTCCTAGAAAACAGCAGACTTGAGGATGAGTACACTGCTCAGCCTTAAGGAAAACTACAGGGAATCACCTCTGTGGCTCCAGCTCTAGGATTCTTCTGTCTCTACAGCTTTGCTAACGTGCTTGTGACAAACACCCTCAGCGACTGCTGGTCACAGGCCAACACTTGCTACATGCCTGGGACAAGGAAGTTTGACGCAGATTTCATCTGACATTAATATGTATTTGGCACAGAGTTTAACTTTCTATTAAAGTGCTGCTTAGTAAAAAATTGGGATATTTAACAAATGAAACACTTAGACACTACATGTTGGGGCATTTTTTGCTTTGAGACCATGTGAGAGACTGAAACTAGTGATTTTCAGTTAGAACCAGCAAATATTCTCTTCATCAGGGCCCGTAGGGACAGGCCAAGGGGAATGGCTTGAACCTGCCAGAACAGGGGAGACTGAGATGAGCTCTTGGGCAGAAGCTCTTCCCTGTGAGGGTGCTGAGGCGCTGGCCCAGGGTGCCCAGAGAAGCTGTGGCTGCCCCATCCCTGGCAGTGTTCAAGGCCAGGTTGGACACAGGGGCTTGGAGCAAGCTGCTCCAGTGGAAGGGGTCCCTGCCCGTGGCAGGGGTTGGAGCTGGAGGAGCTTTAAGGTCCCTTCCAACCAACCCAGTCTGGGATTCTGTGATTCTAATTCAGTGTGCAGCAGGTAAAATAAAATTGGCGCCTCACCACTCTCACAGTGCAGAACTTCCTTAAATCTAACCTAAATCTCCCTGGTTCAGTCTGAACCCATCACCCCTTGTCCTATCACTTCAGTCCCTGATGAAGAGTCCCTCTCCAGCATCCTTGCAGCCCCCTTTAGACACTGGAATCTGCTCTGAGATCTCCACGCAGCTTCTCTCCAGGCTGAACAAACCCAACTTTCTCAGCCCATAATTGCATTGCTAAGTTTAAAAGTAAGAAATCTTATGCAGGAGACAAGTCATCTGCATTGCGAAGAAGCAGCTTTACACTCCTGGGTTTCTTCTACCTGTGAAGCAACGGCTAGTTTAGCCCTAACTGCAATGCTCCATCCCTGAAACAGCACAAAGACTCAAAGCTCTCCTGGCAAAGACAGGGCTCCCTGCTTATTCCTTGCTTGATGTCACAAATCAAGGATCCTGCAGCCTCCTGCCAATCTACTTCACCCAAAAGGCTGGAGCAGGGGCTGGCCTCTCCCTCAGTTACCTTCCTTCCCAGGAGCAGAGGTGGTGGAGAACTGAAACTCCTTGCTGCTCCTGGGCACCTGCAGCTGCAGCAGCAAGTGGGGACAGCCTTGAGGGTACCCATATGGGAAACCAGCAGCTCCCAGGAAATTAACTGGGAAGCTGAAAACCTCTCAGGGGGTTGGTTCAACAGGTTCAGCCATTTCTCCTGTGCCAAGACTGTCTGTTTAAACATATGCTTAAGTCTCTGTGCTTGTCCCTGTACAGCAACTAACTCAACATCAGCCCTAAGCATGTTTGATTTGAAGCTCAAATCAAATAGATGCTTAGGGCTGATGTTGAGTGAGTTAGATTTGTTTCCTAAATCAAACATGTTCCAAGAATGTGTCGAAATTACCCATCCCCAGCACCAAAACTGGCAACTTCGTGATTTTCATAAACTATCAAGGGTGTAACAAAGCACAAACGGGGTTTTGCTGCTGTCACTCGAAAGCTAGCACAGCATTCTCCAAGGCTTGTTTTCTAGGTGATGATGACACATCTTCAGTTTAAAGTCACCTCAGGGGACACCAGTTTCCTCCTCAAGTTTGGGAGCTGAATAGCGAGGTCAATACCACAGCACTACAAGCAGACAAACACTGTCTGCAAAACTGCTCCAAAGTACTTGGGCAGTGTGTGGTCACCTCTGAAAGTATTACCGCAAGCCAAGCACAGTAACTTGATGATAGGACTCAGATGACAGGGACAGTCAATTACTGCAATTGTAATAAAAATGTGTGTTTTGAGTGAGAAACACAATTTCTGGCAGCGATAAGTTCTTTATATGTGAACTGAGAACCTCTTCCACCCTGCAAAACCAAACAGCCTGTTACATGACAGCAGCATAGCCCTGTTAAAGTAAGGACAAGTTACAGACCTGCAGCGGCACTTCACAAACACAGCACTCTGCAAATTGGATTTAATTAAGGTGTGGGAATTGCAATTCCCATGGACAAAGTAACATTAAAGTTTGTAATGCACGAGTCATTTATAATGCAATATTCCACGTTGATGTGGCACAGGGGAAGGGAGCCGGACGTGTTTCAATAGGGATAAAATGGTTGCCATGGAAAGTGTGATTGTGGAGAGCTCAATAAATTCTCCCAAAGCTCATATTTTCAATGGTTAATACTTGCAAATAAACCCATGGAAAAAAAAAAAGAGTTGTGAAACTTCAAAGATCTCACATTCTTTCCTCCACAAACATAAACAAATATCATTATTCATAGCTTCCACAGGTACTCTGGAGTTTATAAAGTCCATCTGACTTAAGGACATACAACCTATCAATGAAGGAATGCATGTAAAACATCCCTTATTATCAAACCATGTCACATTCCTTCTATTCGATGGCACTTATTGGCCTGCAGATTCCATAATCCTTCCCTGAGTCCCTTCTGCATTTAATTCAGTTCAGTCTTAAGTAGTTAAAGAAACTGTTTTCAGTGGCAACTAATAACTACTGACCTACAGTGACACTGCCCTACAATAGGCTTGTCAGGCCTGAAAAACTTGTACCAAAGAAGCTGATTAGGACTTCAAGAGGTTTGTAGCAAGAATCAATGGCTCGTCTGTACTAATGCTGCGGCTGCGGCACAGAAATGATAAAAGTGGAACACCATTAGTTATGCCTCATTAAGCTCCACAGCCCTCCTAAAAAGAAATTTGTTTAGCCTGTCCAAAATCTAATGCAGTTTTAAGCTCTCTGTGTTCAATTTCATAGTATCTCAAAAGCTTCAATAAGATAAAGGCCAAAGAACCAAGAACAGTACCAAAGCACCAACAGTAAAGTTAATTTTGAAGTCTGAGTTTTAATGGAAAGTGTTTCTGCCTTCTTTTTTTTTCCATACAAAGTACTCGAGCCTTTTAAAGGATGAACAGCACACAGTGCAGTCACAAAACAGAAATAAACCATGGACATTCATTAACTAAAACAAAACCTGTTGTACAGCAGCACTGCAACAAATGAAACAACAACGTTCAAAACAAAGAGGGGAAAAAAGCCTGGTGGAACCATGTACATCCTCCTGGCCGCATTTTACACAACATCCATCCCTCCTGCCTTACCTTTGTGGTGTCTGCTGGAACAGGGGCGTAGGACCTCGCCAAGCCTCCTGGGGTCTAAGATCTAGAGGGTAAAACAAGGTGTTGAAATAAACCAGAGTGAGTACACTTAAGGAACAGCGTTCTGCTTGCTCTTACATGTGGCTGAGAACTTGTGCCCTTGTGTGCACCAGTGGCAAGCTTTGTATTTATTAATAAAAGGCAACTTATTCTTTGAGTATGGCCAATAAGCTTCATGTTATTAGAGGAATGAATTTCAACTGCTAGAACTGGCATTGGCTAACGCTTGTTCATTCCACAGGTACCTTCTCTTGAAGGCGGAAAATGAAAACCCACCCCTGTTACTATAACAAGTGAAGACTTCATTTGATACTTACAATTCTTATCAGTACAGTCACCAGTCCACTATATGAGAAAATACAGCTGCATGGACACATATCATCACAGCACACCGTGCTTGTGAGCAACAAATATGTAATACTCAAAATATGTGCAGGTTTCCTCTGATTAGGCTAAGCTTTGCTATTAAAGCAAAGTAAAAGTGACCAGAGTATGTAAAAGTGAACAGTTCCACTTTATTCACATTTAAATATATACACAGTTAGATTTGGGATGTTTTTAAAGATAGTAACAAATGCTTAAAAGTTAACCTAGACAATGATAATGTTGTAATAAAAATCTGTTACTGATCTCTTGGATAATGTGATCAGACTGAAATAAACCCTTGGGGGTAAAATCCTGGCCAGAGACCTAACCCTGCAGTTGGAACAAACTGCAGAGAAAAAGACCACCCACTTCTCAATTGTTTCTGCTGCCCGAAGTGACTCTTCACAAAGACATGGCGGTAACAACACTGCTGTAACAGGACACGCAATTAAACACTTGTTGTTCCTCTAAACAAACTGGTCAGTAAACAGGATAAAAGAAACAGCCCATCAATAGCTCCCCCTCAGCCCCAGCCCTCAGAGCAGCTGTCAATCAAAAGCCTCTGTGTTTCAGTGACACCTTTGATTGTTTTCAATGGTGTTTAAGCATAACCTAATTTCAACAGCTGGTTCCAGAAGCTGCCTAATGGACGCGCTGCAGTGGGACAGTAACACCCTGTTCAACTGCCAATATTCCAGTGCACTAAAGCTCTGCAGTGATTTGGGAGAAAAAGGGAAATAAAAGCCCCAGAGGGAAAAGCTGTGCCTCTCTCCTAACTCCGGCTGGATTGTCTGCAGGCTGCAATGGCCTGACCTGAGCAGAAACCTCTCACAGCAGCACTTGAGCAGAGCTAATCCAGCCCAGCAATGGAGTGAATCCAGAGGGATTTTATCAGTTTATTAAACATTACATGTACATACACACAGCAACCAATATACACACCTCTCTCTCTTAGTATATATCTCTGTGTGTGTGTATATATGTGCTTGTGTATGTGTGTATATATATATATAGTTACCAACTGATGCTTGTAATCAGGTAGGTATAATCAGTTATTTCCTATACATTACAACCAAACCAGTCTAAAGCACTGCAAGGACTACAGATGGGTGTGTGGCACTTTTATACTGATCAGCCGGTGAATTGTAAGGACTTTTACATGCATGAACAGCCTGTACTGACACGATGCTTTAGGGATGCTGTGTTTGCTTTTGAATACAAGATCAGTGCAACAGGAGAAAGCCCCGGCCCCTAACACTGTCTTGAGCTGCTTTGGGGAGAAAAAAGCAATTCAGACACAAGATTAAACTAAAGCTTAAAATAAAGTATAACGAATAAATAACTAAAATAATTAATTAAAACATTTGGTTAAGCCCAAGAGTGTCGCTTTTTTCAATCAGAAAATATCCTTAGATTACTTTATTTCTAGTAATTTCTAAGTCTCACAGACACCAGCACTGCAGAAATACATATAATACAGAAGAACTGAGTCCGACTAAGAACATTTTCAGATGCACTCCCTCCATCTGCATGGATAAATGCACCTGCATTTATTTATCTGTTACCTGCACAGATCTCCTGTGCTTTATTACTACTCCTACCACCTGCAATTCTTCACCTGCACCCTCAGGATGGGGGCTTGGGTTTGGCTCCATCACCACAACCAGACCTGCAGCTCTCCTGGGCTTCGCTCAGTTCACCTTTTGCTTGCTGGAGACACAAACGGCCAGAAAACAACCCTATATTCCAGGGTAAATAATGGCCACATCTCCCCCATCCTTCCCCTCCTGAGCCAGACAAAGCCCCCAAGCATCTGGGCAATTACAGACTAATACAGTTGCTCCCCCCAGTCTTTCCTGGTCAAATCTCCACATTTTGAGATTATTAACACATTTTCCATTCCACTTCCAGGGTCAAACAGTGCTCTAGTGAAACCCGATGAGATGATGCTGGGCTTGCCCTGGTATAGCATTTCCCATTCATACAGACCCTGCCTAAGGGCTGGTTAAAACCATGTGTCCTATTTAACCACTTTCTTTCCACTGGAACAAGCAAGGCCTCAGCTCTTCTGCTGTAACCACACTTTTGGCAGCTCCACGGAACAGTTTAACAAAGAGTTTAATGAAGTCATCATAAGAACATGTAAAGCCACCTCATTGCTGTTATGTGTATGTCTCTGACAGAGAGCGATCTTGGAGGGAAAAAGCTTGGAGCAGGAATTGCACTTCAAAAGGGTACAAAATGGGAGCAGAAATGACAATGAATCTTTTCTTTCGTCCTGACAACCTAGGCCTTTCCTAGAGCTATAAGGCCAAACAAACTGCCTTCTCCAGCAGCTCCTCAAGGAACAATTTATCTCATCAGTGTGGCAATCAAAGAGGAGATTCTGTGTTTACTGATTGCACTAATCAAAATCACTTCTCAAATGCAGCTAATTGACAAGTTTACTAACTGAGATGAAAGTCAGAAATCAGATATCCCGTGCTGCAGGGACTAAATCCGCCATTCACAGGGACTGCCACACTGCACTTGACTGCGCAACTTATCAGCACAGACAATTATTCATCAGCTGAAAATTGGCACATCCAAGTCAAATCAGAGCACACCAGTAAGGAACACCCACAGCAGGCTCTTGAGGAAGAGATGGCACTACGCCTGACCGCATTGCCCTTCAAGAGGCTAATTTTACTTCACCATATGTATAAAAACATAACACAGAAAAAGTTACTCTGCATCAAGGCCACAAAATGTGGGAATTTTGACCACATCAGCTCTAGTTTTGTGGAATGTGGAGGTTCCAGGTGCTTCCCAATCCAGTCATGCCACAACATATAGCTCTTCTCTCACAGTTATATGCTCCATCCCTGGCAGTGTTCGAGGCCAGGCTGGCCTTGGGTGACATGGACAGAGCCTTGGTTGACATGGTCTAGTGTGAGGAGTCCCTGCCCATGGCAGGGGGCTGGAACTGGATGATCTTAAGGTCCTTTCCAACCCAAACCGTTCTATGATTCCATAATATAGCTGATGAGTGTGACTGACGCTAGAGATAACCTGCCCCATTAAGAAAACTCAGTATATGCCTTCCCAATCCTACTTTGATTTTCTAGTTGAAGGTATCTGTGCTTTGACAGAGACATTTCTGCTTGAACTGAAGGGGTGACTGCAAAAGGCAAGAGAGCTGTGCTGTCAGATCTAGGAAAGCCTTTTGGTATTCCTAGGCAGAACACTGGGTGAAACTGGGCCATGTGCTCAATTCTGACCACACATTTCAATTAGAGCTAGCACTGTCCATGCAGACCGCTCTGTTCAACAACTGTTCAACTCCTGCCACCTTCTGCAGTGAGGTTCAGAGAGCTGCTGGCACTCTCTCATCTCCACAGGTTTGCTTGACTCTCAACCCACACAATCCATAATGTGTTATGGTGTTGGGGGTATGGGCCCGTTAAAAAGCATCCTTCAGTGAATGTTTGAAAGACTGTTTCAGGAGAAATTTCGGGCTACAACCCTTGGAGGTATTATTCTGTGAAGGGCTTAAGCAAGTCTGACTCTATACTGTAGAAGAGGAGTTAAGACACATGCGGTTCACTTGGCACTGGTAGTCCCGGGTGGCTTGGGCTGGGTCCTGACCCACTGTCAGGCAGCAGGATGCGTTTCTGGAGCTCCTTCTAGGGAGCAAGCACATCCCTCACACTCTTTAACCTGCACCCATCCCACTGACTGGGACATCAACTGTCCTCCTGCCTTTGTTAAATAATGAGGCACTGAAAGATGGTCTCCAAATACAACTGTTGCTGTAATTCCTTGTATAGACTTCATGGAGTAGTCAGTTTAAATCAGAAATTCATTAGAGCTTAAGACCAGCCTCCTGGGACAGCTTGGTTGGCAGAAGAGGAGGAGAAACAGCAAAATTAACTGACAAAGAATTCCATTTGCAGCATGTTGCACTGTGGTCTCCCATGCAGGCAGGGAGTGCCAGGAACCAGCTTCCCGACCCTGGGATGAAGAGCCCTGGAGAGCAATGGCAGGAACACAACCCCTGCTCTGTGAGAAGCCTTTGCAGGATGACTGTGGCTGGAGGGACCAGCAGGTTGACCTGGCATCTCTTTTTACTGCAGGAGCAGAAAGGCATGAGATCAACATCTGCCTAATGGGAAAAGCAGCATTAAGGAAAATGGCACAAGGAGGGGAGGGGAAGCCTTCCTTTCAAGTTTGCCAGGCACAACTGCAGAACAGCAAGGGGGGATGCCTGAGGCAGTTTGAGGGTGAGGAAGGGTAGGAGATGAAGGGAAGAAGGGTAGGAGATGAAGGGAGGAAGGGTAGGAGATGAAGGGAGGAAGGGTAGGAGATGAAGGGAGGAAGGGTAGGAGATGAAGGGAGGAAGGATAGGAGATGAAGGGAGGAAGGGTAGGAGATGAAGGGAGGAAGGGTAGGAGATGAAGGGAGGAAGGGTAGGAGATGAAGGGAGGAAGGGTAGGAGATGAAGGGAGGAAGGGTAGGAGATGAAGGGAGGAAGGGTAGGAGATGAAGGGAGGAAGGGTAGGAGATGAAGGGAGGAAGGGTAGGAGATGAAGGGAGGAAGGGTAGGAGATGAAGGGAGGAAGGGTAGGAGATGAAGGGAGGAAGGGTAGGAGATGAAGGGAGGAAGGGTAGGAGATGAAGGGAGGAAGGGTAGGAGATGAAGGGAGGAAGGAGGAAGGGAT
The DNA here is from genome assembly GCF_963264785.1 of Psittacula echo. NCBI lineage: Eukaryota > Metazoa > Chordata > Aves > Psittaciformes > Psittacidae > Psittacula > Psittacula echo. Next base: position 121,879,046 of record NC_137738.1, read on the forward strand.
GTGTGAAAAAAAGCCACCAGACACTTCTTGTGAGGCCAACAGATGCACTGGGCTTTCACCTCCATCAGCAGATTTGAGCCTCCTCAGTCTGACAGAATGATGGCATTAGGACATATTTGCACGTGAAGTGCTTCCTACATAACACAAGGTGCTCAGGTGCCATGAGGATGAGAGCTTTGTAAGTACCTAATAGGCAAGATTAGGTACATAAAGCAGAGATAACTGCTCTGAAATAAGCAGGCTCTATGATAAGACTCGAGCTTCAGAAGACATGAACAGCAGTACAGGGACTGAAGGGCTCATGAATGCTTCCCCTCTCCAAACCACACAGGCTCTCTCTTTTTGGAGATTAATACAGAACTGTGATGCCTGTCTGGTAGTTCTGCCTCCCCATTCCCCACACTCATCTCTTTAGATCACGTTTCTTGTTTACCTTGTTTTCCTTTAATGCAAGTTAATAGCTCCAGGGTCTCATATCCAATCTGTGTCTCCACTTAAAACCAATCTGATTCCTCGCACAAGAAAGCTTCTGCACCCACTACTCAACTACCCTTCATCTACTTTGGGACTGAACAATACATTTAATTCAGAGTGGCCACTGATATTATTTATTCACTGTTTCATACGCAGCAAGAATGCAAGTATAAAAAGGCTGAGAGATTCACTATGCAGGAATCTTGTCTTCTATATGTTACAACACGTTGGCGTTCAAACCTTACCTGTGTCAGCTGTTTAAACTTCAAACACTGGCATAATTTAACATTGCAAGAATCCAGATGAACAGTGAGAAGGTCTTACTTTAAAGGGCTTTTTAGGCAGCTTAGCCAAGCCTCCTCCTGTCTCAAGCCCACCACCACAGAAACACAGCTCCAGATCACAAAGAGATGGGACTCTTAACTAGTGCCCTTTGCTCAAGCAATTCTTTCTCAGAATGAAGAACTTCACATTAGGTCACACAGGATTTATCTTATAACTTCCAGTGAGCCATTTGCTCATCAAGTCAGGAGCAGTGGCACCCCTGACCTCCTGACTTGCCTCCTATCACCTCTTTGCCAGGAGCTGCAACACCTACCACAGGCAGGAGGAGCCAGTACAGGACTATGAATGAGCTATTCCAGCTGTTTGGTATCTCAGCACCAACCACAGCTCCTGTCAGTCCTACAATCTCTTCTCATCTGCCACCATGCCTTGTGCATGAATTATTCCCTATGGCCAGCATCCTCCTTTTATTCTCTTCAGAAACAAAGACCAAGCTTTTACTAAGCTGATGGTGGTGACGCTGAGATTCAGCCACATACAGAATACATTCAGATAACTGGGAACCCTTGGCAGACAATGGGCTATTTTTCCTATTGCATTTGAATACTGGGCCCAGTATTCAAAATGAGATCCCATTTCCAGGCACATAATTACATTTTAGTCCATCTCACCACAGCAATTCCATACAGGAAGAGCAACACATGGCTGATGAAGACAGACGCCTGACTCCACTTTTTATTTGTACTAGTGCAACAGACCAAAATGAAGCTGCAATGTTTTCCAACCTGTGAGCCGTAGGAAGCAGAACCCACTTACTTGACAACAGCTTAGGAATCTGCTGCTGCCCACTCAGAAGCGGTCTGGCGTAGGGGCTCCCATAAGCTCCAAGAGGTACTGCGTTGGCATACATTCCTGGCATCACTCTCTCCCTTGGCATCGTATGGCTATTATGGGTAAGAAACAGAGAGGAAAAAGAACAGGATGATTTATGAATGCCATGCTCCAGCACAGCTGCTCCCCAGCCCATCGAACGCCCCAGCTCTCTCCAGTGTGCCAGTGGAGATGTGCACAAGCACGGCACAGTGACTCGCGTACAGATGAGGGTCCCAGGCACACCACAAAGGAAGCACGTGCTCTGTGCTGGAGTTTCTACAGCCAGCCCGAGAGAGCAGAAATACACGTATTTCCTGCAAACTGTGTAAGAGTTCAGCAAAACTGAACTGCTGCCACATATCCTGAGAAGTGAGAGTTGGGAGATGTGGGACCTGCAACCGCTGGTGTGTCCATGTCTGCCAGGCCTCTGCTGTTCTTCCTGTGCAGAACTACATTCACATTTAGACTTTGATGCTTGTGGTGTCTGCCACCTGGACAGCAATTTAATGGGACATCACACGCGATCAGCTACACGGTTATAACATAGTTATTTTTGTAACTATGACATGGAAGAATAGAAGACAAGAAATCTGGAGCGGGGCTTTGGACAACGGCCTGTAGGGACAGGCCAAGGGGAATGGCTTGAACCTGCCAGAACAGGGGAGACTGAGCTGAGCTCTTAGGCAGAAGCTCTTCCCTATGAGGGTGCTGAGGCGCTGGCACAGGGTGCCCAGAGAAGCTGTGGCTGCCCCATCCCTGGCAGCGTTCAAGGCCAGGTTGGACACAGGGGCTTGGAGCAAGCTGCTCTAGTGGAAGGGGTCCCTGCTCGTGGCAGGGGTTGGAGCTGGAGGAGCTTTAAGGTCCCTTCCAACCCAAAACATTCCATGATTCTATGAAGATGGTTCACGAGTGCAGCACTGGAACAACTACACTTTCCAACACACAGATGGAGACAAGGGTGCTGCTTTTTCTTCTTCAAGCTCGTCAGAAGCCCTAAGATGAAGATGGTATTTTCTCTTCCTAAAGAGACGCTCATATTCAGTTACAGATTAATTTCATTTGCTTGTATAATATTCTCCTTTAAAACATTCTTTTCTGGCTCTATAAACATGTCTCCTTGCACTGCCCGGTAAGGAAAACGATTTTACGTGTAATACATAACCCCAGCTCACTCTCTCATCCTGCACTCAGAAGCACTCTCATATCACACTGCAGCACTGGAGAAAGTTACTTGGATTTTTTGAGAACTAATAACAACTGACTGTGGAAATGCCTTGAGAAGTGGATTGTGTGGTGCAATGTGTGCTTGGAACAAGAGTTTTTAAAACTTCTTCATTTTTAAAAGCATAAAAGACATTCCTGTCTTCATAACAGTCTTAATCATCACTTGTGAGCAATATTCTCATTGTACCTTCTGTACTTCAAGCCAGTATCCAGAAAACAAGTTTGAAAGAGCCCCAGGAAAGCTAGGGGAAAAAACCCCTCAAACCTCAAACCAAGAAGAATGCAGGGCATCACTGTGACACACAGGTTTCATCAATATTGAATTATCACACGCCAAAGTTTCCAACATGGCACACCAGCAGCTGATCTCTGACAGCCCGTCCCCACCCCCTTTGTTTCTCTTTTGTTCATTTAAAAAGCAACCAAGGGGCACAGTCACCCCAGCAAGGCAGCCCATAGCCATGCCACCACTCTTACCCTAAAGTTCTGAATGCCGACGGGTCCAGATGCACTGGTTTTCTGTCTCGGTTGAAGCCCAGCTGCGGTCTCCAGGGCCTGCCATCATTGTTGGTTTTTTCCCAGTCTCCTGGCTTCAGAACTGGAGCAGGTTTCCTTAATAGGAAAAACAGATCCATAAATACTTCCCAGAGCAAACACTCAGATTACGAGATGGAAATGGAACTATGTGCAAACCAACAGCTGACACTTACTTTGCACCCGGTAACACTGTAGCCTTGAAAACAAAGTTTTCATCAAACTGTGGATCTTTGAAAGAGATGCTGGAAGAAAATAATTGAGGATTAGGTTTACCTGACAATGAATCAAGATGGAAAAGTAACTGCTGCTATGTTAACAGTGATGCACACAACAGAAAAGTAAGATTCAAGAACCCACCACTTAAATGGCAAAATGCCTTTCTTGCACATGGATGTACCAACTATATCGGACTTGGATTACTTTGGACTCTCAATTATTTTCCCCAGGGTGACCTTTTCCTCCCCTGACTCAATAGCCAGTCCAAAAGGAAGTTTCATGTCTAGGAAACAGCCCTATGCATGGGAATGAAATTATATTCTGTGGACACTGAGAACGAATCCTGTAGTCAAAGCACTGATTGTACCTGAAGTTCAAAGGCTGCCACGGGACACAGAGGATGGATATCAGCTTCCTTGTAGCCTAGTCAAGTGTACAAAACTGAGCAGTGGGAATTCCTGGGATGTGGAGGTTTTCTCCTGAAAGGCAGCTTTGCAATTGCATGTGGTTCCCATGGAGGGATATACACCTATTTTCAGTGACTCTCACAGGATAAACACCTATTTTCAGTGATAGCTCAAAATTCAGGGTCTACAAGGTATCTAGTATTAGACAAACTGAACAGTAATAGAGCAAAAAGGCACTAAAAGCTTGATTTCTGCTGGTACAATGCATTATACAGCAGCTTGGGTTTGCTCTAGGAAAATTCATCCACACTCCTAACAATTCCAATCTCCAATATCAAAGTCTCAGGTAGGTCCCACCAGGGACACGTGTGAAGCACACAGCACCAACCTGCTCCCTGCTCTCTTACTGCCTACCATTTGATGTAGAAGGATGCTTGGAATGCCAAGGAAGATAAAAGCAAAGAGCCACGCAGAATAACTTCCCTCTTCCAGCTGGGTTTCAGCATAGAGAATGAATGAGACTCAAAGGAAAGAGAATAATGGTCCCTTGGAAAACTCACCCAAATTTGCAAGATCTGAAGAGCAGAACCATGACTGCTCATACTATCCCTAAAGACAGGAAGAAAAATCCTTGCCATACAGAAACAGACAGGAACATAAACTAATTCAAACGTCCTGACAGCAGCAGATGGAAAGCCAAAACCCACCTTTAACTCATCACTCAAAGTAACTAAATCCCCATTTCAGAACATCCTTTCTACAATACCCTGACAAGCCACAACTTAGCATTTCCTACGGCTTGTAGATAGTTGTTTTAGTTGAATCAAGTTATGCCTCCGTGGAGGAAAAGCTTACACAGAGGGATCACAAGTGATTTTCAGTGTCTCAAGTACCTTACATGGCTCAAGAAGTGAGAGGTTCTAGGCTCAAGCCTTCCATCCCTGTCACACTGTGCCAAATGAAGCAAGGAGGACACACAGCACACTAAATCCACAGAAATTTGCTGTCAAGTGCAAGAGTAATTAAAATCTTCTGTGATCACAGAGTTTCCCTTGGAAACTCTGCCTTGTTTTTCATTCAGCATGAAGTTTCTTATTACCGTCCCAAACATCACACTCTGTCAAAGTTAGCGTTACTCCTTTACTTCTTAAAGGCATGAAGTGTGTATTCTCAAGGATCCTCTGGGAATTGCTACAAATAAAAATGGATACAAATCCAAGAAGCAAAATTCAAGAGCTGGAGGGCTTTTGCTCAATACCCAATCCTGTGTGAGGCTTGCTCTCAGGAACAGTTGGGTTTTCTCATTTAAAAGGCTTGATACAGCCCATCAAGATCTGTAGGTGCTGCTCTTTGCTTGCCAAAGAGCCAGAAGTCCCAACAGAGAGTGAGCAGAAAAGCACCAGGAGGAGAGATGAGGTATTTCTGAAGGGATGAAGCATACGGGTTTGATGCACTGGGAAACAGCAAGTATTGGACATCCCTGCAGGACACACACTGTGCACTCTGCTCACCCACCCGAACCCAAGCCCACTGGCTACCACACAGAACCTTGGACTCAATCCTTACAGAAAACCAGAAATCAAAGTAAAAGCTTCAATTTTATGAAGAGACAGACTCTGATGCAAATTCAGCACCACAAAACAGTGAATTAAATGAGTCTGATTGCTGTATTTTGCACATCCCCGCATTAAACCCCAGAGCTTCCTCACCTGACTGCAGAATTCAGGGTAAGGTCACGCAGCATTGGAACAGGAGACTCCACCGTCCTGGGGAAGAGAAAAAACCTCGGTCAAAACACCATGTAACGTATTCCTTTCCATTTGCTCCATCTTCTCTGTTGCTACCACTCCTGTTCTTCTGCCAACTAAGACTGTGACATATAAAAGGGGTTTAAAAATTAACTTGCCTTTCTGCTAAATTAAATACTTCTAGAAGCAGTGGAATTGCTGAATCCTTATTTCTTAATGCCATTACTTTTGCTGCTGATTTGTGTGGATTCTCTAGTGTTTAATGGTGAGTTCACAGCCTTCCCAGTGCCCAGCAGCCTGTTTACAAGCCTCAGTCCTACGCTGAACCTTGGCAACTTCCCTGTGCTGGCCTGATTGTAGCAAGTCAAGAGGCTCTGTGAGGGCAGAAGACCAGAGAGACAGACGTGCAGACACCAGGAAGACACAAACCTGCTTCACCAGGAAGAAAAAGGCTTTGAAATAAAATAAGAATTTTATATATATAGATATATAAATAATTTTAGCAGCTGTTTTTCCACAGCACTTAAAGTCTCCTTTCTAACTGAGATTTCATAGGCTGACATACAGCTGCATAGAATCCCAGACAGGTTTGTGTTGGAAGGGACCTTTATGCTCATGCAGCTCCAACCCCCTGCTATGTATGGGCAGGGACACCTTCCACTGGAGCAGACTGCTCCAAGCTCCATCGAACCTGGCCTTGAACACTGCCAGGGATGCAGCATGCACAACTTCCTTTTTTATTTCCTGCATCACTATTTCCTCCAAGACCAGCTCTGACTTGCTCATATTCCTTGCCAGCCATGCCAGGAATAGAGAAATGAGTATTAGTGTGACCTAGGATCCATTAGCTGTCCAACAGAATCAGAGTGTTTGTGCATTTAATGCAAATGAGTTACTGAACACCTGCCTGTGCCTCTAGGCGAGGTTAGATAAATGAATGCATATCCTGCAGGACAGAGATGGCACTGATAACGTCCCAAACTAAATGCATTATCTAGAAAACAAAAAGTATTAGCATTTTTTGTATGTGTAGCTGGAACAGTTCTGAATTTAGTGCTATGGCCTAAATGGAAACCAGAAAAGTATATCTAACACCTCTATCTGGATTTTTCTCTAATACAATTAAGATTAGCATATAAAAAGCAGAATTGTTGGGTTTTTTTAAACAGCATGCGCTATTGAAAATTACATCAGACTGCATTAAATTAACACTCCTACAAAGCAGAGAGGCCAAAACACCATGACCTTACTGAACGAGGCCACTGATCACTGCTACTTTTATTATACAGGCCCCGTTCACCTATTAAAGTTCAAACATTACTAAATACATAGAAATCAGATGACAAACAAAGCAGATTCATCAGCAATTAAACACACACATCAGAACCCTTTAAAGATTTCTGATGCTCCTTTCAAAGCCTAGCTCTGAAATAAAAGAACAGGATCACAGAATGAAGCTTTACTTGCTTGGGTTTTTATACATGCTGATGATAAGACACACACACCACTATGAAACCTGGTGGGAAAAGCGTGTTTACCCTCAAAATTAAACATGGTGCCTTGTCAGGAGTTTTGGGTTTCTTGTTGTGGACACAAAGATATTTAAGAGCAGAGATAACTGAAGGCAATGTCCTTTAGCATCAAACAGCCCATTCCAAAATTCATACTCACTGGTCTGGAAGAACAGCATTTTCATTCAGTGTAAGCTTGCCCTGGATCCCATGGCACAGCTCTGGGGGAATATCCACTGGCTATGGAAGAAATAATTCTTCAGCTGAAGCACTTTTGTAGCCCTCCAACCCTCACCACTTCCACAATCCCTTCAGCACAAGCACAACCTACCTCTGTGTTTTTGGTCTTGTACTGTTCCACAATAAAGTCACAAAGCGGATGGTGTTTTCCAACAAAGAGAACATCACCACCAAGGCTGTTTCTTCTGTCTAGAGAAGATGAAGAGAACGGGGTAAGAGTTCCCAGCAAAGAGGGAAGGAAGGGGCACAGCAGAGCAGCACACCTACTGACATCTCCACTAAGGGAAAGCTTCACTGCGATTTAGGAGATGGCTTTGAGCATTCCTTCAGTGTGTCTTTGTCCACAACAGGATGCCTCCAGTCACAAGAGTAGTTGGCAGACAGTAGAACAATGGGAACCTTGTGTTCAATGGCAGGAATGTTGAATTTAGGATAATGTTGAAGATACAGAGAGGCTGGGTACAACAAAACCAAACATCCCAAAGACTTCCAAACCTCCCAAGCAGTTTACAGGAACCAGCTATTATTTTTGTACAGTGGAGAAAGTAACACACAGTATTTGCCTACAGATGCTGAACACAAAGCTTCCATCCCATAACTGGACAGAGCCACCCTGCTGGTCAGAACAGCCAGCACACCTACCAAGCGGTACCATCCACCCTAACCATGCAAACAGAGTTCATGCTTTTGATTGCAACATGTTCATCTAACAAGTCCTGTGACCGTGTATACTGGTAGAAGCTTCCCACACAATTAAGCTTCCATCTGATTTTCAGCCTAAATCTTATGCAGATCTACTTGAGTAAAAGAAAATTAAAGCCACAAAACCAAACCCATCGAGGATCATTCTAATTGATCCATGAAGAAGAGGCTCCAGCCTGCTGTAATTCAGTCCACCCAAACTTCTGCTGTAACTTGCTAATAGAAACATGGAATAGTTCAGGTTGGAAGGGGCCTTAAAGCTGATCCAGCTCCAATCCCTGCCATGGGCAGGGACACCTTCCACTAGAGCAGCTTGCTCCAAGCCCCATCCTTGAACACTTCCAAATTCACACTTCACTCAGTAATAATGAACTGTAACAGAACGTCCCAGTTCTTACTTTCTTCAGGGGTGAGGTCAGGGTACACCTCTTCCAGGGCAGCTCTGAGGCGTCGCTCATCGACAAACGGCAGTAACGCAACACCTGAAAACCAAAGCAAGTGTTTGCTCACAGTTCTTGAGCAAAAAAGAAGAAAGACCAGCATGGAAAGCTCCAATAGCATCTTCAGCCAAGGAAGAACTGCTGCATCAGTCACAGGGAAGAAACCCCTCTATTTACAGAGGTTGTGACCCTACAGGCTGTTAAAACAGTTCAGTGGTAGTGGAGGTTGGAAAGGGAAGTTTGTCTCCAAGCACCCCTCTATCCTCCTCCTCCTCCTCCTTTCTTGAGTAGTCACTAGGCAGCAGCCACCTCTACCCACACATGCCTTGTTCAGAAGCAAGAGGAGCTCAGTAGGACAGACCCATATGCTACAGCTACTCCCCTCCCAGAGCTCAATGCTGCTTTATTCTAATTCATTTCTTAAGGGACAACAATGGAATAAATCACTCCAAGTTCAGTGGTGAGGTGATGCAGATATCATCCACCAGGGACTATTCATTTTACTCTGAGATAACATGAAGGCTCCCCTCAGGATACAAATCCCTCACTACACAGCACACTTCAGAGCCAACTCAATCACACTGGATGAGGCTGGAGAATTGCCTTCCCTGGTATGCTCCAGGATATGTTTTCTTCTGTAATAAAATCCAAAAAAGCACCAAGAAACTTAATATGAAAATTCCTCAAAGATTCACTTCTGTCACCCTTACGATTGGCTGGGATCTGACGTAATTATTTTAGTTTTTATTTTATTTCCCTTACCTTTATTTCCCTTACCATGAATGCCTGGAGCTTTTCCTGACCAGGATGACAGCAAAGGCTTTCTACTCAACTGATATGCGTGACAGCTTCATATCTGTGCCTGTATCAGCAGGCAGATCTCATGCTCTTGTCATCACTCTAAGGTGCAACACTCAGGCTTAAGATCCCAAACCTAAAACTTGGTCTGCCTGAACCTTTTGCTTCAGAAGTTAGTTCTTGACGTGGCTTTATTAAAACAAATACTCTTGCCCTAGAGCTGAGGGAAAGGGGGCAACTTAAACTTTCAAAGTGTAATTACCCCAATTGCAAGTAACCCTCTCCTTGCGAAACCAGTTTGGAACAAACCATAAATAATGTTAAATACATCCAAAGTCTAACTGAATCAGAATTCTATTTAGCCCACTGTAATCCAGTGAGAAGCAGCGCTTTCAGCCTGCTGCTGCCAGCCTCACCAACCCCTGCTTGTGAAGTATGAGGATAATCTTCCTGCAGACTGACTACTGCTTTATCACAGACAGCACCAGGCCCCAGCTGGAACGTAACTACTTGTGAAGGGAAACAGTGATAAACCTCTCCTGGAAAACAAACAATTTAACTTCACCTTCACACCACGCTTGTTGTGGAATGACATCAAACCAGGAAGTGTTCATAACCCAGGAGACTGCAAAAGGATGGATGCTGAGCTTTCAGAAGCATGACCACATCTCTAAAATGAAGTTCTTCAAACAGTTCATTAAGAGGACAAGGTATAGCAGGTGCTTTTAAACTGAGAGAGTCTGTACTTCCAGCTTGGAAAATATCTGTTTCACAACTGCCTCTTAAGCATGAGAATTCCAGATGTTAATCCACACAAAGAGTTTATAATGCTATTCAGCATCCAATGAATTAAAAGTAACCCCACAGGCTGCTGAAAGCATGTGGGAGCTACTTAAAGCATTACTGTGTTAGACTATAGGTTTGATAACTGGACAAAAGGACCAAGGAAAGCTGCTGGAATTACTTCAGGGGTAAGCAAGAGCTTCAAATTACAGAGGGAAAACCTGCTATGCCACACATCTAGTAATGCCTGGGTATATTCTCTTTGATTATAGAACACTGTCCCAAGCCAGATACTGTGTGCCTGACTGTGGCCATCTCAAAACACAGGTGAGCTGCCATGGGGGTTCCCAGAACCACTGATGTCAGCAGGAACCTGTGGAGATCATCTGGTCTACCCCCTCTGCTCCAGCATGGCTGTGAGCTGCTCAGGTTGCCCAGGACCACGTCCAGCCAGAACTGGAGTATCTCCAAGGACAGAGACTCCACAACCTCTCCAGGAAAGGGGTTCCAGGGTCTCACCACCCTCAGGGTAAAAATGTGCTTTCTTATGCTCAGATGCCCAAATAATGATTTATACCTACAACTGAGCTGTTACACTCTTGGCTGAATAGTGTAACCACACATATTTGTGTATAATAATAATATAATACATAATAGTGTAACCAGCCACATATATTTGTCAGACCTTTAAAATCAATATTCTCTAAAGAAAGCAGAAGCTGCATTAAAGCACTGCAACTGCTTTTTCATTCTTTGGATGCATCCAAATATTTCTATATTCCCCAAAGCATTTTGCACAAGGTATTAACGAGCCGCTGATTGAACAGGACAAGATCCATTCATTAAATGCAAAGGAGAAAAAAGACAATTACACAGTAAGGCTGATATAAATAGAAACATTATTAATCTAGTTCAAGACACACTGACGAATCTGGAATGACTGCTGAATTACTAACAATCACTGCAATCCTAAATCACCTACTGAACCAGCATTTCTTCTTCATACTAATTTCTCTTTCAAAATACACCTGCTGCAAAGTGCTTCTCCCCCACACCAAAGAATGCAAGTTCTCTCTGTGACTTGGTGCATCATTGTCTCACCAAGATAATTCTCCATTTTCTTCCTATTTTTGCATAGAGACTCAGGTCAGTACAGTGTAGCTCAAGACATAAAAAGTTAGAAATTCACCTTGCCAAGCGTATTTCTTCCCATTTAAATCAATAGCAAAGTCTTCAGGGTAGAAATCAATTATGCTTGATTCCTGTATTTGAGAAAATAAATGAGAAAATCATTAAAGCCAATTACGGGATTGATTCAGAATGCCACGAGTGCTTCACTTCACACAGGGTGGGCAACCCACAGCTGAGGGGGATGCGAAGAACTTTGACTAACAGAAACATCTTTTATTAAAGGCCACTGAAACACAAAGTGGGATGGGATACTTCCACTACTCAAAGACTATCAAAACAAGAAATGAAACAGGATGGAATAATTCTAGATACCTGGGTTAAGGTATTAATTCTCACTAATTTTTCTCACTGAAACATCTGAATTCAGAGAATTCCTTTTAAGGATCTTTGAAGAACCTCTGCAAGGTACCAAACCCTCATCTCCTGGTCTCCATTAGTTTTCTGCCTGAAGAAGCAGCAGCAAGTCATGCTCACACACTGCAAGACAATATAACCTTACAGAGAGAGAGATACAACAAGGATTCTTACCGGATCTGTCATGAGCTTCCTCCACGTTGGTGGCAGAAAATTCCCACTTGCGGCTGGAAACACTCCCATAAGTTGCTCAAGGGGCTTAAACTGTTGGAATGAAACGAGCAGATGTAGGACACTTGTAATGAGCTGTTAAGTCATGAAGAAAGGAAGGAGGGTGTCCTACCGGCTTGGAGCCTTTCTCGAAATCAGAAGGCATGTCTGCAATACCCTCGAAGTCAGAAGCAAAGGGAGCATAGTGGAAAGGGTAATACCAGTTCCAGGAGGCACAGCCCTAGGATAGAGAAACATAACCAGGCAAATCAGAGAAGTACTAAATAGATCAATCACAAAGCCCAGTAACTGAAGTTGACAATGTTTGCCCAGCATCAACCAGGAGAAAGAGGAGTCCCCAGGGTTAGAAAAGAAAGAGCTCTTGCCTTTAAGGGTACTCTGGACTTCAGGATGGGACTTAACTGTTCATAGCCAGGCTAGAGTGAGTGAGTTCACGGGACAGGGAGTGGAAACCTCGGGCACTTCCTCAGCAGCACAGAGCAGCAGATAGACTTCTATGCCAGAGTACTCTTGCTATGTGCTAGGTCTGAGTCACTAAGGGAGACAGCCAAAGAGACAGGACCTGGCACCAGAACGACACAGAAGACCTTACAGCAGCATCCTGACCTCAGCTTCAGGACACTGATGTATCTCATGCCTTTTTTCTCCCCCTCAAGATAAATCACACAAGCGCATGCATGAAGTCCAGTACAACAAAGCATAAAAGCTCCTTGCAAAGAGTAGGAAATCATGGTCTGTCCACACAGTTACCCAGCCCCGGGGCTACACTCAGGAATCTGTGACAAGGGGACATGATTTCAACTTGTGTTGAGTTGCCACCACATCTGGAACAGGGAAATGACAGAGAAGAAATTTCCAGGCTCTCTGTAACTGCGTAAGCAGCAGGATCATGCCAGGCAGAGCCATTAGAGCTCTCAACAGGAACAGGTAAGTATTTATCTGGCAGCACACTGTCTGCAGTACTGTTTTCCAATGCAAAATTCCACTGCTAACTTGGGAATATGGGGACAGACAGCCCTGCCATGATACACTCCACAAGGTGTGCAAATGTGAACAAGTTTTGCTGCAGGTTGAAAAGTACTCTGGCTTTAACTGTTACTCTTTTACTCAGTACCAGCACTAATGCACACTCGGAGTAACATTTTGTTTTTCCCTTCTTATTCATGTGTCTTGAGTACTGGGAACTCTAAAGTGCATCACTTCAAAGAGGCAAAATAAGCCTCAAAAAGGAGAAAATAGACTCGCCACACACCAGAACACAATGCACTCCGGAGAAGAAACATGGCTCTAGAAGGTCTAAGTCAAGTTTTCACCTCCTCAGCTATTTTTCTTAGCAGCACCACTTGAAACAAAAGCTACTATTTTGACTTCCAATTCTGAATAAGTAAATGTCAATGAGGCTCTTCCAGCGATTTTGGGTATAAAATTACAGAGCCTGTAATTATTAGACGCAATGCTTCAGATGGCTGCAGCGTGTTTCAACAGCCAGGTGGGTGCTTCCTTCCTTTCTTAATCTATTTTTTCATCTCTAAACAGGTGTCCTCACTGGTGAAACATGTTCTGTATTATTAGCTTTGATAAGAATAGAAGCAGCAATCATATGGATTCTGTCACAAATCTTATGGACAATGAGCAGGACTTATTGGAAGCAATTCTTATTGTAGTAAAAAGAAAAAACCCAAACCCTCAAGCAAACCTATTCTGACATTCCCCAGCAGAAGTCCAACAGCTTCCTAATCTGACCTCCATATGGGCAGAAAGAGGTTTGACTGCTGCTTCATTCCAATACTACATACAGCAGGTCACACAGCTCTGTTACACAAGCACAAGCAGCAGCACGTGCAAGTACTTCATTGCTGCACTGGTTTAAGTCTGCAGTGTCATTTTGTAAGGTCTAGAGAAAGACTTCTGGAGTAATCTGAGCCTGAAGCACACCAGCAAACACGAAGCTCCAAACATCTGTGTGCTGTTACCAAGGTTTCCTTTGGGACACTTCTAAACCACAAGATATTTTCTGTACAGCCACTCTTCCTTGAGGTCTTAGTGGTGCTCCTCAATTTCCCTGAGAGCACTGTGGTCCTGCCTGAAGCCCTTGGCAACCTCACCAATTCATTTTCTCTGCAGCTGCAATCAACCACCCCTCCTACGGGCACCAGCCATGGCAGCCACAACAGCCACAGAGTCAGAAGGACCAGGAATCACCTACATACATCTCAACACTAAATTGGTTTTAGCAGCTGAGCAAGTGAGTGCTGCTCAGGGACTTGCCCACATTGTTTTCAGTTTGGTGTAGGTCTGCCTATGCATTTAAAGCCACAGATCTCAGCAGTGCATGCGCAAATGCAGTTCTGGTTTGAAGCTGTAAGAGCACACAATGATGTCTGCACAAGGCCATGGCTGCTGAGCACAAAGCAATGAACACACCCCCCATGCACACTTCTCTGAACAGAACAAACTTTATATATTCAAATAAGTATAAATGTTTTGGTCACTTTCTAAATATTATCACACACTTCTCTGAATAAAATAAACTTAACTTTGTGATCTTCAAACGAGTATAAATACTGTGGTCACTTGTAAATGTTACCTGGGTTTTGCCATATACTCCCTTCCTCCAAGCCCTTCAGTTTCCCTATAATCCAGACTGCCCTTTGCATTGGGCTTGTCCATCACTGACACTTTTCCAGCAGACACTTACAGCTAAGCTGAAGACTGATTTACACACTTCGGAGATATACGAGCACGTATGGAGTTCTAGGACTATATCCTCCCATGGTCTGCAGAAGCAAGGTTTGCTTTCAGCAGCCCCTAACTGTGCAGGGTCATGGGAATTTCCACCTCTAAAGGTGTCCAGGTGATACTTGTCCTTTGCAAAAGGAGGTGCTCAAGGCTGTGAGGAGCTGAGCTCTCCACAGAGCAACTGCAATAAACTGCAAACCTTAAACTCCATGATTTTCATCCACCGTAACATGCAAGTCAGAGTCAAACTCAACTAATAAGTACAGTGGAAGCGAAGGGAACACACTCCCTTTGTGTTCCAAGGGGGAAAGGGAATAAAAAACCAAACACAAAAAACCCAGGAGTACTCATTAAAACAATCTTTTGGCATGGTATAGGGGATGTTTGCCTTGCTCTAAGTTGGACAAGCACAAGCTCCCTATAGAAAAGATGTGGTTTTATCAACAGGGCACTGCGTTCAAGCCACTAAGCCCTGCTCAGCCAGATGAGCTTCCACAGCTTGAGCACATTCTGTTCCCAGGTCACACACCAATAGAACTTCAATATAACTTCTGTCTTCAGGGCACGAAGCTGGTTATTAACCACTGATGCTACAACCCCCAATATGTGTGTGTAATCTCCCACCAATCTGACATCTCAATTATCGAAAGATTTAAATCAGACAGAGATCACTTCAATCACAATGCACTTCATGGAACATCATTACAACCCAGGGAGGAGACTGACAACTCTGTTCCTTTCAAATTCTTCCTGGCGTTTCACAGGCTTTGTCTTTTGTTCACTCATTCAATCATCTGCAATTTCCCTATGCGTGGCTATGTATGGCAAAGGAAAAATGTGCATCAGGCCTTAATAAACCAACAAGCAGCATTACTGTATGTGAGAAACAAAAACTGCATTCACATCTGGAGTGCCAAACGGAACAGGCACCCACTTAGAGCCTCAAAAAGAGCTCTGCTTTTCAGACACGAGCAATGGGCAGTGATTGTTTCCTGAAAAGAAACAGGGAGCAGACACAACAGCAACGTGAACTTTCTGAGAAGCAGTTTGTAGGTACCTGATAGTAGTATCTGAGGACCCAGCACAGCCCCTCCACGTAGGACTGTACAACCTTGCGCCGAAATTTCTCATCAGATGCATCAACATCGAATTTGTTCTTATAGTAGCGCTGCTTCCAACCGGTTTCCCACAACCTGCACAACACACACAGAGATGTCAGTACCTGTCAGTATGCGCACATTCATATACCTGAATTGGAATAGAAGCCAAAGTCACTTCCACCTTCAATTCCCATCTTTAGACAATTTAAATGAAAGTACAAAACCTGATGCTCAACAGCAACAGAATGAAATTCAATGGTTGGCATCACAGAAAATCCAGATGAAACTCCAAAGGTACCATCCTGATAAACACATCTTCAAAGTCCTTCTAAGGAGCAGGGATGATTTTCAAACCTGTGCCTGGTGCTGCTGGGATTTTTCACAACAGTATTGTTCCTACTCAGTAATTGCATCTTTCCCATCAGGAACACACTGCCAAACCTGCCATCTGAACTTGGTTCTTTAAACCACTACAAAGAGAACAAACTGTTACCCTTCTTTGTTTGGTTTAATCTACCCTAGGCCAAAATCTTTATCTTACTGGAGTATCTCCTCACATCAAGCTCATTCCTCTATTCCTAATGCTCCTCTCAAGTAGAGAAGCGATAGTTTCCCTGCTACTCAAAGTAAAAAAGCAAGCAAGTAAAAAATAAGCAGCAGCTTGATTTCTATCCTCTACTGCTGTTTGGATGAGCTGTGAGTACCTGAAGAGTTATCTGCAACTCGGGAATCCTGCCCTTGCTGACTCACATCACACAAGGTCCCTTTTACACACAGATTTTCAGTCTTTCCTGCCAGAGATGGATACTGGAGGTCAAGGAGCAATCTCAGACACTACTGATCCTTACTTCCCACAGCTCCCCCTTATGTCTGTCTACAGACAGGGGAATCGCTGCCTGCAGCCTCAGAGCTTTTCTCTCTTGGACATTTTATCTGCTCACTGTATCTGCTGTGTTCCCTGTAAATCAGCAGGAGACACAACACTTTTGAGAGAACAATTGTGCCCCAAGCAAGACACATCAATATGCACATAAAACTGCAAGCTATTAGTCCAAACACACACAACTTATTCTTCCAGTTCAGTTCTGAGACTGCCACCTAAAAAGGCAGGTTAAGAAATGTAAAGATAAAGCTCTACTTTGGTTCACCCACAATACCATGCTTCAGAGCTGGTTCACTCACAATACCATGCTTCAGAGCTGGCCTCTCTCACAAAACTGTTTGGAGTGGGTTTGGGGATTTTTTGGTTTGTTTTACTTTGATAATTATAATAATAGTAATAATAATAACAACATTTACACCTTTTAATAATAATATTTATTACTAATATTTATTAGTAATAATAAGATTTACACTTTTTTCATGTGTAAAATGCATACACCATAGTGCATCCATTTTACACATCTCAAAGTTCACACGAATTCTGGTATTCAAGTGAACTAAAGCAAATTACAAATCTGATTTAGATACTGGTTAAATCAGAAAATCCCTTAATAATGATTTTTAATCAAATTTTATTCTCAACTAGTCAAAACTTGGCATTATCACATCTGAAAGCCATTATGCAAGATCCTTTTCCACAAAGGCTGTGACCACCTGAAATTACGTACAGGACCTGAAGGACACAGGTAACCTGTGAGGTCACTTCAAACCTAGACTTGTCAGAATCTCAGCACTAAATAGAGCGAATGAAGCCTTTAAGGCAGAGCAAAGATAGATCTATGCTTTTTTGACATGATGCATATCCTTTGAGGTTTGCAAAATGGATCTTCCCTTGCTTCTGCTTCAGGTTAGTTGCCCAGTGCAGGGATACTTCTTAAAATCTGACCTGAGCTGATGAGGAGGTGAAGAAACCAGGGGATGTTCTCAAGATCATAGAAAGCAGGTGAGCAAGGGCAGGGGACTTGGCTAAAGTACTGAAGGACAGAGTCAGGAACACCTGCAGTCTATGAGCATCTGCCCTAGGAGCTCTCTGGCAGTGAGGCACTTGTATAAATGCCCAAACCCAATCTGGTCGCTCACTGTAACTATCCGATCTAGTTTTAAAATCATTCTAAATACAAAATATATTTTAGCAAACAACTTCTTTGCCATCTAGTACATTTATGCAGTTGCATTTACTTGCTAAGAGAAGCATAAAATTATTTTCCACTCAGAAAAGCATCTGAATAAGTATTCTGAGCTACAAAAGCGCTTAAATAACCGCAGCCCATACCCCTTTGCTTGACAACACCAAGCCTGTCAAAACTATTTCTACTTGCAAATCACCACAGTTCACTCAACCAGTTGTTGTAAAACTGTTAAAGATTTTCTCGGAAGCTAAGCTACAATTCCAATGAAAAGCAACACTGAAATTTACCCTGGTTTTATGTACAAATTCTGCTTGCTTGATTAAAAAAATCCACTCAGATCTCCACATACCGGAAAGAAAATAAGACTGAGAGCTTGAATACCTGCTATTGGAAGATCTGATGGGCTAGGTGTACCAAACATGTCACAACAACAGCGCTGGATACTCATGATCAGTACTTCACAATAAAGTAACCCTTATTGTTTTCCCATGTCCACCTCCATCCCCTCCCTCTACAGAAAACACAGACCTACTGGTTACACTTAGCAGGGCAGAGCCTTTAACAAAAAATAAGGGCTTTCACCCTTGACTTAATGGGTGATGGCTTGATTTAAACCTTTGATAAATGCAGCCTCACTGGTACCTCACTGTCAGTTAATTCTCATAAAATTCCTATCCTGTAATCATCCAGGGATCAGCTGCCCTAAGCCATTTAATGAACTCATCACAGACCAAATATCTCTGCTACAAATCAGAGACGGAGGAAAACATATTTTAATAGTCAAGATAAATAATGCTGCACACGTGAATGTAACTGAATTTTATGGGTTAAATAGCTTAAAAATTCAACTGCAAAACAGTGGCATTCAGCTCACATAATCACAGCTGAGCAGTGGATGTCTAGTCAATCTAGGGCTTGGTCTCAAAGGGAGTAGTGGCTTGGAGGATGAAAACCCGCACGCATACTAATCTGGATACTTAGATTTAACAGCTAGAGCTTACCCATCTCCCTGGAATTCAGCGAATATTCTAACCCTCCACATTAATTACCTCTGGATAAAAAGATCATAGGAAAGCATCTGAAGGCACTGTTGCTCTGAGCTAAATGGCATTAATTACACTGCATCTATTTCAGCAATTTGCTAACAAAGTGCTACACAAAAATGGCTTCACCTGATATTATCCTCTGGCTCAGGTTCGCTGTCACTATCTTCAGCTTTCCGCTTAATTCCTCCTGCCAGGGACGGGCTACTGTCAGGAGTCAGGCTGGTGTTTGGAGAGGATGAAGTTGTCTAGGGTCAGAATTGTTACAGATAAATGGGGAGGTAAAAGAGGGAGAAGGATTTATTGGGCATTTTAAAGTCAAGTTCAAATTAACAGCTTTGTGATAATCACATGCACAGGTTTAGCTCCCCAAAAAACTCAAGGCAAAAGCTACACAACCCTTCAGCTATTAAGTAGCAAAAGAACAGAACACATATTTGTATTTAAAGGCAGACATTGATACATACAGGCAGAAAAAAAATTACTGTATGTGAGAAAGAAGATGCAATAAACAATAAATTCCTAAAACATGCCATTTTTCATATATTCTGGACCTACACCTTATGTTACAACTTCATTTTACAGCAACAGCGAAAAATGCATACTCAGACTACTGTAAAAATCTTGCTTGTGAGTCACAAAAGGCAGAAATACTCTAAGTTTATTCTGATCTGTTAAATAACTGACCTTTTAAACTTCTTTCAGATTTATCTATTTCAATATTACAGAGAAGAAACATCTCCCATTCCGTAAAGGAACTGATTTGCTTAATACATGTGTCAAAGTTTCAAGATTTAAAGGGAAGAATAGCAGAGATTACACTTTGAAAAAGCATTTTATATTTATTTAGATGTAAGAGACAGGACCCACATCTTTATGATGAAAAGGACCTTGAATTTGTTCACTGTTCGAAGATTTATGCCCAGAAAGAAAACATCCGTCATATTTATTACTTAAAATTAAAAACCCAGACCTCTAACAGAGAACTCAACTTATTTCTGGTTTCCCCTCACTTTCTAAAACCTTTTCAAAAACTTCATCTAATTTTCAGCTCTTCCCAGCAAAAAGGCACACTTGGGCAAGTAAGAACAGCTAACAAATACACCCCTACGCAAATCACAAGTTTGAGATACAGGTATCTATGTCTTTTTGTCTATACAAGTTCCAAAACCAGTATTAACATACCTCCAGCTCAGGTATTCAGCTTGTGTCTCTCCCAGACCTACGGAGGAAGTTCCTAAACCTCACTCCACAAGTGCCAAACAAGTCTGGGGAGAAGAGTCAGTGTATTTGACTCTGATGCCTTCACCTCACACTTGCTCTCCCAGAACTATGTAACAAGCAATATCATACCAAACATTCAAATAAGGAACACAGCTTTATTCAAGCAGTCTCACAAAAATTGCTTACTAAAAGCCACTTTCTTGGAAAATAAATTTTCTGGTGCCTGTTTTTCAAGAAAGTTCAATGGGTTAGAGGGAAATGTGTCCAGAGCAGCACAGGATGCGATTACTGCCCCTCTGTGTGTAAATACCTTTGAACATGTACTTACAGAATTCTGTCTGTCATGCATCCTCATCTCAAAGGCAGCTTGTCTGGGGTTACTGATTGCCTGAGGACTGGATCGATTTCCCAGGGCTTGAGGGGAAAACTGTCCACCAGGAATAAAAGAAGGCTGATCCCTCTGAAAGATAAATACAGAGAGTATAGTGGAAAAGCTGTGTAATCTCCACAGCAGTGCCATGATACGCTCTCTCAGTTTTCAGATTAACATGTTACATAAAACAAGCATTATTTACTCACTTCAGCTTCAGTTATGTGTAATAATCTCAACCAGATACAAAATTACACAAGTGAGACCCTTATATTCCTGTAATTTATTACGCTCTTCTTAAAAACACCAATCAAACCCTGCATTTTGTGCCTGTGTTCTTTCGACGTGGGCTGAGAGATGGGGTTTGGGGAAGTGAGACTTCATCTATCGTACTGGGATGAGTATCCTTTGTAAGCAAAGTCAATAACCTCTTCCAGTCTAACAGGGATAGACAGATAATATGTAATTGAAAAAATAAACACCATATCTAGACAGTAGTCAGTGGGAGGATCACATGCCCTGGGAGTTTTGGAAGCTACACTGACCTGAATGCCCTAACCAAGAACAAGGCTATGTCAAAACGAACATGCAAGAGCCCATTTTTAAAATACCTGAATATTTTGAGAGTAGAGGAAAACTCAACATCATTCCAATACCATAATCGTAAAGAATTCAGCTTACACATGGGTCAGAAAGGGCAAACATGTTCCCACTATAGCTA
Source organism: Psittacula echo (assembly GCF_963264785.1). Classification (NCBI taxonomy): domain Eukaryota; kingdom Metazoa; phylum Chordata; class Aves; order Psittaciformes; family Psittacidae; genus Psittacula; species Psittacula echo. The sequence goes on from NC_137738.1 coordinate 121,900,329, forward strand.
ATGCTTCTTTATCACATTTGAGAGGTATTTGGCAACACTGACTTGCTTGCAGGCAGAACATGAGAGAACTGCAGTTTGGGGTAAGCCTTCCTTGCTTCTTTAGAAATATGCCTTTAATCAAGCAAACCCGTTTAATACAAGCTGGTATATGTACTTAAACTCCACTGCCCTCAGCAATACAACTGCTGAGAAGACTTGTGTCAGTGCATGAAAAGCAATCCCTGTACAGTGACCATGCTGAAGCATCACTACCTAATCACAGAAGCGCAGATTTGAAGGACACAGCATACAGCTGTTGTCAGTGCATCCAACATTCTCTCTCCTTTCCCTTTTAAGAAACCTTTAACATGCAATTCCTTCTTTAAAATAGTTTACACACAGGGCAGAAAGTGCCATGATTACAGCTGCAGTTTCAACCACCACATCTGCTGAAAGCTATCGGACACGGTTTAATTCGTGCTGGGGTTTGCATTGTGAAAGGAATGAACTTACCTTCATTCTTTTCCTTTTTTCTTTTTGTCGTCTTTTAAAGTTATCCTAAAGAGAGAATAAAGAGAAATAAAGTCAGTCAATATATACATTTCTTGGAAAAGTGTTTAATTTCATCCTAAACTGACCAGAAGGCCATGAGGCTTTTATGTAATGTTTTGAATAAGACAGGTCAATGCATGTCTGCAAATCCAACAGAAACAGGATAAAATTTCCTATTCTGACAAACTATGGGGGAAATAGTAGCTGTGTATTCAATGCCCATCAATTTTGGTAATGGCTTATACAATTCACTAAGTTTAGCTATAGCCTTGCTTCAAGGTGACAGGAGTGTCAAAGGACACAAGCTCTTTGCCTGCACTGGAACAGCCACCAACTAAAAAAAGTAGGAGACATTAAAGTCCTAGAAACAAGAAAAGAGCTGGTTCAGGGAAAGGGATCTGTCACTCCTGGGCCATGGAAGCTGAAAACTTGAGTATCAAACTGGCATTTCCACTTTACGAGAGGTGCAGCTAGGGCAATTCTAACCCATTTTGCCAGCACTGGCATGGTATTTTTGACTGGAAATTAAATACAATTTTGCTCTTACATCCACAGGGTATTTTATCCCCTGTAGTTAAGGAATAAATTGGAACATGTCTGCAAAAACCTGCACAAACTGCAGAGACAAACTAAGAGAGCAACAACTGACGGACAAATTTCAAATGGCAGGAGGCACACAAGGCAAGAATGCGCTTGGAATTCCAATTCAGCGTTTCACCCCTGCTCCTGGCCTGCACTTCCACAGATTGCAGCACATCACAAAACAATTCCTCCCTCAATTTACATAGCAGCTGTTCAAAAAGCTGCAGGCAGTAAGAGAACTCTCATTTGGCTATTACTTGGGATGTCAATCAGAAAAACAGGCCTTGCAGGGCAGGGACAGCAAATCACCCATGAGCACACCATCACCATTCTTTGAGCGTGCAGGAATTAACTAGAGATTAGAAGGAAAAAATTACAAAGTTTGGGGCTTTTTTTGTGCTTGTTCTGTTAAAGGAGTGTCACAGTCTGACAATAACACATGATTAAACCAAACACCAAGAATGTAACAATTTACATCATCATCTTTCCTCTTCTTGAAAATACTATCTTCAACTTCGCCAACAGCCAACATGATCATCTGGACCCGCTGCAGGTTCACAAAACCACTTTCTGTGAGGTAGCCCTGCAAAGCAGAAAGGAATACAGCTGAAAAACAAGTCTCTTTTTGTAGCAAACACCAGAGGTTTTTAAAGAAAAGGCAAAAATCTTACCCCAGTTTTGTGGACCACATTTTTATATATGTTAACCAAGCGATCGATTGCTCCCTCCCTAAAACCAAACAACAGCATGAGATTCTTATCATGTAAAAGCACAGCAGGAACACTTGCAGGAAAAGAGGTGATACAGTCTCATCTACCTGATCTCCAAAGATGGCAGATGAGGAAGAAAGTCATTTCCCACAAAGAAGCACATAAAGACCCAGTCATCAACACTTCTTTCAAAATCAAAAGTGAAAGGCAGACTGGCCATAGTGAGTTCTCTTTCCAAATACTGCAGTACACACGGAGGAAAAAGGACATTAGAAAACATTGTATACAGGGTTCAAAATCCTACTTGTAGAAAGCAGATACAGCAACTGCTCAACATACCTCTCGCAAAACACATAACCGGATGAAGATAAATTCCTGCTCAGCCATAGGAAGACTGTCTGCAAACTGATCATGCTAAAAGAGAAGGAAAGAGCTGCATTACATCCAAGCCCACCTTAAGGTTTCTCAGCTCAATTTTCAAGGCTGACTTTGAGGGGAGTCAATGCAGTTTCTCAAGCCAACCATGCATTGTGCTACTCTGCATCCCTGTGAAGTTACTGACCGTTTTCTCTCACCAGTGAAAAAACCACCACCAACCAACAGAACACAAGTGAGGACATCAGGTTTGGCATGTTTCTGCTACAGGAGTACAATTTTTACTTGTTAAACTAAAGCTCATAGACAAAAAGAATTTCCACAAATAGCAGAATCCTTACCTTGCCTTGTTTTTCTCTGGGCAAACCTTGGCAATCCTTAACCTCATGGCCCATCTGGTTACAAAGAGCACAGGGCTTGGGTTTATTTGGTTTAAACTCTTCTCTAATTATGGTGAAGTTTGGTTCATGTGTAGCTAAGCCAAGCATGATCAGATCAGCTGCCAACCAAAAGAGAAGAATAAAACATTATGAAAGATATATGTTATTGAGTTTTGTAAAAAAGGAGTTTAAAAGCAAAGTACATTCTACCTTAAGCAAGTGTGAACACACAGATGTTCTTACCCACAAATCACCCAGACAGTACAACTAAGGGAAAGTTAGCCCTTCAGCCACAGACAGTACTAGACCTTTCCCCATATATTACACAGAGCTTTCAAAAACTAACCCACACAAATACAAGTGAAAGCCTAAAAACTACAGCCCCCCTCAACCACAAAACAGAACAAAGCAGCTCAATAGGACATATTGTTAGCAAAAGAGAACTCACCATCAGCCCCACACAGACAGTGATGAGTATTTGGGTCATGGTTTGGTTGAGCTATACAAAAGAAAATTACATTTAGTTAATCAAAGTCATGTAAAATAAATTATTACTGACTAACCTTAATTTAAAATAAAATTATCACATTTATTTGAATTTTACCTCTTTGTCTCCTAATGTAATCCATGATTTTATGTTCCCCTTCTCCAGGAGCACTGGCATCAGACAAAATAACCTGTGAAACATTTACATTAGGGAAACAATTTATGCTGCCACAGAAAGAAAAAACAATTTCTGTAGATCATATACTGAATGCTGGATCTGATTTATGAGTGCTGGAAGCTCTAATCTGTAGTTTTAACTAAGATATTATGATTCAAAATTAAATGATTTATGAGTTTGGAACCAATGAATATGCCTTCATTTTTTTCTACTAATTCTAGGATGGAGCTGCTATATTGATTCAAATACATTAACATATTTGAAGTTTCCTGACAAATAACCAGGGGAATCAAAATACACACTAGAGAACTAACAGATAAAGCAGACATATGCCAGCTTCCCCTTAGATCTTCTGAACTTCAGGACAGGCCAATACATTATCACATCATACACTTCCTTACACTGGTGCCCAGATGAGCAGTAGCCTTTATAACACTCACATCTGATGGAGGGAATTAAGCAGAGTCAACTGCCCTCTAATGAGGCCACTTTAACAGTCAACAGATGGAAAACAACACACAGCTGCATCTGAGAGGACTGACTGCTCTCCTCTAGTACAGAGCAAACACGGGCCTGTCAGACACAAAACTCAGTAGCACTGGAGTTGTTGAGGAACAGGAGGAGAGGATTCCAAAGCCCAGAAAGCTGGTATGTATTATTTTTGTTGCCTGCCATCTATTGTCATCCATCACTAGAATAAAGGAGAAAACACAGCCCATCTGAGGTAGCAAGAGTTATAAAGGGAATGTGAAGAGAATACACAATGTATCTTGACACTTTCCCCAAAAGAAGAAAAAGAATTCCTGAACTTGTATTATATAAACTCCGTCATATCAAACTGTGGCTTCTACTGTCAAATCTTCTCACTGCTCTTAAATGAAATCAAAACAAATGGTGCTGTTAGATTGTGTTATTAGATGAAATGTATCTCTGAAGTCCCTCTCCAATCATATCCCAACCCAGCCTAACAGATCACCTTCATTTTCCTGAAGTGTGAAGCTGTGAAACTTACTGTCAGATTCTTCCACCCCGGGTCACTGTTCAAGCGGTCGGCGATGTAATAGCGGAGGCATTTAGCAAGATTGTCCATAAACTCAGTTCCCTAAAAAGTGACAGAGGAAAATAACTGAAGCTTTCATTCAGCCCCTGGCAATTGCTGGGTGAAGTGCAAGATTACTTACTGGGGTGATACAGTTGCTGTCAAATCTCTCCTTCACTTCTTCTGGAGGAAGAAAGCCACCTAGAGCAATAAAAACATTTAACAGACTTAAATCAATATGGACCATTGTAAATCCATATGGACCATTAAATACATTTTTGCATGATAAAATCCCCAATGGCTCCCCTGGTAACAATTAACACTTATTGAAAATTAGTTGTTTAAAAAAAGCAAACAAACAGCAAAACTGAAACAGCTCTTACCATAGCTCTTATATTATCTGCATCTTAAAATAAGGTGTTAGTACATTTACAAACATCGTTAACTTCAGAAAAGTGGTTTCATTACCTAGTCTGTCAGAAAGACTGTGAAAGAAATCTCAAAGAAACTAAGCTTGCTAAATGATATAAAACATTAGTAAATGATTATGTTCTTACATATTCTCCCCTATGTTTCCACTATCTATTCACTTGGGCTCCCAAACAGGGTTACACCAACTTCTCTCATCTCTGAGCTTCATAAAGGGTCTTCGTAGTCTTGAAATGCTACAGGAAGAAATGTTATAAAAGTCTTTGCCCTCCCTCTTTAATCTCCGCTGAGGTTGCACAATGGTCCCCTCACCTGGGCTACAGCATTCACTCCTCCTTCAGCCACCTGCACGGACTGCTCCAGCCCACCCTTCAGTTACACACACTCCTTCCACGCACCTCTGTCACCCTTACAAAGTCATGCTGACTTTGCCTCACTGAGTTTAGAGCTTCCACTCACAAGTAACTGTAACTATCCTTGCTCATAGTTTGTTATTCCTGTGCTGTATTATTTCCATTTGATCCCTGCCTTTAAGCCTCAACCTTCCTTTCACCAAGCCCTACGAATGCGTGCTTTCTTCCATGAGGATTTTGGTTAGTTTCCCATTATCACATTTGTCCTTGCTCTTATGTTCAATTTTTTCTAAAGGAATTAAGAGTACTCAACACAAATCCACTTCAGGCAGAAGAAGGGAGAGAAGAAGAAAAAAGTGACATTAGCTTTATCTTGGTTTCTAACTTTGGAGAACACAGATCCATCCTTCTGTGTGGGCTTGCTATTCCCTTCTAGTAACACAGACAAATATCCGCTAAGTGGAACATCCCCTTTGTAACCCTCACTGAAGTGTTCAGAACAAACAAGGTGACTCTCACTGAAAAACCTCAGATATGAGTGTCACAGCTGTACCTTTTGCCAGAATTTCTTGTCTTATTTTTTGCTTCTCTTCAGCAGCTTCCATGCCCTCCTTTGACGCTCTGAATCTTCTTGACCGCTGTTGATTCATTTTTGCACGTGGAGCCTAAAAAAAGTATCACAATGCTTGAGTCAGTTATTGCATCTGGACAATTGCTTCCTCTCTGCTAGCTGTTTTTGGTAGCCAGGACAAATCTCTTGAATCTGGCCGATCTGTAATTACACAAGTCTTTAACATGACATTAGTATAAACTGAAACAGGAGATTTCTCTTGCCCCTATAGTTTTTAAGGTTAGAAAACTGTTTCCCAAAGGATCTTAGAAGAGCAGCTGGCATCGACCCTAATTCCCCAACAGCCATTACTGGGAACTCAATATATCAGTGTGGATGATTTTCTGGCAAAGAACGGCCATGTGCCCAGATCAGCAAGTGCCTACGTGGAGTTTGACATGAACCAAGGAACAACAAAAGGTGAAGGAGGATGGGAGCGAGGCACTGGGAGTGAGAATCCCAGCAAGATAAGAAGGAGCTGGAATTTACTGAGTTGCTAAATTGAGGACTGTTGGAAAACTTTGAAGGTCAGGTTCTCACACCTGTGCTTAACCAATTCTATGTTAGTTGTTAAGGGCCTCACAGATATGTATCCAATCACAATGGGCCAAGTTAGTGAAAACAACTTTAAGAAATAGTATATAGAGTTAGTTTTTTAGAATAAATGGCTTTGTCTGATCACATTGATCTCCGACTGAGTCCACTTTCGCGACATATCAGTACTTACTACACCATCTATAGCCATGTAGAGAAGTCTCCTTGGTCTTACAATGTTGAAGATCCTGTCAATATACTCGAAAATCGCAACCATCATTTCATCTTCATTTTTGGGTGCTGGCCTAGAACACAGAGCATCCAATTTAACATCTGAAATGATATCAATGAATCCTATTTGTAAAGAGAAAAAAAACTGCCTTACTTGTCTTCTGGGTGCGTACAAGGGTGAATTATACCATTCATATCCAAATACAGGTTATCAAACTCCACCTCATTGGGGTTGGGTTTGCTTGTGTCAGTGGGAATCTTGACGCCATTGCACTCCTTGGCCTGTGAATGCAGTTGGGACAAGTATTTCAGTATTTGATTACAGAAGTGTCACAAGTAACCACAGATGTATGAACGTACAGGCTGATAAAAGCTTATTTTTTTAGGGCAGTGGAAAAAAAGATAGCAACAAGCTACCCACATAATGAAGGGGGCTACAAGGATGCTGGAGAGGGAGGGACTCTTCATCAGGGATTGCAGCCATAGAACAAGGGATGATGGGTTTAAACTGAAACAGGGGAAGTTCAGGTTGGAGATAAGGCAGAAGCTCTTCCCCGTGAGGGTGCTGAGGCGCTGGCACAGGGTGCCCAGAGAAGCTGTGGCTGCCCCATCCCTGGCAGTGTTCAAGGCCAGGTTGGACACAGGGGCTTGGAGCAAGATGCTCTAGTGGAAGGTGTCCCTGCCCGTGGCATGGGGCTGGGACTGGATGAGCTTTAAGGTCTCTTCCAACACAAACCAGCCTGGGATTCTATAATGCATGATCACACTATTAAAATAGCACTTTCTTTCTACATTTTCCTTTTTAAAGATGTTTATAAACCAGTACAAATAGAAGATACTGTGATGTGCTATGGCAGAGCTGGTTCATTTCTGTCTGTCAGCATGTACTAGAAACAAGAAGCTACCATATCCCAGATTATTCAAGAAAGCAATTCCTTTTACTGCCAGGACCATACTGACTCCCCCAGAATTTAGCAAAGGGACCTCAAAGTTCATACTGTGATGCTAGAACTTTAACATGATAACCAAGCAGAAACAAAATCTCTCTACTTCAAATGCTCAGTTCCCCAGACTAACACATCAAAACAAACTTGCATGTCTGCCTTCTCTCACTATAAACTGGTATTTCAGTCACACACAGATCTGAGGGAGGCAGGGCAGTAAAGTGAATCATGGCTGATTACGTGATGAGCTGCACAAAGTACATTAGCACATCCTGGTCAGCTAAGGATGATGAGATTTAACTAGAAAGAGGACTTCCCCCAGGTTCCTCTACACAAAGGAAGGAGATCCTTTCAGATCCCACCAGCCAATCTCCACTTCGGGTATACATATCTTGCACTTCCTCATAACTATCAAATGCACTGAGATGCTCAAACCCCTGAACTCTTCAACTCCTGCCTCTGAGTTTGTCTGTGGATGTATTTGAAATGCTAAATAAAATCCAGTCCCTACCTTCCACTTCAAAACCAAGTAAACTTTTGGCTCTAAAGCTTTGCTTTCTCTACCATCAGTGATTTGTCTGCTGCCTAATGAACATGAAGTGCAGGCCACGGAGCAGATGGCAAACGTGATGCCAACTTCCAATTGCCCCAAAGCCCCTGTAGCCGCCTACATTACTGTACTACTCCAACATTCTTGAACTCTTACAACAGGCTACACAAGGTGAACCCAGAAGTACACAGGAAACAAACCTCAGCTGAATTGGAAGCAATAAATAATCCCACCCTATTTTGTGTATACTGTGACATCAATGACAAATAACTATCTGAGTGAAGAGAACAGGCTTTCCAACCAGCCCCAGAGCAGAGCTCGGGGTTGGCACTGTAACACCTGCATAAAAACCCTCACTCCCTTCTCTCAGGCTGTCAAAGCAGGTTTGAAACACTGGTGAATGCTTCAAAGCAGCTCCTCCACAAGACGGACTGGCACCCATGTTCAGCTCTGCTTCCCCACCATGCCTTTGGGGTTTGTTGTTGGTTTTGGTTGGGGTTGTCAGTTTTGGTTTTGTCAAGAAGGTAGCAACACCCTCACAGCCACTGTGAGCAATCCAGGTTCTCCCTTCCAAAGCACCACCACCAGCCAGACACATAAACCACTGAGTTAAACACCGACAGCATCAGTGTCCTAAGAGACACGAGCTGAGCAAGAAAAAGGCAAATGATTTTCAGAGAAACTTCAACTGGAAAGGGCTACGAAACATCACGGAGCTGGAATGAAGTGTAATCTAACAGCCTGGCATAAAGTGAACTTAGAAAAATGAAAGTCATGTTATTACATAAAGGCTATGATCACATACAGCATGAGACAGGAGGGGGAAATGTGACACTGCTGGTTCTCTCCTTCACATGGAACTTAGCAGCAGCTGATGAACCAACATCAAGCACTGCCCTAAACTTTTGTTTGCAGACCTGCTGCCTGCTGGTCACTCAGAGTTTCCCACGTCTCTGATGTGCAGAGCTCAAACCATGAGATGCAAGAGGGGAAAAATCCCAAATCCAACACTTGCAGATCATACCATCGACTGCCTCACAATTTTCCTTCTTAGACTAGCAGCAGCAGTAGCTGAACTTATCCCAGTCTTAAAAGGCAAAAATTAAAACCCCTAAAGCAAAATAAGTCTGTATTTGGTATTTACACTTTGTAGCTGTACTGAACCCTTTCAGGGCAATTGTGTGAATTCCTTTGTAAACAGCTGAGCACTAAATGCCTCTATTTCACTTTAAAGCAGGTGAAATTTCTGCCAGTTCACATCTTTCTTACACTATTCATCCATTCATCATCAAGGCCAGGTTGGACACAGGGGCTTGGAGCAAGCTGCTCTAGTGGGAGGTGTCCCTGCCCGTGGCAGGGGCTTGGAACTGGATGAGCTTTAAGCTCCCTTCAACACAAACCAGGCTGGGACTCTTATGATCCAAACTAACCCTGTTGACCATTGTTTGCTTCCTCTGCCTTGACTGAACTTTCCAGAACACACATAAATCACTGCCAGGTGCACACACTGTATTGCACCTTGTAGTTCTATTAAAGTAACTGGGGGCAACCAAGACCTACAGTTTAGAAGAGCATTCATTCTGGCTTACATCAGATACGGGGACAAGAAGCTTGCCTTCTGTTCTACTCGATGTTTCCTCAAACCTCTTGCCAGTGACCTGTGACCCAAACAATATCAAAGGCTTATGACTATGTGATACGGAAAATAAAACTGCCCCTGTCACAGACCTTATTGTCAGTCTTGAAGGTAAAGCAAAATAAATATGATCTCTTTTAGGTGGCTTCGAAAGCCATTCACTTTTCATCTGCATACCACTATGCCAGCAACTTCACCATTACATCCTCATAAACCTATCAGATTTTTAATATAACAGCCTTGCAAAAGGTTTAAGTATCTGAGAGTGATATCTCTTGTGATATAACTAAACTGTTCACTTTTAATCTACAGCCTCTTTTGAAACCATTGAAAATAGATCTTCAGATATGATACTTTAGTTGCAGCTTTATTAATTCGTATGAATTTGATTAAGAATATTCTCTCCTGGATTTTACATTATCTTCAAGATCTTCCTCTTATTCTTCCTGCTCAGCTTAAGAAGAAGATTAATCAGATTTAAGAAAAAGAAAGAATCTAGCAAGGTAAGAGAACAAGGATCAACTTTTTAATATTTCAAAGAGACAAGCGACAGGGAGATACAAAATTTCTGATTAGAGAGATTTACAGCAATCCTAAAACACACACGGAGCTGATTACATTGTGAGAGACGTTTAAATTCATCTCCAGTAAGACAAACCACAGCCTCTCCCCACTGTCCCAGCCTGCTCTCAGAGTTATGCCTAGATTTGAATATAAAAATATTAATGAATATGATTTATCCGTGCGCTGTCCTTACTGTAATTGCAACGTGCTCCTAGGTTGGAACAAAGCAACGTGGATGAGGACATCAGGATCTGACACTTCAGTTAGATAAATCTATCATGGCCCAGTGGAATTTGTCCTATCCTTCCATGTGTTTTAATAAAGAACATTTGCTGTTACAAGTTCAATTATTAAAGACAAAAAAAAAAGGGACATACAATCACTAACTCAGTAAAACCAAGGCTACACAAACCTTTATTTTACCTAAATGAGAGCAGTTTCCAGTACATAAAGGTTAATCTAAATGTTTACAATTGTGCTGACAAAAGTGTCTTCTGCTCTTAGAGAAAACTACTTAATGGATACAGATTGCTAACATATTTGCTGTTTAAACTGTCTGTTTTAAACAGACGGATCTTAAAGTATGATCCAGAAACAGCTGGACAAGCTCTTAGGACAAAAAACGTAAAACACCCATTCTTAATACACACAAATCTCTAAATTGATTTGCTTTATGTTGTCAAAACTATATCTGCATCCCTTTGATCAGAACTGCTTCAAAAACATCCCAACCAGCACGAGCTGAAGACAACAGACAGGATACACACACACATGTTCAGGTGTTAGTGCTCTAAAGCTGAGAGAAAGCAAATGCCACGTCAGCAGTCACAGACTATAAACAGCTCTCAAGCTCTACTTTGTAAACCCCCAAACCACCTTTTACTGTAACACTTCCCCCAGGCAAATCCTCAAATCTTATCTATCCACTGGGGTAAAAACTCACACCTGGCAGCTACAGGTAAAATAGATGTCATACGTGGTGCTGAGGGAGGCTAACTGAAACCACAACTGCAATAAACCCAAGAGTAACTCAGTGTTAACTGTGCAACATTTGATTAACCCAAATCTATGTTTCACTGCCTGAATCTGAAAATCAAAACTACCTCAGCTGCAACAAGAACTGAGCTCTAAAACTGCTCTGTCCGCCATTCATGCATGTGGAAATCTTGCTGAAGGCAGGTGCAGTCAGAAAAAGCCAGGGCCATTATGTAATTCAATCACTTCGCTCTTTTCCCGTCTTCACACATCTCTATCTCCTTCACAGCACAGTGTTTCCCAAACATGAGGCACGTCCTCCCAGGAGGGACAGGAGGAAGCAACAAGGCAGAAGCTGCAGCCCTCACTCAGGGACCTGAACTTCCAAAACCACTATGAGGCAGATGAGCAGGGCACAGCTTCTATACCCTGACAACTGATGATACAAGCTATTCGGAAAAGCCTACAGGAAAAGCAGTTGGAAACATGAACTCCAAGAGTTCGTCTTCTCTGGAAAACTGTGGCTAAGTCAGAGCTAAACGGAACCACTTCACATGTTTACTTCACTGTAAAGCTACCACAGTGCAGCTACTTGAACCTGACGCAAGTATGTGCTGTGGCTGAAGGGAGACACTCCCCTGTCACCTTCCAGCTCGGGCCAGACCCCTTAGGATGGCACCAGCATTCCTGCAGCTGCAGCCATGTGCACAAAGGAACCAGACTACTGAGAACCTGCCTAGTAAAAATGTGCAAACAAACGTATTTCAGCTGTGTTCCTTCCTAGGAAGGGCTCTTCAGACATCACCACCCCCCCCACGACCTGGGTGCTAGTGCAGGGGAGAGGATACAGATAACCATCAGCGTAAGCAGCGACCACCCAGCTTAAAGCAATCAGCAGCAGTAGGCTGTTCCTACTGAGAGCTGCAGGTCAGGGAGCCCACTTGTGGAGTCCAGCAGCCAGGCTGGCACTAACTCTTTGAAAAGCACTTCCTGCTGCTATGGAAAGACACATTCTGGAGGATGTCTCCAGAAAAATCAGCTCCCTGTCTGGGCAGGACAGATTTGTCCTGTATTAGAAAATACCAGCAATGAGACAAATGATAACAGAAGCTGCTGGAGGTTAACGAGCGCGACTGCAGGGTTGTGTGAAGTCTTGGACGCAAGCACAATATCCTCTGCTGGTGGATGTGTTAAAAACTATATAAATATTAAAGTGAAGTAGGAAGCTGCGGAAATGTAGGGACAGGCCAAGGGGAATGGCTTGAACCTACCAGAACAGGGGAGACTGAGCTGAGCTCTTAGGCAGAAGCTCTTCCCTGTGAGGGTGCTGAGGCGCTGGCACAGGGTGCCCAGAGAAGCTGTGGCTGCCCCATCCCTGGCAGTGTTCAAGGCCAGGTTGGACACAGGGGCTTGGAGCAAGCTGCTCCAGTGGAAGGGGTCCCTGCCCGTGGCAGGGGTTGGAGCTGGAGGAGCTTTAAGGTTCCTTCAGCACAAACCAGGCTGGGGTTCTGGGATAGGATATGACAGAAAAACCTGACAAAACCAGTAAGTTTTGACATTGACACAACTGTGGAGTATTCAGATGCATCACTCTCACACACAGGCAGCTACACGTTAGTTTTCAACAAGTCCTAAAGCTCGCTTTGGCTTGTGATTGACCAGGAAGTTGTTGAAAAGCAGACACTGAAATGAACACACACCAAAAGAACAGAAACGGCAACAACCGTCCCCACTGCTCCCTGCTCACGGTAAGTTTTACCAAGCACTTCCATAAAACCTCATTTTTGACCCAAAACAAGACAAAGACACCCAGGAAGAGCTCGCACTTCAACCGACCGCTTGAAGAGTGGGGAAAACAGGGGAAGAAACCCGGTTCCCTGCTCCCAACCCCATTCCCTGCTCCCAAACCCCGCTCCCCAGCCACCGAACCGCTCTCGAACGCGAGGACGCGTTAACTTCCCGACACCGGCCGCTTCCACCGACACTAAAGGCACCCACAGAGAAACAAACAAAAAACACCACGAAACCGAACCCTCTTGGAAAGGCCTCGGGAGTGCCCGGGGGGAGCCGAGCTGGGGCTGGATGCGGCTCGGCCCTGAAGCGAGGGCAGCGCTGCCCGAACCGGCCTGAGCTCCCCCGGGCCACGGCGCTCCCCCGGCCCGGCCCGCAGCCGGATCGCGGCTCGGATCCCTGCCTCACCTTCTCCTCCACGCAGTTGACGATGATGGAGGGGTACTTGCGGCTGAGCCAGCGGAAGAACGCCGGCACCCCCATGGCGGCCGGGACCCGCCGCGGCCCTCGGGAACGGAGGGCAGCGCTTCCGGGGGCGCAGGGCGGCGCGGAGCACCACGGGAGCGCGCGGCCGCGGCGCCGCCGCCATGTTAGAGGCGGGGCTGAGGTTGTCATGGCGGCGAGCGGCGGGAGGGAAGGGGAGGTGGAGTTGTGGGGTGGGTTCGGCTCAGCCCTGCCTGAGGGACCGCGGCGGGGCTTCGAGCTGGGCGGGCATGGAGGCTGCTGGGCGAAGAGCTGACAGGCTGGAGGGGAGAGCCAGGGAGCATGCTGGTGTCTGAGGCAGCGCCGCCGCCCTGCGCTCGGCTGAGGTTCTGTGTGAAACCTGACAACTTTCCCTTCGTTTTTAACTAAATACCCGCACAGGCTTTGCCGTTGTGGGGGGGATTTGGGCACAAAGATGACTGAAGTGACTGCGGGCACGGCAGCTCTGTCAGAGCGCTCTGCGCCGCTCTCAGTTACAGCGCGGGGCTCGGTTCCTCCACAGTGAGGGGCTCGGGCAGGGGAGGCTCTGGAGGAGCCGCTTCCCCCGGGGGCTGTGGGGAGCAGGTTAAAAGGGGTCTCGGGTGCTGACAGGAGGGTGGAAGAGCAGCAGGAGCTGAGGGCACGTTGCCAGGAGCAGCTCGAGTGATTTGTGAGTCACAAGAAGCAACATGAAGAACCCCGTCCCATCGCTTTGCCCGTTGCATAAGCAAATACCATTAAGTAAGTTGGCAGTTCGGCGATGTTGAAATGGAATTAAACCTTCCTATATTAAAGGGGATTAAAAGGAGGGAGATGGTGTGCTCCGCTGTGTCCTGTCGCTGCGCAGCGGCTCCGTGAGGACGGCAGGGAAGGGGGCGAGGACACGGGGAAGCAGCTTGGGAGCCATTAACAAAAATAACAGAGTCTCAGCAGCGCTTATGGAGTCACTGCTGCTGCCTGGGGAGGGGAGAGGGACCTTGCTACCTGGCTAATGCGCTGTCGAACAAATTAACCCAATAGTGTAGCGCTCATTATTCTTAGCCTCACTTAGCTGTTGTTAAGCCATTTTCTGTTGTCAGTCCTCTTAATAAAATCTGTGACTTGAATAAATTTCCCCAGCAACTTTGTATTGGCACCACATCTGCGGTATCAGCTAAAGATTGTCCTTTATCTGTGCCTTACAAAACGTACCCTGATTGAAGTTGCCTATTGTAATGCTTCTCCTCCTGCAATTTCGTGTGGAGTAAGGCAGATTAGTATTAACATTTTGTTTGTATTGATGGGCAATCAGTTGTTCTTCTGATAATGCTCAAGAAAACAGAAGACAGAGGCGCTGGCAAATGCAAATGAAATGTGATCATCTTATCTCATAATTACTTGGGTAAACAAGCGCTGAAAAATGAAGACTGCAACAAACATCTCGCAAAGTCAATTACTGTTTTGTTAAAAACCCCAAAACAACAACAAAACAAGAGCCCAACCCTTGCAAATATCCTGAAGCAAACTTTGTTGTCAGCAGGTGCAGAGGGGCAGGAGCTGCAGCTTTGCTTCACAACTGCGTGGATGTGACACACGAGTAAAGGACGTGGCACCGAGTGCCTGCGCACAGCGGCAACACGGCAAGGCTTTTCCTGGCAGGATTTCCCGTAGGTGAGTGGCGTGCTGATGTCAATCTGTGGAGGCTGTATTGATTACAGCCCCCCTGTCCATCACCATCATCTGTCATCATCTGCGGGCTGCCAGGCTGACAGCTGTGAAGGAGCAGAAGAAAGTTGACTGGCAGAATGTTTTGCATCTAATGAGGCTGTGCACAATACGAGTATAATAAATAATGCTCTGGAGGAACTCGGCTATCGCTTAAACACCGGCACAGAGATAGGGCCTGTGGAGAAGCTCCCAGAGCCATCTGTCAGCTGTCAGGAGCTGCGTGCCTCTGCCTGAGCTGGACTGAGGGAATGGAAAGCATCACAGACTGGTGATGGGCGCCTGGTATCACGCACGGAGATATAAAGCGGGCTGACATCAAGAACCTGGGATCACTCAGGAAGAGCTTAAAACTACAAAGCGCTGTGGATTTGATGCAGTGTTACTGACTGGCGTGGGCTGCTGAGAGACTCCTTCCAGATGAACCCTGGTCTGGCATTCACTGTGAAGTCACGTAGAGCAGTCTGTCTGTGGCATGGGGCACTGGTGAGCTTGCGTTCAGCAGATGGCTGGAGCCGGCAGGAATGAATTACTGCAGCTTAGGGATGATCTGGAGAACACAGCAAGGAGCCATGACCCAGGCACTAGCCCGCGGGTGGTGGGTTCAGAGTCTGGTTCTGGTACAGGGCTCCTGAGTGATGCTGAGCCCACAGTACATAAAGAAAAACAAGCCTGCAGCACCCTCCTAGGGGAAGCCTCTCAACCTACCTGGTAGCCCACTAGGAGCAGCAGCATGACAAGGTGCTAGCCCTTCTTCTGGTCCTGTTGCCATCTCAATGATGGAATTTTTTCTCAAGTGTGACAATTTGCAGGACAGTCCTGTGGTTCCTCTCCTCATGATAACCAAGTGCTGACTGAGGCTGGCCATCACAATGACATGTTGGGAGCTGTGCCATCCGCTTGGCACGTGGGAATTGTTGCTTTGGGAGGCAGGAGACCTCCCGTGGTCCCGATGGGCTGCCTTCTCTCCTCCTCCTCTCCATGCACCTTCCATCCCTTAACCAATGTGCCCATCACACAGGGCAGTGGTCCCACAGGACATGGGGAGCTGGGGTGGTAAGAACTGGGAAAGGCAGAGGGATCTGTGCTGGTGTTCTGGCTGAGGCCGTATCAGCAGCCAGGGAAGCATCACAGGAGCCTTAATCCAAAATAGCCTTTGGCTGAACAGGCACAGAAACCCCAGCACAGCGGGGAAGGACATTAAAGCCTCCAGTGGAGTCCAGCTGTCCCACAGGACATCAGCCCTGTCCTACGCTCACCCAGCTCCATCCTTCGGGCAGCTCATTTTCCAGTTGTTGGAACACTCGACCCTGCACTGCTGCCTGAGACCCAGGGGATGCAGCGAGCCCGCAGCCAGCTGTGCTCAGGGTTTTCACTTTCCAGCCTTCCGTGAGCCTTTGTTTCACATTCTGGAGCTACACACTCTTCTTATTAAACTGAATACTGTTACCATTTAAGAATTGCTTTTGATGGCTGGGGTGCAGAGGTTGGTGCCTGTGTGCAGAGATGCAGCACTGCTGTAATTGGGGTCCTGCTTTGTGCTTTTGAACTTCCCATAATTATGAACAGATTTCTTTTTTTTTTTTAATATGTCCTCTGGTTTCTCCCTTCGAAAGAAAATCTCCTGTTTAATGAACTTCATTTTAGATAAAAGGAATTAAAGGAGGAAAATTAAAAATGCATGAAGCTCCCAGAGCCATCCCATTCCTGTGATGTCCATGCAGCAGCGCCAGCATGGATTGCACAAAGCAAGCGCAAGCAGAAAAGCACTGGGGCTCACCACATGTAAATGCTGCTGTTCCAAAATGTGCTGAATTCAAAATGTACATTTTATGCTTTCCTTCTTCTTGATCTGTTGCAGAAGATAAAGATCAAACATGCCAGCCCACCCTGCACAGCATATGTATGCACATGCAGAATGCTTGCTGGCCTCTTGCAAACCACATCTAGCTCTGCAGGCAAAATTGTAGAGTTCATACAGCCATTGGAAGAAGATGGTCTCATGTTCATGTGCAACAAGACCAGTGGCCAGGCCAGTGGAAGAAGTGCCGGAACAGAAACAAGACTCATTTGCTCATTAAATAACCGCTCTAAATTCCATGGGACCCAGCTTCCTCCCTGAGAGGAGGTTGTTTATAGAGCTCCAGCCCATTGAAGTGCTTGCGCTCATCCTCAGACAAGCACTGTCCTGGTGTCTCACAGCAGGGGGACATCTTTGACATCTTCATTTCTTCCCCCAAACCAACAGAGCAGAGAAAGGCTCAGTCTCATGGGACACAAGTGCTGTGAGATCAGGGAAACAACTCAGCACTAAAGAGAAAACACACAGAGGAGTCCAGGTATAGAACCAAGGAATCTTTATTCTGTATTTACATTTTCTGTGACCGTGCAGTAAGGAGCTGCACTTCAGACAGCAGCACACTCCATAGGTACAAGATGATTCTGCTTATTTCTTCTCCAAAGTGAGCAGGGGGATCTTAATCATAGAAGTCATCAAACTCATCTGCCTCTGTGCTGTGGGCTTGGGGGCACAGAGCAGCCTCGAGCTCAGAGCTGCTCTCGTCAGATTCACCCCAGAAAGCTGAGGGTTGGGAGAAAAAAAACAAGTTATCAAATCTTTTCCTGTTTATGTCATTTGTATCACAGACATGCTCATTTTGCAGCTCTCCTGAGGCAGCTGCACAGCATGGCTTAGAGAAGGGACATTCTGAAGTGCACGAGATTGAGGTGGTTTTTGATACAGCGTGATGTGGGTACATCATTTCTCCAGAAGGGAGCTGCTGTGGCCAGACAGCGGCTCATTCAGAGGCCCCACTTCATTGTTCCTCAAGGTACCTTGAGAGAACATTTCCACTCCAAGCAATTTACTTGCCCAGCTGCTGCCTCAATTACAGCTTTGTCCATTATGTGCCACTTTCTGCCCTACTTGACCCCACAGTGAAGTCACAGTCGGACCATGACATCACAGAGTTGGCATCAAAACAGCAACGACGTCATGAGTGATATCACCACTTTGGGACAGGATCAAATACAGCCAAGATCTGGGTTCAGGGAACCGCCTGGCTCCAACAAACACCTCTGGGAATTAGCAAACAACTTCACTGAAATGAACCACAATCCCATTGAAATGTGGCATGTCCGAGAGCTTCCTCAAGATGTAAATTCATTTGATCTGTGGATGAAAATCAAGTGAAAAGCACATGGGGAAGCACAAGCCAAGGCCACACTGGCTCACAGCACTATGCTGTCTGCCTGCTCCCAACTGCTTTTGTGGGGCTGCTGTTTGTGCAAGGTCAATGTGATAGACATGATGCCCCAAATGTGGCACAGGGCAGGAGGAGGGAGGGAGGCTGTCACACCTCACACAGACATGTCAGCTCATGTTTGACTGAGGCACTGTTAATACCTTTAGTGCTTCTGAGGGCACAAGCTCTATAAACACCTTATCTCCAAGTGCAGCAGCTGCATCTTTCATCCTGTATCCCTGGCCCCCCAGCCAGCAGGTCTGCGCTCCGCCAGGAACATCAGAGCTGTGCCCTGGGCTCACTCCTGTGCTGAGCGCTGGGGAAGGGGCTCAACGTGCTGAAAGGCTCTAACAACATGAAACTCCCCAGCTGAGAAGGTCTGGGAGTGAGAGAGGCTTTCAAATGGCACTAAAGCACCATTGCCTACAGCACCTTTAAAGCAGCTCAGACACCACAGCTCTAAGTCCCTGTTCTGTACCAGTCAGGACTGCATAGTGCTGAAAGCTGCCAGCACCAGCTTCACTGACAGGGCTCCATCAGAGGTGACTTCAGCCACCAGTGGTCCTCACAGTGGTTAAAGAGAAAACTGAAATGTGGTGGGAATGAAAACACACGGGATCCAGCCACCAATTTAATAGAAAGGCCACTTGCATGTGGACAAAAAAATCATTCGAGATGCGGGCTCCTTTGTGCACCCACCTGCTGCAGCCCTGCAGCCAGTCATGCTGCTGCCCACCCCTTCTGCAGCCCCTGGTTTCAAAGGGAAGATCAATAAAACATCAGTTTTTTCCTTCCCAGTTTTGCTTCTACCTACTTGCTGTTCACTACCTTGCAGCAAAGGTCATAACTGCTTCCAGACTATATGCAGTGCGAAACACTGCATATAGTTTCTGGTCCAGGATTTGTCACTGTGAACTATTTGCTGACTCCTGCTTTGAGACAGGGAAATTCCATACTGTCCCACCTCCTTACATCCATGTTTTATACAGTCCTACAGCGCTGTTCTTGGGAGATTTTCTATAATGTAAAATATACTTAGAAAGATCTGTCGATTTTAAGTAGTGTTAACATCTGTTTCTTACCTTTGGATTTTATAGCAGCTACCATTCCCTTCCTGGTTTCAGCTCTGTAAAAGAGAAAGAGATTTCAAATCATTAGCACAGGGTCACAATGGTAAAGGAAGTTACTATAAAAACCCCAAACAACTGTAAAATGGTTTAAAAAGTACCAGTAACCACGTTTTAATAACTATTTTAACAAGGGTTTCTTCACCTTTCTGTCTTTTAAAAGGTGGAGAAATCAACATGCAGCAGAGCCCCTGGTCCAGATGTTCAGGCAGTGTGAGCTGGAGTCATCCCCTGGTCATGGCGCGGGTTTACATCAGCAGCGAGTTAAGGCTACAAAGGCTCAGAGCCCTGTCGATCTTTTGCAGCCTTTCAGATAATGCAAAGTAAGTAAAGAAAACCCCCAAACAAAAATAAAAGCACCCCCCACTGATGCTCACTGAACTTCCTTATTCCCTTCCTGCCAGCATGCTCCTCCAGCCCAGCGCCTGGGTTCCCATAGCATCATCCCATCCCTATGTAAATGTGCGCTCTCCCCACTGCCTTTGATCTACCTTGATGTATATGCAGTTGCGATTCTGTTCTGTTAAATGCCTGCTCTTGTGTCTAGAGCATCACAGGCCCTTTTGAATCCCTCAAACAAGCTGGAATCATTTTGATCTTTTGTGTGTGGCGTGCGTATTGTGTTGGTGCTGTGAAATAATCACACAGGGCAATGATGTAGGAGAATTAACTGTTATATTAACAATCCTGCAAGAAGCTCAGAAATAAAGCTTCAGCTGATTTTGATAAAGGGAGATCAAATGGGCGATATTTGTGACATTACAGCCCCAACTAGTGAAATATAAGCAAGTGTCAAGCTGCAGTTTGAAGCCGTTGCCACAGTCAAACCAGGACTCAATCAGCTGTCAAAAAATCTAATGCAATTTGCTGCATTTCAGTTAAAGAAATGGCAATGATACAGAATGGCTTCAAGTGGGGACTTCAGATATTCTAACTACTGTTGTGGAGGCATTTGTGAAGGAGATATGGAAAAAAAAAGCAGAGATGATTCACTGCTTGTCTTGTACCACTGGATTCACAAGGATTTGGGACTGCAGCTGCAAAGCTGAACTTAAAGCAGGGGGGAGTTTCATTACATTAGAGCTACCTGTGTTACACAAACTTGGCCTTTTAAATCAAAGGGGGCTCATACTCCTTTTCTACAAGCTGTGAATGCAGATACACAAAACTTCCTCTTTGCAGATACACAACAATTCACAGAAATAGATATTAAACACAGCCAAGCTTCAACCAAGATACCAAAGTGAGACTTAGGAACTAGCAACAAGTATCAGCACTAGTACAATAGTAACAGTGATATCACTAATTAGTAACTTGTTATTTAAGTAAAAAACATTCTCCTGTTTACCTGACCTTCTGTTAGCACACCATCCCAACACCTGTCTGTGCCATTCTGAGTCAAACCCTGCACTGCGTTACACTTCAACTTCTTCAAATACATTTACTCGATGGTATTTCCAGCACATATTTTAAGTCAGAGCCTTTGGGCTGAGTCCTGCAATACACTGAACACCCGGAACTCCCGCTCACTTTGGTGGTTCCATGACCCTCAGCATTTCCCAGGAGATGCTCCATGCATCCCAGGCTAAGCCCATAAAAATGTGCTCAAGAGGCTGCAGCTCTGGTGGCTGCAGTTTTCCCCTGGGTGTAGCGTGAGAAACCCCTTGTTGCAGAGCTACCAATGGAGAGGTGGCTCCTGTGGCAGACTGCTCGTGAACATTTCATCTTTGGGTAGTTCAGTAACACGGGATCCAGCAGCAACCGCTCCCACTGCTGCACCTCCCCTGGCTCGAGGGGAAGGGGGGGGGGCCCGTGTTCAACCACACCAGGGGGTCCCCAGGGGTGATTTCTTTGCTCCACTTCTCTCTTTGGTTCAAACCCAGATTAAACACAAGAGGATTGGTCATTTCAGCCCACAGCCTCTGCTGTGCCCAGGACACCACTCATGGCATGGAACCACCAGTGGAGGACTGCCTGTGCCCTGGGCAGCTTGGACCTTCCACACACGGCTCAAAGCACTGTGAGGTGCTCTGTGTCTGGCCAAAGGCCAGAGGTCTGATGGAGAAGTTGCGATGGACAAGAACCACTGTGGCTGTAGGAGAATCTGGAAATCTTTCCTATTTCACACCAGATTCCCATGAGGAAAAGGGTCAATGCTGACAGGAGAGGAGGGAAGACGGATGTTTGCATTCTACCCAAACCCATCCACTCAGTGGGGTTCATCCTCCTGGGGCTAATCTACTGGGTGTAGAATGGGGTTCACCCCCAGAACAGCACAGTGCTGTAGTGCTGCACCAGGAGCTGGGTGTTGGTGTGACACAGCAGCCCATAAAGAGAGATGGGAACATGGTGTCAGCAAAGGCCTGGAACAAAGCTGTCAGCACAAACACCCAGGGAGGTACGGAAAGTGGAACTAGGACAACAGAAATGCCAGATTGGAAATCCCAGCTCTGCCAAGCCAAGCCTGGAAAATGCTTCAAGAGAGCTTTGTAACAGGGAATACATTCTTGAACTACATCTGAAGTGTTAGTCAAGGCTGGTAAGATGCAAGGAGACCTCTACCTTGCAAAGCATTTGTATTCAGCAATCGGCAAACTCAATCATGGAGTTATCATCTGGGATCCTGAACACACAATAACCACACAGACCTCCATGGAGAAATTTAGGAGTATAAATGAAGTAAGGCCAGTTGCACTGCCTCCACTAATCCCCCCGTCGTGACCCTTCCATATCCATTTACACATTCGCTTCTTCCCTAAAATAATTCCAAACTGAATCCAGGCTCTAACAAAGAAAAAACCCCAAACCAGTTTAACTTCAAAGGGCCTTTTAATCTCTCCTTTACTCTGATGAAACAGGCTTTTTGTATTGAAGATGCTGCAACAATAAGAAATGAAAAAGCTCCGAGGAAATATTTCTGCCTCTGTAAAGAAAATTAATATTAAGAGGAAGAAGCCAGACCAACAATAGGCAAGTTAATAGAGGTGCCTCACTGGCAGCAGCAGAAATGCTTCCTTTAGCTGAGTACCTTTTTGTTAAAGCACCTGTTGAACCGCACGTTTTGGTGTCAAGTGAAAAAAGCCACCTCAATGCCAAGGAGAAAAATACAAGAAACAAAAGACACAAAGAAAACCACCCAAACACCGCAGGGAAAACCCAACCAAGCAAACCCCAACCAAGCCAACCCAACACACCCCGCACCCCGGCAGAAACCACCACTGAC
The DNA here is from genome assembly GCF_963264785.1 of Psittacula echo. NCBI lineage: Eukaryota > Metazoa > Chordata > Aves > Psittaciformes > Psittacidae > Psittacula > Psittacula echo. The sequence continues at coordinate 121,922,988 of NC_137738.1, forward strand.
GCGCCAGGCCTTGGCAGAAACGCAACCAAACACAAAGCTCAGCTGCCTCAGGGGCACCGAGGCTCCTGTTGGGGTCGGACGCCTCCCATCCTGTGCTCACGTATCTGAGATGCAAACCAAACTGAGCATTTCTTCTTCACAGGGTGGTGTTTATCAACCCTCGGCGAGGTAAGAGATGAAGCCTCTCCCCAGCAGCACGTGAGGGTGAGGAGCTGCAGATCCAGCTCCAAAAAGCATTTTCTGGTGCGCTCAGCAGCAGCGCCTCCAATGCAACACTGACCAGGGTGCTCACACACCATCCTCCAGCTCCAGCAGAAGCCCAACAGCTCTGCCATTTCCTGCTCATCATTTACTAGAAGTTGAGCATCACAGAAGTATTCCCCATGCTGGAAATTCAGTATAAACTAAAAAATCCACTACTCACACGAGAATTAAAGTAGTAATACTGAGGTTAAGTAATTAAACTGCGAATAAGATGACTTTTAGGCTACAAAGATCCGTACTGAGCTACATTTAAGACCGTTTGCTGCTCAGATATGCCACACTTGAGGAAAAAACAACCCATTCTCACCTGGAGGAACCTCTGACACAAAGACTGTGTCTCAGCACCGGGATGAAACTGTTGGAAGCGCACAGGGCATCACCACAGAAATAAACACTATGTCCTCTGTAAAACAGGGCCAGTGTATTTACATGGATAACTATTCCCCTACACGATTCCCCACCATATTCATGGAGCACCACCACTTCCGCGCTGCTGTTCCTGCAACAGCTGGATGTTAAGATTTAGGTAACAAAGCTTAAGGAAACAGCTGTACCATCAGGAAAAGCGTGCTTGAATTTACAGTCGCTTCTCACAGAAGTGACTCGGCAGCTGGAAGTACAACGAGAGGATAAAACAACGGGATGGGGCTGGCTTGTGGGGGCAGCCTGGCACATACCACGCCACTTCCCCCGGGGTTCCTGGTAAAGCTCCTGACCACTCCCAGCTCCAAACATTGCGAACCTTTGGCCAAAGCAGCCAGGCAGGGCCAGCGCTGGCTCGGAGGGGGGATGCGAAGAGCCGGAGTGCCCCCCGATGGCCACAGCCGCTTCGGCACAAGGAGCAGCGGCAGCGGCCCGTGTTCAGCATCGCCCCCGAGAGTAATTAAGAGGATGAATTATTATCTGCCAACTTTTATTTGCATGTCATTACATCTGTGTTTGGTGACGGCGGCTTTCGACTCCACAGCAGCCTTCAGAGACCAGGCCGGATTACTGCCACAGGGCAGATTAATCAAAGTTGAAAAATACTTCACGCCGTGTTTGTGTCCTGACACATGACAGTGGTTCCGTGGGTCTCGGTTGATAATGCACCTTTAATCTCCAGATTATTCCGAAACGAGACAGCGCAAACAAGGCAAAGCAACATAACCTGCTCCCATCAAAACCCCCGCGGTACCCAGAAAACCAGTGACCTCCTCTGGCTGCAGCCAGCGCTCCGGCCGCGGGATGCCACACACAGCGCCTGCCGCCCAGACAGGCCGCCTGACTTCTGATACCCTTTCCCCCAAGGAACTGCATAATTTATCACACTCTTTGGTGGTGCAAAACACAAACTCTGCAAACCAAAGCGGCACCTTTGTGCATGAAAATATTCCCTTCATAATGTAAATGAAGGCAGGAAAAAGTAGTTTTGTAGCTAATCGTGGGGAAGGATAGTATTTGCGGGAGAAGAGGAAGCTCTGGCATGCACCTCCGAACAAAAGGGAACAAGTGGTCTTTACTCGGAGAGCAGCTTCCTATTAAGACTCACTCCTTCGTACATTATGCCTTTCATCCCCACTCAACCACAAAATGATTTTGCTGTAGGAAATACAATGGCAGAAAAAGATTTACATTGAAAGAATCTTTAATAATAAACTGTTGCAGATCTGCCTACTTCCCCGTGATTTATAATACAATAAACATCGGATTCTATTAAGTCTCATGCACTGAAGACACGCACTGAAAAACCGAATATGAAAGCCCTCAATTCTTCCCTTCTCCAGCCCCATAATAGTGAAATGAGCATGTATAAATGTGCTAAGAGTATCTCTTTGCATCTTTTATAGCTTGTGTGTATCAATCTGTAAAGCTTATTAAGAAAGTCATTGCTATGCAAAGCAGCACCCAATCTCTTTCTCTTGCTTTTCAACAGAGCGCAGTGTTTAGCCAATAGGACCGGTCCCCGGCCCCTCATTCAGCATTCATAACATGCAACATTTGCACAATGTATCTCTCAAAGGCTGCTGAATAGAAAGCCTTAATACTCATGTAAACAACTGCAAACCAATTACTTAATGAATCAGGCCCACACATAATGAGGTGCCAGACAAAGAGCTATAAATGCATTTTTGCGCCCGAGCCTCTGCTTTAAAGTAAAATCCCTCAGCTGTAGTTTGGGCTTAACTGGCACATCATAATTATTGTCTGGGGGACATCAGAGGAAGCCATTTCTCCTCGCTGGGTCCGGCGGGGTCTGCCCCGAGGTCACTCATCAGCTCAGTGACAAAACGGAGCAAAGACGAGTTTCTGGCAGCTCCGCGGCGGTGCTGCGCAGCGACGGCCACTCTCAAGTAGTGGGTTTCGAGACCACTTGTCAAAGCAATAAAGCCCAGAAGTGACTGCACTAAGTGGAGCGCTTAAATGTGAGCGCCGCAGAAACCTCCCGGTGCTGCAGGCGGCCGCCCTGCCCAGTCCTCCTCGTCCCCACCACTTTCACCGCTCCCCTCTCCACAGAGTGGGTGCCAAGATTCCCAAAGGAAGGGCTGCTGCTAAACTCCCCCTCTGGAAGGCTGCAGTGTCGGCGATTCATTTGGAAAAGCCAACTATAAGAGATTTATTTCCTTAAAGCATCATCGCGTATCAGCGCATGAGGAGTGCTGCTTCTCACACTGAACGGTGTGAAATGATAGGGCAGAAATGTTTTATAATCTATCACAAGTAAGAATTTGAAACAGCAAAAACATTTACTCCATCTGAACAGCATCCGAGATGCAGGAGTTGCCAAGTGCATCATTAGTGAGCAGTGCAGCAGCCGCAGGGACAAAGCTGAGAGACTTTCTCCTAATACAGAAACAGTTCATTTTAAATTCAACAGATTTTATTGAGGGATCCTGGCACAAAGCTCCTCAGGGCCTGATCCTTCTCTTCCTGCTCTCCCTCTTTAGTCATTTAGTGACTGACTAACGTTCAGCATTTAAAAACTCATCTGTAGGAGCAGCCCTGCATTTCACAGTTGCATCCTTTGGAACATCATGTTCAAAGCTCCAGAAATTCCAAAAAGAAGGAAAAAAAAGAAAAAGGAAAAAAAAGAAAAAAAAAAAAAGAAGGAAAAAGAAAGAAAGAAAAAAGACAGAGTTTGGATACAGGGCTGTAAGAATGGATCCCACACAAGCGCAGGAATGTCATTCATCAGCACCGTGTTCCAGTTTGTGTTTACTGCACTTGGGGAGTGACAGAAACCCTGTGATTTTCACACAACTGCACACCACCGCTCACAAAACTGACCTGACCTCCTTGATACCAGCATAAAACCAAGCTACTGAAAGGGATGTACAAACAAGAGCTCAAATTTCATCAAAAAGCTTTAAAGACTCTTCCCCAGTGCTGGTAGTGGCAGTTTCAGACCAGGAGCCACGCAGCAGCAGCACTCATCGGGCTGTTCTAACACGAGCAGATAAGCATCTAAAGCCCAGCCAGTATTTCAGGAGCTGCCCATGTTCTATCCCATTTTCTGCTGCTTCTTGACCACTAATTTGATTGCTGCTGTTTGATTCCTGTTACATGCCAATGAAGAACACAAGGAACATCCAACAGAACTGCCCAGAGACCCAAGGGAATGGCTGCATTTTAACGCACACACAAACCAGCTTCCAAAAAAAAACAAGGAAGGGAAAAAGAACAAACCGTGCCCTTTAGGTACATGTGAGGCCATTAATTAAACACACTCGGTTTGAAAGCAAGAAAATAATACAACTAAGCCAGCATCAAATATAACACCCCCAAACCCATGGGAAGCGTTATCCAGTTACAGCGAGCTCACATCTCAGATCCACGGAGGAGAAACCCACCACTTTATTTCCTGAAGACTTTCTGTTCTCTGTCTGCCCCTCTCCTGACAACTCCCATTGTCTGGCCCCTGAGCAGCCCTGCTGAAAGCAGCTGGACTGGCTCGTTCGTGGTTCACTGAGATGTCAATTGAGTCTGAAAATGGGAAAACAACAGCTGCAAAACAAGCCTTGGCTTTGGCACAAATATTTGCTGAGGTGCACCAAAGTTGAAGATGTGTCAGTAAATAAACATAAATACAACCTTAACCCGGGCTCAAGTGAAGAAATCGAGTAACCAGAGCTTCAGTCCTTTGCTGTCAGTGTTTCTCATTGTGAGAAGCATTCAAATGCTACAGGATTTCACAACTTTACCTTGACAAGGAAGGACTTGGGCTCGACGAGGGACTAGTTTCCGACTGCGTTTCGTGGCTCTCTCTTGCTTTGGAACCGTTACCACCAACATCCCAACCTGTTGGGTAGAAACACCAAACCTGAGTGTTCAGCTAAGGCTGGCTGGGCCGCAGAGCAGCCTGCAGCCAGGGCAGCAACACTCCTGCTTCCCAGTGGATTCATGGAATGGTTTGACAACAAAATCCAGGGAAGAGCGGGCGCCACACAGCTACAGCACCTGCCTCAAGGCTGTTTGCTCTTAAGTGGAAATCAGTTAAACCCACAGGAAACAAGACCCCCTCACTAGTGATTAATTCCCTGATGATGATTTCTTGTGAACAGCGATGTTTTCACATGTTTTACCTCATTTTGGAAGGAAGAGCAAACACAGATTCTCCACAGAGCTGAATGGCAACTTTCTGCAAAACTGAAAGGATTGCTGGCTCTTTTTTCTCTTTTCTTTTTAATCTCCGAGTTCTCATCACTCAGTTAACCAGGAGGCGAGGCTGTTTTCATCCTCCTTCCCCTTAAACACGGACTATTTGGGATAGTTACAGTTCTTGGCTGTAATTTAATTTCGCAATGTAGATTTACTAGATCCGTATTTTCAACCATTCTCTTGAATTAGAGCTGTGTTTGGGAGACACAAATCTTGGGGGTTCATGACTTACACAGCCAAACCCCCAACTATTCCACAAGCTTTTATCCACGCTTCCCTTTCTCTCCTTCCCCTCTGCTCTGTATCTCATTCTGTAGAGACTGATTTAAAAAGAAGAGGTAAATGAATTCATTCACTGGGATCGTACAATTGCTCATCTTTGTGCTCATTTCCAAAGGACACGATGCTCAAGCACAAATCCCGCTTTAAAAGGCTACTTTGCATGTACATATCTACAGCACTGAAATTACAAACAAGCCCTGATTGTCACCAACTTTGCTCCATCCCAGCAGCATTCAGTATTTCTGTGCATCTCGGACACTGCTTTTCACTGGTGAGGAGCCGCTGCAGCGGCTCACACCGCTCTCTGCTTGGATGTCGGCAGCACCAATCCTGCTCACACTCGGGTGCTTCCAAAACAGAGAGGTGCAGCACGTCTGAGCGGTGCAGGAGGCGGCAGAGCTCAGGTGCTGGTGCTGCACTGGCAGCAATGTGCTGCCTGGGGGACAAAGTCCGGCTGCTTCCCAGGAAAGCGTGGGGAAAAAAGGAATCAAGGACAGGAGGGAAACAATCAGAAAAGGGGAAGAAGGGAACCACCACCCCCCTTCTCCATGTTGTACACATGCAGAGGAGCAAAGACCTGTGGGGATCACGGAGGGTGTCCTGCGTGCAAGATGGAGCAAAGTGGGTTCGTGCTGAGAGACCACTGACCACAGGGGAGTGGACATTAACACTTGTTTGTACCTTTATTTGGGGAAGTGAAAAAGCCAATTTAACCTCAAGTCAGAGCTCCCAGAAAGTGCTCTTCACTCCAGCACTAGCGCTACACACAGGTGTATTTTTCAGGGCTCCTCATGCATGGGTTCAAGACACAACATGGCTGAGATGATGTGCTTGCTTCTTGCCTGGGGATGGAGCAGACTCTGTCTCAGGAGGCTTTCCACTGCCTCAAGGAGGCCTTGCACAAAGCCCAGCTAAGAGAACAGCACAGGTCATAGGCTCTGCAGACATTCAAACTCCAGTTACGTGTGTCCTGTCCTCAGCCAGGGCTCCAGCGTGTGCATGGTTTGATCCTTGCATGGAGAAGTGAAGCAAACGGCCTCTGCACAGAGCATCAGCTCCAGCCGCCCTTCCCATGGGCAGAGGGACACATCCACCTCATTACAGCCTGTTAACGGGCTGAATGCTTTTCCTCCTTCCCAATAACAGAAAGTTGGGAATTACAGAATCCCAAGGGTTGGAAGGGACCTCAAAAGATCATCTAGTCCAACCCCCCTGCAAGAGCAGGGTAACCTAGAGTACATCACACAGGAACTTGTCCAGCCGGGCCTTGAATATCTCCAATGTAGGAGACTCCACAACCCCCCTGGGCAACCTGTTCCAGTGCTCTGTCACTCTCACAGTAAAGAAGTTCTTCCTGATGTTCACATGGAACCTCTTATGCTCCAGTTTACACCCATTACCCTTTGTCCTATCACTGGACATCACTGAGAAAAGCCTAGCTCCATCAGCCTGACACTCACCCTTTACGTATTTGTCAACATTGATGAGGTCACCCCTCAGTCTCCTCCAGGCTAGAGACCCAGCTCCCTCAGCCTCTCCTCATAAGGGAGATGTTCCACTCCCTTCATCATCTTCGTGGCTCTGCGCCGGACTCTTTCAAGCAATTCCCTGTCCTTGAACTGAGGGGCCCAGAACTGGACACAATATTCCAGATGCGGCCTCACCAAGGCAGAGTAGAGGGGGAGGAGAACCTCTCTTGACCTACTGACCACAGCCTTTCTAATGCACCCTAGGATGCCATTGGCCTTCTTGCCCACAAGGGCACATTGCTGGCTCATGGTCATCCTCCTATCCACCAGGACCCCCAGGTCCCTTTCCCCTTCGCTACTTTCCAGCAGGTCAACCCCCAACCCGTACTGGTACATGGGGTTGTTCCTCCTCAGATGCAGGACTCTACACTTGCCCTTGTTGAATTTCATCAAGTTTCTCCCTGCCCAACTCTCCAGCCTGTCCAGGTCTCGCTGAATGGCAACACGGCCTTCTGGTGTGTCAGCCACTCCTCCCAGTTTAGTGTCATCAGCGAACTTGCTGAGGGTACATTCAGTTCCCTCATCCAGGTCCTTGATGAAAGTATTAAACAGCACTGGTGCCAGCACCGGCCCCTGAGGGACTCCACTAGTCACAGACCTCCAGCGAGATTCTGCCCCATTGACCACAACTCTCTGCCTTCTTCCTTTCAACCAGTTCTTGTTCCACCTCACTACCTGATCATCAAGCCCAGCAGCAGAGGGTGGCCTCAGAGGGTGTTAGTGCACCCGTTAAGTGGCTGCATCTGCCCTGTGCCTCTCAAAGCCTTCCCCTTGCTCCAGTCTGGGCCTGGGAACCCTACCGTGGTCAGGGACCCAATACCCAGCCTGCTGCCAATGGGATCCCCTGCAGCAGGCACAAGCTCTGGAAGCGCCACAACATGTGCGTGAGTAACTTCCTCTTCCCGTCCTTCAGGGCAGGGACATGGAGCCCATCTCTGACCCAGGCAAACCCACCTCACCTGCCCACTTGGCGCTTCAAAGTCCAGGTCCCTGCCAGCTCTACCGAAGCTGTTGTGTGCAGCTCTCCTTAGGTTTTTACATGCACACCAGCCTCCAAAGGCCGTTCCCCCAAGCTGTCCATGCCTGCACTGGCTCCCCTGCCTTCACAACATCAAACTAACACAAACTACTTGTTCTTCACCTCTAAGACCCTTCAGAGCCCAGCTTTGCTCTACCTGTCAATTGTAATGCATTGCTGGGCTACCAGTCCCCCTTCCTGCTTAGTTACACCAGACCGCTTTGCCCATCAGTCCAGTTGTTCCCCTTGAGCATCTTTGCACTGCCTTCCATCCTATGCACCCTACAGAAATGGAAGATCTTTCTGGGAACGCCTAAGCCCACCAGCTCACATCCCTGCAAAGCCTGCGGGGCTGTGGCACCCACAAAGTGTATGACAGCACATAGGCAGTCAGTGTGCAGCATCCACTGCTCTGTGTGCTGAGCAATAGCCTGGCTCTTACCTCCTTTCCGCACTCACCCACTTCATCCCTGTGCCTCCAACATGCCCACATCAAGGAAGAGCCTCAGTTACAGACAGGCAGCACTGACAACAAAACCAGCAGCAACAAACCAGTGTGAAAACATGCAAGTGACTGGTGCAATGTGCAGGGCAATGAAGAGGAGATACAAGAAATCCTCTGCTAGGAAAGAAAACCTATAGGCACTTTGCTCCTGGTAAAGCTGCATCAAACCATAAAACCCTTACGTAGAGCAGTATTTCTTTCATAAAACTGACCATCGTGCTTGGGGTTAAATGCAACTCAGTTAAAAAGACATTTTTGTTCTGTGGTGTGGGTGTTTCTGTTGTTTGTTTCACCAGAAGATTCTAACTTGCTGTGCTGAAACAGCTGAGCACAGCCTTCCTGCTGCAGGCTGGAGCCTGAGCACACAGCAGAACACCACAGCCCTGGCAAGAAACATGCACCAAGTAATAACAAGGGGAAAATGGGGAAAAAAGGAAAGAGATGGGTTTTGAGCCCATCAGCAGCTTGCAGATGAAACCCCTGGATAAAGGGATTGCAGCGCTACTGAACTCGTTTTGCAGGCAGCAGTGGCACTGGGAAGCAGAAGTGAGAGTAGGGCTGTGACAGCGCTGCTGGAGAGCAGCAGCTCCTGATGCCTCCTGGCTGTACACAGCCTCGCTAAAAGCACCTCTCCCTGCCTGTCTGAAGTCACTGAGTTCTTGCTACACCAGGTAAAGGCAGATGCTATCTGCTTGATGTTCTCTTCCTATGTGGGTTTTGGAAGAAGCAGCCTCACCACACCACTAGCTCTGTTCCGGAGGCGCCCCAGAAGCAATGTGGGTGCATGGGGTGAAGCTGTCTGAGCAGCCAGCCCAGACTGCACAGACACGACTGACCAAGCTTGATAAAACTCAGTCTTCAGCCCCAAACTGGGATGTTAATAATGGAAAGTTCTTCATCCCACTGTTCGAGCAATGCTGCAGCAGAAGGGGAGCTGGTGTGAGCCAGGTGACACTGCTGTCCTCACGCCTTCTTCCCTAGGCACCTTCCCCTCAGAACCAGTGGAGGATCTGCAATACCACTATTCATTACAAATTAATTCAAGATACTCTGCCCTTTTCACCTTTGAATTAAACATGTGGGGCCAGAGCAGCTCTCATGGCAGCTTCACAAGTCTGAGCTCTACAAAACAGGTGCAGGCTTCTTCATTAGGCAATGATTCCAGGAAAACCCACTGTCACTGCATAATGATGCACTATTATTTTGTTCTGCTGAGCAGTCAAAGTGATCTTTAACCAGAACATACTGTACCAGCACAGTGTTTTCTCCACGTGCTCTCCCTATGGCCTAGGCTGCAGCATTGATCACTTTATAGCCAAACACCTCAGCAGCTAAAGAAGTAATGTGATTGTCTGCAAACAGAGAGGTAAGAAAGCTCTTGGCCTTGTACTTGCAACATTTATGTCTTGCTGCTAGTGCTACCTCTCACAAAGGAAGAAGCCCACACTTTGAACATCAAACCCAGCATTAAAGCCCTTCACTGCATAGTCCCAGCACAGAGGAGTCACCTGCAGACACCAACACCAAATCATCTTTGTACAAGCAGTGCCTGCCTCTGTCTGCCTGGGAATGGGAAACGAGATCCACAAGGCTGCCGGGTTTTGAAAGGCAGGCTGCGAAAACACCAATACCACTGTGCTCAAGTGCAGCCCCTACAGCTTGTGAGCAAACCCCAACTCTTCAACCCAAGCCACAAAGCAGGTAAGCAAGCTTTAGGATAGTAGATGCTGCTCTACCATGAGAGGAACAGGAGCACTTTGTATCCCACTCAAAAGCTATAAGGAGCTATCATCCATTATTTCCAAAAAAAAAAAATAATCAATAATCCCCATATGCAAACAGAGGTAGCTGGAGGGCAAAAGAGCTTTCACAGACTCAACCCAGCCACGTACCTGGATCTTCCTCCCTTACACAAGTGAGAGCCTGCACCAAAAGGAACTTTGCTTTCTCCGTGTGCTTTTATCACCAGTAAAATAGTGGCTTGGGTATTTGAGCTGTCACCAGACTTCAAAGCCAAGAGTGCCTTGAAAGGAATGTTATCAGACCAACTGAGCCCACCAGCTGTGTGGCTGTACAGTTACCTTGGCAATAGTTACTGCATCCTGGCAGGCCTGGGCTATAGGTCCTGTACCAAAGTGGGAGACTAACAGCAGTTCCTGCCTGAAGGAACTTTATCTGAACAAGTTCCTCCACCACATTAACACCAATTACTGCACTTGCTGATCACCTACAAAGAGCTACGTAGGATTAAAGTGGGCTCTCAGCTGCATTGCCCCTGCCAGCACACAGCCACCACATGTGCCTCTGCCCTGGGACCAGAGGTGACAGTGCCTGCTCTACACTGGCTCCTGTACTCACCGATCTCCCCTACAACAAAGCAGAACACTTGTGAACAGAGAGAAGATAAAGGCAGCTGCAAACCTGACAGGAGGACGTGCTCTTTGGAGAGCAAATGGATGGGAAAAGCCTCCGAATTAAAACCTGGCAGAGCACTGCAGCAGCCGGTGCCCAGAAGCAGCTAAATACCAACAAGGATCTCCCCACCTCCTTTCAATAGAAAAAAGGATAAATAACAGTCATTGTAATACTATAGCAATATAGGATGCTGTCCTCTCAAGAGCAGACACCCGGGTGACCAGCAGACTTGGGAAATCCCAGTGGAGCAAGCCATCCACTGAGAATACCTCTAGGATCACAGAATCCACCAGTTTAGAAAAGCCCTTTCAGCTCATCCAGTCCAACCCTTATCCCAGCCCTGCCAAGGCCACCACTAACCCATGGCACCGAGGCCTCGTCTCCACGGGGTGTGAACCCTTGCAGGGACGGTGACTGCAGCCCTGCCCTGGGCAGCCTGTTCCAATGCCTGAGCACCCTTTGGGGCAGGAATTGTTCCTCAGCTCCATCTAAACCTGCCCTGGTGCAGCTTGAGGCCGGTTCCTCTTGTCCCATCCCTTGTTCCTTGGGAGCAGAGCCCAGCCCCTCCTGCCTCCATCCTCCTGTCAGGCACTTGTAGGGAGCGATCAGGTCTTCTCTTCTCCAGACTAAACAAGAAGCTGCTGCCTCTGTTCAAAGATTGAAGAAGGATTTTCACCTGGAATTCCTAACTATAAAAAAGACACTGAGGCCTTTCATGAACTTAAGCAGTGTAAAGTATCAGCTCCTGGAGTACGCAATCCAAACTAACCAGCAGAACATACAACCTGCCGCTCCCAATCCTTGCTCCAGACCCCAAGGGGTTACTGTCAGACCACAGCAGCGATTCATTGCATAGGGAGGAACTTTTCTCCTAGCAGCAGTTGTGAATGGGCTGGTATCAAAGTGAAAAGTTGGGTAGACCTGTGAGCGCCTTCATTAGCACACTCCAAGTGGAACCTTTGGAACCTTTTAACTTCAAGCTCAAAGCAGGACCTCACTGGGAAGGACGGTGGGCGTGGGGAAAGCCTTGGCAGCATTATTGCCTCATTAAAGGTGACCTAAAAGGGAAAGCAGAATTGGATTTGTGCTCTTTCATGTTCCCTTATGATACAAAAAGAAGGGCTAATTTTCCTTTTACTTCTTAAGAGGGTTCTTCCTCCTTATTTCTACCTTAGAGATTTTCTACCTGGAAGGGGATATTCAAGATGTTGTGGAAGCGAAGCCTGATGAGTGGAGCAGTAACACCTTTTTTATTCAAATGCTTTACAACTTTAACATCTATTTGAATCAAAGACATAAATGAAGGGGAGAGAGAATCTGGTTTTGTTAAGGACTTAAACGTGCCCCTTCAATAAAGTCAGCAGTTTCCTACTCCTAAAAAGTCATCCAACAGAAGAAGTCATCCAACAAAAAGAATAATGGATTTTATCCTCTCTTTTTAATCTCACATTATTTGCCTACCTCAGGAATGGCAAAAAAGCCAAACGATTTCTTCTACATGCCTTCCCATAGTAAAAACCAAGGCATCCAGGAAAGAAATGAGAACGAGTCCCCATGTCCTCCTCTATCCCCATGTAACCTTGTATAGAATAAGGATGCTATTAACTGCCAGCTCCTCTCTGGGTGAGGCCATGCACAGGACATAATCCCGTTACAGTCAGTTATCAGGACGTGGCCTTCCTCAAACCATTTACAGACTGCTCAATTAAATCAACATCTTGGTTCTTTTTTCCTGTAACAATAGAAAAAGAACCCAAAACTACAGCAGCACTCACAAAGTGCCACCACAGAAGGCTGCTTGGAGGCACATCCAGCGAGCTCTCACATGAAGCCCATCAAAACCCCCAAGCTAGAGGGTTTCCAGTGCTTCAAACCAACACTTGCAGCCCTTAGAGAACGCAGCAAGTACTGAAAGAACACCCCAAATTTCTATCCCTTAACTTAGAAAAAGTTGTACAGCCAAATGATCATGTATGGAACGGAGAGTAAATACTGGCTGATCTAAAATCACAAAGCCAAATCCTCACACAAGCCTTTTGAGCCCAAAAGACAATGTGCAGCAATGCTGCCTCTATTTCAGGCACTGAACAATTTCAGAGCTCCAGGGCCACGGTCTGCAGCAAATAATGATGAGAAAAAGGAGACAAGCGACAGGCTGGAAGGGTGAGGAGCCAGGAGAGAATGAGTGGCCCAGAGAAGATCATGGGCTGAAGATGAATCACAGCTGAAAGGAGCAACTTTGCTTTCAAGTGAGCTGGGAAAAGCTTCATTCCCAGAGTCAGCGTGACTGCGGCCACAGGAACTGCTGCACCAACACAGGAGATAAAGCAGGCTCAGAGAGAGCCATTTGAAACTGGAGTTACTGGTTTTGGTGAAAACTGCCATAGAGAACTCTAACAAACTGGTACAGAAACTGCAGCTATAACCAGTACTGGTCAGCTGTAACATGGAGGGTGAGGAGAAGCAAACCAAAAGCACAGGCAGCTCCAGAGATCCAAACTCCTGAGTTCTCCTGAAAAAATCATAGTACCAGTGATGGCATTAGGCGGAGGGAGTCACCATTCCCAACACTGCTCTTGCTGGCACTCTGCAGTTTGGGGAACTTAAACCCCAAGCCTCAGGTTTGAATCCTCTTAAACTACAAACAAAATGGAACCAATCCCGAGATATACAACATTTTAGATTCATTTTCAAATGAAAAGTGGGGTTTGTTTCATGAAGAGAGATTTAAGTGGCTTTAATTCCACTGAACATCAATGCAATCCATGTTTTAAAATACATGGCCATATGTGACTGCAGGACATGTTAAGAAGCAGGGAAATGGGAACATTCTACTGTCTGGAAAAAAACGACAATCTAAGTCTGATTGAGCTAACATAGCAATATTACTGCTGCAGGATCATGCAGGAATACAAGCAGCACATGTTTACATTTTAGCTGCAAATTAGGCTCAAAAGGCAGCACAGGAAAACCTCTCCAAGGGGAATGAGCTGCTCTCTGAAGGATAGGCTGCTCTCAAGCCATGCAGGAGCAGAGAAGCAGCGGTGAGCGCTGCACGAGCAGCTGCCCTCGCACCTCTCTGGTGAGCACACACCTGCATCCATCCGTATTTTGCCAAACATCAACATTTATAAGGAAGCAGCCACCAATGGACAAAAATCAGGCAAAAGCAAATTGAGACTCAGCACCAACAGCCCTGCCCTGAAAGCTAATGTGTTACTGATACCCCGGCCCCAAAAGTGGTGACACCAGGATCTGGAGCAAGGCTCATACATCTGCTGCAGGAGGATCTGAACCACACTTGGTAAAACCTTATTGCTAAAAACATAGCATTATCAGGCAGCCTTTGCAGCAGCAGCTTCCCAGCTAGTGGGGCTTTCCCTGCGCTTATTCTAATGATACACATTCAATTACTCCAGAAAAGAAAAGAATCAAATCAGAAACATCTGTAGTTTGCCATATAATTACTGGATCTTCCCCATGGAGACTGACCTTTGTAACACTGATACCGGGACCTGAAAGGCTAAATGACAGGATATTCATGTGGTTTAAATGTAGAACATGATTACAACAAATTAAACAGGTGCTGGTTATTGTCCATCTTGGTGTATGTTAACATAAGCACAGAGTTTATGATCTTACGTTTAATCTTGGCGCTCAGTATGTAGTAGCTGAATTTACTCACTATTAGCAGCCCCAAAGCACTGAAATACCAATGTTTGGATGATCTCGTAGAGTTGAATACAGGGTTTGAGGTTAATATGCAGCCGTTGCTTTTACCTGTAATAGGAATCTTTTTGACCATGCTTTCTTCCTTGCTCTCATCTTCACACCAGCTTGGGACTTCTGGATGTGAACACACCATAATGAAAGGCATTTCAAAGTGGCAGTGATCAGACTGGTTTGGTTGCTTTTAAGCCCTACTCCCTTTAATTTCTCACTTTTGTTATCTCTTGTTTATTGATCTAAACTATCCATTACCGCCCTTAAAAGAGGCGCCTACTGTGAACTTTGCTCGCATGTGCGGCGGCGCTGCCTCTCTGTAGCTTCCAGGGAAAAGGACAAGCTACCCAAATGTCTGAAATAATTTAAGACCCGATGGGGTTTAGGAAACAAACAACCCGCAGTAACGCTGCGGCCTCGTGCGGCAGCAGCAGCGTTTATCACACCCGCCCTGGAAGAGGAGCTCAAATCAAAGCCTCCATCTCCTCCGCGGATAAAAGTCGCTTGAATTTAGGAGGCCTGAAGCTGTTTACATTTGCTGTGCAAAGAGCACTGCAGCCTAATTGCCTGTCTCTTCTGGACTTTGATGTAAGGGATGCTCCGAGAGCAGCCCAAGCAAGCCGCCGTTGCCGTTACTACACCAGGCTAATATATTACTTCCTTATCTAAAGGAATTAACTGGGTTTTCACAAGCGTGTTCACCCCAGAGCCACACTCAGCAGGAGCCCTTTGAGTTTTGAGAATTTGTCTGTGGTCTGGCTTTACAGTAAAAGGCAATGAATATACCCCAGCATTGGTAAATGTAGATGGCTTTTAGATACATGCACACCTACAGATTTGTTTTATTAACGACCACAAGGCTTGCAGACAAAATAGCCAAGATGGGCATTGCTCATTTTAAGTAACAAAAAATGATATATTTAGGAAAATCCCCTTACGAGTATACAATAATTCACCAGTCACTACAACAAAGCTGATTTGGATAGAAATACCGAGGGAAGGACAACAGCTCTGAGCACACAGCCAGCCCTTTGCACACTTATTACCTTGTCCTTCCATGCCGGCGAGCCCAGGAGCGTGTTCTGCCTCCTGTGCCTCCCTGCCGTCATTTGGGGTGGCTGACAAGCTGCATGAGGCTTCATGACTCTGAGGAGATGACCTGTCCCCACTCTCTCCAGGAAGGGCCTCTCTCCACCCGGGCAGAGCCTGCAGCATTGGAAATAAAAATAGCCATAGCACTATTATCCTTGGTCTGCAGCAGTTTCCGACATACATTTAGGCTAATCTGTACTTCACGCTGTAATCTGTTTCCAGGGTGGTTTTGTTAGAGGGTAAATTACCTCCAAGTTAAATCGGCACTAGCTCAGGAACCGCAATTCTGCTTGAAGTAACACCGACTCTGAACTGTTCCTTTAATCACTAGGCTTTCTGGAGACTCTATTCCTGCCTCCCACAATCAGGGTAAGCAAATGGAAGGGTGCATCAAATATACCACAACAGCCTGAGAAGAAATCTCTCCCTTTCTGCACACAGCAATAAGGCAGGTTAACCACAGCATTAGCAACACCTGCAGCTTAAAACAATGCTGGGACCAAGGAACCTGAAGACAGAGATCCCAGGTTCAATACCTGTTATTCCCACAGGCTGGTAAAGATTGTTGTCTCCTGGCAGTGTACACAGCCCTCTGCAGTGGCACTACTCAGACCTTCATAGCTAAGCCTATTACTGACATAAGAAATTCAAGTTGGAAGCCAGTACCTTTATAGGGAGTAGAACTGACCATAAACGTGGCTGAGTTACAAGCAGGCTTAAAACAAAGGAAGCACTTCTCAGGTTATATCCTCCACCCATGTGAAGTGCTGCGTGTGGCTTTACACAGCTCCTGAGAGCAAGGGAAATCACCTTCCTGGCAACTCAGTTTACACGTGCTGACCTGAGAGCACGGAACAGCTTCAAGCCAAAGCATCCTGGACTCATGGGAAACTTTTATTCTCCTGCATCTGCCCCCTCCTCATAAATCTGTATTTTCTCAGAAGCCAAGAATGGCAACTTTTATTCTTAAATAGCTTGCCAAGATTTTCCTTTCTATTAAACTTATATATGGGAAGTCGTCTCGTGTGAACAAGGAGCTAAGATGCAAGGGAATAGAAGGCAGACATAATTTAGTGATGAGAGACAAGGAGGAGCCTTAACCTGCCTGAGGAGAGACTGAGATGAGCTCTTAGGCAGAAGCTCTTCCCTGTGAGGGTGCTGAGGCGCTGGCCCAGGGTGCCCAGAGAAGCTGTGGCTGCCCCATCCCTGGCAGTGTTCAAGGCCAGGTTGGACACAGGGGCTTGGAGCAAGCTGCTCCAGTGGAAGGGGTCCCTGCCCGTGGCAGGGGTTGGAGCTGGAGGAGCTTTAAGGTCCCTTCCCAGCCATTCCATGATTCTATTCTACACAAGCTGCTTGGAAATGAGGTGTTCCAAAGCAGAGGACAGATCCTGGCACTATATTTAATTGACTGGGTGCACTTAATAGGCAATCTAAATGTTAAATGCATGTGGTCCACAGTAACACGTAGCAGTAAACAGATTATTGCTGCACATATTCACCCATAAAGCTCGTGTTACTGAGCTTTGACTCTGTAAAAGTTTTGACATGCAATTATAAATGGATGTATTTGTTTCTGTCGCCAGCACAGTGCTACATTCCTTGCTCATCTCTTCTACTTGACTGACTGTTTTAAGGACAGAATACAAATGACTTATCCACATAGAGAAAGAGAAGTTATGCTGCTATAACTCAGAGTGTACAAATGAGTAAAATAGTCTATCTTCATTATTCAATTCAAACGCTATTAAAACTAGAATATAGCAAAGCAGTTCCAGCTGCTCTTTAATTTCTCATTAAACATTAGCGGGAGAATATTTTTGACTTTGTCTGGGTTTGAAAGAGCTGGTTTATAACCTTCTGTGTTAATGTTTAAAAATACATGAGCAGGCTGCTATTTGTAAAGCTCTCTGCGTATTCAGGCTACCAAACATAACTCTCTTTAAAAGAAATAAATAGTAAAAGACATCATGCATGATAAAAAGCTACTAAGCCCCAGAGACAGACAGATGATAGAAGCCTTGTGATGAATTCACACCACAGCTAACATGTGGGCTTGTTTAAATAACTGGCTTGAAGGGTGGAAAACAGACACCCTCCTGGACACTGTTTTCTTTGTGGGGTGCAGAGCTGTACATATTTGCCCTGAGACAACTGAAGAACCTGCATTCTCTCCTTGACCATCTCCAAGGCTGATTAATGAGCACAGCCTGCCTGTCCTTCCTCTCAAAGCCCCCTCTCTAGACTGCATTAGCAGCAGAGGGCCTAGCTCTCCTTAGCAGTGCAAATCAGTCTCTGGGTGTCACTGATTCAGGTATCACTGGATGCAAGTCCCAACCTGGCCATCCTGTGCCAGCAGGCGTTTGAACATCTCCGACACTTCTTCTGGGAGCTGAACCCGGTGCTTCCTCAGGAAGAGGGCATGCTTGCTCAGGCAGGTCCGCAACATGTCCATGTCCCACCACTGCTCCAGCCTGAGGAACAAACCCAAGTGCTGTCAGTGGGACACCCCACGTACACCACACTCACACAGGCACCACAGTGGTCAACCTGCAGCAGGAAAAGCCTTTGCACATTTTGCCCTTAATCCCCACTTTCTCTTTTAAAAATGTTCCAAGTGGAAGACAGAAGAAGTCCGTTGTGACTTCCACAAACATGGGAGGATGGGCAGGGACCACCACCATCTCTGACCCCAGGACCGTCCTGGAACTCAGGATCAGGAGACACTAAACCCTTCCTGCAGCCCCCAGTCCCAGCTTGGGCAGGTCTCACTCACTCCATGAGGTGCTCTGCTCAGCACCTGCTTGTCTTTTCTATATTAATAATCATTTCATTATTTTTGAGCAAAAGTGCCTTTTCCTTCAACGCACAAACTACAAACACTGCCATCCTATTTGCCAAAGATGTTTGTTTCTCCAGTTGCTCCAATGAAGTTTGACAAACAGAAGTGTGAATTCCAATTAACTCCACGAGTGTTTGTCCCCAAGAAACCATTCAGGAGATACAAGAAGGTATTAGTGCTTGCAGGCATATCAGCCTCAAAAGGAGAACCAGGTATGACTAAATAGACCATTCTTCAGCGCTCACAAGTGCCCCGATCCTGCTAACACTTGAGCATTGCTGAGCCTCGAACAGGGAGGAAGGTCTAGACAGAAGCTAAGTAAGAAAGAATGGAAATTGTTTTCATTACTGCATTAAAGAGACCTTAAAAAAGAAAAATCAATTTTCACTTGTCCTTGTGGCAAATGCACAGGAAAGCAAAAGCCCACTTTGAATAACGGAGGGTATTGTTTTTAAAGGCTAGACGCACCTTCTGCTTCACAGGAAAATAATCTGCTTCTCAAAATGACATTCCCCATCCTCACATGCCCCAGCCTCACGCTAAGATCACACAAATTACTGGCTGAGAGGTCTCTGAAGTTAATGTGTTTCCCTCCCCGCTGCAGCAGCCTGGGGCGGGGGATGCTGCTGGTGGGGTGACAGGGGGGACCTGGCCTGAGCACTGCCTGGAACAGTGAGATTCACCAGCACAGAATGGAAAGGAAAACAAACACATTTGTTTAATGTCCTCGTTTGGAGCCGCACAAAGATCAGCGCTCGGACATCTTCATGTCCCAGTGCGATCGAGGTCTGGCCCCGGGCCCGCTTTCTCTGCCCCAGAGCAGACCTGGGAGGAAAGGAAAGGACACTCATCACCCTTGCAGGCAAGTTTTGTGTCTGTGATACCTGCTTTGCTCTTCATCCTCTGCCCTGCCTTGAGCCCGGAGCGTGTTTTCGGGTAGGAGGCAGCTATCCAGCGTGCTCTGTAAGGAAGCCCGAAGCTGATGAAGGACGACAGCTTCACATGCTTCAAGGTCACCGTCTTCCAGCCTGGTGGCCCCGCTGCAAAATGAAGCGGGTGTTACAGGCAATGGCTATGTAAAGGCCAGACAGCAGCCTGGCTTTGGAGGCAGAATGTGTAACACCCCTCCTGGCTAACGGGCCAGCCCAGAGGGACGAACATGTGTGATAATGCTCTCTGCAACAGGGAGGTCAAACCCAGCCCTTAGGAAACACCAGGTTCAATCTCACACCTCTACTTCTGGCAGGGAGAGAGGAACCTGCACAGGTCCACTTGGTGAAGCCACTTAATCCCAGTTTATGGAGCCTGACCTATAGCTTTAAATAAAAGCACAAGGCCATTCCCATCTGTTCGAATGAGGAGCCCATGCTGCAGAGGGACAGTGAGGGCTCTCTGAACATGGGGTTGTTAAGACGTGGGGTTTGGTGATTCTCATTGCTCTTGTACCTTGAAGAAATGATTTGTCTGGTTATTGCTGCCTACCTCAGTAAGTCACACTAGCATGAGTAGCTAAGGGGTGCTCTCATTCTTGGAAATCAGTATTTACTTCAGCAAAGAGGTGTGTGGAGCAAGGCTGCAGAAAGTGCTACGTTTGGGAAAGAGTATTTGTTGCAGTAATTTGCCTATGTGCCTCTAAGTGCCATATTTCAGCTCCCTGATGACAGTAAAGCGGCAGGAGGGGAGGGAGGCCTCTTAGCAACGCTTGTTTGCAGGAGCCTGGGTGCTCTCTGCACCAGCCATTTGTCACCGAAGGCCTGGCTCGAGCCTCAACAGGGTCCTGCAACTCTGCTGGGTAACGGCCTCTCACCACCCCAACAGTTACAAGCGTGTGCAGCCAACACCAAACCTACCCCAGGCCTCATGATGCACACACAGCAGCGAGCAAGAACCCAGGGAGAGGGTGAGGCATGAGGAGGCACTGCCTGCCCCCCGGCCCCACCTGCTCTGGGGGGAAGCAGCATTAACCTGAGCAGCTCCAGCGTCACCACGTGCTCGCCCTGGTACAGCGCCTGGCACCGGGGGCTCGTCCTCACCACATCTTCTATCTGCTCCAGTGCACGGGAAAGGGCTGCCAGCATCCCACGGGAGCTGCGGAGGGACAGCAAACAGGGCTTGAAGTGACCTGTGTTGGACAGGTACTTAAACGCATTCCCATCACACCAGCTGGAAAACACACCCTCATTTCAGCTTTTCAAAGCAAAGCAACAGCAGAAGCCACTCTGCTTCTTGAGCTCTATAAGGAAGGAGGGAAAGAAAGGCAAGCACATGAGCAAATAAAGCATCCAAAAAATGAGCCAAGGCCTGAGACACTGCATTGAAATCACCCCTGCGCCGAGTGGCTTAATTCCTTCACCACCATCACAACAAATCCGGTGACCACCTACAGGTATGGGGACATAGCTGGGACCTCAGAGGGGTTCTGATGAAGCTGCACCTCTATAATGATGCAAATGAGGACTTAAGACGTTGAAACAATGGAGCAGGCTAATCCTTGCACAGAGGTGTAAATGGCTATTCAGGTCCAGGCCGGCTGCCCGCTTTGTTGGGGTCTTTCCAGGCCAGGTCTCCACCAGCAATGCCCCAGCTGGGCCTGGCCTCAAGGAAGATTTGCTCTCTTTCTTCCCCACCATGTGGAAGCTGACATGTTTATACAGCTAACCCTGGGGTACACCCCTCCAGCGACAAGCTCCCTGCACCAAAACTTGGGTCATTTCAGTCTTGTTAAGCTGTACCCAAAGTTGTGTTTCGCTGGGGGGCAACAGTGAACAATGAAGTGGGGGCTGTGGCGCATTTACCCGAGTTTCCTAGACATTTAATAAGCAAAACAATGCCAGGGAGATCACATATGCAGTTAAACAGCGCTTTTTCTTTCCCCCCAGTCTCACAAACCCTGTGTTTCAGCAGCCGGCTTGTTTCCCATTGTTTTCCTCCCACTGGGTGGTCCTTCCAGGGTGCCACTCGAGAGGGATACAATAATAAAAAGGGAAGGGGAAGGAAGGGACACCAACATAAAGCAAAACAAAACGTATGACAATCTGCAGCAGGCTACGGATCAGAGGTCAGCAAACAAGAGGTCCTTCTCTTTTACAGGTTGCTTCCTGGAAACAGTCTGATTAAGCTGACAGCTTGAATTATGTGTTACATTTTGTAATGCACAATCCATCTGTGCTAAGTCCTCTTCAATGCAGCTGAAGCAGCACAGGCATAAGCTCTGCCTTTTTCCATCCCCTCAGCACAGGCCTTAAAATAGTCATCATCTTTCCCTGCACTAAGTCTCAGAGACCCTCTTCCCCCCAATACCTCCCGCTCCTTGGGTTTAAGCCCTTAAAGAAAGGGCTGGCTGCTGTAAGGATTGGTGAGAGGAGACTGAGCCTTTCCCCTCCAGCTCACACCAGCAACAAGCAGCCGAGGGCCAGAGCTATGGGGTGGCTTCATGGGGTGGGAACAGCTCAGGTGGCTCCATGGGACTGCTCCAAGCCAGGCAAAGCCCCTGCTCACAGCATTCTCCTGGGCTGAAAACAGGACAGGAAACACACAGACCAGGCTGTCGTGGGGGTCCAAGAAGGCCGGGTGAGTCTGAGGTGCACGTGGACAGCCTCGGATCAACGCAGCCACCCAGCAGTGCTCTGAAACACTGCAGTGGTTTGGCAAACACCAGTATTTTTAATAACTAAGGTGGCAGATTTGCAGCACCCTCTGGTGAACTGCAACCAAGGCCACACCTCAGGCTAAACAACCTGTCACAGCAGCATCACCTTGATTTGGTTAATAGCTCAATGATGCTATCACAATGATCCTTCTTCTAGCTGGAGAAGGCACTTTGAAACTAGGCTGAACTCACCCAGAGGTGAAATACAACCTGCAAACACTTACGGGGTGGGGGAAACCCCAAAACTTGATAAAAGAGAAAGAGAATGGTGTCTCTGCAGTGAAGCAGGAAAGGCATTTTCTCCAAAAATGCAACTTGTGACTTCCTGACAGGCAACAATGGCTTTGGTTTGCCTCTTGAGTAAGCTGCAGCCTCTAAACACAAGAGCTCTTTCCAGCTCCATCGCCTGCACTGATTTCAAACCATACACCAGAAGTGCACGAATGGCCCCAAAACAACAGGCGAGGGAACTGTGCTTCAAATGAACGCCCCAGCAGCCGCCCTGCTGCAGTGGGAGAGTTCAAGCTACAGATATTTCAGTTTCAGATGACAAATATGCAGAGGTCTGCATAATTTCAGCATATTTCTTCAGCCAGCACAGGAATTTAAGATGAAAACCCACAGGGACTGAAGGGTCATGGCAAGACCTGTGAGATTACTCACTTTGTGAAGCTGTGGCATGATGAATTCAGACCAAGAAAAGTTGCATTCCCATAGTTGGCGTAATACATGTAATTGAAATCTTTGTACTAACAACTTGGAAACTTCTCCTCAAGGTTTTTAGCTCCCGAAGTATTCTGCAGGCCTCCAGCATCCACAATGGATTTCATGGGCATCGGGAAGATGGATTTGGAAAGCCCACCTGATGATGAGCACCAGGGGAAGGCTGCTTCCCCTCCATGAGACCTTCCCTACCTGCCACCGCTGACAGCTTTTCTGTGGTTTCATTTTCAGGTAATACACATCACAATTTGTATCTTTCCTGCAGGAGCAGCTCACAGCAGCGATCCCGCTTCCACGGCCTTGAGAAACAGAGGCATTCAGCTTGGCATAATGCAGAGGAAACCTCCCCGTTCTGGTTTGTCGTGCTCTGGAGATAATGCGAGCAGCGAAACCTTTTGTGTAATGTACCTGGGCCTCGAGAGCATTGCACAGTGCTTCCATCGCCCATGGACCGCGGGAGGGAACAAAAGGTTAACCTGCCACCGCTCCAGCAGCAACTTCCCTCTCTGGTTAACAGGTGGTTACAGCAGAGACACTGGGTAAAAGCTATTTAGATGTAAATTAGATGATGTTCCCATAGCAAGCAACAGCCTGATGCAAATGGGACATGATAAAGTTACACGAGTGTATATTGATGGCTGCGAGTTTCTGCTCAACCTACTAAAATACAAACTAATATTGAAACCAGCACCTAAAACTCCTGACCAGGAGCGCAGGAAGAACAGATGCGTTCAGCTGTAAGCAACCAAAGAGGAAACAAACCAAAGCTCAACTGGCAACAGAGTGCACCTCATTCTCCAGGGGTAAAACCACCGCTTGCTTCGGTACATGGTCTCTCCGCACCACACAGCCACCACCTAACCACCCTCTATCTAGCTAACTGCTCCAGCTAGGGCTGTTCTGCACATGAACAGTGCTGGCACAAGGCAGGGAGTCCCAAAGGGAGCAGCACCTGGTGGAGGACAGCACACTCCTGCAGAAAAGGCTTCCTTCAACATTTCTGTTGTGACTGGAGGCAGGAAAATGCTGGTGAGGAGAGAGAAGGGTGTTGAGGATGCAGAAGACAAGGAAACAGAAGTGTGCTGCTGAGGGAGAGCAGGCACAAAGAAAGCAGCAGTCAGAGGTCATGAAACCGTGTGGTCAGGCAGCAGCAGGATGGCCAGAGTGAAGGGACGTGGACACGAAGCACTGCAGAAGGAACCGGTGGCAAACAGACTTTCAGAAGAACCAAGACAGGAGACAGAAGCAGGAGGGATGCTCCTGTAGCAATGCAGCAGGACAAGGTGGACACTCAGGAAAGGACAGCAGCAGTTGGCATGGGGGCTGTTTGAACACAGAGAGGGAGCAAAGCCAGCCCTTCCCTGTGACCTGAGCAAGCCCTGTGGACCAGCCCACAGTGGGTGCTGGCCCAGCAGGACAAGGATGTGCTTCCCTGTCTTACAAGGGTGCTGCAAAGCCAAAAGCCCAGCTGTGACTGACACTACAGCCAGTATGCTGGTAGTGAAGCTGCTGGCAACAAACCCCCTCCACTTTGACAGGATAACAGAGGACAAGCCATGTGTCCGCACGGCACTCTCCTCATTCCCTCTCTTATTCTCATTCTGTTTCCAAACAGAATGCTCAAGAAATTTAACCAACTGGTAATTTTAGTTCACACAAAATGTAGTTTACTATCCAGTATTATTATACATAAATATTAAGCATTATTATATATAGACACCAAATTGATAGGTAAGAAGCTGGCCCAGCCATCAGCCTCCAGGGCACAGGCTAACGAATGAGTACCAGCAGAGCGAAAACACACAAGGACATACCCGCCTGGTGCTGAGCCGACCAAGGGCAGCTCCTCCTGCTCCACGTGAGGGTTTGGTGTGTGCAGTGAGGAGTCTTCTGCAGTGTGGGCATCCCTGCCCTGCTCCCAGTCTGCCACTGGTGAGGCCAACCCCTGCGGCACGCTCAGCATCACCTCCTCGGTGCTGGTGGGGCCTGGCAGCCCAGTGCTGATGTCCCAGCTCAGCTCCTTAGGAGTCCACCAGTTACCCAGGCCTGGCTTTGGTCCTGTAAAATTAGTAACAATCATAAATTATTCCCAAAATGGTAGCAGGACCAAGGAATGCATCGTAGCATAGGGAATAAACTAATATCACTACACTGCTTGTTCACCTTTTCCACTGCACACGCGTGAGCGAGCATCCCTCTGCTCTCCCTGCACTCCGGGTTCCCTGCCCGAGCCCTGTGTCTTTCCACGCTCCTCTCGCAAGGGGGAGTCCGGGCAGGCTCCAGCCCTTTGGGTCTGCAGCTCCCAGCCGGTGGGGCACTGCTCACACACCATCACCGGCGGGAAGAGCAGGACTTCACTGAACTGACCCTGGAGAACCAGGAACAGAGACGCTGGGAAAAGCTTTTCTTGGGCGAAAAAGTGCACCTGGAGAGGCTGCTGCCATGGACATTCTTAAACCTTGCAGAAGAAACTCATGCCTGGAGGCTTTCAGACTGCACGTTATCGTTAACTGCCTTCTCTAAAAGGGTATGGGACTGAATCACGCTTTGAAGACAACAGACACACGCTACTGATCTTTCTACAGAATGCCAAAAGCTAACGGCCCAGCTACTGCTGTAACAAATTGGCATTGCTACGGGAATTCCCAGTTTTCCATAAAATTCACCATGGGTTTGAATTACCCAGCACTCAAACACCTGCTGATGCTACAGCACCCAGCAGTTCTGCTCATCTCCGCCCTGGAGTTTCACTGGAACCGAATCACTCAGGTTTATGCCAAACAGTGGCTGGTGCCAGGGTGGGCTCTCAGCCTGGTTTCTGAATTTGAGAGGCAAGTATGGGCAACAGAAATGTCACTCCTCCACCTGCTCGGAAAGGAGGACGGAGAGGAACAGGGGCGCTCCTGCAGTTTGGGGAGGGAAGAAAGGGGCCATTTTGTTTCATTAACCTGGAGGAAAACAGGGTTTGTTCCTCCCTACATGTGCTGGCACTGTGAGCGGTGCCAGGGAGCAGCAGCAGAGGCTGGGGAGCCCGGGATGGCACAGCCAAGCGTCTTCATCACCTCCTGCTGCTGCAGAGGGGAAAGACAAGCTCAGGAGAGCTGGAACAAGCCAGTCCCTCCATGCATTCCAACCTGGAGCACACTGGCCTGTATGCTTTGCAGCGGCAGGCATGGAAAGCCCCCCAGGCAGCCCAAGGGGATTAGAGTGCTGTTTGACAAAAAGCCTGGTTTGCTTTTGAACCCAACTGCACAGATTCTCTGAGGGCACAGATACAGCATCCCAGAAATTAAATGGGTATTTCTCTCCCAGACACGATGCTGGCCATCTCAGCCTTCCCCAGGGGGAGGAACCGGCAGAGCACAGGGCTGGCGTAAGCTGGACTGGTCTCCTTCAGTCCAGCAAGGACAGGCTTCCATTACAACAGAGAAGTGGCAAATGCATCAGATGAAAGAAAATGAGAGGCATATAAATTCCTTAGAGAAAGAAAAAGGAATGGAAAAACCAAACCTCAAGAAAGAGGATGCCAGAAACACCCCAAGAACAGAAAAGCATCCGGTGGGGATGCCAGCTTTCCTCTATAAAGAAACTCACAGTCATTACTGGAGAGCATCATTAGGATTGCCACCAGTTTCCATTATAAATAGCTCCATTTTAGCAACTGTTACGGGGCTTGGAGAAGTAGCTTAAATTGAAAATTGCTATGTTAACTGGCAAGGCAGCAGAGAGTATTCCTGCAAGGTCTTAGAAGAGAATAAACTGTTACTTAGCAAGAAGCCTTTGTCACTGTGACTTCAAAGACAAGCCCAGCAGCTTACTTCAGAGGAACTGACCAAGTCAGTAAAACATGAGAGAACACATTTTGCCAAGATGGGGGAAGAAAAAGGAATGAGCAGCTGGAACACGGCCTTTGAGGGCAGCACACCTCAGCCCAGAGCAAGAGCATCTCAGCTGGGAGCATCACTGCCTTTCCATCCCTGGAAAATACAGCACAAAGCAGAGAACCACCAGCAAGCAGGAGCGAATCCAGCCACAAATGGGGAAATCAACCTGGTACAGAAGGGACACACTCTTCCAGTGAAACAGGCACGCATTAAACCTCTTAACATGAGGGTCAGACTACAGACAACTGTGCACACAGCACTGAATAAGTCTTGACTTTTTAATAGTGAACGTGAGTAGGACCAGCCCCCCGCGAGCCCCTGCCTGTCCAGATGAGCAGCCTCAGAGGAAATGGAGTCAAAAGGAAGAAGAAAACAGAAAGATTGCCACTGTGCTTCAAGCCCAGCACTGGAAAGGCGAAGGACAAACCAGCAGCTGTGGGCACTGCTCTAGTTGGGTGCTGAGGAGAGGTGGACAGGAACGCATCCCGCTCTACCTGGGATGCTTCCCTGTGGCTGTTCCTCCTCAGGGGTACCTGGTTTGCTATCAGAAGCTGAAGAGATGAGCTCCTCGGAGTCTTCCTCACTGGCAGCCACGTCCCCAGGTCTCGCTGCTCCCTCCACTGATGCATCCCTCTCTAAATCAGTGCTTCTGCTCTCCAGACCAAGTCCTTCAAGTAATGGAAGGCACAAAGATGGGTCAGGCGCTGAGCAGCTCTCTGTGGGCTGAGCGGGGTTCTGCTGGGTGCCCAAACCCTCATCAGCTGAGACGGCTGATGTGTGGTCACTCATAAAGCCTGTCGCTGGGTGATGGAGTTGTCTTGGCACAGTTGTCCTGGTGCTGATTCCTGTCCATGGCATCTGAAAAACACAGGTGGGAGATGGCTTAAGGAAACAAACAGGCAGCACACTGCAAACTCACCTTCTAGAGCACGGCATGCTGGTTTCTGAAGAGAAATGTGTCACCAAATGCAAGTACTTTCTATAATGTTATTACTATACAGACACTTGGCACACATTTCTCACATCCTAGTGAGAAAACAACAGCCTGGACCTCAACTGAAGCTCTGTGAGGCAAAACAACTGGTGGCAAAAGCACACTGCACCTTCAACCTGACTATAGGGACTGAAGAACATGAAGGACTCAAACTAATCTAAATGGTAACTTGGTCTTGCAAGCAGGAAAACCTTTAAGATTAGGCTCCTGCAAAGGCTTTTCAGACCCTGACCAAAGCAGGAAGCTGCTCACCGAAGCCGTGACAATGTGCTGAAGTGATGACTCCAGAGGAAGGGCTGTGCTCTGTGTATGACTTGAGCAGGTGCTGGCAGCCTGTGGTTTAGGTACTGCAGCATCCCAAAGCTAAGGCACAACCATTAGGACCCTGTTGCAGTGACCAGGGCACAGCTGCCCCTCTGGAGCCACCCACAGCAGCAGCTCTGAGCAGCCACCTCCTGCTGCTCTTCTCGTGGTCTTCTCTAAAGGCAACGGGATGAGGAAGGGTCCCCAGAGTCTGAGACATACATCTGCCATCGCTGGCTTGTCTCTATATCCAGCTTTGCTCACAGCATGTCAACAAAGCAGATAAGAACGAGGCAAGAATCACTGCATTGTCTTCCTTCTGCTCTTCCCTGTCTGTTAAATCACACCAAAGAGAAAGAACAACTACTCAGCTAACACCACGGAGATGAAATCTCATTTTCCACGAGGCAACTTTGGCGCCAAGCAGAAACATTTTGAATGGCCCTTTCCTCCAAGAACTGTTGAACTTGCATAAAAACAGTTCCAACAGTAAAATCATTCTGCTTCAGATCCCAGTGGTTTAATACTTGCCTTTTTTCCTTTGTAAACCTACTCAATCAGAACAATTTAGAAGGAGTGGCTGCCGCCACCACTACTACTAAAAGGTCACCACCAGTTTATGCAAAGCCAAAATTAGCTACCGTAATACCATTGTTCATACTAAGCAGGGCTTACTGTTCAGCCCCAAATCACAGCAGGAGAATTTACAGTCACCTCCACACCTCTCTCCTCTCTTTCATTGCCTGACCTCTTCCTACCATACAAAGTCAGTTGCCAAGCCCAGCTTAAAGGAAACAAAGGCATCTTGTCTAGTCTGTGACCAAGTTTCATTAAAAAAGCTCAAATTCCACATAACAAGCAGCAGAACAAAAAGCCATGAAGTTATTCTAAGAAGGAGTAAAAGTTTGCTACTCAGATTAAGTTCACAGCTTATTCCACCGCCGCCGTTCTCGGGTTCCTCCTAATTACTTTTCAGGTGTTGGATTTGTTGCTTTAAAATGACTCCAGTGAGTACTTTATGGATTTAACAGCTCCTGAATGTAGTGTTCCAAAACAAATGCAATTCAGATAGGTACAAGTGCTTTGCAGAGCCACAGCAGACACATCTCTAACAAGCTCCTCTTTGATTGCTGAGAAAAATCATCTCTTTACTGCCTCTGCATTCTCAAAGCAGAAGTGTGGCAGATGATGCTGGTTCAGGTACTGCTTTTAGCACCCAAAACAACAGTAAAAGTGTGTAGACTTGCCTAAAATAGTCAACAAAACAACTGAACTTCATGTCACTCGAGCCAGGAATTGAACACAGTCTCTGCACAAAGCACACTTACAGTCCTCTCTTTGGTGGTGGAGAACCGGCTCCCTGCTTCTCCCTCCCGTCACAAATATGATCTTCTTTATTATCAAAGTGGTTTTGAAGAGAACAAAGATAAGAAGAAAAGTCCCTTCCATTAGGGCTTGCACCGCCACCCTCGGGCATCTATCGGAGGTGCTGGTGCCCCACGTCCAACAGTGAGGCTCTGCTGAGGTGCACAAGTCCAAAATGTGCAGAAGACCTCAAGGAAATGCTCTGAAGATGAAGATGTCAGACTCCATGGCCCAAAGGTTTCCAAAGCCCACGTGACACAGCTCTGCAGCTGAAGAGGACCTCTGCTGCACAGGGCATCTCCTCCAACCTGCAGCCCTGGATTGCTGTCACACTTGGCTTCAGAAGACCAGTGCTCGAGCCCTCTCCATGGAGAATCATGGTTTTCCAGACAAACACTGTTTGGATAGATGAATTCTGACCATAAAATTTGGGAGTCCTAAAGGCTGCACATCCCTTCCATCTGCTCATGGAAGTAGTGGATATTCACACTGGTGGTTTCGGACCACTGGGACACTGACCATCTCTGGAAGGATGCTTCTGTGGTTGCCCTCCTTAGTCTCCAAGGCACATCACTGACCAGGTTATCACACAGTCACTGCCATCCTGACCAGCCTGAAGGAAACCACTGCAGGTAAATTAAAACCAGTTCCAAGCTGTGATGATTTGCATCCTGGGTACACCACCAGCAGCATGTGCTGACTCACTGCCATGACACTGAGGACACTTGTGTTTTGGACATCATAAGCCGATTTTAAGTGGGGGGAAGGTGGTGGGAAGTGGGCACAACCAGTCTGACAAAAAAGGAATTAGATCTGAGACACAACCCATAGACAAGGCAGAAGGATGCACAATTCAGTTGCAGCTACCTTCGTATTTAAGGAGGGAGATGAGAAGGAGAAAGGAGGGGGCAGGGGATGAAAGAGTCCACAGTCACATTGTTAATTCAACTAACTAATTAAATCAAGCAAATAGCTCAACATAAAGTGACAAATTTGGGTATGCATCGAGTTCTTACACTGCCCACAATCCATCAACAGTTGTTAAACATCCAAGTTCCATGGCGAGCCTTTGATGTTCCAGTATCTGTGCAAAGTTTTCCATAGGTCAGAAATCACATCTCCTTCACTGACAGCTTTTAATTGAGGAATCCAGCATTCAATAACAAACTCACCTTTTCACACACATCTGAATTAAACCCATGATTCAGAGGCTGCTGGAGGCTGCTTCTATAGGTCAAGGTTGCTCGGGTTCATTGCTTTGTATATTGCAGTTTAAAGAAGGCTCTAAATTCAAGGTTTTTAACTTTTTAATCTACAGGGAAAACTTCCTATAAACTCAGATTAACGACTGCTAATGCACTGAAGAAAGGGAACCAAAAACCTGCCTCCTACTATAAAAACAAAATAGTGTGGCCTCTGTTTCTTTTCTGATAAGAGTCTTAAATACCAAACATTTAACTGCATAATAACATTTACTGGCAGCCAGGCAGCCTGCTTAGCAGATACATAAAGCAGGTAAAAGGAGAAAAAGTTAATTTCTTGGCTGAATGATTCCATCGGTAGCTATAGGGCAAACTAGAAAGTCTTTTGGTAAAGTAGCAGTTGATTCTTCTATCAATCTGCAGCACACATACTCTTCCAAGGAATGCATTAAATATGAAAATCATATCCTGTTATCATCTGTTCCCAGCTTTCAGCCCAGTAAGCTTTTCTTAATGAATGCTGTAGCCTAAGGGACAAGCACGCTGTTGGCTTTGCTGAATAATGGAGTGATGCTGCCGCTTTTGCTTATTCCAATATCGACTGGCTGAGGGGGTTTCACACATAGTCACAAGTGACTACTCTTGCCAGCATGCTCCAAGTTATTACAAGATGTTTTTAGACATTTCATCTAAAAGAGCTTTACTGCTTTTAGTGAAGAAAACAGCTATGGTCTTGAACTGTATCATTTATATGGAGATAGGAGGAGGGATTAGAAGCCTGCATTACTGCAGATATACAGTGGAATACATTTAAGTATTCCTTGTCAGTTTTTTTGTCTGTTCCTCAGATAGGCAATCTCCTTCTGCTGCTTCTGAGGAAAGGTCAAAACGCACAAAATTAGAAAGACACCCTGTGAATCGACTGCTGCGTTTTTAACCATCATTCATTAAGAATATTCCCTCCTCAGTCAAGACCGTTTCTCCCACTGTTGGGCACAAAACCCAACAGGAAGATGGATACAAGCACTTAGAGCTCCCCTCTCTCTAATTCCAGTTCTCTGGTTGAAATAACTTGCACTTTTTCCCCAGGTTATTCTGCTTCACCCGGGCGCTAACAATGTTCCACACTACACACGCTGCAGCACAACTGCCCAGCAAAGCCTGCAGAGCCGCGCCTGCTCCTCGCGCGGCAGCACATCAGTGTCACAAAACACATTACCCCCTCCTTCCCATTACCTGCTCCATACAGTCCCATTCCTCGTCACCTCCTGCTGCCAAGTCACCCCCTCCAAGCGATAACATGCGTTTAATTTCTCTTCTGTGCGATGCCTAAATGGGAACAAATCCACTACATAAAATTGAAGGCCAAAAACAAAAATCCCAAAGCACCACAAATCAAAATGTTACTTTGCAAACTGTGCTTCAAAATGCAGTGTCCTGGCAGCGGTTTTCACTTGGGCTATGTTTAAGAAGCCAGAAATCCCATTTTCTCCTCCTTTTCCTGCTCCACGGTACAACTGATGTTGCCTGCACACAATCTTCTGCAGGTTTTTAACACACATTTATTCATCCACGTAATTTAGAATCCTACAAAATAGGAATAACTTGTTGACTCCAATTTATTTCATCCCAACAAGCATCTGCAATGCCAGATTATTCCTGCTGTATCCAGACAATGACTCTGCTGCCTCGGGATGAAGGGAGCTTTCAAATTTGGTTTTGTTTTACATACATTAGCTTACAACTCACTGACGGAAAAATATATGGCAGATGTTAGAGAACAACCCAGCACGAGAGGCAACTTGCCGTGGTGTTGTACAACCAACCACACACACCCTTCTCACCTCCACTTCACTGTTTAATTGACCAGATGTAACGTGCTCATTGTGGGACTACTGCTTAAAAGCCAAGCACAGGCAGCACCTATAATTAATCCTGTTTGTTAGTAATTCTAAAGCCCAATAACAAGTTACATCAGCCCTCAATAAAAGCACTTCAGGACCTATTCTGTGCCAGGTAATATGCATGAAAATATGGCTTGGAAACAATTAACTTCACCAGCCCTGCTCTCCACTTCAGTGGCACGTTCAGCGACTCCGCTATTGCCCAGGTAACAGAAACTGCTCCAAAAACTGTAAACACGAGTTCAGGGAACAGAACCTAACCACACCATAAAGATGCTCAGAACAAACTCCCACGTAACTGCTGGACTGTCCCTGAATGCTGACGTGAATTTACTTGTACTCACACAAGTGACCGAACGAATCGCAGACACAAACACAGGGGGGAAAAGGTGGGTATTTCAGAAACAAAAGAAGTTCTGTCAGCTACAGCCACATAATGAGAAGTGCACAGCTATGAAAGCACTATTAAAGGGCATTCTCCCTCGAGGAAAAGAGAACACAGTGATAATTTCCTTCTGTGTACTTCCAGAATGGATTCAACGATTACAAGCTCCATAATTTTCATGCAATCCATGACAAGTGGCTCTTCAGAACGGTGACACAGAGGCTACGTAACCTCCGCTTTGTGAACAGCTCAGAATGAGGAGTCTAACCTGGCAAAAATAAAATGGATGGCACAGGAGCATCAAAATGGAAGCAGTGAATGGAACCCCGCACCCAGATCAACCCATGGCACAACCACAGCTCAGCCGGTACATTACAACCTACCACTACTCAAACTGGGGTGCGTTAGGGCTGCTGAGGAAAAAAATCATCCATAGAAACAACAGAGTAAACCTGCATCAAAGCACCCCCATCCTGCTCGGCTTTGAGGGAAAACAGAAAAGAAAAGGGGGGAAACCACACAGTCCTCCAGGGACCGTCTCTCATCTA
Organism: Psittacula echo; assembly: GCF_963264785.1. Classification (NCBI taxonomy): domain Eukaryota; kingdom Metazoa; phylum Chordata; class Aves; order Psittaciformes; family Psittacidae; genus Psittacula; species Psittacula echo. Next base: position 121,956,250 of record NC_137738.1, read on the forward strand.
CTGGTAACCAAGGAAAAGGGGCTCTGTGAGCATCACCAGATGCACTAGGCTTAAGAGAATCAGCAGGCACTGCTGGGCTCTAGCTGTGCCAGGCATTTGTTAACGTGGGTGTGCAGCCACAGGGTGCTCACCAGGCTACTGGTTTGTCAGCATGGAAATGAACTGCTGCCCCAAGAGATCTGCTTCTTTCCCAGGGATTCCCGACTTTCAAAGGCAGGGGATGAGCCGACAACCCCCACTGAAGTCAAGGGCAGCACCTTCCACATGAGAGACGTCCCTGCAAACCTACCAGCATTTCAGAAGGAGCCTTAGTTGACAACTGACATCAAACCCCCAAAGTTTGGGGTGGGTTTGTTTTAACCACAGTACAAATTGTATGAGGCTCGTTGTCACATTATAGTGATGTGACAAACAGCTTCTGAGGATTCAAAAGGGACCAAACGCTGCATTAACACCCTTAGTTAAAAGCACTGATGCTTTTTACAGAGGACCAAGGCTCACACCTCAGGTTGTACATTTAGCTACTGAAAGAAAGGAACTTTTCTAACATAAGAACTGCACACGAAGGGTTTCTTGCCCTTTACCGTGATGCAGTTAGTGAAAGGCAAACCAGAGCACAGGAAAAGCACACCACATAAAATAAAGCACTTTGTTGCTTCTACATCCCTACTCAGACTAAGCTTCAGTAACACTTCCTGGTGTGGGATTTCCAGAGCATATTAAGAGCAAAGCTTCAAAAACTACTATAAAGAAAGGTTTGCTTGTTTGATTTCTAACTTCTGCATCACTTCACACTTTTTCCCCTTTTGATCCCCTTGGTTTTACATTGCAGCCCAATTCGTTTCTCCTCTTAGACACATCCTTCTAAGAAGATCACAGTCTAAGTTTTACCATTTCAGATCAAGCTGTGCATGTCCCTGAACAGAAGAGAGGGAGAACAGCTCACCCTGAGAACCCTGCTCCCATCCTAATTCAAACAGCATTCCAGAGAAACAAAACCCAATCCCAGCTGAGTTCTAGACAGCCACACAAAGTAGGGGCTGTGTCAGTACCACATCACAGGGGCCTAAAATCCCACAGCTGATTTGTTTCCTTCCCTCCTCTCTTCTGGCAAGTTAGAACAAGGGAATGGCCAAGGGGCAGACACAGCCCCTGCTGAACTCTTCTGAAGCTGCTGCTGCTCCTCACTGCAGGTGTAAGCACATTTCCCTCCCAGATCTTACCTCCCAAAAAACTCCACGTATTAGTGGCATCAGTGATAAGCAGGGCCAGGGCTAACTATGGATACTCAGGGTATTCACACCAACTACATTAGAAATATGTCCTGAAACAACTGCCATGAAATGTATTTGATATTTGTGAGTAATAAACGCTTTACTGCAGTTAAGCTTACAGTTAATAACAAAGCCTTTACAAAACTATTATAACTCAAGACTTTTTGTCCTAACCTAGACAACGCTGATTTATTATCACTAAGGCTCCAAACACATAAGGCATACAAACAATCTTTCTGATTTCTGTTCTCCCTTGCTTCCAAAGAGGCTCACTCAGAACACTGCACAGAGCTCTGTGAAGCATTGCTGACGAGCTCTGCAGCTACAGCAGGCTCTGCAGCAGCACACACCAGCAGTTTGGGCTCATTTCAAATCCCCAGCATTACCCCTTTAAGCACTCCAGAACAAACAATGAGGTATCACTAACATCTGCAGTCTTGATGGGTATAATGCTCAGACAAAACCTATTTAGCCACCCTGTACCAGCAGTAAACACTAACACATTAGGTCTTATAGAAAGTTACTTCCATCTTCTGAGTCATCTCCAAGCTTGAAGCTTTCATTCGAGCCTCAAACTGGTCAAACTCCTCCAGCAGGGTCTGGTTCCGCAGACGAGCTCCTTCCTGGCGCTTGTGTACTTCTTTCAAGTAGTTTTTCAGCTTCACGTATTTGAGTTTCATTCTACAGAGGAAAAAGAAACTGTACTTGAGTATGAAAATAACCCAAAGACAGCTATTACAGCCCCTTTTCCTCAGACACATATGGCCTGACTCTTCTGTAGGAGCTGCTCGCCATAAAGCAAGACACAATTTTCTGCACAACCATCCAAAGCCTCATACAACTGACAGGATGTCTGCTACGTAACTTCAGCTTTGAACAGGGAGCTTGGTGCTCAAACGGGTAAAGTATATTCATAAACTCTTGCAAATTTGTTTTAAATGGATTACGGTTTAGTCACTTATTTCATTAAATCAAAATGAAAATTGCATTTAGAAGAATGTGCTCTGGAAGCCCAACTGTAACATCAGGGCTAAGTTTACGCAACTGCTTTAAGCTGAACTAAATCCACACTGCCACCAAAGGGATCTTTCACTCCCAGCTTTTCTTTCTTGTGCCAATGCTATCTGCCGTGCAGCCAGGTCAGGCCAGAAGTCACCCAGCTGAAAATCCATCTAAACCAGCTCTCACCCACCCAAAACACACATCCACTTCCAGGCAGACCTACTTCCTTACCTGACTGCAGGGCAGCCACACAAGCGGCCTGGCCAGTACTGCACCTAGCCCTCAGTCCCAGGTGGAAAAGTTGCCTCAAGAACTTTACAAAACCCATTTGAGGAGAGGAATGGAACAGTGGCTGAGGCACTTCCCAGCCCTCTTTTGTTGCTGTGTGTTTTCGTTTGTGGTTTATATCCCCCTTGGTTTATAGTTTAGGATTTGGTGGGGTTTGGTACAGACTGTATATACAATTTACATTAACAGATAATGCAGAAAATCCAAGGAGCAGGACCAGACCCTAGACTATCCTCTAGGATTTCCTGAGGCTTTCAGGCCATAGGATCCCAGGACTCTGTAGCACAAACTATGCTACAGTGATTCTATAAAACTTGCACAAAACCAATTTCTTGTTGGTTACTACCAATATAGTCATATTTTAGCATTAATAGAATAAGGCAGTTCTGTTATTGCTGAAGTTATTTCATTAATAACTTAGAGACAAGAATCTTCCATTATACTTAACATATGAATTTAAGTTCGTTATAAAACAACCCTTCAAGACAACAACATTCTGAAAGCATTCCATGATACCCAAGTTTTTCTAAGTAAAATAGCCTATAAGAAGCTTTTGAATAGGCTTACAGGCATGCATCCGACCTCCTGTATTCTAGCAGGTTTCTTTGTAATTCCATTCTTTCGGCTTCACTGGAAGAAAACAAACAATATACAGTAAGAGAAAACTCTTTCACAACTTAAATTTGACAAAAGCAAGAAACAAAGCACTGTACAGAGCACGACACCTCCCAGAACACCTCATGGGAAGGCATCAACACATTAAAATAGGGTTCCAAGAAGTCCCAGCTCCTTCCCAGCTTACAGACCCAATGTGCTACCCAAGTGCTATCTAACAATTTGCACTTAAAATCAAGCACCCATTTCATATCTGTGCATTAAAGCCAAGTACATCTACTAGCACAACCTGCCAGAACTTACAGGAGGGGAACAGGCAGAAGTAACCACCAATAGTATCTATGGTTGAGAAAATACCATGTGCCATCTGTATCTGCCCAAAGCAACACAAGGTTATAGGCCCGTGGCTCAAGAACAAACTCCACAGGCTTCCATAGACAATCTATTTCAAAGAGCATCTATTGTGAGGAAGAGGAGTAAAGCTGACACTAGTCAGTAATTACAAACTGCACCTGAGGATGAGCAACCACACCATGAGTGGGTTTTACTTTAATGTGGTTTTAATTTCATGTTTCTACATTAAAACAACTTAATTGCTAAGACAGAAGCTTCCAGAAGATTGACATTACAAAGCCTGCAGCAACCAAAGCAGTGCCCCAAGCTGCTAATCGAAACATAAGATCAAATTCTTATTAGCCTAAGGACCTGCACACTCTGAGCCATGCATCATCCCAGCCACACACATCCACCTCCTCCCGGCTGCCTGGCACAGAGGGAAGCAGGGGAAAGAGACCCTTTCTGCTGCTTACTCCGAGATCAAGGCATCCATTTTAGCCATCTGATCCTGCCACTGGCTGAAACAAGATTAGGGTTTCGTGTCATGTATGCAATTTAAAAGCCACGCTTCATCTGGGATCTCATCCTTTCAATTTCCTTTTACATGACAGACAGCCAAGTAAAAGCAGATTTCAAGATCTTGTTTTTACACTTCTAGAAGTAATTTTCCTGACCCTGAAGAACACCGATATCCTGACGGACACAAAGGCCCATGGACATGAACAGCCATTGGCTCCAGTCCTGTTTCTCATTCTCCGATACCAGGAGTAGCACATCCCATCCTTCAGCTCCTGGAAGTTTCCCTTCTGCCAGTGTGGGCTTTCAGCATCCCATTCACTAGGCTGTTACAGCTATTTAGACAGCACATGAACATGCAAGCAAGGTCTTCTCAAGGCAAAGCAATACAAAACTAACACCAGATAAAAGCCTCTCAGCACCGTCGTTACAGATGCCTGGAATGGTGAGTGCACAGCTCGTGGTGTTCTGCAGCACAGCTCTGCCCCAGCACTGCAGCAGAGGTAATCAAGACTTGGCTTGTGGATTTGCTTGCCCAGGTCCTGGCAAGGTTCTGTGTGTCAGGGACTGAAGAGAAGCTTGAAGCAGAAGAGGGATCGCTCCAGGCACTCTGCTGCATCACATCCTTTTTTACATGAGGAATCCCCAAAGCTCTCTGCCCCACTATGTCAGTTCTTCACAAATTCGCACTAAAACCCCACAAACAGTCACTCATTGACCTTTTTTCTTAGATGAGCACAAAAAACACACCTCCGAAGGTTTTAAGGATCCAGGTGGCCCATTTTCAAACAGCCCCGAATCTCCAGTCTACAGAGAAAGAGCATTAGGTTGGGATTTGAGAGCAGAATTCACCTCCTTGCTCAGCCACAAGCTCTCTCTAATCTGTGGCATTCCACCAGGCATCGATCTGCAGCAATATTTGATCCCTCACCTCCCATTTACACCAGCAGGGCAAAGATGCCTCAGTATTTCTCAAGATACCAGGCCTTCATCTCTTTGTGCTTCAGTCCTGCATCCATAATGCAGGAATAACGGTACTCCTGTCACGATACCCTGTTGAGATAAGTGCACAGAAAATTGTGCAGCACTTGGGCACAATGCAATCCTCCCAGAGCAGTAAGGAACACTCTCTTCATGGTTGTTTTAATCCACCAATCTGACATTAAATCAACTGTTGAGCACTGAGCTGCATCCACCAGAACCTGCTCAAGACACTGGGCCTCTGGGTTAGAAGGAGCCGGTTTAGCACCTTCATTTACATGCATAGAATCATAGAATAGTTAGGGTTGGAAAGGACCTTAAGATCATCCAGTTCCAACCCCCCTGCCATGGGCAGGGACACCTCACACTAAACTATGCCACCCATTTACATACGACTGACCCCAGCAGGTATGTCTGAAGCTAATAATCCTCCCTGGTTTACATCCTCCGTCCAGAACTTCTCAGTATTTGTACAGTTTACAGCAAATCACCCTTAGTCCGAAGCATCTGGCCCCCCTGTCTGAAAAGCAAAGCTGATGGCAAAGTTAGTTACAGTGTTAAGCACAGCACTTAGCTGTGTAATTCATTTACTCCATCACCCACACACTCAAACCCTGTCTTTCTCACCGGCAATCACCAAAGATTAAGTGCTGAGTAACCACAACACGGTCAGGACTGTATAAAACACAAGGTAAACTGTCCACCACATTTCCCTTATTATCTCTGACACCTCAAACCTAATCCTTGATCATTCTACACACAACAGACACCCCTGACCTGCACAGAGACCTATGCACGCAGTAACTCTGCATTTAGATTGGATAAAGGATGAGTATTGAAAAATAAAACTGACCAATGGAGTCTAATAAGTGCAAAAACCCCATAGCTGTACCTTAAATCACAAGCTTCAAGGCAGCCCATGCTGACTATCAGAAGCTTGTATCGGGTGGCTAATTTCTCAAGCACTTCAGAACTAAGATACTTAGTTCTTAACAACTAAGAAGAAGAAAAGAGATTTTAAGAAGAGACGTATGAGAAGAGGTGGAAAAGCAATCCTCATGAGGACTCCCTTCAAGTTCACCAACAGCCAAGCAGCAGCTTCCCCATCACATTCAACCTCTTGTTCAAGCACAACTGTGAACAGAAGCAGGATGCAGTCCGGGGTGGAACAGCTACTGAGTACTCCAGGTCTTGGAACAGGAGACTTGGAGTCAGATCAGTGCAGAAGCAGAAGGTGAAACGCTGCAGTGATTTAACTAAAGATTTCATATTTCACACTTTAAAAAGTTGTTTAGATAAAAGGTGTCACTTCTGCAGAGGCAACTGCCTCTGCAGCACCATCCCAAAGGCGACAGCAGCATACAGCTGGTGTCTGGCATCAAAAAGACTCCTGTTTGTCAGCACCACCAAGTACAAATAACTCCCCAATCTTTCGGTGCAACAGAATTGGGCAGAGGAGCTGACATCGAAGTGTGTTACGTGCCCAGGGGTTTCAGAGGAGCTGAAGAAGGGCAGCCCGTTTGCGCAGTGCCAGCGCAGCCCTAGCTCAGACAACAGAGAAGCTACAAAAGAGGTGACCAAACCTCACACAGAGCAAGCTCTTGGGAGCACAAGACACCTCTACTCCTAACACGAGTGATATCTGCACACAAAGACACACCTTAAAGCAGCTCGTGATCTAGAACAGGCAGATTTTAACTTCCCCTCTCCATTTTCTAATGCCACAATTTAGATAAAGTATCTTCCCTATCAAGGGACACAACTTTCCATGCAATTCCTATACAATAAAAGACACTTTAGATAGCCTTGTCCTGTCTTTTAAACAGCAAGTTATACCAGTTTGCCCATGGTATTCCAGACCAGAACAGGGTACCAGTGAAGATACACACAGCAGCTTGGCAGGAGCACTGATCTACACACACAGTTCTCTTCTTGTAGCCACAGCATTGTTATTTCTGCTAACACTGCACACCTGAGACCCAGAAACCAAAGTGTTTTGTGTTGGACAGAACACCAGCACTGCTTAAACAACCAGCTCCCTAACAGCAGTGACCTTGAGAGGCTCCCTCTGGGCAGGAACAAAGTGCTGACTGACCCCAACTACTGCGGTTACTACAGCGAGTAACAGGCCAGGAGCATCGCTAATGGTGTGCAGCTCCTGAGGAGCCACTAGTAACTGAGCTCCCCCAGGCCACGGCCCCTTTGCACCCACTGGCTTCTTCCCTGAAGCCACAGCCCCCAAAGCACCCGTAAATGGAAACACCCAAAATAACAGCTGTTAAGGATTGAAAAGCCACCTATAAGGGAAGCATCTGTGCACACCCGTTCACCTGGCCCACACTAAGACACCGGCACTGATGTTATTTGCCTGTTTGGTTAAAGTAACAAGTGATGTTGTGATTACTGCCAGGAGTGCTCTGGGAGCACACCAGCCCGGCAATGAGAGGTCTGCAGCACATTCATGGCCTCACAGAATCAGCCAGGTTGGAAAAGCCCTTTAAGCTCACCCAGTCCAACCCTTACCCCAGCCCTGCCAAGGCCACCACTAACCCATGGCACCGAGGCCTCGTCTCCACGGGGTGTGAACCCTTGCAGGGACGGTGCCTGCAGCCCTGCCCTGGGCAGCCTGTTCCAATGCCTGAGCACCCTTTGGGGCAGGAATTGTTCCTCAGCTCCATCTAAACCTCCCCCAGCACACCAGCACAGCACTCAGCCCCCGGACCAGCAGAGAACACAGCGGCCAGGCGCTATGGACGCCTTGGCTGTCCCTGTTCCCAACACCAACCAGAGCAAGGACGGTGCTGAAGCAGCAGAGCGCACACACGAGCCCTGCCCGCGTCACCGGGGGGGATCGGGGCAGCCCCGTCCGGTAACAGCCCACGAGCACCCGTGAACCCCATTTCCCTCCTCCCGCAGGATCAGCGGTACCCGGACCCCCCCTGCACCCCGGGAGGGTCCGGACAGCAGCGCGTCCCCTCGGGAGGGGCACAGGGAGGCTTGGCGGAGCCCGCGGTGCCGCCCGCCCCTTACGGCCCTCCCCCGGAGCGGCGGGCGAGGCCCACCGGAGGCTCTGTAGCCTGGAGGGCGGCGCGGGCCGCTGCCGGGGCCCGGCCAACCCAAGGCCGCTCGGAGCCTCACCTGCGGAAGAGGCGCTGCAGGAGGGAGCCGGGCTCCGGGCTGCGGGGGCAGCCGGGCAGAGGGGAGCCAGGCTCCGGGCTGTGGGAACCCCCACCACAAACAGCGCCGGCACCGCTCATTCCGCGCTGTTTACGGCGATGCCAGAGTGACCGCTCCCGCCGTGCACCGCGGCCGGCCCGCCCCGGAAGCCCCGCCCCGCGTTGCTATGGGCAGCGGCCGACTCCCGCCGCGGCCTGCCCAGCGGCCCGGCGAGGAAGGGGCGGCGCGGGGCCAGCCTCTGGGCACTGCGGGGTGAGAGCGACACCGGGGCAACCCCGGCCAGTAGGGGGGGGGGAGATGGGGCCACCTCAGAGGCCTCCCCGGTAAGCCTGGGGACTGCCAACTTTACAGCTCTTGTTCCCGAATTCTTACTGCATCTGTCAATATAATGGTTTTAAATGCGTTCATTTCGGTGTCACTGCAGTTATAATGGCTGTGGTGCCCTGCCTGCAGGCTGGTGTTGAGAACAGAGCCCAGCCTGCCCAGAGCCGGGTGAGGCAATGGGTGATCTCCGTGCCATGGAAAAAGGGGAAACCGGGGCTTTGAGAGGCGCTGGGACATCAGTTCCCATGAGAACAGGGAGCTGCTGGGCAGTTACAGTGACAGGGACCCCCTGCAACGGCTGCTTTTACCGAGCTAAAAACCGGTTCAAAACCGAACCACAAAATGCAAGCGGCCTCTTTCCATTGCACAGAAATCAAACATCCCAATGAGATCCCGATCCCTGCTCCCCTGAGCTCCCACTTCTCCAGCGAGCAGAGCTCATCTGTGTCCTCTCACCAGGAGCCGCGGGAAGGAGCCACACTGCCGGGTCGGCCCTGGCCAGCCCCGTGTTCATTCTCCTGCTGGTAAAGGAAACAGGAAATAAAAGCGCTTTTGTTTCATTTCCAGGTAAAAAACTTGGATCCCTTTGAGAGGAAATTGCCAAATCAGTGAGCAAATTCCAGCACCCCAAAAGAGCACCCTTAAATACCACCAGTGGTTGAATTTGAGCAGAAGAGACACCACATCAACAGGCAGAATTGCACATAGATGGGAAATGCATAAACATGATTAGAGCAGCAATCAGTGCACAATTAGTACAGGATCATCATAATTACTCTTCATTAGAACTTCTGTGTGACAACAGTGTCAGCTGTGGTTGGGAGGGAGCAGCGGGGGCTCTGGAGCTTCCAGGCTACCGTGGGCCGGGCTCCTCACATCGGGATCCATCCCTGTTCCAGTGGTTTTCAACACCGTCAGACTGAAATAAACCAAATTTACATCATGGAACCCCAGCCTGGTTTGGGTTGAAGGGACCTTAAAGCTCCTCCAGCTCCAACCCCTGCCACAGGCAGGGACCCCTTCCACTGGAGCAGCTTGCTCCAAGCCCCTGTGTCCAACCTGGCCTTGAGCACTGCCAGGGATGGGGCAGCCACAGCTTCTCTGGGCACCCTGGGCCAGCGCCTCAGCACCCTCACAGGGAAGAGCTTCTGCCTAAGAGCTCAGCTCAGTCTCCCCTGTTCTGGCAGGTTCAAGCCATTCCCCTTGGCCTGTCCCTACAGGCCCTTGTCCCAAGCCCCTCTCCAGGTTTCCTGCAGCCCCTTTAGGCACTGGAGCTGCTCTCAGGTCTCCCCTTCAGGAGCCTTCTCCAGGCTGAACCAGCCCAGCTCTAAGCTGATATAGCTGTACTTCACAGACCCCAGATTAGCTTCTGTCACTTGATTAACCATAGCTGCTGCCCAGCTTAGCCTGCATGCATCCACCATGAATAAATAGCTCAATGAGGTTTGGGAGGCTCCAGCTCACAGGAGAGCTTCCCTACTCCAAGGAAAGACTTTGCTGATCCAGGAGCCTTTTATTGTCAAGTTCACATAAACTCTCTCCTAATTAAAGACACACTGTGTGTTCTCACCCTTGTGTTCACTAAAAGTGAGGCCGTGCTGCAGAGACCTCTATTGCATCACGAGGCCACATCTTCACAAGAACCAGCAGGTGAAACCTGGGTCTGAGCTTGCTGAAATTCCTAAAGTTGGGCATTTTTTCTCCAGATCCTGACTTTGCAAGCCAGGACCACCACAGCTTTGGCATCTCAGCTGCAGATTCCCCAGACCTGCTCAAGAGTTACTTGTAGGACTGGGGCTTCTCTGGAGCCTTTGTATCAGAGTGATGCTCCTGCTCAGCCATGGGGACAGATAAAGGGAAATAAAAAGGTTTTCCTGGTTGCTTCATAGTTACATTACTTTTATTTCCCCCCCACGGTCACTCGTACCAACTCTTATTGGGAATATCTACGTCAAAACAACCACTCACTCCTTTGACACGGGTGAGACACAAACCTGTTATTTCAGGATGCTCAGTATGATTTCAGGTGAGCCATGAGAGCTGCTCTGTCGGGCTGACACGTATTTCAGATGCATTGCTGACTGTCAGAGCACAAAACTGCCAAAAGCTGCATGGCTCTGACCAAGAAAACACTTCCCTACGCTAGAAATCTGTTACTTTTCAAAGCAGGCAAAGAATCTGGCTCTCCACAGCTGGCACTGGTGACACGCCAGGTTTGGGTCTGGAAAGTTAAACCTCAGGTGCTTGCTGAGATAATACAAAACTATCCCATCTGGAATGACAAATTGTATTTATGCACTGGAAAATCTGATTCCTGAACTCTGATTTCCAGCTTTCAGCTGAAAGGGCTCAACCTCCACCCTCCAGCCACAGAACCATTCTGTTTATGCCTCCCGGGCTGTCCTGTCCCTGGCAGTTGTTGGATTTTCCCTATGGACCATGGTGGAATGGATGTGAGGGGCCGGGGTCTCACCAGTAACCTCATGACTGGCATCCTGACAACAGCTTCTCCCAGCCCTGAGAGCTGAGGAGGAGAAGGAGGTGGAGGAGCAGTGCTGGGTTTGTGCTCTCCCGTCAGCAGTTGATGCCTCTTTCAGAAGGTTTTAATTTCACTTTAATGTAATCTGATAGAAGCTGTAAAACTGCCAAAGAAATCTGCCTCCTTCTGCCTTATAAAGGCACTTCAAAATGATGGGGTTTCCCCCAGTAGTTGCCAAACTAAAGCGTCCCCTGATTCAAACGCAGGGGTTGATGTGCAATCATCTTAGCAGCTTTATACACTCTCTAATTCAGGGAAACCATGTGTGCTTTCAGCAGCCTGCTTTCCTCTGGAGACACTACATCATCCATGGAGGTGCAGAACTGGCCTCACTCTGGCTCCAGGGCACTCACCTGCAGGAGAACAGGGGGATGAGAGAGAAGAAAGTGAAGAGGAAATGATCTTTGTAGGGTGAAAAAGGGGCTGAGGGACGGGTGCCTCCAGAGCCCGCCTGCCTCGCTCCATGTCACCATGTCACCCTGTGTGCCCACGCTCCAGGATGTGGCCCGGCTGCAGCTCCATGGTGGTTTGCAGGCACCTTCCTTCCTGTGAGCGCCCAGCGGGTTCTGTGGTGCTGGGAAGGAGCTGGTCAGTGTCCCAAGGCATGGCTGCACATAGGAGACTGGAGGAACACACCTGCACTGCTGCATTTCAGCTGCTGGGATATTTTTGTGCTGTAGGGCTCTGCCCCAAGATCCCTGCTGCAGTTTGCCTGCCCTGCCCTCTTGTCTGGTCTGTGCTTTTACTTCCCAGCTGCTACAGATGATCTGGGTATATCAGCTTTGGCCTCCCCCTCTCCCCTGTAGCCAGCCCTTGGCATCTATCAGAGCTCACTGCCATGGGGTCCAGGGGTTTTCCTGGGTGATGGATCCTTCCGCAGCATGTACCCACTGCAGACTGACTGCCACAGCCCTGGATCCAATCCTATGGGATGGAGAGGGTGCTCCTTGGGCTTGGCAAGACGGGAAGCTCTTTATATGAGGCAGAAATTGTTTATGTCCTCTCGCAGGGTGTCTTGGGACAAAGCCTCCCCCCCTCACACTGCTGCTGGGTGATGATGATGTTTCAATGATGAGCTGTTACAGATCGAGGGCCCTCTGATTTCCCCCTAACTAGGTTTCACTTAACTGAGAAACACAAACGCTGCTTGAGAAGGTCTGGGTTAGGATAAACCAAATCACGACTTCAAAAGCATCGAAGAGAATTCCCGGATGGAAACCCAGAGGGGCGAGTGGCTGCAAGCGCCGATGCCTGCAGCAGGCACATGGCTGAGATACGGAGAGAGCCTCAATGTTTCCCTGCCACCAGTTTGCTGCCAGACACAGGAGGCGCTGGTGAGTGGTGGTTTCTTGGGAAAAGGATTTGCCTGGGATGCACCAGAAGAGGTTTTCCCTCTCTGCATTCGTGACTTCGGGCAGTGACCATGCACTCAGTTTGCCCACGCGTCAGGACAGGACTGAATACATTGTGTGTTCCCCAATTAGATTCCTGATGGCTGTGTAAAAGACGTACCAAAGAATTTCCATAATGCCCATACAAGTCTTCCTGTTCATGACTCAAGTCCCGAATGAAGAGCACTAATAATACATTAGTAATCAAAGAGCAAATAACAGAAGTCAACGTATCTCAGCAGAGCAGTTGTGAGGCTCCATTTCCAACTGTCAGTGTCGGTGCATGGAAACAGTAATTAACATGTTGAATTTCATGTTTAAATTTTAATACATTTAAAGTGAATAGAAGGTTTTTATTAAACGTTACAGTTCCCTGAAACCTGCTATTGCACATTCTGAGGCATAGACAGCACATGGCTGATGGAGGAGGGTTCTGCTGTCGGCAGGACAGGTGAAGTGCTAACACCGGAGCTGATGGTAATGACTGATTGAATGAGAACCTTAAGAGCAAGACTACAGCATTTAAAACCATATAATGTTTATTAAGAACACAAGGGCCTTATCCAAAGCCTATTGACATAATTGAACAGTCCCTGGTAATGTCATTGTCAGTGAAGTCTGTATTAATCCCAAAGAATTTAGATACAAGCACATGCCACCTGAGTGCATTTTGAGTCTCCTGCATGGCACAAGAGGCTCCAACACCAGAAGAGACCAGCTGCGACCTGGCTTTTCCATGGCCAAGGGTCTGGAGGGGACGTCTGGCAGATTTCGGGTCTCTGCTTTCCCGGTAATTCCCTATCCAAGTATCTGTGGTTGTCTGAAGAGGAAGGAAGAGGTTGATGGTGTTGATTTTCCTTGTCCCTGGAGAAACAAGACCTGAATTTAGGTTTTCTGAGATGAGAAACAAGAGGCTGGATTAGAACTGGGCCAATCCCAGCAGATCAAAAGTCAAAAGGCTCGACTCCTCTCTGAGACCACCCAAACCTGACACCCTGGAGTGCCCTGTACCACCACAGCTTCAGTTAAAAGCATGGGATGGAGAATGTCCATCATGGGGCTCAGATCTGCCCCTGCCAGACTCAAGGTGCATGGCCGTGTGCTCACAACACTGTGCTGAGCGTGTGGAAGCAGAGCTGGGATTTCACATCCCAACATTTTCCTGGCCACAAACGTGCTGGTCCTCCACACCAAGTCAAGACCCTGCCATGTTTCTGCCAGGATCCTCTTCCTGGACAACAGCAGCTTCATAACTGGGAATAACCAGTGTTATTCCCAGCTGTCCATCCACCATCCGTTTCCCACCTCCTGTGATTCAAACACTGCTTGCTGCTGCTGTAAAGGACAGAGATCAATGGATCAGGCTGTTTCATCAGTATTTTAACAACTGTGTGGATTAATCTCTCGTGCTGACTGAAATACCAAAAACCTTTCCTTCTACAAGTCATGGAAAATTAAAGGGGAAATATAAAATAACCGGGAAATTCCTCCAAGTGAACTAGATAGCGTTTTCCTCTTAGCACCGCGCTTTGCAGCGGCCTGGTTTGAAGTCTCTCTCTGCGCTGACAGGGACAAGGCATTTAGACAAAGTAAAAGCCTGTGGGATCCAAAGCCTGGCTCAAAGACAGGGATCACCCAGCCCATTGTCTGCTTTGATTAATGAAGCCTTTTGCGTAGTGAGATAAAGCAATGTTTCCTGAGCAGGGGATGCTGCTGCGCAGAGCAATATCAGAAGATGAATAATATTCGATATGATAACGACATCAGAAGCTAATCCGTGCATTACTGGATTCTGCTCCAAACTGCCTCAAATGATATTTGTTTATTTCCTAATTGTCAGCCACTCTGATGCACTCATTGCCAGGTTCAACAAGTGCTCCACGACACAAGGGCTGAAACAAAGGAAAGCTCTGGGGCGGTTCGGAGCTGACACTGCTCCGAACCGGTGGTGCTGCTCTTCAGGCTGACACTGAGCCAGAGCCTCTTGGGAAGCCCTCGCTGCCAAACCCCAAAATATTTAAACCCTGTTAAAGACATCTGCCGGTTATCAGAGACCTTAAAACAAAAGCCAGCAAGCCAGGGAAACAGCAGCACACATGGAAAATAGATGTGTTCCCTGAGCTAGAACTGTGTGTGAACCTGCACTGATTTCTGGTCACTGTTTAGTAGCTGCCTCTGTTTTATTTTCCCTCCTGCCCGAGGTCTGGAGCCCGTGTGGTGCTGGAGAAGCTGGTCTGTGCTTCAGCAAGTGCATTCTGCAGGGCCAGGCCACATTTCACGTGGGGTAATAACTATCTGCTGCTCCTCCGAATGCTTTGGCTCTTTGAAATGAAGCTCCAAGTGGACACGGTGTTTCCCATTTCCTCTCCCAAACCACCGCACTGCTTTTCTGTGATTTATTAAGCTTTTTCCCCTCTGTCCTGTGCAGGAGATTGTCCTAGTGATGCACGAAAGGATCCACACCTGCAAACTGTTCATTCATTTAAAAGCAGAGGACGATTAAATTAATTACACTGCGCTGCTCAGAGTGCGGCACCGCTGGGCCCTGCCTCTGCACTTCCTTTAGTGCGTGCAGCAGCAAATAACCACACCAGGAACAGGAACCTGAAGCAGAAGCTGGCAAAAAAATAAAAGGATTGGGAAGAGATGGAAAATATAAAATATTCCAATGGTGCATTTAGATGGTGCTTGAAAATTCCTCCTGGATAAAAAAGACCTGTGTCAGCAGGTGAGACCGGTGACCGCTGAAGGTCTGCGCTGGCTTAGTGCAGAACATTGGGCTGTTTGTGTGGGCAGGAACCACTCAGGACACCTCCAGCTCCAGGAGGGCCAGCGCCTGGGGGGGACCTGAGCATCTGAGCACGGCCCTCGGCCTTTGCTGACTCCACAGCAGCGCGGCTACAGCCGGAGCAACCCGAGGTGCCGGCTACCGAGAGCAGGGTCTTGCCCCCCATGCGCAGCACAGACCACTGCAGCCACCCAGGGAACTTTTGACCGAGGAAAGCCTTTATTCTTGCGCAATTAATACACGCCGCTCGCCTGGTTTTCCTTCTCCTCCCTTATCCCCCGCCCTGTATTAGAGATCACATAGCCGGTATCCCATAGCCAGGGTGAAATCTGGGATCGTCGCACCGAGGCCCCCGCCACCCGGGAGAAGGAAAAAAGAAGGCGAAAAAGAAGGAAAAGAGGAAGGACAACATCCCCACACACATCAGCTCCGAGCAGCCGGAGGAGGCAACGGCATCGTTCGGCCCTTGCGATGTCCGCGGCCGTTCCCGGAGCCCCGCGGCCGCTCCCGCCCCGTCGGAGCGGACTCAGGTGGGTGCCGATCGCTTCGCCTCCCCCCGCGCCCGCCGCTGTCCGGTCTTTTCCAGTTTTCCCCGTCGTTTCCCGCGGGCGGTTTCATTCTGGTGGATTTATCCTTCCGGCAGCGCGGCCCCGCTGCAGCCGGCGCAAGGGACGCTCGGTCCCGTGATGGCCCCGGTATCTGATGATGAAGGCAGACACGGCGGACACGCTGGGCCGTGGGGACCGGTCCGTTCGGTCACCGGCTGCCCTGGGCCGGGATTTCCTCCCCCCATCACCCCTGGTCCCCCTTCCCTTACCGGGGCTACGGCGCAGCGAGGTGCCTTCAGCGGGGATCGTAATGCGGACAGAGAGGCTGCTCTCAGCTGCCTACAAAGACCGGAGCGGGGGGGATTAGTGCTGGGGTCCCCCCCCAGCTCCCGATGTACCCCCTCTTTCCCTCCCCGGTGTCAGCCCAGCGGTGTTTAGGCCGGAGCCGGGGTGTAAACGACAATTCTATCGGGAGCAAATTCGCTTCCTGGAGCCTTCCCTTCTCCTCGCAGACACTGTTATTTCAGAAATAGGATCATTTGATTTCATATTGCACTAAATAACACCCAGCCGCCTCAAATTGCCAGCTTCTTAAAAGCCACCCATCGGAATAAATTGCAGAGCCACTCTTTGGGCTCTGGCTCCCTTTCTCCCCCCCCCCCCCCATTTTCCCTCCTCCTCCTTCGCAGAGCGATATTTCGGGAACAAGCTGATGCCGCCGGAGAAGCACCGGCTCCTTTCGCAGGCGCCTCAGCCGCTAAGCCCGACCCGAGCGGGGTTTGCCTGTGGTTTTCCCCACTTTCCAACACCGCCCCGCCTTTCACCTCCTTTTTATCCCCTTTTCCCCTATTTTCCTCGGTTTTCCCGGTCTTTCCGCGGGCTCCATCACCCGCATCAACGTCCCCGCGATCTCTAATTAGATTTGCAGGGTAAACGGTATCACCCGAGCGAGCTGCGGCAGGGGGGCGGTGATGGTGCTGGTGTTTGTGGCCGTGTCCCCGGGATTTAAGGCAAATAAATTCCCTCTCTCCCTGCTTCCCCCCACACAGACACCAATCAAGCGGGTTCCCAGCGCCGGCCCGCGGAGCTGCTCTTTAGCTGCTGGGCGCGGAGCTTTGCTCCTCTTTTCTCATGCTAATGGAGCGCATTCAGCGCCGCGCCGAGGGGCGATTTGTAGCGGAACAAATCCCCTTGTTTGCCGCCGCGTGATTAATTGATACCGTTTGGGGGGGGTCCGGGGAGGGCCGCAGCATCAGTTGGCTGCCGGGGGCTCGCAGGGGTCGAGGGACGGACTGGTCGTATTATTCCTCCTATTTGTTTCCCCTTATTAGAAAACCTGATGAAAGAATAGGGGCCGGAGTCTGTTTTAAACAGGGATCGACCAGAACAAGCACCACCCCAGTTACAGGAAGGGCCCGAGCTGGGACCTTGGTTCCATACGGGAAAACAGCTCTTTTTAACAAGGATTAATTAAATCCTTCATTTCACCTGGGACCACACCACGGACTTGACACCAAACCCCCACAATGGACCAAACAAATTGCCTTTATTCTGCTCCGTTAATTACGGACAGAACCGGGCAGGTCCAAAACCCTCCCCAGGACTGCCTGGACCCCGGCAGGATGAGGGGTCCCCGGTCCCAGCCCCACCAACACCCACCCTGGCTCAGGGTGGCCTCTGTGGTCTCCTGCTCTCACCCACTGTGGTGCGGGTGGCCTTGGGCCCCTCCATCCCTCCCGGTGAATAAGAAGAAGGAAAAGAGAAAGAAGAAAAGGAAGAAAAAATACAAAGAAGAAAAAGGAAAAAAAAAATAAAGAAAAAGAAGGAAAGGAAAAGGAAAAAAGAAAAAGAGAAAAAAGAAAGAGAAAAAGGAGCAAAGGAGAGAAAAAGAGAAAATAATTAAAAAGATAAAAAAGAGAAAAATAAAGAGAAAAAAGAGAGAAAAAGAGAAAATAGACAAAAAGAGAAAAAGAAAACGATAAATAAAAAGGAAGAAAGCGAATAAAGAAAAATAAAGAGAAAAAAGAAAAGAAGAAGGGAAAAAGGAGAAGACAAGCGAAAAAGAAAACAAGGAAAAGAAGAAGAAAAAGAAAGTAAGGAAAAGCAGGGCAGCAGCAGCAGCGTGTGGAGCTATTTGGCTCTTTCCCGTCCCCCTCCCCGTGCCCTCACTATGTTAAAACCTGTGTCCGTGCTCCCGGGGGACAGTGCTGTGAGCGGGACCTTCGCTGAACCAACCCCGTCCTTTGCTCCCCCACAAACGGCCTTTCCCTCCCCCAGATATTTTCTTTTCCCAGTTCCTTTTCAAAAGGGGGGAGAGGGGGAAGAAACAACCCCCAAACTGAAGAACAACAGGAAAAAAAGAAGGGGGGGGGGGGAGAAAAGAAAGAAACTGTTCTCCTTTCTTCCCCCGCGCAGGGTAATTGATAGGCTCTATCAGAGGTCAGGATTTGCATGAGAATGAAGAGCAGTAAATTAATTTGCTATTCCACGCACATCTCCAATTATTGCCGCAGACCTTTGTCTCGGCGGCTGGCAGAGAGGAGGTTCAGCTGCTCTTCAACCAAACAACATCTGTGCAGTTCATAATTTGATAAACAGCTCATACAAATAGTTTCTGAATTATCTGCCAAGCCAACGACGGCTCAGCCCCCAGCCCTTGGCACGGGCTGCGGCGGCTCGGAGCTCCTTCCAGGGACGGGGCTGCCCCGGCAGACATCTTCCTTCCTCGTGTCTTCTATAGAATCGGCTACGAACAACAAACCCCCATCAGGAGCAATCTGTAAGGTGAGTAATCAGCAGTAATTAATGGAAACCCCTGCCTGCCCTGCAGTGAGATGTGGGGGCCTCCCATGGGTGCCCACACAAACAAGGGCCCAACAGCTCCCAAGCTGGGAGGGTCCCAGCATGGTCCCATTCCCAGCTACAGGGCTGCTTCCCACCCTACAGAGTGGTTGGAAAGGGGACAGGCTTTCTGGGAGCCCTGGGGGCTCCCTGCCCCAATCTCCAATGGGGAATGGCTGAAGGAAACCCCCTGAAATCCATACTCCAGCCTAAGGAATCCATCCAGTCCTGCAAAACTGAGGTGGCTCCTTCATCCATCCTAGCACAGAAGTAGAGGTCTGGCTCCACGTTGGCCAACCACCAACAGGTACAAGACACATGATGTATCTCCTGGTGCACCGCATGGTGATGAATCAAGCTGCTGTGATTGTGCTGACATCCTGATTTATCTTTAAATGCACATTTACTGCACACCAAGAACAAGGACTGCAGGATGATACCCAAATGCTCTCCATGGCGTGATGGGGATGGTAACCTCGTAAAGACATGGATGCAGCTGTGGAGCTGCCTGGCTAATGAAGGTGAATGGAGGGGCTAATTGGGACGAGTGTAGGGCAATCTGCCCAGGGCCCCCCCCCATGTCTTTACAACCATCCCATGGACGGTGACTGCAGCCCTGCCCTGGGCAGCCTGTTCCAATGCCTGAGCACCCTTTGGGGCAGGAATTGTTCCTCAGCTCCATCTAAACCTGCCCTGGTGCAGCTTGAGGCCGGTTCCTCTTGTCCCATCCCTTGTTCCTTGGGAACAGAGCCCAGCCCCTCCTGGCTCCATCCTCCTGTCAGGCACTTGTAGGGAGCGATCAGGTCCCCCCTGAGCCTTCTCCAGACTGAACTCCCCAGGTCCCTCAGCCGTTCCCCATCCCATTTGTGCTCCAGGCCCTGCACCAGCTCCTTTCCCATGAGCATTTTCCAGCCACTCCTTCCCAAGTCTGGAGGGTTCCTGGGATTCGTGTGGCCCAAGTGCAGGACCCAGCACTGAGCCTTGTTGAACCCCATCCCATTGGCCTCATCCTATCCATGCAGCCTGTGCAGAGCCCTCTGCAGAGCCTCCTGCTCTCCAGCACATCAGCACTGCCACCCGGCGTGGTGCTGCCTGGGCACTCACTGAGGGTGCACTTGATCTCCTCCAGCACATCATTGATAGACATTAAATAACACTGGCCCTGGTACCGAGCCTGGGGACACCACCTGTGACTGGTGCCAACTGTATTTAACTCCATTCACCACCATTCTCTGGGCTCGGCCACCCAGCCAGTGTCTTACCCAGCGAACAGTGCACCCGTTCAAGCCACGAGCATCCAGTTTCCCCAGGAGAATGCCATGGGAAATGGTGTCAAAGGCTTTACTAAGGTGGTTCCCTGGATCCTCTTTCCAGCCCTATTGTAGATGGGTGTCACATTTGGTGACCTCAGCTGGGACCTCCCAGGTGAGCCGGGACTGCTGATAGTTGATGGGAAGTGGCTCGAGGAGCACTTCCACCAGCTCCCTCAGCATCCCATCTGGCCCATGGCTGGTTTTGTCCCAGTGGTGTAGCAGGTCACTGGCCATTTCCCTTGGACTATGGGGCTTCATTCTCCTCCTGTTCCTGTCTTTCAGCTCAGGGGCTGGGTACCCAGGGAACAACTGGTCTTACTGTTAAAGATGGATGCAAAGAAGGGAGCAGTAAGAAGTACTTCAGCCTTTTCCTCATCTTTCCCACACACACGGTAAGGGATGGAGATTCTCCTTAGCCCTCCTTTTGTTGCCAATGTATTTGTAGAACCAGGTTTTATTGTCTTTGATGGCAGTAGCCAGATTAAGTTCTAGTTGGGCTTTGGCCCTTCTCATTTCCACCCCGCACTCATTCTCCCTCCACACAGCACTCCAGTTGTGCCAATCATCCACCATCCTTCCATGATGGCAACTCTGTCCTGGTTTTCCTGCAGCATGATGCTTCCAGCTCCTACTTGCTGCCCGTGTGCTGGTGTAGATGCAACAGCCGGGCTGTAGAACCTGTCACCTTGTTGGTTGGCAGCTTGTGCTCCAGGATTTTCATACAGGGACACAGGTTCCAAACCTCTCCTCAGAGCTACACATCCTTCCATTTGCCAGACAAGTAATGACCTCGTCCTTTCAGGTGCCAGACCCAGCGGGGTGGCTGGGGCTTGATAAACCACTGCAGGCTCATCCCAGGACAGGCTGGATGGTGAATTCCTGGTACCTCACCTGGGGAGAGAGATCCTTGTGCCATGGTGTATCGGGATTGAGTAGTGACAGACTCAATTCCTGCTGCTGAGAGCCTGCAATGGGCAGGGGTCACCTCTCCACGTCAGCGCATTCAGCAGCACCAGAGCAAACCCAGAGCTCGCCAGGGTGAACCGGCCCTTTGAATACTCAAACCTGCAGCCCCAGGACTGCTCAGAGCCGGGAGTTTGCTCCTCAATGGATGCTTTTTCCTCCTTTCCAGACTCAGATGCAGATCAGGGCACTGTCTCCAGAGCATGAGGCTGCTCTGAGCAAAGACTGTTTTGCCCCAGCTCTAATTTAAAAACCTCAGATTTTATTGTCATAGAATCAGAGTCCCAGCCTGGTTTGTGCTGGAAGAGACTTTGAAGCTCACCCAGTTCCAGCCCCTTACCACGGGCAGGGACACCTTCCACTGGAGCAGCTTGCTCCAAGCCCCTGTGTCCAACCTGGCCTTGAGCACTGCCAGGGATGGGGCAGCCACAGCTGCTCTGGGCAGTTCCTTGAGAAGCTTTAGGCTGCTTTTCAAATGTCCCTTCACAGCCCCCAGACCTGAGGCTCCATGTCTGAAGGAGGGAACTGGACCCAGCTGCTCTCTGCACCCCAGCAAGGGGCATCCCCCAGCTCCTCACAGCTCCTCATGGCACAGGCGGGGTTAAGGCACCCTTGGGCCTGGCACAGAGGGTTTTAACTTCACAAAGGCACAACAGTGGTTCCTGGGAGCTGGGATGCTGCAGACCCGGCATCCTCACCGCTGTCAGGTCATCCTTCGGCCCCTCTGGTCTTCAATGTAACCACAGCAAGCGGATTTCAACACCAACCCTTGCCAAGCAGTGTGAGGCAACTTAATTAATGTTTGCAGAGCTTTGGGCAGGCAGCACTGCACGTGCATAAATCCTGCCTTATCCCAGCCAGGCCACAATCCCCATGGACATCCCAGCACTGCTACCCAAGCCGGAGCTGTGGCGGCATGGACAAAACAATCCTGCAGCATCAGGGGTGATGCAGCCCAGCATCAAGAGACAGAGGATGCAGGGATGCACAGCTGCCTCCCAGCTCCTCCAGACCCCCCCAAAAGCACCAATGTGGTGCCAGCCCCTGCACACCTTCCCTGTTTAAGACAATTGAGCAGAAACCAACTTTGCTCCATTGGTCAAATACATTCTGCTTGTACCACAGCTAATTCCAATGGGAGATACTTCTATGAAAAACCAGCTGTAAGATGTAGATGCAAAATAAACAGCAACCAGGCAGCTTCAGGTGCTGCTGGCTGGTTCTTTTGTGGGTTTCTTGGTGTTGTGTTTTGTTTTTAAAGCAGTGCTCTTACTGGGGAAGCTGGGATAAGATGCTGCAGGGACACATGGTGGGATAAGGTACCATGGGGACATACTGCCTCCCACTCACACAACTCCATCCGCATCAGGTTATAGAATCATAGAATCACAGAACCCTGGAGTGTTTTGGGTTGGAAGGGACCTTAAAGCTCCTCCAGCTCCAACCCCTGCCACGGGCAGGGACACCTTCCACTAGAGCAGCTTGCTCCAAGCCCCTGTGTCCAACCTGGCCTTGAACACTGCCAGGGATGGGGCAGCCACAGCTTCTCTGGGCACCCTGGGCCAGCGCCTCAGCACCCTCACAGGGAAGAGCTTCTGCCTAAGAGCTCAGCTCAATCTCCCCTATTTAAGTCTCCACCATTGCCCCTTGTCCAGTAACTACAGGCCCTGATCACAGGACTACAATGATAGCATCAGAAAATCAAATCAGTGTAAGGTCACTGTGGGCTCATCCTGGTTTGAGTCTCATCCCCGAGCAGGCAAACACCCAGCAGCTCTTCTGCACAGCCTGGAGTTCACTCCAAGGTATTTCCCCTGAACAGAGACAAGCTGAAGCCTTATCCCCAGTGTCCAACCTCTTCCTGCTCCTGGTCCTCAGAGCCCTCCTGCACACACACTCCTATTGCACACCATGTGCCATCGCACATCTGTCTGTGTCACCACCAGCACGTACCATCGCACACCCATTCGTGTTACTACCACCGGGTGCCATTGCACACCCACCCATGTCACCACCACCACCATGTGCCATCACCACTATGGGCTGTTACCGACCAGCAGCAAAGGGCAGCGCGGGGCTGTGCCGATGGGCACGTTGCTGCTCTCACAGCACCGATCGAGTCATGGTGCTGCTCTTCATTGAGTGCCTGCAGTGAGAGACTGGAGCTGCAGTCGTGCCCCTGATTTACCTCTGACATCCTTGTGCCTACACGTGTGTGACCCCCCCGAGCCACCCGCCTGCGCCACAATGCATTAACCCGATGAGAATGTGAACCCCAGGCAAACATGTGCAAGAGGAAAATGCATTTGCTGGATGGAAAGTTACTGGAGGTTTAGAGACAGGGAAGGGAGCGGCTGGGGAGGATGGGGAGGGGGGGTTTGCTCCTGCTTCCCCCCTCTGCAAATAAATCAGGAGCTCACAGTGCCTGAATAACCCATGGCCATGGCAGCGGCACCGCGCTGCGCTGCCTGCAAATGGGGCGCGTTATCAGACACCTCCATAAAACACCCTCTCCCCCAGCTGATTACGGAGCTCATGCATAGCAAATGCTGGCGCGGAGCACAGTATTTACAGACTGACAGGCTAATGGACACTTTCCCCGAGAGCCGTTAGAGAGGAGCAGTAAATGGGCCCGTGCTGATGCGGGGCAGCGGGCCCGGTCAGGGATCAAGACACACAGCACCATATCGGATAACATATAATTGGCAGGTCACATCCAAATGAGTGTAGTCATGCATCATCCGGAAGGCTTTTGCTGCTTATAAAGACACTTGTAAACAATTCAGCCGCCGAACATGGCAATAATATGTTGATCCGGCATGTAATGAGGTGTTCCTGGAATCAATAAACTAGTCATGAAGAGCAGGGAGCAAGGTCAGCGCCTGCCTTTTTGATGACCTTTCCTGGCTGGTAAGGACATCATATACTCTGAAGAGGACTTTTCTCATATTGCAGAAGGCGCCGAGTGTCAGAACTTCCATTCGCAGCAAGCAAATGAACAGCCGGGCTCTGCATGCTAATGAAGTCCAGGCTATTTTCCACCTTTTCATCTGCACATTATGCTCTTGACTTTGGAGAAGGTGGGAATTAGGTTGGACCTTCGTGTCAGACTGCCTGATGGCTCCGCTCCGGAAAACTGGTAATTGAAGCTGATGACTGATGCGGAGGAGGCCTGAATTTGGAAATAAACAGTTTCAAGCACTGCATGTCATTTCTAGAGAGACTGCTGAGTGAATGGAAATGAGCTCTGTTCCGCCAATCTAATGCAGTTTCTCAGCAGGAAAAACACCGTCTTTGAGACAAGAAGGCCAGTCATTAAGATTTCCATGTGCCGGCGCTAATGTAAGGAATAGCACCTGCCTTCCCAAGCAGCACTTAGGGAAATGCCGCCTTGCAGATGGGGATGGGTTTGATCTCCAGCCCCCCAGCACCGCTCCTTGGGTGCAGGCAGAGCCTGGCAGCATGAGCTGGGTCATGGCACTGGGTTGGAAACTGGTGACACTGAAAGCCCGGGTCTGGAGCATCCATAACTAAACCCAACACTGCATCCGCACCACTGGATTGCTCCTCCCAGGCACACTCAGCAGGAAGCCTCAGCCTTGTCCTGCACCGCTGCTCACTGGGGTGGCCCTAATGCACATCAGCCCAGCCACCAGCCCCGGGGGGAGGAAAATGGAGCTTCTAGACCAGGCACTTAAAGCACAACCTTTTAGACTTGGCTGTGAATGCTCTGCTGGGAAATAACTAGTGTCAAAAGCCCCTTCAAAGCTCTACTGGTGGTGGGAACCTGAGCAGAGAGGTCGTTTACCGGGGTGGAGGCAGCAGCATCACAAAGGGCTGCAGGGCTCAAGCGCTGCTCTTGGGACATCAGTGATTCGGTACCTGAGGCATGCAAGCAATGACAGGCATAGGATCATAGAACCCCAGACAGGTTTGGGTTGGAAAGGACCTGAAGATCAACTGGTTCCAACCCCTGCCACGGGCAGGGACCCCTTCCACTGGAGCAGCTTGCTCCAAGCCCCTGTGTCCAACCTGGCCTTGAACACTGCCAGGGATGGGGCAGCCACAGCTTCTCTGGGCACCCTGGGCCAGCGCCTCAGCACCCTCACAGGGAAGAGCTTCTGCCTAAGAGCTCAGCTCAGTCTCCCCTGTTCTGGCAGGTTAAAGCCATTCCCCTTGGCCTGTCCCTACAGGCCCTTGCTCAAAGCCCCTCTCCAGATCTGCCTGGGTCTCCGTAAGCAGCAACTTGGCCTTTGCTGCCAGAGGAAGAGCATTTTGGGTGTTGTGCTGAAAAGTGGAGGCTCTGCTCTAAGTTTTGGCTGACAAGAAGCTTCAGTGCACATTGCTCCATTCAACACCCCTGCAAAGCCCTTATTCCACCTATCCAGAACGGGTGATACACACCATGGGAAATAAAATAAGGGTATTTGTGCTCTATATTCTGGGGGGTTTTGCACCCCCAGCACTGCCTCAGCAGCAAGCATGGAGCCTGCTGATAACTCATCCCCCTTTGTGTGTCCCCCCAAATGCAGGCAGGACAGGGGCCCGCCGGCTCCGTGTTCTCCCAGCAGCAGCGTGCCCAGGGGTAGACACTGGTGGTGAGAGGGGGTGAGCTGCAGGCAGGGGCTCCCCAGCACCCCATCACCCCGTGCACCCTGTACCGGCTCCGTGGCACCGCCGCCATCCCATCGGAGCGGCTGCAGCTCGGAGCGGGTCTGTTTGTGTAGTAGTTTGTGGCCCTTCAACATGAAAGGCTGGAGAAGGATGCGAGTTATTATTATGAAAATGAACCAAGCAACAGACAAAAATATTCCGGAGATGTAATCTGCCATCCCTACAATGCACTCGGGAGAAGAGCACTTGGCAGACAGAAGAGTCGTCCTCAGATACATTGCCTTTTGTTAAATTGCTTTTGCTCTGACAATGCCTTTTAAAACCACATGCAATCTTCATTTAAAATCCCTAAAGGTAGAGGGGCCCGGTGCTGGGCTCCGGTTTGGGATTTGTCCAAAGCAATTCCGCTGGCTTAATACCCCCATTCCTCATTCTAATCGCGCAGGAAGGTGGGAGGCTGCATTCCGCCTGCAAGGAGCCCTGGGCCTGATCCAGGCCCACTCAAAATCAATTGAGCAGAGCGTTATTGCTGTGAAGCAGCGGAGCCGTCTGCCTCCGCCCGTGTGTCCACACCTCTGTCACACTCTGCGGGTGAGGAAGGGCTTTGCTCTGTCACCAGCTCCACCATGGCAAGCAGGGGTAAATGCAGAATCCGGGCTGTTCTTTGTCCATAGCTCTAGAGAATGGTCCAAGGTAAGTGATTGCTGAGCGCAGCAGTGCAGGGAAACGCAGCATTTCTATTGGCCAGAGACTGAACAGTGGGGAAAAAACCCAACCAAAATAAATACCCAGCTCTTTCCCATCCTTGGGTCTTTCTTTGGTTTTGCCATAGCCCAAGAGCACAGCCATGAACCAAGGACCACAGGTTCAGGTGCAGGAGCCAGCTCTGCACCCCTGACCTCAGAGCCTCATGAAACAACCCACAGGGGCCTGGTAGGAGCCAGTTTCATCCCCAGCCTCCAGTGGCAGCACCACTGGCATGGTTGGTGATGAAGGGCAGGCGTCCAACCAGGGCAGGGCCACACCATCACCGGGCTCACCCCATCCATCAGCGCTCCTCCCGGCTTCATTAATAACCCCTTCCCTATGGTAATTCCATTGGGAAAGCGACGCGGGCTGTGTCTGTTCCCTTGCAGCAGAGCAGGCTGCTGACACAGATCAGCCATTAGCGATTCACAGTGAGGAGCCTCCGCTAATTGTGCAGAATGTAATTAGTGATTATGTAATATCTGAGCTCTTGCAACTGTCATTAATGTCCACTAGTCACCAGAGATAGTTCTTACTGAATTAGAGAATGATTACTGCATGGGAAATCTACTTAATCCTAAATATGCTAATTAACACGGCGCACTTCCGGCAGTGGTTAAAAGCATCGGTAACCTCCACAAAGGTGGCAGAGCACCAGGATCCGAGCCCGGCAACGGATTTGCCTTCCAAAGGTAAATGTGCCCAATTAAACAGTTCAGCAAACGCTGGGCACAGCCATTGATCAGAGCAGCACAGGCACGTGATGGAGTGAGGTGCCACCACACAGCAGAGATGCTCCTGCAGCATCCTGCTCTCCTGTGGCATCCCATGGCATCCCACAGCATCCTGCTCCTCCCAGGGCATCCCACATCCCACTCTTCCCATGGCATCCTGCTCCTCACCCTCAGGGCCGTATGTAAAAGAGCTTTCTGAACACTCTCCCTCCAAGATTAAATACCCCATTCCTTAGGTCATAAACCATAACATCGCTCCGGGCAGATACAGGAGCTTCCCTCAATAAATTCCTACTTAAATCTTCATCTTCAGATTTATTTGTGTAAACCAGACTCCAGACATTAAATGCTGCTAAATGAATGGAATAAATAGAGCAATTGTACAGGTTTGAAAGGTCCCTTTCGACTGCCCGAGGGCTTAATGTATTCTGGTTTTCTGTTTAAAGCCAAAGCTCTGGCTGCCATGGACTGCAGGATAACAGCACTTTGTGATTTATGGAGATGTTTCCTGCTTATATATTTTATATAAATAATACTCCTGCGTGGATCCCTGCACTCATTCATAATCAAAAGCTGCACAGGCTGTAAAAAGAGTTTGCGTAGTAACATATTCAGCTTACAAACCCGGGATAACGAATGTATCAGACACAGAATAAGTCACTGCAGCAGCATTCCAACAGGGAAATTAACGGCTCCATGCAACCCCCGGCGCGCTTTCATCAGCAGCCTGGCACAGCAACAGGAATGCTGGATTTGTGTCTCCTATTTCATTAAAGCACGTTGCAGCCCCGTGACACCGGACTTTGGTCACTGACATTCCCGGACACGGACCCAGCGTGGGTCAGACCCAGCCAAGGATGCTCTGGTGCAATGCGGGATGCCCAGAGCATTGTGCCAGGGCAAAGCTGTGGTGTGAGCAGCGCGGTTCCGTGGGTTACAAACACGTTGGACGTTGACATTCCCTTTCCAATGGCAGTTTCAGGGAGGTTCAGCCTGAGCAGGCTCCGTGTGCGCGGGTGGCAGCCTCATAATCCGGAG
Source organism: Psittacula echo (assembly GCF_963264785.1). Taxonomy (NCBI): domain Eukaryota; kingdom Metazoa; phylum Chordata; class Aves; order Psittaciformes; family Psittacidae; genus Psittacula; species Psittacula echo. Next base: position 121,984,279 of record NC_137738.1, read on the forward strand.
ACTTAACAGTGCCGGCACGCTGACTTCCGAGAGGAGCTGCTCCAGGCCCTGGCATTGGAAAGGAGACGTCCCTGGCACCGGCACAAGGATTTACACAGGAGGCCTGACCCCGAGGCTCACTCAGAGGATTATTTTCAACCATCTTTGTCAATAGCACGGGCCCCGAGCTGGGCAAACCCTGCCTGCCCTGGGAAGGTTGGAGGGTCAGCTCCGTGGGTTTTAACTGCCCCTTACACACAGCAGCCTGCAACGACAGACACAAATGCACGTGCAGGAGCAGGGAGGAGGGTTAAGTGTGAGCTCACGCGTGGTGCTCCTGAGCCACGGATGGACCTCATGTGGCTTTGAAACCTGGGTTGTCCCTGTGCTTCCCTGCTCCTCCTGCCCAGAGGGGCTCACACACAGCTCTGGGGATGAGGTTGGTTGGGACCTTTCCCAAAATCCTCAGCAGCTGGAGCCGGGCTTCCTGAGCAAACTGACAGCACAGGATCCCAGAATCCCAGACTGGGTTGGGTTGCAGGGAGCTTAAAGCTCATCCAGCTCCAACCCCCGCCATGGGCACAGACACCTTCCAACCAAATCACTACCATTGGCACTGGCTGATGCTCACCTGAGCTGGAGACCCCCAGCCATGTGCCCAGCACCTGGAATCCGTGGTGGGGCTGGGAACGATGGCCTGACACCTCAGTGAGGGGCTCCACGCTGCGACACGGCTGAGCTCAGCAAAGCAGCTCCCCCGCAGCAGGCACAGGCAGGTGTCAGGGGCCACGTCCTGTCCCTCTGCCCGCTGCACTCACCGCGTTTGCTCCTTCATCAGCCTCTGGTGCCACTGCTGCCCACCAGGAAAACTCATCTGCCCACAGCTCCGCCTTTGGGTCTTTGGGCTGGAAGAGTTTAATCAGGAAACAGCCAATCTGCAGCTGCAGCCGCGGTCCCTTAAAAGGCCAAAACCTACACCCTGTTGGTATTGTTAATTAGCAACCCCTAATTACTGCCAGAGCAACTTGCAAGGGAACTGAGCAGCAGTGTAATTAAAGGGAAGGAAACAGCCCAGCTGTGTGTGGCCTAGAACCTGAGCAGGAGGACGCTTGGGCTCAATGAGCAGGAGGATGCTCGCAGGAGGATGCTCAGGCTTGGTGAGCAGGAGGACGCTCACAGGAGGATGCTCAGGCTTGGTGAGCAGGAGGATGCTCACAGGAGGATGCTCACAGGAGGATGCTCACAGGAGGATGCTCACAGGAGGATGCTCACAGGAGGATGCTCACAGGAGGATGCTCAGGCTTGGTGAGCAGGAGGATGCTCACAGGGGGATGCTCGCAGGAGCACCCACAGCAGTGACGGAACCACACAGTGTCTCTCCCAGTCTCAGCGTGCCCCCAGCTAGCAGCTCGATGCTGGGCTGTGGGGAGCAGCCAGGCGCAGCTGCTGGCCATAGCCTGGGGAGGACGGTGGTACCCTGATTGTGAAGGGCCAGGGCAGGGCCCGCTGCCGTCACCATCATCATCCCCACTGCAGCCTCCCGGTGGGGTTCACCCCACCCCAGCGCTCAGAGGCTGGGTGCTGTGGGTCACGCTGCACCTCCCCACTGCAGGAAGGGGGCTTGACCCCTCTGCAGGGTGCTGGGGACTGCAGGGCCCACCCCACCCTGGCCCTGCTGCTCGGGAGCCGGCAGTGCCCGTCACAGGTGCCTGTGCAGAGCCCGGTCGAGTTCCCTCCATGAAGGGCCCAGTTTGGGCAGTGACAGAAACCCAGACAATTCCTGGATATGAAGTCCCAGCCGGTGCCTCCCCTGGGAAGCCGCAGCCCCGCAGTGCCCGGGCACCCTCTGCACAGAGGGGTCCAGCACAGGGTATGGAGCCAGGCTGAGAGAGCTGGGCTGGGGCAGCCTGGAGAAGAGAAGGCTCCTGAAGGGGAGACCTGAGAGCAGCTCCAGTGCCTAAAGGGGCTGCAGGAAACCTGGAGAGGGGCTTGGGACAAGGGCCTGTAGGGACAGGCCAAGGGGAATGGCTTGAACCTGCCAGAACAGGGGAGACTGAGCTGAGCTCTTAGGCAGAAGCTCTTCCCTGTGAGGGTGCTGAGGCGCTGGCACAGGGTGCCCAGAGAAGCTGTGGCTGCCCCATCCCTGGCAGTGTTCAAGGCCAGGTTGGACACAGGGGCTTGGAGCAAGCTGCTCCAGTGGAAGGGGTCCCTGCCCGTGGCAGGGGTTGGGACTGGAGGAGCTTTAAGGTCCCTTCAACACAAACCAGGCTGGGGTTCTATGACTCTATGTGCACACACACACGTAGTCGCACACACACGGGTGCACACGCATGTGCCTGTGTGCAGACATGGGCTCTCTGCCCAGGGGCAGCTCAGGAGCCCTGTGCTTTGTAATGACAATCCCCAGTGACGGAAATGAAAGAATTAGGCACACAATAAACCTCTAATTGCCTGGCAACAGCATTTAGGCCCCATTAGGTAGATTTGTAACTGCTTCCAGAGAAATAAACTCCTGTGTCATTAGATAACAAGGAAAGAAATAGGTTATTTCCTTTTTGAAAGGTATGAAAGCTTCCAATTGCCTGATGTATTCGCTTAGTAGATTATTTTCTGTCATCTCAGTTAATTGAATTTTATCCATTGCTCTTAGAATTCCTCCCTTTCGTGCAAGGTTAAAAAGTTCAGAGGAGTCACACTTTTGAACCTCATCCATTTATCGCACAGGCCAACTCCAGCAGCACAAAGTAAACCATGGAAAACCGAGGCACGCAAAACATGCAATAATTGCTTTTTAGCATCTGGGTGGATTTGCATCCCAATAATTGCAAAACATGGCTTTGCAGAATGGCATCCAGTCGAGATGCTGTTGGGAGCGACTGGAGTCACTTGGGAGGACCATGGACCAGGCGACAGCCTTCACCTCATCCCCTAGGGAACCCAACCAGAGACCCAGAATTAAACTAGGTCTGAATTCCCCAAAGGATGCAGACCCCAGCGGCTGGCAGCCGGCCCCACGAGGTGAAGGAACGTCATTCCAGCCGGGAGGAATGACGGCTTGGCATTCCTATCTGCCATGGCAGAGCCGCGGGTCACCGCCGGCGCCTGGGGATGCGGATTTTCTGCTCCCTCATTGTAGGACCAATTTCAGACCCGTCACGACGCGTTACAGCAAACATCCCCTGAACAAAACCCGACATCCAGCCCTGCCACCGCGGCGCCTTGACAGCGCTCAGCTTCCCAGCACACACCACACATCAGCCCCGCGCTGCTCCTGCTGACAGCATCACTCAGCTCTCTCCCTTCTCTGCCCTTCGGCAGCAGCACCAGCACTGCTGTTAAACCCTGTCCTAACCCTTTCCCTTAAGATAACCAAGGGAAGAGACACAGAAATTACCTGGGCTGGAGATCACTCTTCCCAGCTGAGACTTGCCTGAGGGCTCTAACGCTGCTCTGGATGGGCAGCTCTTCCTCCTGTGCCAGCCCCGGACATCGCTATTGCCTGTCCTGGAACATAGGGCAGCTCCCCCCACCAGTGGGGTTATTCTTCCCCCTGCAGAATAAGCCGGTCTGAGCTGCCAGAGGGGAGACTGAGCTGAGCTCTTAGGCAGAAGCTCTTCCCTGTGAGGGTGCTGAGGCGCTGGCCCAGGGTGCCCAGAGAAGCTGTGGCTGCCCCATCCCTGGCAGTGTTCAAGGCCAGGTTGGACACAGGGGCTTGGAGCAAGCTGCTCCAGTGGAAGGGGTCCCTGCCCGTGGCAGGGGTTGGAGCTGGAGGAGCTTTAAGGTCCCTTCATCTCAAACCAGCCTGGGATTCTGGGATGACCCCACATCTGCATGGGGGGGACCCACTGCCCCCATTCAGGGAGCAGAGGGCAGCAGCTCCTGCAGGTAGGTGCTGGTGGTCCCCAGAATCCATCCCTGGGAGTGCTGGAAAGACAACACAGAAACCAGACAGGGAAAGTGGAAGGAGCAAGCAGGGCTGCACTGCTCCATGCAGTCTGTTTAGATCATTAGTTTTTAATTGCACCCCAGCGCTGGGTGTTAATCATCCCTAATTGATGAGGGAAGGAGGGAAGGAGGGAAGGAAAGGAAGGAAAGGAAGGAAGGGAAGGAAGGCAAGGAAGGCAAGGAAGGCAGGAAGGCTCTGGTGAAGCAGGAGACGGGTGGACCCACCGGTGCGGGTCAGGAGGCAGCATTCAGCCTGTGCCTGGTCAGACCCCATCCCTGCATCTCAGAGCCATCCATGGGGATAGCCTTGTAAGCTACAAAAATCTGGGAATTATTATGGATATGACAGAAGTCAAACCCGCTGTGTCAACACGGCAAAAACAGTTCTGAACGACAAGCAGCTCAAACTTAACCCCCGGAGCAGGTTTGAACTCAGATCACCTTGGGAAGAGCGGCACAGACAATGGTGGGCATTCATTCCCCCTCCTTTATCATTTAAATAACCTGCGCTTCGTTAGCTTCTGATGGGTTGCGTTACAAATGCAGAACTGGAGGTTGGGTCGGTCTGAGGTGCAGTTGCAGTCAGGTTTTTCACCCTTCATTTTAATAGAAGGGACTTTATGGAGCACCAACGTGAGCGGAGGCAGAACACTCTGCACGGCCAGCAGCGGGGTTTGCGAACTCGAGCATGGGGGAGCTTGGGGAGGAGATACGGGCTCGACAGCAGCAAGACAAGACCCCCATGGGCTGTGCTTTAACCATGCCCTATAAACGTCTTCCAGTGCCGAAAGGGGCAGAAAGAGGCGTGGAGAGGGGCTTTGGGCAAGGGCCTGTAGGGACAGGCCAAAGGAATGGCTTGAACCTGCCAGAGGGGAGACTGAGATGAGCTCTTAGGCAGAAGCTCTTCCCTGTGAGGGTGCTGAGGCGCTGGCACAGGGTGCCCAGAGAAGCTGTGGCTGCCCCATCCCTGGCAGTGTTCAAGGCCAGGTTGGACACAGGGGCTTGGAGCAAGCTGCTCCAGTGGAAGGTGTCCCTGCCCGTGGCAGGGATTGGAGCTGGAGGAGCTTTAAGGTCCCTTGAACCCAAACCAGGCTGCGGTTCTCCTGTTCTGTTGTTCTGTTCTTCACTTCCCCTGCACCTGAACGAGCGAAAACTGGCCAGATGGTGTTTGTTACCATGAACTAAGAAGGCACAACAGGATTTTAAAATTGAGCTTTTTGTACAAGAAACGTGTTTTTACAGTAACTTGGGAGTTCTCCTTTAAGGGAAAAAAACCCCCAACAACCAAACAACAACCCAACAATGCAGTCCAGAGGTTACTGACGTGTGGCTCCAAGCCCCTGTGTCCAACCTGGCCTTGAACACTGCCAGGGATGGGGCAGCCACAGCTTCTCTGGGCACCCTGTGCCAGCGCCTCAGCACCCTCACAGGGAAGAGCTTCTGCCTAAGAGCTCAGCTCAGTCTCCCCTCTGGCAGGTTAAAACAACATAAATCATATATAATTAATATATAATTGGTAATATATTATTAATATAACAGAACTAACATAACTAACATAATATAACATAATGTAATGTAATGTAATAATATGATAGAATATAATGTAATATAATTTTTAATATAATAAATATAACACATACTATAATGACAATAATAACAATAATTAATTATAATGTAATGTTATGTAATAATATAACATAATGCAATGTAATGCAATATAATATAATATAATTGAATATATTAAAATAAGAGAAAATAAATGAAAATAAACTAAACCAAACCAAACCGAAGCTGAACGAAACCCGAATCTTCCTCTTTACACGAACTCGGTCCCTGCAGCACAGCCAGGCCCGGGCAGGCGCTGTCTGTGCCGGGTGTTCACGCAGCAGCACCCGGAGAGCAGCTCATGAACGGGTGATCCCCACGGCTGACGAGTGGGTTAACGGCGGCGGCGGGGGCCACGTGTGTGTCCCCATGAAGGACGGCCCGGAACCTGCTCAAGCACGGCTCGCACGGCACCGCCGCCGTGACGGGCAGACCCTGATCCCGAGGGTTTAATGTTCCTTAGGAAGCACTTGGGGAAGAAATTGGTATGTAATGACAGCACTCGGTGCAAACAGGCCGATTAGAAAATGCACAACTTATCTGGTATTCATTTGAAAAGTAAATGGATGCAAGTAAAGGTGAGAGTTCAGCACCAATTCAAATATTTTGCTCTAACAGGCTCTAGCACTCCTACTTTAATTCAAGCAGAAGCACAAGTATGAATAATCAAACTGGATGATGCTCATCAAAACCTTTGTGCCTTGCACCATTTCAAATGGCCATTGAAGCTTAATGGCAAAAAATTTACATTATTCCTTTAATTTGTATTCTGTTCCTTCCTTCTGAGTGATGTGATTGTGATTTTCTGTTGCCGGCTGTATTATTTTGATGCAAATGTTATGTGCTGCTACAGTCCAATTTCCTGCTCTGCCCTCCCCTTTTCTTCCCCAGTAAAGAAACGGCAGCTAAAAGAGTTCAGAACTGGGGAGGGATTTTTGCAATAGTTCCTTAACTACTGCTCCTAATTAAAGCAAACAAAGCGGGGTCTTGAAGCACCCTGAAAAGCTGAAAATGAATTATTAGCTGGAGGGGGAGGGAAGCGGCTTTGCTGCTGGGCCTTCAAACGGCGGGGGGGGCGGGGAGGGAAGGAGAGAGACAAGCGAGGGATCCCGGTTCTGCCCACAAAAGAACTGGGGAAGGAATCGTGTAATTCAGTTAAAACCCCTCTCCGCTGGCACACAATCGGCGCGGGATGAATGCGGCATTGAGAGCAGCGGCTGCACACGGAGCGCGGCGAGCAGGCGGCCCCCGGGGCGCTCCCGGCACGTAATGTATGCACCGGCTAATTTGCGGCGCTGTGACTAATTCCCGCTGCCTGTGCGCGGCCTCGCCCGGCTAATTACAGGGATGTGTTCCTGCCGCGGTAATTGCGCTGCCCGCGCCGCGCCCCGCGCGGGCTCTGCTGCGCCCCACGGGGCCCAGCGCGGCCGCCGCGCTAATTAGATTGGCGGCTTAATTAGGGGAGATGGGGGGACTCTGGGGGTGGCACCCGAAGCTGCCGGGACTTGTGGGGTGAAGACACCCCCAGACGGGCTCCCTTGGCTTGCAGGGATGCAACCAGGAGACACTCATACCCCAAACACTGACATCCAAGTCCCCATTCCATTCAAGTGTCCATCCCATTCAGGTATCCATGCCATCCAAGCATTCCTCACATTCAAGCATCCATTCCATCCAAGCATCCATCCCATGCAAGTGTCCACCTCATTCAAGCATTCATCCTACTTAAACATCCATCCAGTCTAAGCATCCAACCCACCAAAGCATCACCCCAGCCAACTGTCCATCCCACTCAAGCATCCATTCCATCCAAGTGTCCATCCCACCCAAGTGTCCATCCCACCCAAGTGTCCACTCCTTCCAAGTATCCACTGCACCCAAACATCCAGCCCCACCACAGTGACCACACGAGTCCATGCTCCTACCAGGAACATCCCTAAAAGCATCCTGGCAGAGCACCCTGGGCAGTTGTGTCACCGAGCTGCCTGCATGTGTTACTCCAGCCTTCAAACCCGCCGCGTTGGGCTGCCTTAATTTCACATGTGGAAGCCACTCGTGCATTTCAAATTATTAGACAGATAATAATTTCCTTGCAATAATTTTGGCACTCATCTCTAATAAAAAAGATTCCTTTCAAAGGGCCCTTGGTTAAATGGGCTCAGCGCTACTTTCGGTATCACGCAGGTCAATTTGATTCTGCTCCATCCTCTCTATACAGCTAAACAATTGCTTTTCATGAAGTGAAGAGCAGAGTGAAAGCAGCCTGTAATATCCACCCCGAGGTGGCCTTGAACACTTGTGTTAATAAAAGCTTGACATCTGAAATCCTGCTTCTTTATTCCTCCCTTCTCAAAGGCTTGGTCAAGATTTCAGAAAATTAATGTCATATTAACAAATCCTAATGACCCGATGCAAAACCAGCAGAAGGTGACCAAGAGCAGTGTGTGCAGCATCCCCTTGCCCTGTGCTGGGGGTACCGCACCTCAATGCTGAGAGCTGGGGGAGCTTCACGTGGAGCAGTAGTGATGGATACCATGGGAGAAGCCCCACTTCCAGCCAGGACACACATATCTCTGCGGGATTGGCCATGTCCACGTTACCCACATCCCCCATGAGCTTGCCAGAGAGATGCTGGGGAGGGACCATCTGGGAGGCAGCCCCAGTGCCATGAGACCCCAGATCCTACCCAACCCCAGGAACTGCAGCAGTGGGTTCTAACAGACCCTGTGCCTCACCAATTGTACCACATTCAGTTTGCAGATGCGCTCCTCCACGGGCTGACACCTCCAGCAGCTTGAAGGCATGTGGTTATTTTCCTTTCGCATTCAAATAAACAAACACAAGGATTCAGCTCCTATTTAGAGGCTGGGAGACAAACACCAGAGAACAGAAGAAATTCATAGAGTCACAGAACCCCAGACTGGTTTGTGCTGGAAGGGAACTTAAAGCTCCTCCAGCTCCAACCCTGGCACGAGCAGGGACCCCTTCCACTGGAGCAGCTTGCTCCAAGCCCCTGTGTCCAACCTGGCCTTGAACACTGCCAGGGATGGGGCAGCCACAGCTTCTCTGGGCACTCTGTGCCAGCGCCTCACCTCTCCTGGCTTCAGAAATTCCCTTTCTCTCCCTCAGTATTAACCGAAATCAACAACCAGGGAGGAACCACACACCTCATGGCACTGTCCATCGCTGCCCAGACAGCCCCTGGCAGCACATCACCAACCTGCCCTGTTTATTGACCCAACAGACTGGAGGGACCAACCACATCTTCTCATAGGTTTGGTGCTTGGCTTTTAAGTTAGACTCTACGCAGCCTGCAGCCTGTCAAGCAAACAGACATATTCACAAACACATCCAAGACTTCCATTCACAAACACATCTTTGCAGCTCACAACAAATCACAGTCTGAGGAAGAGGAAATTGCTTGGCGCTTGTATTTCTGTAGAAGACAACACTCAGGGGATGGTCCATTTCTGGCCTGTCTGGCTGCTCCTGCAGTGCCCTCAGCCAGCACCCTGCTCTCCTTGCCCAAGCCCAGCTGCTCATTGTCCTCAAGGCCATGCATGTGGCACCACGCTGCTGGGGATGGGGATGTGCCTGCATCTGCCCTTGCACCAGTCCTGGAGCTGCAGCCTTGGAACAGCGCACAAAGCACTCAGGACAGCATTGCGGCTGTGGGTCATGGGTGCTTGGGGCACCGAGGTGTGCTGCAAGGCACCTGCAGCTGTGTGCATGCAGTGTCCACGCAGCGTGCATGCAGCACGCTCCCGGCACGCCACTGCAGGGGACCACATTGCTGTGCTCACGTGCGTGAAGCATCTTCTCAGGCTCATGCTTTGCTGTGGAAAAGGAAATAAAAAGTCTTCCCCCGAGCAGCCGCCTCCGGTGCCTCCTTCCTAATAACTTGGCACATTCACTTAATACAGGCCGGCTCTTTCGCAGGCGCGAGCGGCGGCAGGAGACCAAGCCTGAGCACTGACCTGGTTTGCTTGCCAAGACAGAGCAAAGAGAAACCTTCACATAATCATTTCCAAACATTAAAATGGCTCCATTGTCATTATAGCTGAGAGATTGAATTCGCCTCATCAAAGCGGCGTATGACAGGTGACTCAATAGGATGGTGCCAGGCGCAGAGCAGGGAGATTAGCAGGGCACTGATATCATTATTTCCGCCTATCACAGATTCGGCAGGGAGGCAATTGTAATTTCTGGGCTTATTAGTCTGCATTCGCAGGAAAAAACCTGGTGATAAACCTCAGTGTGACAGCCAGGCATTTGTGCAGCAAGTGCTGTCACAGTGACACTTAGAAAATGCCAATGTGGAAACGTTCTCCTAATCCCCCCTAATAGAGGTTAAAGCATGGTACAAAGGCACTCTTATCGGTGATCGGGACACTAATAACATTTGCATTTTTAAGTTAAATATAGTAAGTAAAGAGTAAGTCTCCTCCTTGCGGCTCTGGCAATTAACTCGGCCCTGGAAGAAAAGCAGCAAAGCAGGAATTTGGCTTCCTGCATCCCGGGATGCTCGGTGGGAGCTGGGGCAGCTCGTCCCAGTGCTGCCCGGTCCCCCCAGCAGCAGAGGTTGCTCGGGGCCTTTCACCAGGGGCTTTGCTTTGGAGACACAAAACTTTTGGTGAGGGTTTTCCACTCCACGGCACACACCAGGCCCGGGCTTCCTGTGGTGATTCCCCCCCCGGACGTGACCCCACACGTGTGGCACACGCTCCCTGCAGGAATTTCTTCAGGAAAATGGGAAAAAAAAAATAATTACAGGTGGTAAACTGTTACTTTTCCACATTTAAATAAGAGCCCAATTAAGAAGACCATGCAATTCAATCCTTGAGTGAGTGCCACTGAATTCAATTTGTTTCAGGTCAATGAATATAATGTGAAGTTATTAACAAAAAGGTCAGGGACTGCATATAAAATATACACACATGACACAGGCAGCAGTAATTAGCACACATTTCACATGTTCTGTTGCTCAGACATATGGTGTAGAAAATCTTAACAGGATTAGATGTTAATAAATGTTCCCCTCTCCCTCCTCCCCGCTCCCTATTTAAATGGGGTTTAGCGCTATTCCCCCCGGTATTCCCGGGATCCACTGGAGTTAAGGACCCACGGCTGCGCGCCAGCACCGGGATGCTCGGCCAGGGGAAGGCACCCGACTCACCAAACCAGGGGCTCTCCTGGGATCCGACCTGGACACCACCTCCTGGAAGGCAGTTAATGGTGTCTCCCATGCATGGGGTCAGCGGACCCACAGCATCCGGAGGCTCCAGCTCTGAACTCCCATGGGACAATCCCGTAGCATCTGCTCTGCAGCAGCGGGGGAGAGCAGCGCCTCAGCTTCAGCAGCAGCTCCTGCAGCTCGCCTTTCTATCTGCTTCTTAGGAATGTGCGTTATTTGCCTTCATGGCCCTTCCTCTCCCTCCTCTCGGCACAGTGGGGATGAAGCCGGGAGGGAGGGATGTGGGACTGCAATGAAGCCGGGCTCCTCGGCACCGGCTGGACCCAGGAAAAACGCGAGCTACGTGCCAGGACAAGGACCTCGTGCCCTGCACCGTGCTCATCCCCACTGACAGACGGGGTTACTCCATGTGTGGCATCTCACCCGTTACTCTCCATGTGGGACAGGCAGCGTGGTCCTGGTGACAGCAGGGACACCACCACGGCAGTGATGGAGGAAGGGTCCCCTCCATGCCCATGGGCAGGAGGACTGTCCCTGTGGGAAGAGCTCTGCCTGCTCCCTCCACACCCTCGGCCACCCTGCACCAGGAATCACTACATTTGTTCATGAGAATTCACTGATTTAGTGTGAAATTATTGTATAAATAATAATAATAAAATTAAATTATTACAGAAACTCCATGCTTGAGGAGTGGCTGAATTTAAAAAGTCCACAACACATGAAAGATAAAAATAAATCAGAGGAACACAAAGCCCTAAATGCCTTTGCAACTTTAAGCAAAGTATTGAATGCCTCGATGGGCTCTCAAGGGTGTGCTTTAATAGGGGAAGAAACATGGGCAAAACTCCCCTGGAAGTTAAAGGAACAAATCGCAAGAACTCTGCTCAGCTCCGTGTCATGTAAGAGCTTTCAGAAACCCATCCATGGAGGAATCCTGCTCTGTGGCAGTCCTGGTCCCGACTCCGCAGCAGGGGAGGAACGCATCCCACTTGGGGGCTGGTGAAGAGTCAGCATCCCTGGGAAGCGTGTCCTGCCTCCACCCCCAGCATCCTCCCTCTGAGCCCTGAGCTTGGTTTTGCTTGAATATCGGGTAATTCAGAGTTTAAAGGAACAACCCTGGCGCTCTCTTTATATGCAAACAATAATCCCGGAGGTTTCCCAGCCAGGCAGAGCTCAGTGATGCCTTGGGAGCAGGCTGTGGGTATACGACACGCTGGGATGAAGGGAGGGTGCTGATGGGTGCCCAGCCCCTTACTCACAGGCAGGATGCCCCTGTGCTAGCAGTGCCGGGGTAGGGTCGATGAGCATCCCCAGGGCCCAGCCATCAGCACCTTCCCTCTGCCCAGTCCACTCCCTTTGGTCCAGCAGCTCCAAGCTCCTGTGGATGCTTCGCTCCAGACAGATCTGGCTCCTGACAGGCGTCCCGGAGGGACAGTGCTGCTTGCCTTGGAAACATGGCACAGGATCAAACATCTCCAGGTTTTGTCCGGTTTCAATGCCAGGTCTGGTTTGAGACTAACTCGGTGAGACACTGTCCTAAGCCATGGCATGGAGTGAATTCCTGTTTTATCACTCACAACCAAAATAAGCATCTTCCTTCGGCATTGTGCAGACCTGGAGAACTGACAGCTTGGCTGGATGCTCCTCTGCTGAGGAAGACATTTATTTGGAACATGGATAATAAAAAGCCTTGTTAATAATTTTCCAGATGAACACCCTTGCTGCATTACATGCCAAGAGCATCCATCCCCTTTCCTCCCTCAGCCCCTGACATGACAGGAACGGCCTCAGCTCCCAAAGCTGCTGCACAGGGAGTCCCTGCAGGATGGGGAGATGCTCCTGGAGCCAGTGGCTCTTCGTTGCCTTCTCCCTGTGGAGGAACCACACACATGTCCCTAGAAAAGCCCTTCTGGAAGCTGCAGCTACCTGGGTACATGGTAACAGCAGAAAAACAACCCAGAGGCAGCCGGGGCCACGTGCACCTCCTGCAACCGCATCAAGAGGAGCCTTCCCTGGCCAACAGCACACTCCTCGTGTCAGTCAGCCCCCTATGTTATACCATATATTCCATAAGGCACCTGTGTTACACCATATATTCCATAAAGCACACATGTTATACCATACATTCCATAAGGCACCTGCATTATACCATATATTCCATAAGGCACACACATGCCCTGATTTTTCCCTACCACTCAGATTCCTCCATTTAAGCAACATTCATCCTCAGTCAGTAAAATATCTGGTTTTCTACTTAGAGACCTAAGTTCCTGTTTTTCCAGTGGATGCTAGATTAATCCGTGCCTAGTTCCAGTATCCAGGTTTGGGAAGCAGGATGTATTTGGGACTATGGAAACTTCTTACACGTGCACCACTCGATATTTCTGGCACCAGCAGCGAGGGAAAGTCTGGGAAGTGCAGGTTAACTGCTGCCTGGCAGCTTCCCCAGCACTTGCTGTGGGGAGCTAAACCTGATTTATAGGGATGCTCTGGTGTCCGTTCAAATCTGCTTGAGATTCTTTACTGGGAAAAGATAATGACGGTAATGAGCCAGATGTGTTTGCTTGCTCTGACGCCTCTGCTCGTGGCTCCCGCTCAGGATGAAATATGCAACCAATTTCCCAAGTTATACTTTATCTCCAGTGTTGCCTGATGTGTTAAAAGAATTAAGTCATTTGTATATATTGACTAATAATTGTCATTTATGGCTGAACCTGTTAACATAATCCTCAGCTGGAGATATTTATTTTGCCCACGTATTGCTCTGTTGTTTTTGTGTAACTGATGGCAGGAAGCAACAGGGAAATGCACGAGCAAGAAGTGGAGAGCTTCAGTATTGGACGTGAAACGTATGAACCCATATATATGGGTACAACCCCAGATATATTAGGATTAGTATTTGTAAAGGATGAGCTTTAAAGTGAGATTGGCTCATACAGGCTCGAGGGTGAATCAAACCTGAGGTGAGTGTGTTAATTAAGGATGCTCGGTATTCAGGACAGGCTCCTATCTCCAGGGCAATCAGCAGAATTCCTCGGGGTTGCTCCGAGGAGATCCAGTTCGCTGTATTTTATGCTTAACAAACAGGGGATGGTTCTGTGCACGGTTGGTTCTGGATTCCCGGCTCCAGCCCTGCAGCAGCCCCTCGCTGCTTCTCCGCTTCCCAGGTGCCTTTTTCCACATCCTCCTCCCCACAGGAGGATGTGGCAGCTGCACGTTGGCACACAGGCACGGCGGCCTTCACCCCAGACATCCCATCCCATCCCACATCACAGCACCTACACAGCACAGCTCTGATGGTATGAGGCTTGAAACAGTGCTACCCAAAGCGATTCATTCCTCTCTGCTTCCAAAACCTGCAGCATCACGTTGGAGGATTGGACAGAGCGAGGGCAGCTCAGCAGTTCACTGAATATACCGAGGGAGAGACAACAGCCCCCCCAAACCAACCAAGCAACAGCAAACAACTAAAACCCCCTATTTTCTTTTTAATGAAGAAGGGATTCCCCCCAAACAGCCTGTTTGCTTTCCTCATGATTCCCCGGGGTTTAAAAACCCAAAGCAATTCATTTTTGATCTTCAGATCCTTTCCAACCCTGATCATTTATGATTCTGTGACTCCATGATTTTTATTTTACTGTTTGGCTTGCATATGAGAAGAAAACAAACAAAAAGAAGGCGGGTATCCGTGAAGCCTTTGTTTTCGGTCACTCCCTTTCCTTTCACATTTTCTTTTCTCACTGAGAACCACAACCACCTTCCAGTACCCGCAGTGACTCCAAGCCCCCCGTGACCAGAGGGAACCCAGCGCCATCCGTGCCTGCTTCCAGCACCCCTTTATGTGACACCGCCGGGGTTTGCTCACCCCTCGGAACCCCCTGGTCCAGCCCCCGTGCCTCTGCCGGAGCCCCGGCCCCGCGCTGGGATGCGGGTGCGAGGCCGCGGGCGGCGGCAGCGCGGGGTGAGAGCCTCCCGCTCCGGCGCTTCCATGGACGGAGCTGGCGGCCGGGTCAGCGGCTGCAGGCGCGGCTGCGCCCCCCGGCCGGGTCTGTTTGTGCCGCTCCTCTCTTCCGCAGGGCACCGAGCGCCGTAACCTTGCCTTCCATCGGCAGACGCGAGAGCCCCGGCGCGGCGCGCAGCAGCGGGGTGGCCTTGCTCCGCTGTGACCTGCCTGAAATTAATTTCCCAATCTGAGCTTTCGAAATCAGCGGCTGAAAAGCCCCATTAGATCAGCCCCATCCATCTTATCAGCAGCGCGGCAGCGAGCGCAGGCCCCAGCCAAGTGCTCCTCCACACAGGGAAAGAGCACTGGAATGAGACGGGACATGAATTTAAAGCGAAATACCTGCTCCAGAACATTCCGCACGTGGACACGCGCTCTGCAGTGACGGCAGCGTCCCCGGTTTGCTCTCTGGCATCTGGAGCCAATCCCTAGAACAGACTGGGGGGGAAAAGGCCATTTTAAGGTCAGAGTGTGGACTTCTGGAGCTTTTGTCTGGGGTAGCCGTGGGGAATAATTCACCCTGATTCACTTCCCCATGCAGGGCTGCTGCTCACAGGGCAGCATCCACGAGGAGAGATGGAGAAGTGATGGAGAGATGAAGAGATGATGGATCGGGTGCTAACCCAACTGCCCTCAGCCCCTGCAGGCACATTTTCTCTCCACCTGCAGAGTAATCAATGATTGCTTCAAGCGCTGTGGGCCAGCAGGATGAAATTCTACTCTGCAGCTATTGAAGGAGCCTGTGATGTTAAAACAACTTCCCCAAATGAAAATTTAGCACATTTGTCAGGTGGCACAGGTGTTCCCAGAGGATCAGTTCTGTTCTACAGGGCAAATAGAGATCTCTTATAGCTGTATGCTGCATAGAATGGCTTTAACCTGCCAGAGGGGAGACTGAGATGAGCTCTTAGGCAGAAGCTCTTCCCTGTGAGGGTGCTGAGGCGCTGGCACAGGGTGCCCAGAGAAGCTGTGGCTGCCCCATCCCTGGCAGTGTTCAAGGCCAGGTTGGACACAGGGGCTTGGAGCAAGCTGCTCCAGTGGAAGGTGTCCCTGCCCGTGGCAGGGGTTGGGACTGGATGAGCTTTAAGGTCCCTTCAACCCAAACCATTGGGGTTCTAAATAACTTGACACTTTGGGGTAAAACCCCAGAGCTCAAGGGTGTGTAGCACAGGGCCCTGGTGCTGGAAGCCCGAGGACATAGGAAGGGCTCCCACTGCCCCATCCCTCTCCTCCTTGCCTCTGTGGCTGTCCTGAACACCCCACTGTGCATCCTGCAGTGCTCCCTGTGCAGCCAGCATTGCTCCAGCCAGCCCTGCATTCTGGGGCTGTGTTCAGTGCCAGCACTGCTGGTCCTTGGTGGGGATCCTGAGCTGCAGGGGCTGTGAACCACCAGGGAAAGCACCTACCAGGACAGGACAGGCTCCAGGAGAAAGCAGTCATAGATTGCAGAAGGGACAATTACAAAGTAAGGCACCTGTTGGAGGTTTCTGGCTGGTGACTGCCAGAACAATGAGGGTTTATAATGCTTTTACTGTATCTAACACAACAATCTAATCCTTGTTTTGTGTTTTAAATCCTACAAAACTCTGTTCCGGCGACAGTGTGAGCATCACGAGAGAACCACCATGGTACAGAGCACTGTTTTCCTTTAACTTTTCAGCTATTGTTGCTTTCACTGGGGCAGGATGGTTTTTATTGCACATGTAGGGACGTCTGTACATGTGGGGTCAGGCTGGGGAGGATGAAATCAGAAGATCTCATTGGGGTTTGCTGGGAGGAATCCCAGCCAGCACCCAGCAGCAGTGTGGGGCTGTCACATCGCTGCTCAAGGATGCCAAAGCCCTGGGGGGTGAAGAGGCAGCGGGGTTCAATGGACCCACACTACATGAGGATGAAGAAGCCCTCACCAGCCCCATGGCCTGCAGGTACCTCGCTCCTGAAGCGAGGGGATGGGTCACCCTCTGCAGACCATGGTCTCCATCTCCATGCTCTGGGAACCCACCACCCACCCCATATGGCTGTGGCTGGCACGAACCCTTCACTGCCCAACTCTGCTGATGCTTCACGAGCAGTCAGTTAATACAAAACCAGCCCCTGTGATCCCTCCAGCCTTACCCACCACGCTCAGGCACAGCATTCCCTTGTGAAAGGGATGCCACAGGCACAGATGTAGGGTTGGAAGCCACCACCAACACCCATTCATGCTGCTGAAGTGAACGGTATCAATGCCACAGGGGCTCTGCTCTGGGAGAGGGGAGAAAGCATTCCGAAGTATTGAAAATGAGTTTCTTGCTATCCCCCCCGTGATTGCCTGCACACAGAAAGCGCAGATGATGTGAATGTGCAGGCTCCAGTTTAAGGCCCTTTTGCATTTTCTATCAAGCACTGCGGGCTGGTTGAGAACCGTGAGTCTTCCCCCATTTAAATGCCTCTATCACACTGCTGCCTCCTCAGGCACCACCACGCTGCGGGGAGCTGCCACGAGCCCGCCCAATGGGGAGAACCCGAAGCACAAATTGCTGCAAACTCTGCACTCAACAAGTCCCCTCAAGCAGACAAGTAGGGCCCAAGGATAAACATTGCCCATTACCCCGTGCTCCTCACTTGGTTCTTGTTGATCGTCCGAGCGATCCGATGGGTCAACATTCCACTTCCCGATAGCGCAGACTCTGGGCTAATAGAAACAAATAAAGGGAAAGCTTCTGTCCACAATGGGTCCGGAGCATCCATTGTTGGCAGGCACTAATCGGATTAAATTGGCTCCTGGCTCTACTGCTTGGAGCCTAACTCGTCCCTAAACTTCTCCCATCTCAAGGGGATGTGTCACTGCTGCTTTTGGGGTTTTGTTTTACTGGTTAAGTGTGACGGATGGGAAGCACTAAGGAAGGGCTCCCCGGTGAACAAAGAGCGGGGCTGGCAGAGGCACAGCCCTGTGCATGCCATGGTCCTATGGAGCCCGTCCGGCACCTCCGGCTGGAAATGGCATGTCAACGTGAGAGCTGCTGCGCCGGGCACGGAGAACCTCCCGCATCCCACGCCGGCTGCGCCCAGGTCGCTTCCCATTAGCATGTTAATCCGCAGCCTGGCACCGGCCCCTCCGAAGCCGCCAGCACGTGGATGCGCGCAGCCGAGACACGGCCCTAAATAATGCTGCCTGCGAGGGAGCCCGAGCGGCCACAGCCTGGTAATTTCCACAGCTATTGGCAACCTGGGAATTTTCCTGCCTTATCACCAGGGCTCAGCTAACTTCACTAACACTAATCAGAGCTGGAATCATTCATTCAAGGATTGCATGATCATGTTTTTCTTTAGCAGTGACAGCTGCCTGAGCCGCATTAGCAATGCAGATGAGGCGGCCTAATAGGTTAATGCAGAACACGCCAAAATTAGGTTTAATCCCCAGTGAAATAATCTAACATTTTCACATTTCTTGATGTTGGGATAGAGACGTTGCTGGTGACTCAATTAGGTGTAATGTAGATCAAAGCAAATTTACCTTCTGGCTGAACCTTCCCCATAGTTTAGATAGAAGAATATGAGGGTTCTTTACTAATTGGCCAGCGGCTGGGGGGGGAAAATCCTATTGAAAGCGTGTGTGTGGTGAGAACCGGGGCTCAGCTCTGAGTGAGGGATGCCCCAACCCCAGCACGGTGCTGCACCCCAAACCAGCCCCGCGCGCAGCACCAGCCCGTGCAGTGCTCCCAAACGGAGGCTTTTTGGGGGCTTTATTCCTATTTTTATTTTTCCCCTATTCATTTTTAATGTCCCGTCCTGAAATATCCCCGGCGAGGTTTGAAAGAGCTGGCATTATAAAAGCAGCATAAAGGAGACAAAACCCCAGCCCGCCCACCAGCGTGTGTGTGTCTAATGTTTTCATTCTTGGGGAATAACATATCAAACAGCCATCGCTTTCAGTCATAAAGGGAAGGAAACAAAAAATTACATGCCCTCAGTTGCCAAATTATTTTTTGCCTTGACATCTTAATTCTTAATCCTTGTGTGTGGTCAAATCAGCCTGCTATAGACAACCAATCAAGCAATTATTCCTAAATTATATTTGCCCAACTCGCATTGATTGGTTATTCTTTTCTTATTGGGTAAGCTCATTAATTCTGAGCAGCTTGCTTATTATGCTTGCCACATCATTTTCTTTCTGAGCCTATCTACTCACACCAGCCTGCTGATGTTTCAAGATGCCATAGAGAAAAAAAAAGGCCGAGTGATCTATTGCATTGTCTCTTCCAGCAATTACAATTCACATTGCTGATTAACTTTGATGTGAAAACTAATGAGATAAGGCAAGTTATCAAGGCGGACCTGATCGTCATCTCATTTATAGAGCATTTGCCATCAGTGAATGACAAAAACTAATGAAGATGTATCTGACAGCAGGCTGAGCCCAGGCCGAATTTCGTTTCTCATCAGCAAGTGCTCTGCTTCCAACTCATCAGTCTATCTGAAACATGTGGAAATTAGCTTAATAATGAAAACACTTCATCCAAATAGACAAATGTTTACATTAAAATAGCTACATGATAAATAGATGTTAAAGATTTTATGCCTTCTTGAGTCTAAACAATGGAGCACAAAATATGTTCCCGCGTTCACTAAATCATCCCTGCAAACCTCCACATGCTGCTGTACCTGCGCTGCTGCTCAGAAACCTTTCTGGTCTGCGGTTCCTCCTTTTGCAAAGGTTCAGTTTGGGCTGTAATTAACGATCAGAGGTGCTTGGCAGGAAAAAGGCAGAAGGACCCAGCGAGATCCGAGAGCATGGAGCTCCCCAGGCAGGGTTTTAGCAGCACCGTGGCAAAAGCAAGAGGCTGATGCTCCTTGTACCTCGGGAGCACATTTACACACACAGAGTATAGCAGGGACCCATCCTGCTCCAGCCTGAAACAAAAAGCACAAATCTAGCTCCTGTAAACACACCAACACCTCTTGCCTGAGCCACAGCTCCCAGAAAGTCTCCAGTAATTCCAGTCCAGTTTAGAAAGGCAGGAGGCAGAGCTGCTCCCGGTGTTGATATCCTGCCTTTGGTACGGCTATTTACAGGAGGCTATTTCATATTTGGTGTGTGTCATTTCACAGGCTCGTGCCATGTCCAAATAGATCCCCAAGACGTTTTTTGTATCTGGAATAAAATATTCACCAATCATCTGGGATCAAAAATGCTATTTTTAATAAGAAAGTATTAATTAATCACATGGGATCAAAAATGCTATTTTGCATAATGAAGATGTGCATTTGTAAGGCAGAATGGTGAAATTCTTGCTTGAAAATTGATTTTAATAATTGTGCATATTTCAGTTAAAATAAGCGGTTCGTAAAAGATTCCTTTTCATTGTTGTGTATTTTTTCCCTTTCTCTGGAATAAATATGGAATAAGCCCATTCCCTGCCTCAACGGGAGGAAAAGAACCACAAATATTTCACGACCGATGTAAGAGGAATTTTAAATGGATTTTGGCAATGAGGATCCGAGCGGACCGGAAAACCCGTCAGACCCTGCCGGGAAGCTGCCGGCGCTCCGGTGCGTTCCGCACGACGACAGCCCCGAGCTCGCACGGGAAACGCTCGGACCTTGCCAGCCTGAGGATATAACAGGGATCACGGCGGGTGCAGCCCCCCCGACAATTCCCATCTTACCATCCCGGTCCCACCGCACTCGCCACCTCTCTCCCGTTCCCGGTGCTGGAGCACAGCGAGGTCCGGACCCGCGGGAGCCGGCGCCGGGCATTGTGTGTCACAGAGGAGTCGGCACAAAGAGCCCGCAGCCCGGGAAGTTAAAAGAAAAGCCGGTTCTAAAGCACCAGCAACAAATTACTACTTCAACGCTGGATTAAATTTAAAAGCTCTTCACGGAGCTGCAGATAAATCCTATATATTAGAAGAAACCATAAAAGTACTTGCTCAAGAGCTAAAGGCACAAGTGGGAAGTTGACCCCAAAGATTTTTTTCTCTTAATAACCTGCTAAGTTTATAAAATTTCCCAGCATTGGAGAGGGCTTCGCTACCTCCGCAGTGCTCAGCACCACAAAGCAACACGGGCTGCTCTGCCCCATTAAATGAACTTGGACAAATCGCAGCAATCAAAGCGATTCATTAAATAAACACCACCAGGTTTGATTTTGGGGTTTGTGGTGATTTGTGGTTTGTGTGGGGTTTTAGTTTGGTTTCCCCCCCACCCTTGGAGCAGGATGGATTCTCTTTCACCACTCACACACACAGTGGGAATAACATCGATCCCATCCTTACTTCCCTTATCACAGGGAGCGGTGAGTGCAGGTACAGAACTATGCTCCTCCCGACCCGGGCTCGCATTCATATGGATCCCTTTCAGTGGGAAGGGTGCGGATGCACCCGCAGCGGCCAGGGCACAGCGCTGCCCCTCGGCTCACAGACACCCTGGGACCTGCCCGTGTTTTATCCCACCTTTCTGCACACTCAGTGCTTTAGATTCCTGAAACAGGGGCTTGGGCACTGCAATCGCTTCCCTGCATCTCTGGATGTGTGTATACATCCGTGCGGCTGCACGGGGGATGTACAGAGAAAGGAATGCTGCTCCTCCCTCCCCCTCCCCGTCCTTTATCCCAGTAGCCTATTTTAATAAATAATTATAGGCAGCTAAAGGATTTGTTCATTCCAAAAGGTCTCCCCTTCACATTTCTCAGAGGTTCAGCTCAAGGAGACACCATGATAATAAGGCTGACTCGGGATCCCTACTTCACAATGTCATTATGAGCTAGCATTTAAAATGGAGAAAATATGTATATTATACCTAAAAGCGTTACAAGGTTACAGCCTCGTCTCGGGAATATTTAATGCTGCCGGGGAAGCAGAGCTGGGGAGGAGGGAGAGGGGGGGAAACACGGGAGAGAAATCCTTTCTGAAACACAAGCTTGGAAAAAAGACGCTGGGAGCGAGCACGGGGTTCATTTGCATTTCCAATGACTGGGACTAATCCTCGCTGCCACCTTTACATTTCCTTATTACTTTTCCTAATTATCTTCTTTTTTTCCTGCTCGTAGCTTTCTCTCTCCATTCCCTCTCCTCCTATTCCCAAATACCCAGCGCGCTGCTGCCTGTGACCAAGCCCATCCATGCAGCTCCTCCAAAACACAGGTGCCCCCCAGCCTGGGTGCCCTGCGGGGTGGTCCCCATTAGCAGGGCTGTTAATGAAGGTTCCTGGGGTCTCGTAGGAGGCCGAGGTGGTGCCAAGGTCCCCGGCACGGGCCAGGCAGAGCCCTGTGCGCCCCATCCCATGGGAATGTGGGTGCGTGCGGGGTTCCCCCCAGCCCCTTCTCACCCCCCCAAAAGACACCGCGTCCCCGGTTGCTGCGGGTGGCATCAGTGACCGATCCTGGAGCACGGCCCATCCCAACGCAAGCCCCGCAGGGCAGCGGCAGCCGCCCCGCATGGTGGCCAGTGGAAAACGGGGCTTTATCGGCGTACAGAGACCTCCCTAAAAACTAACGCAGCTTAATCCCTCAAGCCCGACTCCAAGCGGTACTTAGCGAAGGTTCGGCATGGAACTGGAGCGGTCTTAACACGAACACACATCCCCTGTCTGAGACAAGTAAATTACGCTGCTAAACGCCTGTTGGAGCCCAGCTACTGAGCCACTATTTCAGTCTTATCCTAAAATTTGCTAATAGCAGCTCTTTCAAATAAATGAAGTGATAATGAAAAAAGTCCCGCTTTGAATTTATATATATTTCAGCAGAGAAGAATGTTTTATTTAAAATAGTTACAGTGGGCCTTTTGATTTAGAGTTTAAAGTAAATAATATTTGTACATCTAAAACATACTCAAGACAAATGAAAAGCCTCTAGATGCTTTTGTATGAGATGCTGAAGAGCTCTACAAACTTAAAAGCACAACCTCAATTAAGCCCATCTTCATCTGGAAAAAAAATTAGCAACTGAAAGCTGAATATATTAGATAATGCACACTCGCAGAAGAGCATTCTCTTAGCAAAAAATTCTTGATAACCAACCTAAAGCTGGCCTTAGAGTTGCTCAATGCTAATTCTGTTTGAAACTGTTTAACTAACTATGAATAGATATCCATATTCAACAAAGACATAATTAATGGCAACCTTTTCTTCTGCTCAGAAGACATCATAACAAGCAGAAAAGTACAAAAAGATTTTTATAGTAACTAATTTAAGGACAAAGGGTTGACCTCTAGCATTTCATTAAATAAACTGAGCGAATAAAAGCAGAGTGACAGTATTCATCCTCGTTCAATTCAAGCAGCCAATTTCAAAATGCAAATCATAATCTGCAGATGTTGCAGCCTGATATATTTTTCTTAGATATCATTTGTTCAATTTAAGAACATCAGACATTTGAATTTTAAATAAAAATCAAACCCAATTCCCAGCCTCAGTGCTCGGCGTCGCAGGGCCGACAGCGCAGGGCTGCGGGTGCACGGGGCTCCCCCTCCATCCCTCCCTCCATCCCTCCCTCCCCGGCGTTTGAGACCCAATGCTCCAACCATTCATTTTATATATTATTTCCAAAACCTTTTAATGGAGAAGTTTGATTAAGCCACACATTATTTCTGATTAGTGCAGCCAGTGAGTGCTGCTGCATCTACAGCCCGGGGATGGAGCATGAAGAGCCGCAGCTCATCGAGTTCCTCCAACCTTCTCGCTCAGGGAGACTCAGCACCCGAGCCAGGGTGCCACGGTCCCCCAGAGCCACAGATGGTGCTGGATGCATTCCGTGGACCTCAGAGGATGGTGGATGCATCCGCTGGACCACAGGGGGTGATGGATAAATCTCTGAATCACAGAGGGTAGTGGATACAGCCCCTGGGCCACAGAAGGTGGTGGATGCAGCCCCAGACCATGATGCCATGGGGCTGCTCTGCTCATGGAGAAGAGCATCCTTGCTCTGGTCCCTGAAAGCAGCAGGAGCCCACAGCCCCTGCCTGGGGTGGGGGAGATGTGGTGCTGTGCCCTGACTGGTGGACAGCAGGGAAAACACAATAGGAGATACATTTCCTAGGAATTTGGCAACACAACCCCAGATCTGTCAGTTTTCCAGGTTTTCTCCTGGGTGCCGGAGGAAAATGTGGGAAAGGAGGAGTGTTTGACTGGGCTCTGGGTGATCTACAGGCTTTTACCACGGAGGGAATTAAGTCTTGATGCAGCTCAATGCTTAGCATACGCTTCCCTTCCGCAGGGATTTAGGGGAAGTTAAACCCGTGCTGAAGCATGCTGCTCCAATGGGAGAGCCACGGGGGGGCATCTCCAGCCAGCAGATACCGTGCACTTTGCCAGCTATGGATCTGCAGCTGACAGCCTCACATCTGTGGAGGGTTTTCTTCTTCATTCCCACGCTTTAATAAGTATATTTTAGCATTTCTTACCTTGACAAGCTGAAGCGACAGGAGGGATGCTAAGGGATGCTTTTGATATCTCTAAAGGGGCCAGAAGATGCCTCGCTGCATCTGACACATGGGAACATGAGTTCCTCCCACTCCTGTTTACACGTCTGTGGAGCATCGCCCACTGGGCATGGCATCCCACGAGCCTGCAAAAACACAGCATTCTTCTTAGGAAGTTGCTTTGGGGTGTCTGGAAGTTTTTTGGGTAAGCAGGAGATGTTATTTGTTTATTTTGACCAAATGCACAGCCCATGGCACGAGCTCCTGGCTTTGCTGTCCTAGGCTTTTTTGGCCTAGGCTACAGTGGATCAACACTGCTGTCTGCTCAGGGAGTCATTTCCTTCCTTCTTTAATAAAAGGAAAATATCCCAGGGACCCACCACATGGACCTTAGTTACTGCTAAGTTACAACGAGGAGCATCATCTGTGAAAGCATGTCTATTAATTAAACTGCTGTTGATCAGAACTGGTTCATGGTACATAAAGAGGAACTGAAGCAAACAGTTGGGGGCATCAGTGCTGTTTCACCCAGCAGAGCAGTCACCACTGACACCCAGAGCATCGGTTCCATACCGGACCCTTCCAAAAGGGTCACCAGTGACACACAGAGCACTGGTTCCACACTGGATCCTTCCAAAAGGGTCACCACTGACACTCAGAGCACCAGTTCCACACTGGGCCCTTCCAAAAGGGTTACCACTGACACCCAGAACACTGGTTCCATACTGGACCCTTGCAAAAGGGTCACCAGTGACACACAGAGCATTGATTCCATGCTAGACCTTTCCAAAAGGGTCACCACTGACACACAGAGCACCAGTTCCATACCGGACCCTTCCAACAGCGCCACTGGGAGTGTGGGCACGGGGCACAGGGATGGGGATGAGGAAGGGCCGGGGCTTTGCCTCCTGCACAAACAGACCCTGCAGCTGTCGCAGGGAGAAATAAATGACTTCCGGAGGCGAGGGAGAATAAATGGGCCCATTCATGCGGCGTGAAGGGGACATTGTTTTCCTCCAGGGGAAAAAAAAAGATCCCTCCCAACAACCTATATATTAAGGTATCAATGAACAACAAATTCATTCTGTTATGACACAGGAAATGTAAAACAGAATAGGCTGCAAAACAAACTCGATTTATCAGCGCCACACATGCAAAAGAAGAAATTTCCCTTGTTGGCTGCTGGATCAGAGCGGCCTTTGACGGTGGTTCTGGCTCTCACGCTTAGAATTCCAGCCACACATGGAGCGTGTTCTGCCGGCGCGCTCGCGGTGGGTGCTCGCGCCGCAGATGAAGGCTGTGTCCCAGGGTTTATCCTCTTCAGTGACAACGTGTGCACAATACGCCTCCAACGCCTGTTTAAAACCGGCTGCAGATGAACACGGTGTCTGTCTCCTGCATTACAAGCAGGAGACATGGAGGTTTGGGGGGGTTTAAAGGGAGAGGAATTACTCACTGGAAGAGCACCCAAGCCTTTCGTCTGCACTTGGCAACCCCCAGGTCTGTATTAAAAAACAGGGAAAGAGGGCAAAATGGAAACTGGGAATGTGACACAAACCAGACCCTAGTTCCCAACATGAGGGTGAGCGGGGGACCAAGTCGCTTCCACCAGCCCCTCAGTCCTTCCTCTCACATGCTGGACTCAGCTCCATCCTCTCCCCGCCTCCTGCTCTTATGTCTACAACATTTATGCTAAGCCATTTTTCCCAAGTAACATTAAATAAAAATCTCTTAAAAATGAGTGGAATGGATCGATCCTGCCATAGAAATGGAATTTAAACAGCTGCAAGAAGCACTCAGCTTGCAGGGGACTAATCCAAAGGGTTTTAATTGGGGAAAGCAGCAATAAATGAAAGAACACGAGCTTGGAGAAGAACACTTGAAAGTGACTCGGGAAGATGAGATCTGTTTGTGCTTGGTGGGGAGATCTTCCTGCAGAAGGGCAGGGGGAGCCTTGTGGGCCCTGACCTGCAGCCCTAGAAGAACAAGGAAGGCCAAGGGG
Source organism: Psittacula echo (assembly GCF_963264785.1). Taxonomy (NCBI): domain Eukaryota; kingdom Metazoa; phylum Chordata; class Aves; order Psittaciformes; family Psittacidae; genus Psittacula; species Psittacula echo. Next base: position 122,010,405 of record NC_137738.1, read on the forward strand.
AATGGCTTGAACCTGCCAGAACAGGGGAGACTGAGCTGAGCTCTTAGGCAGAAGCTCTTCCCTGTGAGGGTGCTGAGGCGCTGGCCCAGGGTGCCCAGAGAAGCTGTGGCTGCCCCATCCCTGGCAGTGTTCAAGGCCAGGTTGGACACAGGGGCTTGGAGCAAGCTGCTCCAGTGGAAGGGGTCCCTGCCCGTGGCAGGGGTTGGAGCTGGAGGAGCTTTAAGTTCCCTTCAATACAAACCAGGCTGGGATTGTATGATTCCATGAAGAAGGCACAGAGCCCTTCCCAGCGCCAGCCAGACCCCAGTGCCAAGGGGCTCTTTAAGGGAGAGGGCCCAGGTGATACCCAGTGCGTTAACGCTGATCACATCCCTGAACCCGCGTGTGCCCTCCCCGTCCCTGAGCCGGTGACTCCCGGATCCTCCTGCACAGCGCGGGTCCGTCCGAGACGCCTCATCCTGCCGGATTCCCGGGGCCCGCCGGCGCCAAGGGGGTCCCGCACAAGCAGGATGCGTCCCTGGAGCCGCGCAGGACGCAGCCGGGGCCGGGCCGCGCCGTGCTCCCCTGGCGCTGCTTTAAACCCATGTCACGCTCCCAGCACAGCGGCTCCTCTGCGCCTGTTTGAACTGTCCCTCCCAATTAGCGGTAATAAGTGACTCCGGGAGGACGAGCAAACGCGGCGCATTCATTACCCCCCGCTCCGGCCGCCCCAGGAGATGCCGCCCGCAGCCGCGGAGCGCACCACGCCTGGCCCCAGCCACCGCCGCCGAGAGGCGAATTAATGACAAAGTCGCTCCAAGAGTTTGCCTGAAACGATTCTGTTCTGCCCATCCGCGCAGGAATTGATTGCTGCCGGCCTGGAAATATGTCCGGATCAATACGGCACAGCCCAGAGCAGAGCAAGGCATGCTCGAGCCCCATTTATTTAACCCACTTTTTTGAGGAATGGCACATAATTTACCAGGTAGGAATTGCGAAGCCTTCCCAGAGCAAGGACTAATGACAGGCGGTGGGGAGCCTGCGCCACCATTCATCTCCTTGCAGAGCCGCGGGTCCCTGCGCCCGCCGGTGGCCATCGCCGAGGTGATGCCCCTGCGGTGCCAGGACGTGCCCCCCGGCTACCTCGTGTCCTTGCTGGACACACACAGGGCCAAAGCACATCGCTCAGGTGCGCACTGAGGAAACGGCTTCAGATTGCACCTTTAGGGAAATGTTCTTAAAGGAAGAAGAAAAACCCACCAGAAAGGGCGGCTGGCTGCAGTGGCACACCCCAAATCACTGATGGTTGTGCATCTTGGACCATTTTATCACAGAACCTCAGCCTGGTTTGTGTTGGAAGGGAACTTAAAGCTCCTCCAGCTCCAACCCTGCCACAGGCAGGGACCCCTTCCACTGGAGCAGCTTGCTCCAAGCCCCTGTGTCCAACCTGGCCTTGAACACTGCCAGGGATGGGGCAGCCACAGCTTCTCTGGGCACCCTGGGCCAGCGCCTCAGCACCCTCACAGGGAAGAGCTTCTGCCTAAGAGCTCATCTCAGTCTCCTCTCTTCTGGCAGGTTCAAGCCATTCCCCTTGGCCTGTCCCTACAGGCCCTTGTCCCAAGCCCCTCTCCAGGTTTCCTGCAGCCCCTTTAGGCACTGGAGCTGCTCTCAGGTCTCCCCTTCAGGAGCCTTCTCTTCTCCAGGCTGCCCCAGCCCAGCTCTCTCAGCCTGGCTCCAGAGCAGAGCTGCTCCAGCCCTCGCAGCATCTCCATGGCCTCCTCTGGTCTCTCTACAGATCACATGTCCTACAGACAAATACTCGCTCCAGGCTATCACAGCTCAAAGCAATCATCCAAAGCCCACCTAGGAACAGCCTCAGTGTTTTATGGCAGTGCACTCCAGGAAAAAAAACAACCCCACAACTCCTGCACGCAGAGGTCGGACAAGCATCCTGCTCCCACTTGAGGTAACTCCCAGCGGGCATCCAAACCCTGAGGTGCCTTCTTAGAAAAGCAAGACCATGCTCAAGGGTGTGAAAACAGCATTAAAAGAGTGGGAATGAGCACACAGAAGAGCTGGGCTGTGCACCAGGGCTGGTGGGGAGGGCAGAGACCTTCCTGCAGGTACCATGGGGTGTACCGGGAGGCAGCGTGCAGCAGGGCTGCTGCCTTCCCCACAGACCAGGCTCCTCTGCGGCACAGCTGAAGCAATTGTGAAGTAAACACTGGTTTGGGATGAGCTAAAACCGATGCTGAATGGACACAACAGAACCACTGACACTCCCTGGGCAGCAGCTGTGACTGAACCCATCGTTAGCACTAAACACACCTGGAACTCAGCTCCCTGCAGCGCACAGCACAGAGACACTTGGCAGGGCAGAAGGGAGGTCACCCCTGTGGGGCTGGGACCCAGCTCTGGGGAATTTCATCCCCATGTGCTGCTTCCATAGGGGCGGCTCCAGCACACCCAGCCCCACTGTCCTGCGCTGCTGCCCCATGCCGCTCTGCCGGGATGCTCTGCATGCTCCACAGCGCCCGTGTTTTCCAGGGCATTAACTCCATGTGCACGGCTGCTGTCATCCTCCCCGAGGGGGGTGGCTGGGCCCTCCCTCTGCAGCCATCAGCATCACTCTGACCTGTCATCAGGGAATGATGAGGTGACACCAGTGCCCCGGGCCTGTCACCACGTCCTGGAGCAAGGAGCAGCCTCTGCCAGGGCAGCAGCAAAGCTACAGGCACATATGGCTGTAGGTACATGGCCATAGGTACACATGGCTGTAGTTGCACTCAGCTGTAGGTACACACAGCTGTAGGTACATGGCCATAGGTACACATGGCTGTAGGTGCACTCAGCTGTAGGTACACACAGCTGTAGGTACATGGCCATAGGTACATGCTGTAGGCACACACGGCTGTAAGTACACACGGCTGTAGGCACACATGTGGCTTGCCCTGCACTGTCATGGGAAGATTCAAGGAAAGGACAGCTCAGATGCCTTCAAACCAAGTGAACTCAAGCCTCCCTGCCTCTGTGATCCCTCCAGTGAATGTGTGTGTGCACAGCAAAGAAATAAACAGCAGAGCATTGCAGAAATCAAACTCTGGGATTTGCTGGGTTCTCCTGCCCGGGAACTTGGGGGAAGCCCTTCCTGCTCTGCTGGGCTGCTCCCAGCCATGGGATGTCCCTGCTCGGCCGGCACTGATCTCACAGGCACAGACATTGCCACAGGGACAGCCACAGGAGCATCTTCCCAGCGTCAAGGGCTGTGGGTACAGCAGGGAAGCACAGCGCCTGCTCTGCCTGGGGGTTCTAACAAGCATCCCCAAGCCTAAAGCCAACCCAGACTGGAGGAGAACTGCTGCTGGCCCCATTCCACAGATGAGACACTGACCTGGGGGGATGCCAGGGCAGGGAACACAGCCCAAGGAAACAGCAAAACAACACAGGGCTTGAAGCAGGAATTGTTGAACCCCAGCCCAGCTCCAGTGAGCCAGAAGGGGGAAAAGACACTTTCTATTCCGAGAGTTTGTCCGTGCTCCACATTGCTGGCACAGGCAGCGAGGCCGGGTCACATCTCAGGGCTCAGTGCAGGGTGCTGCAGCCCAGGCACTGCATTGCCTTCAGCTGCGCTCCCCTGTGCTTAGGGGGGCTTTTCTCCATTAAAAACGCTGCTTCTCTCCCATTTGGAGTGGAACATGCATGAAAAGGGTCATTCATGACAACTCTGAGGGCTGGGAGGATGAAATAGAAAACAACGTGGCTTTTCTTTTCCAGCAGTACCCCAGGATCCCCCCATGGTGATGCCCAGCAGGGCTCAGTGCAGCCCCAGGAACCCTACAGTGGTGATGCCCAGCAGGGCTCAGTGCATCCTCTCTGCGCCCAGCATCTCCTAGCTCCTCCACAGCACCCAGCAAAGAGGAGCCGGTCCAGCACCGCTTCTTCCCTCATCTCCTCCCATCCTAGCAGCACAAACCCCCACACGTGGCAGCCATCTCCACCAGTTTTATTGCTCAATAAAACATTTGAACCACAAATAAATGCTTTTGCCCAGCACTACATCTCCTCAAATAATAATGCACCAGCTCAAAAAGAAAAACAACCGGCATTCATATTCCGCTGCAAAGTTTTATTTCCCCTCCCCAAGGAGGGAGACGGAGGCCTTTCCGTTCTGCATTCAAATACTGTATGGGAATACAGTAACCATCGTTCTCAGAGGATTTGTGCAAATGCCAGCAAGACAAACCCCAAATCAAATTTATTAGCTGGTGGAGATGTCTAACAATTTTACACAGTGACTGATAAAGCCGCCTGGGAATTCCTTTCAACATTAAGTGATTTAAAGCCTCTACAGAAACTTCATTGTCTGTTACAATATATAAAGAGTTTCTCAGTATCAAGTAATGCTGGAGCAGCAGTCATTGGGTTGTTTATTATTGCTAGTGTGTGTTGTCTTTAATCCGGAATGCTTCCCAGGAATCCTCATATCCAGAGCCCTGTACAGAGCCATAACGGGACAATGGGAAAATTAATTAAGACCCACAGCCTGTGTTTTAAAGGCACTAGCTGTATTTTGATGGCAAGGTTGAGATGCTCACTCCTAACCTGAGTGCACTTGTGGAAGATGATCCAGATCTGATTGCCCCATTAGGGTCACCCATTCAGTGCCCACAGACTGCTTGGGGCAGGCACGATGAGGAGGGCTCCAGCCCCGAGACTCCTTGGCTGCGGCCAAGTCATAGAATCACAGAACACCAGAGTGGTTCGAGCTGGATCTCAAAGCTCCTCCAGCTCCAACCCCTGCCACGGGCAGGGACCCCTTCCACTGGAGCAGCTTGCTCCAAGCCCCTGTGTCCAACCTGGCCTTGAACACTGCCAGGGATGGGGCAGCCACAGCTTCTCTGGGCACCCTGGGCCAGCGCCTCAGCACCCTCACAGGGAAGAGCTTCTGCCTTATCAACAATCTAAACTTCCCCTGTTTCAGTTTGAACCCGTTACCCCTTGTCCTGTCAACTACAGTCCCTGATGAAGAGTCCCTCCCCAGCACCCTTGTAGCCTCCTTCAGATACTGGAAGGCTGCTATGAGGTCTCCACGCAGCTTCTCTTCTCCAGGCTGAACAGCCCCAATGTTCTCAGCCTGGCTCCATACAGGAGGTGCTGCAGCCCCTGAGCATCCTCGTGGCCTCCTCTGGCCTTGCTCCAGCAGCTCCATGTCCTTCTAAATGACAAATGCGTCCTAGAATCAGGCTGGCTTTGTGCTGCTGCAGCCACCTCCTTCAGAACCATTTGTAGCCACAGACCCAGGAACACAGCGCTCTTAATTGCCAGCTTTTCATCACGCGCATTCCTCGCTGTGCCATTTGCATTTTGGGGGTATTTAATCAATCCCCCCCGCTCCCAAACTCCGAAGTGAGATAACGTTTCTTGATTGTCTCTGTTGTATGTGAACGCTCCGCAGGCCTGACAGACAGTTCTTCATTTCAATTAGGGGATGCTCATCGTTAGCTTACTAATAAGGACCAATTTTCTGTCACAACTATTTCCTAATTAAATTCAAACCAGAGATTTCTAACCCAGATGGTCAGTGATGCCACAGATTTGTTTAAATTTGGTATCACAGTAACAAACTACTAATTAGGGTTTGTAAATACACCAATTCCCTCATGACTTAGTTGTTAGTAATGCATACAACCGGTTTATTAAAGCACTAATTGTGTCTGGCTTTACTTGGGCCTAACACATAATCCACTTATCACATACTGGTACCAACTCATTTCGAAGGGATTATGAATGAAATCATAAATGAGGTCTCGCATCCAGCTCCATGGTATTGTTAATAAAGGTTTGGTGTCATATTTAGATGATTTTCTGCCTCCGATGGAGAGTGGCCCCGCAGTGATGCTGCTGCTCTGCTCTCCAAAGGGTATTTGATGGAAGAAGTTCTGGATGCTGCTCCGGCACCTAAACCAGGGGTTTCTGCCTCAGCTCAGGGAGTCAGCACATCACTGAAGGAGCCAACCTCCTCCCTTTCACAGGGAAAGCACCAAAACAACAACTAATTCCTGTTTATCCCTATCAGAGACAAGCTTAGCACCTGCACAGGTCTGGGTCTTCCACAGGTGAGACCCCAGCCCTTTGCCTGCAGACCTGAGACCTTCACCAGCCTTCATCACCCTCTTGAGGGATGGAAACGTCCCAGCGCCACCAAAACCCACCTGCCATAGGAGCTGGATGTCACAGAACCCCAGAATGGGTTGGGTTGAATGGACCTTAAAGCTCCTCCAGTCCCAACCCCTGCCACGGGCAGGGACCCCTTCCACTGGAGCAGCTTGCTCCAAGCCCCTGTGTCCAACCTGGCCTTGAGCACTGCCAGGGATGGGGCAGCCACAGCTTCTCTGGGCACCCTGGGCCAGCGCCTCAGCACCCTCACAGGGAAGAGCTTCTGCCTAAGAGCTCAGCTCAGTCTCCCCTGTTCTGGCAGGTTCAAGCCATTCCCCTTGGCCTGTCCCTACAGGCCCTTGTCCCAAGGCCCTTTCCAGCTTTCCTGCAGCCCCTTTAGGCACTGGAGCTGCTCTCAGGTCTCCCCTTCAGGAGCCTTCTCTTCTCCAGGCTGCCCCAGCCCAGCTCCAGAGCAGAGCTGCTGCTCACGCTCTGGGGGTGCAGCCCAGCACGCAGCCTTGCAGAGGGGCAGCTCTGCACAGAATGCACCCTGGGGCTGATTTCATGGAAGTACCTGTTATGAGGAGCAGGAATGGGGAGCTCGCTGTTGCTGTGGATGCCCCTCCCTGCCTTGGCTTCAGTAAGTAAAGTAGGAAAGAAATGATAGATAACTGTGAATTGCAAGGTTATGTAAACACGGAGGGGGCTTTAGAAGAATCCTATTAAACCATAAGAGAAAAGCATGGATGGTTTATCACATCACTAAGACCCAAGAATGCATTAATAAATAGAATAATAGATAATGAACCATAGAGTACAAGGCTAAACTATCCGCCATTGTGAGGATCCTGTGACAGTAGAAACAATGAAGGGGAAGAAAAAGCTTTGTTGGTCTGTCACTAGAACCTTGTCGTGTATCTTTTATAGCCCATTTTTAATGGATTCACAGCACCTATCCATTATTCTCCACTCAAATCCCTCGTTTTTCTCCCTCTTGAATGCAAATTCCCATGCACCTCTCTTCCTTCACCATGACTGCCCATGTCAAACTTTGGGTTCCTGGGAGCATCGACAGCCTTTCAGCCCCAGCAACAACAGATTCCTGCCTTTGTATTCCTGAAGGGTTCCTAGGATGTTAGCAGGAGTGGGTACCTCAGCCCTGTTACACCCCTGGCTCTGCCCTAACAGCAGCAGGAACGTCAGGCAGGTCTCAGCCACCCCAAGCCGTGATGCCACAGACATTCCAGGAAGGAAAAAGAAGCATCAAAGCTGCTGCTGCTCCCTCTGTTTTCCAGCCGTCTGCAAATGACCCTGAGAGTTGTTGGAGGGGACTTGGCATTAATTCAAGAGATAGTTCCCTCTTTGTGGACACTTCTGAGACTCACTAACACTTGATTTCATTGCTCTGAGGAGCTTTTATCATTAAACACGTGCCACGGAACATTTACTGTAGATTGCTTTTCTTTTACTGCAGCACCGTTAGGTGCAGAGGAGCATGAATACGGGGTGACCACAACAGGCTCGATTGCATTAAAATCCTTCACTCCACTCAAACCCCAAATACTGATAGGATTTCTATATAAAACACAAAGACTTTCTGCTGCTACACTGGCAGCTTGGTGGTACCAAGAGCTTGGAGTCTGGCTGGCACTGCAGGCTGGGTGCCCTGCAGGGGATGGGAGCATGAGGGGATGAGGCATCCTGCGATGACCACACATCAAGCAGCAAGGCTGCTGAGAAACAAGAGGGTCCACGTCAAAGGTGAATAACTGGGCACAGCAAGACCAATGCCCCCAAAGCTGGGCTGCATCAAGAGGAGCGTGACCAGCAGGTCGAAGGAGGTGATCCTGCCCCTCTGCTCTGCTCTTGTGAGACCTCACTTGGAGCATTGTGTGCAGTTCTGGTGTCCTCAACATAAACAGGACATGGAACTGTTGGAACAAGTCCAGAGGAGGCCACGAGGATGATCAGGGGACTGGAGCACCTCCTGTATGGAGACAGGCTGAGAAAGTTGGGGCTGTTCAGCCTGGAGAAGAGAAGGCTGCGTGGAGACCTCAGAGCAGCTTCCAGTGTCTGAAGGGGGCTACAAGGGTGCTGGGGATGGACTCTTCATCAGGGACTGTAGTGACAGGACAAGGGGTAACGGGTTCAAACTGAAACAGGGGAAGTTCAGGTTGGAGATAAGGCAGAAGCTCTTCCCTGTGAGGGTGCTGAGGCGCTGGCCCAGGGTGCCCAGAGAAGCTGTGGCTGCCCCATCCCTGGCAGTGTTCAAGGCCAGGTTGGACACAGGGGCTTGGAGCAAGCTGCTCCAGTGGAAGGGGTCCCTGCCCGTGGCAGGGGTTGGAGCTGGAGGAGCTTTAAGGTCCCTTCCAGCCCAAATCAGGCTGGGGTTCTCTGACATCCATCATAATTTGGGTGGCGAACCCCACCTGAGGCAAGGTTCACGCAAGGAGCCTGGACCCGGCTCTGAGGTTCCATTAGAAACTGCCCTTCACTCACAGCTCCCGCTGCCGGGCTCTGCCGGGTGCCGGAGGCGAGGCAGGGATGCGGCTGCCCTCCTCCCAGAGGAGCCTCTCCCTGGCCATGGATCAGCCAGGAGCTCTGCCAGGAGCACACCTCACAGCAGTGGGGGCACAGCCCGTGCTCAGCAGCCCCTGCAGACAAGCACAAGTCACATAAGTTTGCCACTCTCTGTCCCCCCCTTCAGCGTGCAGCTTTGATCAAAACCCCTGGGTACCCGAGCGCTTGTTGACCAAATGTAGTAACGAGACATGGCCTGAAGCGAGGCTGCTCCCATGCCCCTTCAGCCTCTGGGAGCGGAGATGCAGAGGGTTAGGGGCCCTCCTGGTCCCCGTGAGCTGGAGCAGAAGCCTGGATCCAGCTCCACCAGATGCAGCAGGAGATTCTGTGCAGCCACATCTACACAAGACCTGCTTAACCCCCCTTTGTATGCAATAACCGCTCACTACAGCACTGGTAACGTCAAGAAATCAGCTAAAAATGCCTCCTCAGACCTGCTCTGTGCTGCCCATCCCCAGAGCACCTCCAGACATGGCTTAGGAGGAACCCTGTTAGAAACCCAACCAGCTCCTGCCAGAGCTCAAACACACGATGCCACATCATCCCTTAGGGAGCAATACAGGGCAGGGAGACTGCCTGGGCTCAAAATGGGCTTCTGACAGCATGGATGTTCTGGAAGAGGTCATCGACACCAGCCTTCCACCAGTGAGAGCCAGGATGTCCATCCAGAGAGGGGAGGTAAGGTACCCACAGCAGCAGTGCTGTTACGGTACCATTAGCACACCATTATGGTATGTTGATATTGTGAGGTACCATATCACATTGGTACCTCACCTATGTACCACCGCCCAAGGACCAGGTTGAGCCCAGACTCTGCTGCTCTGGACAAAGCACAGAAGCCCACAGCAAGGTGTTTGGGTCTAGAGCTTTGGAGTGCAAGCTCATTTCCCCCTTCCATGTGCAGAGCTGGAACAAGGAAGCAGAGAAGCACCGGTGGGGTTTCCTCAGGGAGGACTCAATGAGCCAGCTTCATCAGAAGCAAAGCTATTACAGTGCCTTTGGAGCACTGTGGCTCACAGCACAGAGCAGGGCTGGTAACTCCATCACACTGTGTCCTCCAGGCAAGTTCCCTTTCCTGCCTTAACACAGCAAACAAGCTCCAGCTCTGTGCTGGTGGTGGGAAGCAGGGCAGAGTTTATCCTGGAAGGGAGAACATGCTCCATTTATCAATGGATATCCATCAATGGATATCCATTTATCACCTCCAGGGGTGACCATGAAGTGCCTCCGCACTCCACATCCTGTGGTCTCCCACCCCATGTGCCCCACTGCAGCCCCCATGGCTGGGGCCATCTCAGGGGTGAGCTTTCACAGCAATGCTGCCCAGCATGAGCAGGCATTTCGCCTCAACAAACCCGCACACGAATCAGCCACTGCTGCTGGAGACAAACCCCGAAGAGTTAGTGATGCCTTTGGAGCAACAGGAAAACCGGGAGGCCCATCCCACCACCAACAGCATGGAGACTGCTTGGGAAGTCGGTGAGGGGAGAAGCTGGGATGGAGCAACAGGATCCTGGTGCCTGAAGTGGAGGGAGAGGATCCTGAAGAGCGAGACCAGCAGCCAAGAAGGGTGAGAAGCAGGACGGGAGATGAAGGAAGGCAGAGAAGCCACGGAGCAGCAAGGCAAAAGCAAGGAGGGCTGGGTCTGACGCAGTGAGGGATGGGAAGCTGCCACAGCAATTCCCAGAGTGAGGGGCAGACGGCTCCGGCCCTGGTATCCGGCTGACAGCGGAGATGAAAGCCAGGAGAGAAAAAGGGAATACATTGGGAGCGGGGGAGCGCCCGGCAGCACGGACAGCGCTGCTGTTAACTGGCCACCGGCTGACGCGGTCATTACAAAGCTCCCGCGTGGTCAGCACAGGAACCTGGCAGCAGCGAGGTTCCTGCGGCACCGAGGAGCAGATCCCTGCTCCCATCACGTCCGGCACTTCAGGCACCCCAACGTCATCACCAAGCAGCCACATCCAATGAGCCCGATGAGCAGCTTGAGCCCTGGCTCCCCTCAATGCTCTGCATTGAGCCACGGATGCCAAAAGCCTTCACTGCAAACCCACCCTCCCATGAACAGGGTTCCTGTGCCAGCCCCATCTCCACACACTCTTGACTGCAGAAACCTGGCCCCAGTGCACGGGCTCTGACCCACAGCATCAGATGTGTTTAGACAGTAACAAGCACACTTGTTAACCATTTCCTCACTGCTTGTGATCCAGACCCTTGGAGACATTCCCACACTCACCACTGACACCAATGGGGACCTAAATGTTTTCAGAGCTTGGACCTGGCTCCTGGGATCAAAAGGAGAGGTCTCACTTTGAGGTGCTGAGCCTCCACTGATCTCAGACTAGCTGCAGAGATTAATTGCAGGGTACGTGCATCCAGGCAAACCGTGTTCCTTATTCATCTCTCAGATGAAGATATGAAAATCAGGTCCCTGCTGTAAATTGCACATCTAGTGCACAGCAGGGAAACAACAGTCCTCCGGGATCAGCCCTTCCCCAGCAGCACAGAAAGGCACCAGAGCTTCAGTCAAGGCAAGGAACACAAATGAAAGTGTGCTGGACTCCTGTGAAAGCACAGGCTGCAAAGAGGCTGTTTCTCTAATCCTACCCAGCCTAAACACATCATTTCCTCACTTCCAAGGCTGCTTGGAGCTGCTGTTCATGGTCCAGCCCCAGAAAAGCCCAGTCTCTCACCAAAGGCTGTTTCCAGACTGGCAAACACAGGTTTTATTGTGGGCAATCCAAGGCAGCCGTTGGCTTTGCTGGAGCAATGAAAACCTGCCCTTGGCACTGCGCTATCTCGCATGCACCACACGGCTCCTTGAGGGCAGAGCAGCGCTGGGGGGGAGCACGACGAGGCCGAAGCAGCCACCTCAACCTCCACATGAGCACGGCTGCAGGGAGGCCGTGAGTGACACCAGCACATCCCACAGGCAGCAGTGTGGGAATGACGGCAAGAGTCCCACCTTCATTCCAGACGTGACCCTGGTGTTACTGGGGCTGTTTGGCCTTAAGGAAGCGGTGATTGCTCTCTGAGCGCGCACAATTCACCCAACAGGACAAGCAGAGCTTTAACTGTTCCCCACCAAACACCAGCATGCACTCAATAGGACCCCGTGAACCAGCACCGAGGCTGCTGCCTTGGGAAATCAAGATTTCCTGATGATCCCTGCCAGCGTGGAGGCACCAGGGCTGCATCAGCACCAGCGACAGGAAAGATGCTCTCCAGCCCACTCCAGGCAGTTAATGAGATTCGCTGTAATTAGCTCTGTAAGAGATGTGAAATAATAAATGGCACCAGCTACTGAGCCAGTGAATTACTTTTATGCTTTCTTCCTTTGGTTCTGACATTGCTGGAGTGAACATCGATTTTGTGTTGGAGATGAGCAGCACACACCTGCCTTGGGAGAGCGTGGGGCTGGGCTGAGCAGGGCCCAGCTGTGCAGAGCTTGGTTATGCAGCATTACAGGGTCTGTCTACACCCGAGAACAGCCCAGCCTCAGACATGCACTTACAGAGCCCAGAAAGCTCAGAAAAGAGCTTGTGGGGGCCAAGGAACCTGGAGAGGGGCTTGGGACAAGGGCCTGTAGGGACAGGCCAAGGGGAATGGCTTGAACCTGCCAGAACAGGGGAGACTGAGCTGAGCTCTTAGGCAGAAGCTCTTCCCTGTGAGGGTGCTGAGGCGCTGGCCCAGGGTGCCCAGAGAAGCTGTGGCTGCCCCATCCCTGGCAGTGCTCAAGGCCAGGTTGGACACAGGGGCTTGGAGCAAGCTGCTCCAGTGGAAGGGGTCCCTGCCCGTGGCAGGGGTTGGAGCTGGAGGAGCTTTAAGGTCCCTTCAACACAAACCAGGCTGGGGTTCTATATTTTGCACTTGTAAATGCACCATTTGTGTTAAATACCAACTCCATCTCATCACTTACAGCAGCAGCAGTTAAGGGGCAGGTGCCATCCCACCACACACATGGAACAGGCACCCCCCTGCACGAGGACCACACACCCTGGAGACAGGGATGTGCACAGATCCCTTCATGCGGGTGCAGAACCTGGGGCTCCCACAGCTGAGGGCAGTGCTGGGCTCCGGGGCTATGGAATCACCCCCATGCAAGGGGAGAGCACCAGCACCGTGCCCACACTGTGCCCATGGAGCGAGGCACCTTTACTGCGACCCCTGCAAACAGCAGAAGCCTGACGACAACGGCACAGAGCACTCGCTGCTCCAGGTGAATGCATTGGAAATGGCATCTCAGTCGCCATTGCCTCACCTCGCAGACAGCCACAGATTTTGTCACCAGCAGAACCCGCTGCCACCTTTGCCCCCTCTCCTTCAAACCCTAACAGTGTCCTCCCCTGGCTCCCCCATTTCCTCATCTCCATGAGCTGACAACACGATGCCTCCTGCAGAGACAGCCCCATATGGCTGGTCCCAAGGACACAGGACTCTGGGATCAGCCTCTCCCACCCCATCACAGCAGCTCAGTCACTGATGTTTCAGGTTGGTTTCTCTCACTTGCCCTCTGGGGTCTGAGCACGGAGCTTTCAATTTCTCCTCAGCTGAGAGACCTGGGATTTAAGCAAAGTCTGAATTCAAGATATACCAGTGAACACCAAACCCCTGGGAAACGCACCTCAAGGTCTATGGCTGTGGTGACAAGAGTCAATGCTCCAAATCTGCAATGGTAATAACTGTAACACCACAGAAGCATCTGTATCACTTCAGATTATTGAAGTTCACAACTCATCAGGAAGTGGGGTTCCTGGGGGGTGTTAGCACTGATTATTCCTAAACACCCTACCCTGAGCAGTGAATAAAGACGCTGTGATGCACCAGGCCATGTCCTGATGCAGCGTCCGGCCATCACCCATCTGCAGCAAAGAGCAGTTCAATTAAAAAGAACCAAACCTCTTCTGAAGTTCTAAGAAATCAGCCAGCACTTGTGGAGGACGGTTCCAGTGCACTCACCACGCAGTGCCCCTGCAGCACTGCACCGCCCCCGCAGCCCTGCACCGCCCCTGCAGCACTGCACCGCTCCCACAGCACTGCACCGCTCCCACAGCCCTGCACCGCCCCTGCAGCACTGCACCGCTCCTGCAGCCCTGCACCGCCCCTGCAGCACTGCACCGCTCCTGCAGCCCTGCACCGCCCCTGCAGCACTGCACCGCTCCCGCAGCCCTGCACCGCCCCTGCAGCCCTGCACCGCCCCTGCAGCAGTGCACCGCCCCTGCAGCAGTGCACCGCCCCTGCAGCACTGCACCGCTCCTGCAGCACTGCACCGCCCCCGCAGCACTGCACCGCCCCCGCAGCACTGCACCGCTCCCACAGCACTGCACCGCCCCCGCAGCACTGCACCGCCCCCGCAGCACTGCACCGCCCCCGCAGCACTGCACCGCTCCCGCAGCCCTGCACCGCCCCTGCAGCACTGCACCGCCCCTGCAGCACTGCACCGCTCCCACAGCACTGCACCGCTCCCACAGCACTGCACCGCCCCTGCAGCACTGCACCGCTCCCACAGCACTGCACCGCCCCTGCAGCACTGCACCGCCCCCGCAGCACTGCACCACTGTGGCAAACCAATCTGGAGGCCGAAGGAGCAATAGCCTGTCATCAAGGGTATCCGTAGGGTAGTTCTCCTGCATGATGCTCGTGCAGGTGGGGAAGCAGTAAAGCATTGTTTCATCAAATGGCAATTTCCTTGTATCTCAAAGAAGGAATCCCATTTGCTAGTCAGGGCACAATTCAATTAGAGGGGAGAATCCTATGAGAGGGAATGAAATCTATCTGGGATTGGGATGCTGCAAATCACACAGGGAAGAAAACGGCATTTGGTCCTGACATTATGATTTATTTCCTACTCAGCATCTTATAATTCCTACAAGATAAGCCCAGACTAGAAATTACCATGTGTGCACGGGTCTGTGTCTGAGCCTCTTTATTTTCTCTCTCAACCGCAGGACTCTTTCAACCTTATCTTTTAAGAGGCCAGTAAAATGAATGGTAACACTTTCAGAGGTGATGCAGGTCCTGCTGCGCACCCAGGGCCAGATCACTGCCACAAGCCCACCCCATGGATGTGCAGTGACTGCAGGGCTGAGATCCTGCCCAGCACTGCCCATCCCATACACTCCACTGCTCACAGCACTGGGGAGCCTCACCCGGCCTCCCTGTGCAATCCCTGTGGGAACACTGGCCCAGGCTGGGAGCCAGGCTCCCGAGCTTGGGGCTGAGCAGCGTCTCCCTCCAATGAAGACCTTCCTCCATCAACACTGCAGCTCAGCAGCAGCACTGCGGGGCTGGGACATGCGCACCCATCATCATCCAGCTTCAGCCTTCTCACAGCTGGTACCTTTGAGGCAATGGGAGACAAACTCCTCTGCTCCTCTCAGCTTTTCAGAGGTCTCCAGCACCCAGCCAGGTCCAGCAGGGACCTGGGATTAGGCTGTGCCCTCTTCCCCACACCCCACTCCCCAAAATCCACCCCTCTCTCCCTGGAGGGTACACACACACCAAAGGAGTGCTCTGCTCAAGGAAGGTGCCATGATTTAAGCCAGTCGGCAAGTCAGCCACGCAGTTTCTACTCCCCCCCCTCCCGGAGGGATGGGGAGGAGAATCAAAAGAATGCAACTCCCACAGGTTGAGACAAGAGCAGTCCAGTAACTAAGGTATAACACAAATCACTGCTGCTACCAACAATAATAATAATAATGATAAGGGAAATAACAAGGGGAGAGAATACGATACCGCCCGCTGAAAACGAGTCCGACTGAGCAGAGCGTGCCCTTCCGGGTAACTCCCCGTTACATCCCCAGGCATGACATGCTGTGGTATGGAATACCTCTTTGGTTAGTTTGGGTCAGGTATCCTGTCTCTGCTTCCTCCCGGCCCCTCCTCCTCCCTGGCAGAGCATGAGGCTCACAAAGTCCTTGGTCAGAGTAAACATTCTGACCAGCAACTGAAAACATCGGTTCTATCAGTACTGTTCCCAGGCCGAAAGTCAAAAACACAGCGCTGCACCAGCTACTAAGGAGAAAAAGTGACCGCTGCTGCTGAACCCAGGACAGAAGGTGCCTCTCCTACTGCAGCCAAGGAGTCACCATGAGAAATCTCAGCTGATTTTACCTCCAAGCTTGCTGTCAGCACTGGATGTCCTCAGCGCTGATGACCTGAGGCTCCTGCAGCCCTGAGCGCTGCAGATTTCCTCTCCAAAGACAAATCATCCACGAGACAGGCCCAGGGCACTTCATTCAGCTTGTGTGGGAGCTGAGCATGACTCCTCTCTGCAAAGCTGCATTTGAACTCCAAAGCTCCTATATATATATATATATATATATAGTGCACATTGCATCCCACATTCTCCCCTCCTCCTTCCCTCCTCCCTGGGCACCATCTCTGCGGGACCCTGGCCCATCTCCTTGGCCACCAGCAGGAATGCTGGCGGGGGATGTGTTTTGATGGCTCTGCCCCCTCGGAGGGGATGTCAGGCTCCCTGCTCTGTGAGTGCTCTGTGAACTCATCACTCTGGCTGCTGCAGCTCCTTTCTCTGGTTGCCTGTTTGACAGCCCGGTCCACAGCAGTGGGCAGAACCCATGCACCCCATTCCCAGCAGCACCCGTTACCTTTGAGAGGTTTTCAGTTCATTCACCCTCCTCCTCCTCCCAGTTTGCTTTCAGGACCTTGAGTCCCCCCTTCTCGCTGTGGGGAGCATCCTGCCCTCTCCAGGCCCTGGCTCACACTCCAAATCCCCCAGCCCAGGTAAGCAGACACTCACCTGGCCAGCCAGCATGAACAGCTCACTGAAGCACCTGCAGCACTGCTGTGTGCTACTGCAGTCCTCTGCAAGCAGATCAGAAAGCCATTTGACCCAAACCAAGCTGTATTTGAATTCATTGCATTTATACTTTATGCAGTTCCCTTTACTGTGATTCCCATAACATCTCTGGTCACCATAAACACGGCACCACTTCTCACAAGTGTCTTTTCCCCTTGCCTCAGACTTCCCTGTGCGCGCACAGACCGACCCGCAGAGCCCTCTTCCCAAAGCCTGTTTTCTGCCCAGTGCACAAAGACCTTCACGGAGCGATGCTTCCAGCCCTGCCTGGTGTGCGCAGGCAGGTGGGGGGGCTGCAGCACAGGAAGAGCCGCCCAAGCAGGCAGTTTCGTAGCTCACACCTTGCGCTCCATGTTCCACTCCACACTGTTCCCTGCGCTCCCGCTATCCCCATCGCTGCGTAAAGCAGCATTGCTGGGTCAGCAATGGACCACAAACCTGCAGGCTGGGGGGTGCGCTGGGCACCCGGTTACTGGCAGCTTTGCTCCTGCTCTGAAATTTCCTCCAGACCGGAGAACAGCAGCATTCCCGTTTGTCCCCACATGTCAAGGATTGCCACCACTGAGAGCATCTTCCATTGTCAGCTGCTTCATCTCCTGCTCCGTGCTGCTCTCACCTCCCTCCCGCTGCTCTCCCACCACTCCAGGGTGCTCGGGGTTCCTGGGGATCCCCACAGGTTCCATTCAGCTCCATAACAACATCTTTACACGGGCTGAGCACCAACTTGACCCCGCTGCCTGGTGGAAGCCCGGCAGGACCAGCACAGGGTCACCAGGACCCCAGTGAGGCAGGGCTGGGGCACCTGCAGCAGCCAGGACATGGGAGGAGCTGTCCATGGAGCTGGAAACGAGGCGTTTCCCATGGGAAGCAGGCACAGCTCACCCCGAACCTCCCTGCTCCGCACCCAGCTCTGCCTTCTCATCACTGGGCTGAGTCCTGCAACAGCCACCAAAACCAGCTCAAACACCCCAAGCCTCCTGCTGACCAACACCGGCATCCAGCAGCACCAGACACCAGTGCTGCGGGTCAGACACATGTGGTTCCAACCCTCTCCTCTTCCTGTGGCTCAGGTTTCCCTTCCACACAGTTCAACACGTTCACCTGCTGGCAGAATGAGGCAGAACCCATGAACATACAGTTTTAAGACACCCTAACCGTTTCGGGAGCTCAGGCACTAATGTCACGCACGCACACGCAGACAGCAGTGACAACCAGTGCTTCACATCAGTCAGCGCTGCAGCAATTGACCATTATTTGCACCTCAGACCCAAAACCTATGGCCAGGCCCTGGGAAAGGGACAGGAGACGTTTAACGCAGGACTTGGAGAAGAGAAGCTGCGTGGAGACCTCAGAGCAGCTTCCAGTGTCTGAAGGGGGCTACAAGGATGCTGGGGAGGGACTCTTCATCAGGGCCTGTAGGGACAGGCCAAGGGGAATGGCTTGAACCTGCCAGAACAGGGGAGACTGAGATGAGCTCTTAGGCAGAAGCTCTTCCCTGTGAGGGTGCTGAGGCGCTGGCACAGGGTGCCCAGAGAAGCTGTGGCTGCCCCATCCCTGGCAGTGTTCAAGGCCAGGTTGGACACAGGGGCTTGGAGCAAGCTGCTCCAGTGGAAAGGGTCCCTGCCCGTGGCAGGGGTTGGAGCTGGAGGAGCTTTGAGGTCCCTTCAACCCAAACCAGGCTGGGGCTCTGTGATTCCATGCCTCGGGTGCAGTCCCCACCGAGCACCTCTACCTGCTGTGGAGAGGACACCAGCGTGGTTTGCAGCCTGCACTGCAGGAGCCCCGCGCGGTCTCAGGCTCACACGGGGCAGGCTCAAGGCAGCCGCTACCGCAGAGCAAAGGGTGCCCTGGTTTGCAAAATTAATGGTATTTAGCGCAGCAGTTTCCGTAGTAACGGGCCCGGCCGCGCCAGGTCCCTGCCTCCGCGTGGCGCTCACCCATTTGCTTGCTCTCACCTCGCTCTCACCTTTACTTTCAGCTCTGAAGACAACACAATCCACAGCCGCTGCCGAGCAGGCTGAGTCACATTAAAATGATCCCCGTCTGCCCTGACCTCTTCTCTCTGCAGGTGAGAGTGTCCCCATTCAGCAGCTAAATGAAGCAGAAATGATGGAGTGTTTGTTTTCCCTGACTTTCCCTCAGCTTGCCGGTAAATTTACAGCCACGAATATGAAGTGTTAATTTAATGTTCCCACTGAGCATCTCATTGTCAACAAAGGCTTCAAACCAGAGGAGAGGAAAAGGTTAGCTCATGCAGAAAATGACCCTTATGGTTTGATTGTCTTCTGGTCCAGACTGGCAGCAAGCAGAAAGTGAAGGGCTTTGACTTCCAGCTTAATGCATTTGATGGCAATAAATGGAACCTCTCTACCTCTGCGCGGGGAAAGCAGCACCTGTAATGCTCACTTATTTGTGTGCCAGGCAATCTCCGCAGCCTGGAGGGGGAGCGGGCCTCTCCTCGCTCCCACCACTAATTTGACAGGACGGAAAAGTTAAACCCTTCATTATCCCAAACTCCAGCGGAAGGGGTTTGCTGCCTGGAGATTACAACAGGGCCTCAATGGTGGCGTGAACCATGAAATTGCTTTCTTCACCTGGTGCTTCAAAACTTTAAGGCCCCGGCTCTGGCAACAAGAAGTCGCGGAAGGAAGGAAAAAATTAAGGTTTAAATAATCAAAAGCCTTTCCAGGCAGAATTATACATGCAGGAGGCTTTATTCCCAGCACATTCAGGTCCTTTATCTGGTAAAAGGAGCTTAATACTTGCTGTAAGTAATGCTTACAGAGCTAATTTACAGACCAAGCGGAGCATGAGCGAGCACCACGGAATGCATTCCCCTGAGCTAACCTATTTGTAGCTTCAGAGGCAAAATGAACCCTGATGCTGGTGTGGAATAGTAGGGACAAATGAAGACTTGAGCAACAGAATGTTTTCTGCTAGGCAAAACAAATGTTGAGAGCAAGATGGAGATAACACACACAGTGGTG
Organism: Psittacula echo; assembly: GCF_963264785.1. NCBI lineage: Eukaryota > Metazoa > Chordata > Aves > Psittaciformes > Psittacidae > Psittacula > Psittacula echo. The sequence continues at coordinate 122,029,929 of NC_137738.1, forward strand.
GGCTGTGCATGACAGGTTAATTCAGCAGCCCCTTGTACCCTTGCAAAGCCCACTAATCAAACTGGCAACATCTCAAGCTGCCAGTGTTCATGCTGAGGGCAACCACATTGATGTCTTCCATAACAATCAATAGGAATTGCTGTAACCTACCAAAGCCACCCACCACATTACATTAATTGGCTATTTCTGATCATGGATCGTTGTGTTCTGCAGGAGGCAAGGCTCTGAGCATGCACGTGCTGCAGCCCCTGCTCCATGCACTTCCATGCGTTAACACGTCCAAAGAGGCACGGTCGAGTGAACCAGAAAAGCCTGGAAGCAAAGGGGACCTACAGTAAGGGACCCGTCTGCTTTGTGTACCCCGTGACACAGCGCTCCCACTCATCCCAGTAACCCCCTTCCTACCAACAGTGGGCATGGGCCTGAGCCAGAACAGCAAGTGGTTACAGGAGCTATGCGTAGCACTGAGACCCAAATGGGAAGGGACAATGGGACCCACCACATGGGTTCAGACAACCCCTGGGACCCAAACTGCCCAGCCTGGGAATCCAGACAATGCTGCCATGGTCTGCTTCTGAAACTGAGGTCCTTTAAAAGCCACCTCTGCAGCATCCGTGTATCCAAAACCGATGAAACCCCTCTGTTAGCCAGAACCAACCAAAACACAAACCCACAAAACCCCTCAAGCCCCACAGCCTGCCCAGAAACCATCCGGTAAAATGCACAAAACCATTTTCTGTGAGCACAGGCACATTGAGGAAGCTCTGTACCAAGATGTGACTGAATCTGGGTTCAAACCTTGGAGCAACCTGCTCCAGCAGAAGGTGCGCCTGCCCCATGACAGCCAAGCTGCTTAGGAAGGGGAAAGCCGATGGTCTTGTAGGGACACCGAAACAGCAGAGGAGACGGCATTCACAGCATCCCTTTTAACTGTATTTCCTCCCGTGATAAACAGAGCCAATTAAGCACATTGAATGTGCCCCTTTATTAAAGTGCTGCAAGAACTACAGGCGTGTTTGTCAAGAGACAGTTGCTTTTAATTAAAGACGCATTATTCAGTGCGCGCTGGGTTCAGGACCGCTGTGCTGGAGCTCAGCACCACTACAAACCTCCCTGCCTTGGTACCCATCTGCAATCACACTGTCAGCCAGCAGCGGTCATGTTGAAAGCAGCAATTCATTCCCTACAGTCCTTTCTTAACACAATTTTCAGCCTGCAATTTAGATGATAGGAAAATTACAACCCTGCTGCACTGTATTATGTGATATAAATGTTATTGCAATTAAGCCAATGAGGAAAAATCCCAGAAAACAAAGAAGTTGAGCTCATGCGTTCTCCTTATTCTTCCCCCAAAGCTCAAGCAGTTGTCAAAGGGTGGGAAAGAGGAAGAATAGTTTCCATTAGAAGATGGCTGCAAACAGCAGGAGCTCAAAAGCAACATACAGCCATAGCCGATGTGTTGGGTTTTATCCCAATGCCCTAACAAGTTACCTGCCTGGGGCACACACGAGCAAGAATGGGCATGATTTGAATAATGAGGAATAGCCAAAAGTCCAGATGCCCTCCAGGTGATGGAGGAGGACACGCCAGGGCACCCCAGAGGGGGCTCCCACCAACTGCACCGGAGATTTCCACTCCTCACATCCTCAGCATCCACCCAACGTTTCCTCCTTCCCACCACAGCTCCCAGTGCCTCCGGACTGTGTGCACTGGAGGGTTTTTATGTACCCGGAGCACCTGGGCCCAGGCAGCAAGGCAACACCTCCACATCCAGAGCAGCAAAATGGGGTTTATAGAGCAGGGGGCAGAGGCATGGAGCAGCCAAACCACTCTCAGATTGGGCTCGCTTGTTTCTTCTCTCCCTGCAGACACAGAGAAACAGGATACTGCCCTGGATTGGGCTGGGAGAGAGTTAATTCCTTCCTAGCCCTGGCACAGTGCAGTGTTCTGGCTTCAGCTGGAGGAGAACTTCTCCTTAACTGCGCACTACATTAAAGCCAATTCTACCCTTCCTGGCCAGCCTGCAGCCTGCCCCAGCCCCTGGGTGAGCCTTGCAAGGGAAAGAACCCACAAATTACTTTGCAGCTTTCGAAGTCATGCTACATGTATGGACACGACTTCCAAAACAGCTCAGGGAGAAGTCTCACATAAGTGAACTATACACGGGGGCAATTTAATTGCCAGCAGCTCAGGAGCGGGATTGCACTGAGAGCACACAGGAATGGCCGGGTTTGGGATTTAAACTGCTGCCTGCAGCAGCCACAGGTTTGTGCTGAAATACAGGTGTCTAATTAGCCCCAAAAGGCTGAGGCATCCCCGGCAGCATCAGGAGCCAGCGGCCACAGGAGGAGAGGGACATCAACGCTTCCTTCCAGCTTCAGCTACTGGGATGAGGCACTAGGGACCCACGGATGTTACACACTAAATACAACAAACCTCAGCTGAGATGAATAAAGATTCCCTGAAACATCCTTAGAGTGCTAAGGAAAATGTCACAGAATCCCAGCCTGGTTTGAGTTGGAAGGGACCTCAAAGCTCCTCCAGCTCCAACCCCTGCCACGGGCAGGGACCCCTTCCACTGGAGCAGCTTGCTCCAAGCCCCTGTGTCCAACCTGGCCTTGAACACTGCCAGGGATGGGGCAGCCACAGCTTCTCTGGGCACCCTGGGCCAGCGCCTCAGCACCCTCACAGGGAAGAGCTTCTGCCTAAGAGCTCAGCTCAGTCTCCCCTGTTCTATCACAGTATCACAGTATGTTAGAGATTGGAAGGGACCTCAAGAGATCATCTAAAATAATCAATCTGGCAGGTTCAAGCCATTCCCCTTGGCCTGTCCCTACAGGCCCTTGTCCCAAGCCCCTCTCCAGGTTTCCTGCAGCCCCTTTAGGCACTGGAGCTGCTCTCAGGTCTCCCCTTCAGGAGCCTTCTCTTCTCCAGGCTGCCCCAGCCCAGCTCTCTCAGCCTGGCTCCAGAGCAGAGCTGCTCCAGCCCTCGCAGCATCTCCATGGCCTCCTCTGCACTCGCTCCAGCAGCTCCACGTCCCTCTTGTGCTGCTGCCCCAGAGCTGGATCAGGGCTGCAGGGGGGGTCTCCCCAGAGCGCAGCAGAGGGGCAGGATCCCCCCCAGCTCACACTGAGCACGGGTGTTCCTCACACAGCTCCCATCCCGCACTGGCGGCTCCCCAGCCCCTCGGGACCCTTCCCCTCTGCTGATGCCAGGCAGGGGTTGACGCGGCGGCCGCACGTCCCTAATGGCTCTCTGGGATGTGCTGCCACGTTCAGCTGATCAGCTGCGGGCGATGTGAAATGTCACACCATTAGCCCAGGCAGCCACTGCCAAGGTGACTATCGGCTGGAAATATCTCTTTAATAATGTAACTGTTTGTAAGTGACAAAGGTGATGCTCAAAACACAACGCAGCAATCAGTGCACATTACTGAACAAACCAGAAAGAGCCTTTTGTTTTCCGCCAGCCTTTCCCAGGCGTGTCCTGCCCAGATCTGACGGGATCATGTCCTTGCAAGGCAATTTGCAGTATCATAATTAAGACCACAGAGCCATTGAAGACAATAAAAGTCTCCTACCAGCATCCTCCCATCGCACCTCTAACACACAGGTACCTGCACACCCATCCTGCTATGGGTCTGCAGCCTCTGTGCATACAAACACCCCCATCCTCATCCAGGTGTGAGAACACCCGGAAGGAAAACAACTTCTGTGGAGGGAACAGGGCTCTTCACAGCACCAGCAGCCAACACAGCACCAAGAGAAGTACCCACTGTGCTTCAGGACAGCGCAAAGCACCAGCTCTTCCTCAGACACATCACACCGCAGTGGTTTGTTCCCAAACAAAGCTGTTTGCCAGGATGGGCTCGCTGCATCCCAGTGTCATCTATTCAGGAATGGATGAGCTGAAACTCTTCCCAGCCAAAGAGAGCCCCAGATGCTGCTGCTTTTGGCTGCTGTTCTGCCCGCATTTCTTATGATTTCTTAGAAAAGCTTTAATTTGGAAGGTTTCTACACTCCATGGCAGTGCCACAGCAGGGAACAATCACCACGGCTCAGCACAGGGCTCAGACACAGGGAAAAATCAAACAAGGAGAAGAGCAAGGAACTGCTCATGGTCAAAACTATTTGACTGCAGGTTCAACAACAAAGCTTGGGGAGATAAGTCTGTGTGTGTACCAACATCACATAAACCAGTGATTATCCAGCCATGCATGGCAACAGAGCCATTGATTCAAGTAACAAAGGGCACTGGATGAACTGCAGCGGTTTTGCTCTTTTTTGCTGGGAAAATTGATTTTCTCCAACTTTCCCTTGAACCTGCAGTCGGTTTAATCTGAACCCAAAGGAGCCTTTTAAGAACTCCCATAAATTAAAAATCTCTCTCTTCATTTCGCATGGTTTTGGTTCCTGCTGTTACAGCTGAAGCCCAAGGAACACTGGGGAAAGAGGTGGAAGTGATAATTACAGTTTGCTGGTGTCACCAGGACGTGCTTGCTCGCATACATTAAGAATAACATGTGAATATTGAACACAAGTGAAGCACAACACAAGACAGCTTAATGGCATGGGGAGACTCAGGCTGAAATCCAGCAGGAAAGACAGAGGCTGGCGAGCAAACAAGAGATGCAGCACTACCCATGAGCACTTCCCATCCCCGGGCATGTCATGCCCCATAGAGCACACAGGAGGATGAAGATGCCAATGAGGAGCTGAACTGTTGGCAGAGCACATGGACGGTGCTCTGGTTAGAGCACAAACACTTCATTGTTCCCCTGCCATTCCAGCCCAAGGCTTTCAAGGGATCAACCGCCTTGGAAGCCACCACCAGCCAGATGAGGTGGTGGCCCAGCCTGACCACAGCCAGCAACCTCTGGGTTTGCAAGTTACAGTACAAATGAGGTGCTTGCTTCATGCCCTGTTGGGACTCAAGTGCCACAATGACCTGGTCCTGCAGGATGCTGTGTCCTGATTCACCAATTGCATCCCAATCACGCCAGGAGATGCCCATTGCCTGCAGTGCTGGGTCTGTGAAGGTGTTGAGCACCCCACACACAGCATCACAGAATCAGCCAGGCTGGAAAAGCCCTTTAAGCTCATCCAGTCCAACCCTTACCCCAGCCCTGCCAAGGCCACCACTAACCCATGGCACTGAGGCCTCGTCTCCACGGGCTGTGAACCCTTGCAGGGACGGTGACTGCAGCCCTGCCCTGGGCAGCCTGTTCCAATGCCTGAGCACCCTTTGGGGCAGGAATTGTTCCTCAGCTCCATCTAAACCTGCCCTGGTGCAGCTTGAGGCCGGTTCCTCTTGTCCCATCCCTTGTTCCTTGGGAGCAGAGCCCAGCCCCTCCTGGCTCCATCCTCCTCTCAGGCACTTGTAGGGAGCCATCAGGTCCCCCCTGAGCCTTCTCTTCTCCACACTGAACCCCCCAGGTCCCTCAGCCATTCCCCATCACACTGGGCTCCAGGCCCTTGGCTGCCTGGGCACAAGCTGCTCATGTTCAGCTCCATCAATCAGCACCCCCAGCTCCTTTGCATCCATGCTTTGCACCCCATGTAGCTCTGCAGCACTGGGTCTCATCGAGATGCTGAGTACCCCACACCCCCCATCTCTGGGCTGCTGGGCCCCGTGGAGGCGCCGAGTACCCCACACCTTTGGGTGCTGGGCCCCATGAACACACTGAGCACCCCACGCACGCTGCTCAGCACCGCTGACAGCCCCGTGCTCACCGCGGGGCGCTGGCGCTGTTTACAGCCCCCGCACAGCACCCCCTTTGTGGGCGCTGGGCAGCGCAGCGGGCAGTGCACCCCCGGACACTCGCTCCCTTGTTCTGCCCCTCCGGCAGGCAGTAAATGACCTTTTATCCAAACAACAATCCCTAAAACAAAGCCCGCCCCGCGGCCGGCGGCAGCGCAGGGCTGGGCGCGATTGAAGCCAGCGCTGCGCTATGCAAACAAACCCGGGCTCTGTGTTCTCAGCAGCCTCCTGCTGACTTCGCAACTGATGTTGTTAGCGAGGAGAGCGCGCTGCGCTGCCAGCAATGCATCAAGGGGACCAGGGACCTTTGTTCCCAACTTTGTGACAAACACTGATCAATCGATGCTGGCGGGTGTGGGGAGAGAGGAGCCCACAAACAAACCCACAACACGCATGGGGGGGATGGTTTTAATGGCACAAAGGGCAATTAGGCACCCAGCCTCCCAGGGAAATTGGTTCCTTGTGGTCCTCCGTGCTTTTGAAAGTCTTCCTCTTATGCTCAAAGCAAACAGATTCTACCATCAAGCATCCAGAGCAGGAAAATATCAGCTGCAGCCAAGAGAACGGTTCGTGTGCACCACACAAAGAGGCAGGTAAAGGCTCCTTGAAAAGTGAAGGGAACTCTAGCCCAAGGGAACTGTCTTCTGTACCATGTATTAGAGTAGTCTAACTATGTCAAAATAGAGAAAACACTAATTAGCCATCACTAATAGCTGTGCTCTGTAAATGGTGGCACACACATGCATTTACTTGGGTACATCTTAATGCCAACACCCATTCCTCAGCATTAGCGCTACAGCAGCATCGTCAGGCCACATCCCAGCTCTTACAAGGCACAACACTACTGGAGGGCAGATCATGCCCTGAGGGGACTGAAGCCCAAGGACACAATGGAAAAGGCAGAAGGTAAACAGGAAGGACCTGATGGAGGTGGATTGTGCAACAGCAGAGCCAAGGGGGAGCACTCCCATCCACGGTCCCTGCGGGCCGTCCACGGTCCCTGCGGGCCGTCCAGAGGCTGGTGACACCTCAGAGGTGCTCGTTTGTAAAGCTCACGGGTGAGCTGCTGAGCCAGGCACCACGGGGTGACCTCGCACCACCCTGGGGAACTGTTTTTGGAAACACAGCCCAGAGGGTCAGTGACAGTGACATTGCCCTGCACTGCAGCCCAGGCTGGGCCAGCGGTCCCATCCCACCCTCCGGGTTGTCTTCTATTGAGTAACGCACACGGGCACTTCAGAAGTGGAGTATCAGCACCAGTGGTGGGATTCCTAGCCACAAGCTACTGGGATGATGGCTAAGAGTGTACTCACTGCCGGCTGCTCTGGCACAGTGCTCCTCTGAAAGCCTTCTCTGAAGACCCCCCCATCTCAGAAGCCTTGTAAAGACAAACAGGGAAGTTGAAAATCAAGTGATGGAGCCAGAGTTCTTCCCACCACTTGGTGAAATAGAGATCTGGTGCTCAGGCCCTTCCTAGCTAGCTGGCTGCTGCAGAGACGTGCTGCGCGCTAGACCAGCACACACAAAACAAGCCTGGAGAAGCCAACAAATGCAAACTTCAGTGGAAGGGGTAATTACACAGCTACTTTAATAGGGTACAGACACAGCTCTATAGAGGGCATAGACACAGCTCAGCTGAGGATGGGGAAACATTTTTATTGAGAGAGAACTGATCCTCTCTGGGGCAGCCAGAACCAATACACTGTGTTTAAATGCATTCACATAACACACAGCTAGATGGGAGAGCAGCAGGGGAACCGGTGACCCAGCGAGGCAAGCCTGTCCCACAGAGGGACTGAGGGTGGCACTTTAGGAGTTACACAACAGCAGCAAAATGGACAGGGGATGAAGCACATCTCTCAAAGTTCACTGCTGCAGCCTGATAGTGCACAGCACCATTTACTTGGCAGTATCCATGACCTTGCTTTTCCTTTGGCTCAGAGGCTGCACTGAGCAGTGGATCAGCTCCTCATTAGCTGCCTGCCTGGCAGGGAAATGCCACACAGACCCACATCACACCATTAGCTGCTCCCCACACATCAGAGGAGCTCTGCCCGTGCTGCGCCCCTCCTGCAGCCGCTGACATTTACCTGGTCCCCAAGCCACAGAGCATCCCGCTGTCAATCTCCCACTCTGCATCCCTGGGGCCTGAGAGGGCTGCATCCTTGCAGCCACCCCTCAGCTGCCTATTGTCACCCCACAGCAGAGTCTTGCTCTTGGAGGGCAGCACCGGGGCAATGCTGGAACTGGCTGGGGGGGGATGAGTTGGTGGCACTGGCTGCAGGCAGAGCGGGACCTTGAATTCCTTCTGCAGGAAATGAGTCCTCCCCAATCTGAGCATTTATAGTTTGTATTTATAAGAATCACACAGCCCCAGACTGGGTTGGGATGAAGGGACCTTAAAGCTCCTCCAGCTCTAACTACTGCCACGGGCAGGGACCCCTTCCACTGGAGCAGCTTGCTCCAAGCCCCTGTGTCCAACCTGGCCTTGAACACTGCCAGGGATGGGGCAGCCACAGCTTCTCTGGGCACCCTGGGCCAGCGCCTCAGCACCCTCACAGGGAAGAGCTTCTGACTTATCTCCAACCTGAACTTCCCCTGTTTCAGTTTGAACCCATCACCCCTTGTCCTGTCCCTACAGGCCCTGATGAAGAGTCCCTCTCCAGCATCCTTGTAGCCCCCTTCAAACACTGGAAGCTGCTCTGAGGTCTCCACGCAGCTTCTTTTCTCCAGACTGAACAGTCCCAATGTTCTCAGCCTGTCTCCATACAGGAGGTCCTGCAGCCCCTTATCCTCATACCTGAAACATATCTAGAGGGAACCAGAAGAGGAAACAGGAACATTTCATACATTAACTACACAAGCACTTGCATCCTGTCTGATTACAGCATCAGGTGCTCAGCTCCTGCAAAGCAGCATCTCCACAGGACTGACACTGGGGCTGTTGTGGTCTGTGCCGCCTGAGGACCAGTCAATGGAGCACCAGGCAGCATCATTCACCACAGCACAAGGGGCTTTGGGAGCCCCACGGATGCATTCACTCCATTGCCAAGCATCAGGCAGAGCTGGCCCAGTTCATGCACTCCTCTGGCCCCCCCAGCCGGGCTGAGCAGCAGCAGCAGCACAAGATGCATTCACCCCTCGAGCTATTTACTCACAGCTACAGATGTTGACATAACAAAGAGCTAAAGACAGACGGACAGAAGGGGAAGTGTTGCAGCACAGACACTGAGGGCTCTATTCTTCAGAAAGAGCTCTGACTTCCCCACCCAGCCCTGCATTCATGTGAGCATCATCTGGGGATGAAGCTTGCCTTCCTCTCCTGCAAGACACTACTGTGAGTGAACATCAGCTTGGCTGTTTGTGTCTGTGCTGAACTGAGCCCTTATAAACCCACAGAGCAAACAGTTGTTTCTAGGCAAAGAGCTACAGCTGATGGGTGCACTGGGCAGCCTCAGCTCCTGCTTTGCTGGGGAAGCAAAGGCCTTTCACCAAGATTACCTTCACAGACAGATTTGAAGGGCTGAAAAACTCTGTTTTCTGGGGGCAACACCTTGTACTCACAAAGCTTTGAGAACACCAACCTATTGGAATGACAGGACCAGCAGAGCGGGAAGATCAGAGCAGGGGCAGTGTAGGATGCGCTGCAGTTGCTGTTCTGCTGCTGGGATGCCCATCCCAACATGTCCTGGCTTCGGGAGATCCCTTCAGCAGGGTGGGAGCTGGGGGTTCAGCCTCCAGAGGTGGCTTTGGGAGCAGGACACGACACCACACAGATCCCAGTGCATCTGGAGAGCCGGTTGGCATGGGCTGGTGGCACTTGAGCTGCGAGTGCCCAACACTATTCCCACGTAATGGAGAAAAGGCGGGAGGCACTGGATGTTAAAGATGCATCAGCAAGGCCCCAGACCCCTACCAAGCCCCACCAGGGCTCAGGGACCTGATGCACCCAGCTGGGTCTCTCCACACAAGGCAGTTGGGATCCCTGCACTGCAAACCAGCTCTGCCCCAGGCACCAGGCTCTGGTGTCTGAGCAGTTGCTTTATGTTAAGTGTCTCACGCAAAGCGGAGCTCAGATCCCCCCCAGCCGCTGCGGAAAGATGCTATTGCCTGGAACCGTGCTCAGAGCAGCTCACTGCCGAGGGCCCTCCCGGCTGCTCCAGCGCTCACGCTCGGTGCCACCTGGTGTTCGCAGGCTGTAAATCCAGCGCCTTCCTTCCCAGCAGGCAGGGGTCAGGGTACCCAGGGGGAACGAGGAGCCCCAGGTCAGCAAGCACACGGTAACGCACAGCATCTGCTCTGCCAGGCGAGTCCTCTGGCACCGCACGGGCTCCCAGCCCAGCGGCGGACCAGGGCTCGGGCTCCAAGCAGGACGTGGGTAGCTGCTCACCCCCGATTTCGCTGATGTCTCCCCTGCCTGGGGACAGCTCGGGACCGGGACATGCCCGGTGCTGAGGAGCTGCCCTGGCACAGCACACGGCACCGAGCAGCCCCCACGCTGCTGGGCCTGACGGGGCTGTAAAGAGATCTCTCAAGGAGCAATTGAGTTGACTCCATAAAGCAGCAGGGAGCAAGCACCCTCCTTCCCGCAGAGGATGGGACAGGTCCGTTTGAAAGAACTGCAAGCAGGGGGTTTGGGTGGTGTTTCCCTAAAGCAGGGATATCTCCTACCAGGAAGCTGCCTGCAGACTCATCCCCAAGACCCCACAACATCTCTTCCCTGCTGGAAGTCACAGCTGGGCACACACTGGCCCAGGATAATGCAGGAAACTGCTTGAGCTGCATTCCCTTGAATTTAGCCGGGTTTGCACTCTCCAAAGCAATACAGTAAGAAGCAAACTCAGTGGTCCTTCTGGGGAAGCTCCATTCAGGATGTTGTTTCCCAGCATCCCTGGGGATACAGATCTGCAAATTGATTTACACTGGGCAAACCAGTTCGTCTCCACCATCAGTACCCCACTGCTTAAGCACACAGTGCACCAGCAGGTCCTGCTGCACCCAGGAATGCTGCTGTCCCTCTGCCACCGGAGACACCCCACCAGCAGCAAGGGAAGGTGGAGGGGCTGGTGGGTCAAAAGCAGTTGTTTCCATGTCCCAGATGCAGCTGGAGCACCAGTGATGCTGGAAGCACATCAAGAGGCTCTGGTGGAACTGGCAACACCAGAAACATGATTCACAAATGTTTAGTGGGGAACACATGAACCTAAGGCAAACATGCATTCACTGGAGATCTGCTGGTGTTTTGGAACTTGATGGCCCTTTCCAACCCAAACCATCCTATGATTCTATGAAGCAAAGCAGTGAGAAGAGCTGCTCACTCCTGCAGGTGGGGGTTTGCCTTGGAAAAACAAATTTACATTTCTTACACTTGTAAAATCTTTCTAAAACAGACCAGATGCAGGAACCCACATCCTAGCTCCTGTGACAGGACAAGAGCCAATGCAGCTGAGCAATTTAATCAGGAAACCTGGAGAGGGGCTTGGGACAAGGGCCTGTAGGGACAGGCCAAGGGGAATGGCTTGAACCTGCCAGAACAGGGGAGACTGAGCTGAGCTCTTAGGCAGAAGCTCTTCCCTGTGAGGGTGCTGAGGCGCTGGCCCAGGGTGCCCAGAGAAGCTGTGGCTGCCCCATCCCTGGCAGTGTTCAAGGCCAGGTTGGACACAGGGGCTTGGAGCAAGCTGCTCCAGTGGAAGGGGTCCCTGCCCGTGGCAGGGGTTGGAGCTGGAGGAGCTTTAAGGTCCTTTCCAACTTGGATTTTGTGATCTCCGAGCGCTGCAGCCCTCGGGCAGGGAGAGCATCCTCATTCCCTTGCGCACATTGCCACCTTGTGGCTTCCCGCCCAGTTTCTACACGAGGCCCCAAAATTCAGAGGTGCAGCCGGAGCCCCTGCGAAGTTACCTGCAAAGGCGTTCATTTGCCTGATGACAACCACGGCCTGTAACAGGCTATGAGATAACACTGGGCAGCTGCACACTTCAGAGGTACCTTTATCAGCCTTTACCCCCATTGCAGTGTTTGCTCCTGGCTCCAGCTCATGTCTTTAACATTGTGGTGGCACAAGAAACGAGGGAACTGAAGAATTCTGGGATTATTTATCTAGCACCAAGTGTTGGTATAAATATATATATATACACACACACCACACACTTCTGTGTGTCTGCTCCCTGCTGCAAGCTCAACAGGTACACTGCTGCATAATGAGCTGCCTGCAGATGAGGCTGACACTGGTTTGCAGGGTACAGGCAGCCATGTAATTCCTCAGGAGCTACACGGTAATTACGGTGCTTTTATGGAGCAATTAAACATCCCAATAAACGCTAACACAAGGATTCGGGGTGGGAGCTGCCACCAGCGGCCGGACAGAAAGCCAAGCAGTAATTCACGTTACAGTGCAGAGCAGCAGCATGCAGCGGTGACCTCCCACACCACAAACTGCTTTGTAGCTCCCGTGGCTGCACTAGTGCCTGCTCTGATGACCAAGGAGAGACTCAGTTTTGCCAGTGCTCTCTTCTGTTCCCATAGCCAGAAGCACATGGTTTATACTGGAACCACAACAGATGCTCCGGGCAAGGGCTCTCCAGAAGCCATCCTGGTCCTCCACAAAGCAAAGTCCCAACTGCTGCTGCCACCCAAGTCAGGGCTGCAGCAGTGTCCCCACCAGGAACAGCTCCAGGATGGGCTCCTTAGCTGAGTCCCAACACCGCTCTGGTTACTGGATCACACCAGTGTTCAGCCAGGTACATTAACATCTATTCTAGTCTATTTTCACCCGTTATTTCATCCCATTCCTGCTGAACTTTAGCAGAATTTCCCCACTCCCTCTAATGCTCGCATTTAGCACAGTGCTTGTTCTGACATCCTAAATTTGCACATGGAAATCAGAGCCACATCCTCCCCCTTGGGCAACGCAGGCCTCCTGATGTCAAAGTCAAACTAAACCCCTGCGGAAGCTCAGCCTCAGGACTGTGTATCATGGACAAGGCAGTACCTGAGCAAGCTCAGACCTCAGATTCATTTTTCCCCAGACTCCCCCCATGTATTCTCAAGTTTCCGACACTGCAATGAAGCCCCTCCATAAGAAACCATCTCTGTTGAGGAGCAGCCTGAGCAGCACAGCTCCTGCCACACACCAGTGAGCCCCAAGGTAAAGCCCTGCACATCCCTGCAGCATCCCATGGCCCTCCCGAGTCCCCCCTGCAGCAGAGTGGGGCACAGGCACAGACATGGTCACCAGCACAGCTCACAGTGCCCAGGCTCTCCAGGCAAGCACCAAACCACATAAACTGCACTCATGGACAGATTCTGCTTTCAGATTTCAGCCCCAATGTTGATGATAGATGCACCTCAAACACCCCCAAGCTCATCCCTAAAGATCTCTGGCACCCCACTCCCGTATCCCAAGAAATCCCTGCAGTCAGTGAGATGAACTACAGCTCATCCAGCAGTGAAAGGGATCCATTTGGCTGAATATTCTTGCTCATCGTAACAAGTGAACTTGACAAGCAGACAGGAACTTGTGCTGAATTTAAGCAAGGATCCTCCTACGGAGCAGAGGTGAGTGTAAGAACAGTCTGTCCCTTTTGTGACAGCTTCCCTAAAACTGGGTGTGCAGAAGAGCAAGCTGCAGTTAGCTGGGAACGAGGGGACTGAGCAAGCAGGAAGGGAGGGGTTGTAGTGGAATCCACAGGGGTGACACAGGAGCTGCACGTGACAGCGCAGAACCGTACCTGTAAATCACAGCAAGCATCACAAGAGGGAAGCTTTAAGTAAACCAGTTGTATTTCTACTCCAGGTTGGCATCCAGGCCAGTGAGGCAGCTGTAGGTCCTGAGGACCTACACCTTTAACACCCATCCATAAGGAGGTTGCAGCATGCACTACAGCTTCAAGGGAAGCCTGAGGGGTCTTTGCCCTGTCACACAAGGAACGCCTGCCTGGAATAGCCGCTCACTTCCCTTTGCCAGTCACCAGCTACACAAGCATTGCTGTTGTTTCTGGCTTCTTACCAGGACATGACTTCCACACTAAAAAGATGCACAAAAACCTGATTTCAGGCAAGTTTGCATTAGTTGTGGCAAAAGCATTTCCCGCAGCTATTTAACACTAACACAGCACTTTCCCAGCCATGGAGAAACACCTCGGGAAGACCAACAAGTACCATTAACCCAAGGTCACATCACGAATCATTCCAGCCCAGGACACAAGCACAGCACCTCCACCTCCTCCTCAGCCCCCATCCATAGGCCCTTGGCAGAGGCTTCACCCGCAGCACTGCGGCCAGGTCCCAGCCCTGGGGCGAGGGCACAGGCTGATGCCAGCAATGGCCCTTGCTCCGCTGCTCTTGTTAGCGCAGATCCCTCTCTGACACCTGCAGCTATTGCCAAAGCACACCCTGTCAAACGCTGTGGATCTACAGAGGGGAACAACCTTCCAGTGAGCAGCAGCAATAAACACTTTATTTGGACCACACACTGCCTCCAAGACACGCACCAAGGCTTGACTGACCCTTGGCTCCCGCGCTCTGTTGACAAAGAGATCTTTGTGACCCTGGGAAGCTGCACAGATTTAAAAGTATACATTTCTTACCTTAATGCATGTATTTGCTAAGGTAGGAGCAATAATCACAGCTACTGCTATCCTTTCCTTGCTCTGCCCCCTCACTTAGCAACTGGTGCTAACAGCATTATTCTCAGCTCGCCAAGGAAACTATTTCTGTTTCTTGCATTTCATTTCCTCGCAGAGCTTGATTTCTATTTTGTGGCGTTCTGGGTGTCCTTAACCACCCCTTTCCCTGCTAACTACAAGGTGTGCTGACACCTCCTCCTCCCCTCAGCACATCCAGGTCCATGACCCTCCATCCCAGTGACTGCACTTGTACGTGGTTGAGGAACACTCACTTGTAAGTATGTATACAAACCCAACATCATTCCAGAGCCTGCTCACTGGCATCTCAGCAGAGCCCTCTGAGGAGCAAGGGTTTTTTCTGCCTCTACACAGAGGATAAATCAATAGTGATGAGGTCTCAGCTCCCTGCAGAGGGAGCAGGCTCACCACCCCATCACACCAGTCCTCCCCAGCTGTGTGGAGATAGCACCTTTCAGATGGCAGGGATGACCTCACTCCGTGAGCCCTGTCATGTCAAGCTATTTCTGACCCAGGGCTCCAGGTTTCCTTATCCAGCATCAGAGGATGCTCAGGGGCTGCAGCACCTTCTGTACGGAAACAGGCTGAGAAAGTTGGGGCTGTTCAGCCTGGAGAAGAGAAGGCTGCGTGGAGACCTCAGAGCAGCTTCCAGTGTCTGAAGGGGGCTACAAGGATGCTGAGGAGGGACTCTTCATCAGGGACTGCAGTGACAGGACAAGGGGTGATGGGTTCAAACTGAAACAGGGGAAGTTCAGGTTGGAGATAAGGCAGAAGCTCTTCCCTGTGAGGGTGCTGAGGCGCTGGCACAGGGTGCCCAGAGAAGCTGTGGCTGCCCCATCCCTGGCAGTGCTCAAGGCCAGGTTGGACACAGGGGCTTGGAGCAAGCTGCTCCAGTGGAAGGGGTCCCTGCCCGTGGCAGGGGTTGGAGCTGGAGGAGCTTTCAAGTCTCTTCCCACCCAAACCAGCCTGGGGCTCTGTGATGACCAGCATGAAGCACACCTGCACAGGTGTTCCAGCACACAGAATTCGGACACAGCCTTCCCACACTCCTAAACTTCTGCAGAACAGGTCAATAAACACTGGAAACACGAACATCAGGCCAAGGGACCCTGGGGAGGTCGGGCTGCCCTGCTGCCCCTCTGCACCAGAACATGCTGATTCACTTGGATACCCACAAGAACAGGACAAGCATCCTCAAAACAGGTAATGCGTTTTACACCTCACACCCCTTACAGAGCCCTAGGTGATGCATGCCAGGGGCATCACCACTGATGCCAAGTGGGTGTCGAAGGAATTTACACCCCTTCAGCTGCCCAAAGGGAAGGGAAACAGTTCCGCCATGTAGCCCAGACCCATAAGACAAGCCACACACAACCACTCACAGCAGCACTGCAGATGGGAACAGACTGCACAAGGGGTATGAATACACATCCAGATCCTGCTTTTAAACAGCCCCAAAACAACCCCTCCAACAGGCTCCTGAGGAGCTCTGGAGACCCTTCTCCAGCCAGCCCAGACTTCCCTACAGCACCTTAGGACCCTCCAAAGCACCAGAACCTGCACACGTGCTCTATGAGTGAATTACAGGGGTTTCTGCGGCACCCAGGGATCTGGGGTCACTCCTCCTCCCAGCCAGGACACCCCAAGAGGAGTAAGGGGCTCACATGAAGGCTGAGGTGCCAGCAGGGTGCCCCCTCCCCACCAGAGCTGGTGGCTCTACTGAGTGAGGTGGCTGCAAATACACACTGCATGTGCAGAGAGAAGGAGGAGGAAGACACTCATCCCCCCAAACAGCACAGAGCCCAGCCAAGGGGCTCAGCCAGGCACAAGGGAACAAGCAGCAGGGACAGCCTACAAGGGACTGAGCAAGGAGGTACCTGCAGTCTGGGTCCAGAAGCCAGCCAAGATGAGAAGAGGAGCACCAAGCAGCAGCACTGATCACAACTCACACCAGGGAGTGCCACCTGGCGCCAGCTTATATGGAGCTTGGCTGTGGGCACAGGTGATGCTCCTTAGGACAATTCAGCCTTATCAGTGCCTGTGGTGCCCCCCCCTTCCTTTCACCCTGGGCTTTACGCTCTCTGTCTCCTCTCCATGCACAGAACACTGGCAAAGCTGGCAGAAGAGAAAGTGGAAAAGGTGCTTTTCTTCTTGAAATGCAGTTTTGTCTACACTAGGTGTAGCTGGGAAGGGTATGGCGGTAATTTGTCCAGCCCTGAACTGAAATGGTGGATAAGAAGCATGCTTTTTGTCTAGAAAATCCAAAATGAAATAGTGTCTAAACCTGCAGCGTTACACAGCACGTTATCTCGGAGGGCTTTGGTGTAACTTAGATAAAACACCCTATCTCTTATTGCAGAAATGTCAACATCATTCTAAATGTGCATGTGCTTTTCCATGGGTTTTCTATGGAGCCCCTGAATTCCACGAGCTTCCCTCTTGTTCTTTCATTCTCTTTTAAATTGGCAAATGAGTGTTCAATCCCTCAGAACTTCAGGTGCATTCTCATGTGTGGGAGAACACGTTCAGGGTGCCCTGAGTGGCTCCGTTCTGTGTGTGACACCAGAAATGCAATCTGTGCACCCGGCTGAGATGGGGAAAGTCAATATGAGGCTCCAGGGCAAGGTGAAACCTTTCACTCCCCTCCCGTGCTCCGGGTATTTGTGTGGCACTTCATCCCTGTTGCTCTCTATGCAGCACATGGTGAGGTGTGAACCCCTGCCCACGGATGGGGTCCCAGGCTGAAGTGAGGCCCCCCCCAAAAGCCTTGGCACAGGCACCAGCCAGGGCTCCTGGCTGGGCTCAGCACATCCCTAAGACCCTCCGGGCATGTCCAGGGCTACACGGAGCAGAAGATGCTGCTGGTGGCAAAGGGAGCACAAGATTGCCCACTGTTTGCTTCCCTGGCTGTGTTTGATCTGGGGAGAGGCTCTCACCCCAGAGCCTGGGTACCTCCCTTACCCTTCTTTCCATCACAACCTTGTCTTCAAGCCCTGGGAAAGAGGAAGACGCGGCACTGAAACACAGGGAATTCCAGTCAGGCGCACAAGCCGCTCCTTTTGGTGGTCCGATACCGGCCCAGGTTGCATGGAGGGGCTGTGCAGCCTCCATCCTCGGACACACTCCAAAGCCAACCAGGCATGGTCCTGACGGCCTGCCCCGGGTGACCCCGCCTGAGCAGGGGTGGCACCACCATCATCCACTGTGGGGGTTTCTGTTTCATGGTTATTCCATAGGAAAATGAGTACAATTAACAGGAACTTTATCCCTGTTCTGCCGTCTCCAACTTCTGATCAGGTTTCAGGAGTGTTTCAGACCCCCCATTAATTGTCCTCCAGTGATTTCATAGTGTTCTCCCAGGAGAAAAAGCCCTCCTGCAGTGGGTCCTGGCACTAAACACCATGGGGATGTGCCTCCTGCAGAGCCTGGAAGAGGAAGCAATGATCACAGGAGCCGGGCTTTGGTGCACTGCATCAGTGTGCCTGGGTACCTGCTCCCGTATATATGCAGCCACTGCTGTGGCTGGTGGGTTACAGCATGGATGGGTTTGGCTCTGTCTGCTTTGTACCTGAATCAGCAGCAGGACAAAAGAACAGGATGCTCCCCCAGCACAGTTACATTCCCATTTTTCTGACCAGTACAGGCTCCCCATTCCCTGATCTGGGATCTGGAGCACACCAAACACAGCACACCACTGTGGGAAACCACCAAGGACCATGGAGGAAGGCTGTGGTAGCCACTGACCTGAATTAAAATGCCCCTTAGAGTGCACAAAGGTGCAGATTTGTGCAGATCCACACAACCTGGCTGTTTGCTGTTGTGAGCAAAGATGCAGCCACACATCAACGCTCACCTGCGGTACCTGTGCCTGTCCACCACTCCTAACAGCATGTGCATGAATAAATAGAGGTTTCTAATGAGGCTAAGCCTGATCAAGATACACCATGGATTACCATCCCTCTTCCTTACAAAGCCAGATATGCTGTGAGATGGATGCCATCCTGATTCACACCCCAGCCTGGTGTGAATTCACACCGAGTGCTGCTGCTGCCCACCTCAAAGTGTGGTCACCAGCTCTGGGCATGGGGAGGCCCATGAGGGGACACGGCCACACCAGCTGCACTGTGCTTCTCCAGCTCCAGCCCTGTGAGTGAGCACGGGATGACACTGGTGCGAAGGCCAAACCTCCCTGTGTGTAGCACAATGGGCAAGGACAGACCCCAGCTCATAACGGTACCTTGCTGCACATCCAGCATCCCCCTCTCCATCCTCCTGCTGCCCAGCACTTGCGTTTCTGCCCTCCCCCCTCTACTGCTTCCATCCCTGAATACACCCCTGCCTCCATCCCTTCCATCCACCCCTGCATCTATTCCTGCCACTCATCCCTTCACCCACCCCCGCATCCATCCCTGCATCCATCCCTGCACCCATCCCTGCATCCATCCTTGCCACCCATCCCTGCACCCATCCCTGCATCCATTCTTGCCACCCATCCCTGCGCCCATCCCTGCATCCATCCCTGCGCCCATCCCTGCATCCATCCTTGCCACCCATCCCTGCACCCATCCCTGCATCCATTCTTGCCACCCATCCCTGCGCCCATCCCTGCATCCATCCCTGCGCCCATCCCTGCATCCATCCTTGCCACCCATCCCTGCACCCATCCCTGCATCCATCCCTGCGCCCATCCCTGCACCCATCCCTGCACCCATCCCTGCCACCCATCCCTGCATCCATCCCTGCACCCATCCCTGCATCCATTCTTGCCACCCATCCCTGCACCCATCCCTGCACCCATCCCTGCATCCATTCTTGCCACCCATCCCTGCACCCACCCCTGCATCCATCCCTGCACCCACCCCTGCATCCATCCTTGCCACCCATCCCTGCACCCATCCCTGCACCCATCCCTGCGCCCATCCCTGCATCCATCCCTGCACCCATCCCTGCATCCATCCCTGCACCCATCCCTGCATCCATCCCTGCGCCCATCCCTGCATCCATCCCTGCCACCCATCCCTGCAACCATCCCTGCACACATCCCTGCATCCATTCTTGCCACCCATCCCTGCATCCATCCCTGCGCCCATCCCTGCATCCATCCCTGCGCCCATCCCTGCATCCATCCCTGCACCCATCCCTGCCACCCATCCCTGCAACCATCCCTGCACACATCCCTGCATCCATTCTTGCCACCCATCCCTGCCACCCATCCCTGCACCCATCCCTGCAGCCATCCCTGCATCCATCCTTGCACCCATCCCTGCCACCCATCTCTGCACCCATCCCTGCACACATCCCTGCATCCATTCTTGCCACCCATCCCTGCATCCATCCCTGCACACATCCCTGCATCCATCCCTGCGCCCATCCCTGCATCCATCCCTGCACCCATCCCTGCCACCCATCCCTGCACCCATTCCTGCACCCATCCCTGCACCCATCCCTGCCACCCATCCCTGCACCCATCCCTGCACCCATCCCTGCACCCATCCCTGCACCCATCCCTGCATCCATCCCTGCACCCATCCCTGCACCCATCCCTGCACCCATCCTTGCCACCCATCCCTGCACCCATCCCTGCACCCATCCCTGCATCCATTCTTGCCACCCATCCCTGCACCCATCCCTGCGCCCATCCCTGCATCCATTCTTGCCACCCATCCCTGCACCCACCCCTGCATCCATCCCTGCCACCCATCCCTGCACCCATCCTTGCCACCCATCCCTGCACCCATCCCTGCACCCATCCCTGCACCCATCCCTGCGCCCATCCCTGCATCCATCCCTGCGCCCATCCCTGCATCCATCCCTGCACCCATCCCTGCGCCCATCCCTGCATCCATCCCTGCCACCCATCCCTGCAACCATCCCTGCACACATCCCTGCATCCATTCTTGCCACCCATCCCTGCATCCATCCCTGCGCCCATCCCTGCATCCATCCCTGCGCCCATCCCTGCATCCATCCCTGCACCCATCCCTGCCACCCATCCCTGCAACCATCCCTGCACACATCCCTGCATCCATTCTTGCCACCCATCCCTGCACCCATCCCTGCCACCCATCCCTGCATCCATCCTTGCCACCCATCCCTGCACCCATCCCTGCACCCATCCCTGCATCCATCCCTGCACCCATCCCTGCATCCATCCCTGCATCCATCCCTGCACCCATCCCTGCCACCCATCCCTGCAACCATCCCTGCACACATCCCTGCATCCATTCTTGCCACCCATCCCTGCACCCATCCCTGCACCCATCCCTGCATCCATCCCTGCACCCATCCCTGCATCCATCCTTGCACCCATCCCTGCCACCCATCTCTGCACCCATCCCTGCACACATCCGTGCATCCATTCTTGCCACCCATCCCTGCATCCATCCCTGCACCCATCCCTGCATCCATCCCTGCGCCCATCCCTGCATCCATCCCTGCACCCATCCCTGCCACCCATCCCTGCACCCATTCCTGCACCCATCCCTGCACCCATCCCTGCCACCCATCCCTGCACCCATCCCTGCACCCATCCCTGCACCCATCCCTGCATCCATCCCTGCACCCATCCCTGCACCCATCCCTGCATCCATCCCTCGCTCACCCTGTGCATACACAACCAGAATCAAGCAAGGGATGTTTCTAGGGCTGCAAGTCTGCAGCTGCAATTCACAAGTTCATTAAGAGTGGCCCTGCAAAGATGAGGTTTTTAATTGGAGCCCTAATTAGCAATGAATTCTCATTATTCCCCATGAATCCCCGGGCAGCTCTGGCAGAGTTTCTTTGTTCTCTTGCAAACAAGGAAGTGGAGAAGCCTCTGGGAGGGAAAGCAGCAGCTGATGATATACTGGGGGTGCTTTCCACTCGAGCCATTCCTTCAGTTTAATGCATTTTGCAGCCATTTTGCCTATGATTTATGGTTTGAAGAAATACAGAAACACGAACTTCATCATGGTTGGTTGCTACTCCCTCTCCCTTCCACAATGATGTGGCCCATGGGTCAGACTCGCCCTGCGATGAGCCTGGGTTCTGTGTTCTGTACTCGGGCAAGATCCCCCTTGACTTCAGTGGGAGTTTTACACATGGGGGGACACAGATCCAGGCACTGGAGTGGGAGAAGTTCTGCCTGAGAACAGCACAACAGCCCCACAGCAACAGCGCTGTGCTCTGCGCAGGGAAACGTGGAAGGGATGGAGGGGTCTGCCAGAACCTGCACTGGCAACAGGGAGGTCAGGCCCAGAGCAGCATCTGCACCGGGAGCCTCCCCTGGCACCTGGGGCTGGTTACTGTGAGCTGCAGCCAAGGCACAGGCACGTACACAGGTACAGAACAGCAGAGCGGGGTTCCCCATGGCCTGGGGTGCAGGGTACCAAGAAACCTCCAAGTGCTGGCTTGACTCATTCAGAGCCTTGTCAGAGGAGCAGCTCTGCTCTGGAGCCAGGCTGAGAGAGCTGGGCTGGGGCAGCCTGGAGAAGAGAAGGCTCCTGAAGGGGAGACCTGAGAGCAGCTCCAGTGCCTAAAGGGGCTGCAGGAAACCTGGAGAGGGGCTTGGGACAAGGGCCTGTAGGGACAGGCCAAGGGGAATGGCTTGAACCTGCCAGAACAGGGGAGACTGAGATGAGCTCTCAGGCAGAAGCTCTTCCCTGTGAGGGTGCTGAGGCGCCGGCACAGGGTGCCCAGAGAAGCTGTGGCTGCCCCATCCCTGGCAGTGCTCAAGGCCAGGTTGGACACAGGGGCTTGGAGCAAGCTGCTCCAGTGGAAGGGGTCCCTGCCCGTGGCAGGGGTTGGAGCTGGATGAGTTTTAAGGTCCTTTTCAACCCAAACCAGTTTGGGATTCAAATGAGCATTGAAATGCAGCAGTATTGAGGCAGTAGAATGGAATCTTTGCATTATTTTGGAATTCAGGTGTTGGTATCACCTGGGTAAAACAAGCTCTTCTCTTAATGAAAAACAATAGTTAGTCTACATCAAGCAGCCATCATGCATTCCTAGTTGGAGACACTTCCAAGCTATTTAGCTTCCAAGGTTTCTTTAAACTAGATGTGTTGGGGGACGGGGGCATCATTCCATCCCAACACACCCAGTCAGCTGCCAGCACCTACAATAAATGCTCAGAGCGATGCAGAGATATTCCAGCTGCTCCAGCCAATGAGCCGGCTTCATTTGGAGCTCGGCTCAGATGTCTCTATACAAACACCCATAGCATGGGAAACAAACAAGAGGAATTAGAGATGTGTGC
Organism: Psittacula echo; assembly: GCF_963264785.1. NCBI lineage: Eukaryota > Metazoa > Chordata > Aves > Psittaciformes > Psittacidae > Psittacula > Psittacula echo. Next base: position 122,052,567 of record NC_137738.1, read on the forward strand.
ATGTCTACGGGGGTATGATATAGTAGGCATCACAGAAACATGGCGGGATGGCTCCTACGACTGGAGTGTTGGAATGGAAGGTTACAGGCTCTATAGAAAAGACAGGCCTGGCAGGCGGGGAGGGGGAGCTGCTATTTATGTTAGGGATAGGCTGGAGAGTATGGAACTCTGTCTGGGGACGGGTGAGCAGTCGACAGAGGGTTTGTGGGTCAGGGTTAAAGGGAGATGTCCCACCTATGGGGGACATCACTGTGGGGATCTGTTACAGACCGCCTGATCAAGAGGAATCTGTGGATGAAGACCCCTATAGGCAGACAGCAACAGCCTCACGCTCACAGGCCCTTGTTCTCATGGGGGACTTCAACCACCCTGACATCTGCTGGAGTGAAGGTACGGCCCAGCACAAGGAATCCAGGAGGTTCCTCGATTGTGTGGAAGACAACTTCCTTCTGCAAGTAATAGAGGAGCCGACAAGGAGAGGTGCCATGCCAGACCTCATGCTCACCAACAGGGAAGGGCTCATTGGAAATGTGACACTCCAGGGCAGCCTTGGCTGCAGTGACCACGAGATGGTCGAATTTGAGATCCTCAGCACAGTGAGAAGAGCGTGCAGCGAGCTCACTGCCATGGACTTCAAGAGAGCAGACTTTGGCCTCTTCAGGAACCTGCTTAGTAAGGTTCCATGGGATATAGCCCTAGAGGGCAGGGGGGCCCAAGACTGTTGGTTGTTATTCAGGGATCACCTGCTCCAAGCTCAGGAGTGTTGCATCCCAACTAGAAGGAAGTGCAGCAGGAGGGCCAGGAGACCTCCTTGGATGGATAAGGAGCTGCTCAGGAAAATTCAAAGGAAAAAAGAGGCTTATAGAAGGTGGAAGCAGGGACAGGTGGCCTGGGAAGAATACAGGGATGCTGTCCAGGAAGCTAGGGAACAGGTTAGGAAAGCTAAGGCCCAATTAGAATTGAACTTTGCTAGGGATGTTAAGGGTAACAGGAAGGGATTCTATAGGTATGTAGCGAATAAAAGACAGACTAAGGACAACGTAGGCCCCCTCCGGAAGATATCGGGAGAACTGGCTACCCTGGATTTGGAGAAGGCTGAGGTTCTGAATGACTTCTTTGCCTCGGTCTTCACTGGCAAAGGCTCTGACCGCACCACCCAAGTCTTGGAAGGTGGATGCAGCGACTGTGAGAATGAAAACCACAGGCCCACTGTAGGAGAGGATCTGGTTTGAGACCATCTTAAGAACCTAAACGTACACAAGTCCATGGGACCTGATGAAATCCATCCGCGGGTCCTGAAGGAGCTGGCGAATGAAGTTGCTAAGCCACTGGCCATCATATTTGAAAAATCATGGCAGTCAGGTGAAGTTCCCGACGACTGGAAGAAGGGAAATATAACCCCCATTTTCAAGAAGGGGAAAATGGATGACCTGGGGAATTACAGACGAGTCAGTCTCACCTCTGTGCCTGGCAAACTCTTGGAGCAGATTCTCCTGGAAGGCATGCTAAGGCACATGAAAAACAAGGAGGTGGTTGGTGACAGCCAGCATGGCTTCACTAAGGGGAAATCCTGCCTGACCAATTTGGTGGCCTTCTATGATGGGGCTGCGGAACTGATGGACAGGGGCAGAGCAGTTGATGTCATCTACCTGGACTTGTGCAAAGTGTTCGACACTGTCCCACACGACATCCTTGTCTCTAAATTGGAGAGACATCAATTGGATGGGTGGACCACTCGGTGGATAAAGAACTGGCTGGATGGACACACGCAAAGAGTTGTGGTCAATGGCTCGATGTCCGGCTGGAGACCAGTAACGAGTGGTGTCCCTCAGGGATCGGTGTTGGGACCGCTCTTGTTCAACATCTTTGTCGGTGACATGGACAGTGGGATTGAGTGCGCCCTCAGCAAGTTTGCCGATGACACCAAGCTGTGTGGTTCGGTTGATACGCTGGAGGGAAGGGATGCCATGCAGAGGGACCTCGACACGCTTGTGAGGTGGGCTGATGCCAACCTGATGAAGTTTAACCATGCCAAGTGCAAGGTCCTACACCTGGGTCAGAGCAATCCCAGGCACAGCTACAGGTTGGGCAGAGAAGAGATTCAGAGCAGCCCTGCAGAGAAGGACTTGGGGGTGTTGGTCCATGAGAAACTGAACATGAGCCGGCTGCAGTGTGCGCTCGCAGCCCAGAAAGCCAACCGTATCCTGGGCTGCATCAAGAGGAGCGTGACCAGCAGGTCCAAGGAGGTGATCCTGCCCCTCTGCTCTGCTCTTGTGAGACCTCACTTGGAGCATTGTGTGCAGTTCTGGTGTCCTCAACATAAAAAGGACATGGAACTGTTGGAACAAGTCCAGAGGAGGCCACGAGGATGATCAGGGGCTGGAGCACCTCCTGTATGGAGACAGGCTGAGAAAGTTGGGGCTGTTCAGCCTGGAGAAGAGAAGCTGCGTGGAGACCTCATAGCAGCTTCCAGTATCTGAAGGGGGCCTACAAGGATGCTGGGGAGGGACTCTTCATCAGGGACTGCAGTGACAGGACAAGGGGTAATGGGTTCAAACTGAAACAGGGGAAGTTTAGATTGGATCTAAGGAAGAAATTCTTTACTGAGAGGGTGGTGAGGCACTGGAATGGGTTGCCCAGGGAGGTTGTGAATGCTCCATCCTTGGCGGTGTTCAAGGCCAGGTTGGATGAGGGCTTGGGTGCCATGGTTTAGTGTGAGGTCTCCCTGCCCATGGCAGGGGGGTTGGAACTGGATGATCTTAAGGTCCTTTCCAAGCCTAACTATTCTATGATTCTATGATTCTATTTGTCTCAGACAGGGAAATACATGTGCAGAGAGGGGTTTACCATAGAGGCAGCAGTGCCCATGTCCTGAGGCAGAGGAGCAGTGCTCATGCCTGGTCACTGTTCCCTGAGGAGTCTCCATGTCTTTTGCCAGCTCCATCACCAACCCCTCCATGTCTGTTCCTACGGCTGTGTCAGCCTCTGGCTGTGCAGCCCAGCTCTTGGAGGCAGGGCTGGGCCTTGCTCCTGAGCATCCCCACAGATTTACTTGGATGTGCTTATCCAATCCTCACCCTGCTCATTCTGCAAGAGTTATAGAAGGGAAAAGGAGCACTTCAAGCATGTGTAAGTGTAATTTTTTCTTGGGTTTGGCCTGGTTTCACAGCTTAAGTGCCTTGGAAGTGCTACAGTAGAGACATGTATTAGCCCCAGGAAACTTAATCACTTGGTTTTGTTGGAGATAATAAGCCAATAATTAAGAGATCCATTTTCCCAGGGAAAGATGCCCAGTGGCATCTCTTCCTCCTGTGATCCACACACATCCAGAGGTGCCCACACTCCAGGGACAGTAGCACACGGATATCACTGGCTGTCACCCGTCAGGGGACCACAGGAGGGAAGCACAGCAAGAAACAGGTAACCCATATGCATCCCAGTACCGATGGGACAGGGCACAGGACAAAAGATTCCAGCGTTCAGACCACCCCAGCTCCTGTGGAATTCTGTGATGCTTTATTCTTCAGAAGGTGGATCCTCACCACATTGTTCCCACAGCCCTCCACAAATTATTTGGATAATAAAGGACCTCCTGTGACATTAAGTACATTTTAATTACAGCATTGTCTGTAATGCATATATCTAATTGCAAATAATGATTTTCTCGTATTTTGCCTGCCTGCCCGTTCCATGCAGCAGATACTATCTTCTGACTCAGTGGTACAGGTTAATTAAAGTTTCTCTTTTAATACCGTTTCAAAGTGAACCACACAATTTCATCTGAGCTTCAGCTGTGTTGGCAAAAATGAGTTTTGTTATTTTTTGCCATGCAGAAAAGCTGAGTTCTGAGGCTGCAATCACTGCACTGCTTTCAGCAGTCATTGACTTGCAAAGGAAGAGCAGAAGGAAGAGTCTGGGTAACATCAGTGGCCAGCAGTTGCTTTGTGTGTTTCAGGATTGTTTTAATGGGTTTTGTTCTCTTCCGTACAAGAGAATTTGAGATCTTACTTTCAGAAGCACCATTTAACGTATTAGGTGGCCATTAGATGAAGTCCGGGTCGTTGGTATAAATCGCACTCAGGGTTAAGGCAACCCTCATGGTCATTCTTGATGTTAACAAAGCTCAGCCTAAGGGTGATCCCGGTCAACTGCTTCCTTCCTCATTTATTGTTCCTTAGGGTGATAAAGAGCAAACACAAGACGAGAGAAAACTGAGACCACAAACATGCTGTTGAATCAAAACAAGAGAGCTGAGGTTCAATACAGGGCAATAGAAAAACCACACCAAGAACGCTGCGCAGAGAACAAGAGGAGAAAGACTCATTTCATATGGGACAACACTTCAGCTGTAACTTGTACTAAAAAGTGACCTTTAGCTCTTGCCCTCTGAGCGTTATTTCCTTGGAGCAGCAGTATTCTGTAAGTCTGACTGTCGGCATCTCACTGCTCCTTAAGGCCGTACCTGACACACGCTGCCTGTGGGCTCAGAGGCGGCTCCAGGGAAGATGGAGGGGCAGGATTAACATGTGTCCCCAAAACCCAGGATACAGCCAGAGGAGGAGCTGGGGCTCCCGGGACCTCCCCATGCAATGCCACAGGCAGAAGTGAGCGCTGCCAGGAGGAAATTGCTGGAGCTCCTCCGAGAGCAGGAGTGACCTTTCCTCTTGGAGAGGGGTGAAGTAAACACCACTTATCCGGGATTCAGTGAGTGGAGACAGCAGCGCTTTATCCCTGTGCCACGGCACATGGAGCAGGGAAGCAGGGGAGGGATTTTCCTGCTTTTACAGCATAAGCCATCTCTGTCTGTTAGTGCGGCCTTGAGCTGAGCTGTAACAGCTCCTCATGGAAAGATCTTGGCCAGGCCAGGAGGCGATGGGCTTTCACAACCTGCCATAAACCTCTTCATGTGGTTCAACCTTTCGCAAGAGCAGTTGGATCTCTCCTTGCTGATATTTTTACTCCATGAAATTTCCTCATTCTCTGTGCCATTTCCTTTTGGAAGGCACCAGGGGACACGCAATCCACGCTTGTTCTATTTTAGGGGTTTTTTCCATCCATAGGCATAAATTCTTCTTCGCTCTACAGACAGTTTGAAATCCTGGCAGAAGGAAACCTGACATCTTTTCTTGACTGGTTTTTTCCTGTCTATCATTTTTATTATAAAAATGACATTTCAGTGCCTCACATGCTGCAGTGCTTACAAATTTTCCACCGGATTTCTCCAAAACAGCCCAGCACCCAGAAGCTTCATCCCCTTTCACTGCCAGATTCCCAGCGTTAGGAGCCTCTGAAAAGCTAGTTCCCAAGTGCTGCTCTGCTGAGGGACACTCCTGCTCCAGCTTTACATGTGCTTCACTTCAGCATGGCTTATTTCAGCGCTGTTGACTGCTATGTGCCATCCTGCAGCCTGCTGGAAGCTCTGCTCACCGCAGGGCCAGGGCCACATCCTGATCCTGCTGCCCCTCCCAAGGGCCACTGCCCTTCACCAGCCGTGAAGTCTTCAAGCCTCGTGTCTTGCTTGCTACATGCAAAGCCTCACACCTGATGTTGTACCTATGGCTGGATGGGGAAACTTCACAACTCTTACACTCACACACCTCTATCTGGCATTTGATTCCTCCCTGGTTTTGTATCTTCTGCAGATGACCGCATGCAGCTGGCAATATGCTGACCCCACAGCTGAAGATCTCCATGTCATTGCCTGTTCAAAAGGAACTGAACAAAAGGCTGCTGCTGGTCTCCAGTCCATGCACCAGCCTAGACCTGAGCACTGCAGCACAACCACTGTCAGCTTAACCCAGACCTAAACCCTGAGGAGGAGGAGGATGCACTTTTGGGTACCAGAGTCCCGTCTGCTTTTCCTTCAGTAAATATTCAACTCCTGTGAAGCAAGCATCAAGTAACTCGTGCTAAATACTGAAGTGCTTGTTGGGAGGCTGGGCTGCAGTATGCTCACTCAAGCAGTCAGCACACTGCTCCAGGGGACAGGCACCAAGCACCTTGAACTGCTCTTCTCCACCACCCCATCAGCTGGGCACTGCCCACAACTCCCCTACCTCCTGTACACCTCCAGCCCCTCCAACACGTGGTATCTGTGTCAGTCATCGATTCATCCATGGTGTCAGTCATTGATTGACTCATCCGTGACAGGCAAAGGGACAACACGAAACGCTTCGAGTGAGAGTCCGCAAGGGAGATCCTCAGCCAGTGCAAATGGACAAGGTGCCTTTGCTTCCATAAACCCAGTGGAAATCTGAACCTTTGCCAAAGCTGATCCATGGAAAGCAGTTTGCAGCATGCAGACTGGGAAAAGTCAGGTGTATATCAGAAATTAAGCACCAACCATATGGCTTTGAGCCTCAGGTGGTACCTTGTGGGTGCAGTGATCCAGGCCTGAGTACCGTGCAGGCACACTGATAGGGAAATAAACCCATCAAACCCAGAGCCAGCCGGAGGAGTCTTTTACATGATTAGTCCTATCAAGAGCGAGAGAGCAGAGTCCCACTTCCACAGGCTGGCACAGAAACAATGCTCTGCCAGCCAACCCCACGCTGAACCAAAGTTGGGAAGCATCAAGTGAATTGAGTCAAACTCAGGTGTAAGAAGCCAGTTTGCCTTAATCATGGGATCTCAGACTGGGTTGGGTTGGAAGGGACCTTAAAGCTCATCCAGTTCCAACTCCAGCCCTCTCCTCCAGACACTTGCTTCTCACAGCTCATAACACAACGCCTTTGAGGCTGTAACACACCTGCAGACCTGACTGAAATGGCAAACTAGACAATGGCTGCAGTACACCAGAACAGATCAGATCATTTTCTCCTCCTTCTTACCAAGGAGCACAATCTAAAAGGAGATAAACAAACACTGCCACCGATGCTCCTGAACAGGGACAGTGCACAAAAGCTCTTAAGAGCATTCTCCTGCTGCAGTTTGCTGAGTAACAAAGAACACGAGGCCACCCAAACCTTAGCAACTCATTTCTCACAGCTGAAATCACAGAATCCCAGCCTGGTTTGGGCTGAAGGGACCTCAGAAGCTCCAACCCCTGCCACGGGCAGGGACCCCTTCCACTGGAGCAGCTTGCTCCAAGCCCCTGTGTCCAACCTGGCCTTGAACACTGCCAGGGATGGGGCAGCCACAGCTTCTCTGGGCACCCTGTGCCAGCGCCTCAGCACCCTCACAGGGAAGAGCTTCTGCCTAAGAGCTCAGCTCAGTCTCCCCTGTTCTGGCAGGTTCAAGCCATTCCCCTTGGCCTGTCCCTACAGGCCCTTGTCCCAAGCCCCTCTCCAGGTTTCCTGCAGCCCCTTTAGGCACTGGAGCTGCTCTCAGGTCTCCCCTTCAGGAGCCTTCTCTTCTCCAGGCTGCCCCAGCCCAGCTCTCTCAGCCTGGCTCCAGAGCAGAGCTGCTCCAGCCCTCGCAGCATCTCCATGGCCTCCTCTGCACTCGCTCCAACAGCTCCATGTCCCTCTGGTGCTGTTGCTCCAGAGATGGATGCAGGATGCGGGGGGGTCTGCAGCGCGCAGCAGAGGGGTGGATGTGTCAGGCCACGGATATGCAACAGGATACACAAAAACCTTTCTAAATACAAATTGAGCACTTGGCTGGCAGGACAAACAGTCAGTTCCGGCATCCCACATGATGGAAATCGTTATTATCTCACCTGCACGTTACTGAGGAGGCAAGTCCCTGTGTTTACTTTTCCCCAGCCCTTCTTGCAGGCTCAGGTGTTGCACTGACACAGGTAAACCGAGAAGTTCCGTAACTTAATCTCTGCCATTAAAGTTTCAGGCTCCCCAGAAGTGACCCTGCCTGTTCCTCAGGCCTGGGAATGCAGCACTGGGTTCCCCACAGTGGGAGGCAGCTCCTCCACACAGCCCGCTCTGCACAGGGCTGTAGGGGAACAGGACAGAGTCCACCCTGCTGCGAGTAAGGAGCATAACGCACTAAGAGCACAGAAACACCGACCAGCTCCTGATTCTCCTGCGCCATCACAGCACAAAGATTAAAGCAGATGAGGCATATCCTGGGTTTGGATTACTGTGACTGTTGTTCTGTGCAATACATTTTGTTATCACAGAACCCCAGCCTGGTCTGTGTTGAAGGGACCTTAAAGCTCATCCCATCCCAACCCCTGCCACGGGCAGGGACCCCTTCCACTGGAGCAGCTTGCTCCAAGCCCCTGTGTCCAACCTGGCCTTGAACACTGCCAGGGATGGGGCAGCCACAGCTTCTCTGGGCACCCTGGGCCAGCGCCTCAGCACCCTCACAGGGAAGAGCTTCTGCCTAAGAGCTCAGCTCAGTCTCCCCTCTGGCAGGTTCAAGCCATTCCCCTTGGCCTGTTCCTGCATGTCCTTGGTCCCTAAATGGCTCACAACAAGGCTCTGCCCTGGTCTCTCCTGAGGTCTCTTTCCACTGCAGCAAACAGGCAGGAGAGGAGCAGGTTCCCTGCACAGGCACATGGCTCTGTTCATGCTCGTGGCCTTGCTGAGCCTTTCCTCTGTCCCTTGGGAGGTGCTGAGGCCTTGGGCATGCCTGACACCAGGAATAGGCACAGGCAAGCGGATGCCTGGGGTGTGGGAAACGCCCCTGCTTGGAGGGTGCAGCACTGGACCTGCAGCTTGTGTGTGTGTGTGAATTTCAGGAAGCCTTTTCCTTGCCAAGGCAAAGCTCCCTGGGGACAGCCCTGCTCAGCATCCTCCCACCTGTGCCCCAGTGACTCGCTCCAGCACAGAATCTTCTGGGCTATGTCCTGATGATGCTTTGTGGGCTCCCATTAGCTGACAGTGACCTTGCCCACAGCAGGGGGTTGGAACTGGATGAGCTTTAAGGTCCCTTCAACCCAAACCAGTCTGGAATTCTGTGATAGCCCAGATGCAAGGACAGAAAACACAAAGAAAGACCAACACTGTGCACTTTGCTTCTGCTCCCCTGCCCCTGCATCCCTCACTGTGTCACAGAGGTAGCAACTGAGCACCAGTGTCAGGGACTGCCTGTGGGGCCATCACTGCTGGCCTGATCCTGTTATTCCCTGGCAGTACCACGCTGCTTCCAAGAGGGGAGGAACACGGCAAGAGCCATGCCATGCAGGGTAGTGTGCCTGCCTGCAGCGACAGTGCACATTAATAATTTAGGCTGTTCTATTTCTGATGGGAGATGTGCTGCCCTTGCCCCTGCTGCTGATGTGCTGATGATGATGTGTTGCTGCTGTGCAGCGGGGGCTGAAACAGCAGCTTGGGCAGTAGCCACCTGCAGCATGGGCAGTGAGGGGATGTGGCTGTGCCAGGCCTCCCTCCCAGGGCAGGCTCCTGGGACTGGACTTCAAGGTCTCCATTCCTTCTCTGTGTGTGGGGCCTTGGCTGTGCTCTGACTTCCCAGAAACCTCCCCATGCTGGTGTGGTGCTGGTCCTCCTGCCCTGTGGCCAGCTCGCCTGGGGTCTGTGCACTGCCTTGTCCAAACTACCCAGCTCAAAAGGCAGGTTCCTCTTTACCCAAATGAACATCCGATCTGCTCCCACCGCTGCCGTGCCCGTGCCTGGATGTGCAGCTCACAACAGATGTCACGTTGGGCTGTGACCCTTACAAATCCAGCTCTGTGGTAAGTGATTACTGCTTTGTCCCCTTAAGTGACTGCTTTATATAGATGTTACTTCAGATCCTGAACGCTGAATGACCAAATCTCCTGCAGGAAATTATTCTACCTTAAGCATCTTCTTTCGGAAGTGCATTATCTGACCTTCTGGGAAACTGCAGCCGTCAGAGAACACAGGGCAGAGGGCTCTACACGCAGCTCCCCTCCACAGGGGATTCCACAGGCTGGGATCACTGCTGCCTGTTTACTGGGATCTCTGCATTCCGCTACATCACCTCAGAAACAAATAATTTCAAAAGCTGTATTTTAAGATGTTTTAACTAATAGCTTAAAGATCAGTTGCACACAATTCTGAGTTCATGGTATGACTCCATTTGGATGCATTTACTTAGCTAAAACTCATAGGAGGTTAAATGGGTTTGAACCTTGCTGCTACACTGACTGCTTATGCTTAGTAAGAGACAAAGGAATTTTACACTGGGAAGATAAGCCAGAGTATGGTGATGCATTACACACAGAGCAAAGTATTATCTCATGCTACATGACATGCAGAAGAAGACGCAGTTAGAACATCCACAGTTTATCATTCAGTTTTGCACCTGATTACTCAGCTAAGGCAATTATAATGGGGAAATGGTCAGAACTCTTCAAGATAGCTTCCATTTTTAAAAGCTTTTATCAGATGTGTGTTTCCACGTAATATGCGCCTGAAAACTGGTGGAGGAAACCTTTGAGAGGCACAGTCTCCCATCACATCCCATTAGGAAGCATCTTAATTTCTGGGAGCTTTGAAGTTTGCCTTGAAGCAGCCAAGTGGCCAAACCCCATTCTCACAGGGTTGCAGTGGATGATGGCAATGGGCCTCTCTTCATCAGCCTGCCTTTTCCTATTTCAGAGGAGCCAGCAGTGATACTGAGGTCAGATTTAGTCCTCACGTAAGTATAAAAGTGCATTAACACTTTAACTGTAGCAGCAGCACGGTTGAATTTGTCCTGCTCTGCACTAAGCTCTCAGTGCTGTGGGAAACAAGAAGGTGCCTTCAGACCTGGCCTGCAGCTGGCTATCATGGCACCGTCACTCAGCAGGGCCAGCTCTCCAACCTAGAGACATGAATGTCTGCACCACAGTGCATTAACTCCCTACCATCTACACATAGCATTGGGCACATCTTCCTCCCTGCAGCTCACTGATGAGCAAGAACCAAGCCCAAATGACCTGAATTCTATGATTTTAATCACAGAATTAAGTAGAAAACCCCAAACCACGGTAATTATGCCTATGCTAAATGACTCACTGAGCTCTTTATGTGACCACATAGTGCAGGACCTAACAGGGAGAGAAGCGAAAGCACTGCCTTCCCAGGGCACTGTAACTCCAGGCATGGAATCGATATTCCGGGGAGCTTTTCACAGGAAGAATTCCTGGCAAACTTGAAAGCACAGAGTGCCTGAAGCCATGCAGTTAGGTGTGAGGCATCAAATGCTCCCCAGTTATCACACGAGTTATTTGACATGAGAGCAGCCATACAGCCACAATCGCCTGATCCACAATAACAAGGACTTTTTTAACCAAGCAGGAAAAGACAATAACCTGGAATGACCAGAAACTGCCAGAAGGGACAAACTGAAAGTTGCTGTTTTTCTAAGTCAATTGAAATAAAAGGAAAAGGGAAAAAAACAAAAAAGCAAAGAGCAAGCCAAGATTTTAGCCATGCGCTTCCTGAGCCAACTGCGCGCATTGATTTGTGGCAGTGAAAGGGAAAAGCTGGAATGACCCAATCGGCTCTTCTCAGGAAGCTGCAGCTACCCAACCGGCAACCCGTGACCACAGATTTGAGACAGTTGTGGAAGATTCATCACTTTTCTAGGAGGAGACATTGTGTAACAGATTATGGGAAGAATACGCAATATGAGTTACTGTAAGCCTTAAATGGGCTCCGACACAATAGACTATTGATAGCAAATTGTGTGTCCCATTCCAAGGTCGTGCGTTGAAACTTTCTGCGTAAGAAAAATTATTAGTTTTTTTGGTTTAGCGCTGTGTGCCAGCACTGTTCATCCTCCTGTGACTGCAGGAAGTGACCTCCCAAAGAACCACAGGAATAGTCCAAGCTTTGGTACTTCTTGTGGCGTTTTGCTTTTCTGCAATGCTCCATGGCTGAGAAATAGAATAATAGAATCATAGAATCATAGAATAGTCAGGGTTGGAAAGGACCTTAAGATCATCCAGCTCCAACCCCCCTGCCATGGGCAGGGACACCTCACACTAAACCATGTCACCCAAGGCCTCATCCAACCTGGCCTTGAACACCGCCAAGGATGGAGCATTCACAACCTCCCTGGGCAACCCATTCCAGTGCCTCACCACCCTCACAGTAAAGAATTTCTTCCTTAGATCCAATCTAAACTTCCCCTGTTTCAGTTTGAACCCGTTACCCCTTGTCCTGTCACTGCAGTCCCTGATGAAGAGTCCATCCCCAGCATCCTTGTAGGCCCCCTTCGATCATTTCTATAAATATATGACATGTAAATTCATTGCTCATAGAATCCCAATGGTTTGGGTTGGAAGGGACCTTAAAGCTCCTCCAGCTCCAACCCCTGCTACGGGCAGGGGCACCTTCCACTGGAGCAGCTTGCTCCAAGCCCCCGTGTCCAACCTGGCCTTTTAACTAATTCTGTTAAAACCTAAGAAGTATTCGTGCAGTTTATTGCACTGAAACACTTTGCTTTCTTTCTTAGGACCTCATCCTGCCCTGGGACTTAGCAAACCTGACTTTCCTACCCAGGATTTTTACTGAGAGGATCTGTGGTCCTTGAACTGCAGCCCTGCTGCCTTCCCATTCCAGGCAAATCCTGCTCTTCTTGTGCATCTATTGAACCCACAGAGTGTTTTACCCTCCCTGCGTGCCCCAGGAGCAGCAGCAGCACTTGTGAGACATTGGCAGTGGAAACCCAAAGGCTCTTCCCACAGATGGAACTGTGTGTAGCTCAGTGCCCCTGCGAAAACAGGAATTTATTAACCGGAACAGTTACTGTCCCAGGGCTGTGGAATTGCCAGCTTTGAAAACAACAAAATCAGCAACAACGGATTGAACATTACAGGGCATTCCCCACAGCAAGCTCATTGCAGCATTACAACCCACAGCAAACATTAATCCAGCTGCAGCATTTCTGGCAAGGGGCAGACAGGCAACTCCAATTGAACCACGCAGACCTTGCCAAGCAGGGATGGAGCCCTGTGCCCGTATCACTGTACCTGCGGTACAGAATGCTGCAATCACAGAATCAGCCAGGTTGGAAAAGCCCTTTAAGCTCACCCAGTCCAACCCTTATCCCAGCCCCGCCAAGGCCACCACTAACCCATGGCACCGAGGCCTCGTCTCCACGGGGTGTGAACCCTTGCAGGGACGGTGCCTGCAGCCCTGCCCTGGGCAGCCTGTTCCAATGCCTGAGCACCCTCTGGGGCAGGAATTGTTCCCCAGCTCCATCTAAACCTGCCCTGGTGCAGCTTGAGGCCGGTTCCTCTTGTCCCATCCCTTGTTCCTTGGGAGCAGAGCCCAGCCCCTCCTGGCTCCATCCTCCTCTCAGGCACTTGTAGGGAGCGATCAGGTCCCCCCTGAGCCTTCTCTTCTCCAGACTGAACTCCCCAGGTCCCTCAGCCCTTCCCCATCACACTGTGCTCCAGGCCCTGCACCAGCTCCTTTCCCATGAGCATTTTCCAGCCACTCTTTTCCAAGTCTGGAGGGTTCCTGGGATTCCTGTGGCCCCAGTGCAGGACCCAGCACTGAGCCTTGTTGAACCCCAATACTGACGTTATGGGGCACCATCTTCCTTGGGGGCATACGGACAATGCCATCAAGGGCAACAAACTGCGGCTGGAGCAGGACTGTGCCGGGTGTCCCACAGCGCCAGCAGCCGTTCCCAGCGCCGTTAATCCAACTGGCACGGTGGATAAAGCCACCTTGAAACGTCAAACCCCGGCCGTGACGTCACGGTAAACGCCGGCGGCGCGGACCGCCCGCCGTGGGGCATGCCGGAGGCTGTAGTCCTCCCGGCCGCGGGGGAGCGCGGCTGCGCAGTGCGGCTGGCGGGCGGCGCGGACACTCCCACCCGTGCGGCGGGCAGCGGGCTCCGCGTTCGGCCGCCCGCCGGGACGGACACGGGCTCTGCCGGCCTCCAGCCCCGGCTGTGTGCGCCCGCCCCGAGCCCCCCCTGCCCGCGCCGCCGCCCCGCGCAGGGATGTTCTCCAGGAAGGGCCACGCCGATGTCAGGAAATCCACGCAGAAGGCGCTGGACCCGAAGCGGGACGTACTCACCCGCCTCAAGCACCTCCGGGCGCTGCTGGGTGAGTGGGGCCGCCGCGGCGCTAACCCGCGCCCCGCAGAGCAGAGAGGGGAGCGGGCGGGGCGGGGCTGGGGGACCCCCGCCCCTGCGCCCCGCCGGGCAGGGCCGGGCGGGAGGAGCTTCACCTTCGGGAAAGCCTCACCTCGAGGCGAGGGTGCCGGCCGCGCCCGCCGGTTGCCGCGCGCCGTTCTCCCCACACGTCCCGTTCACCCTCGGTGCCCCGATCCATTCACTAGCGCTGTTGGGCGCTGAGCGGCTGCTGTCCTCAGGCAGGAGTAACGCTGAGGAGTAAAGACTTGACAGGCAGCCCCCGTTGAAGGTGCCCCTTCCTGCCTTGAGTTACCGCAGCTTTCCCCAAGCTCACTTGGCAGCGCTGGGGAGCTCCGGGCGCTTTTCGGAGCTGTTGGAAGGCAGCAGCCCGTGTCCTTCCCAAGTTACTGGACCAGATGCAGAAGGTTATTGGTGTGTTCGGCTGCTCCTGGCTTCGGAAACTTGGGTTGCTTGTGTCGAAATACTTGTGCTGCAGCATTGTTGTTTGGGTACAAAGCCGTGCCTACATGTGTGATTTCCTGCGGGGCTCTTCAGAAGAGCCGTTCTAGGAACTCTGCTCTTGTCAACAGCACGTTGACAACGTGTCCTTCTTTCTTGCTCCCTCCCTGGGGGCTGCTTTTCTGGAGCCAGGCTGAGAGAGCTGGGCTGGGGCAGCCTGGAGAAGAGAAGGCTCCTGAAGGGGAGACCTGAGAGCAGCTCCAGTGCCTAAAGGGGCTGCAGGAAACCTGGAGAGGGGCTTGGGACAAGGGCCTGTAGGGACAGGCCAAGGGGAATGGCTTGAACCTGCCAGAACAGGGGAGACTGAGCTGAGCTCTTAGGCAGAAGCTCTTCCCTGTGAGGGTGCTGAGGCGCTGGCACAGGGTGCCCAGAGAAGCTGTGGCTGCCCCATCCCTGGCAGTGTTCAAGGCCAGGTTGGACACAGGGGCTTGGAGCAAGCTGCTCCAGTGGAAGGGGTCCCTGCCCGTGGCAGGGGTTGGAGCTTCTGAGGTCCCTTCAGCCCAAACCAGGCTGGGATTCTGTGATTTCAGCTGTGAGAAATGAGTTGCTAAGGTTTGGGTGGCCTCGTGTTCTTTGTTACTCAGCAAACTGCAGCAGGAGAATGCTCTTAAGAGCTTTTGTGCACTGTCCCTGTTCAGGAGCATCGGTGGCAGTGTTTGTTTATCTCCTTTTAGATTGTGCTCCTTGGTAAGAAGGAGGAGAAAATGATCTGATCTGTTCTGGTGTACTGCAGCCATTGTCTAGTTTGCCATTTCAGTCAGGTCTGCAGGTGTGTTACAGCCTCAAAGGCGTTGTGTTATGAGCTGTGAGAAGCAAGTGTCTGGAGGAGAGGGCCTGGGGTGAGTGTCTCCTCAGGAGAGAGCAGGATGCTG
Source organism: Psittacula echo (assembly GCF_963264785.1). Taxonomy (NCBI): domain Eukaryota; kingdom Metazoa; phylum Chordata; class Aves; order Psittaciformes; family Psittacidae; genus Psittacula; species Psittacula echo. Next base: position 122,067,920 of record NC_137738.1, read on the forward strand.
CAGGGCTGCACGGATGAACCTCCCTGTGGGCAGCGTGGGCCTGTTTGCGGTGCTGGAGATGGAACTGCAGGTTAAAATGTCATCTGTGAGGAGAGAACATACACAAACAGGTTTGAACGTTCTGTAACAAATCGAGGAGCGTTCCTGGTGAGGACACTGAGTGTGGTCCTGAGAAGAGCTTATCTCCCTTGGGATGGGCCCTTGGAGAAAGCTGTGCTCAGAATGTGGAAATGAATGAGTGAAGTGAAAGCAAAGGCTGTGGTAGTTTAGCTTGCTACGGGCATCTTGCTGATTTTTTGGGGACGTGTTTTGTACACATGTGAGTAACCATCACCCTGGTTTAAAGGTGCTGTTCGCCTGTGATCTGCGGCATTTAAGTAGCTAATCTGAGCCAGAGGCTTCTGCGGGTAATCGATTAGTGGGCAAGTGCTGGACAGATCTGTAACTGGTCTTGAGTCATGCTCTGAAAGTGGCCAGGTCTTGCTCATCTTCTGACCAGCAAGGCATGCAGGTTTGACGTGCCCAGACCTTAGATAGTCAATATTCCCAATGTGGACTCACAAGTGGAGCAGTTCTGACCACTGTGGTGGCGGGGCACAAGACGCTCACGTGTTGGAGTCCCTCAGCACCTGCAGTCTGCACGTTGTTTGTGAACAGCATTGAACCTTTGCTTTGGAGTTAGTGCTGAATGAAGGGTCTGTGGCTGCTCTGGGTGTAAATTCCTCCTATTCTGTATGTACAGAATCTCCATAGTTGGCAATCTGGTGTCAGTTTCGTGTTGATTTCCCTCTGAGGACCAAATGTGTATATGATAAGTTTGTTTTTCTTTTTATGTGTTTAATTTTTAATGGTACCATGTGTTTAAGGGCAGGACTTCAGAAAGGCGGGAGCACATACCTTACCTGCATTATGATGTGCCTTTGAACTGTGTATGTCTTATTGCTCATGTGCTGTGCAAGCCATAGTGAAATAATGGAAAGTTTCAGCGTGAAAAAAAAGTTGGGAAGCTTCTTGTTTCTGAGGTGAGGTTTAGAGCACTTTGTGAAAGCATCCTGGGAGAGATGCTCTGGGAGGCTGGAATGTGAGCTCACAGACCTTGTGTGTCATCCTGCTCAGCCAGCCCCATGAAAGTAAAGGGACTTGAAAAAGCAAGAAATACAGCAGCTTGGGTTCGTGTTCCCCTTTCAGCCTCTCGGAAGGACACAACTAAGTTAAGGTGAAACACTGGTGTGGCTGTGGCTCTTGGTGATACCCATCCTAGGGAGCGCGATGCTTTGTGTGCCCGTGCAGGACAGAAGGTTGTCAAGCTGTGGTGACAGAGCTGACGGGTGGAACTAATGGGAAATACACCCATGAGCGTGACAAAATTAACTGATGTCCCCAAGCAGATGGAACAGAAGGGGAAAGCGGTGCCTGATGCTTTCTGTAAAAATACTGACAACCCAGTTGGTAACAGGGGGGAACTACCCCCATCACTGCTCGGGAAGTAGCCTCTCTTCCAGAGGTGGAGGCCTGATGTTTTGATTAAACTTCCTGTTGAACATTGGTTTCAGGTGAAGCTGTTATCAGAACCAGAGGGCTGGGCAGTGAGTGAGGGCCTTGCTGGCTGCAGTGCTGTGATGTGACAGCTGGCTGTCTCGTACGGGATGTGGTTTATTGCGGGGGCTGTTTCAAAGCAGGCTCTGGTCCTGTTCCTGATGTCTGCCTTTGAGAACATCAGTGTAAACACCTCAGATAACATGGGAGTGGCTTTTTGAAGATAATATCTTCAGAGATATTGCTGCAAGTGCATGTTTTATGGTATCATTCAGCAGGGGGAATGAAGCAACTCATGGTAAGGATCTCTCCTGTATTTAAAGCAAACTGAGCTTTTGGTGTAGAGTCTCAAAAAGAATTGGATGTTTCTTTCTCTTTCCTTCAGCAGTGTGGCACTCCTTGTGCTGGCCAGGGCTAGGAATGTGTGTGTCTTCGTGTCCTTCCACCCCAGTCATTTCACTCCCTGTCCCCAACTGCTTGGCTCAGGCCATAGTGGCACATGTTCTCAAAATAGCTGCCCTGTTCTTGTGTTTCCGTAGGAGGTGCCATCCTCTCTTCCTTTGTTAGCTTTAAATCACAGGAATTAATCTGTAAACAAAATGACAGTTACTCTTCTGAGATCCTGCTGGTGCAGGAGGATAGTAATCAGAAGACGGTATAACAGGGGAGGGATGAGGAGAAGGAATGTGTATTTCCATAAATAAGGGGTTGTGTGAGCGCCAGGATCAGTAACACCCAGTTTGATGGCTTCGGGTCCCTTAGCTACCATCTGTTTGTCCAGTACCCAAACTGAAAGAAAAGATTCCTGTACCTTTGTGTTCCTGTAACATCTCTCAAGTCTCTGATGCCCTTCAGGATCTGAGCTCCTACTTCCTGTGAGCAGTCTCTACCTGCATGGCCATGCAAAGCACTCACTGGAATCACAATGGTGTTAGGGAAATGAGCAGAGAAGTTCCTTTAGTTTTGTTACTATAAAGACAAACTGACTTTCAGAACTTTGGTAAAATCCGTAGGAACGTTTTTTTCCCAAATACAGTGTTGACAGCGTGGTCTTTTTAGAATAGACTTGAACCATACTGGTGTTATAAGTGGTGGTGGTGACAAGCTTGGCTCTTTCACAGTGATTTGGCCATAAATGAAGCCCTCTGCACTGTTTCCCAGGTTAGTGTCTGTGGGACATTGTTTAGCATAAAAATGTGCCTTTGCTCTTTAAAACTTTGTTTCTGTGACTGTTCATGGGTAAAAATATTCTATTTTTAAGCATCTCTCAATGTTTTCTCCTCAGGTACAAATGACAAGTTCAGTCTAACATCTTTGCATGGCTTAGTGTATTCCCCTTGAGTTTTTCTTCTGGTTCCAAGAATTGCTTTGTCATGACATGGTATCTTTTATGAGTAATGGTGTGGTAGGAACAGCAGCTACTCTCTGCTGTAGTTCTCCAGTAATTTACATGAGGTCACTCTGTGCACATGCAGAAAATGGGTAAGTTTTTACTTCATGAGGGTGCTGAGCCTTTTCTGTGTGGTGTTATTACTCCTCCTAATTTCAGAGTGATTAGTGAGAGAGCATTAAGGC